>NC_141693.1:584821018-586167501 GCF_964263255.1 Lissotriton vulgaris | reverse complement strand
ACACAGAGCATCAGGCAGTGAGCCTCGGTGTATTGGAAGGCAGGCAGAGAGCCGGTTTCGTCAAGGGACGGGCAGCTGCCGGTGGAAATTGCTACCAAACACAGAGTGACCACAACTGCTGATTATTGCCTATTGCCTATTACCAAGTAAGTTCCCGCAAAGGCCTCAGGCAGTGTGAGGTGGCTTCTGTGGCTTCTGTGGCTTCTGTGGCTTCGGTGAGCAATCGTGAGGTGATTGGCAGGAGGTTGGTGAGGCCCTCAAAACTGCGTAGTGCCGAGTAATGAAAACTAAGCAGAACTGTGGTAACGCTGCTGAAGTGATGCAGTAAGGAGGTGTTTGGACAGACGTAAAAGGGGAAAGGCATTGGTAAAGGCTGCAAAAAGTTCTGACAAAAAGTTCTGACTACTCGTGGCGTCCCACAGTGATCAAGAGAAGCGAGAGCTGAGGTTGGGGCGTGGAGTCACTGTGCTTTACCATTGAGTGGTGGCAGTTCTGGGTCATCGTTGCATCAGGAGCAAGTGGTAGAGGGGGTCCCTGGAACTGCAAGCCAATGAGGAGATTCAGTTGTGTAACTGTTGTGTATCTGCACATTGAACTGTGAACTGTGTAAACTGAGCAAGTTGCGAGCTGCTTCGTGTGGTAGCAGCTCCTGAGGGATGGTAGTGGTGCCAAGCTGGGTCTTCAGCAGAAAAGCAAGGATTTGAACGATTTTGATCACTCGGGAGAGGGGAGGGTATTGAGCACGGAGGGAGAGCCTTGGGATGTTAATCACTTGAATGTTTGATCTGAGTAGGGTTGAGGGTTGATTTAAAGTTATCAGTTTGAGTTACAAAGAATTCTCGAGCAGCCAGCTTATCTGTTTCTTTTACTTCATTTTCAGTTAATCCCCTGACGAAGAATTTTTAATTCGAAATGCATTGGGAGAATGTTGACGTCATTTAAGCAGTATTGAAATATGTTTGTCCTCACATGCCCTTGTAGAAGCCTATGGCAACGTTCGGTATTTGAAAATGATGAATAAACAATTCAATGCAACAACATCATGTCTCCGCTGTGATGTACTTAAGTAAGATATGTGGAAAGAATTTTGGATTAAGTAAGATAACCAGAAAAAATTGACTATTCAAGTAAAGTCACATACAGGAATGATTTCCCCAATGGCAGTGCGACAGACGGGCACAGGAGTGATGTGCCCCATCAGACTTGTTTCACATTCAAACCGTGAAGAGGCTTGACACGGTTTCTGCTCGCACGCATCTCACCGTTTAAGTTGGTACACAAGCGCAAACAACCAAGGGAAGGAGTGCAATTGCTCAAACTTTAAAAAAGAATTGCTTTGCAACATTATCGCCTCAGAGCCTGCACCCCAAAGATTCAAGTTTAAGACTTTCAAAAGGAGACGTCATTGCGGAGACTGAAGAAATGACACAATTACGATTATGAACAATACTGACACATGGGGACAGTTGAACTTTGCTACTCGAACAGTTTGCTTTCTTTTGAAATGTTTCTTTTCTATGCTCACCAGTGATATTTATGTTCACATATTTTCCACATGCTTTTTAAGTTCAGGATGATTTCATGAGTAGGTTTTGTTTTACTTAGTTTCTGTGAGTTCACCTTCTTAGATCGATGAAGGGTACTATGGGAGATTGAGTTTTTCTCCATACGGCACGTACAAACTACAAGTAGGGGTGGAGACTTGTAGCCATATCGCTCACAGGTGTGAGTCTTTTCTCGTTTAAAACGTAGTGAGCGGGAGGGTAATACTTCTAGAATGCCTGCCACGGAGGGAGTGAAATGAGGTCATGCCGCCGGGTGCGGCGCTGAAAAGGTAAATGCGAGAAGGGTGGTTTAGAGTTTAATGGGAATTGTTTAGCAGGGTGTGAGCTAAGCCGTACTACACGCATTGCGCTAAATACCGATTTTCAACTCGGGAGAGGGGAGGGTTTTGAGCACGGAGGGAGAGCCTTGGGATGTTACTCACTCGAAGGTTTGATCTGAGTAGGGTTGAGGGTTGATTTAAAGTTATCAGTTTGAGTTACACAGAATTCTCGAGCAGCCAGCTTATCTGTTTCTTTTACTTCATTTTCAGTTAATCCCCTGACGAAGAATTTTTTATTTGAAATGCATTGGGAGAATGTTGACGTCATTTAAGCAGTATTGAAATATGTTTGTCCTCACATGCCCTCGTAGAAGCCTATGGCAACGTTCGATACTTGAAAATGATGAATAAACAATTCAATGCAACAACATCATGTCTCCGCTGTGATGTAATTAAGTAAGATATGTGGAAAAAATGTTGGATTAAGTAAGATAACCAGAAAAAAATGACTATTCAAGTAAAGTCACATACAGGAATGATTTCCCCAATGGCAGTGCAACAGACGGGCACAGGAGTGATGTGCCCCATCAGACTTGTTTCACATTCAAACCGTGAAGAGGCTTGACACGGTTTCTGCTCGCACGCATCTCACCGTTTAAGTTGGTACACAAGCGCAAACAACCAAGGGAAGGAGTGCAACTGCTCAAACTTTAAAAAAGAATTGCCTAAAATTAATTAAGGCAGATCAAGTTAGAGTCTTGAAAGGCGCCTCAGGTCCATCATCGGCATTAAAATCAGGAGCTGCAAGCCAGGTTCAGGAGTATGTGAGGAATTAAAGATAGTCACTGAGTCTGTTGAAGATTGGAGTTAGCTACCTTCAACATTAACAAGAATAAATTCAGTAAAGATAGATTGATGTTGGGGTACTCTAGATAATGCACCAACTTCTTTTAAACGTTGTTCTTGGAATATGAATGGTTTTAAATCACTTATTGAAGATGTAAATGTTGTAGGCTTTTAAAAAACTTTTGATATGCTATTTTTGCAAGAAACATGGAATATATGTAGCGAACCACTGATTGGCTATTTTGAATACTTGAATGTGGCGTCTAGGGAGGCCGTTCTTGGTCGGCCAAATGGTGGTCTCTCTATATATGTTTCTTTAAGTCTTGATATTGAACATTTTGAGATTGACCTTCAGGTCACATGGATACAGTGCGTTAAATTCATTGTTAGACAATCGCTAATTTGTTTAAATGTTTATTTGAGTTCGAAAAAAAAGGTTAGATCATTACAACTTATTCAGTTATGGGAAATGGTGAAAGTGCTATACTATGATCATATGGGTTCACAGATGATCATTTCTGGGGATTTTAATGCTCATTTTGTATTGTATAAAAAGCAGGAAATTCAATCAGAACTTCTAGCTCAATGGTCTAACTGTGAGTTTATTAAATATAATCTAAAGATTATGCATGATAGAGAGCATATACCAACATTTAACAACACCGGTAGCTCTTCTATAATTGACTATACAATATTGTCAGATAAACTTTCTGATTTAGTCCAAAGTTGAGGTAGTTCCAAGGATTGAGAGCGATCACAATCCCCAAGTTATTTCTTTTAATTTCCCTTTTGATCATTTGCCAGAAGCCAGAACACTAAGAATTGCCCCAGCCACTTTTAATCTTAAAAGGCTGATATGGAGCAATAAAAATGAGAAAGATATTTTGGAGTTCCTTTCTCATCTAATTCTTGGAGTTCAAGCTGTTAATTCCAAAGGGAATTTGAGGGTTGCTCTTTGGTCCTCCCTATGTGATTCTCTTTTGGATACATTTTCTAAACAGGAACCCTCTGGGGGTATTATTTTGAACCCGAAGAACCCAGGGTGATTTTCCCATCCTTTATTGTACTTGAAAAGAACTCTTAATAAAACAATAAGATCACTGTATAGAAAAGCAAAAAGGACTTCTTATTTTTCAATGTCACTTAAAATTAGAGACCTAAACAAGCGTACCATGAAGAGACTTGGTCTAAAGTACATTTTGCATGCAAGTCCAAGGACTCGCGATAATTTTGGGGCATTATTAATAATTTAGAAAATTGTCATTTTAGAAGTAATAGTGCCAACATCGATTAATTTAGTTGGATACATTTTTTTAATAATTTGAAAACAGCTTCTCAAGGCTCAAAGTGCGATGATGCTGAACGTTATCAACATCATTGCCAATTGGAGCCAGTAGAAGGGTGTCTTCTCTCTAGTGTCAGTGATTCACTATGCTACCTTGATATTGAGCCATGGTCGGTTGAAAAAGTTAAAAAAGTCTTAAGCAAGATCAGATCTAATGGAGCACCTGGCCCCAATGGAATCTCCAATGCCATCTTTCAAGCTAAAATAACGAATTGGCCAGAGTTATTATCGCTCCTTTTTAATGATATTCTTAAAGCCGGTTGTTTTCCGGAATCATGGCAGTGAAGCATCATTCAGTCAATTTATAAAAGTGGACCCCAAGGACAACCCTGCAAATTATCGCCTAATAACTCTTACAGATGTAGATGCAAAAATATTTGCAAGTTGTCTGTTAGATAAATTGGAGTCTTGGGCACTAAGAGAAGAACTGATTCCAATTTTCCAACTGGGTTTAGAAAGGGTGAATCAACTCTCACTAATTTGATTTTACTGACATTATTAGACGAAAGAGCAAAATGTAGGAAACTAAAATTGTACATCTGTTTCATTGACTTAAAAGCCGCTTTTGATTCTGTACCCAGAAACATTCTTTGGATGAAGTTAATCAATTGGGGTATATCAGACACACTTTTAAAAATGATCAAATTATTATACTTCAATACTTGGGTACAGATCAAAATTGGCGACGGCAGACACACTACCCGTCGCCTTGACACTAATGTCGATTTACAAAAGAGGGTGGTGATGAACAGAGTGTCTGAATTGAGCAGACCACTCTTACCCAGTCCAAAGATCAGGGCTTGATCCATCACCGTTATTTATCTCACTGCCCCATCCCAGCTCAGAACCTGGCTATATGCAAATCAGTCTGTCCCTGGCCCAGTGCATCATGGGAACAGGGCAGACTAAACTACCAAGCCAATTCTTTACCAGAAAGGAGACAAACTACCGGGGACCGGTTTCTGGCATTTCAGCCGTCTTCGGCCCGGCTTGCTTGAATCCTGATGGAGCAGTGAGAAAGGGACTCATGTCTGAGTATACCCTGCCACACCTATAGTGGCCAAAATCGATTTACAAAAGGGGGTGGTGATGAACAGAGTGTCTGAATTGAGCAGACCACTCTTACCCAGTCCAAAGATCAGGGCTTGATCCATCACCGTTATTTATCTCACTGCCCCATCCCAGCTCAGAACCTGGCTATATGCAAATCAGTCTGTCCCTGGCCCAGTGCATCCTGGGAACAGGGCAGACTAAACTACCAAGCCAATTCTTTACCAGAAAGGAGACAAGCTACCGGGGACCGGTTTCTGGCATTTCAGCCGTCTTCGGCCCGGCTTGCTTGAATCCTGATGGAGCAGTGAGAAAGGGACTCATGTCTGAGTATACCCTGCCACACCTATAGTGGCCAAAATCGATTTACAAAAGGGGGTGGTGATGAACAGAGTGTCTGAATTGAGCAGACCACTCTTACCCAGTCCAAAGATCAGGGCTTGATCCATCACCATTATTTATCTCACTGCCCCATCCCAGCTCAGAACCTGGCTATATGCAAATCAGTCTGTCCCTGGCCCAGTGCATCATGGGAACAGGGCAGACTAAACTACCAAGCCAATTCTTTACCAGAAAGGAGACAAGCTACCGGGGACCGGATTCTGGCATTTCAGCCGTCTTCGGCCCGGCTTGCTTGAATCCTGATGGAGCAGTGAGAAAGGGACTCATGTCTGAGTATACCCTGCCACACCTATAGTGGCCAAAATCGATTTACAAAAGGGGGTGGTGATGAACAGAGTGTCTGAATTGAGCAGACCACTCTTACCCAGTCCAAAGATCAGGGCTTGATCCATCACCGTTATTTATCTCACTGCCCCATCCCAGCTCAGAACCTGGCTATATGCAAATCAGTCTGTCCCTGGCCCAGTGCATCATGGGAACAGGGCAGACTAAACTACCAAGCCAATTCTTTACCAGAAAGGAGACAAGCTACCGGGGACCGGTTTCTGGCATTTCAGCCGTCTTCGGCCCGGCTTGCTTGAATCCTGATGGAGCAGTGAGAAAGGGACTCATGTCTGAGTATACCCTGCCACACCTATAGTGGCCAAAATCGATTTACAAAAGGGGGTGGTGATGAACAGAGTGTCTGAATTGAGCAGACCACTCTTACCCAGTCCAAAGATCAGGGCTTGATCCATCACCGTTATTTATCTCACTGCCCCATCCCAGCTCAGAACCTGGCTATATGCAAATCAGTCTGTCCCTGGCCCAGTGCATCATGGGAACAGGGCAGACTAAACTACCAAGCCAATTCTTTACCAGAAAGGAGACAAGCTACCGGGGACCGGTTTCTGGCATTTCAGCCGTCTTCGGCCCGGCTTGCTAGAATCCTGATGGAGCAGTGAGAAAGGGACTCATGTCTGAGTATACCCTGCCACACCTATAGTGGCCAAAATCGATTTACAAAAGGGGGTGGTGATGAACAGAGTGTCTGAATTGAGCAGACCACTCTTACCCAGTCCAAAGATCAGGGCTTGATCCATCACCGGTATTTATCTCACTGCCCCATCCCAGCTCAGAACCTGGCTATATGCAAATCAGTCTGTCCCTGGCCCAGTGCATCATGGGAACAGGGCAGACTAAACTACCAAGCCAATTCTTTACCAGAAAGGAGACAAGCTACCGGGGACCGGTTTCTGGCATTTCAGCCGTCTTCGGCCCGGCTTGCTTGAATCCTGATGGAGCAGTGAGAAAGGGACTCATGTCTGAGTATACCCTGCCACACCTATAGTGGCCAAAATCGATTTACAAAAGGGGGTGGTGATGAACAGAGTGTCTGAATTGAGCAGACCACTCTTACCCAGTCCAAAAATCAGGGCTTGATCCATCACCGTTATTTATCTCACTGCCCCATCCCAGCTCAGAACCTGGCTATATGCAAATCAGTCTGTCCCTGGCCCAGTGCATCATGCTTGTTTCCTTCCCAGTGTAAGAATTGGCTTTTGTAGTTTGGTTTGCCCTGTTCCCATCATGCACTGGGACAGGAACAGACTAATTTGCATACAGCCAGGTTCTGAAACTGGGATGGTGCAGTGAGCTAAAAAACGGTGTTGGATCTAGCCCTGGTCTCTTGACTGGGTGAGAGCTTTCTGCTTAATTCAGAGACTCTGTCCCTCACCACCCCTTGTTGTAAATATTTTTGTCCACCCTAAGCGTGGAAGGGTATTCTCAGATGTGAGACCCTTGCTCATTGCACCATCAGGATTCAAGCAAACCGGGCCGAAGACGGCTGTAATGCCAGAAACCGGTCCCCGGGAGCTTGTTTCCTTCCCAGTGTAAGAATTGGCTTTTGTAGTTTGGTTTGCCCTGTTCCCATCATGCACTGGGACAGGAACAGACTAATTTGCATACAGCCAGGTTCTGAAACTGGGATGGTGCAGTGAGCTAAAAAACGGTGTTGGATCTAGCCCTGATCTCTTGACTGGGTGAGAGCTTTCTGCTTAATTCAGAGACTCTGTCCCTCACCACCCCTTGTTGTAAATATTTTTGTCCACCCTAAGCGTGGAAGGGTATTCTCAGATGTGAGACCCTTGCTCATTGCACCATCAGGATTCAAGCAAACCGGGCCGAAGACGGCTGTAATGCCAGAATCCGGTCCCCGGGAGCTTGTTTCCTTCCCAGTGTAAGAATTGGCTTTTGTAGTTTGGTTTGCCCTGTTCCCATCATGCACTGGGACAGGAACAGACTAATTTGCATACAGCCAGGTTCTGAAACTGGGATGGTGCAGTGAGCTAAAAAACGGTGTTGGATCTAGCCCTGATCTCTTGACTGGGTGAGAGCTTTCTGCTTAATTCAGAGACTCTGTCCCTCACCACCCCTTGTTGTAAATATTTTTGTCCACCCTAAGCGTGGAAGGGTATTCTCAGATGTGAGACCCTTGCTCATTGCACCATCAGGATTCAAGCAAACCGGGCCGAAGACGGCTGTAATGCCAGAAACCGGTCCCCGGGAGCTTGTTTCCTTCCCAGTGTAAGAATTGGCTTTTGTAGTTTGGTTTGCCCTGTTCCCATCATGCACTGGGACAGGAACAGACTAATTTGCATACAGCCAGGTTCTGAAACTGGGATGGTGCAGTGAGCTAAAAAACGGTGTTGGATCTAGCCCTGATCTCTTGACTGGGTGAGAGCTTTCTGCTTAATTCAGAGACTCTGTCCCTCGCCACCCCTTGTTGTAAATATTTTTGTCCACCCTAAGCGTGGAAGGGTATTCTCAGATGTGAGACCCTTGCTCATTGCACCATCAGGATTCAAGCAAACCGGGCCGAAGACGGCTGTAATGCCAGAAACCGGTCCCCGGGAGCTTGTTTCCTTCCCAGTGTAAGAATTGGCTTTTGTAGTTTGGTTTGCCCTGTTCCCATCATGCACTGGGACAGGAACAGACTAATTTGCATACAGCCAGGTTCTGAAACTGGGATGGTGCAGTGAGCTAAAAAACGGTGTTGGATCTAGCCCTGATCTCTTGACTGGGTGAGAGCTTTCTGCTTAATTCAGAGACTCTGTCCCTCACCACCCTTTGTTGTAAATATTGACACTAATGTCGGCTTGAAACAAGGATGTGTCCTCGCTCCTTGCCTTTTTAAATTTATTTATGTCTGATCTCCCAGCCCATTTTAATGACGTTATCTCACACTCCCCTTTTGTGATGGGTAAAGAAATTAAATACTTACAGTATGCAGATGACACCATTTTACTTAGCCAATCTGTTATAGGGTTAAAAGATTAATAAATTCCTTTAATATATATGTTACTCAAAATGGTTTAACAATCAATTAAAAAAAAATGAAAATAATGACAATAGGGAAAGGCAAACTGGAAAAGGATTGGAATATTAACGGTTTGACTATAGATTGTGTAAAAACGTATAAATATTTGGAAATCAAATTTGACGATGGATTGACATTTAGGCAGCATTTTAAAAATTTAGAGGCTAAAAGTACTTCACTTGCCTTTGCCTTTAGAAAACTGAGAGATAAGCTATTATGCCCCAATTACCATCATTTGCTGAAGGTCATGAGAGCAAAGCTTATCCCATCCTTGGACTACGGTTCAATAATCTTTCGGGGCAAGGATGCGAAACTGCTTGATGACATAGAAGTAAGGACGTAAAAATCAGTTTTCAGGATTCCTAGACAGATTTCTCGTGCTAATTTAAGACTGGAATATGGTTTAAGGAAACAGTTTTTGGTCTGTCAAGCAACATTTTTAAAAACCTTATTGGCACTATCTTGAGAGGATGAAGGTACATTAGCAAATGTGTGCTGGCGTGAGATTTTGAAGGGCGAATATTTAAGAAGCTGGCAGAATTATCTATCTAAGTGTCTATTTAATTTTGAATGCCCAAACTTATTAGATGATGTGAAGAGTAAAATGGTTTATAAAAAATCAATTAATTTAACCGTTGCTCTGCTGTCAGAAATAATGGATAAAGATGAATTGAGGAAAAAAAACATTTCTGGTCTATAGCTAACTCCTTTAATAACATGTTAGTCCAATCTTATTTGCTTTTTCATTTAAAACCCTTGATCAAAAAGAAATGTATGTTATTAAGGTTTGGCATATATCCAACTAAAGATGGAACCCCAAAATGGGAGCATAGATGGTCATCGAATATTTGGGGGAACAGCGTTTACAACGCAACTTTTACAACGCAGTACCTTTACGACGCAACCATTACAATGCAAGTCATTACAACGACTTGCGCTGGAGGGCGCTCTAGGATAGGGAATAGTTTTAATTTACTATCCAACACCTTCCCTACTATCCACAGGGACTGGAGTTGGAATAGTAAATTAAACTATTCACTATCCAGCGCCCCCCAACTCAAGTCGTTGTAACGACTTGCATTGTAAAAGTTGCGTCGTAAAGGCATGCGTTGTAAAATCATGCATTGTAACGACGTACATCCATATCTGTAGGCTTTGTGGGCTGTGTGAGGAAACTTTACTGCATATTGTAACACCATGTCCAAAATTGTTGCAGGAGAGGAAGATAGTTCTAAAACCCATTTTTAAAGAAATGGGAGTTAGAACTTGTAGAATGGCACTTATATTCTGATTAAATGGTGTCAATGTTCATATTATACATCAATTTGTTCAGTTCATCCTCAAAGTGGGAAAGATATTATGTAATGTTTACATATTAAGTAAATGATGAATCCATTATGGCAACAACATCATGATTTTTACTGTTTTTAGGGAGTATGTGGGCTATTTTATTGCATTTTTAACTCATTTGAATTTGTGTAATATATGTATGTTGTAAATTCAAAGGTAATTTTATAACTATGTTTGGCACATCATGTTCAGCTATGTCTATGATTTTAGAGGTCAGAGTAGGTGCACTTTATTCCCGATAGGAGCTTTGTATTATATATTATTTTTTAATACTAAAGTGTACCTTTTTGCTGCTAGCATAAGGCACTTTAGCTTTGTCGATGAAAAATGTAATGCATATTATATTTTGCTGTCAATAGCATAAGACAATTTAGCTTTGTCGTTGAAAATCGAATGTATTTTATATTTTGCTGCTAATAGTTATAGATAATCTGTAAAAAAAAAAAGTTTTTAATTGTTTTTCTTTTTGCTGCTAATTGTTATTGAAAAACTATAAACAGTTGCTGCTAGCACATTGCACATTGGTTTTGGTGACGCTGAAAAATTTAATGCACTTTATATTTTGCTGCTGATAGCATAGGATACTTTAGCCTTGTCGCCGAAAATGTAATGCACTTTATATCTTGTTGCTAATAGTTACAGACAATCTGTAAAAATTGCTTTCTCTTTTTGCTAATGTCATTGCAAAATTGTCAATATTTTCTGCTAGCACATTGCACATTAGTTTTGGTAACATGAGCACATTGCAATTTATTTAGACATTGTGGACTGCTATTGACAAATGGATAATATTTGCTGTTAGCATAATGCATTTTAGTCCCTAACTGGAAAATGGTTAAACAATTGTTGATCAATTTATGTTAAGGAACTGTATCCGTATATGTTCAATAAGACTTTGTGCTTGATATGTACTTTTTTGTAATGATTTTAATTAATTAATCAACAAATAAACAATTACTATTACTACTACATTTGTCTGTGTTGCAATTGCCCTGTAGGACCTCTAAGCGAAACTTCATATATAGAGACTTGGCCAATTGGGGTTGGACTTCATCTAGCTATTGTTCAAAGAGAGGGAGCGGTTTTGTGGATGAGAACGGAGATATTAGCCTACCTACTATCGTGCATTGATAAATACTGTTTTGCATATATCCCCAATATGTGTCTTTCAAGATCTTTGTTAAAAGATGTGTTAATTAGCTGGGAGCATCCCAGAAATAGTTTAGACCATAGGCACACATGTCTAGCCCACTGCAATGTTGTTTGCTCATCTAATCTTAAAATCTCATTTAACTCATCTTTGTAGTTTATAAGTAATTCTGTGGTCCACAAATGGACCCAGAATAACAGAGGTCTCAATATGGCCTGTTGGTCCATGCGTTTTATATTAAGATCCTGAATGATGGAAATCATGGGTGTACACATGGGCAGGCATAATAACATCATTAAGAACTTACTTTCCTCCCCTAGAAACATGTTCCGTCTTGTAACCCCCAGAGCTCTGCGCCATATAATGTTGCAGATTGTGCCCTATATTTAAAAAACCCTGCAGGCTGGAGACAATGCCTTGGTTATGCTATTCTGATGTTTCTTCAATATTGACATTGAATTTTGGAGCAGGATAGACTTGCTTTTGTGTAGATGTGGATATCATGTCAATTAAGTGTCTAGAGTAATACCAAGGTAGTTAAAGTTAGGCACATATTCTAACTTTTGATTTTGGACTATAATGTTTTTCGGTAAAGTTTTATGTGGTCTTATTACCATGTATTTTGTTTTGTTAGAATTTATTTCAAGGCCCTTCAAAATGCAATATTCGGTAAAAGAATGTATTTTGCAGTCCTATTGAGGTTTGTGATAACAAAATGTTATCATCAGTAAATAGTAGAGCCTGCACTGGCTCCCCTCCTAACTTTGGTGAGTCATGTTTACAACCCTGGAGGTACCTCACTACGTCATTTACATACAGTGTGAAAAGGGTGGAAGTCAGAACACATCCCTACCTTACTTCTCTCCTTAAAGGGATCGCCTCAGTAAGCTCACACCTGGGTCGCCATTTGACCTTTGCATAGTTGTCTTCATGCAATCGAACTATCTGTGTCGGGGTCTCTTTGACTTTCAAGGGAATTCCAGAGGGAATCTCTGGGGATGAGATCGAAGGCAGCTTTCAAGTCTATAAATGCTATGTACAGGTGCCCTTTTGTTAGGTTTCTATATTTACATCCTATGCAAAGAAGCCTAAAGACCTGATCTATTGGTCTTGTTCTCACTCTGAACCCAGATTGGTACTGTGTTAAAATGTTGTTACCCTCTATCCAGTTGTTGAGTTGAGATACAATCTATTTTGTGTAAATCTCACCTGTCAGGGTCCTATATCCTAGTGCCTGTCCTTATTGTATTGCTATGACAGTGTCACGGTCCATATGGGCGCCGTGTAACAAGCGTCATGGCAATGACCCGTACCGCAAGCACGGAACCACAATCCCCAGAATCCAGTGCGCGGCACATGTGCAAGCCCAGAAGCCGATAAAAGAATGGCAGCTACCAGGGAACAGCGTCGGATATTGCAGAATCGGAGCCGACATCCCCGAGCTGCGCTGTGAGGTAAGGAACAGCGTTCCTTTGTTTATTGCCCTAGAACTATCGCTGGAGCGATAGCCTGAAGTGCGTTTTGGCAGCGCTTTCGAAGGAACTCGACGCTAGCGCTTTCACGCTAGATCTCCATTGACTTGATACTACCCTTCGAACTGGAGCGTGAGTAGAGCGGCAGCTCCTGCACGTCCGGTCACCTTGTTTGAGCTACTGGGGGCATTACCAGTGACTTAGTACTTTACCGAACATACGGACTGGAGCGCGAGTAGAGCGGCAGCACCTGCGTGTCCGGTCACAGTGACAGTGCAATTAGGGGGCTTTACAGAAACATTGGACTTTGCCCTAAGCTACTGATTGGAGTGCGAGTAGAGCGGCTGCTCCGGCGCATCCAGTCATCCTTGCCCAAGCATCTGGGGACATTAATCAATACCTTACCGAAGTGGCCACAACTACTTACCGATTGTATCGTTGCTAGATACTGTGAGACACTGTACCCCTCGTTGGTGAGTGCCGGGATCGGCATTTATGCAGGGGACAGTTAGACCAGTTGTTACCGGTCATTAAAGTCATGGAAAGACCCAGCTCGAGTGGCATTGTCGGCCACTGCTTAGCACAGTGCTCTCCGTTGGGGGATGCCAGGAACGGCATTCATGCGGAGGATGGTGTGAGCCGTTGGGGTTAATACAGGGTGCCTTGAGACCGTTTCTTATTGTTTTTCCGTCCTTTGGAGTACTTTACAAAGAGCATTATTGTTTATCAATAAAGTCTCATCCTTACTTCAGACTGTGGGTGCCTTATTGTGGGGGACAGAGACTGTGGTATTGGTTCCAAGGTCAGAACTCAATCTTGAGGTCAGCCAGGAGATTACAGACAGTGCCTGTGTTCCCTGTATCTGTCTTCACGCACCCTTGAGGTATTCACAGCTGACCTCACTCACTCTGCCTGTTCCCTCTATTAATGCAATGCCTCCCAATTTAAGCGTTAGTCTCTTTAAAAAGCAATATATATATAATTTAGCATTGAAATAATGCACTACTTATGTTCCAGTGACATGGATATTCGCAAAGTTAGCGTGTTTAAAAAAAATTTAAAACACATATCCACACATATAGCAATTTATTATTTGAGAACAATAGTTTGCTAATATAGTGTTCAAACTTTATCTCTTATTAATTATATTGTAAAGCACTTTTTCAAATGTATATGATGTCTTTGCGATGACCCCTGAATACTCAATGATGTTGGTGTTCACGAATATCACGTGACTATGTAGCAAAAAAATTTGATTGGAGAAGATATTTTTCATTAATCTTAAAAGGAAGTTCCCACCCATTTCTCTTTTTTTGAAGATTCCAGTAGAGATATTGAAATGCTCCTAGCAGGTGTCCTGTACTTTCAGTGTACAACTATCTTTTGTTTATTTTTTGTCTTTTTATCTCAGATACAGTGGCAACTGGAGGAGGAGCAGAAGCAACATCAAGGAAGTGAGGAGCAGGAGCCATGCCCATCACATGGAAAGTCTTCACATGAAGAACCAGCCCCAAAATGACAGTTGTTTGCCTGGGATTTTTTTACAATCCCCTCCACCGAAAATAAAACAGTCGCCACTTCAAAGAAATTTTCATGTGGGACAACTATTGTGTAGTCTTATTTAAAAATCTATCATAGCACTCACCTTAAGAGGGCAGAGAGGGAGAGAAGTGAAGACCCACCCTTAACTTCGGCTTCAACACCAGCTTCTCCAAGAGAGAAAATTCCTCTTGAAGTGTCGAAACAACTACCAGAAAAGTCTCCTGAATTGAAGAGAACTGGCATATTTTTCCTAGATTGTAATAAAGTACTTACTGTTGGCTTGCAGTGCGTTGCTGTAGTTTTAGAAACAGCAAAAATCCCACGTTATTTTTGTTTTTATTCAAGCCATTTGTTCCATTGTTTTCGAGTTTGTGGAGATAATGTTCTTTTTCACAAGTGGGCATTTTATTTAGGAAAAAACACCCAAAATGCAAACGGTTAGAAAACTAAAAAAAGAAAACTGTTTCAGAAAAAATATGAAATAAATATTTTCTTGTTAGAACCACCTTTCATGGCTAAAAAAATATAAACTGTATGTCTGTGTATATATAAAGAAGAGTGGTTGAGTGATTGGGTGTGTTAGTAGCTGCATGGGTAAGTGATTAGGTGTGTTGGTGGTGCCATGAGTGAGTGACTGCCTCTGTAAGTGGCTGCATGGGTAAGTGAATGGCCATGTAAGTACATGTATGATTGAGTGACTGCATAGGTGAGTGAGTGAGTGTGTGTGTGTTAGTGCCTATATGAGTGAGTGACTGGGTGGGTGCCTGTCAGTATAAATGAGTGACTAGGTTTGTGAATGACTGTGTGAATGAGTGACTGGATGTGTAACTGTCTATATGGGTGATTATGTTTCTGTATGAACGAGTGATAGGGTGTGTGAGTGGCCATATCGGTGAGTAATGGCTATGTGAGTGGGTTTATGAGTAAAGGAGTGGGTATATGAGCTGCTGTATGCGTGAGAAAGTAGGTATACGAGTGGCTGTATGAGTGAATAAGTGAGTGTTTGTGTGCTTAAATGAGTGAGTGAGAGGGTGCATGAGTGCCTGTATGGGTGAGTGAGTGGATGCATGAGTGGCTGTGTGGGTCAATAAGTGGGTATATGAGTGGCTGCATGGGTGAGTGAATAGTCGTATACATGGCTGTATGGGGGAATGAGTGGGAGTCTGATTGGCTTTATGAGTGAGTGTAAGGTCGAATGAATGACTGTATGGGTTGGTAACTGGATATGCAAACGGCTGTTTGGGTGAATATGTCAGTAGATGGGTGGATGCATCAGTGAATGAGTGGTTTTGTACGAGACTGTATAGGGCAATGAGTGCATGTCTTAATAGCTGTATGATTAAATGAGTGGGTGTTTGATTATCTGTATGGGTGACTGAGTGGGTATGTGAGCAGCTAGATAAGTGAGTGATTAGGTAGGTGAATGTCGTTATAAGTGAGTGACTTGGTGAGTTAGTGGCTATAGGGGTGAGTGACTGGGTATGAGTGGCCCTCTGATTGAGTGACTGCTTGTGTGTTTGGATGCATAAGTGAGTGACTGTGTGAGGGGCTATATGAGTCAACAATATTGGGCATGTACTGCTGTATGAGTGACATATTGGATATGTGAGTGGCTGTATAGGTGAGTGACTGGTGTGGGAATTATTTCATGCATGAGTAAAATGAGTATATGAGTGACTGAATGGGTGAGTGAGTGGATATGTGAGTGCTTGTGTAATTGAGTGAGTGTTTGGGTGAGTGGCTGTATAGCTGAGTGACTGGGTCTATTAGTGTCTATATGGGTGAGTGAGTGTGTTTGTAAATGTCTATATGGGTGAGTGACTCTGTGTGTGAATGGCTGTATGAGTGAGTGACTGGGTGTCCGAGTTTCTTTATAGGTGAGTGAGTGGATGTATGAGTGAGTGACTTGGTGTGTGAGTGCCTATATCAGTGTGTGAGTAGGTACATGAGTGAGTGACTGGATGTGCAAAAAGCATAATGAGTGAACAAGTAGGATTATGAGCTGCTGTGTGAATAAGATAGTGGGTGTGTGAGTGGCTGTATGAGTGAGGGAGTGATTGTGTTAGTGGATGCATAGGTGAGAAAAACACCAGTCGCCTAGGTACACAAAAGAAAAAATCAAGTCAATGTAAACACTGGTGTACACAGAAACAAAAGGTATTCTCCAGATGGAAGGAACAGTCTTGCAATGATGTTAGTGTAAAGTTCAGTCTTTTATTTCCTTGGCAGATTGAATGAGTGGTGAACAAGCCAGCCGACACGTGATTCGTCGCATTAAGGAAAATTGCTCCGCAACTTCTTCAGGGCTGTGGAACACAGATTTGGTCAGGGTAATCGCTCAGCCGGTGATAATTCCAACCCGGCCCGGCTAATGCTGTCAAGGCAAGATGATAAGAGAAAGGGGTCCCAGTAATTAACAAACAAATTTGCAAAACAAATGAAAAATAAATTAACCAAGAAACAAATCTGTCCACATTGTTTTAATCACAATGTGAATATATATACCAAATATATACTTTGTATCAGAATGCAAGTACATTAGTTAGTAGTTTCGCAGTGCCCCAAGAAACAGAGGAGGGGGAGTGATCCTGTGAGGATAAAGTGAAGGGAAGGAGGAAGAAATTCACAAGTGACACTTTAATCAATAAATATGCAACATTTGTCCACACTACACAAAATGTGTGCAGAGATGGGGACCATAAGGTTCAAAATGTATTTCCACGAAACAACATACTCCACATAGTTCAAACAATGAAAGCAATAAGGCGTGGAGTTTGTAATACAAATGGTTGTCGACGTTTCGACCCTCTAAATTTCAAGTACAATAACTATCCTTGCTGTAGGGTCTTCATCAGGACGGGGGTGGGGACACACCTATTTAAAATAAATTCATAGATTAACAACGGGGAATATTATCCCTATTTATTCCAAAACGAAAAAAGCACATCAGTACCATCATGGAATGGTAGGGGATCAGGTTATTACTGCACATAATTAATATGCATTGAATAATTGACTAAATCAATCCTGAGAGATTGTACAACAAATGACAGGTGAAGCAATGATTAATGAACAAATTCATTCGCATGACAGTGTGGAAGGAAAGGAGAGCGGCCAAACCGGGGTCGGTGGCAGCATCTGAACATCTCAATTTCCACTAATATTGGGATGGGCTCGAAGTATAGGCAACGGGTCAACTAGCGATCATGGTAGACCGGGTGCTGTCTCGGTATTGGTAGTTAGTGCAAACTTACCACGAGGTGGTATTCAAAATGACGCTGGTTCAGTCTATCGGTGCGGTCCAACAGTGCAGTCAATGCTGGTGACATTAGTAATATTAAATTACAGGGAACATTTAGGAGTAGTTATTAAATGATTGGTAGAAAAAATAAATAGGCAGTCTAAGTTAATATAGCGGGGAACTTACCACGAGGTGGTAATTGGACGACCCCAATTCAGTCTGTGTTGATGTTTCGAAGTGCCGTCAGTAATAGCGAAAACTGGGGAATACAAAAATATCGGGGACCTAAGTTTAGCAAAACGGAAACCAGCCGCAACCCAACAGTGATACTCAAGAGTCGGATTAGCGCTCACCTCAGAGTTTGAACAACGCGATCAGCATTGGATCGTGTAGAAGTCTGGTCAAGTCAGAAGGAGGCTGTGTACTATTCTAAAGGTAAAGGGAAAATACGATGTTGAAGAGGTCCATAAAGGGAAGATCGTTTAAAGCATTCGCATACTTCAACTGACGCTTACCGGTGACGGAGTGAATAAGAAGTATCCACGCCTTGCAACAATTTACACACTACCTAAGATCCATAAATCCATGGTAGCTCCCCCTGGCCGTCCAATTGTCTCGGGCTGTGGCTCAATGCTTGAACCTCTGGGAAAATATATCGACTTCTTCTTAAAACCTTTGGCTGAAGACACTCCTGCATATCTACGGGATACTATGCACACCATCAACATTATCGAAAACTCTGTATTTGATGCCTCACAGCAACGACTTGCTACCTGCGATGTTGTATCCCTCTATACATCTATTCCCCAACATGAGGCGTTAATGGTTATCGCACGCTGCCTGCACCAACGCCCGGCACCAGTCCAAGTACCTACCGAGTTCATTGTTGCCTTATTACGCATAGCCATGACAAAGAACTTTTTCACATTCAAAGACAAGTTCTATATCCAGACATCCGGAGTTGCAATGGGGGCGCCCTTTGCTCCAGATGTAGCCATTTTGTACATGGCAGCCTTTGAGCAGGACACTATTTTCAATGAAGTCAACCCGTTCAGAGACCAGTTGGGTCTCTGGATGCGGTACATAAACGATATCCTGCTAATCTGGAATGGAAACCTAGAAGGATTGATGCTGTTTTTTGGTTGGCTAAATAATCAATCAGAATACCTCAAATTTACCATTGAATCCGACAATCACAGAATTAATTTCCTGGATCTTACCATTTATGAATGTTCAGGCCACTTACTAACTACACTCTACCGTAAACCTACTGAAAGGAATTCATTACTACACTACAACAGCCACCACCCAAGAGCTTTGCGTGACAATTTACCATTTGGGCAATTCTTGAGGATTCGCAGGAACTGTTCCAACAAGGATCATTATTTCACGGAATCGGAAGAACTCAAACAACGACTTCTGAGTAGAGGCTATCCCAAACAACTCATCAAACGAGCTAGGAAAAGGGCTTGGTTCTATCCTCGTGAGGAGTTGCTCACCCCGAAAACTGATAAGGATGATCAGGAAGGCAGGATTGTATGCGTCACTACGTTTAACACCCAAAGTAACAGAATTAAACGCATTATCAATCGCCACTGGGAATTAATATCAGATGACATCAACCAATCTAACCCACCCCTACATGCGTTTGAAAAAGCCCGAAGTGTCAAAGACCATGTAGTTCGCTCCTTTTTGAAAACCAAGGATGACCCTACGGTCACTACCCTTTGGAATCTGCCTGCCATTGTGGGCCACTTCAGATGCGGCCAGTGTAAAGCATGCGACAGTGTCATTCAAACTAAGGAATTTACTTACCTTGATCACAAAATTCCGCTAAGAACACACACCAACTGCAATTCATCAAACGTCATATATGCTATCCTATGTCCATGTTCAAAGATATGCATTGGCCAGACACAGCAGAAAGCCAAAACAAGGATCCTTCAACACATGAGTAGGATTAGGTGCCAAACACAGGGTGCACTTTTGGTTGAGCACTTCTCCACGGCCGGTCACACACCGGATAGTTTGAAATGGGTAATCCTTGAAAAAGCTACTTTAGGACCCCGGGGTGGCAATATCTCGAATATTTTGAATACTCGTGAGTTGAAGTGGATGTTAAGGTTTGATTCTATTGAGAATGGGCTCAATGAGCAAGATAGCTCTTTCTCCCAATTGGCAACTCTATCGTCCATCTGAATTAAACCTTACGTGGTTGTTACCTTTCTGTAAGACTAACTTGAAACATGTGTGGCCTTCACTCTGGTGCGAGAGGTACGCCACGACCCTTTATGTGACTGCAAACTTCCAGTGAGATTTTGTGTGGCCTTTACCCTCATGTGAGAGGTACGCCACTTTTTCACTCAAGTGATATTTGTACAAATCCATTACTTAATCCACCAGTACTACATGTCTAATATAACATTTAAAACGAGTAGAAAGATTTGTGGCCTTTACCCTCATGCGAGAGGTGCGCCAGTTCCTGGTGTGTCGTTGTCACTGTCCAACCTAGCCACACACTATCTTGTTACCAGTGAATTACGAAGTTTTGATTTGCTAATTCCTTTGTACATAACACCATGTGAATGTGTTCTTTTCCAGATGGATTAGGATTTATGCTATTCTCATGCGTTACATTACCGCTCGAAGAACGAAATTTTAGATTGGCCCCACACAAACACATAGCAGAAGACCATTGACATACATGTTGCATGTTAAGCAATATCACCGCAAATGTGAGTGATCTGACTCTGTCTTTGCTCGTTTTTCATTACCATGTAAGCACGTGTGCTAGCATTCTGAAGCTCCTGCATGTCCAATACGGATATATATGATGATCCCTCCCAAACATTAACTTTATGTCTCCACGACGTATTTACATTTAATAATGCTCTTGAATACGCGGTATGTTTGAATATAATTAACATTATGTGTTTTTAACTCATTTAATATGAACATGATGACTGCACTTTAGCGTCAGTGTTAGTCTTTTCACTATGCCCACACGGGTGCTTCGCACCACGTGACCTCATCACCATGGTGATATCTTGCTAAACGGAACTGAATCTCGCCATTGCGATTTCCAGCTCATTGCGGGACGCGATTCACTCCGTCACCGGTAAGCGTCAGTTGAAGTATGCGAATGCTTTAAACGATCTTCCCTTTATGGACCTCTTCAACATCGTATTTTCCCTTTACCTTTAGAATAGTACACAGCCTCCTTCTGACTTGACCAGACTTCTACACGATCCAATGCTGATCGCGTTGTTCAAACTCTGAGGTGAGCGCTAATCCGACTCTTGAGTATCACTGTTGGGTTGCGGCTGGTTTCCATTTTGCTAAACTTAGGTCCCCGATATTTTTATATTCCCCAGTTTTCGCTATTACTGACGGCACTTCGAACCATCAACACAGACTGAATTGGGGTCGTCCAATTACCACCTCGTGGTAAGTTCCCCGCTATATTAACTTAGACTGCCTATTTATTTTTTCTACCAATCATTTAATAACTACTCCTAAATGTTCCCTGTAATTTAATATTACTAGTGTCGCCAGCATTGACTGCACTGTTGGACCGCACCGATAGACTGAACCAGCGTCATTTTGAATACCACCTCGTGGTAAATTTGCACTAACTACCAATACCGAGACAGCACCCGGTCTACCATGATCGCTAGTTGACCCGTTGCCTATACTTCGAGCCCATCCCAATATTAGTGGGTATTGAGATGTTCAGATGCTGCCACCGACCCCGGTTTGGCCGCTCTCCTTTCCTTCCACACTGTCATGCGAATGAATTTGTTCATTAATCGTTGCTTCACCTGTCATTTGTTGTACAATCTCTCAGGATTGATTTAGTCAATTATTCAACGCATATTAATTATGCGCAGTAATAACCTGATCCCCTACCATTCCATGATGGTACTGATGTGCTTTTTTTGTTTTGGAATAAATAGGGATAATATTCCCCGTTGTTAATCTATGAATTTATTTTAAATAGGTGTGTCCCCACCCCCGTCCTGATGAAGACCCTACAGCAAGGATAGTTACTGTACCTGCAATTAAGAGGGTCGAAACGTCGACAACCATTTGTATTACCAACTCCACGCCTTATTGCTTTCATTGTTTGAACTATGTGGAGTATGTTGTTTCGTCGAAATACATTTTGAACCTTATGGTCCCCATCTCTGCACACATTTTGTGTAGTGTGGACAAATGTTGCATATTTATTGATTAAAGTGTCACTTGTGAATTTCTTCCTCCTTCCCTTCACTTTATCCTCACAGGATCACTCCCCCCTCCTCTGTTTCTTGGGGCACTGCAAAACTACTAATGTACTTGCATTCTGATACAAAGTATATATTTGGTATATATATTCACATTGTGATTAAAACAATGTGGACAGATTTGTTTCTTGGTTAATTTATTTTTCATTTGTTTTGCAAATTTGTTTGTTATTTACTGGGACCCCTTTCTCTTATCACTTTGACAACCCAGGTCCCAGTGACACTAGCTGGGTACAACCCTTTATTGATACCCGTCAAGGCAAGATGCTCAGGTTCATCAGTGTTAAAGTAAATTCAAAAAGTAGTCTGCAAATGTTAATTGTGTGAGGTAAATATACTTTTGCAAATATTGCAGAAAAGCTCTACATCGTGGGCGTGTATCAGATATGGCCAATAACTACGATCCAGTTGCTCGCAGAAATTCCAGTCTTAGTTTAAGTGTACACCATGCAGCCCCCACGATGAATCCCTTGGTTCCAGGTAGTGGGTGCATAGGTGAGACCCTGGATCTGTTAGTACATGTATGAGTTAGTGACTGTGTAGGATTGTGTGTATAAGTAAGTAATTGGGTGTTTTCATGGCTATGGAGTGAGTGAATGGGCAGGTAAATGTATGTATAAGTTAGTCACTTGGTTGGTGTGTAAATGGTGGTATATATGACTGGATGGTATATAAGAAACTGTATGAGTCAGTAACTGGCAGTGTCAGCAGTTATGTGGATGAATATGTAACTATGTGAGTAGCTATATAGGTGAGTGAATATGTGTGTAAATAACTCTATGAGTGAGTGAGTGAGTGGTTATATCAGTGTTTGCATCAGTTTGTGTTGGGTTGTCTCAGTGGCTGTATTATTGTGTGCATGGGTGTCATAGTGTATAGAACAGCATGTTCCTAGATATATCAGTGTATAATAATGTATCTGGGTGCACAATAATGTGTCTGGGTGAGTCAGTGAATGCCTGGGTATTTTACTGTATGTATCAGTGTGTGGTTGGATGTGTTTGTGTATACATGAGTGAGTGCATGGGTGTGTCAGTCTATGCATGAGGGTGTTCCTGGGTGTGTTAGTTTCTGCATCAATGTGTGTCTGGATCTGGTACTGTATACAACAGTGTGTGACTGGGTATGTCACAGTCGGTATCTGTCTGTAGATGAATGCGTGAATATTTTTGTAGATGAGTAAGTGGGTACATGAGTCGCTCCACTAATGGCTAATTAGCTGTGTGTGTTGGTGTACAGGTAAGTTAATGAGTTAGTCAGTGCCCATATGTAATATTGAATATGTATGTCAGTACCTGTATAAATAACTGACTTTCTCTGTTAGTAGTTGTTTAGGTAAGTACCCTAGTGTCTTTGTCACTGTTTACAGGAGTGAGTAGATGTCTTTCTTGCTGTATGCGTAAATGATTGGCTGTATCAGTAGTTACATGATAAAGTGACTGAGTATGTTACTGATGATTGTATGCATGACTGACTGCTTGTATAAGGTACTGTGTATGTGACGGGGGCATGTTTAAATAACTATATTACAAAGTAACTAAGTGTGTAAATATCTATATCGGTAATAGATCATGCACTAGTATGTATTATTCCTAGTATATGTATTGGTCAGTGAGATGGAGTATTAGTTAGTGTTAATAAGCTAGTGGATGAGTGAGTGATTGAATGTATGAGTGACTGGCTGTGCAAGTTGTGTAATCAGTGTCTGGGAATGTGGCAGTACCTGTATAAGACTCTACCTTGGTGTATATTTTTACAGAATGAATTTGCTGAATAACACTGAAAGTAATAAATATCAAATATGAAAACAAAGTGTTGGCATGATATACTAAGTACCCTTCATGCATAAAAACACTCTTGGGGTGTATATCTATGAAATATTTCTGTGGTACAACAAGTATTTTGAGACATCTAAAGACGTAGCAGTCCAACCACTCATGAAAAAGTAAAAGAACATAAAAATATGTAAGTCTTTTATTTACAAAATTGCAGAAACTTAAACATACACATTGGTTGTGATGTAACAGTGTATCACTATATAATGAAACATTTCATTTTTTATGTTTTACTGTTCTCAGCTTTCATACTTGTTCACCATAAACAATGTACTTCATGAAGCTTCATCCCTGTTCACTCATGGTGAATGCTCACGATAGAGGCCTATCTTTACCAGGTACAAAAATTGACACTGACACAGCTCATTTTGTGTAATATTTTTTCTGACTCACAATGTGCCAAGTCCCTTTATTTAAACTCTACCTTCCTACGTCACAGTTGTGATTCTCGGGAACCGGGTACAGAGGGAGAGCTAGAGAAACACCCCTCTGGCAGGTGGACACATTAGACCAACCCGTCAGGGCCCACGTAACACTCCTCCCAAACCAGCAAAAAGAAAAAAAACAAAACCGAAAATAAAATGCTACAATGCAAGGTCAAGAAAAAAAAACACAGATAGAAACAACAGTTTACTTCATCAAGTATGTTCAATACATTACAAAGTCCTTCTAACGAGATGACTCGGCTGGACAAGGTTGAATCAGGTACCTCTCACAACCTCCATGTTGGGCACAATCCTCGGGCCCCTGGGATTCGTCGGGACTGAACAACAAGTCTTTCTCAGCTGCCCCATGTGATAACTCCTCCGGCTGACAGGTATCTCTCCTTACAGATGGCAACAGCCTCCGGCTTGGAGACTCAAGACTGTCATGTCTTCCATCCATATCTGGTTCGTCATTGGACACTAGTTCTGGATCACCTTGGATCATCAGAACCCCTTCTTGACTGCTGTCCGGATTCTGGTAGGCCTTGAAAAATGATACATTCCTGATGATGGTTGCTCCATCCCTCACTGCAGTGATCCTGGCCCCCTGTACTTTATGAACTGTCCTAGATTCAAGTTCAAAAGGCAGACTGAACATAACAGCATCCCTTACTTTTAAGTAGCACTGTCTCCCTCCACGCCTCCAGGACACTAGTTCATTCCTCAGTTTGCGCTTCTGTAGGTTTTTCACCAACTGCTTTTGTTTGGCTGACACAACTTCCGGGTGCGGAATCACATCTCCCACTGGCCGGTTCGTGCACAACAACATGGGACTCACTTGGGTGGTGGAGTGAGGGGTCATCTAATTCTCCATTAGGAAGCCATAGATAGCATAATCCATCTCCTGTCTTTTTGCCACCACGATCCTGATGGCCTTTTTAAGAGTGTGCATGAAGTGATTGGCCCCTCCATTGGCCTATAGCCATAGAAGTGTGACTTTTTGGTGATATATTTCACTGGATTGTAGATACTCATCATACTCTTGGCTTAGGAAAGGAGGACCATTGTCTATGCACAGTTTTTTAAACAATCCATGAGTTGCCATGATTTTTTCAAACCTTTGAATGGTCTGTCTGTCCGTGGTGGATTCCAGAAGTTTGTCTTCAGGATACTTCGAGAAATGTCAATGAGCACCAGCATTTGACGACCAGGGAAAAGGGGGAAACGCCTCCGTAATGATGGGTGCTTGCGAGTCAGCAGTCCCTGTAGCTTCACAAAACAGGCACCCATGCACAGCTTGTTCCACGAGGGCACCCAGACTGGGAAACCACACCTTGCATCTTAGTCTGGACTTCATTTTGACCCCTCCCTGATGAGCTAGGTGTGCCACATCCACTACTCTCTAATGCAAATATCCTGGAATCACCAATCTCGGACCTATCATCAAGCAACCTTCTGGGTATATGATCAGCTCGCTCCTCACGTTGTGTAGAGACAACAGTGTTGCTCTCCCCTCCTCAGTGCGATAAATAGTTTTGTACAGCAGGCTACTCCATTTTCCTGATCTCACAGCATTCATCCTATTCTGTTGCTTCTGTAATTTCCTCCAGGGAGATGGGAAGGGGCCTGGAAATTTCCACTACCAGGCAGACATACTTTTCCACTTCCTTTGCATCCATTTCCTCCCTGTGAGTGGCAGGACAAGCATTCCTAGAGAGATGGTCGGCAAGGTTTTGAGTTCCTTGAAGGAAGACCACACTGAAGTGATAGTCTTGTAACTGAAGAATCCATTTCTCAATTTGAGGTGGGGCTTAGAGGACGACCCCAATGGCATAAGAGGCTTGTGATCAGCATGTACTGTAAAGGGCTGACCATAACGGTATATATGAAAATGGATAGGAATGGCCTCCATTTCAATTTGTGATTACCTCTGGTCTGTGGCTGTTAGCGCTCAACTGGCATATGCCACTGGAGCCCATTTTGCATTTCCCTGTCATTGAGATAGCACCGCTCCAAGTCCAGTAGGACTGGCATCCACAGACAGCTCGGATTACTTTGCTGAATCAAAATATACTAATGTCGTGTCTGCTGAAAGGGCTTGCTTCGTGGCCTGAAAAGAGCTCTTATTCAGGTCCCCAGATTCAGGCAATATTAGACTTGATCAACTCCCTCAACGGCACAGTGAGATCAGTCAGGTTGCATATAAACTGACCACAGTTGTTCACCATTCCCATAAAGTTTCTTACTCCACTTATGTTGGTGGGGGCAGGAGCTGTTTGGATATCCTGGACCTTGAGAGGATCTAGTGATAACCTATCATGCGAGAAATGGTAGCCGAAGAACTATATTTTCTTTTAAGGCAGTCACACTTTTCTTTGTGGTGTGTCAATGCGTTTTCCATAAACCTTTGAAACACAGATTTAGGCGGGCAAAGTGTTCCTTCAGGTTGGGGGAGTGAACAAGAATGTAATCACTGACACTGAACACCCCTTCAAGACCAGAAAGTACCCTCCTAATGGTGTTATGGATGACCTCTGCAGCACTTAAAATCCCAAAACTGAGGCCCTTATACATTCTTAGCACCACAAAAAGTGGTGATTCCTGGGATGCTGGGTACAGCATTAATTGGTGGTATCCGGCACGTACATCTATCTTCAAGAACCATTTCGACCCGCTGATCTCAGCCACTATATCATCAACTGTAGGGGTGAGGTGTCGTTCTCACTTTATGGCAGGGTTGGGCAGGCGCTTATTTATGCAGATCCGAATTTCTCCTGGCTGCTTAGGTTGGCGGGCAACTACTATTGGAGACACTTAGGAAGTAGAGCCCTCCATATTCTCAAAGATACCAGCCTATTCCAGCTTGACCAGTTCCTCCTCCACCTTTGGTGTCGTAAAGTTACAGGCTGAATTGACTCGTCAATATGAAGCTTTATCAGCTGATCCTTCAAACAGCCTATGTTCTGAAAGAGTGATGCACACTGGGCCATCAAGTCCTCCACACTTTTTTGAAACACATTGAGTGCAAATGCAACCAACTGGAGGAGTTCTGCCCTCCTGTAGCTCAGCAACATGCCTTGGCCTCCTTTTGTGATGTATATTTTGGTCCTTGTTGATAGAGATCCATGTGCAACTTCTGCAGTGAACATTCCTACCAGCAGGAGGGGATGAGTAGACCCATAGGCATAGACTCTGGTAGTGGTGGGGTTCAGGACCAGTGGGACGGGTAAAGTGAGCATCATTGAATGGGCCATTATGTTGATAGACACTCCTGTGTCAATCAGCACTTGCACCTGGTGGCCCTCAACCAGCACGCTACACTTGAGAATGTGTTCCGCAGGTACGCCTCCTGGTTGCAGGGCATGGATGACGTGAACAGCTCCTTCCACATCTTCATAGTCCATTTTTCCTTCCTCGGCTGGACTATCATTGGTGTACTCCTGGTTGATCGGTTTCAGTAGAGAGTTTCTCTGCGTCACTGAGGAGCAGCAGATTTTCACAAAGTGGTTCATCTTGTTGCAATTTGAGTATTGTTTCCCATATGCCGGACACAGACCCTTGTGAGCGCAAGGTCAGCCGCATCCATAGCAAGTTGTAGGTTTGAATGATGGTTTGTTCTTCTGTTTCCTCTTACCAGGTTCTTTGGCAGTGACAGTTTTATATCGGCCCTACTTTTACAGCATATTGAAATGCCACCTCCTTGTGAACGGCTGGTTCTTTAGATAGTTCTTTTGATCTGCCCATGGTAAGCATGCCTGCTATCGACATGCCTGGGACTTGTAAAATGTTTTAACATAGCTTCATGGATGAACATACTTGAATAAATTTGGCTCAGATTTCATCTGCCGCATTTGGCAAAGTGCATGTGCTAGCTAAGTCTCTCAGTCTCGCATAGAATGTGTCGACTGACTCTTCTGGTAGCTGCCTGGCTTGACACACTGTGCTGGAAGAAAAAGCCTGTGCTGGGCACTCGCGATGATCAGAGCGCCCTACTCAGCCTTCCAGAAGCAGGAGCAGCTGTCTCTCTCTCGCTCTCTCTCTCTCTCTCTCTCTCTCTCTCTCTGGGCTCCCGTTTGCTGGAGCAGTCACTCAGGCCTCATCCCCTGAAATCAGGAGACTGGGCCACGCCCCTTCATTTTGGGTAGGGACGGCAGGCAGAAACGAGACCTCCACATCATCGCCGGGTGCCACACTCGAGACTTTGGCCCCGCAGACAATGGGCGTGACTCACCTCTCAAGATTATGCTGATCACACCTTGAGGTTCGAGCACAGGAATGCTCACATCGTCTGCCACACTCCCAGGTGCAGTACCAGACAGCTGGCAGGAAACACCAGATTGGCGCACAGGAACGCCATCAGTGACAGCCCCACACAGCAATGGGCACCTCACCAGGGCAGGTTGCGGGTCCACCCTTTTGTTGCGAATTTGTTCTGTCACAGTGAATGCTCAAGATTGAGGCCTATCTTTACCACGTACAATAATTGACCTAACACGGCTAATGTGGTGTAAAACATTTTCTGACTTGAAACGTACAGAGTCCCTTTATTTAAACTCTACATCCCTACGTCACAGTCATGACTATTGGGACACGCATACAGGGGGGAGCTACAGTTAAACACCCCTCTGGCAGGTGGACACATTAGCGCAAATTATCAGGGCCCACGTAACAATCCCTTCCCAGTGGGGAAAAAACAATTGTATCGATTGTAGAGAAAAAAACTGCATAGTATATCACTATAAGTAAGTAACACAATGCATTGCACTCACTACAATTCCTTAATCAGTCATTTTACTACACTGACCTAAACAACCATATCTTTAAAATATTTTTTTTAAATATTGCAACTTGATAGCTGGTACAACACTACTAATACATATAAACCAATCTTGAATTTTGGAGATCCTTTTGCATACATCATCCCTGGTAGGCTAAATGATGTCTAAAATCCGGATGATCCATGTAGACAAAATCCCATACATTACCTTTTTCCTTAAATAGTATGTAGAGGTTTGTTTGGAGAAACAAAAGGTAAAAAAGTTGTAGTTTGAAAGGCAGTTTAAGATGCATTTAAGGTTCCTGTGAGTGAAGTGTGCCCATCCATTTTCACATTTTAATGAGAGAATGTGGTATTATGATGCTGTATTAACTCCCCTCTAGAAGATAAAGGGACTCTTCAATTTTGTAGAATTATTTAAATACATCACCCCCAAAGGACGAAAGGATGCCTAAAACACAAATGAATTGCATAAAAGAAACTTTGCACACCATTTTTGTCAAAGAAATCCTAATTAGACCCTTAGTTGGAGAAACAAAAGATAAGAGTTTGGTAGCTTGAATGGACGTTTTGGTTTCAATTTAATGTTGCTGTCATTGCTTTCTGTCTATCCAGATTCACTCTTTCAATAGACAGTGTAGTGTCCAGATGTTATGTTCTGTCCTTCATGAACGATAATAGCCAAAGTAGTATAAGTACTTCCAGAAATTGACACTTGTCCAGCTTTGAAGTTTGTAATTTGAGTTTCTAATTTAGATCCATCAACTCTGCATCATTGTAGCATTATTATAAGGTATTTCCAGTTGTTCCTAGAGTTAACATAGACTTAACATCTGATCTGTAATTTTGACAGGATATGTTTAAGTTAGCCTTTTTTGTAAATTTGTCAAAAGGAACAGTTTTGCAATCGGTAATGTCAAATACAGACAACGCTCAGAATTTATTGAGTGGTAGATGAATAATAACAATCTTTACAGTCATGGTTCCAACTGTAACTCAGTCAAAAAAAATAATTACTATTTACTTCTTCTTGTTCTACTTGCTCTAAAACCCCAAGAATGACAATAATAAATTCTTGCAATATAAATATTATTACTGTAATTTACCTAGAAATACACTGATATCTATGGGCCCGATGTACGACGCACAAAATAGTGCCTAGCAAATTGCGAGTCTTTTGCCACTCGCAATTTGTGAGGTGCTATTTTGCATGTACAGCAGTGTGTTCAACACTGTTTGCAATTCTCAATGGTGTTGCAAATTGCGAGGTTCATGAATATTAATAAGCCTCGCACAATTTGCGAACCCATTTGCAATGACAGGCCCTCTTACGAATGGTGACCTGCTGGGCTTAACAGACCACCATGTATGGGATTGCATTTAAGTAAAGCCGCTTTTTCTTTTAAATGCAGCCCGTTTTCCTTAAAGGAAAACAGGATGCATTTAAAAAAAAAAAGAATTTAACATTTTTGTTTCATTTTTTAAGGGCCGGCAGTGGTCCACTGCCTGCCCTTAAAAAATATTTTTAGAGCCAGTCACAAAGGGTAAGTGGTCCCCTGGGGACCCTTCCTCATTTGAGACTTCATTACCACCCTCTTGAAGAGAACAGTAATTTGAGAAATGTTTTGCGACCGCAATTGTGTTGCCAAAACATTCATACATGGCTCTGTGGTCGCTATTGAGAAAAGAACGCCCCTTCCTAATAGCCATTCGCAATACACTATTTTGCGAGTCACAAATTACTTGCGATTCACAAAATAGTGTAAGTACATGGCCCAGACAACAATTGCATGCGCAAATGGGTCACAAACCTGTTTGTGCATGCAATTTTACATTGTACATCTGGCCCTATGTTTTGATTGTCCAACTGCACATAATCATTTTAATGTAAACATTTAATTAGAACAATATGTAAGTGGCACATTTGACAAAAAAGAAAAAGAAATGGACTTAGGCATTAAAGTGTAATGACCTAAAGTATCATTCAGTATTTAGACCAACAAATACACATTATAGCACCATAGCACTGTGGAAAACGTGTGGAAGAGTCAGTAAGGGTGTGTCAAGGTTCAAAGAGTCTACAACATTTTCATCCTTTTGTCAAAATACTGTGACCATCTTCAGGTAAACAAGGATAATGCCTGACATGAATGCTAATTACAACAGTAGCCTGGAGCATATGTCCAGACCGTTGAGCGGTAAAGTAACTTGGGGATAAAAATTCTGAGTGACTCCTGAGCACGGTGTTGTAAGGTACTGTGGGGCGTCACAAATACGCCGATGTACAAGGATTAGCGGGCAGCCGTCCAGAGCCCGGTGGTCAGTCGGTGAGCATTGGAATGCACCAAATTTGAATGCTCATGATTCCGTAAGGCACCGTTTGAGGCAATCAATGTGATTTAAGCACGGTAAGGTCAAAGTAGAGCGCATTCTCCCAGATCATGATCCGTCACTTGGTCATAGACCAGATTCTGCACTCCAAGAGCATTCGCTCTACTTTGACCTTACTGCCCTAAAACCACATCAATTGCCTCAAACAGAACCTTAGGGAATTATGAGCGTTCACATTTGCGACAATGCTAAAATGATATTCTTTCTTTAAAGACAATACTACCAATAATATTAAACATTGCATCAATACTTAAACCTAGTGATTTATGGATAGTTACAGCACACGCTAAAGAGCGTGGGAACTGCTGTTGCTGCAAATATAAGTCTTTTATTAGCAAAAAGCGTACAACACATTGGCCAATCTGTTTGATGCCATCAATCTGAACAAAGTTTATGGCCAAGTATTTAACCTCATCTCTATTTGGAAAATTACTGAAACCAATAACAGTACCTATTACACCACTTACTAACCCTTCTTCCACATTTAAATTACACCACAAAATTACTCGGCTGTTCTTGCATACATGTAAACACTTTTCTAATCCAGCAGTCCTGAATACAGACTTCTCTAAATAATCTAGTTTTGCTTGTAGTTTTTCAGTCAGCAGTAATGTCACTCCCTGATTCTCCATTTGATCCATTGCTGGAATTTCGAAATTATCTTCTTTCTCCAGTTCAGGCTTGCTGACTCTGCTACTACCACTGTGAATTGTGGCTCCATCTGTTGCGCTCCTGCCCAAAGTTAGTCTGTGAGTGGCAGCGCTTGGTTCTCCCTATCTGTTGGTTGCTTGGCCTACAAGGTTGCAGGGAAGTTTCAGACTTCAGCATTCCGAGCCGCAATGAAACTGAAAACTGAGACATAAAAGCACTCAGTCGGCCATCAAGCAAGAGCGACTATGATAAAACTTTCCCTCAAGTCCCATGTACAACATCTTACTGCTAGATAGGACAATAGTTCCAGTAATAGTCCTTTTTACTATTTTAATCGTTTTAAATGTCTATTCATTCTTATCTAACCGTGTGAAATTTTAAACAAACTTTTGTTCATTGATAGAATATTGTAACAATTTTAAATAATTGAACAATAAAGACCGTTAACCTTAGGGTAGGTCGCTCCCCTTGCCGCTGCAGCGCCACCTGTGACCTTCTGTAGCCAAGAGTCTGCCTGCTGGAGCGAGTGTCTGCCCCTTTTGCATTCTGTATCCCGTATGACTGTCTCCTGATTGAGTGACTGCCCCCCCTTTTGCATTCTCTATCCCGCGTGACTGTCTCCCATTTTGAGTGTCTACCCCCTCTTGTTTGCCTTCTGTACCCCGGCTTGACTGGTTCAGGATCTGTGCCCATTCCCCCTGTGCCTCGTTTTGTGCTTTTATCTCCTCTCTCTTGCTTCCCGTTTTTTTGTGCCGTTCTTTTCACAGCGCCCTGCGCTCGTGGTTCTCCCGCCGCTGTTTCCTTCCCAGCCCGCCCCCCACTCCTCATTGGTTCCTACCTTCCCACCACCCGCCTGCCAGCTGGCCCGCCTCCCCGGCTACCCTTAAATGGCGGCCGCTGCGCGACTGCGCAGCAGACGCGTGCCAAAGGCAAGCCCATCTGCGCCTGTCCGCGCCTGGCCCGCGCCCAGCACCAGGACCCCTGGTCCCCGCCACTACAAGACCACCCGACAGACCTACGAGGCCGCCACTGTCAACGCACTCAATGCCAGCCGGAACCCCGCCTGCTACCGAGCCACTCCAAAACGCACCCACGGACCCTTCACCTGCAAAGCCTGCAAGTTCACCTGCTTTCAAACCTGCACCGCACCTGCAAAGCCGAGCACCAACAACAAACACTTCAAGTGCATCCTGCTTAACACCCGCTCCGTCCACAGACACGCCGTGGAACTCTGGAACCTCCTAGACACTACTTCACCAGACGTCGCCTTCCTCACGGAATTCTGGATGAACGCCTCCTCAGCCCCGGACATCGCCATAGCCATCCCGGACGGATACATGATCACCCGGAGGGACCGCGTCAACCAGACCGGAGGAGACATCGTAATCGTACACAAGAACACCATCCGCATCACGACCAACTCTGACGACACCCTCACCGCCGCCGAGCACCTCCACTTCCAGATACACACCGACCCCAAGATGACCCTCAGAGGCACCCTCATCTACAGACCCCCGGGACCACGTACACGATTCAGCGAAGACATCGCAGACTTCATAAGCCCGCTCGCCCTCCCCTCCACAGACTACATCCTCCTAGGGGACCTCAACTTCCACCTGGAAAACAACAACGACACCAACACCACCACCTTGCTGGACAACCTCGACAACCTCGGACTCAAGCAACTGGTGAACACCCCCACCCACTACGCCAGCCACACGCTCAACCCCGTCTTATCCTCCAGCAAGCATATCTCCTTCAGCCACTCCACCGAACTGCATTGAACGGATCACAGCTGCGTCCACTTCAGCTTCAGAAAATCCACGACTCACCACCACCTGCAACAGGTGCCCCGCAGGAGCTGGAGCAAGATCACCGCCAACCAGCTCACCACCTCCCTCAGCCAGAACCCTCCCACCAGGACAACAGACCCCAACGAAGCAGACAACAACCTCACACAGTGGATCACCATCTGCGCAGACAACCTCGCACCACTAAATACCCCTCCCAGCAGACCCGGCAGCATAAAAGCCTCCTGGTTCACCGACGAACTCAAGAACTCCAAGAAGAACTGCCGTACCCTCGAGAAAGCCTGGAGCAACAACCAGACCACAGACAACATGACTGCCCTCAAGCACGCCACCCGCAAACACCACCAGCTGATTCGCACCACCAAGAAGACAGCATTCTAGGAACGACTAGACAACAACGCCCAAAACAGCAAGGAACTCTTCAGCATCGTCAAAGAGCTCTCCAACCCCAGCACCGGAAACAACGACATCACCCCCTCGCAGGACCTCTGCGACTCACTCGCCTCATTCTTTCACAGCAAGATCGCCGACATAATACACAACAGCTTCGGCGCACAGACCATGCACCCAACCACCGAACCATCACCCCCCACCACCACCATCTGCGCCTGGACACCGGTCAGCACCGAAGACACCACCCGCACGATGAACACCATCCACTCCGGATCTCCAACCGACCCCTGCCCCCACCACGTCTTCAACAAGGCCAACTCCATCATCGCACCCTAACTCCGGGACATCATCAACGCCTCCTTCAACACCGCCACCTTCCCGGAGAGCTGGAAACACGCCGAGCTCAGCGCACTCCTAAGGAAACCAACGGCTGACCCAACCGACCTCAAGAACTACCGCCCCATCTCGCACCTCCCTTTTCCTGCCAAGGTCATCGAGAAGACCATCAACAGACAGCTTGTCGCCTTCCTCGAGACGAACATATCCCTCAACCACTCACAGTCCGGCTTCCGAACCAACCACAGCACCGAGACCGCCCTCATCGCAGCCACAGACGACATCAGATCCCTGCTCGACAATGGAGAAACTGCAGCCCTCATCCTCCTGGACCTCTCCGCAGCGTTCGACACTGTCTGCCACCGCACCCTTGTACAACGCCTCAGCAACATCGGAATCCAAAAGAAAGCACTGGAATGGATCATCTCGTACCTCTCCTGAAGAACACAGAGAGTCCGCCTCCCCCATTCAGATCCAAGGCCTCCGAAGTCATCTGCGGCGTACCACAAGGATCATCACTCAGCCCCACCCTCTTCAATGTCTACATGAGCCCCCTCGCAGCCATCGCACGCCAACACAACCTTAACATCATCTCCTACGCCGACGACACCCAGCTGATCCTCTCCCTCACAAATGACCCTGCTACCGCAAGAACCAGCCTACACGAAGAGATGAAAGATGTCGCCGAGTGGATGAAGAACAGCCGCCTGAAACTGAACTCAGACAATACGGAAGTCCTCATCCTGGGATCATCACCCTCCGCCTGGGACGACTCCTGGTGGCCCCCTGCCCTGGGCAACGCTCCCAAGCCAACGGACCACGCACGCAACCTGGGCTTCATCCTGGACTCCTCCCTCTCGATGACCAGACAAGTCAACGCCGTCTCATCTTCATGCTTCAACACCCTGCGCATGCTCCGAAAGATCTTCCGGTGGATCCTCACCGAACCAGGAAGACGGTCACCCAGGCACTCGTCACCAGCCGACTGGACTACGGAAACACCCTCTACGCCGGAACCACAGCCAAACTTCAGAAAAAACTTCAACGCATCCAGAACGCCTCCGCACGACTCATCCTGGACATCCCCCGACACAGCCACATCTCCGGACACCTGAGGGACCTGCACTGGCTCCCCAGGATCACGTTCAGACTCCTCACCCACGCACACAAGGCCCTCCACGACCTGGGACCCAGGTACCTCAACAACCGCCTGACCTTCTACATTCCCACCCGCCAGCTACGCTCCGCCAGCCACGCCCTCGCCGCAGTCCACGCATCCGCAGAGCCACCACCGGAGGAAGGTCCTTCTCCTACCTGGTGGCCAAGACATGGAACTCCCTCCCCATCCGCCTCCGGCTGACCCAGGACCACCTCTCCTTCAGGAAGCAACTCAAGACCTGGCTCTTTGAGCAGTAGCAGACCCCCCCCCCCCCTCCCAGCACCTTGAGACCCTTCCGGGTGAGTAGCGCGCTATACAAATGATATGATTGATTGATTGATTGATTGATTGATTGATTGATTCATTCATTCGTTCATTCATTCCTTCTTTCCCCAGTTTTTGTAATTGTTTGTTGAAGTTGGAGCACTCTTGAATTGTAGACATTAAACAGACAATGATTTCTGTTCTTCAATTAAATTGTACATAAGTTCTGCTGCTGTAATTTTAGTTGGAACTCCTATTCTAATTTTCTTAAGAATATTTCCACAAACACCATCAGATGCATGACGTGTATGTTTCACTAGTTACTTGCATTTAAGGTGTAACCAAATATTAATATTACCAATACTCCCCAAAGAATTTCTTGTTTCATTATGGGCAAGACTTTTGAAAACAGGTTGTCCATTTACAGGGGTAAGTTGCAGTAGATCACTAAAAACGATCAAAAGCTTTCCTCCAAAGAAAACATTGTAATTTGTTTGTAAAATCTGCTACCTGCTTAAGTGTATGAAGGCAAGCATTCAGTTCAATATCATTCTCCCTTCATCAATGTTTAAAAGCTTTACCCCCAGATGCATCAAGCATCCATCTTGCGATTCCTTATTAGCGAAAAATAAGGAATCGCTAATAAGGAATAGCAAAATGCTATGCAAGAACTCGCTAAAAAAATTGTGAATTCTTCAAATTCCTTATTTGCGGCTCGCAAATTGCGAGTCGCAATTAAGGAATACCTCTCCATTCATTCCTATGGTCCTAGAGGCCTACAGGAATGAATGGGAAGACATTCTCAATTTGCGAATCGCAATTAGCGAATCGAAAATTGAGAATGCGATTTCAACGGTGCAGGGGTGTCCAAAGGACACCCTGTTGCACCCCTGAAATTGATCTGTGCACATGTTTTGAGCACACACATGCCCTTGGGGCATGTGTGTGCGCAACATGAAACTATGAAAAAAGCACAAAGTGCATTTTTGAAAGTTTTTGCGAATTACCATGAAATGAACTTCATGGTAATTTGCCACTCCTATTAGTGAAATCGCTAATTTTTTAACTTTGATGCATTGCATTTAAGGAATCTCAATTTGAGCTTCCTTAAATGCAAGTAATCGCAATTTAGCGAATTCTTAATTTGCGATTTTTGCATTTGGGATGATGCATCCCAAATGCAAAAATACTGGTCGCAAAGGGGCAGATTCTGAGAATCTGCACCTTTGGGAGCGGATTTTACCTTGTTGCATCTGGGCCTTAGTGTTTTCAATTCTCTTGATACCCCATGACAAGCTTCACCAGATCATTTCTGGTATTCCACTTTATTGTCATGTTTAACCCCTTCTACGCTCATGACGAGCTCAGCTCATCATGAGTTACGCCTTTCGTACGCTCATGATGAGCTGAGCTCGTCATGTAACGCGGGTTTCCGCAAAAGTCAGCGCACAGCGAGAAAACCGCTAGCGCGCATGTGGTTAACATGCAGTCGATTTAAAGTAATTCCTTTAATGTTATATACAACTAATCCTTTTGGTGCTGTTACTACACATGAAAAATTTGATTCTGTAGTCTTCTGTAGATAAACAATGAGAACTTTAATATGAAAGCTTTTTCCAGTGTGAGCTTGACCACTGATGTAAAGTAATGATGGTTTATAGGACCTTCACATTGTTTCTTCTCATCCAAACAACTACTGGCTTATTCCCCTACTAGACGTGGAGGCTAAATATTTTGCAGGTATCATCCTGGAGGAGTTAACGCTATGGGCATTGGAAAACTCCATCATCCCGATCAATCAAACGGGTTTCTGCAGAGACCAAGGGACCACAACTAACATCATGGCCGTATCCTTGTTGATAGGAGCAGCAAAAGAGGCAAAATCACCTTTATACCTCTCGTTTATTGACTACACTGCCGTATTTGATCACATGGACCGAAACAAACTCTGGCAGAAACTGGATAACTGGGGAATACCGAAACACCTCCTGGATGTGCTAATACTACTACATACAAACACCTGGATTAAAATCAAACTCAGAGCAGGCACACATCTATCGAAACCCATCAGGACAACTAAAGGGTTAAAACAGGGGTGTGTATTAGCACCAATCTTATTCAACATCTTCCTAGCTGACCTACCGGGGGAACTTGATAAATGCCCTAATCACGCACCGAAACTTGGGACCATTATCCTCTCCAATCTGCTATACGGGGACGACTTGGTGTTGATAAGTCGGACGCCAACGGGCCTTCAGCATCTCCTGAATGTAGTTCATACTTTTTCAGCAAAGAATGCTGTCCAAATAAACTTCAATAAATCAAAGGTTATGGCAGTGAATTATAGAAAAAAAGGGGAATTTGCTGGCACCTGAACAGAGAAAAGCTAGATGTGGTTACCACCTACAAGTACCTGGGAGTAATCTTGGATTAAAAAAATACGTCTAAGGCACAACTTGACTCCTTACGAGGGAAGGCAACTATCACTTACCTGGCTATAAAATCAATAAAGGCCAAACTCCCTGATCTCTCACTTAAACCCCTCCTCCAAATCTTGCGTGCCAAACTACTGCCAACCTTTGAATATGGGAGTGAATCGCTCAATGGGAAGGATGCCGCATTTCTGGACATAGTCATAGCCAATTCACACAGGGCTATTTTTAATATCCCAAAATATGTTTCCCTTGCCCAGATCCGGCTAGAATTCGGCATCCTTAAACAAACAATAGGAAGGCGGCGCACGTATGTTGTTAGCTGGCATAAGATACGTACTGCAGAAACTGGCTCTTTAAGTTTCAACGTATGGGAAGAGTACTTCGGCACCGCAAGTCTTCGGCACTAGATTATCTATTTGAATCACTCCACGTTTTAGGACTAACCGACGTCTGGGAAACTGCAATATACCTATTGTCCTTCATAAAAATAGCAAAAAAATCTGCACGTATCATCTCAACAATTGCAGACAAGAAGGAATGAGCAAACAGAGCACATGGCTGGATAACGCTGGGGGATTATGGAAGAATACAACCACAAGCACACCTCAATATTGGCATGAAAATAAAAATCAAAGATTTTTTTTTTAAATTACGCCTGGGAGTAGTCCGTATATTCCCACATCTGCCGCCCTGGGAGAGAAATAATTTCTCACATCAATGTCGCCTGTGTAACAACGGCAAAGAGGACATCATCCATGCAATCTTCATTTGTCCTAAACTAACGGACTTGAGGTACATCCTACTACGACCATCCTTCAAACTACACAGCGTTCGGACTTGCAGGCAGGCTGTAAAACTTTGCTTCAACCCTAACAACACCAAATTGAACTGTCAGGTTGTAAAGTTCATTGATTTAACAGGAAAAAGACTTAAGAGCCTGTGATGGCATTGTAATGTTTTTAGGATAACTAAGAATTGATCTCAACCAAATGTTATTCTTATGTACAATGAACTTTAATACGTATCTATTGATATTTTTATCTTTTGTAAAGATTTTAATTAATCATATACAAAGAAACGATTACTTAATTACTTACTGTAGATAAACAGTGAGAACTTTAATAAGAAAGCTTTTTCCAGTGTGAGCTTGACCACTGATGTATAGTAATGATGGTTTATAGGACCTTCACATTGTTTCTTCTCATGGAACAATCCATGCTCTATTTTATCTTTAACTTAGTTGTAAATTTATTTTCGTATATCGTTCAGGGGTTCTAGTAACTTTTCAAAATGAACAGTTTCCTCTCTTGCTTGTTGTATGCACTCTACAACTCATTCATAGCTTTAGCTGCTTCGTTTTGAATAATTGGTTCTGCAAGAGGATCTTGAGTCAGTGATACAGAACGTTGGCTACTTTATGAACTCTCCTAGGCTATCTCAGCAGCAATGGTTTCCTCCTGTTCAATCTCATCTTTCAACATTTGCAAGTAGGTTGACAAGACTGAACATGGAATGCTGCCTTCCACAATGTTTAAAGAGTCTTCGTAACAGTCATAGTATCCAAGTAAATCTGATTCAGCATGCCATGGTTTAAATAACTGCAAAAGTGCCAAGTAGAAAACCTCTCTTCTCTCTGGAGTTTTGGAACTAAGCTTTCTTTGGTTAATTAGATTTCTTTGTTGTGTCTCAACAGCCTTCACATCCAAGTACTCTATTTATTCTATATTTTCAGTTAAATTACTTCTATACATATAATATTAAAATACTTAATAGAGAAACATGTTCTGTAGATATGGTGACCTTCTAGGATAGTATCTATCCAACATATTCAATTTCAGAAAGTCTCTACTTTCTGGACCAGATCCGGCAAGATACTGTATTTCTGGAAAATACTTTATTACTCTATTTCAACTGCCTGCAAGGCCTAGACTTACCAATAAACTCCCCCATGACTTTGAGAACATACTAGCCAATCTTAACTGTTCCGAGCACTGATGGGACCCAATTTCTCTGTGGGAAAGCATTTTCAAGCTGAAACGGTACAATTTCTTGGTAAGACTCTTCTGCAGAAATCTCTTCCCACATCTCTTTCATCTCTGCCTTCTTGTTGTTGACGTCATGTAGCGAGCAACAGCAATGGAGTTGTCTACAACAAATTGTAGATCTATAATTGCTATCAACATCTTCAGAATCACAGGGTTTTATAGTCATTAATATACTTAGAAACCTCTTTTCTTCTGAGGTTGTATGTATTTGTTGGTGATTTCCATGTCAGTGTATGTCCGACTGCAGACAAAAAGCTATTTATTCTTCCTTCATAAATGACAGAAGCAGCACATTTTGATGCCCCATATTTACAAGAGCAGAAAAAAGCCACCCTGCATGACGTTTTCTATCCTTGTAAATAAGGCCAATTTACATGCAGCACTTTGCGTGTTCCATGGGTGTTGCTGTGGGTGATCCCATGCAACAAAGCAGACACAATAAGATGATGGATGGAGCACTGAAACTTCACAGACACTCACCCTCAGTCAAACATCTGAGTTGAATCCATCATAATTCTTTAGCTCACTTTACCACCCCAGTTCAGACAAAGCTATATGAAAAACAGTCTTGACCCTAAGCCTCATGGGAACAGTCCATCCCGAACTGCCAAGTCATGTCTTCCCTGGACTAGAAACAAACATCCTGGGACTCTTCAGCCAGGCTAGCTAGAATTCTGTGTCAAAGTGAGCAAGGGACTGTGCCTACCCTGCCATTTTAGGGTGAACAAAGCAAACACAAGGAGATTATGGACGGAGCACTGAAACTTTTCGGACATGCATCCATAATCACAGATCTGGGTTGAATCCATCATTGTTTTTTAGCTCACCTCGCCAAACCAGCTCAGACACAACTACATGCAAATCAGTCTTGACCCTGTGCCTCATGGGAACAGTCCAGCCTGAAATGCCAAGTCATGTCTTTCTTAGAACAGAAACAAGCATCCTGGGTGATGAGGGGTGTTACCCTGAAACCGGTCCCAGGACGCTTGTTTCTGGTTCAAGGAAGACATGGCTTGGCAGTTCCGGATGGACTGTTCCCATGAAGCACAGTGTCAAGACTGATTTGGAAATAGTTGGGTCTGAACTGAGGTGGCAAAGTGAGCTAAAGAATGATGATAGATTCAACTCAGATCTGTGACTGGGGATGAGTGTCTGAAAAGTTTCAGCCCCCCCTCCATCATCTCATTGTGTTTGCTTTGTTCCCACGCAAAACCCATGGAACCTGAAACATTCCAGATTAAGAATAAATCGTAAATCTGGAAATGCGTCTGAATGGCATGCCTCCCCCACAGAAGCGTAGGGAAGCTCTCCTTGTTCTTTTCCTCTTTCTATGCATGCTAAAGGTGAAACCTTCCTGCACATAAACAATCACCCCCATGAATCAGGTATCCTTGCAAGATGGTGTGAGGGTACCTGCTCCGGTGCATGGCAGCAGTTTGTGCACCAGTGAAGGGGGAATCACAGAGGTGCTACATATTGTTGTAAGTATGTCACATTTCTGTGCTTCAAAATTAATGCATCGCAGCATTGCACCAAGCTGCATAGGTTTTTTGTAAATCTGCCCCATTGTTTTTAAGCCCTTTTCACCACCATCTTTTGGAATGGCGCATGTAACATAGGGTTTTGTAGAGATAAGACACACTCATCACGGTCTGTTTCAAATTCCGGTGCATCTTTTATCCATAACTGCATGTGAATATGTGGAGCTCCTCTAGCTTGGTACTCTTTACTCCAAAGATCAGTTACTTCACCAAGCGGAGAATTACTTTTGTTACAGATGAAAGGCATCATGGCTTGAACATTGTGGTTAAAATATCTGCAAGCATTTACAGGATCCAACAAGCAAAGTTCTCTAGCTGTCTTTACTTTGATGTTCTTTATGTTTAAGGTTGCTTCTCGCAATAATTCGAGGAGGTCATAGCATGCATACTCATCACAACAAAGTGTTAGAAACCAAGTAGTTTTCCTAGATTTCGCAGCATGAATTTCAGTTCACCATGACAATGATACCAATGCTTAAGGTGCAACGTTGGCACGCCATCAAATTAATCAAGTTGTATTCCAAGTTTTTATTTTTTTCCTTGAGCTTTTTCAACAAATTCCCTTGCTGTGAGATTTTACAGATTCCTTTCTGTCTTGAGAATGTGGTTTACTGCATAAGATAGTCCTGACAAGTCACTCTCAATTCTTAGATGACATATATTGGCAATACACTGGCGAAATCTCTGGTCCCCTGAATATAGTATAGTTAATCTGTACTTGGTTGCAAGTATTTGTGCAAGTCAGTCATTATATCTACCACCTACTCCAGAAGAAAACAAATGTGGAAAACAGCAAGCTTCTAAACTTTTCTTCCACGCACCCAAGGAAGCTCTTTTAGATTCTTTCATTTGAAAGAGATTAATAGCATCTACAATAATATCTTTAGAATGTAGACTATGAATGCAATAGGGTTCTTACATTGATTCTGATCTGGATCGATCCATCTTTTCAATCTGACCTTGTGATGATGCAGTCTCATCCTCCAGATGTGTTATATCTTGAAAAACATCTATATGCTTATAATAAATATTATTTTGTACCAGATACTATGTTGCTTTTTTATTTACTGAGACACACTAGCCCTTGCTATACTTATTTTCTCTTGGTAGAGGGAATATTGAGTAGAATAATTAGTGTTTCTTCAAGATCTCTCAGGACCTCCACAGTTTCAATATTCTGCCTGAAATCCAATGGCAAGTATACAACTCTACCTTTAAGACCTTTCTCCAACTCTGTTGGAAGTAACTTCAGTGTCTTTGGCTCCATACGAGCTATAGCTTGGAATGGATGTATACATTGTAATAGAATTGATCCATTAACATTTAAATCTTTAAGTTCTTGTTGGATTGCAACTAATTCACACTTACTGTGGCTACTCTAGGTGGCATTTTATTATCCTCCAACTTATCATAACAGTACTTACATATCATTTGTTGTGTGGAGCAATCAAAGCGTTCATCAACAAACAAATAAGCTGCACATTTAAGCCACTTATCTTTGTTCTCTTCTTCAGTTTTTAAAGACACAAGAATATAACAAGTTTGACCTTTGTAGTGAATGCATTAACAACACATATAAACACAGATCGGTTTCTTTGAACAAACTCTGTTAAACTTTGAATTCTCTTCATGAAAGTTATCAATAGTATTATTTGTGTCCTGTTCTGGTACACTTGCAGGTACCAAGTCATCATTTTCCCTACACTCCTGTTCAGAACACGAGAAGCAAAATTGAACATTTTCACAAACATTTTCTATCTCTGCTACTGTACCATGCAAAAGTGCTCTTTCATTTCTTCTAAACATAACACAGGAGTTTTGACATATTAAAGCCTCCTAACTGAAGTTCACATTTTAAATTGGTGAACAACTAAAATTCTGAAGGGGTGAACAGCGCTTCAGCACACTTTCGTTTATTGACAGACTAGTGAATGTCCCTCTACATTTGTATACTTCCTTACTTGGCATGGATCTAAACCTTGTAAAATCCCTAGTTTCTGGTTCACACTTTTGCGCAGGAGCCCAAGACCTCTGGGTCACGGTCAACACTCTCCAGATCCCTGTAGCAAAGCAGTACTGCTCCTGCCTCCCACTTTTGTTGAGCACCATCTCATGCCCCGGTCACTCCTCTCTCAACGCCTCAGGCTCCTGACACACTCCTTTATGTGTTTCCCTGCTGATTATCTAATTTTTCAGATTATATGTTTTTTTATGTATTTCTCATGTCCATATTTTCCTGTTTGGGTCTCTCTCCCAGTGTTTTAGTTTTGCTGCCCTGTTGTCACAGGACTCTGCCAAGAATCTCGTTCCCCCCGCCCACAGGTTTTCCCTGGTTCTTTTCAATGCTCTTCCCCTGGACTCCCCCCCCCAGGTCTACTTAATGGAAGCCGCTGCACAGATGCACCAAAGGCAAGCCCATCTGTGTCTGTCTGTGTCTGGACCGCACCAGTGCCAGGACCCGTGGTCCTACAGCCCCCAATCACTGCTACATTAATCAACTCCTGAACCTCAAACCCAAGCCATGAGATAACTGCTGTACTGCCTCTCCCCGCTTCACAAAAGGACCTTTCTCCTGCCACAACTGCCGCTTCAATTGCAATGCCAGACCAAATGCAACCTCAAATCAGACTCCTACAACCATCCAAAAACCACAGCTTCACTGCACACTACTCACATCAGGTCCCTCAGCAAGCACCTATGGAGGTCTGGGACACCTTATCTACACTAGCTCCAGTTGTCATTTTCATCACGAAACTTGACCCACCCCCTCATCCGCACCCGATATCACCACCTCAGATACAAGATAATGCATCATAACAGACTCAACAGACCCGGCAGAGGCAATGCCATTATCCACAAAGACTCCAGTGACTGCACAGCCCTGGACGATGACATCACTCAGATCATGGAACACCTCAACTTCCAGATCAAACCCAATGCCAAAACTACCATTATGGGAACGCTCGCCTACAGACTACCAGGCCTCCTGTGCCAGATACTGAAACGCCATACTGGACCTCATCGCTCCCCTAGCATTACACTCCAACTACTACATCTTACTGGGAGACCTCAACTTCCACCTCAAAGACCAAGTCGACTACAACACCACCGCCTTCTTGAAAACATGAGCATCATCGGCCTTGCTCAGCTGGTCAACGGCCCCTCACCGAGTGTAGGGCACACCCTGGACCCCATCTTCTCCACCAACGGCTGTGCAAAGCTATCCCACACCACTGGGATGTCCTGGACAGACCACAGCATCATTCACTTCACCATCCACAGCCCCCTTGAAGCCTCCAGGAGACACCCCTCCTTTCACTGTAGAAACTGAAATAAAGTCACCAAACCCCTCTTGACCAGTTCCTTGAACAAAACCAGACCACTGCCACAGACTCCCTCGAACTCAAAATCCATAATTACTCCAATTGGATTATCTCAACAGCTTACCACCTGCACACAGCCCCCTCTATGAGGGAGTTCAGGAGGCAGCTGAAAACCTGGCTTTTCGAACTCCAACTCCCTCCGACCAAGGATGGTCCCCATCCACACAGCACCTGGAGACCCCCTTGGATGACTAGCTGCACTATAAAAGCCCTGATTAGTGATTGGTTGCATGAAAAGTTATGTAGAAAACTAAAAATATCAATAGATACCTGCTGAACACTGTAAACACTGCTACAGTTGCATGTATATGCAGGGGCTTGTCCAAGCGTTCCCTGTAGCTCTTCAGCGATGCCTTCCTCTATATTTCTAGCTACCATGACACCTTTTGGAATAGGAGTGCCATGCTTCATCTCATTACATCGACCAGATTCTTCAACTGCATGCACTAAAGTGTTCTCTTGCAATAGCTTTCTTCAATACAGAAAGGCGCACTACTAGAAGAATGTCCCCATTCACTGCTGAAAACTTTGCAAAAGTTACTTCTAGTAACACATCTTTTCTTTTGGATTCTTTACTTTAAAGAGAACACTATTTTATCCAGTGGCCTCATTTTATTTAGAATCAAAATGAATAGCTTCCTCTTAAAAGCAAAGGTCTTATCAACTACAGCCTCAATGCATTCATTTTGTCTGACTGCTTTTCTTCTTCTTTTATACTTCTTCATTGTTCTTATTACATTCTGAATTGCTTGGCAACAAACATTCTAACTCTGATTTTCTTAAACTGCCTTTGTCTTCTGGTTAATCTCTGCTTTTTTGGTGCGATTTTTTACTCTTCATATCATGTACTATTACTCCTTTCCAGTTGTCCACGTACTATTTTAAGAAATGTCTTTGTTCTCTTACAAGGAGCTCTTTTCTCTTTCACCAATTTCCATGCCATCTCCCCTTTATGTTTGTCAGTTGTGAGGAGATAGTATCATTGCTTCTGTTTCTTTCTTCTCTCTCTTTTTGATAGCATTCTAACTGTCCATATTTAACTAGATTCCCGAAAAGAAAAAGTAGCACATTTACCTTTTAATTACATACTACATGATTACATATTTTAAGTATTTAACCTCCAACATAAACAGTTCTCTTAGCTAACATTAGTCTATTAATTTTCATGTTTATGTCTCAGAGTCTTTGTCTGTGTCACTGTATGCATTAGTCTCTCACTGGCTATGTTACCATATCCATTACTGTGTTCCAATGTATCTATCCATGTTTAAAAGACTACTTGTCTGGATGGATGGCTAGGGTTTGTCAGTACTTCTCTAAAGAGCTGTTTGACTGTATGAATCAAACTTTAGAAGTGCCCTCAGATGCTTTAATAAGTGTGCTGGCATGTTACTGTCTGTTTTACTAAATCTATCACTTTCTAAATGTGTATGTAAGTGGCTGAACAATTTGTTCAGGGCCTATGTTGGTGAATGTAGGAGTATGTATTTAAGTATGTCTGCATATGCCTTTGATAGTGCTGGATACGTAACTAGTATCTGAACACCTGAGTGAATGGCTAAGGACATCTGCACTGTTTGACTGTGTGAGAGCCAGATACTCTAGGCTTTTGCATGTCACTTGCATTATGGGTTGCATACTCTATGAAGTACTTGGCATAAGGGTTTCCACATGCACAAATAATTTTGTGAAAGTGATAAGAATATCTCTTACCTTTAAAGCACAAAGCACCATGCTTTATAGCATACGTAAAGCCTATCTCAGAGATGAGTTATATGTACTAAAAGGTAGGTTAAGACTTGGCGAAGGGGGTGGCTAGCTGCATGGCGGAGTGAGACGTGCCTCGGCAACGCTCCCGGCAGACCTGCCTATAATCCGGCGATTTCTATGCCTTTAGCCTGAAAAACGGAACAAAACACGGCGGAGGAGTGGGCGGAGGTAGGAGGCGCAGGCACAGTCCTCCGGTTTGCCTTCCTGCTGTGGGGTGACCGACCTGCTCGAGAGCCTTCCTTCGGGACCCGAGGCGCCCAAAATGGCGGAGACAGCCGGAGCTGGGATCCGGAGCTGACGCGACTACAGGGCTGCGGCGGCGACGAGCGGACCGCTCCCCCTCCCGCGTGAGTGCAGTTGCTGCCGAATCGGCGACCCGCGCCTGGGAGCCCCCCCTGACGGACTGCGGAGGCGGAGGCGGATCGGGGCCTGAGGAGCCGGGGACTGAAGTTACTGGCCGCCGACCGCTCTCCCTGGAACGGGAGTCAAGTAAGAGGCGCTCGCGCCTGAGTGCGACGCTGTCCCGCCGGGGCCTGCACGGGGCTGTGGGGTGGTTGTCCCCCCTCCCCCCCCCTCTGAATCTGGAACGGAGAGCACACGGAGCCCTAGACGGGGATCTCGGCCCCCAGTGACACACGGACGTAATCCGTCATTTTACCTCCCCATCCCCCCTGAGACACGAGGGGACCCGGTGACGGCCTGGCTCGGGAGGAGGTGCCTGGTCCGCGACGCCTGAGAGTAGCGGTGGTAGGGGCATCGTAGCGGAGATTGGCGAGACCTGGGGTCAGCCTCGGGGGCAATACTGAGCCGGTCTCCCGGCGGCCGGACTGCGGGCATTGGGGCCCCCCCGGGGTTCATTATGGGTAAAAGGGACCCACCACAGCGCTCCACCAGGCAGGGGTCCATTGAGTCCTTCACCACCACCCGGACCCCCAAGGATATGGCCACAGGGGCGCGGGACACGCATGCGGACACCGCCATGCTCCTGGAGGCGATTCAGGCCTCCAGGACTGATATTCAAGACTCCAGAGCTGCCCTTGAAACGAAGATCGGAGAGGTGGGATCAGAAGTCCTACTGCTGCGCCAGGACCTTCGGAACTTGTCGGACCGCGTAGGGGCAACAGAGACCAGGATTACGGAGACGGAGGAATCTGTTTCCTCACTAAAGAAAGATATGGCGGAACTACAGGCCTCCCACAGACAGCTGCTATGGCGGGTGGACGATGCGGAGAACAGAGCCCGCCGAAACAACCTGCGCTTCGTGGGCCTGAGGGAGGGAATCGAGAAGAACGATACGGCGGCCTTCCTCCACTCCTGGCTCAGGACCATGTTTCCACAGGCACCCTTCTCTCCGTGTTTTATGATCGAGAGAGCGCACATGGCGCTCCTGGCCAGGCCTCCGGAGGGGGCGAGACCCCGCCCGATAGTTGCCCGATTTCTGAACTATGCGGACAGAGACCTTATCCTGAGGGAGGCCCGGAAAATGGGGGAACTTAAGTTTGAGAACACGGTTGTAATGATATTCCCCGATTATAGCCAGGACGTGCAGAAGCAGAGACGTTCCTATGACACTGTAAAGGCTAAGTTGAGGTCCCTGAACATATCGTATATGCTCCTATTTCCCGCCAAACTCAAGGTCCTCTACAAGGGAAAATCGCTTTTCTTTGCTCGACCGGAGGAGGCCTGGCACTGGCTAGAGGAACGGCCCTTGCTGAGAGAGGCGGAAGAGGAAGGTCGTAGGATCCGGGAAGAGCTCGCGGCAGCTAACTTCGAACGTGCTCGCAGTGGATCGCAGCGCTCTCGCCAACAGCGAGTGGACAGGAAATCTCAACGGACCCCGTATCCATCGCGCCAGGGTGCCGCTGGTGGGAGAACGGGAGACGCAGACGACGCAGCGACACGGGACCCAGAAAGGGGATCAAGATTCCGGTGTCTGCTGAACGGGTCTGGCAATGGCACGGACCAAGAGGAAGAAGTGTCTGCGTCGGACGCGGAAGACCGCACGGAACCGTCCCTCCACCCACTGGCCGTGGCCATCCGCGACCTGGAACAGGGTGGGCCGCACATCGTGGAAGGTACTGATCCTGAGACACAGGACTCGCATTCCTGAGGGGCTAAGGACCAGAGATTCTGTTTTGGCAGTTCCCTGCCGGGAACGCACAGGTACTGTTCGGTTTGCTCTGAGGGGTGGAAACACTCCGTACTGACACGTGACTTTGGACAAATAGGTACCCACTAGGTGGGTTTGTTTGGAGGGTGGGCGACAGACCTTGCTCCCTGGTATCCTGAACCGTCGATGGTTGTACGGGCGGGATGGCCGGGTAGCGCAGGTGGGGTGGGGGTGGGGGGGGATGGGGTTTGTTTCTGTTGTTTGGTTGTTCTTGGGGGGGCTGCGGGGGGAGTCATGCTTCGAAATCTGGAGAAATGTGTGGTTCCATCATTGCAAATGTATGCCCGACAACTCAGCCCCATGTCCTGGGGTGCACCTATCCTATTGCTGTACACATGGCCGCTGACAAGTTGAAGGTCCTGACCTGGAATGTGAACGGGCTGGGGAATAAGATCAAGCAGGGACTAGTGAACAATTTTCTGAAGAGGCTGGGCCCAGACATCCTCTTCCTACAAGAGACACACTTGCGGGGCACCATCTGTCCGTTCATAGCGAGAGGGAGATACAAGGTGCTCGGCCATGCAGGGTACACGTCTGACTCACGGGGTGTAGCGATTGTGGTCAAAAATACCTTCCCCTTTCACATCACACGCACATGGGGTGACCCGTTGGGAACATGCGTGGGGGTACAGGGAACGTGGCGAAGGTGCACCTACACATTGATATCAGTCTACGCTCCACCCAAATTGCAGGCAAAAGCGCTAAAGCTCCTTGCTTCCATACTTTTGGACACCCCAGACACCGTTCAGATAGTGGGGGGTGACTTTAATGACGTGATGGATAGGGCGGTGGATAGATCCGGAGTGACTCATGTCCGAGATGCTCAGACCCCCCTGGCCCAACTGATGACTGAAATGGGCTTGTGTGATGTATGGAGGTCGATCCACCCGACGACGGAGGCCTACTCCTTTTACTCGGCGGCCCACAAAGTGTTCTCCAGGCTGGACTATATATTTATGCCGCGACAGACGTTCACTGCAGGGGACACGGCCACATATCTGGCGAGGGGTCTGTCGGACCACTCGCCCCTGTTGCTCTCGATGGGCGGGCCAGAAGGCGGGAGGGAGGCCACATGGCGTCTCACCGCATGGGATCTGGCGAACAAATCGATCCTTGCAGGAGTCAGGGCGGATGTACGTGTGTACCTGGCCGACAACGACGGGTCGGTGGACTCGGCAGTGACCCTTTGGGAAGCGCTGAAACCGGTGCTACGGGATAGGATAAACGGTAGGCTGGGGGAGGAGAGGAGGAAATTAGTAGAAGAGGTTGTGGCTGTTGAGCGCACGGTTGTCGACCTGGAAAAGGAGCACCTACGCACCAAGTGCAGGAAGACCCTTCGTAGGCTGTTAGATGCCCAGAGGCGATACCGAGAATTAGTGTCGGACGAGGCAAGGACACAGAACCTGGCCACCCTCCATCGTCTCTATGATGTGGGGGATAAATCTGGAAAATTATTAGCGTGGCTTAGTCGGAGGGAGAGGCTGGCGAGGTGGGTAGGTGAGGTTGCGGATGGGCAGGGGGGAGTCGTGCGCTCGGACTCGCTCATTGCGGAAGCATTTGCGACGTACTACGAGGCCTTCTACAGGGCACGGCAACTAGGCTCCTGTGATGACTCACTCCTCTATCTGGTGGACGTGGACCTACCCTGCGTGGATGATGAGGACATACCACGACTGAAAGCGGACATCTCTCTTGAGGAGGTGAAGGCTGCCATTGCGGGGTTGAAACCGGGCAAGGCCCCAGGGCCGAATGGATTCCCCCCGGAATTCTTTAAAGGTACGGCTGACATAGTGGCCCCGCACTTGCAGAACCTTTTCCTTGAGGCCTACGCTGAGGGGGGACTTCCCCCCGACCTCACCCTGGCCACCGTCATCCCCATCTACAAGGAGGGCAAGCCGAGGGAGGACTGTGCCTCGTACCGCCCTATTTCCCTGCTGAACACGGAGGTGAAACTACTTGCTACGATCCTGGCGCGCCGCCTTAGGGCGGTTCTGCCTGCTCCGATACATCTGGACCAGACGGGCTTCCTGCCGGACGGGGCCACGAAACTTAATCTCCGTCGCACCCACAACTGGCTGCAGGAGGTGAGGGATAGGGACCCGCCGCACTGGTTCCTTTCCCTAGATGCCGAAAAAGCCTTCGACTCCGTACATTGGCCGTTCCTGGAGGCCACCCTGTATAAGTTCGGTTTTGGCCCCAAGTTCCGCTCCTGGGTACAGCTGCTCTACACTACCCCGAGGGCCCGGGTGAGGGTAAACGGGACACTCTCCCGCGAAATACAGATCCAGCGTGGCACCAGACAGGGATGCCCCCTGTCCCCTCTCCTCTTTACCCTGACAATCGAGGTGCTGGCGGCAAGGATCAGACAGAACCCGAGTGTCACCGGCTTCAAGGTCACACCTGCTGATGACACGCAAGAAAAGCTGTCCTTATACGCTGATGATGTATTGCTCTATGTCACCGACCCGTCCACTACTGTGCCCGAGCTCTTCCAGGAGATAGATGGTTATGGGGACCACTCCGGGTACGCCATAAATTGGCACAAGTCAGTCCTTTTTGACCCTAAGGGGGTCACGGGTGGTGGCGCCCTCCCGGATAGACTGGTGGTGTCTACGGAAGGCTTTCAGTATTTGGGGGTCTTCATGACGCTGGACGCCGAGGTGTCCCGCTCTAGGAATGTCAACAGGATACTGCAGAATTCTGCCAGTGATATGACACGGTGGCGCCAGCTGCCTTTGACCCTTCTGGGCAGAGCGGCGCTGTACAAAATGGTGATACTGCCCAAATACCTGTACGCCCTGCAGAACGAGTACTACCCCATCCCGGGAGACCTCCTAGGCAAAATACACGCTGACCTTAGGTCCTTCATTTGGTTAGGTAAGCAGCCGCGCGTGGCGCTCACCACCCTGCAACGCCACCAATATAGCGGGGGTATCTCCCTGCCGAACCTGGAGGCCTATTACTGGGCCGAGCACCTCTCCCCTATTAACGACTGGCTCCATGCCCCGGCGAGCCACCCCACATATGTGCTGGAACGGGCAAAGCTATCCCCCTCCCACCTGCTTACGTACCTCTACGGGGGCCGGCGGAGGACACCCCTCCTCCCAGCCACTAATATCACCCTCCGGGCCTGGAGAGTGGCCACGAAACGTATGGGCTGGGACCAGAAACCAACACGGCAGACTCCGCTTTGGCATTGTGCATGGCTACGGGAGCTGAGCAAATTGCGCGGCTTTAAGCAGTGGGATGATATCGGGATCTCCACGGTGGGTGATGTCATTGCTAGAGGAGAGCTCAAGTCGTTCGAGGCTTTGCGGGCGGAATTCGGGCTCCACCAATCGCAGTTTTATAAATATGTACGGTTACGGCATGCGTGGAGGGCCCAGGCGATATCATTAGAGGGTCTCCCAGAGTATGCACCCCTGGAAGGTAGACTGCTGCAGGAGCAAATTCCCAACAAGGCTGTATCCCTTACTTACAGGACACTTACAAACAACATGCTGGGGGATCTGACGAAACTCAGGGCTGCATGGGAGCATGACGTGGGTGGTATGGAGGAGATCGACTGGGAATTAGTCCTGATGCACCCAAGGGAAGTGGCCATTAAATCCCGACTCCGCCTGATCCAGTACAACGTACTCCACAGGACGTACTTTGACAGGGTTAGGTTGTTTAAGATGGGGAAGGCTTCAGATGACAGGTGCCTCCGTTGCCGGCGGGAGGGGGGGGCTTCTTTCATATTCTATGGGAATGTGGCAAGATTCAATCGTATTGGACACTTGTCTTTACCGAACTGAAGGAGGTCCTGGCAGTGCCACTCGTCCAGGAGCCGAAACTGGCCCTGCTGGGTATGACCAATGATGTGGACCTCCCCCACCCTCTGCTAACGTTCCTAACCTTGGCCCTGGTGGTCGCAAAACGAGACATTGCTAAGTATTGGGGGGCGGAGTCGGTGCCTACCATGGAGGAGTGGAGGAGGGGGTTGGACCTCTACATGGCGGCGGAGCGGGTGACATATAAAGCCAGGGGCTGCCCCAAGAAGTTCAGGAGGATTTGGTCAAAATGGAGGCAGTATCATGGGCTGGAGAGCGGGCCGGGGTAGGGAGGCCCATGCAGGGGTCCGGGGTTTGGGGTGATGATGGGGTGGGCGGCTGGCCTGATTTGGAGGGGGCACAGTGTGCAGGGAGTGTGCCAATAATTTGACAGTCCAGGGGCGGCTTGTGTGTGGGGCGGGACAGGGAGGGCTGCGGCTGATGGAAACAGAATGCACTATTCTCATGGATATCCGGACTCACGTTAACTTATGGGATGAGCTCTTACTTTCCCCCGCATTGTTCTAGTTGAGTTCAGGGGAGGGGGGGGGGGGGTTTGGTCCTGCTACTTGGGCTCGGGGGACTGTTAATGGATAAAAAGGAATAAAGAAAAAAGCAGATGCCCGGATGGACATTATGGCCACCTTCTATGCTAGGGCGGGGCTCCGCCTAAGTGACCCGAGTGGGATGGCGATCTGTTTGTTGTTTTTTCGCAATATTGAGAGTAGGGGGTCTGATGGGCCTCTATCTTACCGTTGTAGACACTGCTTAATGTTTGCGAGATTGTGGAGATGTATTTTTTACATGTATCTGTGCATCTGCAATAAAAATGTTTTTCAAAAAAAAAAAAAAAGACTTGGCGAAGGGCTTTTTCTTGCCAAGTCAAGCAGGCACTAAATGTGCACAGATACCTTTTAAAGTACTAGGCCTCATCTAAAAATGCAGAGATACCCTCTGCAATAGTAGGCTTGACGCATGTTATTTGAATATTTCTTTATTAACTTTGTGGGAGACAATAGATATATTGAACGTAGCAAGAATGTGCAAAATGTGGCACATCATTAGAACGTAGTGTTTCAGTTCAATAATAATGCAAATGTAGTATACTTGTAAAGCGCACTGCTGCCCCAGCAACGGGGCGTCCCGGCGCTGTATAACGCTGTGTAACTCTTCCTGGCTCTCCCTGTGCGATGCCCCTCCTGGACACCCTCAAGGTGAAGCCAGTCATCCCAGTGTTGTTGGGGTCATTGTGGAGATTAAGCAAGCTATTGCCCAGAGTTGCAGCATGGGACCCATGATTAGAGTAGGCGCCGAGGTGAGAATTATCGAGTCCGCTGACATTGAGCCCAAGACCCTACCGCGTTGGGAATTGAACCCTGGTCCCAGGCCTGATCTCTGCTTCAGAGTCTGCCGCTTCTAACCAGTGAGCCACACTTCTCCAAATACAGCAATGATTCAGTGCATAGTGTCTCAGCACACATTTGTTGATGTAGGACTGGTGTAGGACTTACATTCGCGGTCACATTCACTGTGAAATACCCAAACTGTAACAAGAACAATAGAAAATATATTGGTTGGGGAAACCAATATTTAAATGAATACTTGACTGGATGTGTGATTAGGTTGTATCAGTACTTGGCTGCATATCTTAGTCAGCGGAGGAGTAGTCCTATAGGAGTGCCATCAGATGTTTAACAAGGTGTACCAGTACTTGACTGTCTGTTTAACTAATTCCGTGGGTTACTAAATGTGCATGTAAGTCGCTGAACAACTAGCTCAGTGCCTGTGTTCGTGAATACAGGGATATGTAAGTGTGTCTGCTAATGCCCTTGATAGTAACGAATATATAAGGACTATCTGAGCATGTGAGTGAATGCATTAGTGCCTCTGAGCTGTCTGACTGCATGAGAGAGAGAGAGAGACTATTCCTTTGAGAACATGTATATCACTTGCATTATGAGTGGTATACTCTATGTAGTATTTGTCAAAAGGTTTGCACGTGCACAAATAACTTAGTGAAACTGAAAAGGACATCTCTAACCCTTCAACACCTAGTGCCATACCTAAAGCCTACCTTATTGGTGAGTTATGTGTACTAAAAGGTGGGTTTAAGACTTGGTAAAACGCTTTTTCATGTAAAGTGGAGCTGGCACTAAAAGTGCACAGAAGCCCACTGCAACAGTAGGCCTATCCTAAAAATGCAGAGATACCCTCTGCAGTTGTAGGCCTGACCCATGTTTAAAAACCTACTGAAGTGGATGTGTGACTAGGTTGTATCAGTACTTGGCTACATATCTGAGTATGTGTAGGTGTACACCTATAGGAGTACTATCAGCTTTTCTTCTTTTCTTTTAGCAGTCAAATGTCTTTATTCGATATATATCATAAAAGACAATATACAACAAGCATAAAATACATTTCATAAAAAGATTAAGACAATAAATACAATACACGTTAAAACCAGGGTAAAACAGCATTACATTCAGCTTTTTAATTAAGTTACCAGTACATGATTTTCTGTTTAGTCAACTCTATGGCTCACTAAATCTGTATGTATGTGGCTGAACAAATATCTCAGTGCATCAGTTGGTGAATACAGTGGCATGTAGGTGTGTCTGCAACTACCTTTGATAGTACTGGATGCATAACTAGGATCTGAACTTATGAGTGAATGTGTAAGTGCCTCTGCGCTGTCTGACTGTGTGAGAGAGACTCTATGCTTTTGAGAGCATGCATCTCACTTGCATTATGGGTGACATAGTCTATGTAGTACTTGGCATAGGGGTCTCCAAGTGCACACATAACTTGGTGAAACTGAAAAGGACATCTCTTACCATTTAAACACAAACCCCTGTGCTTTATGGCATACCTACACCTACAGACTATCTCAGTGGTGAATTATGTGTAATCAAAGGTGGGTTTAACACTTAGCAAAGGGCTTTTTCATGCCAAGTTAAGCTGACACTAAAAATGCAGAGATACCCTCTTAAGTAGTAGGCGTCACCTAAAGATGCAGAGATACCCTCTGTAGTAGTAGTATACCTGATCCATGTTTAAAGGACTATTTGACTGGACATGTGACTAGGTTGTATCATATTATCAGTACTTGGCTCCATATCTGAGTAAGTGGAGGAGTACTCCTGTAGGAGTGTCATCAGATTATTAACTAAGTGTACTAGTACATGACTGTCTGTTTAGTTAACTCTATGGCTGGCTAAATCTGTATGTAAGTGGCTGAACAAATAACTCAGTGCCAGGGTTAGTGGATACAGGGATATGCAAGTGTGTCTGCTACTGCCATGATAGTGCTGGAAACATAACTAGTATTTGAGTATGTGAGTGAATGCATAAGTGTATCTGCGCTGTCTGACTGAATGGGAGAGATACTCTATGCTTTTGAGAACATATATATAAGTTGCATTATGGATGGCATACTGTATGTCATACTTGGCATAGGGGTCTGCAAGCACACAAGTAATTTAAGAAAAACTAAAAAGGACATCCCTTATCTTTTATGCACATATCACTGTGCATTATGGCATACCTATAAAAAATCTCAATGGTGAGTTATGTGCACTTAAAGGTGAGTTTAAGACTTGTCAAAGGGCTTGTTCATAAAAAGTTGAGTTGCAAGTAAAAGTGCACAGCGAGGCTCTGCAGGAGTTGGCCAGGCCCATTATTTAAAGGGCTAATTGTCTGGATGGGTGAGTAGGTTCTCTCAGTACTTCTCTACATATCTGAATGAGTGTAGGAGTCAACCTTTAGGTGTGCCAGTCATTGTTTAAGTAAGTATGCTGGTATATAACTGCCTGCTTTAGTAACTCCATTCAATTCCAAATCTTTATTTTGATCACATGATCATAAAAGATGTACAAAATGATCACATCAGTTAAAAATCCGAAATATCATTAATATAAAATACATTGCAAATTAAAAAAAGAATAATAATGAAAGATGGGTGCCAATGAATCAAGGGGTGAAAGTTTATCAAGAGTCTCCTACCCTCTTTATCAATCGGGTTCGGGCATACCACATTGCAGTTAGGAATTTTGCCAAAGCAAACACAATTGGCGGGGATAAATCAGTCTTTAAAACTCTGTATGTGGGTAAGAATGTTCTGAGTAACTATAAGACTCTCTAAATGTATATGTAAGTGGCTTAATGAATACGCAGTGTTTGGTTAGTGGACTCAAGTCAAGTTTAACTTTATTTGTTTATCAGATAAAACAACCATAAAAGTACACATATAAAATTTCATCATAATACAAAATATTTGTGCACTAATATAAAATTCGTCATAATCCAAAATATTCGCACACATAGTTAAAAATAAAATAAGATAAATCCATTTCCTTAATTCATTTAAATAATTGTCTTTTGAAATCTCAAAACAGACTTAAAATAAGCAGACAAATATGCAACAGTTAAAATATTGTCCAATTTCTGAAGTTCTAAAAATGCAGGGTGACACTGTCTACATTCCATAATTTTCAGGAGGGGCACAATCAATGAATAGTGTAAAATCTACAGAAAAAGAGGATATGAATATCTGACTGTTCTGAAAAATCATCACAAGGGCATTTAATTAGTTGCTTAGTCCAAATATTCACAACAGGGAATCTAATAGATCGATGTAACAGGTTTAGCCTGAAGCGTGTCAATAAAAACCTTTCAAAGTCGCTCATTTTTAACTTAATGTACGGTTGCATGTGAGCAGAGGTCAAAATCATTTGGTGTGCGACCACAGTTTTCTTTGCCAGTTCTGTGTTAGTCCGAAGGTCACACAAATGCCTCATGCAAACATTTTTTTGTGATTTCCTAGATATGTCACACATTCCTGTGGGGTCGTCATAATATTCTTTATGCCCTATTTTAATAAGGAATGTTCTTACATAAGTTAACCAGGCCACCCTCCCGACATTCTCTAGGCTCATAACAACCATTAAAATAGAGCGGTTAAATAAACATTCCTCATTTGACCAAATCCTGTGCCACAGGAGTACTGGGGCCACCTTAATATTATCTTCAATATATGTTACCCCTAGCTCAACATGACTGACATAGATTGAAACACTATGAGGTACCCTAAGCAAGGATTTTAAGAAGTTATTCTCTACTACTTGTAGGGTTTTCGTGTTTACATAACCCCAAACCCCTCCTCCATATGTAGCAACTGCCACACAGGTAGCACTGTACACAGTTAGAAGTTCCCTGATAGGTTTTCTGCCCATCATTCTGCTGAAGGTTTTCAAGGCTGTGATAGATTTGCAGAACAGTAATCTCCTTGATTGTATTACGTTACCCCATCACCCAGCTTCATCAAACAATACTCCAAGATATGAAAATGTGGGAGTCTGTTTGAGAGGCTTAGGACCAATAAATATTGTTTTACCCCTTTTGTGCTGTCCCTGGCCGCAAATCATACTAAAGGTCTTAGTGCAGTTCATTTTTAGGTCAAGTTTCCTCATAAAACCTGTAAATGAATTGACCACCACTTGCATTGCCAGTGGTGTCCTGGCCATTAAAACTGCATCGTCAGCATATAGGAGAGATGGGATAGTTCTTCTCCCAACAAGTGGCATGTCCCTGCCCTCCTCTAACAGAGTTTTTTCCAGACCATTAATATAAATAGTAAATAGAAACGGGGTGAGGACGCAACCTTGCCGTACTCCTCTTGACATGGTGAATGGATTTGTGCATTCTCCACTCTTACCGTACCTAGCCCGAGCAGTGGCCCCCCTGTAAAGATCCCTAAGGAAATGAATTATGTCATTGTCTACTTCCAGGTTCCGAAGTACCAACCAAAGCTTAGTATGGGTGACACAATCAAAAGCAGACGTCAAGTCCACAAAAGTTAAAAACATACAGCCACCCTTCGCTTCTGTATACTTTTCTAGCAATAAGTGCAAGTTAAGACATTGGTCAGTGGTGCATAGGTCCTTCCTAAAACCATATTGAAGGTCACTTAATACCGACCGTTCGTCTGCCCATAATTGCAATCTGTTTAAAATAACCCTGCCCATTATTTTAATGGTAGAGTCGAGGAGCGAGATAGGACGATAGCAGTGCAAATTGCTCTGTCATCTTTTTTTAAAAATAGAAACTATTATGGATTCACACCATGAGGGTAGTAGCCCATAGGAACAGAACATCATTGCCCAAGATCTCACTGTAGATATATCTTCCTTCGTGATAATGGGTTTAGGGGTATCTGGATTAACTACAGCTTCGATAGTCAGATAATTACCGTTGTCAACAGTAGTACTGACACAATCCTTATTATTGACCTCTACGCCTAATCCTGGATCCCCCTGCTGTCACCACCTCCATTGGTTCCCTTATCCTGTTTTATATTTCCAATAACTCTTGAAGGGTCTAGAATCATACCATTTACCCTAGTTCCAAGTCAATTCACTCCCTCTAATCCGTAGAGTGACTCAAAATGATTTGCCAAGGGTAGACAAAACTCTTGCCTGTAGGCAATATTGATCGACTATGTGGTATTTCAGTCCAGTTTCGTAAGAACAGAGGGGTACCAGATGCTGGTAGAGGATAGAAGTGGCTCAGATCAAGGGTCTGAATCCCACCCTGTCTTCTATACCCATTTCCATCACATATGAGCCTTACCACCCTAGGATCTCTAAAGTTTACAATTATGCAGTCCCCCCCCGATCCTTACGTCTCTTGCCCAACCAACTCACCCTTCTGATATATAGAATTTATGCATTTAGATGGTCCAGAAGTGGTCTATTACAATTAAGCCAGAAGATGACCTTATTTTTCAGTTCCCTGTGATTTTCTGATTCATCATGTTGGATCTCTGGTACCCCTGACAATATCACAGTGTACGGTGCTGAGTCAGGGGGTAAATCAATACAGGGATGTTTCTTCTTCCCACCCTCTCGGACCAATACCTCCTTTCCTGTATCAGTTGCCCCTCCATCAGAATTTGGAATTATCAGCTCCTTTCTGTCCTAACACACCGACACTTCTACTCCCTTACTATTAAGTTGTTTTTTATTTTTTATCCCTGTAATGTCCACAATATCAGTATTGTATATTTGCCTAGATAATCTAGGCCGCTTTTCTTGTGAGCTATCTGCTAGGGTACCACCAATTCCTAAGGCTGATCTTTCTTTAACTATACAGTCAGACTCCGATATAGGACCCACGGCCTTTTCTAATACTTTCGTATTGGCAGTAACACTTCTCTCTAACTTCCCTATGTTTTCATTAATTATTTTTATTCCCTCGAGCAAGGGTAGCATCAATGACCTCATGAGATGCTCTATCTGTCCCAGGAGGCCATCAGGATTCTGAGCTCCCAGTGGCATGCATTGTGGCTGCTCAGATATCTGATTTCCTTTATCTTTATTAGGGGGCATAATATTAGTGGCTAATTGAGTAACTTCAGTCAGGACCCCCCTGAGTTAGTAGTTTTGGTAACTTTTGGGCATCTTCCCTTATGTGCACCTCCCCCACGTTTTCTTTTCCCAGTCTTTGTGATTGCATTTGTGTCCTTTTTAGTTCTGTGTTCAGTTACTGTTCTAGGAGTAGTAAAGTTAGTTACAATACAAACGGCGGACCCATCTGAAACAGCTGACTCTGTACTAGTGTCCAGCCAGTTAACCTCCTTGGGGTGTTCTACGGATAGCCGCTCTGGTGTTACAGCTTCCCTGATGGTACCCAGCGAGGATCTTTTAGAAAATATTGTTTCTAATGATGGTTCTAGTTATAATCTTTTTTCTGTTATCGCTATCTCACGTTCTAACACGACTGCAGCCCTTGTGTTGAAATTGTCCAAAGTTCCAGTAATGGTTCCACCAATGCTGCTTGGCACAGCTTTCTTCCCCTTTCCAACTTTATGCACCATGATAGTTCGCCTCAAAGGATATCACTGTTTAAACTACCAGTGGAATATAATAACAGTAACAATCACAATATAATATTTCAGCCAGACAAAGTACACACTTAATGTGTGCCAGTTTAAGATGTTACTCCCACGCTACAACTAGCATATATAATGTATTGTTCTTACTAATGTCTATTACACTTACGTTGGTGGAGTTAGGGGGGTGGCCCAGCCCGGCCTCCTCTGGCCCTGGATGGCCCCGGATGGCCCCAGATGGCCCGCCCTTTGCCCGGGCTTCTCCCAGCTCGTCCCGCGACGCGTGAGGTTCCGTGACAATTGTAAGTGGTGTTTTCGACTCGCACGAATATGGTCGAGTCTGGTATCTATGAACCGCAAATGACGAGTTTAGTAAGTGTGCGCAGTTTCGCTGTGCTAACCTAAACCGTTCGTCTGTTACGTGGGTATTTCTATCTGTACCCATGGGTTCCATCTTAGATACGGCATCCATTTTGTCTCTTGCCCTCAAGTAGCCAGCGAACGGACGATGTCCGCTTCGCGACCCTGGGACTCCCAAGATATTTGCGGAAGACACATGTCCTTTGTAAGTGTCTTTATGATGAGGGGGATGCTACTGTAAAGCAGATGGCGCCGCTCGAGGCTCATCTTGCCGTACCGGCTTATTGTCTCAGCCGTGCATCTCATTAGGCACGTCCCTTTGATGCCTGTATCTCGTGTTTCTCGATACCTCCCCTTTCACACCCTTTCCGATTTCCCCACTGTCTCCGTTTTCCTCTACACCTGTTCTTGTTCCTATTTTCGATCTGTTTATTACTGATTGGAATGCACTAATGTTGGGAAGATGGGTTTTTACAGTTGGGAACCGCCAAATGCTTCCGCACTCATGTCCCGGACCTTGTACGTTTCAAAGTGACCAAAGCGGCCCCTCTGGGGGATAATTGTGGGAACCGGGTCATAAACTTTTGTGTTCAATGTAACTCTATGGGAAAACTATGTATAAAAGGAGCGATCCGCAGAACCAATTTGAAGCAGACACTCTGAACTACACTGGTTGTACTTCCGTGATCTCTGTGTTTCCCTGCAGCAAATAAACCTTGAATCTTTGACGCCGAAGGAAGTGTCCCGTGTCTCTGTCGCTTGTACGCCGGAACAGGTTACCCACGAAGGTTTCAGGTGTTGTGCCCTGGCACCGCTGGGTTCTAAAATAACCCAGTCCTTCAGTTGGCGCCCAACGTGGGGCTGCATCAGCGGTACCGGTCCAAGCCCGACGATCGTGAGGAACTTCGTGTGAAATCTCCGAGGGAAGGTGCACCCCGCTTCATCGATCCTGTTGTCGAAATAAGTGGCCCGAAGACTTTTCCCGCGAAGATTCCCGCCTCCTGACGGCTGCGACGGACTGCTGCCCTGACTGTAGACCTGTTTTGGCGCCTGGCGTAGACCTTGGTATAGCGAGACGATTGACGGGCCTTCCTGGTGACGCCATCGATCTTTGAGTTAAGTATTTGTGGGTCGCTCCCAGAGTTCTTGGTTGTGGTTACTTAGTGGTTGCATGGTTCCATTGCATTTGTGGTTCTTGATACTTTGTTGTGTTGTTTGACGACTGCAGCCGCCAAAAACCGAGGGTTTTGTTCTTTGCTGGGACTTGGTAAATCCCGTAACCCTTAAAGTTTGTGAAACTCGGCTAGTGTGCAAGATGCCTGGTCGCAGTACTTTGTTTAGCTGTTTCAGACCTTGTGGTACGGATTCCCGACTAGAGGACTCGTGTCCGATACCTCCGGTTGGAACTCCGACTTATGAACTGTACAGTAAGCACGGATTGGGCCCGATTACTTTTAATGAATACTGGATTAAATATACGAAGAAGGACGGTGACCTTCGTTGGCCACCTCATGGTAGTTTTGAAACCCCGATTTTAGATAACCTAGAGGCTAAATTATTTGCGAAAAAGTTAAGGCCGGCCATGTTTGATGCCTTTCGGTTGTGGCATAAAGAAGCCCGAAAGAAAGAAATCAGACAGTCTAAACGAAATCAGCGAGATAATGTTGCTACCATAGTGAAGAAAGCAGAGCAATTTCAGCGTGACAAGGAGGTTAAGGAAAAGGAAGTGTTCGATAGACTACAGCGTATGACCGTAGATAAATGTTATCCCGTTTTGCCTACGGAGTCGGAAAAGAAGGAAGAGTCAGTTGAGGATCCTTTAATGTCTTATCTTATGAAGTCGCCACCTCCGTATGTACAGGGTACCGCAGCTCCCGTGGTTCCTGCTGTACCTATTCCTCCACCTATTCTTCCTGTGCCTGTTCCTCAGCCTGCACCCGCTCTTCCGACTGTTCCTGCTCCTTTGCCTACTGCTATCCCTACTGCTCCTCCGCTTCCACATACTCCTGCTCCCGCTACTGCTCCTGTTTCGTTAACTCCTGCTGTTGCTACTGTTTCTACTCCTTCGCTTGTTAGTCCTGTGTCCTATACTTCTCCCTCTACTCGTTCTCGTAATTCTCCTCTTGCGGCAAGTTTCTTTCATTCGCTTGGACCTGTTTTTGGGTCCGCTGGCTCCGATGGTCCTCAGAGACGTAGTCAGCTTCCTGGTAACAGAGAACGCGCTTCGCTATATAATATGGCGATGGGTTGGATGATGCATCCTCTTCGAAATCCACCACGTGTTGTACTCGACACATTTTGTCAATTCAACGTGCCAACCCAGAGATATGTGTTCGAGGAAATGTGTAAGGTCCTTCGCGATCAGATAGCGGCCGACGCACCTGACGAGGTGCTGACCGCGTTGTCTGATCTACAGCTTCAGTTCTCAACCGGACTGATAGTGGATACCAACGTTCGACGTGCTCTTGAGCGGTTGTTATCTTTTCGTCCCACTCCTATACCCCAAGCCTTGTTTGTTGAGGATATTGAAAGACTGCCAGATGAATCTGGTCAGTTTCCTATGCGAGAGGTTCCACCAGTATGGATGCCTGGTAATCCTGCGGCAAACCCCCCGATTCCGCCATTTTTTCAGAGAGTGTGGATACATCTCCCATGGAAACGCTCCGAAGTGTTGCAGGTGAAGCAATCCTTGCCTGACCCTCGTAAAAACCCTGCAGGGTACTACAAGGAATTATCGCAGCTCGTAGATGCTACGATAATGAATCTTGCCGATATTGATATGTTGTTTGGCAATGTTGTACCGCAACCGGTATGGGCTAAGATTCGTCAGGAAAACCATCCGAATGAATTAGGTGGTGCTTGGGCTGCCATAGTAGCGGCGGATGCCCGACAAATTGGTGGTGCTAAACCCGAGCAGCTGGTCGCTGCTCTCCCTCAAAGGATAATAACGTTAATGAAAACTCTTATGCCAGCTATGAGGGTAAATTGGGACAAATTATCGGCTTGTAAACAGAAGAAGGACGAGAGTGTCTCCGACTTCTTTACGAGGTTTGAGGAGGCATTCATCGATCATAGTGGTCAGGACATGGGTACTGAGGGTGGTCAGCGATTGTTTGTGGATAAATTTGTTTCGAATTTATTGCCCGATTTGAGCAATAAATTAAAGAATTCAGAGAGTGCGGGGCCGTTTCTACTTCGGCTCAGATATTGGCCACAGCACAATATTATGAGAACAGAGAGAAAGAAGAGAACGACCGTGCTGATAAAAAGACGAAAGAGCTAAAAACTAAAGTGTTGCTGCAACAAGCATATCCTCCGCGTTCAAATCAGAATACGTCCCAACAGAATAGGCTGCAGTCGCAATCGAATCGATCGCAGTCGCGTAATGATTCCTCCTCCCAAAGATCATCGTTAGGGTACAATCAATGTGCTTATTGTAGACAGGAGGGACACATTAAATTCAATTGCCCTGTTCTGAATGATCGCAATAGTGGTAATTCGTCCAAAGGAGGTCGTGGTGGTTCACATCCGGTATCACGTGGTAGGGGTCGTGGTGCTCAGAATGATCGTTCTGATAACTCCTCTAATTCTAATAATTGTTTCGATCAACGTGGATCATCGCAAGGACGATCTACGCAGTACAATGTAGATGATTATTACGTCGACCAGGGAACTGACGACAGCAATTACTAGGACAGCCAAAGACAAGGAGAGGGAGTGGTATCAGTTCCGGTTGATCAGAGAGGGCCTTACGTCGCAGTTGCTACATCGGGCGTCGTTGAGCCTTTTCTGTTGGACACTGGTGCAGCGAAAAGTTCTATTATGCATTCGAAACTCCCTGGCGCGCCTTTGTCTGGCTTAACAAATGTTTCCGTTGGATTCTCTGGCGCCCCCGTTAGCAATCCAGTTTCGTGCCCTTTGCCCCTTACAATTGGGCCACGTGAGCTTCAAGCTCCGTTGATTTTGACTACTGGCTGTGGTGAAAATCTTTTGGGTCTGGATTTGCTTAAACGTTTGTATGCAACTTTGTATTGTTCCCCTGCGGGTGTAAAGCTTACGTTAGGAGAGAGGGTTGTCTCTCCTATGTATTTGTCTCTCGATAAGCTTCCACAGGAATTGAGTTCTCTTCCTGCGTCTTTGTGGGCAACAGGTCCCAATGATGTGGGCCTGCTTGACATCCCCCATTATGTTGTTCAGTTGAAATCTAATGTACGATTGCCACGTATTCCCCAGTATCGAATCTCTCTTGATGGTGAACGAGCACTGTTAGCGATCATTTATGATCTGATCGAGAAAGACGTTATTGAAGAGACTCGGGGAAACGTGTGCAACAGCCCTGTACTGCCCATTCTAAAACGTACTGATCCTTCGAAACCACCTGTTTATCGTTTTGTTATCGATTTACGGGAAGTAAATAAAATAGTGATTCCTCAGTTCCCCGTTGTGCCTGACATCACGGCGCTACTGACTCTGATTCCAGCTTCTGCATCGTGGTTCTCGGTGATTGACTTGAAGAATGCGTTCTTCAGCCTCCCGATTGCCGAAGAGAGCAGAGACCTTTTCGGTTTCTCTCTCGGTGGACGCAGCTTCCGGTTCAAACGCGCTCCTCAGGGCTACTGTGAAAGTCCATCGATTTACAGTCAAGCCTTGAAGGGTCAACTGGATGCGTTTACGTTGCCGGTTGGTGCGGCCTTAATCCAATATGTCGATGACTTATTGGTAGCTGCGGATACTCAGGACATTTGCAAAATTGCTACGGTGTCGTTGCTGCAACATCTCTGCGAGTTAAATCACAAGGTGTCACCTTCTAAACTCCAATATTGTTGTCAAGAAGTAACCTATCTAGGTCACTTATTGTCAAAGGAGGGAAGGCGGTTGACCCCAGAGAGAATTGCAGCGATTGCCCGAATGGCTGTGCCAAAAACCCAAAGAGATGTGCGTGCCTTTCTAGGTATCACGTCGTACTGCAGGCAATGGATTCCTAACTTTTCATTGCTAGCGAAACCATTAGTGGCTCTTACGTGCAAGGATGTTTCAACTCCTTTACCATGGACGGAAGAATGTCAGAAAAGTTTTTCTGAATTGCGTGATTCATTGTGTTCGGCTCCTGTGTTAGGTACTCCTGACTATAGTAAGCCGTTTACATTATATGTTCACGAAAGAGAAGGTTGTGCGTTGAGTGTCTTAACGCAACCTTTTGGTGGTAAGCAACGTCCATGTGCATATTTTTCCTCGACCTTGGACCCAGTAGCTAGAGCATTGCCGAGTTGCTTGAGAGCAACAGCGGCAGCTGCGGTCTCCATCCGACAATCAGCAGGATTGGTCATGGATAATATGCTTACGGTGATGGTTCCGCACGCAGTCGACACCCTTTTGAATCGTACGAAAACCCAGCACTTGACGAGTGCGAGATTGTCTGGGTACGAGCTGACGTTGCTGGCAAGTCATATTCAGATAAAACGTTGCAATGTTCTGAACCCGGCAACTTTGTTACCAATTAGCTCAGAGTCAGATGAAATAACAGAACATGATTGTTATTTGAGGACGGAAGAGGAAACAAAAGGTCGAGTGGACCTTAAAAACACCCCATTGGAAGACCCGGATGGAACACTGTATGTGGATGGGTCATGTTTTAAGTTGCCGAATGGCGATGTGACTACTGCTTATGCTGTTGTAACATTGAATACGGTTGTTGAGACTGCAAGATTGAATCAGAATTCTGCCCAAGCTGCAGAGTTGATCGCTCTCACTAGAGCGTGTGTGTTAGCAAAAGGGAAACGTGTGAATGTGTTTACCGACAGCCAATATGCATTTGGCGTCGCACATAGTTTTGGACGATTGTGGAGAGAGAGGGGTTTCTTGACGTCGCACGGTACGAAGATTCAGCATGGCCAGCTTGTGAATGATCTTTTGGATGCATTGACGTTGCCTACGCAGGTAGCGATTGTTAAATGTAGTGCGCATCGTAAGGTGACGGATGATGTCGGTCGTGGTAATGCGTTTGCGGACGAGATTGCTAAGGAGACTGCCCGGAACCTTAGCACTCGAATGTATGTGACGAGTTCGGTTAGGTGGCCTACAGAGTCGAGCATGTGTGAAGACACTATTGAAAGTGTGAAAGAAATTCAGAATGAGGCCACCGAGACTGAAAAGGCGAAGTGGAAAGAAAGCACGGGAAAGTTGGAGGCGAATGGTTGTTGGATTGATTTGTCGGATCAGAATAGATGGTTGTTGCCCGATGCGTATGTGCTGGCCGTTGTGACAATGGCGCATGGGTTAGCACATATTAGCGCGAAAGGTATTTGTAAGTTGTTGTCTCCTGTGTGGAAGAATGATGGTATTACGAAATGTGCTGAACGTCTGGTGAAGAATTGTATGGTGTGTATGATGTACAATCCTGGCAAGGGAACCCCAACTCCTCCTGGCAGTTTTGCTCCCCCTTCATGTCCCTTTGAGGTGATCCAACTGGACTTCATCCATATGGAGCGATGCAATAACCTGAAATACGTTTTAGTTGTGGTTTGCGCATTCTCCCGATGGATCGAGGCTTATCCTCTCAAAGACAATACTGCTTTGTCTACTGCGAAAATCCTACTGAAGGAATATTTTCCTCGGTATGGAATGCCTAGAGTCGTGTGGTCAGATAACGGAAGTGAGTTTGTGGGAAGTGTGATGAAGAGTGTGTGTAAGGGCCTTGGAATTAATCAGAAATTCCATAGTGCCAATCATCCCCAGTCAGCTGGTTTGGTTGAAGGGTATAATGGCACCCTTAAACTGAAACTAGCAAAGATTCAGGCTACGACTGGTCTTTCGTGGCCTGACGCTTTACCCTTAGCGTTACTATCAACTAGGGCGACTGTACACTCCCGAGTAGGGCTTAGTCCCTATGAAATAGTGTTCGGTCGTCCTGCGAATGTCTGGGGGGTTCCTAGGCCAGGTATTTTCTGTGATCTTGGGTATCCAATGCTGATCGATTATCTTCATGACTTGACTGCTAAACTGAGGTTAATTCACCAACAGGTTCACGACGCACTGCCGACGCAGACGGAGGGTCCAGGCCACCAGCTCCAGCCCGGAGATTGGGTGGTGACGCGGAACTTTTCGCGCAAGAACAACTTGGACCCGAGGTTTACTGGACCTTACCAGGTTCTCCTTGCCACGAGGACTGCTGTTCGTCTTGAGGGACGGAAAAACTGGGTGCACGCCACCCACACCAAAAAAGTCCCTATCCCTTTGCCGGCAGACCCGTGGGTGAGGAGAGGCATTGCATCAACTGAAACCGAAGGATTGCCGGCGTTTGTACCTTTTAGCGACGCACAACCTGTCGGAGAATCCTCAGTGCAGCAGAAAGACACTGTTGAACAATTGTCATCAAAAGACTCAAGACCAGAACACTCAACTGATCAGCAGGACGCTGTCTCTTCAACGGATCCTTTGTTTGGCGAGCAGACACGTCCTGGGAAAACCCGATACTTTTTGCGATCTAGCACTAAAGACTAATAAAAGATCCTGTTTTGCTGTATTGACAACTACATTATCCCGTTTTCCGTGATCAGTTTGAACATTCATATTATTGTGATTATTCCTGTGTGTATATACATTGAGCTTCATTCCTTATACTTTTTGCTTTTACAGCCGAGAGACATTGTTTTTGTATATATATATATATATATATATATATATTGTGCATTAAAGACCGTAGGGCCGCGCGCGTACTTCCTTCTGGATAGTAGGTCTTGACGCTAGGTTAAAGACCGTCGGTTCCTGGGAACTCCTAGGGATTGACTACTGCTACACAGAACGAAGTGCGTCAAGAAACGTTGCGGACGGTCGTAGGTAATGGCATTTTCGAAGTTGATGGACTTGGAAGAAGCTCAGATACAAAGATTCAAGCTGCAACAACTTAGTCGTACCAAATGTTTTATGTTCCAAATATTTGTATTGTTTTTGACTATTTCTGCATTCTTGGCGGGTGGGGTGTATTATATGATCTCTGGTTATCTATCTCCTGTTTTACCTACTCCTACACCTGATCCTAAACTTACTACTGTTGCTTCTCCCCATTCCTTTCATGTATTACCCGAACACGAGCAGGCTAGACGTGCAGAATTCCGCAATAATTCCTTTATTCAGCTCCTTCATCAGCATCAGTTAGTGGTTAACACTACTAATTGTTGGGTGTGTGGGTTGATGCCACATACTACGGATAAGGGAATTCCGTATCTGGTGTTACCGTATAGCTCCCAAGGGTCTGCTCAAGCATTTCAAACAATGTTTCGAAGCGCACTAGGTTTCCACCCTATTCGAGAACCACGTTCCCCCTACTCTGGTCCTACCTCGTATCAAAAACCTTTGTCGATAGCAATCGAGGACTTAGACAGCGATATCTATGATCCCTCGCTTATTCCCGAAGAAGAGGTACAAGCTTACAGGGTCCTGAGTAGAGGCGAGTATAGTGTGTTCACTAGTGAAAAACAGCTTAAAAGCTCACCTCCGATATGGGTCGTACCCCACATTGGTAATTTTTGTCTAATGGGTCGTGGCCGAAGATCGAAAGCCCGACTTGGAGAGAGTGCTTGCACTGAAAATTACATTCTGCCGATGGTCTCGTCCCCTGTGTTCCTGGCGGCCAAGGGTACATACTTTATTTGCCATGATCGTGCATATGCATGGTTGCCCGCTGACTTCATGGGCTCATGTTTCATTGCAAATTTGTTGCCTCCGACGTTCACTGTAGATGCCGATTATCATAAGACTAGAGTTGTGAGAGGTGTAATTAGCGAAGAGGATACTGCCGGTCAAGAGGCAGGAGACTTTTTCAAGGGTTTCCTCCCGTTTTGGGGACCTATGGTTAATAGTAGGAACCTGAGACAGTTGACTCGAGTGGTAGAATCGACAGCTAATATTACTGCTAGTGCCCTTGGTAATATCACCACAGAACTTCAGGCGGATAGGCTAATGACGTTACAAAACCGTATGGTTTTAGATGTCATCTTAGCAGATCGAGGTGGGGTATGTAAGGTGATCCATTCGAGCTGCTGCATTTTCATTCCAGATAATGCTCCGACTGTCTATCAAGCCATCTCTAAGTTGCATAAGATCTCTGAATCCATACACGTGGATGTAGGGGATTGGACGCTACTTGGGTGGTTTTGGGGCCTGATGTCGACTTGGGGTTGGAAGATTCTGATGATTATCGGAGTCGTTGTGGCGTTCCTGTTCACGTGTTGCCTTTGTGTGCAGTGCGGTCCTGCCTTATGTGGCCTCTGTGCTACAACGTGTATGAGACAGCCGCCTGTTACCAAGGGAACTCGGTTGGACAGAGCTATGCTACAGCAACATCTAGATGGTCTGATGAATATTGAGTATGATTCCGACTAGTGCTTGCCTACATGAGGGCAAAAGGAGCGTCTGAGGTTCCGTGACAATTGTAAGTGGTGTTTTCGACTCGCACGAATATGGTCGAGTCTGGTATCTATGAACCGCAAATGACGAGTTTAGTAAGTGTGCGCAGTTTCGCTGTGCTAACCTAAACCGTTCGTCTGTTACGTGGGTATTTCTATCTGTACCCATGGGTTCCATCTTAGATACGGCATCCATTTTGTCTCTTGCCCTCAAGTAGCCAGCGAACGGACGATGTCCGCTTCGCGACCCTGGGACTCCCAAGATATTTGCGGAAGACACATGTCCTTTGTAAGTGTCTTTATGATGAGGGGGATGCTACTGTAAAGCAGATGGCGCCGCTCGAGGCTCATCTTGCCGTACCGGCTTATTGTCTCAGCCGTGCATCTCATTAGGCACGTCCCTTTGATGCCTGTATCTCGTGTTTCTCGATACCTCCCCTTTCGCACCCTTTCCGATTTCCCCACTGTCTCCGTTTTCCTCTACACCTGTTCTTGTTCCTATTTTCGATCTGTTTATTACTGATTGGAATGCACTAATGTTGGGAAGATGGGTTTTTACAGTTGGGAACCGCCAAATGCTTCCGCACTCATGTCCCGGACCTTGTACGTTTCAAAGTGACCAAAGCGGCCCCTCTGGGGGATAATTGTGGGAACCGGGTCATAAACTTTTGTGTTCAATGTAACTCTATGGGAAAACTATGTATAAAAGGAGCGATCCGCAGAACCAATTTGAAGCAGACACTCTGAACTACACTGGTTGTACTTCCGTGATCTCTGTGTTTCCCTGCAGCAAATAAACCTTGAATCTTTGACGCCGAAGGAAGTGTCCCGTGTCTCTGTCGCTTGTACGCCGGAACAGGTTACCCACGAAGGTTTCAGGTGTTGTGCCCTGGCACCGCTGGGTTCTAAAATAACCCAGTCCTTCACGCGGGGGAAGGAGCTCCAATAAGTACTAGGTGGTGGGAGGGGCTTCAGCACGATGTTGGACCCAATGCCTCCTGGGTCTTGTGGTCCTTGTGGCGATATTCACCAATGCCACAAGCAGCCTGGGTGTAAAATGACTGCAGCGTCTCCCACGAAGGAGTTGCGGTTACAGCTGCAGGCAATTCCTTCCTTCTTCCTTGGAGCCGTTCCAGCCCCCAAAAGCAGCCTCAGTGGAACTGTGCGCAGCGTCTCCCGCAGAGCGGGAGACACAAGGAGTAATTAAGGCCCCCAGTCGGTGGTGAGAGGGGCTTCAGCACGACGTTGGACCCAATGCCTCCTGGGTCTTGTGGTCCTTGTGGCGATATTCACCAATGCCACAAGCAGCCTGGGTGTAAAATGACCGCAGCATCTACCGCAAAGGAGTTGCGGTTACTGCTTCAGGCAATTCCTTCCTTCTTCCTTGGAGCCGTTCCAGCCCCCAAAAGCAGCCTCACTCGAACTGTGCGCAGTGTCTCCCTGTTTGGTTAGTGAATACAGGGGTATGTTAGTGTGTAAAACATAGGTTTAATACTTTGCAAAGAGCTCTTTCATGCCAAGTTGAGCTGGCACTAAACGTGCACAGATTCTGTCTGCAGTAGTAGATATGACCTTAAAATACAGACATACTCTCCCCAGTAGTAGGCCTCACCCATGTTTAAAGTACTACTTATCTGCTTAGGTGACTAGGTTTTCTCAGTGCTTGGCTACTTATCTGGGTGAGTGTAGGAGTCCACCTGTAGGTGTGTTATCAGATGTTTAAATACGTTTGCAGCTATTTGATTTTCTGTTTTAGTAACTCTAGGTCTCTCTAAATGTGTTTGTAAGTGGCTGAAAGAATAGCTGAGTGTCTGTGTTTGTGATTGCAGAGGTTTATAAGTGTATCTGCAACTGTCTTTGATACAGCTGGATACCCAACTAGTTTCTAATTATGTCAGTGAATGTATAAGTGGCTCCGTGCTATCTCACTGTGTGAGAGAGTGACTCTACTTTTGAGAAAATGTCTGTCACTTGCAGTACATTGCATGGAAAGGCTTTGTAGTAGTAGGCTATAACAAGGTGTGTCAGTATTTGCCCTCATTTCTGAGTAAGTGCCTAGAGGGTCTCAACCGCTCATTTGAATGACTTACCCTTTAAAGTGCATGTCATAACTTCTAACCACATATCACTCTGCCCTGTGGCCTACATGCACTCTACCTTACGGTTAACATATATGTAGCAGAAGGGAAGTTTAAAATTTAGCAATGAATTTTAAATGTCAACTCAACCTAGCAGTACAACTGCAACAGCAGGTCCAACCCATATATTTTGGGCTACTTGTCTGCATGTGTGATTATGAGTATCACTACTTCAGAACAAATCTAAATAAGTGTATCAGTCCCTCTCTGGTTGTGTCACTGTATGTGTAAATGACTATATGGGTATTTAACTAATTGTCTTCTATCTCTATTGTTCTCTATATTTTTATGTAACTGCCTGTATGGATTGCTTACTGGTTGTATTTGTGAGCGCTGAGGTATATAACTGTGTTGCAGCTGGCTCTTTGGCTGTTTGTTATGTAAGTGTAGTATGGCATGTGACCGAATGGATAACTGCCTCTGGCTCTCAACGAGTTTCAGTTGGTGGAAAACTGCTTATATAATAGGACATATATGTCTACAAGTACATATATAGGTTAGTAAACTTAAAAATACATTTAACTAGAAAGCTTTAGTCTACCTACAGCCTACCATACAAATCAGTTATATAAAATTACTGCTGCATACATACATTCTGTAAAGGTATGTCACTAAATTCCTAAATGTCTCAAACTCTGTCTGACAGACTACATGAGTAATAATTATTTCCTACCATATGTATAAAACTTGTACTATTTGTGAAACACTGCACATTTTACCATGCGTTTGGAATTTCAAACCACACATGCGACTCAGTATTATTTTAAACAGCATGTCTTATTATTCAAGCACACACAAACCTTCCCTATAACTTACAAACAGTCACCCTAAAGGGTATCTAATAATTAGCTGCCTAATTTCACAGGTTCATGCGTTATGTACTGCTCAAGTGCACATTTTTCCATTCAATTCTTTGGCTTGTAGTCCCTCTTTTAATATGAAATATATAAGAATGCAAGTCCCAGAGTTCACGAAAAACATTATTTTAGAGTAGCACATTATGTATGGAACTCTAAAGCTTTTTTGAGTTTTCACAATGTTTTTAGGTATACATTTTAAGCCCAGCAAGCAGTTTTTTATGCCAAATACAGCATGAAACAAAACAGCACATGTATAATATGTATTTCTAGGACAACACATTCTTAAGCAACCTCTCACACATGTAGCCTTAATCTCAGACAATCAGTACCATACTCACACACCCAGAAAGAGACTTACTCACCCATTAAGAAAAATATAAAAACACTCACGCAACCACTCATAGATCATCTCATACAGTTAGAAAACGTTCTGTATATCACACTCACTTCTGTCAAACTCATGTAAACATCTACCTTTTCAAAACATTTTTTGAAAGTTCAACCTAATTCGCATACCTGAAACTTGAGTTTGTTGGTGAAATACTTTATTTTGCTCTTAATTAGATAGATGCAATACTCTCTGAAAATGTGAAAATTAAACATAAAAATGGCACACCACTCTCATACAAAGCAACCATTAATAGCAACCTTTTCAACTTTGCATTCTCTGATACTGCAGAAGGCAGCAAATAAAAATAAACATTTTGTATTTTCATTTTATTGTTCCACTTCTGAATGGTTAGTATATATTAAGCCTTTCACTCACTCTTATAAAGGTTATGGAAGAGTATTTGTGCATATTCGTGAATGAATATACAAAGAAAACCATATATAGTTAGGTTGTTTTATTACTTTAAAATGACACTACGCTTTATAAGAAAGCCCTCACTAGGAAAACAAACCCTTGTTCTTCAACAATGAGTTAAAAACCTCTAATCAAAAAAAAGACAACTCTCTCTTTTGACACACTTCCCAACACACTAAGAAGAGTCTCCACAGCAAACCACTAGAACCAGAAGGTCACAAGTTCACAGCACATTCTAGAAGGGCTATACTATTTACTAAATCAACTGCAGCTGGTGTGGTTGACTATACGTAATTAAAAGCATATACCTGTTTGCATTATTTTTATTTTATTATCACCTGAGCAAATCACAGATCTACGTACTTATCCTTTAAAGACGCTACCTAATTTTATTGACCAGCATATTTGCACCATCCAATGAAATATTTTTTTTACACCAGGACCTCACCTCCATTTGAACTGCCTTTCATATTGAAAACTATCTCATTCATCTCCAGCCTGCTCTTGTCTGCTTCTGAGTGGATGCATGAGTCTTTGAGTAAGTGAGTGAGTGCATACGTGTCTCTATTTGTCTGTAAGCTGTGTGTCTGTCTCTGAATGGGTCTGTGAGAGGGCATTTGAGGGTCCCAGTAGGTCTGTGAGTGGGTGTGTGATTGTCTGAGTGGGTCTGTGAGTGGGTATGTGATTGTGAATAGGTCATTAAGTGGGTACATAAGTTTCCGAGTAGGTCTGTGAGTAGGTTAATGAGTGACTGAGTGGGTCTATGGATGTATGTAAGAGTTTCAGATTGTGTCTCTGAGTGGCTGTCTGAGTGTGTCTGTAAGTGGGTGCAAGAGTGTCACAGTGGGTCTGTGAGTAGGTACATGACTGTCTGAGTGCGTCTCTAAGTGGGTACCTAAGTCTCTAAATTGGTCTGTGAGTGGGTGTGTAATTCTGAGTCAGTCCGTGAGTGAATGTGCATGTCTGAGTGAGTCTGTAAGTGGGTTCATGAGTGTCTGAGTGTGTCTGTGAGTGGGTGCATGAATGTCTGAGTGGGTCTGTGAGTAGGTGCATGACTGTCTAGGTAGCTCTAAAAGTGGGTGCCTAAGTCTCTGAGTCAGTTTGTGAGTGGGTGTATGATTCTGAGTGTGTCTATGGGTGAGGGTGAGTGTCTGAGTGAGTCTGTGAGTGGTTTTGTGAGTTTCTGAGTGGGTTTGTGATTGTCTGAGTGGGTCTGTGAGTGGAACATGAGTCTCCGAGTGGATCTGTGAATGGGTGCATGAGTGCCTAACTCAGATTGAGAGTGGATGAATGAGTGTCTGAGTGGCAATGTGAACAGATGTGTGAGTGTCTGAGTGAGATTGTGAGTAGATGCTTGAGTGTTTGAGTGGGTCTGTGAGTGAGTGTATGAGTTTTTGAGTGGGTCTATGAATAGATACATGAGTGTCTGAGTGGCTGTGTAAGAGGTTGCATGAGTATCTGAGTGGATCTCTGAGTGGGTGTGAGCATCTGAGTGAATTTGTGAGTGGATAAATGAGTGTTTGAGTGGGTTCGTTAGTGGGTGCATGAGTGTCTTAGTGGCTCTGTGTAGGAGGCATGTTCTCTATATAGTGCACTAAACCAACGTACACTGTGCAGAGAGTCCCGTGGAACCCTTATTGGTATTCCAAGGCTAAAGTAGATAGTACTAATGCTCTTTTTGTGGTAGTATGGGCGAGCAGTCAGGCTTATCAGAGGCTATTGCTAAGCATTTCCTGTACTCACAAAGGCAATAAATGAGACACCTACTCAAAAATAAATCTGAGACTAATTTGTAAAAATAACAATAATTTTTAGATAGGTTTTCAGACCAAGAACTTCATTCTAAGATAAGTGCATTTTAAGTTATGAGTTTTTAAAGTTTTGAAACAGAGATCACTGTTGTGCACAATTATAATGTGAGAAAATAAGGAAAAACATATAAAATCAGACAGTAGGTTCTTGAGGTTAGCTTCCTGGATTTATGTAAGTAGAAAGGGCAAGTCCAATGTTCCAGCAACAAAAGATTGGAACTGTCCTGGATTCAGCCAGGAGCAGGGTGCTGAGGTCAATAGTACCACGTGCTATGAAAAAGTGGGCCACCTGGAAACACACTGCACAGAGGGACTTAAAGGTCAATGTGGGAGTGTTGGACCTGGAATTACCAGACCACATTGTGTAGCTTGGCACAGAGTAGATAGAGCTATTCTCAGAGGCAATTCGTGTAATGGTTGCGTCACACTCCCACAGTAATCCAGCGCCCATCCATAAAATAAGACACTACACCAGTTTAGAAAAATACGAATGGTTTTATAAAAAGATCTTTAGATTCTCTCAGACTGTCAGCAGTATAAAACCTTATCACAGGAAATATTTCTATATTTGATAATTCATGGCATTCATAAAGCTTTACATTACTTCAATTGATTTCATTTTCCCCACATTGGAAATGTTTCCACACATACCCTGTCACCTTAACTTATCAGCAAAGATATAACAGTTTGATTTAGATAATCAGCCAGAATAACACGCTCCTGTGAAGAAGCCAGATTGTACTGGGGTACTCATTGGCAACAGTAGCTGGAAATTACAGTTGTTCAGTTAATGGTTCCCTCAATGGTACACTTGTAAAATTGTTTTAAGTAGCGGTTTACCTAGAAGAAGATGGGACATTAAGGTCATTTCATCACATCACATAACCCACATAGCATACTCTATACTCTGGGATGGTCTGGATATTTTGGTAACACCTCTCAGACCTCAATTATCTGCACTACGCTATTCCCTAGTTACTAACCCTGCTTACTCCTGAATCAGCTTTATGCCCTAACCTCCAATAGCTGATACTTGTGCTCGAAAACTCTCCCTTATAAATCACCCTAATGAAAAGCAGTCTTAGGAGGAACAAGCCTAGTGCTTGAAGGACACTGTTCGTGGTGAAGTAAGTCTGGTTTGGCGAGCTTGTAGGCTGAAGGGTCACTGACTAGGCCTTATTCTCTGTCACAATGTGGGCCTGGATGCAATCTTCTCCACTGCCCCCACCATTCAGGTTCCCTAGCTTACTTCTGTGTTGTGGCTCTGTCCCTCAGTTTCCCGTCAGCGCCGGCTCTCTTTTTCCTGTCTGATGAATGCTCCACTTCCAGCCGGCTTCACTCGCCGGCTGGAAGCCGTAGGCCCTTGGGAGCGTTCAATAAAGCTTCTGCGTTCCTCCTCCGGCTGGCTACACACACGCAGGTCTCCGCCTCCGTCCGGCCTCCTCTGGCGTCACCCCGCCTCTTCCTACGTCGCTGCAGTCTGGCTCCTGGGGTTTGCCTTGGCTTCCGTCGTCCTCGCAAGACGCCTGCTGATCTTCGCTTCGCCTTCACCGCAGGGGGATTCCACGCTGAGAGAGCTAACAGCTGACCCTAGAACTTCCACACAGTGAGTGTACTTTCCGCTTTCAGTGTCGGATTCACGCTTTTCTCTCACAGCGCGACCTCAGCATTCGAGGTTCCGAGCTGGTAAGATGAAGGCCCACAGCCCGACCAGATAGCGCTCTATTCACCGTATGAGAGCAGAGTCCAGTAATACCAATCCTCAAAACCAGTCGTCACTACGTCCGGAATCCCGGACCAGTTTCCTTCGGCTACCCCGACGTCAGTTTGCCATGACCATTACTGTCCACAAGGGATTATGGAGCGATTGATAATACCACTCTGGCAGGGCTTGGTCAACAGAAGGGGGGTCACATCGTCACAGTAGAGCCACCGGCCCATGAGACGATCTAGCTCCTCACAGTGCGCCTTCCTCCCCTCGCAGTTGCCTCACTCCTCACCAGGTCCAGCCCAAGTTCTCTGGTCACTCTAAAATGGCTGCCCTTGTCCTGTCCTTTTATAGTCTGACCTCAGGCTGCCAGAACCAGCTGGAAGGTTCTAGAGTCTCCCTATATTGTTTTATGAGCCCCTTCCCTGAGGTAAAACAGTTATGGCAGTTTCTGGCCACCATTTTATGTAGCCAAACCTACCCTAGGAAAAGGAGGGATTTCCAGGCCTTTGAGGAACTACAGGGTCAAGGAGCACCTAACCCCCTGGTCAACACCTTAAAAACGCCAGTGGACATAAAAATAAAGGGAATTGAGGGACAAAAAGGAGACAAAAATAAATAGATAGGAGGGACCACCCAAAGGGCTGACAGGTCTAACACGCATCCCCCCCAGCTGAAAGTGGGGAGAGCTACCCAATCCCTTGGGAGTTCTCATCACTAAGGCGGAAATACCTAGAGAGACCGTCTGCATTGGCGTGGTCCACTCCAGGCCGATGTTCCACTCGGCAGTCCATTCCCTGTAGGGAAATGGACCATCCCAACAGCTTGGGATTCTGCCCCTTCATTTGCATCGGCCAACGAAGGGGTCGGTGGTCATTCTGAACCAGGAAGTGCGAGCCAAACAGGTATGGCCGCAACTTCTTCAGAGCCCATACCACTGCAAAGGCTTCCTGCTCAATTGCACTCCACTTTTGTTCCCGGGGAAGCAGTCTCCTAGACAGGAAGACTACAGGCTGATCCAGACCCTCTTCATTGAGTTACGATAACACTTCCCCAATGCCATGCTCTGATGCGTCTGTCTGGACAATGAACTCCTGGGAGAGATCCGGGGCCCTCAGGACCGGTGCTGCAGACATTGCTTGTTTCAGCTTCTCAAAGGCTTGCTGACAAGCCTCCGTCCAGACTACCCGTCGAGGTTGTTTCTTAGATGTGAGCTCAGTGAGGGGCGCTACAATCGTGCAATACCCCTTCACAAAGCTACGGTAATAACCTGTGAGGCCCAGGAAAGCTCGGACCTCAGTTTGGGTCTTGGGGGGCTCCCAGGCCATGATTGCCTCAATCTTTGCCTGGAGGGGCTGCACCGTTCCCCTATCCACCAAGTGGCCTTGGTACACAACTGACCCCTGCCGATCTGAGATTTACTGGCCTTGATTGTCAAGCCAGACTGTTTGAGGGCCAGGAGAACAGCTTGCAAGTGACACAAATGGTCCTCCCAACTGCTGCTGAAGATGGCAATGTCCTCCAGATAAGCAGCAGAGAAAGCCTCCATCCCAGAGAGGACCTGGTTCACCAACTGCTGAAAAGTGGCGGGGGCGTTCTTGAGCCTAAAGGGCATCACACAGAACTGGTAGTGTCCCTCAGGCATGGAGAAGGCGGACCTTCCCTTTGTTCTATCTGTAAGGAAGATCTGCCAGTACCCTGAAGTAAGGTCAAAGGTACTCAAGTATTGGGCAGCTCCCAGCCGGTCAATAAGTTCATCCGCCCTAGGGATCGGATGCGCATCAGTTTTGGTCACTGAATTCAGTCCCCGGTAATCCACTTAGAACCTCCGTTCTGGAGTGGTGCCCGGTGGGGCAGCTTTAGGTACCAGAACCACCGGACTAGACCAGGGGCCACAGGTTGTGATGACTCCTCAAAACCAGTCGTCACTACGTCCGGAATACCAGACCAGTTTTCTTCCGCTATCCCGACGTCAGTTTGCCATGACCATTATTGTCCAAAAGGGATTATGGAGCGATTGATAATACCACTCTGGCAGGGCTTGGTCAACAGAAGGGGGGTCACGTCAGCACAGTAGAGCCTCCGGCCCATGAGACGATCTAACTCCTCACAGTGCGCCTTCCTCCCCTCGCAGTTGCCTCACTCCTCACAAGGTCCAGCCCAAGTTCTCTGGTCACTCTAAAATGGCCGCCCTTGTCCTGTCCTTTTATAGTCTGACCTCAGGCTGCCAGAACCAGCTGGAAGGTTCTAGTGTCTCCCTATATTGTTCTATGAGCCCCTTCCTTGAGGTAAAACAGTTATGGCAGTTGCTGGCCACCATTTTGTGTAGCCAAACTTGCCCTAGGAAAAGGAGGGATTTCCAGGCCTTTGAGGAACTACAGGGTCAAGGAGCACCTAACCCCCTGGTCAACACCTTAAAAACTCCAGTAGACATAAACATAAAGGGAATTGAGGGGCAAAAAGGAGACAAAAATAAATAAATAGATAGGAGGGACCACCCAAAGGGCTGACAGGTTTAACAGGGGGGGTCCCACTCAAGGGAGCAGGTCTGGTGAGCCTCTGGACCAATAAGCACAGCTTACTCATCATAATACAGCCCAGGTCGGCTAGGTGAAGAGCAGAAAGACAGCCAAGTGTTGTGCATCATGATGTTCCTCATGGTCAGTGGAAGGCTGGGTGCAGAGGCAGGGAGACCTTGGCCACTGACGGAGCTGGTCTCAGGGGTCTCTATGTCTCTTAATGGTTGTGTTAGTCCTTTATCATTGGGTTTCGGATTTGACTCTTCCTTCTCAGTCTTTGGGGCAGGGGGTCTGTGACCCCTGGGCTTTGATACAGAACAGCTGTGGTAGGTACTCTTACTTGGTGGGGGATAGATCTGACCCACAGGAGCAGGTGTACCTCTTCTTGCTTGACCACTGCATCAGAGTCACGGGGAGCAGTAGGTCAGTACACAGGACTTCGCGTTTGTTGTCTACATGCTGCACGGTAGAAGCTCTTCTACTCCAAGGGACGTTCTCTGCAATTTTTCGAGGGCTGGAAGTGATCCAGGATTCTTGAAGGCCTTACAGGTGCAGGATGAGACAGTAGGCCACAATGGTTGAGTCCTGGAAGCAGTCAGCAGGGTTTGGTACCTATTGTCTGTAGCAGGTTGTCGATTCTCGGGTCAGCATCTCTTCTTTGTACATTGCTCTTCTTATGACCTTTGAATCTTAGATGCTAGGTCCAGGAAATCCACCTAAATACTAAACGTTTGAAGCATTAAAAGGGGAGGCAGGTAGCAGCCAATGGTCTACCTAGCTTTAGAGTGTCTACATTCTCTAGGTTACCACTTCCCATGGGAAGGGGCACTACCCTAGCCCTGATAGGTTAAATGCTTTTCATCTCAAGTTTGAGGATTTATAAAAGTAATGTCTATATTGCCTCCCACACCTTAGGGGTGGTACTGGCTAAATGTGGGTACTCATCCTTAACTAACTAATTTTCCTGCCTTTCCTCCTGCCAAAAGTGAAGCAGGAAAGGGGGTTGGCATCATCCACTATCTGGAGATGCCTGGCTTGAAATATAAAGGTGGCACCACCTTTGAAGCTTCCCACCTTGAGATGCCAGTCTGGTCTGGAGGTGGTGTGAATCACCTCTGCCCAGTGCAGGCTTTGTTCCTGGCCTCTGAGAGTGTTGGCTCCTACCCCATGAGGTGAGAAACATCTCTGGTGGTGGCAGGCTGGCTAAGACTAGTAAGAGACCAAACCAATGCTTTGTAAGTTTTGGGGGGACCCTTTAAAGGGTTTCCTGTGTGCATTTATTATTAAATCCAACACTGGCACCAGTGAGGGTATATTAGGATTATATGTTTTGTACCAAACATCTTAGGGTACTGTGAAGCCATCATGGAGCTAGGAAACAAGTAATGACAATTATCAAGCCCATTTACTCTCTATGGCTTCTCTGCACACTTGCAATATCGAAGAATGACCAGCATATTGAAGGGTCATATCTTCAAGATATGTCCACACATGGGATATAGCGCATCCTGCCTTAGGGCTATAAGGCCTGCAGTAGATGTCACTTACATATATCTCATGCAGCTCAAGGGGGCATGGCACACAGGGCTGGGAGCCATGTTAACTACTTGGTTTTCTCTGCACCAAGACACACAGCATGCAATGGCAGTCTGCCCGCTCTTGGTGAGTGGTCCCTGGGGTGACAAAATTAATGCTGCAGCCCTAGGGAACCCTCTTCAGTACAAATGCCCTAGGTACCAGGGGTACCATTAACAGGGCTAGCTGAAGTTGTGCTAAACATGACACCGTTTTAGTAAAGATATCTGGTACTGGGGAGCTGGTTAGCAGGGACACAGTGCACTTACTGCTCAAAATTACATCAGGCAAAAAAATGGATGTTAACCATGTCAAAAGAAGCACTTTCCTATACTCTGTCAGAATGTGTGAGTGTCTGAGTGGGTCTGTGAGTGAGTGTGAGTGTCTGAGTGAGTTTGTGAGTGGGTGCATGAGGGGGTCTCTGAGTGGGAGCATGAGTATCTGAGTGGGTCTGTGAGTGGGCACATGAGTTTCTAAGAGCATCTTCGAGTGGGTGTGAGAGTCTCAGAGGGTGTCTTTGGTTGTGTGTACGAGTTTTGTGACTGGGTGTGAGAGTGTCTGAGTATGACTGTGAGTGGGTGCATAAGTGTCAGAGTGGGACTATGAATGTGTGTAAGAGTGTCTGAGTAGGTGTGAAGGTTCCTGAGTACATCAGTGAGTAGGTGCATGAGTGTCTGAGTGGGTTCATTAGTTTCTGGGTCTGCGAGTGAGTAGGAGTATCTGTGTGAGTTTGTAAGTGGGTGCATGAGTGTCTGAATGGGTATGGGAGTGGGAAATTGAGTCTCTGAGTACATCTGTGAATGGGTGCATGAGTGGATCTATGAGTGCATGTAAGAGTTCCAGAGTGGGTCTCTAAGTGAGTATTAGTGTGTTTGATTGAGGTTGGGAGTGAGTCCACAAGTGTCTGATTGGGTCTGTGAGTGGGCACATGAATGTCTGAATGGGTATATTGGGTCTGTGAGTGGGTGCATGACAGTCTGAGTGCATCTGTGAATGGGTACATAAGGGTCTGAGTGGGTCTGTCAGTTGGTGTATGACTGTGTGACTGGGTCTGTGAGTGGCCACGTCAGTGTCTGAGTGGGAGCATCACTTTATGAGTGCATCTGAGAATGGGTGCACAAGTGCCTGAGTGGGTACATTGATGTATGGGTCTATCAGTGAGTATGAGTGTCTGAGTGAGTTTGTAAGTGGGTACATGAGTCTTTGAGTGGATCTCTGAGTGGGTGCACGAGTGTCTGACTAGGGCTGTGAGTGGGCACATGAGGCTCTAAGTACATCTGTCAGTGGATGCATGAGTGTTTGAGTGGGTCTATGAGTACATGTAAGAGTTACTAAGTGGGTCTCTGAGTGAGAATGAGTGTCTGAGTGGGCCTGTGAGTGGGTGCATGAATGTCTGAGTGGGTCTGTGAGTGGGTGCATGACTTTCTGAGTGAAGTTTACGAGAACCCGCACAGATCGTTTTAAACTGATAGATTACATTTTAGTTGTAACATAATGTTGTTTCAGATTTTAAAATCTTGGTAACCATGACACTGAAAAGAAGTATTTAATTGAAGATTAAGTTTAAAACTTTTATTTTTAAAAATGTACATTGTAACGTTTTTAAGTAATCAAATACAATAAACTATTTGGCTTAACTTTCTGAGTGCATCTGTGAATGGGTGCACACATGTCTGAGTGGGGCCCTGATTGGCTGTGGGAGTGTCTGAATACATCTCTGAGTGGGTACAAGGTTGTCTGAGAGGGTCTGTCAGTGGGTGTGTAACATTCTGACTGGGTCTATGAATGAGTATGTGAGTGAGTTTGTGAGTGGGTCTGTGAGTAAGCGCATCAGTGCCTGATTAGGTCTATGAGAGGGTGTGTGCGTGTCTGAGTGAGACTGAGGGTTTGTGTGTGAATATATCTATTTTTTTATTTTTCTGTGATATTCTCTGATTCATCACAACGTTACTCAGGGGACCGCACTGAGCATCACAGTGAATTGGTGAATATCATGTGTGGTGGAGAACCTTTTTCTCTGTGTTTTCTGCTCATACTGTGTACCAGAAACAATCCAATATCTCTTCCATGGGGACCAGGATATATCCAGTCTCACCCCTTATGCCAGTTTCTGACATTTCTGTGTAGCCGCAGGGACTGAGCCAATAAACTAAAATGACAGCCGCAACTCTCTGCTCAAGTTGCTGCCAGCCATTCACAACATCTCTGATGGCATGCATGTTCATGAATCATCACAAAATAGTTGTGAATTAGTTGCAATCATAGGTATACAAATTTGGATTTCCTTCAATTTCTTACAAACTACTGAGAAGATTTACACCAAATAACAAAAAGCGTGATCTGTGAGCCAAAAACTACCTTTCTGTGAAATTTGGTGTAATTCCATCCAGTAGTTCTTGCTGCAGGCATGTCTAAAGTCTCTATAGCAATTAATTTAGGAAATGGACTTTTTTGTACTACCCTTTTTCTTGGCCCTGGCTTGACGAATCACCCCGAAACTTACCATCCACAACTAGAATCAGTAGGACACTTTATTTAAAAAAATGTTGTGAAAATTCATCAAATGCCACCAAAGTAACAGGAAAGTGAAAAAGCACTTTTCCTATGGAAATATATTTTTAATATAACTAGTGACTACTAGTAGCTAATGTATTCATGTTTCCCAAAACAGACCAGTATATTAAAACAGACACCTTGTCCATACTTACATATACTTACCAATATATTTATCCAGTAATGGGTGTTAACCAACAGCGGCTGGTACAGGTAAGTGAGGCAGTGTGGGGGTATGTCAACAGACGACAGAATAGAATTTATATATTTGATATTCCCTAGTACATCATCTGTCAACATCTTCCCGCCCACTCGCCACACCTCACTTACCTGCATCGGCCACTGCTTGTGTTAACATATAAATTAACCTGTAAAAAGGACATACTTTTGTAATAACCTATATAGTAACAAAATAATGTGTTTTAAAGACATTCATGGTAAATGAATATACCGATAATGCACGGTAAATGTTTGGTAATGACATGCCTGTAAAGGCATATGTATGGTAATGACTGCATTGTAAGTGTTTTGCGTGATAAAGCCTGCATTGTAATAAATGTTTCCCCTAGAACAGTACCTGAAGAGGGCTATACGGTGAGTCAAGGACACTAAGGTACCAAGGCCAAGATGGTGTGCTTACTCAGGGTCAGACTGGCCTATAGAACAATTAGGCAGTGCCTAAGTGACTGGTTTGACAGATTAGTGTGTGAGATGTGAGACAGTTTTATGGTTAGGTGGGCTACTTTTTAATGTTGATTTCTCCAATATCTCCAGATTCACCCGCAGCAAACCCAAATGCATGCAATCTTCCATACATTTTGTGTTTAGAAGTTAAAAACTTGCCTGAATTCCAATTGTGGATCATTTTTTTACCTGTCTGGTTTGCTACGGGCCACTTTTATTTTGGTGCCTGTGCCTATTTTTTTGTCCCAAGTCCAACCATGTGTGTAGTGTACACCTGCAGTGGATAGATTTAATGGTACCATCATCTTTTGAGAAATAGGCCTGAGACCTCTTCAAATGTCTGAAGCTTGCCGTATACCTAAAGAAAGCCATGCCATACATTTTTTCTAGCCAGGACTGAAATGAGGCTACATGGGTAGTCTTCCAGAGGAACAAGACATTTTGGGCATGCAGAGGGCACTGACAAACCATTTATTGACATTTTGCATCATGGAGGAGAGCCCTGAGGTATTATCTTGTAGGACCAAAAAAACTGTCTACGGTCTAGATATCCAAAGCTCTCCGATCAAGTGGTCCCAGATCTGATTCTAAAAGTATTATAGCCAATTGTACTTCCATAACACATGAGCTGTTAGTAACCCCACTCTCTGCATCTCCAGTAACAGGAGTTCATGCTGAGATGGGCTTTGCATTGTTTTGCTACGACCAATGCCAGCGGTGGACAATTTTGAATTAGTTGTATTTTAGCCATGCCTCCCACAACCCTTCATTATAGTCCTACAGAAGGGTTTGCCTTTCATATTCCAGGAATTGTGCTTTGAGACGAGTTCCCCCCAATTGTGCAGTGTCTCAGATGTGGCATATAATCCTATAGTATACCTCAGAAGTTTTTCCATGTATGGATGAAGTAAGTAACGGGGAAACTATGCTGGATGATATGTTTTCTCTCCAAGATAGTGAACAAATCATGGGACAGTTGAGTGCATCACCATTTCTGGTAGCAGGGAATGTCATATTTTTGTCTCAGGTCTGGAAATGTTTTTACCGTAAGAGATCAGATCAGTTAGGGCCTCAGGGAGGCGGCTGATTCAGATGGGCAGGAGAAAGTCAGAAGAATATCATACACCTAATAGAAGGATTTGACCTCCACTGCTGCTGTCATTATACCTATCATGCGTATGGAGCGTATGGTGATCTCCAGGGACTCTAGTGCCAGTAGGACAATTAGAGGGATAGGGTGCAGCCCTGTTATGTTCCACAAAACAGTCGCCACTGCAGCTAAGAGTCGTGGAGCCGGCAGGGGATTTATAATTAATTTTCCCTTGTGGTCATCTCTAGAAATCCCTCTAGCAGGCCCCACTGCCCCATAGCTCTTACCCGTAGTGGCAGCAACTGGTGCCACAGTATATAAAAAACTATGGGGAGGAGAAGCCTTCACAGTTGTCTGATGTGGTGGGGTCTTGGTACATGTCTTTGATAAGGGTGAGGAAATAATGCCCTATACCCATCCTCAAAAATAATGAAGTATACTGTTCATTAGGGTTCCTAGATAGTACATTAGTTATCATGGGGCCATATTCTCCACAGGGTCACCGATGTAATTTCCAACAGGCGCTTAGCCTGTGATCTTTTAATGATGAATCATGTTGAAAGCATGTAATTCAAATGCCTCCAATGTTGGACTATCTAAGAAGATTGGTGAGGAATGATTAAAACTAACTCTGGACCTCTCTTGATTTACTTTATTCATTTGTGGGGTCTATGTTAAGATTAAAACAGATCAGAGAATGTGTAGGAATATAATGTTCCAATATTCTCACTAAGTGATTATTAAATGGAAGTTGGTCTGAAAATTCTCAGTCAATACATTGGCAAATATGTTTCATGTCTTTTATGTCCAAGAAATACTGTGGCAATCCTTCTGGACAATATATCTGCTACTTAATCTTCTCTCATGGTAGAGTTCATATACTGATCAGAAGACAAGTGAACCCCCAACTCAGTGAAGAAATAGTAGTAATAGTTATTGTCCACAAGACATATGCCATACGTTTAGATTTTAGTCAAATCAACTACACTAGTGACCTGGTAAAACAAATAAATAAAAAGAGAAATAATAAAAAAGAAGGCGTGACAAATATCAAATAGTCATCAAGCAGTTTCTGCTGTCATGTTAATTCCTGTATGCTCATTAGGAAGCACTGTGATCGTTCATGTTTAGCAATACAACCAGCATAATCAGATATGCGAGATTGTGGGTGGTACACCCTCTCTGGTGTAGAGTGACACATTATCTCTATAGTAGTGCCCTTAGCCCATAAATTACTCTCGGAGGCCAAGGGTATAGATTAACTTCTTTATTTAACAGAGCGCCAGGGAAACGCGTTTTCTCCACTCGGAACCGCTGCCCTTCCAAAACAACCACACTTCCGTTTCCAGTTTCGCGGCACCCGCCGCGAAAACAACTAGACCGTCACTACATATCACCCCCCTTTTACAATACTAAAGAAGTATTCTGGACTGCGAAAGTCCGTGCAGCCCTATAAGCGTGCATACCAAAAACTGAAAAAGTCTTACTTGGTTTCCATGCAGAATCCTTCAAATCTCTTCGGGACCTTGACTGCTCTGCCAGACATTGTTCTAGTAGGCCCTTGATCTTGGTGTTCACTCCTTGACCTCCCCGGGCTGCTTGGTCTACCTATTTCTTTGTCGTTTGTGACTCTTGGTATTTGATTGCTCCTTTCTCCTCCTTGGCTCTTGGATACTGGGGATTTGGTCACCTTCTTCATCTTGGAAAGAGTTTCTACCGCTGTCCTCTTGCTCCCGCACTTCTGCTCCTTGCTCTTCCTCAGTTCTTTCCTCCTTCGGCTCTTCGTCACACGCGTCGTTGAGGGGGCCAACTTCCCTTTGTGTCTTCCATTTCAGGATCTTGTTGCATTTTGCCATTCTGTCCTGCGACCACACTTTACCGTCGCTAGGAAGAGCCAATCCGGTGTACTGTTCTATTACTTGTAGAGGCGGCGTGAACTTACTTTCACCCTTCTTTTTCAACACTGCCAATTTTACTCTCACCCACTCTCCTTTATACAAGGCTACTTCTCGGACGCTTCACCTCTTGTTGTAGTGTTCCGTGTACAGGGCTTGCGCCCTTTCCACCGCCGACGACCACTTACTCTGTACTATGAGGTGTTTCCAAGCCAGATTGTCCTTTGTGAAAGGGTCCCTCCCTCGCAGAACCTTGAATGGACTGTATCCTGTGTAGGCTGGGGTGATACGATACGCCCGTAGCATCTTCGGCAGTTCTTTCTCCCAGTCTTGTCCTGCACTGATAGCGGCCTGGATTGACCCCATTATTACTCGGTTGAACCGCTCGGCAAGGCCGTTTCCCGCTGGATGGTATATGGGGGTGTGTTTCACTTCTATACCATTTCGAATCATAAAGGCTTCCCATTTGGTTGACACAAATTGAGGTCCATTGTCGCAAGTGATGACCTTGGGGATTCCTTCCTTCACAAGCGTTCCTGTCAAAAAGGACAGCACCGCTTCCGTGTCCACTGTCTCTCTCACTTCTACTTCTGGCCATTTTGAATATCGGTCCACTAACACTATGGCATACTTCTGCACTCCTTCCTTGTTGAGGATGGATCCTATGATGTCGATTGATAACATCTCCTAAGGGTTGGTGGGTATGGGAAATGTTCACAGTGGTGGCCGTATCATAGTCTGAGATTTGTCTGCTCTGATGCCCGGTTCACACATTCTCACGTGCCTTTCTACCTGAGTGTCCATAGCTGGCCACCAGTAGGCCTGCTCTGTCCGGGCCTTCGTTTTCGTTATGCCGAGGTGTCCTTCGTGAAGGATAGTTAAAAGATGCTCCACCAATCCCTGGGGAGGGATCACCTTGTCTCCTCTCAATAAGAACATGGGGTTTTCTCCAATTGATAGTTCCTCTCGCATTTCCCAAAATTTCCTCAACTGGTTGTCTAGATGTCTCTTGTCCGGCCACCCGTGTATCACATATCCTTTCACCGCTTCCAGATTTGCATCATGGTTGTATGCTTCTTCCCACTCTTGTTCGCTGATCACCTGTTCATGGTCCTGTGTCATTGCCAACATGTAACCTTCCCATCCTGAAGGTTCCTGGTCTTCAGCCCTTTCCATAGCGGCTGCTCTACTTAAGAAATTAGCTACTTTGTTCCTGTTTCCTGGAATGTATTCCACTTCATATACAAAGTCCTGTAGTCTCAAAGTCATTTTCGCAATGCGCGGTGTGGCATGCGCATGTCCACTGGAGTTGAGGACTTTCACCAGTGGACATGCCTGGTTCGTTCCATGGCCCACACTGCCGCCAACATTTCTTTCTCAATTACGCAAAATATTTCTTCATTGGGTGCCAGCGATCTTGACGCAAAACTGAGTGTGGAGATCTCCCCTTCTTTGGACTTTTGCATCAATACTGCTCCAAGGCCTTTCTCGCTCGCATCTGTAGTCAGTATTGACAGGGCTGTTTGGTTGAAACACTTGAGGGGTACTGCATTGCTGATTTTACTTTTAAAGGCATCAAACTCTTCTTGCTCTTCTGTTTCCCACTTGAACTAATTTTTTTCTTTCAGGAGTTGTCTGAGGTGGTGGGTCGTGGACGCGACATGGGGGATGAACTTGCTGTAGAACTCAGCCATTCCCAAAAATTATCTGATGTCTTCTTTCTTGGTGGATGTCGGGCATCTCTTATCGCCGCGACGTTGGCGTATTTCGGCTCTACCCCTTTTTCACTGATTTCGTGCCCCAGGTATGTTACTGGTCTCACTCCGAATCTACACTTCGACCATTCCACAGTGAGACAGTTCCTCTCCAGTATAGACAGCAAGGCATGCATTTTTTCGGCGTGATCTCTCTTGGACTTTCCCATGACGTTAATGTCGTCTTGGAAGAATTGCACTCCCTCCTCCTTTTGAAACAACCTGTGCATTCATTTTTGAAACACCGCTGCAGCTGATGCCAGTCCAAATGGCATCCTAACAAATTTGTAACATCCAAAAGGGGTTATGAAAGGTGTGAGGTGACTACACGCCGGATGCAGCGCTATTTGGTGATACGCTGACGACAGATCCACTGTGGAGAACCACTTTATCCCCTTTGTTTTTGCCAGCATTTCATTGATTTGGGGTAAGGGGAATTTGTCCACCCATATGTTCTTGTTAAATTCCCTGAGATCTACGCACAGGCACACCTTGCCGTTAGGTTTCTGCGCCACCACGAGGGGGGACAACCATTCCGCGCTCTCTATGGCTTCTATGATATCACTCCTTTCTAGGCGTTCTAACTCCTCTTGTTCCAGACTTTGTGGCTCACCGGATGGGCTCCTTCCTTCACACATATTTTATGTGTGAACTTGGTCAATTTTCCTATCGTCCCTTTGAAAACCTCTGGGAATTCTCTCCTCCACGCTTCACTTTCGCACCCTTGTTCTGTGTCTGTTGTTAACACTTTTTCCACGCCTCCCAGGTTGGGTTTTATGCCCAGGGCCCCTTGGTCCATCCATCCTAGTACAGACGGTCCCTTTTCAGCGATGTACAGCTTGCAATCTGCCTGGCGTCCTTTGAACTCAAATAGGAGCGGGCAATACCCTACCATAGGTATCCGTTGTCCTGTGTATGTAACCGGGCGTTTGTCTGGAGGAATTAGGTCCACCTTTATCTCATCCCGAAATTCCTTCTCCCACACTTTCCTTTGAACTATTGTGTAGGGGGACCCTGAGTCTGCGACAATGTCAATCTCCACTCCGGCTATGTTCATCCTTAATACTGGTTTCTTGGAACTGGTGCAATCTATCCCCAGGACTTGATCATTTATGCATAACACCTCCTCTCCTTCGTCCTCTTCTCCCGGTCCCTCTTCTTCTTCGTCACTTCCCTCGTCTACGTACTTGACTTCTGTTCTTTTGGGTCTGCACCGGCATATTTTCTCATAGTGACCCAAGATCCCGCAATATGAGCATTTGGCCCTGAAGGCTGGACAGACCTTGTTGTTACTTGCGTGTGAGAATCTTCCGCATCTGTAGCAATTTTCCTTTCTTTCCCACGTGGTCCTCTGCACTCCTCCTGCCTTCTGCGGGTACTTCCTCTGGGTCTGGGTCCTGGAGGGTCCTGCCTGTTTACTTTTGTCCGGTCTGTTCCCTTCCATTACCTTGCACACTGTGGTCTTGCTGATGGTGTCTTTCCTTGCGGCTTCTGCGAACCTTTTGGATAACTCTGCCTTTTTCACCAGCTCCCAAACTTCTTTGAGTGGAGCATCCCCATTCACCCACAGTTTCTCCTGTATGGCTGTGTTGGATGTGCGCATTATTATTTGATCTCTCACCAGTTCATTGTGTAACGTTCCGAATTTGCATGTCAACGCCAATTTCTGTAGGGCTGCCACATATTCATCAATTGTTTCTCCGCCTCCTTGTTTTCTTTTGAAGAAATTGCATTGATCTATGGCTATGCACACTACAGGGCGATAGTGTTTGTCCAGATCTTCTATTGCATGTTGAACTCGTCTGTGTCCGTGGCTGGTCTGGTCTACTTCAGCAGGTTATCATATACTCTAATACCTTCTGGTCTATGGTTGTGTAAGAGTATTTTCTTTCTCCTGGAGCTCGAGTATTCTGCCTCGCTTTCCTCTTCCAGGGCTGACAAGTAGTTTCAAAAATATCTCTTCCAGTCCTCCCACAGCATTGTGGGCTCACTTCTCTTGGGTAGGAATGGGACCAGGTTGGTGAGGGAGGAAGATTGCTCGCTCATTTTCTCTAAGTCGCGTTGATTCCGGATCGGTGGTGCACTACTGCCGGGGGGGCTTCCAGGCGCTTGCCCCTCCTAACGTTCTTGTCAGGGTACTGGGCTGCCGTTGTCACTGCTAGATGCACTGGAGGGGTCCAGGGCTGCGTCGGCTCTTCCGCGTTCTGTTCTGGTCTACCTTCTTGCAATCGTGAGCCCTGGTAGAGTATGTCTCCCCCCCAGTCTCCTCTCTATTCCTTGCTGTGGCTGTGCTGAACGTGGGGTCTGCCTTATATCTGCTCCTTAACGAGTGGTGGGGTTTCCTTTCAGACTGACCTCCTTTTTGGGCATGCTGTATTGTGTGGCTCCCACTCGTTTGCTCTTTAAGCACTGCCTCGCTGCTGCGCTCTCACCCGTTGTTTTTTCCAGGCTGCAGCTACTGCAGTGACTGTACTTCCCGCTTTCCTGCCTTCTACCTGTGCATCCCACCTTCGTTGCCATTTATTGTAGTGCCCTTAGCCCATAAATTACTCTCGGAGGCCAAGGGTATAGGTTAACTTCTTTATTTAACAGAGCGCCAGGGAAATGCGTTTTCTCCACTCGGAACCGCGACCCTTCCAAAACGGCCGCACTTCCGTTTCCGGTTTCGGGGCACCCGCCACAAAAACAACTAGACCATCACTACAATCTCAGACACAAATAGTTATAAATCTTAAATTCTCACCTGTATTTCCTAACTAGACGGCCACATGGGGTCCGTGCTATCGGACTGTTCTTCAGTCATATATAAACGCATGAGTAAATATATAAATTAATAGAAGACTCTCATCCTACCTTGTTGCTAATTGGCCCTCCTGAGAGACCACTTCTTACTTCCCCAGAGAATTGTCCAGGCTATTTTGCTTGCCCTTCTTCCACGTCCCCGAACACAGAGGTGACTGACAGCTCTCCTTGCTCACATATATTGCTAATGGGGTCAAAGGATGTTGTGTGGGTGATGAAGTCATTGCACAATGTGATACGTGTACATCCCAAGAACAGAATCAGATGGTGGTAGTAATAGAGTTTTTTTTTAAAGAAATACATGTGTATTTGGATCAGAAAGATCAACAAAACAAAGAAAGGAGCAAACAGCAAAAGTGGAACTGTCACGTATGCTTTCTTTTGGTGCGGTGTAATTGGTAGATGATGTGAAATACAAGCATTTTTCAAGGGTTAGTAAGAATTGCAGTGCATGTGCGCGCCATCATATCTATCTAACCCCAGGCTAATATTGTCATGAATTCAGCAGGAGTTCATAGTGAGGTCATGAGTGAACACTAATTGCTTATAAATAGTGGCATTTTAACCCTCGGGTAGTGAAAAACGTAATGGGCAAAGAAAATATGTTCTTATTTAAAAAGGTATAAACCAGCTCTCTATTCCTCTAGGTATGCTTGTTAATGAGCTCAGTAAAACGAAATGAAAAAATATATAAATAATTCTTATCAATTTCTATTTGAGTCAGTATGTACAGCTATTCTGAGTCCCTGTAGAAGTTACCCTCTATAACCTGCAGAGAGGCAGAATCCCTAGGGTAGCGCTCCCCAGGGAATCTCACCATTAAAAAAAATAATGTAGGTTTTCAAACGGAAGATCCAGCGCTGTTCTTTTTCACATAGTACCTCCTAATCTCTGCTCTGTTATTTTGGCCTCCAAAAATACCCACTGCATGTCTCCTGGGGTATTTCTTTTGGTTAGAAAGTGAGCACTTATTTTTGTTGTGATCTGGTGACATCTGATATTACTTCTATGTTCGATAATTGAAATTTGTATTGGTTAGTAGCCATACCAACAAACGGCAGGTGGAACGGGCACTGTATGAGGTAAATGGATTTTTTGGTGTTACAATTGGTATGTTTGAATAACAAAAAAGGGGGGTTCCTTTCTGTGGTTTTTAAATGTAGTTGTTTGTGAATCAAACTAGTAAAGCAAGACACCTGTTTAAAGAACTCAAATCTCCTAAGTAACACATATACCAACAGACCATAGATTGTATCAAAATATCACATTTATTAAAAAAGAAGAAAAAGTTTTTTATATCAAGTAATTCAAATAATTCCACATAAACATTTTCTTGTCATAGGATTACATACATATTATATTTCTTCCAAAAATTACAGTATAAAAACATATGAAGACAATTTAAAAAGCCAGTGTTGTCGACGCGTTTCGGTGCTTAGATGGGTAGAACACCTTCCTCAGGACTATGGTTAAAAACTTCGTAAATCTAAAAAAGTATATGTGACATATCATTAGTATACAGTACATGAGGATTTTTTAGAAAAATGTCTTTGTCTAGAGTCATACAGGGTCATAGCTACTAGTGATCATAATGTCTTACTATTAGAGCATTTTCAATTTGCCGTGCCAGTCTTGATCCTGGAGTAGAATAATCTTTATCGTGTTATACACCTCAGCTCGACCATCTAGAGGATCTATATATAGAATAACAGCAATATTCAGATTCACATATGGCTCTCACTGTGATACATGCATTCTTCCTTGTCAAGATTAAATGCTTACTTGATGGTGGTATGCAGATTATATGCAGTGTTTGGAGGAGACTCTTCCAAGCGCCTGGTGCGTATCAAGGTCGCTTTTGTATAATCATATTCATTCTTCCAAATTTTTTAGAGCTACTTCCAAATTATTCGCTTCTTTGGTAAGATTTAGGGCGAGCTTCTCACCTGTATAGGTAAATGAAAGGGAAGTTCGAGTTTTATGCCCAATTTGTGATCAGTTTAAGAGCATAAAGAGAGCTCTTTACATAGAATACTAGAACCCTTTGTTGTCGAGAAACAAGAAGTTTTTGCTTACGGTTTAACGACCAATCAATTGTTGGAATGATCCAGTGTTAAGCTTTACTTGATATCACTGGTATATGTACTTGCCACTTCACGGTTAAAATCACAAGTGTTGAAAGACTTACAGGCAAATGTTAGGTAAAATGCCCTAGTTAGTCTGTCTTATTAATACAAAGGGCGCCTGGAGATATGGCCGGTAATTCATACTGAAACCAGGGAAAAACCTCAGCGTGCTGTGCTTATAACTTTAAGGTTTTAACGCACAAATGTAGAAAAACTAGTAGGCAAGTGTCGAGTAAAGTACCATAGTTAGTTTATCTTTTTCATACAAGTGGCGCTTGCAAGTATGGCCAGTAACTTGTACTAAAAAGCAGGGATAGAGACCTCCGCATGCTGAAATTGCAGTTTTAAAGTTTTAAAGCGGAAGTGTCTATGAAGTATGAAGTACACGTTAGATTATGGCCAGGTCGTTGGTGCTAGAAACACGGGTAAAAACCTCCGCGTTTGTGGGCATTCTCTTACCTTGAGCGGTTATCGTTTGAGCCGTCCGCCTGGTCTCCCCGGTCTCCAGAGTCGGTATGGAGGCCAGGGTGTGATAGATCTATTTATATGCGCCCGAACTGTTGTTAATTGAATAATTATCTGCACCTGATAATGATGCCGGTAGAATTATCCGGTTCAAGCGCCATTTTGGTAGTTTTTAGTTACGTTTAGTCTATTGTTGTCCGCAAGTGAAGAAGGACTCAATCGGATGGAGCATAAGTCTCAAGCGAGCGCCATTGTTGTGGTAAAACACTACTGAAAGGCACAAGTAAAGAAAAACGGACTCGTTTGTGTTGCGCTATAGGCGAGTTTTCAATGATATTAGGGGAAAATATACTTTTTAGTAGTATATAAAGCAGACTCATTATAATAGACTGGTGGCATCTATATATACCCCGAAAATCCGATATTGCATTTACTACAGGGAAAGAATTAATGGTATTAAATATAGAGGAGAGGCCACATTACGAGTGATTTAACCTCATATTCAATATTTGGTTTAACCTTACTATAGTGGAGATTAGTGTCTATAAACGTGCTAATTCTACATTCATAGTATATAAGTAGGTAGCTTGATCTAATTCTCAAAGATTTTTTTTCCCTACAGATATTACATTTATGACGTTACCCATATTAAGTTAGTCTTTGTTAGAAATCCACATTTACATACACACTTGGTTCTCAGATATGTCGGTACTTAAGAACGCTCCTATTATGTAGCTTTAAACATAAAAAGACCCGTGCCATTATAACTACTAGGTAATTGAAAAAGGGCACCCAAACAATACAAAGGGCCTTAACCCATACAAAAAACCTTATTGCAGCATGCGTGTGAACTCCACACATGTAGCTTTTATAACGGAACGTTCTTATACATTAGTTGAACCTATATCTGGATCCATGTGAACAGTACGTTTTGCATCAGTAACACCAAATATATCATGTTCCTTCAATAGAAACTGTCATTTTTCCTTGATACACAACACAGTAATAGTCTCAATAGATAATTTCACAGTATATCTGTTGTAGTCTAAACATTGTATCAATTATGTTTATCCACCATATTTATCTACTGTGTTGAGATGGAATAGTGTGCATATACATATCTGTTTTAGTTTCAACATTATAGTAATTATGTTTATCCGCTGTCTTGAGATGGAACAGTGTACAGACAGTATTTGATACAGCGGGAGAAATTCTCTGATTATAAGTGACAGCACATACAGTTACAAAATATTGGTTCAATTTCCCTTGTGGGGTGACTTTATCTGACCAATCTTTCCCACTCTTCTCTACTGTTAAGACCATGATTGTAAGTTCGAAACTTGGACATAAAAAACTGTTCCCTTTGTTTACGTTTTAGGTCTATGTCACCTCCTCTAGCTGATATCTTGATTTTTTCTACTATGAACCATTTGAATTCATCCTCTTTGTGCTTTTCTGTTATCCAATGATCAACCAGAGGGGCATTCTTCTTATTATTCTTAATAGCTGATCTATGTTCGTTTAGACGCAATCTCACTTCATGGCCTGTTTCGCCTACATAGCCCTTCTGACAAGGGCAAATTAACAGGTATATCACATTGGATGTTCTGCAGTTAACGTGATCATTCATCCAATGTGATGTATCATTCAGTTCTATTTTATCTGATTGGACGATTGATTTACAGTGAGAGCATGATCCACAGGTTTGATTACCTCTGACGGGTCTCCCTTGATCGATGCTCAATTGCCTGGCCTTTTTTGGTTCTTTATAAGTGTAGACCAGGCAATTACGTATAGTCCTATTCCTCCTGCAGGAGAAAATAGGTTTCGGAAGTGGGGTTTTGCCTTGTTTATTTAGAATAGACCAGTTTTTGTTAATAAGGTTCTTAATTTTGAAGCTTAGACCATTGTAATTTGAAACCATTACAATGGTGTTATCAGGTTCCTGGTTTTTATTTTTGGATTCAAAGAGGGATGCTCTATTCTGATATTTGGCTCTTTTGTAGCTATCTCTTATTAGTCTTTTTGGGTATCCTCGCTGGAGCAATTTAGTTTTCAAATTGTCTGCATGTTTTTCAAAGGAATTTTTGTCAGTGCAATTTCGTCTTATCCTTATGAATTGGCTATAGGGGATTATTATTATGTTTCTTATATAGCGCCTGAATCGACCCCCGAAGGGGTATCTCCGCGCTTGCCTTGGGAACCCGTCCTGGCTTTTCCCTGTGAGATAGCCCCTACAGGGCATCCCCAAGGTGAAAGCCAGGCATCCCGGCGCGGGGGGGCTGTTGTGGAGATTAAGCAAGCTTAATGCCCAGAGTTGCAGAGTGTGAACCCATGATTAGGTCAGGCACCGAGGCGAGAATTATCGAGTCCATGGACATTTGAGCTCAAGACCCTGCCGCGTTGGGAATTGAACCCTGGTCCCGGGTCTGACCTCTGCTTCAGGGTCTGCCTGCTCTAACCAGTGAGCCACACTTCTCCACTGCCTTCTTTTTGGTTTTTGGGATGGTAGCTGTTGTGGTGGAGCAGAGTATTTCGGTCAGATGGTTTGACAAAGAGCTCAACACATAACTTCCCTTTTTCTGCTTTAATTTTGATGTCCAGAAAGTCAACTGCCACTTGACTTTTATTCAATGTAAATTTGAGGTTGCCATCCCCACAGTTTAGCCACTCAATGAAAGCTGTGAGGTCGGTTTCACTGCCTTCCCACACAAAGAAAACATCGTCTATAAATCTAGACCAATGTTTCACATTTTCATAGAATGGACTTAGTTCATTATAATTGTGGCGTTTTTCAAAATTGCCTACGTACAAGCAGGCAAGGCTCGGCACACAGGTAGCACCCATGCTCGCACCTTTTATTTGGCAAAAGAAATCACTATTGAACAAAAAGATATTATTCAGAAGGACAATTTCTATACAGTCAACAATGAATGTATTTTGAGCAGAGAGATAACCTTCCTCATCACTCAAAATCTCTCTCATCATTTTGATGGTATCGTGTTGAGGTATGTTGGTGTACAAGGACTCAAGGTCCAAGCACACCAACCATTGAGTTTCAATATTGAAACTGATACCTTCCACCTTTGAGATCATGTCTTTGGTGTCCTTTATGTAGGACGGTAATGTCTCTACCAAAGGGCGGATAAAACAATCAGCATATTTGCTGAGTGGCTCTGTGATGGAATCTATGCCTGACACTATTGGTCGCATGGGAGGATCCTCAATGTCCTTATGGACTTTGGGGAGTCCATAGAGAGCTGGTATTTTGAGATGATTGTTAATTAAATATTTATATTCATCTTCACAGATGATACAATCCTCTTTTGCTAGGGTCACTACACTTTTCACTTTCTTTTTGAGACTGTTCCACTCACCTATGTTAGATTTTCTATAGTGAGATGTATTACTGAGTAGGGCATACATTTTTTGATTGTAATCCTGGGTGTTAAGGATCACAATACTTCCACCCTTATCCCCAGGTTTGATGGTAATATCGTCATAGGTTTGAAGGTTAGTCAGTGCCACCCTTTCAGCTTTGGATAGATTGTTGGTGGTCCATGTCTTTTCATCCAATAATTTTTTGAGGCCTAAAGTGACGACTTTTTCAAACGTATCAATCTCTTGACTAACCATAGAGATCTCGGGGGTCAAGGTTGAAGGAGGTTTCAACCCAGATATATTGTTCTTGGGTCTATTGTCCTTATTTTCAAAGAATCGTTTGATCCTAATTTTGCGGAATAAGTCCCTTATATCCTTCTCTATTGAATATCTACAGATACCTCTACTGGGGGCAAATCCTACGCCTTTCTCAAGGATAGTAATCTCTTCTGTTGTTAAGTTCCTATCAGAGAGATTAATGATTGGTGCCTTTTGGGTATGATTGTCTATTCCCAGTCCTTGTGGCTGCGAGTCCTCATGTATGGTCTCCTTATTGTTCCCTCTTTTTGGCGGAAGCCCTGACGGCCCCTCCCCCGGGTCCTGAAGCCACGGGTCTGTCTCTTTTGGTGTTTACCTAAAAAAAAAATTGATAATCATGGAACTCATCTGCACTCTCTTCTCTGGATTCGTTGCGTTTACTATTATCTTGTGCCCTTTCAGCCTCAGAATCACTGGTATTGTATGATGTATCTGAAAAGGTCACATTTTTCTTATAAAATTTGTTTTTATTATACTTATATGGACGATTGTTAAATTCATTAGGGATAGGTTGGTCAAAGTAATCCTTCTGAAGATATGGGTAAACCTGTTCCAATTTAAAGTTAGCCACATCCTTTCGCAATTTATTTGTTTTTTTATTTATCATATTCTCTTGGTATCCTGAGATATCTTCTTTTATTTCTGCTAATTTCTTAATTGCATCATCCAATGCAGTTGACTCATTAAGTTCCTTCTCCAACTTATCTATTTCCTCTTTCTCTATTATCAAAAGTCCCTGTGCTGTATCTATAATAAGCAACATCCAGTCGCGACTACACCTGTTCGCTATTAGTGTCCGATTATCTTTAAACTTTTCATCTGTAACAAATAGCCCGGGTTCATTAATAATTTGTAGGCCCTTAGGTATGACTCCCTTTTTGCAGTATTGGATGATAAATTCTGCATGGAGCTCAGTGCGAATCATTTTTTTCTTTAGATTCCAAAGTTTATTCCATTTATCTTCATCACTGCTGGATAGAGTGATGATGCTAATACTTTTAGAAGACCCTCCTAGGAGTTTTTTACATTGGTCTTTTGAGAACCCAAAGGTTCGTAGTGTATCCATATTGTAAGTTAGAACTCTCTGGCTACTGGAGCCTGAGTTAAACCAAAAAAAGAAGAGAGTTTTCCCTAATAGACCCAGAAAGGACTGGGAAGAGATATAACAAAAAAGGGGGGTTCCTTTCTGTGGTTTTTAAATGTAGTTGTTTGTGAATCAAACTAGTAAAGCAAGACACCTGTTTAAAGAACTCAAATCTCCTCAGTAACACATATACCAACAGACCATGATTAGGTGGGGCATTCTCTTACCCCAAATGGACCACACAACTACTTTGCCCCAATTTGACAAATTATTAATTTGTTCTCCATTATAATCCATTTTTAAACATCTATCTAATTCTTGTTATGTCTCCATATTTTGTGACTTATACTCAAAATCCACACCCGGGATGTTATGCATTTTCAAGTTTCTTATGTTAAAGCTGTGCCCATCAGGACCTCTTGCTAAAACACGACAAGAACAGGAGTTGGTCCAAAGCAGCATTTATTTAAAACCCAATGCATTTCGGGCTAAGAGCGCCTTTCGTCAGGAGACACTGCATCGGATTTTCAAACTAATCCATCTACTTCTCCGTTTCGGTAAATGTTCAATTGTATCTTTGAATAACTGCCACATTCCTTCTGGTCCCAGGTTTTATTCTTTAGTGAGTGTTGTTAGGTCACACATATTACCTGATCCACATGGGTAATGTCCAATGACGGGAGGAAGACCCCAACACGTAGTTAAACTCTCTGTTGATTTTGTTTTTCTTGGTCTCATGTGGACCATCGGATCTCGCAAGTCGTTGGTACGCATTCAGACAAACAGTGGTCTCTCTACCTTTGGAGGACCACTGCTTAGTAAATTCCCTCATTTACTAGTGATCTTTTTCACTTCATTCAAAGAGGATGTTCATGTTGATAAAATTAAGCATGGGCGAATTTTGCAAATTTGCGATACGCGAATTTGCGAATTCGCAATCCGCAAAATTCGTGAATTTGCGCGAATTTGCGGATTTTTTATTTATGCGTGTTCGCAGGTGTTCGCGGGGAACTTTGCCTATTTGCGGGGCGCTTTGCGTGTTCGCGTTTTTTTTTGGCCTGGTTCATCACTGCCACCCTCTCGTTTTTTTTGCCCGGCTGCCCTCTGTACCACTTGTTTTGTGCCTTTCTGCCCTCTGCCCCACTCTTGTTTGTGCCCTTTTGCCCTCTGCCCCACTGGTTTCTGTGCCCTTCTGCCCTCTGCCTAACTCATGCCCTCTGTCCCACTTTGTGCCCTTCTGCCCTCAGCCATAAGGCAGCTTCAACAGGAAGCACTAATAGATAAAGTAAAGCAGGTGCTTGAGTTGAAGGTCAAATTAAGTTACACAGTCAATAATCACCCCAAGTTTGGGGTGATTAATGATTGTGTAACTGAATTTGAGATTCAACTCTAGCACCTGCTTTACTTTATCTATTACTGCTTCCTGTTGAAGCTGACTTTTGTAACTATTTTAGAGGCACTGGCAGCTTGCTGGCGCCATTCTAAAATAGTTACAAAAAGTCAGCTTGAACTTTTGACCCAATCCGTTCCGCTCACGGATTTTGCGGGAAATTCGCGAATCTCGCAGATTGCGAATTTACCGAAAATCCGCAAAATCAGCGAGCGGAACGGATTTTCCGCCCATGCTTAGATAAAATTTAATTCGGGTTGATGAGTTTTTATTCAAGGTCTAAAAGTGCTTCTCTATTGTTATTCTTGGCTCTTTTGCAGGATGTGCTGGTGATCTTTCCTGTATAGTCTTACTTGTGAAGTTTTCAAATCTAGCCATGTGCTTTTTTCTCAAACGTTTAGATTTCACTGCAATTTCTCCTAATTCTTAACCACTTGGATGCTATGCTTCTTCTGCTGCTTCAATGTAATTTCCATTGAAATCAATGGAAACTCCATGACGAGTTACCCTTGTCATTAGCGCTGAAGGGGTTAAAAAGCATCTGAAAGGGAGTTTTTTTCTTAAGGCTCTAAATGGTAACTACTATATAGTAATAGGCTGATACATTCCATGGCTTCATAGAAAGTCTTTGCTCGCAAACGCCCTTCCTCTAATGTTATAATCAGGTCAAGAAATGGTAGTTACTTATCGGATATAAAGCTCATAAATTTGAGGTATGGATCACAGTGCTTTATCCATTTTGTGAATTCCAAGGACTCAGTTTTGCTGCCTTTCCAAATTATCTGAATGTTGTTAATGAATCTCAGCCAAAGTTGGATTCCATCTTAAATGTTTTAGTGTCAGAGAGTATGACCATTTTTTGAAGCTGTACATATATAAGCAAGCCAATTTCGGGTGAAGGTACAACTCATAGATGCTCCCTGAATTTGAAATATACATTTTGTTCAAATGGGAAGAAATACTTTCTGAGGTCCAATGCAGCACACTCTATAATAAAAATAATAGGGGTGGTGGACTCACATGCCTCAGATCATAGCATTGCTTCCTTAACTAAAAGTATAGCCTCCCGAGGGATGTTTGTGTAAAACGCTTCTACATCCAAAGACCACCATAAGTAAGACCTATTATCTCAGGGACCAGGTCTCTTCTTGAGCCACTCTGCAAATTCTGCAGAGTAGATGAGCAAGAGTGTACAGGTGATTGGTGGAGGAACAGCCAGGTTCAAAACCCACCTGAGAAGGATGTATTAGGTCTGTAATTTCTTTGTTCATGCATGTCGCTAAAATCTTAGCCAATATTTAAATATTTTAATGTCTCTGTTTATTAGCGATATGGGTCTGTAGTTGGAGCGCTCGAGGGGGAATTTATCAGGTTTTGGGATCACAGAAATTCTGGATGTGAAAAAATTAGAGGACAAGTGCCATTTATTCAGGGCCTCTTTGTATAATAAGACTAGTGATGGGATAGTCTGATGCTTGGTTGCTTTGCAAAATTCTGCTGGGAAACCATCCTCCCATGGGAGCATTACTCAAAAGCAAAGCATCAATCACTGATGCAATTGTCAACATCAATCTCCCCTTCTATCCTAGTCGACTGGGCTGGGGTTAGTTGCAGCAGATTGAGGTTTCAAAAGAATGAGATTTCAGCTTCTGGTGTTGTGGGAGGCCCAGCAGCATAAAGGTACTCATAGTATTTCTGGCATTCTGCCTCTATGACTGTTGGGAGGGTTAAGAGCTATCTGTCAGAACCCCAGAGGACAAGGTTGTCCTGGAGGAGACTTTTCCCTCTGCTTTAATGTCTTTGCTGGATATGAAAGAGGCATTTTTTCTCTAATAAATAGTGTTCATATGATATTTGGCTGACAGAATATCCCTAAGGATCACCTGGGTCTGGGGTGTGGAGTAAACAGAGGTCAATGACTGTTACTGAGTTTCCCACTAGCTTTCTGATTCTGTGAGATTTTGATTGCCCAGTGCTGAGTCCCTCATCAGTAAATCTTTCACAACTGCCTTTTCGGCACACCCACAGAGTCTGCGCTCAGGGAGCATTACCTTTGTTATACTCCAGTTTCCTCCCAGTATGTTCAAGAAGTGTAGTTTTGCTTCAAGATCTTTGTAGTGAGAGGTATTTAATTGTGATGGACCCCATTGAGGCAGCCACATTACTAGGTCTGGGTACAATTCTTTTAGGCTGTGATCTGAAATTCAGCAGGGAATTGGGGACTGGTCAGTCAATTGTTGGAGCAAGAGAGGAATGTAGAAAATATAGTTGTTGGACTTGGCCCTTAAGGCAGGTTCACCCCTAATCTTTTTGCTTTTAATTTGTGATATGCGTGGATGATTTTCTGGTCTGTGCACACTTTTTCTCTGTGTCCCAGAGTAAAGTGCGTGCATGTAGTTAAGCTGGCCTGCTCTCCCATAGGGATGCATGAGGAATGTCTGTGTCCCTAGTAATTCCTGATGTGTGGGGAGTGCATGCTCGAATTTGGTATGTGCGTGTTCGTGGGAATGAATGCTTTTCAATGATGTATGTTGCGTGAGTGTGGCATGTGTAGAAATGCCATTTCTAGGACTTGGCATATTACTGTAAAATATGTCTGCAGTGTGATTGGCTGGAGCTGGCTGGTGAGCCTGGCTCCAGGAAGGCTGGATGGGTCTGCCCGGTGGTGAGTGTGAGATCAGCATGCTTGATGGCTTGGGAGGAGTGCACCTGGTCCCTGATGGGCCTGGACTTTCCCCGGACAATGCTGGCTCCACCCCCTGTAGTGCGACTGATGGCCCTAGCCCTGCCAGTGAATAGAGAGGGTGGTTGGGGTAAACAGAGTACTTCAGAACCAGCTGCGACTGGTTTTCCCCCACCCTGCACCCTTGAGACAAAGGGTTTGTCTGTATAAGAAGGGGCTGTGTCCCCATACAATTTGTCCTGTCCTTGGTTCTGCCTAGGATCTTGCCAGAGGGGGCTGCTGCTGCTGCAGGGGCCAAGAGGACCGCCACTTGGCTGTCTCCCTGCCTGGAGACCCAGTGTGCTGGCTCTGGCCCTGCCTTGCCCCTCTGCCTGCCTCCAGACCCTGCTGGAGCTTTCCTGTGCCTGGAGGCGCCCTGATCTTGATTTGTAGCGCTAGGAGCGCTTTTCTGGTGCCCCAGCGCTCAATAGCGCTTTGCTTAGCTTTCCAGCGCTGAGCGCGCTTCTTCTTTGTCCCCGAGCGCTTGGGAGCGCTTTATTTTGCATGGCCAGTGCCCACCCGGCATTGGGACTGAGATTGCCGATTTTGCGGCATTAGCGAGTGCCACCTCGCTGTATTTTTAATTAGAAGGCCGGTGCCACCCGGCATTGCCCCGTGGTATTTATTTAATTACGAGCCGGTGCCCACCCGGCATTTCCAAGGAATCACCGCCGCAGCCCAGGAGCACCGAAAGCTGTTGCCGGGCCGCTGCCTTCCGCGACCCGGACGTCCCGCCTCCTGACCCCCAGGGCCGCGCTGCCATTGGCGGCCCCGGCGGAAGTCAGGCGGAGGTAAAGGAGACGAGGCCAGGCGGAGCGCGAGAGGAGCAGCCGGCTCTGTCCTCGAGGCTCCCCGAGTGAAGGAGAGCCTCGCGCCGGCCGCCGAGGAGACGCCTCCAGCCGCCAGACCCGGTGAGTGCCTGTAAAGGGGAGAGGGGCGTCGGGACACATTGTCGGTGTCCGCCCCTCCCCCGTAGCGCGATTTGGCGCGCACTACTTTGTGAAGCCCGAGGGCTTCAGGGGGCATTTGTGTGGATCCCGAGTCCCCCGTGAGGGACTCCAACGACGGCCGCATTTGTTGACGAGCCCCGAGGCTCGAGGGGACAATTGTTTTACGAGCCCTGAGAGGCTCATTGGCCCCATTTGTTCTTTGAGCCTAGCGAGGCTCCAGCCCACAGCGTTTTAGAGCACTGAGCTTTTAAGTGCCATTTTGGATTGTTGTAGAGCCCTGAGAGAGGCTCTTGGGGGACACAGGCAGTCAGCTGGTTGTAGCCCCGAGGCTCCCACACTGTGTCTCCCCACCTTGTTCTTGAGCCCTGGCTCCAACGTTGGGCATCTTATTTAACAACTGTCCAGCACTTAGTGGACAGTTGCCACGTTTAGGTTTGTGTGCTGTGCTGCCTGCGCAGCTTCCCTGACATTGAGACTCAGGGCATTCCGCCCCTTTCGAGGCCAGTTGGCCTGAGGGACACTTTTGAGTGTTGTGCTTTGTGCACCCCGCGCATTGTAGTTTCTGGGTATGTAATTCTTGCGCATGTGTTCTAACCTGTACCTTTTCTAAAAGTAACCTGATTAGGTATTCTTATGGTTATCCCCTTTTGCTAAATGTGACCTGCAGAGAGGATTGTTTATGTTTATCCATTATGCTGAATGTGACCTGCATATTGAATTGTTGATTCCGCTTACCTTTTCTAAAAGTGACCTGATTAGGTATATTATGTTTATCTCCTGTTGCTAAATGTGACCTGCATAGAGGATTAGTGATGTTGCATTTTATGTTTAGGTTTCCTTCCCTTTGCTAAGAGTGAACTGCTTAGGTGTTGGTATTCCTTCCTTAGGTCCTAGTTACCTGCGTGATTACCTACAGTGAGTTAGGGTTGCGTAGGAGGTCCTTACTGTTCCAGTGATTACTGGATGCGTGTTGCATTTATAATTTTTGTGCTACTCATTCTATGTTTACGACATAAGTGTATATCTACCAGTATTATTTTCTAACAAGTGCCTACCCCTGACAGTGGTCCATGTGGCCCTGTCCTGTACATAATTCCCCTTGTAAATTCTGCCTGTGCCTCTGGCACATTGTACAGTTTGCGTGTATTATCTAATGTGTTTTGTTTATTATGAATACAAAGGCTATTTTTGATATATATCCTTGTGTAGAGTCTTTCTTTGTGGTGGGCCTTGGGTGTTGTTGCTTGGGTGCGTGCGCAAATACTTAACTCATACCGCCTCCAAGTTTAGCCTAGACTGCTCGCGCCACGCTACCTAGAGGGCGAGTGGGGGTTGCCTTGGTGTGTGACTCCCCTGCCCTGACTTTAGAAATGGTGATCCCTGACTGACCTCGATGCGAGTCTTGGCCGGCCAGGGTCCTGTTTCTAACATTGGCGGCAAGCGGTGAGGATAAGAATTTGTGTTTGCGCTGTACCACAGTGGCGACAGGCCACACTTCAAAGCTCTGCATTTTTTAGATAACCGCATTTTGGGGATTATTGTTTTTTAGGGAAGTTCAGTTTTGCTTCTCCTGAAAGGTGTCATTTGTATTTTGTCCAGTACCTTGTTCCCCGCCCTGCTCCCAGAGTTTGGTACCTGTGTCACTAGTGGTCAGGTTGAGAGAATCAGGGGTGGTAGAAACTGCCTTACCAGTCCGAGGGGAGGGTTGTGTGTGAATGAGTGTGTGTTACGCTGGACAGTGGAGTGCAAGTTCTGAGATAGGAATCTTGCTGAATTTTGTGATTGTATTCTCCTGTTTAGCTCAGACCCCCAGGTTCCCTGTGTCAAACTTTTCCTGAGAACGTCCGCAAAAATGGAGCCAGTTTTTGATCTCTGTAGTCTGTTTAGGTACAGTAGGTTAGAGCTGGTCAGATTCTGCGAAAAGGGAGGCATGGAGGTGAGTGAGTTGGTTACTCAGTCCCAGCTTAGGGACAGCCTGATCCTGTGGCAAAAGGATCAGTGGGATCTCGAGCACAGAGAGAGAGATAGGGCCCGGGCCGCACGCCATGAGGGTGGTGAGTCTGTGGTGAGCCCTGATGAATGTGAGTTGGATGGTGATGACAGTGGATGGATGTCAGCAGAGAGTGATGACCCCATAGATAGGGATATTTACAAAAAGGGGTGGTGAGGGACAGAGTCTCTGAATTAAGCAGAAAGCTCTCACCCAGTCAAAAGATCAGGGCTAGATCCAACACCGTTTTTTAGCTCACTGCACCATCCCAGTTTCAGAACCTGGCTGTATGCAAATTAGTCTGTTCCTGTCCCAGTGCATGATGGGAACAGGGCAAACCAAACTACAAAAGCCAATTCATACACTGGGAAGGAAACAAGCTCCCGGGGACCGGTTTCTGGCATTACAGCCGTCTTCGGCCCGGTTTGCTTGAATCCTGATGGTGCAATGAGCAAGGGTCTCACATCTGAGAATACCCTTCCACGCTTAGGGTGGACAAAAATATTTACAAAAAGGGGTGGTGAGGGACAGAGTCTCTGAATTAAGCAGAAAGCTCTCACCCAGTCAAAAGATCAGGGCTAGATCCAACACCGTTTTTTAGCTCACTGCACCATCCCAGTTTCAGAACCTGGCTGTATGCAAATTAGTCTGTTCCTGTCCCAGTGCATGATGGGAACAGGGCAAACCAAACTACAAAAGCCAATTCTTACACTGGGAAGGAAACAAGCTCCCGGGGACCGGTTTCTGGCATTACAGCCGTCTTCGGCCCGGTTTGCTTGAATCCTGATGGTGCAATGAGCAAGGGTCTCACATCTGAGAATACCCTTCCACGCTTAGGGTGGACAAAAATATTTACAAAAAGGGGTGGTGAGGGACAGAGTCTCTGAATTAAGCAGAAAGCTCTCACCCAGTCAAAAGATCAGGGCTAGATCCAACACCGTTTTTTAGCTCACTGCACCATCCCAGTTTCAGAACCTGGCTGTATGCAAATTAGTCTGTTCCTGTCCCAGTGCATGATGGGAACAGGGCAAACCAAACTACAAAAGCCAATTCTTACACTGGGAAGGAAACAAGCTCCCGGGGACCGGTTTCTGGCATTACAGCCGTCTTCGGCCCGGTTTGCTTGAATCCTGATGGTGCAATGAGCAAGGGTCTCACATCTGAGAATACCCTTCCACGCTTAGGGTGGACAAAAATATTTACAAAAAGGGGTGGTGAGGGACAGAGTCTCTGAATTAAGCAGAAAGCTCTCACCCAGTCAAAAGATCAGGGCTAGATCCAACACCGTTTTTTAGCTCACTGCACCATCCCAGTTTCAGAACCTGGCTGTATGCAAATTAGTCTGTTCCTGTCCCAGTGCATGATGGGAACAGGGCAAACCAAACTACAAAAGCCAATTCTTACACTGGGAAGGAAACAAGCTCCCGGGGACCGGTTTCTGGCATTACAGCCGTCTTCGGCCCGGTTTGCTTGAATCCTGATGGTGCAATGAGCAAGGGTCTCACATCTGAGAATACCCTTCCACGCTTAGGGTGGACAAAAATATTTACAAAAAGGGGTGGTGAGGGACAGAGTCTCTGAATTAAGCAGAAAGCTCTCACCCAGTCAAAAGATCAGGGCTAGATCCAACACCGTTTTTTAGCTCACTGCACCATCCCAGTTTCAGAACCTGACTGTATGCAAATTAGTCTGTTCCTGTCCCAGTGCATGATGGGAACAGGGCAAACCAAACTACAAAAGCCAATTCTTACACTGGGAAGGAAACAAGCTCCCGGGGACCGGTTTCTGGCATTACAGCCGTCTTCGGCCCGGTTTGCTTGAATCCTGATGGTGCAATGAGCAAGGGTCTCACATCTGAGAATACCCTTCCACGCTTAGGGTGGACAAAAATATTTACAAAAAGGGGTGGTGAGGGACAGAGTCTCTGAATTAAGCAGAAAGCTCTCACCCAGTCAAAAGATCAGGGCTAGATCCAACACCGTTTTTTAGCTCACTGCACCATCCCAGTTTCAGAACCTGGCTGTATGCAAATTAGTCTGTTCCTGTCCCAGTGCATGATGGGAACAGGGCAAACCAAACTACAAAAGCCAATTCTTACACTGGGAAGGAAACAAGCTCCCGGGGACCGGTTTCTGGCATTACAGCCGTCTTCGGCCCGGTTTGCTTGAATCCTGATGGTGCAATGAGCAAGGGTCTCACATCTGAGAATACCCTTCCACGCTTAGGGTGGACAAAAATATTTACAAAAAGGGGTGGTGAGGGACAGAGTCTCTGAATTAAGCAGAAAGCTCTCACCCAGTCAAAAGATCAGGGCTAGATCCAACACCGTTTTTTAGCTCACTGCACCATCCCAGTTTCAGAACCTGGCTGTATGCAAATTAGTCTGTTCCTGTCCCAGTGCATGATGGGAACAGGGCAAACCAAACTACAAAAGCCAATTCTTACACTGGGAAGGAAACAAGCTCCCGGGGACCGGTTTCTGGCATTACAGCCGTCTTCGGCCCGGTTTGCTTGAATCCTGATGGTGCAATGAGCAAGGGTCTCACATCTGAGAATACCCTTCCACGCTTAGGGTGGACAAAAATATTTACAAAAAGGGGTGGTGAGGGACAGAGTCTCTAAATTAAGCAGAAAGCTCTCACCCAGTCAAAAGATCAGGGCTAGATCCAACACCGTTTTTTAGCTCACTGCACCATCCCAGTTTCAGAACCTGGCTGTATGCAAATTAGTCTGTTCCTGTCCCAGTGCATGATGGGAACAGGGCAAACCAAACTACAAAAGCCAATTCTTACACTGGGAAGGAAACAAGCTCCCGGGGACCGGTTTCTGGCATTACAGCCGTCTTCGGCCCGGTTTGCTTGAATCCTGATGGTGCAATGAGCAAGGGTCTCACATCTGAGAATACCCTTCCACGCTTAGGGTGGACAAAAATATTTACAAAAAGGGGTGGTGAGGGACAGAGTCTCTGAATTAAGCAGAAAGCTCTCACCCAGTCAAAAGATCAGGGCTAGATCCAACACCGTTTTTTAGCTCACTGCACCATCCCAGTTTCAGAACCTGGCTGTATGCAAATTAGTCTGTTCCTGTCCCAGTGCATGATGGGAACAGGGCAAACCAAACTACAAAAGCCAATTCTTACACTGGGAAGGAAACAAGCTCCCGGGGACCGGTTTCTGGCATTACAGCCGTCTTCGGCCCGGTTTGCTTGAATCCTGATGGTGCAATGAGCAAGGGTCTCACATCTGAGAATACCCTTCCACGCTTAGGGTGGACAAAAATATTTACAAAAAGGGGTGGTGAGGGACAGAGTCTCTGAATTAAGCAGAAAGCTCTCACCCAGTCAAAAGATCAGGGCTAGATCCAACACCGTTTTTTAGCTCACTGCACCATCCCAGTTTCAGAACCTGGCTGTATGCAAATTAGTCTGTTCCTGTCCCAGTGCATGATGGGAACAGGGCAAACCAAACTACAAAAGCCATAGATAGGGAGTCCCTTGCTGGGTCCAGTGTCAGTACCAGCGCCCCATCCCTTTCCCTGTCCCCAGAGGAGTGGTTGGATAGGAAGGAAGAGAGGGAGTATCAGCTAGCGTTGGAACAGCTCAGGTTGGAGCATGCCAAGCTAGAGGCTGAGAGGGCCTTGTTCAGGGAGAAGGTAGCCCAAGAGAGCAGGTTACCCCCTGAGTGCATGTGTAAGTGTCTGGATTCCCCAGGGAGGGTGGAGTCCAGTGGTGGCAGCTTTTTAAGTGTTGGTGTTGACAGTCCCACTCCCAGTTCCCCGAGTACGGTTCCTGTTTCCCCCGCAGAAGAGTTTGGGTTGAGGTTCAGGAGACTTAGGAAACTGCCTCATCAGTCTTGGGAAGACTTTGAGGATGAGTGTTGTGGAGCACTGTTTGATTGGGAAAAGGCTCACGTGAACGACAAGTCTGGCGGATTGTTTTGCATGGTTGTCACAGAGCACCTGCTCAGTTATTGTGTGCCAGAGTTGCGCCAGCACCTGTTGAAGTTGGGATCGTTTAGAGCATGTGAGCTTGCAGAGGAAGCAGACCGATGGGAAGGTGCAAGAGGTTCCTTGGCGCCGCCAGTGAGTGATTCCAATAATAGTGGGTCAGGTTTTCTCCAACCCAGCGTGGTGGAGGAGGGTGAGAGTAGCCCAGCTAGGTCTCAGTATAGTGAGGAGGGTGTAGGGGCTTGCTGTCTGTCTCAGTGGAGCGGAAGTGAGTGTGAGACCGAGAGTCCCCAGATGCCCGAAGCCCTGCCTCAGAGCCTGGATGGTTTCTTTAAGGAACACCAGGGTGGGGACCTATGCTTACCTGTTAGTCCACTTGAGGGAGATCTTCTAGTGTGTGGAGGACCTGGAGCATCTGTGAGCGGAGCTTCTGTAGTTTTGGAGTCTGGCAGTACTGCTCCGGGAGGGAGAGTACAGAAGTCCAGTGAAAGGAGTGATTTGGGAGTGACCTGTGAGTCCTCAGAAGTCCTGGAGTGCCAGGCAGTGATTCCACTAAAGGTTCTAGACCGGAGGTTGGAGGTCCAGGTTCAGGGTTTGCCTGACCTGAAGGGTGGGAGTACTGTAAGCAGTGTCCTAACCAGTTCTTTCTCCAGAGGTACCGCCCCGGTTGGGAGGGAGCAGGACTCTGGAAGGGGGTGCAGAGGGTGGGAAAGCCCACCTCTGACCCCGGTACCACCTGAGGGGTTAAACCCTAGGTTGGGAGAGTGGTGTTTAGAGGGTACCCCTTGCAGGAGGCGGAGGAACCCTAGGAGAAGAGGTAAGGGGAGGAGAGCCTTCCCTGAGACTCCTGGTCCACCTAAGGTTGTAGACTCTAGGCTGGAGAACCAGTGGCAGTCTAGCCCTGTCTTGCAGACAGGAAGAGTGGAGCATGGCTGTTATGTGCCAGGGGTTACTACCCCCCACTTGGTGAGTTGGCAGGATCCAGTGGCACCTGGGTGGCCTAGGGCCTGGTCCTCGCCGAGGGCAGCTGGAGAGTACCAGTGGGGTAATCCAGTGAGTCCCTACTGTAGTTTTAGAAAGAACCCCAGGGGTTCACAGTGGCGTAAAACAGGAGGGTGTCCCTGCAGTTGCGGGCCCGCGTCCGTGTTTTATCGCCCCAAGCAGGTAAGTCCATCACGGTGGTGATTGGTCTGCCCTGCGTTTTGGCTGGTAGGGGGTTGTGTTGGACTTGGCCCTTAAGGCAGGTTCACCCCTAATCTTTTTGCTTTTAATTTGTGATATGCGTGGATGATTTTCTGGTCTGTGCGCACTTTTTCTCTGTGTCCCAGAGTAAAGTGCGTGCATGTAGTTAAGCTGGCCTGCTCTCCCATAGGGATGCATGAGGAATTTCTGTGTCCCTAGTAATTCCTGATGTGTGGGGAGTGCATGCTCGAATTTGGTATGTGCGTGTTCGTGGGAATGAATGCTTTTCAATGATGTATGTTGCGTGAGTGTGGCATGTGTAGAAATGCCATTTCTAGGACTTGGCATATTACTGTAAAATATGTCTGCAGTGTGATTGGCTGGAGCTGGCTGGTGAGCCTGGCTCCAGGAAGGCTGGATGGGTCTGCCCGGTGGTGAGTGTGAGATCAGCATGCTTGATGGCTTGGGAGGAGTGCACCTGGTCCCTGATGGGCCTGGACTTTCCCCGGACAATGCTGGCTCCACCCCCTGTAGTGCGACTGATGGCCCTAGCCCTGCCAGTGAATAGAGAGGGTGGTTGGGGTAAACAGAGTACTTCAGAACCAGCTGCGACTGGTTTTCCCCCACCCTGCACCCTTGAGACAAAGGGTTTGTCTGTATAAGAAGGGGCTGTGTCCCCATACAATTTGTCCTGTCCTTGGTTCTGCCTAGGATCTTGCCAGAGGGGGCTGCTACTGCTGCAGGGGCCAAGAGGACCGCCACTTGGCTGTCTCCCTGCCTGGAGACCCAGTGTGCTGGCTCTGGCCCTGCCTTGCCCCTCTGCCTGCCTCCAGACCCTGCTGGAGCTTTCCTGTGCCTGGAGGCGCCCTGATCTTGATTTGTAGCGCTAGGAGCGCTTTTCTGGTGCCCCAGCGCTCAATAGCGCTTTGCTTAGCTTTCCAGCGCTGAGCGCGCTTCTTCTTTGTCCCCGAGCGCTTGGGAGCGCTTTATTTTGCATGGCCGGTGCCCACCCGGCATTGGGACCGAGATTGCCGATTTTGCGGCATTAGCGAGTGCCACCTCGCTGTATTTTTAATTAGAAGGCCGGTGCCACCCGGCATTGCCCCGTGGTATTTATTTAATTACGAGCCGGTGCCCACCCGGCATTTCCAAGGAATCACCGCCGCAGCCCAGGAGCACCGAAAGCTGTTGCCGGGCCGCTGCCTTCCGCGACCCGGAAGTCCCGCCTCCTGACCCCCAGGGCCGCGCTGCCATTGGCGGCCCCGGCGGAAGTCAGGCGGAGGGAAAGGAGACGAGGCCAGGCGGAGCGCGAGAGGAGCAGCCGGCTCTGTCCTCGAGGCTCCCCGAGTGAAGGAGAGCCTCGCGCCGGCCGCCGAGGAGACGCCTCCAGCCGCCAGACCCGGTGAGTGCCTGTAAAGGGGAGAGGGGCGTCGGGACACATTGTCGGTGTCCGCCCCTCCCCCGTAGCGCGATTTGGCGCGCACTACTTTGTGAAGACCGAGGGCTTCAGGGGGCATTTGTGTGGATCCCGAGTCCCCCGTGAGGGACTCCAACGACGGCCGCATTTGTTGACGAGCCCCGAGGCTCGAGGGGGCAATTGTTTTACGAGCCCTGAGAGGCTCCTTGGCCCCATTTGTTCTTTGAGCCTAGCGAGGCTCCAGCCCACAGCGTTTTAGAGCACTGAGCTTTTAAGTGCCATTTTGGATTGTTGTAGAGCCCTGAGAGAGGCTCTTGGGGGACACAGGCAGTCAGCTGGTTGTAGCCCCGAGGCTCCCACACTGTGTCTCCCCACCTTGTTCTTGAGCCCTGGCTCCAACGTTGGGCATCTTATTTAACAACTGTCCAGCACTTAGTGGACAGTTGCCACGTTTAGGTTTGTGTGCTGTGCTGCCTTCGCAGCTTCCCTGACATTGAGACTCAGGGCATTCCGCCCTTTTCGAGGCCAGTTGGCCTGAGGGACACTTTTGAGTGTTGTGCTTTGTGCACCCCGCGCATTGTAGTTTCTGGGTATGTAATTCTTGCGCATGTGTTCTAACCTGTACCTTTTCTAAAAGTAACCTGATTAGGTATTCTTATGGTTATCCCCTTTTGCTAAATGTGACCTGCAGAGAGGATTGTTTATGTTTATCCATTATGCTGAATGTGACCTGCATAGTGAATTGTTGATTCCGCTTACCTTTTCTAAAAGTGACCTGATTAGGTATATTATGTTTATCTCCTGTTGCTAAATGTGACCTGCATAGAGGATTAGTGATGTTGCATTTTATGTTTAGGTTTCCTTCCCTTTGCTAAGAGTGAACTGCTTAGGTGTTGGTATTCCTTCCTTAGGTCCTAGTTACCTGCGTGATTACCTACAGTGAGTTAGGGTTGCGTAGGAGGTCCTTACTGTTCCAGTGATTACTGGATGCGTGTTGCATTTATAATTTTGGTGCTACTCATTCTATGTTTACGACATAAGTGTATATCTACCAGTATTATTTTCTAACAAGTGCCTACCCCTGACAGTGGTCCATGTGGCCCTGTCCTGTACATAATTCCCCTTGTAAATTCTGCCTGTGCCTCTGGCACATTGTACAGTTTGCGTGTATTATCTAATGTGTTTTGTTTATTATAAATACAAAGGCTATTTTTGATATATATCCTTGTGTAGAGTCTTTCTTTGTGGTGGGCCTTGGGTGTTGTTGCTGGGGTGCGTGCGCAAATACTTAACTCATACCGCCTCCAAGTTTAGCCTAGACTGCTCGCGCCACGCTACCTAGAGGGCGAGTGGGGGTTGCCTTGGTGTGTGACTCCCCTGCCCTGACTTTAGAAATGGTGATCCCTGACTGACCTCGACGCGAGTCTTGGCCGGCCAGGGTCCCGTTTCTAACAATAGTCAAAATGGGTTTGGATTCCATGAGAGCAAGCAGAGATTATGGACCCCCTATCCAGGTTTTCAAAAGTCTGCAGGGCTCTTTAAGGCCATGAATCTTAAACCAGGTCAAGTATCGCACTTCTGTTACAGTTATGTCACATGCTTACTTTACCTGATTTCTCCAAGATGGAGTCTAACATCAAATTCTACTTACCACTAATAACAACCTAAGTGGTGCCAAAGCTGGGGAGTTGTCTGCTGATTTGGGAGAGAAAATCAGTTTTAGCTTCCAATTGGGCATAGATGGAACGCACCATTACAAGCATTACCTGTATCAAGAGTTTCATGAAAACATATCGCCTTTGGCTTCCATCCAAATATGCTGCAGTTTAGACGGGAAACATTTATGAATTAGAATAGCAATTCCATATTTTCTAGGAGAGAGATCAGCCCCTGTCTGGCTCCGCGGTGCAGGCACGATTCTAACATGTATGAAGAAGCCCAACATGCTCACTAGAGCTTGTCATATTCCACAGAAGGTTGCATCTGCATAAAAGAGAAAATGTGGTATTTACTCAAGCCCAGGAAGGTAAGGATTTTCCTTAGCTTGACATAAAACACTTTCGGCTGTTACATTGAGGTATACCACTTTCAAAGGCCTTGTGGGTGGCGGCTGCGTCTTAGTGTGGAATGGAGTAGTCAGCGATAGGGCAAAACACACAGAAAAAAGGCTTTCCGAGGCAACCAGAACAGTGAGTAGGCACAGTTAGAATAATGTCATGTCATGTCATAGGTTTTTGTATAGCGCACTTTCACCGTGATTAGGCAAAGGAGCGTACTTCAAGTGTAGGAGTAAGGGGGATAGATAATCCAAGAGCTCTTTGAGGTGGAGGCGAAGGACTCTACACTAGGGAGATGGTAGGTCTTGGGGCCATGCTCACATCGCAATTAGACCAAGGACCGAGACATGTAGTCAGGTCACAGGAGAGGGTGCCTTTACCTGCATGAGCAGGGTATCCCACTGGTATATGCTAGGATAAAGTTGTCTGGATGAAGAGTAAGAAAGCACACCCAGGGGGTTATGAACAATGTCAGGATGAGAAGCTGACCCAGGAACTTGTGTGAGTGTGTGAGCTTCAACATTGAATGAACAATTGATGGGATGGAGCTGTCAAGACATGTGAATTAGCATATAACAACATTCCAGCTGTATACCCCCCATCTAACGTGCCAACCTCCACCCAAAAATCTCCCTTAAAAAATGCTTGGGTGTGAAAGTGGGGAGAACAATTATAGATTAGAGAGAAAGTATGGTCAGGTATCATAGGAACGCCCATACTCATCAGGGTTTGTTGGGCAACAGTGATTTGTCCTTAGGCTGGGAAGTTTTTCGGTATCATAGGAACGCCCATACTTATCAGGGTTTGTTGGGCAACCATGATTTGTCCTTAGGCTGGGAAATTTTTCCGGTCCATGGTCTGGCAAGCTGGTATTACTGTTGCTTGACCCAGTCCCAACATTGTGCTTCACCTCTACAGACATGCCATTCTTGTGAGGTCCTGATGGCTCGTTGGTGGCTGTTCTGGGCTGTCCTTGTCTTTTGCAGTGTCTGTGGAGTCATCCATTTCACCCAGAAACAATTCCACCTCTCTTGGGTCTTGGTATTTAGGCATTCAACATTGGAAGGTAATGATCATGATAGCCAGCTTCAGAAGGCCAAATTTGATGTCCTTTTTCTTGAGTTGAAGACAGACAGAAAATGCTTCCGATTGATGTTGGGTGGTGCTGAAAGTCTGCCTCAAATGTGAATTCTCCTAGAGATAAGGGCCATTTTTTTCATCCTCATATAAGATCTGTCAGGTTTGCTGGTGCCTCATGCAGCATTCTTGAACCTTCCATGGGTGCGGGTATCAAGGCATTAACTGTGAGTGGACTCTGTGCGTCCTATGAAATTCAACAAGGGACCAAAAGTAAGGCTCATAGGAGTAGGAATTAATGTGGCCAGGAAATTAAACGTATCGCCCTCTCAGCTTTGACTTGCAAAAAAGAAAGCCTCCTTAGGGGAACAGCAGATATGCTGGTTTCTGAAGGAGGACACTTTGGATGGGCAAGCGGTTAAAGAAATATCAGCCAGTTGTAGCAGTACCCTTGGAGGTAGGGGGCCGCAGTCTTCAAATGAGAAGTAAATACTGAGCAGTCAAAGTGACAGTTGGGAAATCACAACTGAGTAGACAAAGAAGATGGTCCACGAGAGCGGTCATCGAATTTCCATGAATGTGGGCCAAGGCACTGGGCCCAGGGAAACACACCCCTCTCCTCTACTGATAAGCATGCCCCTGGTGCAATTAATGAGAACAACAGAGGTCCCATGCATAGAGGAATTTCAAGCGCGGAATAAATATAGGCACATTGGAAACTATACTATGTACTGACTTGCCCAGCCGGACAGAGGTCCAATTTTTACTTTAAACAACAAATGTCTGGAGAAGATACCTTCAACAATTTCTTAGCGAGGGGCTCAAGCCTGTACCGAAACATGTACAAATTGTAGTAGTGAGCAGAGTGGACAGAAAGTAGAGCAAGATTTTTAGGCAAGAGCTGTTGTTTTCTGTAGATATTACAATAACAGAATTTCCATTAACACCATTACTAGCCTTATAGTAATTAATACATATCCCAGTATATGGTGTTTTTAATTGTCAACGGCATTTCGATCCCACTTAAAAAATCACAGGGATCATCATCAGGACTGAATAATGCCTAATTATTACAATTACTCACTGGCACTGTTGTTTCCTGGTGGTGTCACACTGCTCTCATAGGTCCTTGCCATGCACCAGAGGCCCCTGGATGTCTGGTGTTCAGTAGGATAGCTGCCAAAAGGCAAGGCAGTCCGGTCCTCGGGTGTTTGGAGCTGGACCCATGGTTGAAGATGCTCCACAGGTTTATGTCAGCACGGCGGCTCTCTAGGAAGTCAGAAGGGAGCGTGAAGCATTCTCTGTACCACAGAGCAGCTACAGTCAAGTGCAGGCTCCACTGGGGCAAGTACATTTCCTCATCCCTGTGGTGGAATGGAGAGTCTGTAATTACCCCCAATGCCGTTAAACTCCTTCTCGGGCTATAGCAGCTCACTCCTGAGTGTCCAACATCCCATCAACTCCATTGGTACAGATTCAGCATTGACACGTAGCACAGGGAAGGCAAACAGTCTCATGCCATTGTGGAAGAAAAAAACATGTTCTGCCATTCTCGCTGGCACCCAGCTCTACACCCCCAAAGTCATTTTTCAATGTAGCAAGATTACCGCTCCCTTACACTAACACTCTTGTCACAGTTTTTAAGTGATAACATCAGTTTGATAGCAGAGAGAGAAATACTTCTAACACAGATTTGAATAATAATATAAAATCCTCTTCAATGGTAAAAGTCATTTTAAATTACTATTCTGAAAATGCCACTTTTAAAAAGGTGGGATTTTTCTGTCCAAACTAAATGTGCCTTTCTACCAGTGTCCAGGGTCACATGATGTGAAGGCACCATTGTTTCATGATGTGTATTCCTTCTAGACATGGGGCAAAAGAGCCTTTGGTGTGGGTCAGTGTTCCTCTCCTGAGCCGGATAGCATTGGGGGTTGTACTCTTTCATTCCTGAGCTTCAAACAATAGCCAGAGAGCTCTGCCCATCCCCTTCCTGACTTCTAAGGCTTCTTGCCCTGTGGCTGACAAAGGCAGCTCAAGCGTTCACCTGCATGCTTTTGTTCCCCTAAACAGATTGAAGCCAAACCTATGAAAAGGTAAGTCAGAATACTCCTGGACCAGTGGAGAAGATTTAGAAGATGGACTTTCCTGCTATCTTAAGGAGGAATACTGCTCCTGTTTGGATTGAATCAGGGAGTCCAGAAGTAACACGAAGGGCCAGTTAACCAACCTCCTTTTTGAGCTACCTTGACACAGCTAGCTAAATTGCCCAGCTCACCAGCACTACCTAGACCTGCTGGACTCTGCTGGACTAAGTCCTGATTCCCAAGAGGTGTCCACCAGGTTCTGAAGCCATGCAAAAAAAGTGGTACAAAAAGGGGTGGTGATGGACGGAGCATCTGAACCAATCAAACACTCACACCCAGTCAACAGATCTGAGTTGAATCCATCACCATTCTTTAGCCCACTCTGCCACCCCAGTTCAGACTTGGCCATATTCAAATCAGTCTGACCCTGTGCTTCATGGTAACAGTCCAGCCCGAACTGCCAAGCCATGCCTTCCCTGGACCGGAAACAAGCTTCCGAGGACCGGTTTCTGGCATTTCAGGCGTTTTCAGCCCGGCTTGCTTGAATCCAGTGGCAAAGTGAGCAAGGGACTCACGTCTGAGCATACCCTGCCATCTTATGGTGAACAAAGTGGTACAAAAGGGGGTGGTGATGGACGGAGCAGCTGAACCAAACAAACACTTACACTCAGTCAACAGATCTGGGTTCAATCCATCACCGTTCTTTAGCCCACTCTGCCACCCCAGTTCAGACATGGCCATATGCAAATCAGTCTGACCTTGTGCTTCATTGGAACAGTCCAGCCCGAACTGCCAAGCCATGCCTTCCCTGGACCGGAAACAAGCTTCCGAGGACCAGTTTTTGGCATTTCAGCCGTCTTCAGCCCGGCTTGCTTGAATCCAGTGGCAAAGTGAGCAAGGGACTCACGTCTGAGCATACCCTGCTAACTTATGGCGAAAAAAGTGGTACAAAAAGGGGGTGGTGATGGATGGAGCATCTGAACCAATCAAACACTCACACCCAGTCAACAGATCTGGGTTTAATCCATCACCGTTCTTTAGCCCACTCTGCCACCCCAGTTCATACATGGCCATATACAAATCAGTCTGACCCTGTGCCTCCTTCCTCCCCATACAGACCAGATTCATCGTAACATGCCCTCTGCTGCAGCGGGGTTGTCGCATCGCCCACCCAAGGTCTCGGGAGCAACGCATCGCTTGTTTTCCACCGCACCAGCTTCTGCTTTGGAACTTTGTCGCATTTAAAACATACTGTTGGCTAAACATGATGCAACTGTGAACTTTTCACACAACTGGGGATTATTTTATCGCAACCTTAAGAACTCTTTTGCAACCATATTCTTGAACTGTGTATGTTGAATTTTTGTCGTTTTGGTCTTTTGTAGTTTAGATTAAACACCTTTATTTTTCTAAACTGTTGTGGAGACAGTTTGTGGTGTTCTCACTGTGTTACTGTGAGTGTTGGTACAAATACTTTACACATTGCTTTTGGATAAGCCTGACTGCTTGTGCCAAGCTACCAAAGGGGGTTAGCAGAGGTTATCTAAAGAGTGTTTTCTCCTTACCCTGACTCGAAGCAAGTGTCCCTATTTGGACAGTGGTACCTACCTCTGCCAACTAGAGACCCCCAGTTCTACCATTGTTGGTCAGCGGTTGGATTTGAACTTGTATTTGTACTAGACCCACAGTGATTGGTGTACATCACTAGTGAGTGCAGACCACTACGCCACCGCATACTACTGTTTTTTTTGGTTGGTTCTATTTTTGAGTAACTCTTCTAAGCATCATGTCTGTGAATGGGAAGACACCAAGGGCTCCATTAGGCACCGCCAGCCTGGCGGGGGAAATCCGCCCGCCATCCTTCCCTGTATTCCCCCCGCCATTCTAATAGGGACCACGGCGGAGCAAAACACCGCCCGCCACTTTTCCGCCCCGGTCAAATTGCGGCCGGGGCGGAAAATGATTAATATGGTGGCGGTGTCTATGAGACACCGCCAGCCATATTACAATGGCAAGTGTGCAATGCCTTTCCGCAGCGGCAATGCCGCCATGGAAAGGCAGGTGGTGTTCACTCTGGGGCCCCCCTGTGGGCCCCCGGAGTGAAGGCCAAAGGGGGGTGGCACACAGGGGGGTGCCTGTGGTACCCCCCTGCATTTGCATAATCAAAGCGGCAGGCACCGCGCATAATCAAGCGGCAGGCACCGCGCGAGCTCCGCCCACCACAATACTATAAATACAGGATGTGCCCCCCACTGTGGCGGGCACATCCTAATGGTGTGTGCGGGACCCCCGCCCTTAGGGCGGGCGGTCCCAATTTCCGACAGGCCCGCCATCCTAATGGGGCCCCAAGTGTGGAGGCAGAATTGGAATTAGAATTTGTCGATGAGGATTTGTATTCCTACAGAGCAAAAGATCTTAGGAAATTCTTCTAACAGTTCGAGTGCCCCATGAAAAGCGGCACCAAGAAAGAGGAGCTACAGAGAATCTTGAAGGCCCATTGGGAGGCACGAGAGGGAAATGATGCAAGTACAGGGAATGGTTTCCAAATCACAGCTCTGCCTGTGAGCAGAACAGGCTCAAGGCCTGGTAACACCCATTCCCGTAGGGGCTTCACCCAAGAAGAGTTACAAGAGAATCAAAGAGTGAGAGAACATTACTTGAAAGTCCTGAAGTTGAAAATGAAGCAATTGGAAATGGAGAAAGAAAGGGCGGCGGAGGAAAATAAAAATGCCTGTGCCATGGAGGAAATGAAATTGCTTTTGGCTCATGAGTTGAGCATGACAGAACTGGATCTTAAAGCCAAGGAGGTGGATACCAGTTCAAATGGTGGCAGCACACAGCAAGTGCAGGGGGTAACGTCTATATTCCCAAGTATCTGGTACAGAATTAAAATAGGAGTGAGGATATTTGTGCCTGGTTTACTTCTTATGAAATTGCATTGAGAATGAATGGTGTGCCTAAACAGCATTGGGGGGCGGGCCTGTGGAAACATTTTGAGGCTTCTGGGAAGAGTGTTCTGGAGCCCTTAGAGCTAGCAGGTGCCATGACCTACCCCAATATGAAAGAGGTCCTATGCCTCAGGTATGGACTTACTCCAGAGCAGTCAGACTGCAGTTTAGAAACTCAAGAATAAAGAGTCTGAGACTTGGATGGAGTGTGTGAATTTGTACTCTCGTGCACTGGAAGGTTGGATAAAGGGCAGCAAAGTACCTGATTATAAGGGGTTGTTGCATTTATCTAGTTGGGTGCACTTGAGTAGTCTTTGTGTTCCAGAGCTGCACCAGCATCTTTTAGACAGCAAGCTGACAGACCCCAATGAGGCGGACTGCTGGACCAGTACCAGGGTCCACAGAGGAATTGTGGGTACCACAGCCAAAGGTGGGCAGGGTCCCCAGCAGAAGAGTGGGGGGAACGAGGTAACCAAAAGAAGTTCTCTCAAGGGCCCCAAAATAGTTCCCAGGGGAAGGAGTCCCAACTCCCCAGACCTAGACAGCCGTGGCCCCCTAGGGGCAGATGGGAAAACGGAGGTCCTCCTACTTGCTTTCACTGCAATGAGGTGGGACATGTTATGAACAGGTGCCCCAAGAAACCCCAAGCACCCGCTGGTGCTCCAGCCCCAGGGTTAGCAAGTGTAGCTTTGGGACGGGATTTGATTTCTAGTGGGGAAGGGAAGTTAGCAGGGATGACCCTTGTCTCTTTAGGAGACCAAGAGATGGTCCAGGAAACCTTACTGCCCCCTGACACCAAAAATTAGGGGCAGAACGGGAACATCAATGGGAGAGATATAGAGGCTCTGAGAGACTCAGGAGCCAGCGTGAGATCTCTGAGGTGTCAGTGGGTGTCTGAAGAGCAGTGTATCCCCAATGTACTCTGCTCAGTAGTTGCAGCTGATAGCTCAGTGCGCCTCTGCAAAGTGGCACGTGTTCCCTTTGAATGGGGGGAGTCTCTGGTAATTTGGAAGTTGTTGTCAGTGATGCCTTGCCTGTCGAATGTCTGCTAGGTATTGACCTGGAGAGTTCTCCATGGAAGGATGTAGTACACAGAACTCATTTGGAGATGTTGGGTTTGCCTGCGTGGATCTGTGTGACCACGCGTGCTGTGGCATCCAGTAGGGGTGATTCAGCAGAACTGGAGCCTGAAACAGTGGCCCAAAGACCTGCCAGGAGAGGAAAGGGTAGAGGGGGCGGGAAACCAACCCCAGCCGTTCCCACAGTCCAGGAAGGAGCAGAACCTGAGTGGGATGCCCTGGAACCTACAGAGGAACAGGTGGCCGAACTGGGCGACCTAACTGAGCTGACCCATTGGTAGCAAGAAGGTCGGCCCTCCAGGGAGGAATTCTGCAAGGAGCAGAAAGATTGCCCTTCTCTCATTGGTATGCAGCAACAGGCTGCAGACCAGGCAGCAGGTGGAGCATCCAGAGATCACCTCATCTACTGGAAAGATGAGTTGTTGTATAATGAGCCTAAGTTTGCTGAGCCCGGTGCAGCCTGTGTGCTGGTGGTACCCGCGCGCTTCAGGAACTTCCTAATGGGTCTGGCTCATAACTTTCCTCTCTCAGGATATCTGGGGCAAGACAAGACCTACCACAGGATTGTCGCCCACTTCTACTGGCCCCAGATGAGGAAGCATGTCGGTACCTTTTGTAGAGCTTGCCAAACATGTCAGGCCAGTGGCAAGACTGGAGTGAAGTGCAAGGCACCCCTTCAACCCTTTCCTGTGGTGAGCACCCCTTTTGAGCAGGTGGGCATCGACATTGTGGGGCCCCTGGACCCCAAGACATATTTAGGCAACAGGTTCATACTGGTCTTGGTGGACCATGCCACCCGGTACTCGGAAGCAGTCCCTCTCAGGACAATTACAGCACCCGTGGTGGGCCGTGCATTGATGGGGATCTTTTCCTGTGTGGTATTCCCCAGAGAGGTGGTCTCCGACCGGGGTACCAACTTCATCTCTAGGTACATGAAGTCTCTGTGGGAGAAGTGTGGGGTAACTTATAAGTTCATTGGTTGGTAGCAGTTATATGTCCATATACTACTGTCCCCCTAGGCACTGGGTATGTTGCTGACACAAAATCCAGGTCTTTTTATAAATGATATGTTCCTCACAATCGATTCTTTGTTCAATTTTATTTCATTGAATTCTGAATCTAATCTAACTAGAGTTAGTTAGAGTTAGAATTGGAAGTTAGCTAGTTCAAGTTAACCAGGAAAATGAGATTATGGCACTTTTTTGAGAACATAGTCATGGACACCAGACCTCAAGAACCAGACAAACTAAAAGGATTCAAAACTCACAGTACATACATGGCCCCAATAAGCCATAAGACAATTGACCTTTTTGAACAAATATGTAAGAAGGACATACGTCAACTGAATACCAAAAAGAAAAGCAAACGGATGAACATGACTAGGAAAGAATTTGGTAAATTAAAATCCATCTGGAATAACAAGAACATTATCTGTCAAAAAGCAGATAAAGGGGGAGCACTGGTCATTCTGAATAAATCATATTATCAAGAAGTGGTAATGGAACATTTGGCCGATGAACACACCTACATGGAAATTAATTTTGACCCAACAGAAGACATAAAGAGAACACTACACACCACAGATCGCAAATGAGAAGGTAGTGATAAACGAACGGACTAGAAAATTCTTAACACGGGACAATCCGAACAGCCCCGTGTTATACATGGTTCCCAAAGTCCATAAGGATCCCGTAAAGCCACCATGCCGTCCCATTGTATCCACCAAAAAAGTCTACACAAACCTATTGGGAAGTTTTTAGATAAACACCTCCGACCTTTGGTATTAAAAACTCCATCCTACATAAAGGATACCACAGACTTTTTGTTGAAATTGAAAGCTATGAAATGTGAAGGGCAGTTAACCATGGCAACCATAGACGTAAAAGCTCTACACACGTCAATCTCCCACCGACAAGGCCTAGAGGCTGTAGAAAGAGCTTTGGGTCTAAGGGATTACCCCCAGAAGCTACAAGTTTTTCTAATGGAACTCATGGAATTCACCCTCATGCATAGCTACTTCCATTATGACAACAAATGGTTCATCCAGAAGAGTGGAACTTCAATGGGCAACTGTGCCACCCCGGCATACGCGAATCTCTACATGGCATAATTTGAAGAAGAGCACGTATATAAGAATGAAGTATGGATAGAACATACAAGCTTGTATGTACGATTCATAGATGATATATTCGTAGTGTGGAAGGGTACTAATCAAAGCTTACAGGAACAAATAGAAACGTTGGACACCAAAGAAGAAAGGATAAAATTCACATGGAAAATTAGTGAGACCAGCATTCAATGCCTGGATGTTGAAATCACTCAAGTGGGAGGTCACTTTACGACAAACCTCTACCGGAAGGAGACGGATAGGAGCTACTTACTTAGATTTGACAGCCATCACCCCCCAGCACTTAAGAGACATTTACCTTACTCTCAATTTTGCAGGGTGAAGAGAGTGGTCTCAGAAAAAGATCAATTCAAACAACAACTATCAATAATGAACAAAAGATTTTTGGATAGAGGATATCCGGAAACAATAATGCAACAGGCACAACAAAGGACCTTGTCAAAAACCCGAGAGGAGCTTCCTTCAGGCAAGATAAGAACGGTTGAGCAACGACTCACATGTGTTAGTAAATACTACAATGTAAGTCAACACTTTAAAGCTATTATCAAAAGACATTGGTCAATGTTGACATTTGAACCAGACGTCAAAGGAATATTCTCAAATGAACTCATGGTTGCTTATACAAGGGCTAAAAATGTGTCAGATTTTCTAAAAACACCAACTGAATCCAAGGAGGTAAAACATTTTCGAGGCACCACCCCGTGCCTGAACTGCAGCAATTGCCACAATATAATGAAGGGTAAAGTCATCACCCATCCTATGAAAGGAAACAATATCTACCTTAGAGTCAATGCAACATGTGATACGCCCAACATAATCTACATGTTGAAATGCCCATGTGGCTCTGTGTATGTGGGCCACACAGAAAGAAAACTAAAAATAAGACTGACGGAACACAAGAGCAACATTTGTACAGGTTCACTTAATTCAACAGTGGCGACACATTTTTTGGAGAAAAAACACCATATCAGTCAACTAAGGGCATGTATCTCAGAGCAAGTCGACAAAAAAGAAGGATCCACCAATAAGAAGAACCTATTAAAGCAAGAAAATCATTTAATTTTTTATTTGAACAGCTTGAAACCACACGGGCTAAATGACAGGACAGAATTTATGTGTTACTTGTAATTATTTAGGAATGTATGCGTAATATACAGAATGGAATATTCTCCTTTCACAAGCCTGTATTTAAGATGTAGCATTATGCTGGCAGATGCTAGTTCTGCTGCTATGACCATGGATTCTCAAATGTAGTGTTAGTAGGTTACACTGGTCTCCTATACCCTAGGCATAGTGAAGGCAAGTCAAGCACGTGAGCATTGAGTCACGTATACCATGTAAGAAAGGCTGAGCGATACAGTGATAAACAGACACACGATAGTAAGAGAAATAGTCAATAAAGTTAGCCATGATTGCATAAAAAAACATCTTCACGCGTACCCCAGTAACGCTAGATGCGAGGAAGCACATGCGCAGAACACCACGCAATGATTTAAACCCGGAAATGCAAACAGCGCGTAATCGCGGTAGCATCCAGGAAACGTCAGTGAAGCTTTTGCAGGTGAGAGCAGAGCGTAAACGAGGGAATTAGAATGTTTTAAGAGAAGGGACGGTAACTGAAGGGGCTTACCCACTGAATTAGAACTGTTTTGTATCGAGTTGTTCACGGCAGGTAGTAGAGTTTAAATTACAGCGATAGTAAGCACTTGGACTACACGTCGTTTATTGATTCACTCGAAACTTTGTAGCAATATGTTCCCCAGATACGACATCAAGGTTAACATTTCTAGCTTATTTTGGCAACTAGAGTGTGTTTATCAAGTATAAATTACCATAGAGAATAGAGGCTCTGGAGTCAAGCAACAGTCAGAACAGTCATTCATATCAACCTTTTAGTTTTCACAAACACGATGTAGTCAGATATTGAACCAGACCAGAGTATTGCATTGTTTAGCATGTCGGGAATGTAAAATGAAGATTGTAATAAGTAAAACTGTCATTATATAGTATGCTTAGTGATTATTGTTTGTTATTTGCAGATGTTTTCCCTGATGAAGGTGGTTTAACCACCAAAATGCATTTGATATAAATTATTCTTTGGATGAAATTTAAACTTTGATGAATCAACACATGATGTGGATTGAAAACTAAGATTCAGAATTCAATGAAATAAAATTGAACAAAGAATCGATTGTGAGGAACATATCATTTATAAAAAGAGCTGGATTTGTGTCAGCAACATACCCAGTGCCTAGGGGGACAGTTGTATATGGACATATAACTGCTATCAACCAATGAATTGACTACACTCCTGGCGGGGAGTGATACCCTGGCAGCACGGTAAAGATAATTACACTAGTAGAAAAAAGAGGCTGTGCACGACCATAGACTTTCGTAACTTATAAGTTCACCACTACTTACCACCTTCAAGGAAATGGGTTGGGTGAAAGGTTCAACCGCACCCTGAAAGGTATGATTATGGGCCTAGTGGAGCCCATGAGACAGAAGCGGGACCTCTTTTTACCATGCCTGTTGTTTGCCTACAGGGAAGTGCCTCAGAAGTCCTTAGGGCTCAGTCCCTTTGAACTCCTGTATGGCCAACCTGATAGAGGACCTTTCACACTGATGAAGGAGGGGTGGGAGAAATCCAGTCGGAAAACCCCTCAGGATGTGTTCAGCTATGTGCTGGCCATCCGCAACAAGACACAATGGTTCAGGAAGCTCGCTCAGGAGAACCTGGAAGCTAGCCAGGAAGAAATGAAAAAATGGTACGACCAGAATACCACTCTGGTCGAATTTCAAACTGGGCAGAAGATGTGGGTGATGGCACCAGTGGAGCCTTGTGCACTCCAAGACAAGTGGTCTGGGCCATATGAGGTGGTAAAGCGCAAGAGCGAAGTAACCTACCTGGTTAACTTGAAGACTCCCAGTTAGCCCCCGAGAGTCTTGCATGTGAACCGCCTCAAACGACACTTTGAGAGGTCTGAAGTGACAATGCTCATGGCTACAGATGCTGGAGGGGAAGAGGATAGTGATCCTCTCCATGACCTCCTGGCAGCTAAGGAGCAAGACAGGTCAGTGGATGGAGTGGTCCTCTCGCCCACCCTGACCCCAGAACAGCAGAGGGACTGTCACCAGGTGTTGGGTCAGTTTGCCTCCCTGTTCTCCCTGACCCCAGGTGTCACCAATTGATGCGTCCATGATGTGGACACTGGAGATAGTCTGCCTGTGAAACTGAAATTTTACAGGGTTGCTGACAAGGTCAGGGCCAGCATCAAGGAGGAGGTTTCAAAGATGTTGGCACTATGGGAAATTAAGCCCTCCAGCAGCCCCTGGGCTAGCCCAGTGGTCTTAATCCCAAAAGCTGCTGTGCCCGGTGCAACTCCAGAACTCTGGTTTTGTGTGGACTACCATGGGCTCAATGCGGTCACCAAGACTGACGCACACCCCATCCCCAGAGCTGATGAGCTCGTGGATCAGTTGGGAGCTGCCTGGTACCTCAGTACTTTTTATTTAACTTCTGGGTACTGGCAAATTGCCTTAACGGATGGGGCTAAAGAGAGGTCAGCATTCTCAATGCCAGAGGGGCACTTCCAGTTCCGAGTCATGCCCTTTGGGTTGAAGAATGCCCCTGCCACCTTCCAGAGACTGGTTAGCCAGGTACTGACCAGGCTGGAGGAAATCAGTGCCGCATATTTGGATGACATTGCTGTGTTCAGCTCCACGTGGGAGGAACATTTGCAACACCTCTGCGAAGTGTTGAAGGCTCTGCAGAGGGCAGGCCTCACTATCAAGGCCAGCAAGTGCAAGATAGGGCAGGGATCTGTGGTGTACTTGGGACACCAGGTAGTGAGCGCCCAGGTGGCGCCCCTACAGGCAAAGATTGATACCATCCTGGCTTGGGAGCCCCCAAAGACCCAGACAGAGGTGAAAGACTTCTTAGGACTCAACCGGTATTACAGACGGTTTGTCAAGGGATATGGCACCATCGTTGCCCCTTTGACAGAGCTGACCTCAAAGAGGCAGCCCAGGAAAGTGAATTAGACCAAAGCCTGCCAAAATGCTTTTGATACCCTGAAGACTGCCATGTGCACAACACCGGTGCTCAAGGCACCTGACTTCTCCAGTGAGTTTTTAGTGCAGACAGACACTTCAGAGCATGGTGTGGGAGCAGTACTCTCACAGATCAACGACGAGAGCTGGGACCAGCCCGTAGCTATCATTAGTGGAGGCTGCTCCCCGGGGAACAGAGGTGGAGTGCAATTGAAAGGAAAGCTTTTGCTGTGGTCTGGGATCTGAAAAAGTTGAGGCCCTACCTGTTTGAGACTCACTTGTGTGTTCAGACAGACCTCAGGCCCCTCAGATGGTCAATGCAGATGAGGGGTGAGATCCCAAAACTATTGAGGTGGTCCATCTTCCTACAGGGAATGGACTTCACGGTGGAACACCGCCCTGGCAAAAGAACACCCCAATGCTGATGGTCTGTCCAGGTTTTTCTGCCTTAGTGAAGAGAACTCCCAAGAGGGGGGGCAGTTCTCCCCACTTTCAGGTGGAGGGGACATGTGTTAGACCTGGCATCCTTGGTGTGGTTTCACCCTATCTTTTGCCTCTACCTCCTGTATTTTCAGGTCTCGCCTATCCCAATCCACAAGGAATGGATAGGGGAGAATTATAGTGGGCAAAATAAGTTCTCAAACCATTCGGCGGATTTCAAACAGTTCCTGTGAACACAAGCACGCGCTTTTCCCTCGCTCCCGAGCCGCCTGCCTCTGAGAGCTTCACTTCAAAGGGCTCCGCTCCCCGCCCACTGCTTCACACTTCACGGCCGCCAGGCCTTGTCTCCCATTTCTCCTTCCCCGCCCCCTGCTTCACACTTTTCACTGCTGCAAGGCCATGTCTCGCATTTCTCCTCCCCACAGCAATGCCAAGAGCTTGTTTAATAGGGCAACCCATTCTGCACTTTCATATTAATAGCTTTAATAACATTTTTGGAACAGCTGCTCTTCACATATATACGAAAGCTCGCTCCCATGCTCTCTACCTGGGCTGCAGATGCCTCCCTGCCCTCCGACTGGTTTCAGCTCTGGTATTCTGGTCCTACATTAGGCCAGCTCCTGGAATGACAAGCAGCCTTTGACGAGTGAGTAAATTTCAGCTCTTAATCTAAACCTTAGCCCCTCCCTTTTTTTTCTGATCTGAAAAACTACAGGACTTTCGTTCTCAAACCAAAACATTTCAGCCTTTTCGCGTTTCCCGCTGTGGACCTCAACAAATTTTGTGATGTTCCTCAGCTGAGTTCTGACCCGTAACAAAAGCTTGCAGCGCTTAAGAAACTGATTGCATGCCTTAGTTAAGAGCTTGGGGTGGGGGGGGCATCCCAGACTCTTGCTTTGTTCCAAACATCTGCAGTTAAACAGTTTTTAAAAAGAGGTAGCAAACCTATTTATAATATCCTGCGCATATTTATCAGTGCTCAAGGAATATGTGCAGGACATACTTATATCGGAATTCAAATCAGAGCTGTAACCGGGGTTGTGTGGATTGGGGCTATAGTTACAGGAGAGAGGCTGTTTGGTGATTTCATGTGCGGGGTCTTTAGTCACTATGGCACATCTTCCAGCACAATCACTCTAATTGAGTAGGAAGGCCCTCACACACCGACCTGGTCAGTGTCATGCTTCATCATCGGGCCCCACCGAAGAGACCGAGTGCCTCTTCGGTGTGCTACGACGCCAGAAAGACTGCGGAGCTGGTCGTGTGGGGAGGACGTGTTGTGAAAGAAATAATTAAAAGTGCCTAAGAGGGTATCAAAAAAACTTTTAATGAGTGATCCCTAAGACACGGAAAAGTGGTATATGTGTCTGAATTTACGTGCCAAGGTTTGTTAGGATTTGGGTAAATTCAGCTAAATACCACGTGGTTATATTAATAATAAATATAACCACGTGGTATTTAGCTGAATTTACCCAAATCCTAACAAACCTTGGCACGTAAATTCAGACACATATACCACTTTTCCGTGTCTTAGGGATCACTCATTAAAAGTTTTTTTGATACCCTCTTAGGCACTTTTAATTATTTCTTTCACAACACGTCCTCCCCACACGACCAGCTCCGCAGTCTTTCTGGCGTCGTAGCACACCGAAGAGGCACTCGGTCTCTTCGGTGGGGCCCGATGATGAAGCATGACACTGACCAGGTCGGTGTGTGAGGGCCTTCCTACTCAATTAGAGTGATTGTGTTAAACCCTCCTATCATTTGCTTCATATCCGTGGCAGTCCTGTGACTGACCAGACCTCTCTTCTTTTGTTGTAATACATTTAACCGGGGATTAAGAGAGTGTCCTCGATTCTCCCTACCTCTCCCTTTGTTGACATACATCTTCCAGCACAACATGTTTCTTTTCACACAGCATGAACAGTGTTCCTAACAGAACACAGCAATGAGCCTGTAATTTCGGATTTTATTGTGACGATATTGATTTATTTATGCTGTCATAATATTTCAGTTTTACAATGTATGAATGAACAATGGCAAAATAATTACTCATAAAACAATGAAAAGCTCCTAGAGATTTTGCTCAATGAGAAACCCAAGTTGTGCACTTCAAAATAATTTGTAAGAACTTACAAGAGAGCCCAGACAAGCCATAGGACTAAAGGTTAGCACCCTTAAGGGGCACTTACTAGATGTCAGAATCTACCTATCATCCTTCTGATTTGAAAATTGCACACCTTTCTCCCCTTTTGGCCACTTTCGGACACTTTGATCTTCTCAGTGAGCTGCGCGCCAATGCTTTTTTGTGTGATTTACATGCTGGAGATTCGGGGCCGGAGCAGGCGCCTGCCTCAAGAGTCCGCTTGCCTCGCCTCTTCGTGTTATTTTATTGGGTCATCACCTCTCAGCATCCCTCCTCGCCATGCCACAGCTCGCCATCCTTCACCCCCTTCCCTCGCTCGCTCTCTCCCTATTCCGGGCCTCCCCTTTGCTTTCTCCCTCCTCTCACTTCCCCTTCCCTTACCTCCTCCAGAATCCTAGCGTAATAACGGCGTCTCTGCTTCTGCACTGTGTGATTTTGGGCAAGTTGAACTGCAGCGTGAAAATAAAAAATCTGAGCTTAATCAAGGCGACTCAGCTTCTGCACTGTGTGATTTAGGGCAAATTCTTTTTTACGAAGCCGCTTTTGTCCACATCACAAATGACCGCACCTTTCCCATACTTTCCCATACTTCAAGCATCCAATCGTATAACACATGGATGGATGGATGCCTAGGGTTGTAAGTTTCATATAACAAAGGGAATAGTTCTGATGTCAAACATTAGGTTTAGCTCTGCATCTAATGCCAGGACTAATGAGCTTTGCATAACCATTAATATTTTGATGGAAAATGAAAGTGGGAATGAGTTATCTGTTTTTCTTTATACTTTGGTTTGGTTTTTAACAGCATGTGAAGTCTATGAACTTTTACCACATTTGTTCTAATATGCACAAATGTGTGTCATATTTTCAAGTGTTTCTTTGGGTGGACTCCCTAAAACATTCTTGACGACGGTTTTGTTAGAAGAATTGGAGTGTTTCATGGTTTCTCCTTCACAATGGCCTGAAACACCCTTGGCCTTTAAACCGATTTTGTTGAGATGTGCCCTGAAAAATAGACAATTTCTACTCTTTTAGATTTTTGGACGGGAACAGGGTAAACCTCCGTCAAACCAGCAAGTGGGAAAATGGGACTCTTTTATTTAATCTGTTTGACTCCGTGCAGGAGATACACATCACCGCTTTGAAAAGGCACGTGCCACCACAAACACACAGTTCATTAAAATTCCAATATACGAATAATCTGGACCCACTCAATAACTGTGTTCTTGATCAATGAAAATAATGTCCCTGGTTTGGTCACTTCTGGTTATTCTGCCTAGAGTGAACCAGAGAACGCAATAAATGGTAATACAATTTCCAGGATCCGAACAGAAGTATTCTAGCACAGTGTACAATGTTATTTCTGGGTTGGACCCTTCCCAAGCACATGCTAGACTGCTTCCATTGTGTAGGTGTGGAGTGTAGATGTATTCTGTGAACAGGATGCTGCGGCCATCTTCTAAGAAGACATGCTGACAGCGGTGATCTGGCGACATGTGTATCTTGTATGCTGTGAGACTCAGGCAGCTAAGACATTTGCACAGCACAATGCCCTTGTGCAGTTTTACATTACACAGATAATATTATCCAGTTAGTCATTGTTCTCCTGTCTTATGCAAGATCAGGCACCTAATTGTTCACTTAAGAGCAGTGCTCCTTATTTTTATGTCTTTTCATTCCCTTTTACGATTTCTCTTCAGCTCCCTCGTGCTCCATTTTTATTCCTCTTTCCTTCTTTTTGCCTTGCTGTCCCCTCCCTTCTTCTCCCACTAACACCTCATATTTCTCTATTTTCCCTACTCCTCTCAACATTCTGCCTTCCACTCACTTCTGTTGTTCTCTGTCTCTCTTACTAACGTCCCTTTACACCCATTTACTTGCTCCCCTCTCTCCTTCGTTCGCCGTGTCATTACATTTTCTTCTTTATCCCTTTGTCTCATCCTATCTATCGCCATCACTCTATCTGTCTATCTATCTATCGTCCTTGCTCTGTCTATCTATCTCCCTCACTCTATCTGTCTATCTATCGCACTCGCTCTATCGCCATCACTCTATCTATCGATCGCCCTCATTCTATCTATCGCCCTCACTCTATCTATCGCCCTCACTCTAGTTTTTTGCCCTCACTCTATCTATCACCCTCACTCTATCTATCGCCCTCACTCTATCTATCTATCGCCCTTCCTCACTCTATCTATCACCCTCCCTCACTCTATCTATCGCCCTCCCTCTATCTATTGCCCTCCCTCTATCTATCTATCGACCTCCATCTATCTATGTATCGCATTCACTCTATCTATCTATCGCACTCACTCTATCTATCCATCGCACTCACTCTATCCATCTATCACACTCACTCTATCTATCCATTGCACTCACTCTATCTATCTATCGCATCACCACAGCATCACTCAGCATCACCACAGCACTACTCATGGGCACCACAACATCACTATGCGCTACCACAGGATCACTGAATGCCACAGCATAAATTTGTGCAACCATTCAACAACAACTGCTTCAAATATGTTCTCTCATTGTTTCAAGCTTTATTACAAATGTCACAAAAAGATGTTAATATTCCACTTCTGTTCTTGAATTTTGGTCACAATAAAATACAATGAACATAATCTTCACAAAAGTTATTTACAAAAGTTTAAGCTATTGCCATTATAAATTAAATAACTTTTATTTAAGTATTCATTATTAAAAAAAATTAAAACCATTGTTATTTGTAATATCAATACATCTAAGTCACATAAATACAAAACATGTTGCATTACAAATGCTATAGGTGTCACATTTGCAAAATTTAAACATATTGGCATTGTAAATGGTCATTTACAATACCAATAGCTCAAACTTTCCAAATGCGAGACCTATTGCATTGCAAATGCTTGTTGATGCTGTAGTGGATTTCTTTTTTGCAGGTTAGATGCTTTAGACACTCTGCGACTGCTGATCAGTGTCAGAGTGTAAGTGCTCCCTGTGTAAATTGTTATTGTAATTGGATGGATCACTAACTAACCAGTTCATAAAAATTAAAGATTCTTATCAACTGGAAAGTGTCCTAGATGCCATGACTCCGGCACTAACCAGGAAATTATTCCTCCAATGGAGATACGGAACTCTTCCCCTGGCATCATTCACAGCATCATGGTCTTGTCGCTCCCCCACAGAAACTTGCCCCGCATGCGGCCACTCAACGGAGAATGATGTTCGTGTGTTTTTTTTCTGCAAGGCCTACGAGAGGAGCAGGAAACATTGGCTAGTCCCCTTGCTTAAGAATATGGGGTTTCGAACTCACTTTCCCGCTTACAGAGTCCTAAAGACAGACTTAGCCCCAACTACAGTATTTGCACTATCCATATTCTTAACTTCAATGTGGTACGCACAAATTCGCTGTATTAAGAGACTTGGAGACTCAGGACAGATTTGAATTCCTGACATACCTTTTTAACCTTGATCACTAAAGTTGTTTAATGCGTTTTTAAAATTCCTTTATAATGTGATGAGTTGTATATCTTTTATGATCACGTGATCGAAATAAAGATCTTTTGAATTGAATTAAATTGAATTGGATATACCTGATTGGCATATTTGTATCACCCAGAAGTCCCTAGTAAAGTGCACTAAGTGTGCACGAGCTTGTGGTGTCAAAGGCTACTAGTGGGCCTGCTGCACTGATTGTGCCACCCACATGAGTAGCTCTAAAATGGTATCTCGAGCTTGCCACCGCAGTGCCTGTGTGTAGTCTGTTAACTGCCATGTCCTCCTGGTCAGTGTCCCCACTGACCGGGCCTTACCCTTCCTTTCTGTGCACATTAGTCACCCCTATGGAAATCCCAAGGTACCCCCTTGGGCTGGGTGCAGTGTATGTGAAAGGTAGGGCATGTACTTGTGCAGGTGACATGCTCTGGTAGTAAATTACAGCCATTTTCCTTTTTCACTGCTGTAAGGCTATCTTGCTCCATAGGCTATCATGGGGATGCTGGCTGAGTGGCTACCAGCATATCTTCCTATAGGGACAAGATAGGACATAAAAGTCTGGTATCCCTGAACTCAGAATTTAATAACACATTAACACATCATTTAGGAAAGGTTGTTTTTAAATCCTGTGTTTGAGAACAGCACTTTTAGAAAGAAGCTGTTTCCTTGTCTGACCTTCATGTGTGCCTTGGTCTGTTTGTGAATTGACTGTCTGGTTTGAGAGTGACAGGGGCTGGGGAGCCCCCAGGAGACAGGCTGGGTCAGCCCTAGGCTGAATTATTGCATTTGCAACTTGAGTGGTGGGAGGAGATAGCACCTGAGCCTGAATAGGGCTGTGCCTGCCTTCCACAATACTGACTCTACCTCCTGCTGGGCGGCTGACGACTCAGCCCCCCCACTCTGAAAAGAAAGGAGAAGCCAGGAAAACAAAGTGCTCAAGGAACACCCAGAACTGGTTCAATCCTGGCTCAGAGCCCACTTGCACAAAGAGAACAAAGACTTTTAGGGGTATGAGTACAGGACCCCTGACAACAGAAAATTAGATCATCCTGGCATCAAGAAGGAACCTCTGCCAAGGAGAAAGCTGAAACTGAAGAAGGAAGACTGTCCTGCTGTTGCTCTGCTGGACTGACCTGCTGTTGCTTTGCTGCCAAGGAGAGGGGAAGGACTTTGCTTTTTGCTGTGTCCCCTTGCTTGACGGAATCTTCAAGGGCCTGAGAGAGAGCTGGCTCCCTGTTATGAAGACCCAGGAACAAAAGGACTTCATTCCAGCTTCCCTGAACTCTACTGAGAGGGTTCTGTCCTTCCTGAAGTGCGTGGTCCATGTGTGGTGCCTCTAGAAGTAGTACCTGTGTTGGAAAGTTGGAAAGTAAGCTTTTAAAGACTTTCTGCAAGTTTTGTCGCATCGCTCGCTTGCGGAGCGCATCCCCGACGTTGTGAAGAAATTCCCGCCGCTACGAAGGCTGAGATCATCGCAGCGCCTGTTGCTGCTGCCAGAGCCGTTGCATCCTTCATTTGCGGGACGCACCATCGCTGCAAGTGTCGTTGCAGAGCCTGTCGTCGCTGGGTGAGATCGCTGCACCGCTTGCTTGCGGACCGCATCACGTCGCTGCGCGTGTCATCGCAAAAGCTATCACATCGAGGAGCTGCATGAATGAGATCACCGCTGGTCCGCGCATCTTCGCCCTGGAGATCTTCACAACTCCAAAGATCATCTCATCGTGCCTTTGCGAGAGAAAACTTCCTACGGAACCTACACACCGGAATCCATACAAGTCTGCCTTCCTCCCCATACAGACCGGATTTTTTGCAACACGCCCGCTGCTGCAGCGGGGTTGTCCCATCGCCTCCCCGGGGTCTCAGGAGCAATGCATCGCTTGTTTTCCACCGCACCAGCTTCTGCTTTGGAACTTTGTCACATTTAATAGGTACTGTTGGCTAAACGTGACACAACTGTTAACTTATCACGCAACTGTGGATTATTTTATCGCAACCTTAAGAACTCTTTTGCATTCATATTCTTGAACCATGTATGTTGGATTTTTTTCGTTTTGGTCTTGTGTAGTTTAGATTAAATACCTTTATTTTTCTAAACTGTTGTGGAGTCAGTTTGTGGTGTTTTCACTGTGCTCCTGTGAGTGTTGGTACAAATACTTTACACATTGCTTTTGGATAAGCCTGACTGCTCGTGCCAAGTTACCAAGGGGGTGAGCAGAGGTTAACTAAAGAGTGTTTCCTCCTTACCCTGACTAGAAGCAAGGGTCCCTATTTGGACAGTGGTACCTACCTCTGCCAACTAGAGACCCCCAGTTCTAAAATTCATAAAATCAGATTCTGTTTTGACTGCTTTACAAAATTATGGGGCTGATTAGGATGGCGGGCGGTTGACCTTCTTGGGGATCAGGGCTGCGTGACAGCCTGCCGGGCAATCCCGACATAGGCATTGCAATGTGACCACCACTACAGCAGTTGCAATACCTATACTTTGTATTGTGGCAGGTGCTGCTGACTGTAGCACCCGCTGCAATGCAAAATAGGGACACTGGACATATCCCTGCACTATGTGGCAGGCACCATTCAGTGCCTGCCACATGGTGCAAGGACATGTAGGGGGCAACATAGGTGTCCACCAGTGCCCACCTCTGAGGGCCGGGGGGAAGAGGGGCCTGCTTCGGGACCCCAAAGTCCCTTTACGCCAGCCTTTACATGGTGGGTTTACCGCTATGATAAGACGGGCAGAAAAGGACATTGTACTCCCTATGCGGATGCATGGCAGGTTCCGTCACCATGGTAGGGACTACAACCCCCTCATCACCACTGGTGGCCTGAAGGAGCCCGTCAGATGCATGGAGGTACACATCACCCGCCATTGTAACGGTGATACCTTAACCAACGGTGGTGTGACTGCCATTGAAGCGCTGTCTGTGGTGGTCTCACCGGAATCTTAATCAGGCCCTATGTTTTGAAAATGTCCTGTTATCTGTTATTTTAGGCAGTTTCCTTAATTAAATTTTCCAACAAGAATCTAATTCTCAAATACCAGCTCAGGGATTGCCTTTGAAAACGTATTCAAATTGGAATTCAAATGAATTGCAGCACTGAACTACTTCACAGGTTCATGTGCCTTTTTGATGGTCTTTTTAGAACTGTGGCCTGGTCTTTGTTGTCACAGTGACGAACCACGATAAAGGCTCATGGGAATGTGAACACAAAGCTTCTAAAACTATCCAGTACTCCAATGTGTTTAGTATTTGTTGGGGAAGAATTTTTTAGGAGCTCGTAATGTGAAATGGAATGAATATTTTGAAAGCTTTGGTTTCTTTTTTGGATAGAAAAAACTCTGAAGAATATCATTTGCATTGAAGAATATTTAAATACATAGCATTTATTTGTTTGAAAGTGACTGCAACTTCGGACAAATATAATTTCCTATATTTATTTCTGAATGCCTGGCAAGTCACTGAGCTGTATTTTTTGTTGGACTTATAAATCAGACTTTAATGAAAAAAGATAAAATGTGGCAGGAGGTGAAAGTTGTTAATGTGCAATTGCAACACTGTTCTTTCTTTTCTTTGTTCTAAACAAATGCACTGTGTTTCAAAACAGAGAGTTTACTGGAAAGAATATGTATATGTTGTAAAAGAGTGCAGGAGGCAGTTCATCTAGCATTAAGGTTAGTGGCGGTGGCAAGGTAAGCGGGAAGTGAAGAGCTTCTTGATGAGTAAATACCTTACACAGGTTTAATGAACATGGTTATGATCAAGTGCAGCTCTACTTCAGAACACTCACGCCTCCAGAAGGGAAGCTTCAACGGGAAGAAGTTTTAAGATATTCAACGATATGAGACAGGTGGTACTATTGAGACTGGTGTCACTACTGGAACTAAGCTATACACTAAAGGTTACCTCATGTCATGTGAACCTATATACTACCTCACATCCTATAGCCATATAATTTTCTACCTCATACATGTTTACGTAGATAGAATATGATATAAGTTAGCCTCGATACATTTATCTTTCATATTTATCTCACTTCTTAAAGCCATATAATTTTCTACCTCAGACATGTTTACGTAGTTAGATTATGATTTAAATCAGCCTCTATACATTTATCTTTCATAGGTATAATTTTTCTACCCCATACAGGTTTGCGTAGATAGATTATGATATAAGTGTGCCTAACCGACCTCTTAATGCATAATGGTATGTCGGAGGGTTATATATCAATACGCACCGCCCAAAGCCCTATAAGCATCTACCTCATATTTGTGTTCTGTGATCATTGTGACTGTATGTATTAATCCTTAATCTGCTCTTTTATGTGAAGCGCTCTGATACCCACGGGTCTTGTGCGCTATACAAAACTTTCTAATATAATAAAATAAAATAAAATGAAATAAATAAAATAAGAGTCTGTTTATTGTGTGTATAAAATTCACATCCTCTAACATTTGTGAAGTAATCATTATATTTCTGTTTCCTTAGGTAACCAAATCGTATCTAGTGTTACACTTAACAACTGGCTGATGTATCTCTTCTCAATCCCTTTTTCCCTGAGACGTCCTTTACTTAAGTCTCACATTGGATAGGAGTCTCAGAGGGACAAGGAGTGAAAATTCCATGGCCATTCATGATCCCTTTTGTGGTGGAGCTCAGGCATTTGTTTGAATTTGTGACAAATATGCCTTAACCTTGTTGATTAGAACATCAAAATATGAGATGGACTGGACATCGAATAGCAGTGGCCATCTATCAAACTGTCAGGCATTTTTAATATAAATTGGATCTTCCCTTCAGCTCATTCAGCATCTTTTGCACTAGGAACTGTGGACCATGTGCTGTTGATGTATACAGGGTAATCAGCTCAAGAGTGCTTTTTATGAGCAAGAAGGTCTTGTTAAAGCTTAGCTGGGCTGCCTTGATGCCACTTGCCTATGTGGGAGGCCCCATCCATCCCAAGAAGACCTAAGATGTGGTTACATTGTCTGGAAGCCATTTATACATGTGAAAGTTACTTATTATACTACTAATATGTTCATCTGTAGTGAGTTTTTAAAGTATTATGTTATAGTCTGGCTGATCTCCATATTTATTGCAGCAATGATACCTGATTTGCATTACATATTGACTCCACCTACACTACCTCCATTCAATTAACCCATAGGAAAACTTTCTAACTTTGGTACTTTGAGCCATCCCCATCATCTTAAGTTTGAGAATTGTTGGCGTGCATCCAAGGTCGATCCTGACAGAGGGTGTGCAAGAGTGTGGAGGTTTGTCCTCATGTAATATTAATTGAGATAGTATCTAGCATGCTGAGGAAGGGTGCTTTCAGAAGTTTCGTAAGTGCTGCTACAGACCCAATATTATGCACAGACAGTTTAATGAGATAAGAGTTTGTGGCAGGTCATTTTCCTTATGTAATCTCCACCTTGATGATTTTTTTATGTAGTTAAATGAAAACTGATGGTAAGAATGTGAACTTCCCCCATCCCCTGTTTTTTTGTGTCATTCACACATTTATCAACCCACTTTGATCGGCCAGTGGATGATTGTAATTTTCATAGTTTACCAGCACATGGTCATTTCACTAATTAAGCAGTTAGAGGAGTCGGTATTAGAAGAAGCACCACATGTATTTTCTCTTGTGAATTCCTGTAGTGTTCACATTTGCTTTGAAGAAAGGGATAATGAATGTATTTACCTAATCTGTATCCTGCCTCAAATATTTGCCTGAGCTCATAAATGGTCATAAATAGCTACTTCCCTGTCTATTTTGTACTCTAGTCTATAGCCACTCTTAATTGGGCTTTGCCTGTCTATATCTTATTGGCCCAAACAAAAAACGATGCTACTTGATTAACCCGCCCTTTCAAAGACTCGCTGACACTCTCAATTTCCTGCACTAAAAACGTCATGTTCATTCCTCCTTACAGCCCCAAGAAATTCTAATAAATAGAATAAGTAAATAAAGAACACCCAGTAGGAGTGTACACACTTACCACAGCATTACTACAAATGAGGCGCCAGGAGCACAAGGAAAGCCTAATAAGCATGATCAGCACTCTTGAGCTTAGAGGTCACATTTACATACGTGTCTTTCGCAAAAAACGCCTTTATTTATAAATCTAATCTTGAAACTTAAGCTATGTATCAATGCATACTCATCATCCTTTTTTAGTTCATGCCGGTACATTTCTGCCAGTGCCTTTGGGAATATTTTTATAATCTGTAGTTCTTGTGTGTTGCCAAACCTTGATAACGTCCATTTCAATACTTTGCAATGGTCAGAATTTACGTACATGATGTGGCCATCATGTATGCCGTTGAGGATAAAGTTGAATACGCTGTCAGTAATATTAAAAAAACATTGCGGCATATTATCAAGGGGGTTTATCTCTGCTTTTTTGGCTTTAAAAGCCAAGAAAGCGGAGATAAAATTATCTCCCTATTACCTAGCTGCCGCTAACACCAGTTAGCGACAGCTAGTAGGAGATAGCGACCATCTTGGGCCCCACTTTGCATGTCAGTGATATTTATCACTAATGATATGCAAAGTGGGCGTGCCAAGATGTTAGTGACTGAAAACAGTCGCTAACATCGCTATCTCCTATTACCAACTTTTGGAGATATTCACGCTAAGCGGGAATATCTCCAAAAGCTAACACCTGCCCTGAGCAGTTCTTAGCCATGTTATCCAATGGGAGGTGGATAACATGGCTAAGAGCATTAGCTCGCTAATGCATGAATATCGCGGACTTTTCAGCGATATTCATGCTTTGCGGCGATTTTTACCGCATTTGCGTTAAACCTTGGTAATACCAAGGTTTATTTGCGGTAAAAAGCGCCGCAGCGCTGCGGTAAATTTTTGTCTCTAACCAAGCAATAGCGATAATTATCGCTATTGCTTGGTAATATGCCCCCTTGTCTTCTAACAATGTGTACATACATCACCACATATATGTTTCCTCCTTCCCCATTAAGGTGTTTATATGGAAGTCTTCAAACAATTCAAACTTCAGAATTCTTGGCTTTTTCAATGTGTTTTACTTGTTTTTCCACCACCATTCTTAACTGTCACAATAAAACAACAAAATGTTGCTTTTGCACACCAACTCTGACAGCTATAGTGCCAAGAATTAGCCATGGACAGACAATGTCTAGTTTTCATATCAATGTTTCTTTGGTGCAAACTTAAGATACCCTTCATTAATCGAACACATTTTCAGCATGGCGTGTTAAACATGCGCCTTGAACAATTGTTCTCACCTTTATAAAGATAGGAAACTATATCTAACACACTGTTTTTCATGATACCATCTTATTTCTATATGCCACCCTTCTATTTCTCACTGAATTATCTCTCTTTTGCTGATCCCCTAGCAAGGAACAGAAGAAATACATTACAGTTCAAATATTATAGCCATGTTTCACTTTGACATCTTTCTCGGCTTTTACTTTGCTCCTGATTTTGTTATCTTTGTATCACTTCAGACAGTATTGTATCTGTCTTATTTTCCCTGGATTTTGATCCACCTTAAAATACATGGATTTAATATTTTGAGCTCTTTTTATTTATTGATGTATTAATTTCTACATTTATTTATTCATATATTTTGTATTGGAATTTTCTAAGCATTGTGTGTGAGTTCAGCGGCACTGTATGTGAGTGGTGTGAGGTGTTGTCGATCTTTGGTACATAAATAACAGCAGTAAGGTGCAGAAGATACAAACATATTTTATTAGCACGGGTACCAGGACAACTGTAATCAATCTATGTAAGCTCAATTCCAGGTCCCAGACTATTAACTCATGAATCTTTTCTGGAAGTGAATACATCGTACCTCTTTCCCAAACTTCAAAAGGCTCTTCATTGTCTTACCACTGTAGCCAGGCTGTTCCTTCCTTCTAATACTAGGGCTTCAGTGATAATGCTTTTTTATTTATAAATGTAAAACAAAACAATTTTTCTTCTGAAGCAGACCCATCAATAATACATGAATGGAATAATGAATTAACAATATATGTTTATGTGTTTAATAACATCACTGTTTTCTTTCCACATTTTGTGAAAGTGCTGCTTTCTTAGCCCTTCTTCACTTTCTTGTTTACAGCTTATGCAGGAAAACAAATTATAAAATTAGAGAGAGACTCCAGAGAGGGAGATAAGAAGCAGGATCATAAACTATTTTGTGTATACAAAGCAGACTAGACAGCACATTAAAATCTACACTACAGTGAAGGATGACTCAAAAGGGCAGGGTGCTTTGCGCCATCAGAGCAGTCAGAAATGAATCATCAATCAATTCACTCTAGCTGCAGCACATGAGTGTGCATTCAAATTCATCTTTACACAGTATTTGACTCTTTCTTCTGTTGGATGTCAGAATACTTAGGGCGTTATTCACAAAGGTAAAACATACCATTTTGTGTAAGCCTACTACTTTTCAGTTTTCACACACTACATGCAGTGTTTTAGGACTCCACACTCCCCATACTTATGTGTACAGAGTTTCTACACCCAGAGAGTCCTGAATTGGGACAGAGAACTCTTTATACAAAAGTATAGGGAAGTCCACAGATAGTTTGAATACTGAAAAGTAGTAAACGTACGCAAAAGTGTAAGCTTACCTTTGTGAATTAGATTCTTAATTCGTAATTAATCCGCTAATGTGCCACTTTCCTCACTCAGCCACTGTTCAGTTGGTGACTACGTTTACAGGCCCCTGGCAGTGCCATATATTGGCTTAGTAAGGTTGCCTGTGTCTCTGTGCCTCCACATGTTACCTGTCTAACTAAAAGCTGAAACAGGGCTGGGAGTGGGGACATGGTAGCATTGTCCTGTCTTGGCTAATAATGGGATTTCTGGTAGCATTTGAAAGGCACAATATTCTGCACTGGGAAGGAACCCAAAGTGAATGGATAGTGAACTGATGCACAGGTTTGTACAATATAGTATAATAAAATGGAATGAGAATAAGGGAACAAATGTTGAAGGCCATTAAATGTAGCTCAAAGTTTTCAGTTTTGGGAAGGAAATAAAACATACTTTTAGCCCTGCGGAGACCTGCCATGTGTAGAGTCGATGAGCATGAGAAGTAAGTTTAGAGCCTATTGTAGTAACCTCTGCCAATAAACATGGATTGCCATCATCCAGAGTCGAAGTTTGGGGATGTGGAAGGACAGCAGAAGTACAGACTCTTTTTTATGGGCTAAAACTTTATATAATGAACAAGAACTAATGATCATCAGTGTTCTAAATTGACGATACAAGGAATACATAATTTAGTGGGCAATGGCGCAAATATCAGATCCTAAAGATCATTTAGCAACAATATTATGTCAAAAATATGGGACAACATTGAGTGGAAGAATATTTTTTTAAATATATTACTGTTTTAAGGAATATTATATTCAGTATTGTTTTGTATATTAAAGTGGTACCAAATATAGTTATTACATTAATTTAGTATGAATTAATTTATTTTCTCTGACACCAAACACTTTCACCACTGTTGCTTAAATTGGATTGGCAACAGTAAAATTAAATGCTCTGAAGACCTACACCTGCCCTAATGTTCATAGATTAGAGTCGTAATAGCAAATGTAACCCCTCTGAAGATCAACACTCTTCCTACTGTTGCTTGATTGGAGTGGGCATCGTACATTGAATCTCTCCAATAGCCAATAATGTCCTTCCTGTTGCTTAGATTTAAGTGGGAACATTAAATTTAACCTCTCAAAAGTTCAACATGTTGCCTACTGTTGCTTAAACCAGTCTAACCCCTCCAAAGTCCAACACTTTCCCTACTAGTACTTGGACCTGAGTGGGAATATTAATCTATCCCCTCCATAGTCCAACGTCTTCCCAATTGTTCTTTAGATTGAAGTGGAAATGATAAATCTGACCTCCCCGAAGGTCAACATCATCTCTACTGTTGCTTAGAATGTAATTGGAATAGAAAACCTAACCCCTCTGAAATCCAACACTATTGTCTATTGTTGATTAGACAAACTGGAGTTATAAATCTAACCCCTTCTAAATGCAACACTTTCCAAACTATTAATCAGAGTGGAGCATGAATCCCAAATCTAACACTTAGGAAGTCTAATATCTTCCCTACTGTTGCTTAGATTAGAGTAGAAAAAGCAAATCTAACCCCTCTAAAGTCTGACACGTTCCGCTCTGTTGCTTACACTAGATTGGGAATAGTGTATCTTCCAAAGTCCAACACCTTCCCTACTGTTGTTAAGAATGGTTTGGGAATAGTAAGTCTAACCCCTCTCAAATCCAACACTCTCCCTACTATTGCTTTGTTTAAACTAGAATAGTGAATTTAACTCTATGAATTTAAGCTATTTGCATACGGCTAATTAGATTGGACTGGAGATACAACATGTAATTTGGGAAACGGTGTACCTTTTTCCCTATAATTGTTTAAATTACCTTTATACTAATCTTTGGGGTTACTGTTGTTTTTTTTAAAATTGATTTTATTGTGAAAATAGTTTTTTATATATATATATATATATATATATATATATATATATATATATATATATATATATATATATATATATATATATATATATATATATATACACTCATACACTCATACACTCCGGGGCAGCGGGGGACACTACCGTATGCCGCTCGGACCTCACGGGGCATGTAACGGACTTCGACACACCTTGCAACTTACAAATACTTTACGCATATCAGAACGTGCGTTGACACTTACAGTGCCAGTATCCCTGATTACTTAACCATTTTCGGCAGAAGGAACCCAGCATTCGGACTGGGGGGGACAGGCAGGCATACACCTAAGAAACGACATCATTCTTGTGCTGTTTAAATAAGGTTTTTCAACATGGAGGAGGACGAAGAACGCATGAAAGCTGCAAAAACTATGTTTGCAAGAAAAACAATTCCTAACAGTTCAACCAAAACCTATGAACCGACCACAACTTTGGAACCCATTGAACAGAAACTCAAACAATACGAAAAGTTGAAAAAAACTGAGATCACCAAGTGGTGGGAGGCTACGTCATTGCAACATTACTTAGATCAAAATATGGTTCCAAGGGGACTACGCATATTTACCACACCAACGTATGAGAAACCCAATCCCTTAATGTTAGAGGAGTGGTCCACAAACTCAGCAAACAGCTCCCGCAGAATGCTGGAAATCTTAATAAAGTACGCGTGGCTGGACCAAGAGGAACTTATTAAAGAAATCAAAGGAATCATGGAAGACCTCAATAAGGCTATGGAAGTTGAAAGTTTGAACACAAAACTTAAACCCATACAAGAAAGACTAACCAAACATGAAGAGGAAATTAAAGCAAGGAAAGAAAGGAAACTTAACCGAGACTATGCGGATTATGACAGCGGTAGAATACTCACGTTTAGTCACAAGTACGATCATCTATACAAAAATGACACCACCGGCACCAGTCTAATGGAGGAAGCCGGGGACAACAGGAACGTGACAACGGAAACTAATCTCACTAGTGGGAGCGAATCGGATGTTTCCCTGATCACCGTGACCCCTGCGAAAGGAAAAAAGCAGCTGACTTTTTTGGACGAATACCGGACTCTGAGAAGGGGGCGTCTAACAACGCGGGAGACCCCGGTACCAAAACCCCGAGGACGTGGGAGAGGAACACGCGGAAGAGGACGCGGAAGGGGAAACGAACAAACAGGAGAATACGAATCAGACAACGATGGCAAAAAAGACAAGGGTCGTGGCGCAGTGGGAACAAGCAGGGGACGTGCCAACAAAAGAAAATACTAATGGATGACGAAATGGTAAATATGACCATAGTTAACCTGTCAAAAAGAAAATTGAACATGGTTGAAAAAAGAACCCTATGCCTAGGTTTGTCATTCTGTCCCTCATATCCTTCCAGTTATACCGATAACAGAATAGACTTATTCAAATTTACTAGAAAACTCAAACTGAACAAATGGTATAAACTGAAAGGTGATCAGGAACATTCCGTTAGAAACCCTGAAAGTAATGATACCTACAATTTTGACATTGGAGACATTGAGACTTTGAATGCAGTTATGGATCTAGGTATCAATGAAATGCAGGAAGAAGAGGCTTGCAATACCACACAATTGCTTTCCGAACTTAACATTTGTACCAACACCACAGCCAACACTGCCTTTAAAAACAAGTCGAACTTTCTTCCCACCTTACCACATGATAACATAGACACTTTTCATGAATGTGTGAACAAAAGCCTCAATGAATTTAGACAGAAACACCATAAATACAAACAGAGAGAACAACCCAACATGAGTTACAAACAAAGATAAGCCATTAAATCCCTGATGGCTGATGAGACAGTAGTCATACGCCCTGCGGACAAAGGGGGCAATATTGTCCTGCAGGATAGAGACATGTACATTGCAGAGGCTACCAGGCAATTGAATGACAACAAATTCTATGAACCTATTGATTGGAAATGTTATCATGAGAGCGTGAGTTGTGTTTGGGATTTCCTATTTGAATGGAAGGAGAGAGGTATTCTTTCATGGGATGAATATAATTACTTGAAATGTGATTACCCAGTTCTCCCGGTATTGTATTTATTGCCCAAGATACATAAAAATGCCACTAAACCCCCAGGGAGACCCATAGTGTCATCAAGAGGGAGTGTATCAGAGAGAATCTCCAAATACATTGATGCATTTTTGAGGGAGTTTGTAATGGAACTTGAAAGTTATGTAAAGGACACCAAAGATTTTCTGAAAAAGATAGAAAATCTACAATGGGAAAAAGATTACATTTTGGTGACCCTAGACGTCCAAAGCTTGTACACCATAATTGATCATGAGCAGGGAGTGGAAGCGTGTGAGTTTTTCCTAAGGGGAAGATCCATGAGATATAGAGAACACACTATCATGCTTATAGAAATGATCAAGTATTGCCTAAAAAACAACATCTTTTTGTTCAATGGTGAACTATTCAGACAGGTTAGTGGCTCAGCTATGGGTTCATGTTTCTCACTGAGTTTTGCCAATCTGTTCCTTGGCAAGTGGGAAAAGGACATACTCTCTGATCCCATCTTCCAACAGGACTTCACTAAGGTATCCATGTGGCTGAGGTACATAGACGATCTTTTCATTGTCTGGCAAGGGACAATGAATGAATCAGATGCATTTATTGACAGACTCAACTGTAACATGCTTGGCATAGTTCTCAGTGGCACCAAGAGCAAAACTGACATCGAGTATCTCGATGTCAAAATTGAGATTGTCAATGATTCGGTAAAAACCAAACTGTTTCGCAAGGCCACTGCTGGCAACAGCATCTTGCATGCCCTTAGCAGCCACCCCGAAAATTTAAAATGGAGTATTCCATTTGGGGAACTACTACGGGCCAAGCGGAACTGCAATAATGACCAAGCCTACAAAGAAGAAAGTGAGACCATATGCGACAGATTCAGAGCCAGAGGTTATCCCAATTGGGTGGTCAAACGAGCTAGGGAGAGAGTCAATGCCATAAAAAGATCTGATACCATCTGTGACAAAACCAAGACTGATGTAGAGGATGAAGGTGGCACGAGACTCATCCTCACATACAGTAGTGACTCCCAAGCCATCAGAAAGGTAATAACTAAAAACTGGGATATACTTAAAGCAGACAATGTCATTGGCAAAGATCTACCCAAAAGACCTAGCATAACATACAGACGGGGGAAAAGTATCAGGGACTTACTAGTTCATAGTGATATCACCACATATCCCCCCGCCAATGTACAAGGTCTAGATGGCTTCTTCCCATGCGGCCACTGTAAGGCTTGTGCCAACAGCAAATCATGTAAGGAAGTCACCTATAATGGCATAAACAAGAAAATTAGGTTCTTCCTCACATGCAGCTCTACCTTTGTCGTCTATGCAATAGTATGCCCGTGTGATAAATGGTACATAGGCAGCACTACATGCATGGCGAAGAAACGCATCCTGGAGCATACCAGAGCAATTACGAATTTTGATCCCAAGTACCCTGTGGCAAGGCATTTTAAGGATCAACATTTTTCCAATGCCAAATACCTTAGCTATATAATTTTGGAACAGGTACCCAAAAATCCCAGAGGGGGTAACAGGATTCTCAAATTACGACAGAGAGAGTCACGTTTGATCATAGACTTCCAGTGCAAGGATCCGGGGGGCCTCAACCAGGATGAGGAACTAGCAGTACACTTAAAAGATTCATAGACTATCCAACTTAGCTGATGTCAATTCGTGTTTGTCTTTCATGCTGTTAGGTAAATTCACGTCTCCTCCATACCTTATGCTTGTGTTCGGTCCTATGTGCAATATCATAGGAATGGAAAATGTAATTCATCTGATTTTAAACTTGTATTAATTCATATATTTGTTTTGTTCTTGTAGGAACACGCGAGAAGGGGCCCACTCCACTGGCACTTCACTTCACAGGACTACTCCCCTTCTCCACGTTTTTGAGCACAAAGGCACTGCATGGTTTACAAAGACTAACTGGTAGAAAAATACATTTTATTTGAGCACTTGCGAATACTGAATGAACTGTGTTTACGCGTCGTACGCGTGATCCATACTCAACCCTTGACTCCCCCTTTCTGGGAGACATTCCCGATGTCATCACCGCTTCCACCTTGTGGGTTAATCCGGTTGATACGGAACCATCACTTGGTTATCTTAATATGACACTCCCAGACCTAGGAACGCATGGGTTCTAGCACAATATAATGTTGTGGTATATTCCACGAGCTAAATTTATAATTGTGTGGACGAAGCATATATTTTATTGCACATGTATTCTGCTTCCTACAATTACGGGGATGATGCCAAACACGTGACAAATATCGTTTTGAGGGTAAACACTTTGTATTCTAAACATGAAATGCATTTAAAGTGTAATGTAATTTAACATGTATTCACGTCTAGTCTCATTTCTATATCTATGTTGATAATAGATATAACCAATGGCTTTGTAATTTGCTTTCCACGTGATCAAGCCGTCTTCACGGCGAAACGCGTTGTGGAATAAACAGCACTAAAGAAACCTCCGGTGTTTGCCTGTTTCTGCCCTGAGAGCGTACTTTACTGACTTGTTGCTTTTTGGAAATATATATATATATATATATATATATATATATATATATATATATATATATATATATATATATATATATATATATATATATATATATATATATATATATATATATACATATTACCTACTGGCGGTCGCCAGTAGGTAGTTATAGTTAGGATTTTTTTCAATGTTAAATCTCAAAATTCTATTTGGAATAACTTTGGCACCGGTTGACGAATCTGCCTGAAAATTTCCTGAAAATGGCCTCGTCGAGCTCCGGTCCTTCCTTGAAAGTTTGGGGGGGATACGTCAAGCGGGGGCCGAGATAAAAGGGGGGTCCCAAAACGCGTTTTCCCCATGTAAATTTCCATAGGGCGGTCGATTTCACTTTTAGCCCGAACGGCTGAATGGATTTCCAGCAAACTTGGCAAAATTGAAGGGACTGGTAGCCCGATGTGCCTTTGCTATGTCTCAAGATATGTGCTGCAGTGGATTTTGAGTAATTTAGGTTCAAAAAAATATATATATCTATAGGCGCTCTCCGGTGCGCGCACCGGAGAGCGCTCCAGGAGCGACACGCGACTTGTGCGCAGAAAGCTGATTGGCTCTTGGGTGTCTGTAAACATTCTAAACAGTCTGGAGCGGCCGCCATCTTGTGTCTCGGTAAAATCGAGACACAAGGGGTTTGAAAAAAAAAGGGGCAAATGACCATAAGGGGGAAGAGTGGACCCCCTCTGACCCCCTAGGTTTGATGTAGGGGCTAAAATAGGGTCCTGCGGGGCATTAAATTTTTTTTTTTTTTTTCGTCGAAGCACGGGGAAAATCCAGGACCATATTTATGAAGGCCTTGCGCTGCCAGTTTTGCGCTTCCTGTGCGTCAATTTTTGTGACGCACCAGCGGTGTAAAAAAATGCGCATTGTTACGCAATATTTAAAAAGTGACGCATCTATCTAGATGCGATTTACAAAAGGGGGTGGTGATGAACAGAGTGTCTGAATTGAGCAGACCACTCTTACCCAGTCCAAGGATCAGGGCTTGATCCATCACCATTATTTATCTCACTGCCCCATCCCAGCTCAGAACCTGGCTATATGCAAATCAGTCTGTCCCTGGCCCAGTGCATCATGGGAACAGGGCAGACTAAACTACCAAGCCAATTCTTTACCAGAAAGGAGACAAGCTACCGGGGACCGGTTTCTGGCATTTCAGCCTCTTCGGCCCGGCTTGCTTGAATCCTGATGGAGCAGTGAGAAAGGGACTCATGTCTGAGTATACCCTGCCACACCTATACAGGAACAGACTAATTTGCATACAGCCAGTTTCTGAAACTGGGATGGTGCAGTGAGCTAAAAAACGGTGTTGGATCTAGCCCTGATCTCTTGACTGGGTGAGAGTATTCTGTTTAATTCAGAGACTCTGTCCCTCACCACCCCTTGTTGTAAATATTTTTGTCCACCCTAAGCGTGGAAGGGTATGCTCAGATGTGAGTCCCTTGCTCATTGCACCATCAGGATTCAAGCAAGCCGGGCCGAAGAGGCTGAAATGCCAGAAACCGGTCCCCGGTAGCTTGTTTCCTTCCCAGTGTAAGAATTGGCTTTTGTAGTTTGGTTTGCCCTGTTCCCATCATGCACTGGGACAGGAACAGACTAATTTGCATACAGCCAGGTTCTGAAACTGGGATGGTGCAGTGAGCTAAAAAACGGTGTTGGATCTAGCCCTGATCTCTTGACTGGGTGAGAGTATTCTGTTTAATTCAGAGACTCTGTCCCTCACCACCCCTTGTTGTAAATATTTTTGTCCACCCTAAGCGTGGAAGGGTATGCTCAGATGTGAGTCCCTTGCTCATTGCACCATCAGGATTCAAGCAAGCCGGGCCGAAGAGGCTGAAATGCCAGAAACCGGTCCCCGGTAGCTTGTTTCCTTCCCAGTGTAAGAATTGGCTTTTGTAGTTTGGTTTGCCCTGTTCCCATCATGCACTGGGACAGGAACAGACTAATTTGCATACAGCCAGGTTCTGAAACTGGGATGGTGCAGTGAGCTAAAAAACGGTGTTGGATCTAGCCCTGATCTCTTGACTGGGTGAGAGTATTCTGTTTAATTCAGAGACTCTGTCCCTCACCACCCCTTGTTGTAAATATTTTTGTCCACCCTAAGCGTGGAAGGGTATGCTCAGATGTGAGTCCCTTGCTCATTGCACCATCAGGATTCAAGCAAGCCGGGCCGAAGAGGCTGAAATGCCAGAAACCGGTCCCCGGTAGCTTGTTTCCTTCCCAGTGTAAGAATTGGCTTTTGTAGTTTGGTTTGCCCTGTTCCCATCATGCACTGGGACAGGAACAGACTAATTTGCATACAGCCAGGTTCTGAAACTGGGATGGTGCAGTGAGCTAAAAAACGGTGTTGGATCTAGCCCTGATCTCTTGACTGGGTGAGAGTATTCTGTTTAATTCAGAGACTCTGTCCCTCACCACCCCTTGTTGTAAATATTTTTGTCCACCCTAAGCGTGGAAGGGTATGCTCAGATGTGAGTCCCTTGCTCATTGCACCATCAGGATTCAAGCAAGCCGGGCCGAAGAGGCTGAAATGCCAGAAACCGGTCCCCGGTAGCTTGTTTCCTTCCCAGTGTAAGAATTGGCTTTTGTAGTTTGGTTTGCCCTGTTCCCATCATGCACTGGGACAGGAACAGACTAATTTGCATACAGCCAGGTTCTGAAACTGGGATGGTGCAGTGAGCTAAAAAACGGTGTTGGATCTAGCCCTGATCTCTTGACTGGGTGAGAGTATTCTGTTTAATTCAGAGACTCTGTCCCTCACCACCCCTTGTTGTAAATATTTTTGTCCACCCTAAGCGTGGAAGGGTATGCTCAGATGTGAGTCCCTTGCTCATTGCACCATCAGGATTCAAGCAAGCCGGGCCGAAGAGGCTGAAATGCCAGAAACCGGTCCCCGGTAGCTTGTTTCCTTCCCAGTGTAAGAATTGGCTTTTGTAGTTTGGTTTGCCCTGTTCCCATCATGCACTGGGACAGGAACAGACTAATTTGCATACAGCCAGGTTCTGAAACTGGGATGGTGCAGTGAGCTAAAAAACGGTGTTGGATCTAGCCCTGATCTCTTGACTGGGTGAGAGTATTCTGTTTAATTCAGAGACTCTGTCCCTCACCACCCCTTGTTGTAAATATTTTTGTCCACCCTAAGCGTGGAAGGGTATGCTCAGATGTGAGTCCCTTGCTCATTGCACCATCAGGATTCAAGCAAGCCGGGCCGAAGAGGCTGAAATGCCAGAAACTGGTCCCCGGTAGCTTGTTTCCTTCCCAGTGTAAGAATTGGCTTTTGTAGTTTGGTTTGCCCTGTTCCCATCATGCACTGGGACAGGAACAGACTAATTTGCATACAGCCAGGTTCTGAAACTGGGATGGTGCAGTGAGCTAAAAAACGGTGTTGGATCTAGCCCTGATCTCTTGACTGGGTGAGAGTATTCTGTTTAATTCAGAGACTCTGTCCCTCACCACCCCTTGTTGTAAATATTTTTGTCCACCCTAAGCGTGGAAGGGTATGCTCAGATGTGAGTCCCTTGCTCATTGCACCATCAGGATTCAAGCAAGCCGGGCCGAAGAGGCTGAAATGCCAGAAACCGGTCCCCGGTAGCTTGTTTCCTTCCCAGTGTAAGAATTGGCTTTTGTAGTTTGGTTTGCCCTGTTCCCATCATGCACTGGGACAGGAACAGACTAATTTGCATACAGCCAGGTTCTGAAACTGGGATGGTGCAGTGAGCTAAAAAACGGTGTTGGATCTAGCCCTGATCTCTTGACTGGGTGAGAGTATTCTGTTTAATTCAGAGACTCTGTACCTCACCACCCCTTGTTGTAAATATTTTTGTCCACCCTAAGCGTGGAAGGGTATGCTCAGATGTGAGTCCCTTGCTCATTGCACCATCAGGATTCAAGCAAGCCGGGCCGAAGAGGCTGAAATGCCAGAAACCGGTCCCCGGTAGCTTGTTTCCTTCCCAGTGTAAGAATTGGCTTTTGTAGTTTGGTTTGCCCTGTTCCCATCATGCACTGGGACAGGAACAGACTAATTTGCATACAGCCAGGTTCTGAAACTGGGATGGTGCAGTGAGCTAAAAAACGGTGTTGGATCTAGCCCTGATCTCTTGACTGGGTGAGAGTATTCTGTTTAATTCAGAGACTCTGTCCCTCACCACCCCTTGTTGTAAATATTTTTGTCCACCCTAAGCGTGGAAGGGTATGCTCAGATGTGAGTCCCTTGCTCATTGCACCATCAGGATTCAAGCAAGCCGGGCCGAAGAGGCTGAAATGCCAGAAACCGGTCCCCGGTAGCTTGTTTCCTTCCCAGTGTAAGAATTGGCTTTTGTAGTTTGGTTTGCCCTGTTCCCATCATGCACTGGGACAGGAACAGACTAATTTGCATACAGCCAGGTTCTGAAACTGGGATGGTGCAGTGAGCTAAAAAACGGTGTTGGATCTAGCCCTGATCTCTTGACTGGGTGAGAGTATTCTGTTTAATTCAGAGACTCTGTCCCTCACCACCCCTTGTTGTAAATATTTTTGTCCACCCTAAGCGTGGAAGGGTATGCTCAGATGTGAGTCCCTTGCTCATTGCACCATCAGGATTCAAGCAAGCCGGGCCGAAGAGGCTGAAATGCCAGAAACCGGTCCCCGGTAGCTTGTTTCCTTCCCAGTGTAAGAATTGGCTTTTGTAGTTTGGTTTGCCCTGTTCCCATCATGCACTGGGACAGGAACAGACTAATTTGCATACAGCCAGGTTCTGAAACTGGGATGGTGCAGTGAGCTAAAAAACGGTGTTGGATCTAGCCCTGATCTCTTGACTGGGTGAGAGTATTCTGTTTAATTCAGAGACTCTGTCCCTCACCACCCCTTGTTGTAAATATTTTTGTCCACCCTAAGCGTGGAAGGGTATGCTCAGATGTGAGTCCCTTGCTCATTGGACCATCAGGATTCAAGCAAGCCGGGCCGAAGAGGCTGAAATGCCAGAAACCGGTCCCCGGTAGCTTGTTTCCTTCCCAGTGTAAGAATTGGCTTTTGTAGTTTGGTTTGCCCTGTTCCCATCATGCACTGGGACAGGAACAGACTAATTTGCATACAGCCAGGTTCTGAAACTGGGATGGTGCAGTGAGCCAAAAAAACGGTGTTGGATCTAGCCCTGATCTCTTGACTGGGTGAGAGTATTCTGTTTAATTCAGAGACTCTGTCCCTCACCACCCCTTGTTGTAAATATTTTTGTCCACCCTAAGCGTGGAAGGGTATGCTCAGATGTGAGTCCCTTGCTCATTGCACCATCAGGATTCAAGCAAGCCGGGCCGAAGAGGCTGAAATGCCAGAAACCGGTCCCCGGTAGCTTGTTTCCTTCCCAGTGTAAGAATTGGCTTTTGTAGTTTGGTTTGCCCTGTTCCCATCATGCACTGGGACAGGAACAGACTAATTTGCATACAGCCAGGTTCTGAAACTGGGATGGTGCAGTGAGCTAAAAAACGGTGTTGGATCTAGCCCTGATCTCTTGACTGGGTGAGAGTATTCTGTTTAATTCAGAGACTCTGTCCCTCACCACCCCTTGTTGTAAATATTTTTGTCCACCCTAAGCGTGGAAGGGTATGCTCAGATGTGAGTCCCTTGCTCATTGCACCATCAGGATTCAAGCAAGCCGGGCCGAAGAGGCTGAAATGCCAGAAACCGGTCCCCGGTAGCTTGTTTCCTTCCCAGTGTAAGAATTGGCTTTTGTAGTTTGGTTTGCCCTGTTCCCATCATGCACTGGGACAGGAACAGACTAATTTGCATACAGCCAGGTTCTGAAACTGGGATGGTGCAGTGAGCTAAAAAACGGTGTTGGATCTAGCCCTGATCTCTTGACTGGGTGAGAGTATTCTGTTTAATTCAGAGACTCTGTCCCTCACCACCCCTTGTTGTAAATATCTATCTAGATGCGTCACTTTTTAAAAATAGTGCAACGAGGCACATTTTTTTACACTGCTGGTGCGATGCGTCACTTTTCTGTGCGCACTCTTTATGACATTCCAGATGTGTCATATTTAATGTATGACGAATCATGTTGCAAGGAGTTACAGATACATCAGTATTTCTGACATATCTGTAAACATAAAAGTGACGCGAGGCAGGCGCAAGATTTTGACGCAACAGCATCCTAAAAGTGACGCAGAGAAATCTCATAGATTTCAGTACGTCGTTATTACCAAGCTTTTTGCGGGGGAATGCCCCCTCTGCATACATTATACCTGACGCAGATATAATGTGGCGCAGAGTTTTAAAAAGTGACCCATGTACCTAGATGCGTCACTTTTTAAAAATAGCGTCAGGTATAATGCATGCAGAGGGGGTGTTCTCCCGCAAAAAGCTTTGTAATAGCGACGCAGTGAAATCTTTGAGATTTCACTGCGTCACTTTTAGGATGCTGTTGCGTCAAAATCTTGCGCCTGCTTTACAGCAGGTGTTAGACTGACGCAAGACCTTTCACATGGTGCTTTTTCCATGTGAAAGGACACATTACTGGAGTTGCGTCACTTTTATGACGCACTCCAGCAATGCGTTACTTGGAATGTCATAAGGAGTGCGCACAGAAAAGTGACGCATCGCACCAGTGGTGTAAAAAAATGTGCCTCGTTGCGTTATATTTAAAAAGTGACGTATCTAGGTAGATGGGTCACTTTTTAAAATCAAGCACCACATTATATCTGCGTGAGGTATAATGCATGCAGAGGGGGTGTTCCCCCGCAAAAAGCTTTGTAATAGCGACGCAGTGAAATGTTTGAGATTTCACTGCGTCACTTTTAGGATGCTGTTGCGTCCTTTAAATATAGTGCAACGAGGCACATTTTATTACACTGCTGGTGTGATGCGTCACTTTTCTGTGCGCACTCCTTATGACATTCCAGATGTGTCATATTTAATGTATGATGAATCATGTTGCAAGGAGTACAGATACGTCAGTATTTCTGACATATCTGTAAACATGAAAGTGACGCGAGGCAGGCGCAAGATTTTGACGCAACAGCATCCTAAAAGTGACGCAGAGAAATCTCATAGATTTCAGTACGTCGTTATTACGAAGCTTTTTGCGAGGGATTGCCCCCTCTGCATACATTATACCTGATGCAGATATAATGTGGCGCAGAGTTTTAAAAAGTGACCCATGTACCTAGATGCGTCACTTTTTAAAAGTAGCGTCAGGTATAATGCATGCAGAGGGGGTGTTCCCCTGCAAAAAGCTTGGTAATAATGACGCAGTGCGTCACTTTTAGGATGCTGTTGCGTCAAAATCTTGCGCCTGCTTCACAGCAAACCTTTCACATGGTGCTTTTTCCATGTGAAAGGACACATTACTGGAGTTGCGTCACTTTTGTGACGCACTCCAGCAATGCGTTACTTTTGTGTTTACAGATACGTCAGAAATACTGACATATCTGTAACTCCTTGCGAATTGATTAGTCATATATTAAATATGACATATCTGGAATGTCATAAGGAGTGCGTCCACAAAAGTGACGCATCGCTGTTTTCACGTAGCGATGCGTCACTTTTCAGAAATGAGGCCTCCAGTTTATTCACTGTGTCATAACTTTCTTTTCTAACACTCACCTTCTTTCATTCCTCCTACTTCACTTCCTTTCACCTCTCATACCTTTCTGTTCTTTCTTACTCATTCTCCTTTCAATTATCAATGCACTATATTTCACTTACCGTTCATTTTTTTAAGAACATAGCTCTTTGATGAGAATTGGAGGTAGTTCTGAAAAGAACTTTTGGTTTTCTTCTTTTAACTGAACAGGAACAAAAACAGGGAATAGAAACTGCTCAACAGGAGCAAAAAGAAAACAAAAAAATTAGGGGTGGGAAGGGCAGCGATGGTTCTCCAATGCTCGAACCATGAGCAGGACACTTTGCTCCCCATAGGTGAGGAGTTGATTGCAGTATCTGCATCTGAGGACCCCATGGTTAAATGCAGGTTGTATGTTTGCCACCTGCTCCTGCGATTGCTCTCTCCCAGAAGAAGTTGCTCCTCCGGTTGATGTAGAGGCCCCATCTCTGGGAACCTCTTGTGCCAGAGCCCTGACACTTTCCCGGGCAAAATTCTGGGGGTGCCTCCTCTCCACATGGCGAATCATGGTAAAGTTGCCAAAAGAGTACTTTTTTGGGGGGTTACCCCGTGACAGGACCTGTTTGCAGATCCTGCACTCCACTTTTGGTGCATTCACCTTTTTCTGGTCTGCTGGAAACTTAAAAAATTTCCAGATGAAATGCTCTTTAACCTTCAGCTGAGGAGGCTCTTCATCAATGAATTCAGGCTCATCTTCACTGCTGGATGGTCTGGCAGCCATGATTATCCAAGAAATATGCAAGAGCAAAAAGGCAGGTCTTTCAGTCACAAAAGTGAAAGAAGAAGTGAAGGAAATGGGTGGGGATTTCATTCATTGTAAAAAAAAAACTGTTAGCAACCAATGAAAAGTGTTATTTTAGGGTCACATGACCCGACGCGTTTACGCTACGCGCTCCGGAGCACTTCCGGTGCGTTTACGCAGCGCGATCGTAGGCGCTTCCGGGGCGCAAACGTGGCGCGATCGTAGGCGCTTTTGCGTGCGTTTACGCGCCGCGAACGTAGGCGCTTCCGAGGGCACTTACGTTGCGCGCCGAAGTGACGTCATCAAACTTTTACAGAAATGCATAATCATTTTCCTTATTAAAAAAAACTAATTTTATTTGTATGGTACGAAATGTTTTGCATTATTATTAACTTTTCATTCATATTTTTTTTCACGAACGACAGTAGCGCTCTGGGTGCGCTTTCAGATGAGCTCACGGAAAAGCTTACCGGAGAGCTTAGCTGAAAGCTTCCCGGAGCGCGCACCCAGAGCGCAAAAGAAAAAAATTATATAAAAAAAAATGAATACTTTAAAAAAAACAGCAAATTGTAAAAAAAAAAAAAAAGGTTAGAAACTCGATATACAAAGGAATTAGCATTTAAAAAACCTATGAAATTCACTGAAAAAACCATAGGTTTTACACCAGTTATAGTTAGGAATTAGCATTTAAAAAACCTATTAAATTCATGAGTGATGTCACTGACCATGTCATGAGTGATGTAATATGTGACGTCATCAGCAGTGCATTGCACGCGCAAGTTATAGTGAGTCCATCTACCTATAACGTGGGAATTTCAATGGTTTTATATCAGTAAAATTTCCAGCTAACTATAACTGGTGTGAAACCTATGGTTTTTTCAGTGAATATATATAAAGTTAGGATTTTTTCTCTATGGGATTTTTGAAAATTCTATGTCTAATAACTTTGGCGTTTGTGGACGGAATTGGCTAAAATTTTCAGGAAAATGGAACATTTTGTTTCTGAGCAGCCCCTGAGAATTTGGGGGGGTTTCATCAAGGGGGGGGCCGAGAAAAAAGGGGGGTCCCAAAACGCGTTTTTCCCATGTTAATTTCCATAGGGCGGTTGGCCTCACTTTTAGCTCGAACGGCTGAATGGATTTGCACGAAACTTGGCAAAATTGTAGGGACTGTTAGCCCGATGTGCCTTTGCTAGGTCTCAATATATGTGCTCCAGTGGATTTTGAGTAATTTAGGTTCAAAAAAAGATATATATCTGGGCGGAGCCTAACCACACATCTGAGCTGATTGGCTGTCAGCACTTCATCCAAGAAGTGTTGGCAGCCATCTTGGGACCAATATACATGATAGCACCTCATTAAAAAGCATTGTAGTTAATAGAGGGTTTTAGGACTTTAGTTACATTATAAATCATTTGTTGATGGTACCATGCTCGTTTTAGGAATTGTGGTGGGTTCTAAGGTGATTTTACCATGTGAAAAAACCTTCTGCTGTGATATCATGAATATTGTTTGAAAGAAAACTAATATCTCATGATTTTCCCACAGTGGTTTGGAAGGGGATCTATAAGCTAAACTGAAAGCATATTTTCTGTAAATTCACATTATCTTTCTCAGTCATGTGAAAATGATGTCTGACATTCTCAGTACAACATGTATATCCAACAAGGACAGAGACTGTCAGTTGATTCCTTTGTGTTCTACTGCAGCCTCCTAGAGTGTTCTAAAGAACAACTAGAGCGCTAACAGTCCTACTTATTACAAAGGTATGGCACACCTGAAGCCATCTTGATTGGAATAAAGTGGTAACTCTTAAAACATTTAATTTAAAAAGAAACAACATGAGGGGGTATATTTTGCCATAGAAAGTATGATTAGTGCTGCAGAATGAAAAATTAGGGCACATTTTCAGTGACTTCTCAAATCCTTTGCTATTTCATTAAAACATTCTGACATGCAGTCTCCCAAAATGGCCACCAGAGACACAAGAGCCCAAATGTAGCCCAAATATCACCCAGATGAAGCCCAAGTATAGCGCAATGACAGAATGTCCCAGAGTGTTCTAAAGAACAACTAGAGCGCTAACAGTCCTACTTATTACAAAGGTATGGCACACCTGAAGCCATCGTGATGGGAATAAAGTGGTAACTCTTAAAACATTTAATTTAAAAAGGAACAAAATGAGGGGGTATATTTTGCCATAGAAAGTATGATTAGTGCTGCAGAATGAAAAATTAGGGCACATTTTGAGTGACTTCTCAAATCCTTTTCTATTTCATTAAAACATTCTGACATGCAGTCTCCCAAAATGGCCACCAGAGACAAAAGAGCCCAAATGTAGCCCAAATATCACCCAGATGTAGCCCAAGTATAGCCCAATGACAGAATGTCCCAGAGTGTTCTAAAGAACAACTAGAGCGCTAACAGTCCTACTTATTACAAAGGTATAGCACACCTGGAGCCATCGTGATGGGAATAAAGTGGTAACTCTTAAAACATTTAATTTAAAAAGGAACAAAATGAGGGGGTATATTATGCAATAGAAGGTATTATTAGTGCTGCAGAAAGAAAAATTAGGGCACATTTTGAGTGACTTTTCAAATCCTCTTCTATTTCATTAAAACATTCTGACATGCAGTCTCCCAAAATGGCCACCAGAGACAAAAGAGCCCAAATGTAGCCCAAATATCACCCAGATGTAGCCCAAGTATAGCCCAATGACAGAATGTCCCAGAGTGTTCTAAAGAACAACTAGAGCGCTAACAGTCCTACTTATTACAAAGGTATGGCACACCTCAAGCCATCTTGATTGGAATAAAGTGGTAACTCTTAAAACATTTAATTTAAAAAGGAACAAAATGAGGGGGTATATTTTGCCATATGAATTATGATTAGTGCTGCAGAAAGAAAAATTAGGGCACATTTTGAGTGACTTCTCAAACCCTCTTCAATTTCATTAAAAAATTCTGACATACAGTCTCCCAAGATGGCCACCAGAGACAAAAGAGCCTAAATGTAGCCCAAATATCACCCAGATGTACCCCAAGTATAGCCCAATGACAGAATGTCCCAGAGTGTTCTAAAGAACAACTAGAGCGCTAACAGTCTTACTTATGACAAAAGTATGGCACACCAGAAGCCATCTTGATTGGAATGAAGTGGTAAGTCTGAAAACACTCAATTTAAAAAGGAACAACATGAGGGGGTTAATTTTGCCATAGAAAGTATGATTAGTGCTTCAGAAAGAAAAATTAGGGATCATTTTGAGTGACTTCTCAAATCCTCTTCTATTTCATTAAAAAAATTCTGACATGCAGACTGAAACATGCACTTTGAATACCAGCAGCAGACGTCCCTGGTGAGCAGTAGCTTTACTACAGTGATCTAATGTGCAACTAGAGTGCTAACATTCAGAATTTATGGCAAATGTGTGACACATCTGAATGCCTTCTTGATGGAACCAAAGTAAACAAGCATTGAAAATGCAATAGATCTCGCCCTCGTTTAAGTTAAAGCCATTCTGTTTGTAATGAGGTGGCTTTTTAGCTTTGCTTTTATTAGTGTTTTTTCAACTTTCATGTAAATAACATGCATCTGTATGCATATAAGTATATGTATGCATGCATTTATGTTTGTATTTATATAGATATACAGATGATATATGTTTATATATGTATGTATATATATATATTCACTGAAAAAACCATAGGCTATAGACCATATATAGTTAGGAATTAGCATTTACAAAACCTTGAAAATTCACTGAAAAAACCATAGGTTATAGACCATATATAGTTAGGAATTAGTATTTACAAAACCTTGAAAATTCACTGAAAAAACCATAGGTTATAGACCATATATAGTTAGGAATTCGCATTTACAAAACCTTATTTTACTCACACAAAACCATTGAAATTCCATATATAGTTAGTTGCACTAACTATATATCGCGCACCCGCAATCCACTGCTGATGATGTCACATATTACATCATTCATGACATGGTCAGTGACATCACTGATTACATCACTGATGACATCTCAAATGACATCACTGATGACATCACTGATGACAACATCCAGTGACTGTATGTTTCTGTAAAGTTAAAATATGTCTTACATATTGAAGAATGAGTGGATGTATAAGTGTCTGGATGAAGGATTTAGTAGGTGCATGACTGACTGTATGAGCGAGTGATTAAATGTGTCTCACTGAGTGCATGGGTTAGTGACTAAACTGTCTTAATTTGTGCATCATTATGTCTGTTGTTCTGTAAACTGTTGCATGTGTTGATAAGTAGCTATATGAGTAACTATATGGGTTATTGATTGGTTGCCCAAGTATTTGTATGGGAGACTGAGTGTGTGTGTGGGTGGCTGGGAGGTGTATGACTCTGTGCATAGATGTGTGAGCAGTTGATTCACTAGATGTATGGTTTCAAAAGTGCATGTGGAAACAGCTGTATGGGCGGTTGACTGTGTGCATGAGTGTATTGGTGAGTGAATGGATATCTCAGTGCTACATGTCAAAGTAAGTACATATGTAAAACACAGTACATGTGAGAGTTGACATATATAAATAACTGTGCATAAGAGCCAGTGAATGTGTGAGTGGCTGTATGGATCATTGTGAACTTGTATCAGGGATTGTATAAGAGAGTAAATATGTGTTAGTATATGTTTGAATAAGTAAAGTTTGTATAACTGTATAGTTGAGGAAATGGAGGTGTGATTGATTCTTTGCATGACTGACTAGGTGTGTGAGTAACTCCATGGATGAGTGACAGTCTGTGAGTGTCTGTTTACACTGATTGTATCTAAGGTTATATTAGAGTCTGAAGAGGTTCATCGTATTATCACATGAATGATATCATCAGTGATGTGATCAGTAATGTCAAATGAGATGTCATCAGTGATGTCATCAGTGATGTCATTTGAGATGTCATCAGTGATGTCATTTGAGATCTCATCAGTGATGTCATCAGTGATGTCACTGACCATGTCATGAATGATGTAATATGTGACATCATCAGCAGTGGATTGCGGGTGCGCGATATATAGTTAGTGCAACTAACTATATATGGAATTTCAATGGTTTTGTGTGAGTAAAATAAGGTTTTGTAAATGCGAATTCCTAACTATATATGGTCTATAACCTATGGTTTTTTCAGTGAATATATATATATATATATATATATATATATATATATATATATATATATATATATATATATATATACTAGCAGCCCGTCCCGACGTTGCGCTGGAGCAATTAGGCTTCAGGGCCTCCTCCCGCCCTGCTTTTGTAACCAGCAGACGTCACTTTTTCCTCCTATAATTTACTTTGCTTCAGGGCCCCCGCCCGCCCCACTTTTGTAACTTGCACACGTCACTTTTTCCTTGTGCACATGTTATCCACCCCCTTCCCTCCACTCCACCCAAGGGACGCAGGTTAAAACCCCTCTGGTTACACGTCACTTTTTCCTCCTTTTCCTCCTGTAATGCACCGTTTCTGTGACATTTGTAGTGCACCGTTTGCGTCCTCTTTCTTGTCATCAGGCTTCCCCAACCGCCGCCCGCCCGTCCCGTCCCCCGCCCGTCCCGGCCTGTCCCGTCCCCCGCCTGCCCTTACATGAGTGCCCTTACCTCTGCCGGCGCTGCTCCCGCCTGTCCGCTCGCACCACCGCTCCTCCCCTGCGCCATGTTCGCCGCTCCTCCTCCTCCAACGGTCCTCTGCTCCTAACGTCACCGCTCCTCCCCCGCTCCATGTCCGCCGCTCCTCGGACGCCGCTCCTCCCCGTGCTCCTAACATGACCACGCACGTCGCGTCCGGCGCTACTTTTGAGGGACTACTTTTGTTTTTAATCTAACATTTTAAATAACGTTTATTTTTTTAATTTATGTAGCCTATAACCATCTACAAACCCTGCCGATTGCAACGGTGTATCGGGTGTGTAGATTGGCGTAGTGGTTCCCGAGTTTACCCGCCTCAAAGCCAGAAAGTTTCTGCTTCATTATAGTAGTATAGATATATAAAAAAAGGGTATGTATATATTAAGGATATTTATTTAAATAACTATTTGTGTAAGTAAATTTTTTATTGAATTTTGTTGATATTTATGTCCTTTTTTGTTTGATTGAATATTATTTTATAAGAGGAAATTATATAGAGATGTTTTATTTATATGTAGTCTAAAGATTTATTTATACATATTTGTACATGTTAATTTTAAAATCAATTTATGTATGTATACATTTATCATATAGCTGTTAATTAGTGTTTACTTTCATGTCATTGTAAACATATATGTGTATACATATCTATATATATATATATTCTGAATACACATATTCTCACTCGAGAATGATGTCCGCACTCCATGGAATTCCACAAATTGATATTTTTTTTAAATAAATAAAATAATCAACGTGTTTTCGGCTGCCAGGCGCAGCCTCGTTCACGATAAATATATAGATATACACATTAATAAAATCACTTATTTTAATTTATATTATATTGTACTAACTTATATATTTTAAATATATGAATTGTATATCACTATTTATTAAAACCCACAGCCCCCGCCTATAAAACAGCGCCGACCAATAGCGCGTTTTACTGGAAACAACACCCTCTGAGGCGGAAGCCGGAGGAGATACTCGCTCTTTTAAAAATTGTATTTTCTTTGTTTATCATGTTTTAAAACTTTGCACCTGCATCAGAAACCTTCCCTGGGCAAAACCGCCAGGCAGGCTCTTCACCTTCAGCGGAACTAGCGCTGCTTGGTGTCATTCTTGGCTCACGGACGCCATCGCTTCAGACACAAGGCCACGCCCCCTGTCAGGCCACGCCCACAACCCCCGCCTATAAAACAGCGCCGACCAATAGCGCGTTTTACTGGAAACAACACCCTCTGAGGCGGAAGCCGGAGGAGATACTCGCTCTTTTAAAAATTGTATTTTCTTTGTTTATCATGTTTTAAAACTTTGCACCTGCATCAGAATCCTTCCCTGGGCAAAACCGCCAGGCAGGCTCTTCACCTTCAGCGGAACTAGCACTGCTTGGTGTCATTCTTGGCTCACGGACGCCATCGCTTCAGACGTGAGGCCACGCCCCCTGTCAGGCCACGCCCACAACCCCCGCCCATAAAACAGCGCCGACCAATAGCGCGTTTTACTGGAAACAACACCCTCTGAGGCGGAAGCCGGAGAAGATACTCGCTCTTTTAAAAATTGTATTTTCTTTGTTTATCATGTTTTAAAACTTTGCACCTGCATCAGAAGCCTTCCCTGGGCAAAACCGCCAGGCAGGCTCTTCACCTTCAGCGGAACTAGCGCTGCTTGGTGCCATTCTTGGCTCACGGACGCCATCGCTTCAGACGTGAGGCCACGCCCCCTGTCAGGCCACGCCCACAACCCCCGCCTATAAAACAGTGCCGACCAATAGCGCGTTTTACTGGAAACAACACCCTCTGAGGCGGAAGCCGGAGGAGATACTCGCTCTTTTAAAAATTGTATTTTCTTTGTTTATCATGTTTTAAAACTTTGCACCTGCATCAGAAGCCTTCCCTGGGCAAAACCGCCAGGCAGGCTCTTCACCTTCAGCGGAACTAGCGCTGCTTGGTGTCATTCTTGGCTCACGGACGCCATCGCTTCAGACGCGAGGCCACGCCCCCTGTCAGGCCACGCCCACAACCCCTCTCCCCAAATGTGCCACCAGCGCAAGCGCAGCGGACGAGCGCAGCGGACGAGTGCAGCGGGAGCCCCGTTTGCGCGCTGAAGGCGCGCCTAAGGCAAGCCCGTCTGCGCCCTTCCGTGCCAAGACCGCGACAGGCGCAGGAAACTCTGGACCCGGGCCCCCCACTATAAGTTACCAAGCCAGCTCTCTAACAAACCTACGCAGCGGTACAAATTGTGCCTGCAGAGTCGACATCAATACCATCAAGGGGCCTTTCAGCTGCAGGCTATGCAGATGGACCTCCTCCTCTGTCAAGACTCCAGCCCCTCAAATAAACTCTAGGGAAGGCAATCCACCTTTTATTGGAGGGATGATTAATGCACGATCCATGGCCTGCCATAACCAAGACATTAAAGACCTCATTCAGGAATTAAACCTTGACTGTCTTTTCATAACGGAGACCTGGCTCACGGACAACAGTAATCCTGACTTGGCCACTGCTCTTCCACAGGGTTACTCCATATTTAGGCAAGACAGATTGAAGGGGAGAGGCGGAGGAGTAGCCCTGCTGCTGCGCAACTCCTTCGAATGCCACACCTTCACCCTTGACTCACTAAAAGGAGCCGAATCCCTCGGATTCTCTATCAAACTTAATGAGTCCACCTCCTTCTCAGGAGGACTTGTCTATCGCCCCCCAGGTACCGCTACCAAATTCCTAGACTCTCTCAGTGATACCCTTGGTCAGCTCCTAATCAGATACCCTCATGTCACCCTGCTGGGTGACTTCAACCTGCACCTCGATTCCACAGAGGATGCGCAGACACTTAACTTCCACCAAACTTTGGAAATCTTCAACTTCCAGCAAAGGGTCAAGCAACCCACCCACCTAGCGGGACACACTCTGGATGGGGTATGTACCAACCTCCCCTCTCTAGAAACCCACACCCCAGTCCCACAAATCTGGACAGACCATAACCTGATCCCATTCCTCATTAGAACCCCGCAGTCTAAAAACGCAATCAAACCTAGTTCATCTCCAGAGAACCATGTCAACTGGAAAAAGGTAGAAGACACCTTTAAACTCAAACCTACCTTTGAGACCCAGATCCCCAGCATGACTGGTAACGTGGAACAAGACTCCCAATCCTTCCACAACTGGATATTACACGAAATCAAAGTACGTGCTCCACCCAAACGCATTAGGAAAACGGATACTAAAGGCAAAACAAACGCCCCCTGGTTCACGCCAGAAGTAGCGAAGGCCCATCTGCTTTGCAAAAAAGGTGAACGCAAATGGCGAAAAACATATGATAGTACGGACAGAAACTCCTATGTCCAACTAAGGAAAAACTATCACTCCATTATAAAAAGCGCCAAAAAAGAGTTCTACACCAAAGCCATAAATGAGGCTAAGCAAAAGCAAAAAACCCTGTTTGCAATAGTGAAGTCTTTCACTCATCCTAAAGCTTTACAGCCCGAAATACCTCCCTCTCAAGATCTCTGCGATCAAATAGCAGACTTCTTTGAAGAGAAAATCAATCTCATTCAGAAAGACTTTCCCCCATACCAAAACCCCCAGTCCCCCTTTACTCAGGAACAAGAAGGAAAAACAACTGGTTACCTAAAGACCTTTTCACAGGTCACCCTAGCACAAACCAGGGAAGTCATTCTAGCATGCAAGTCAGGCGCCCCCTCCGATTCCTGCCCTCCCAGAATCCTTCACCAATTGATTGAAACTGTTAATCCCATCATAAACAAAATAGTAAACACCTCCCTCAGCACTGGCATCGTCCCGAGTGCATGGAAACAAGGCATTGTTAAGCCTTTAATGAAAAAACCGAACAAACCCCCTTCTGACCTGACCAACCTCCGCCCAATCTCCCTTCTCCCAGTTTTGGGAAAAATCACGGAACAAATAGTCTACAGGGAACTCAAAAACCATCTGGAAACGAACAATATCCTCCACCCCCAACAATCAGGCTTCCGCCCCCAGCACTCAACAGAAACAGCCTTGATCGAATTGACTGACTCCATAAAACTTTTACAGGACCAAAGAAAGAACGCCGTATTGATCTTGTTGGACCTCACAGCAGCGTTCGACACCATCTCCCACCTTATACTCCTGGACAGACTTAGGGACATTGGCATCTCCGACCTGGCATTGGACTGGATAACATCTTTCCTAACAGAAAGATCCCAATCCATCAAACTAGGACCTTTCAGTTCTGCAGAGAAAAAGATTCGATTGGGAGTCCCACAAGGCTCCATCCTAAGCCCCTTGCTTTTTAATGTCTACCTTATTCCCCTTATCTCCCTGATCGAATCATTCGGCATCACTGTTACATCGTATGCCGACGACACCCAACTCATAGTCCCGCTAGAGGAGAACTATACGACTGCCGAACAAAATCTAAAAAACTGCCTGAAAGATGTCTTTCTGTGGATGGAAACAAACCACCTCAAGTGCAACACAGGTAAGACAGAAATCCTCCCCCTGGGGAAAAATGTCAACTTCTGTCCTCATCTTTGGTGGCCAGAGGATTCCACAGCCCCCCCCAGACCGTCACAACAGCAAGAAACCTTGGAGTCACCTTCGATACTGACCTATCCTTCGACCAGCACGTCAGGAAGGTGGCAGGAAGCTGCTTCGGAATCATTAAATCCCTCCAAAAATTTTTTGACTTCCTACCAACGGAAGCTAGAAAGGCGGTAGCTGTGGCGCTAATCCTTTCGCGCATAGATTACTGTAACGGGATAATGGCAGGTGTAAAAAAAAAAGCCACACTCAAAAAACTGCAGAGCGTTCAGCATTCGGCCGCCAGGCTGGTGCTCAAACTCCCCAGGAGGTCTTCAGCCTCTACTGCTCTGAGAACCATCCACTGGTTGCCCATGCACAAAAGGATCCTTTTCAAGATCCTAATTGTTGCATTCCGGGCATTTAACTACATTGGCCCCAAATACCTAATCAGACGCTATCCCCACTACAACCCCCAGAGGACTCTGAGATCCTCCAACAATAACCTACTAAAACTACCTAACTTCAACTTAAAAACTAAAGGGGGTAAAACACTCACCCACCTATCCTCCAGAGCATGGAACTCTATGCCCCAGCATCTGAGATCCCTGACCAAGGAAATCCATTTCAGGAAACAACTAAAAACATGGCTCTTCAGCCTATCAGATGAGTATGTGCTGGACGCCATCTAATCCTGCCTAAATTTCAACCTCCTGCACACTTTCCAGTTAGCGCCAGGATGCTTCTTCCGGAGCGACAGTCACGCTGTACAAATACCATTACCAATACCAATACCAATACCAATACCAAAAAAGAAAATGTTTTAATTTTTTTGGTGATATTCTATTCCACTATATTTTTAACACAATATTTTAATCTATAAGTATAGAAACACAATATTTTGCTAATTTATATTTTTGAATCAATGTTCATGTCAGTGGATATTCTGTCATGCAATCAAATTCAATAGAGGCAGCTTCACAGGAGCAGAGTGTAAGCATGTGGCTCATGATTCGATCCCCGGCGCTGGTGGCAGTTTAGCCCAGTACCATGTGACTCTGGGCAATAGCTCACTTAACCTTCCCGAACGGTCCTGAATGTAGGGGTAATTGTTCACACTTTACAAATACTGGTATTTTCATTTTCTTTTCACCATAGCCTTATGAGCCTCAAAAAAGACGGCCAGGGAGCATCCAAGTTTGAACACTAGCCAACTAAAAAGTACTCAGTAAATTATCAATGTAAGTTAACATTTGAGAAGCTCTGTTCCCTGTATTGCACCACTTAAAACTGAAGATAGAGGCGAGGCCAAGATGGCTGCCATATAGAATGAACTGTGCAGCTCTTCCAGCCACCCGCCTTGACTTTTAGCAGGTTTTTACATGCATGGGGATTTTGCAGGAAGGAGTAGAAGCCCCCCAGCGAGAGGCACACAGGGAGCAGAGCCAGTGTATGGGCGCGTCACTGGGTGCACTCGGCCATTGTGTGAGGCCTGCAGCTGTGCTCAGTGTCCATGGTGACAGTAGCTGTGTGGTCTCCGGAGACCTACCTGCACATGGTGAGGCTGCGTACAGTCTATGAGCCCCTGGAAAGCATTGCGTTGCAAATGGCAATACCTAGGGCAGCAGTGAAGCTGCATCATAGCTGTGGATCAATGGTCACTGTGGACTGCACCTGGAGAGGCAACGCAGAGCCATGGTTGAAGGAAGGGGAGATCGGATGGAGCGGATTAAGGTGGGGTCAGTGGTCGGGGACCCCCCTCGCCACTGCTTGCCTGAGACAGTATTAGAAAGTGAGTGTCAGTGACCCCTGTATGTAGCAATAGTGTGGCTGGGGAGATAGCATTACCTGTGCTGGCATTCCATGGGAGGGGGTGTGTTCCAACAGAACCATATATACAGTTGAAAGAAGCAATTGAGGCCTGGATATGGCTACAGTCTGTGAGGGGTAGGCTACACCAGAGTGTGCTGGTGATTATCCTTGTGCTGGTAAAGGAGCACAGCAGGGCTGGCACCCGCTCACACAGCATCATAATCGACATCTGGCTCCACTTCGAACACAACAACCAGTAAGCTGTGGATGGGGGAACTCCTAGGCTGCTATTGTATGAGTGTGAGGTGAAAAAAGTGGGATGGGTGGATATGCACTCCTGGGACACCATTTGCATATTGGATGGATGGATGAGTTCTGGCCTAGTGGAGGGCCACTTGACATGGCAATAGAGGGGACAGAAAAAGGCTGTTCCTTAAGAGGTATGCTCACACACTCTATGAGTGCTCCGGATGATACTCAGTAGTCTCAATGATCCGCCATGAGGATGGAGGTGGGAGTATGAAGCCCTCCTAATGTGGTCCATGCAGGAGGCCATCCAACGAATCTAACGAGAACTGTTGCAAGACCTAAGGGACTTCAAGCATGATCTTGCAGAAGTAGGCGAGAGGATCTCTACACTTGAGGATAATGAAAGCCCACAGAGTGAGGAGCTTGAGCATCAGCTGTAAGAGGTCCTCAATTTACATAAGCAACATCTTGTTCTTCAGGCCCAGCCAGAGCACCTTGAAAATCACTCAAGGAGGAAAAAATTATTATCCGGGGTCTCCAAGGGGAGTGAAGATAACTGACATTATGGCTCTCATCCTGGCCCACTTTCATCAGACTTTGGGCTCAGCAACTCAGACTAACATACAGCTGGACAGGGTCCATAGAGTGAACTGCGCCTGCATGGGAGGGCTCATTTTAAGAGCATCCTTGCATGTGTTTATTATTTTCAGCTCAAGGAGACTAACTTGCACAGAAAGAGGTATGCCCACTATGTCCAGTTTAGAGATCATAAGCTAGAAATACTTCAAGACCTCTAAGCCTTGACCTTTCAGAAGTGCAGAGACTATCATCCCATTATAGAGTTTCTTCAAAATAGAGGAATTTCATACAACCTGGTTCACCTGTTCTGGCTAGTCTTTTGATGTGAGGACACCCTGCATCAGCTAAAGACAGTGGCAGAGGTGCAGCACCTGTTAAACATCCTGGATATGGGTGGCCAGAACTCGTCACCTAGATCTCCTGAGAGCAGGGGGGTCCTCGCCAATTGTGGCAGACTTGAAAGTCCCCCAAAGGTCTTTGCCCAGTCCTGTAAAACATGACCCATGAGAGGATAACAGACATGAACAGCATTGTGAAGGACCAAGATGGACGTGACACAACAAGAAACTGGCTCCAACCTACCAGTGCAGTGCGTAGGCCTGAGATACAGCAGGCCCACTGCTTAGACTGAATGCGCTCAGTCACAGAGTGTTTGGAAGGGTGGACTGAACTATTGAATGTGGAAATCCAGTCCTCAGTCCTTGATCTTAATCACAGGACCACCTGGATGTATGGCAGTGCATGTTGGACCACTAGGTTATTTCAGTGTCTATGGTTTGATCGGAGGACTTTTGGGGATTTATTCATACCCCTGTGTTTGTTTTGTATATGTTTTCTTGATGGAGAGGGGTTTTATGGGTGATATTACTCAATCTACAATAGATAGCTCTGGAAGGTCTAGGTACTCTCTTGCACATTTGGTGACACCCACTGCAGACTCTAGCCATGGTGTTCCATTAAAGCTAGATGACGAGGGAGAAGTGTGCACTTACACCTTCTCCGACCCAAGCTGACCTAAAGATCATTTACCTCAATGTGCAAGCCCTCAATAACCCAATTAAGCAGAAGGCATGTTGTCCTTTCTGGAGAATAGCTAGGAAGATATTTGTCTCCTTGACCCTTCAGGTTTCCCGGGAATGAGGTAGACTAAAGAAACTTCTCTATCAACAGCAATACTTTTCCTCTAACTCCACCAAGACGGGGAGTAGCAATTTTTTGTGTGCGTTTCTTAAAGGGGACTGTTGGGATTAAGGTAGCTGAGATATGGGGAAGACTATTAGAACACTGTGTACAGATAGTGGTGCTTTCATTTACTGTTGCCTCTGTTTATACCCCTAATGAGAAACAAGAGCAATTATTGAAATGTGCGGTGCAGGAAATAATTGACACTCCAGATCATGTGGTGATGATGGGTGACGGCCTTTATCTAGTTATGGACAATGACCTTGGTATGTTGGGGTAACAATTTGGTGCTCTGTCCAGGGGAGATATGGAGTATCTGAGTGATAGTAGCTTTAGAGACTAATGGAAGCCAGTCCAACTCCCACATCAGTAATTTCACCCAGTGTTTACCAGCCCACAAAACGTATGCATGTACTTTAGTCTCACCAACTCTACTACCAGCAATTAATTCAGTCAATATTGAGCACTGAGCTCCTTCTGACCATGCACCCCTGAGTCTTACAATGCAGTGTGTTTCTTATATCGAACACATGGCTTATGGATAATTAGGGCCAGACTGATGCATTGCTGTGATGCAGTCGATGACATGTGCTATGTCTGATTTCTTGCCAACCAGCGACACAGGCGATAGCCCTGTCGTAATTTGACGATGGCCGAGTTAGCGCTTAGCAGTGCTACACATTTTCCCGCTTAACTTGACTATACTCGGAAACGCCATTTTGTGTGTTACGGCGGCCATCTTAGATCATAAGCGGCCTCGTGGCCAGCGTGCCCTTTAGTCCGTTGTCCGTGCCACTGACCACTTGAGTTTGCCCAGCAACAGGCTATTTTTAGTACTGGTCAAGCCCATACATGCGCAGTCCCCACTGACCAGTCGTCCCTCAGGAATGTGCCGCCAAACTGACCAGCGGAGTTGTAACCCCTCCAATGAGCTGGCTGTGTTCCAAAAATGACCATATATGTACATAACGCTTTGTAACCTTGTACCGCCTATTGTTTTATTACCTGCAAATCGTATAAAAGAGCGAGTCACACCGATGTTCGGTGTGATACTTCTTGCATTACCGAAGGGTGCTGTAGGAATGTACCACCACCCCATGGGGTCTTAATAAACTTGTTCTTTGAATTTTTCAGTTTCCGTGCCAACAGTTCTTTAGATGTAAGTGGGTTATCTTCGGAGCATGTAGGCCTTGGGAACCCGATACTACAAATTGGCGACCACGAAGGGACTCATCGGCGACTCGGATGCCCGAAGGAGAGGTCGTGACGAAGGTTTGGACACTTGCCATGGACGCGCGCTGCCACTGAGTGACCCGAGTCTTGGCACCCACGGTGTTTCTTCCTTTCCTTCTGATCTGACCTTCCAGGTGGCACCGGTCTCCGACTGAGTTTTCGATCGTCTGTGTTGCTGGATAAAGTGCCGTTTGGCTGATTCGATTAAAAGACCTTGGCAGTTGGAATCTGGACCTTTGAGGCTTTGGGTAAGATTTGTGATCGGTAAGGTAGTCTGCGGACGCTTACTGAAGTTCTATGATTTGTGATCGGTAAGGTAGTCCTCGGACGCTTACCGAAGTTCTATGACCTATGACTTTGATTTGAGTTAGCTAACATTTGTGAATTTGTGAACTTTGAATATATATGTGTAGTGCACTTCACATAGGCAGGCATGTAGAAATGTTTCTCTAATTTTGTTTTTTTCCCTTTGAGCGGCACGTTTGTGTGAAGTACTGTAAGTGCCATTTTATATGGTGTCGCGCTTTCGTGACACTTTTTGAACATGCCTGTTTTAAGCACACTCCGAGGGATGTGCTGTCTTGGAAATGGTACCACAATTAGGTTAGCGGAAGCACAGCCGGCTCCCCCAGAAGGAACACCAAATCGGGAAATGTATATCAAATTTGGCCTTCCCCCTATAATGTACAGTAAATTATGGAATAAGTACACTAAATCGGATCCTGAATTGCAATGGCCTCTACATGGGTCGTTCGATTTGCGTAAAGTACAGTTTGTGGAGCAATGTTTGTTTCAACGAAGGTCTAGACAAAACATGTTTGATTGTGTACGAATTTGGGAGAAAGCGGTGCGTGAGCGAATGAAACGTGAAGTTGCCTTGGCGGACAAAGAGCAGCGCAAGGCTGCTCGAGATAAGGCTTTACAGCTTGAGGAAAAGGAGGCTCAGGAAAAGAAAGAGAGGGAGGAACGGGAACGCAAATTGCAAATGACTGGTCAATTCCCTATTCGTCGACCGCTTTATCCTGTCCTTAATAATGAAATTGATGATTTTTCATTGCTAGATCGATCACCGCCTCCGTACGTTTCGCCTACGGCTCCAACTGCAGACTCGGATGACGAAGGACAGGATAAGCCGGGAAAGAAGGGTGTATCTGGTGTCAGGTTTTCTGTGGAGAGATCCGCACATTTATGCAGTTGGGCTCGTAGAGTGAATACGAATTTTGTTTCTCAGTCTGAACTTGTTACTGAAAGGGGTAATTGGACAGAACAAGAATTACTGTATTTTTTGGCTACTTTGGCAAATGAAGCTGTTACCGCATATCGTCAATTTTCAAATACGCTAGAACCTAAGGCTGTGTCAGTTCATCGTGAGAATCTGGATAAAGGTTTATTTGATTTTGCAGATGTCGATGCCTTTTACAAGCAACTGATCCAGCTGCGAGATGAGACTGCCAGATTGCGGGAGGAGCGAAAAAAGAATAAGGAGTCCGGGCCGGAGTCTAGTGGGCAATCTAAGGAGTGTTCTCTCCGTGGTTCAGATAAGAGTTCTGTGATACATGTTATGCCTATGCGTGAAGCCACACCTTTGTATGTTCCACCAAAAGGGGAAGGTACAGATGATGATAAAATGTCAAAGGATGCGAAGGGGTACTTTATATATAACTGGGTGTATACGCCTTGGAATAGAGCGGATGTTATGGCATTGAAAAATTCTTTACCTGACCTTCGTAAAAATCCGGCAGCGTTCTATGAAGGGGTGGAAGGGGCTATTTCGTCTTGTGTGATGACTCTTGTTGACATAGATCCGTTTTTTGGGTTAATACTTCCGCCTGACATGTCGAGACAAATTCGTAAAAATAATGATGAAACAATACTTGGAGGAACATGGAAAGAAATAAATGCAGCTGATTTAGATAGGGAACCGGCATGTAAGCCTTGCCAGTTGATTTTAGACCTCCCGGCAGCTATTTTAATTAAATTAAAAACGCTCGTACCTTCTAAAAAGATCGATTGGACTATGTTAGCCTCGTGCAAACAAAAGCCAGACGAAACGGTTTCAGATTTCTTTACACGCTTTGAAGAGGCGTTTCATGATTACAGTGGTCAATCTTTAACAGACGATACAGGTCAGCATTTGTTTGTAGATAAGTATGTGGCTAATCTCCTGCCGGAGATTGCAAAGCGATTGAAATCGAGTGAAAGTTCCTGGGCCACGGCGACCCCTGCGTCTTTGTTGACTATGGCTCAGTATTATGAGCGGCAGGAGTTGGAGGCTAAAGAAAGTGTTGATAAAAAAGCGAAAGAATTGAAAACAAAGGTGTTGTTGGCACAGGTTCGTGGAACACAGGGTAGAGGGAATGAAAGAGGTAGACGAGGTGGAGGAAATACGTCGTATGGTCGTACGGATATAGCGGAGGATCAATGTGCTTATTGTAAAGAGTTTGGGCATTGGGCTGAAGATTGTCCGGTACTTCGTGAACAACCAGCGTGGTCGAGGAGGCGGTAGGTCGCGGGCGGTTATACGGGGGCGAGAGGTGGTGGAGGTGATCGTGGAAGGGCTGAGGAGAGGGGCCGTGGCCAGGACGAACGAAATACTTTTGATAGACGAAACCAATATCAGATATTGGAGGGTGAGAATGTGGAGCACCAGGATTATGTGCATGCATAGGACTGCGTAGGATGGGGTACGGAACCAATTGAAGTGCCGGTAGATCAGGAGGGTCCATATGTAACAGCGGGAATTTTGGGTTCTACTGATCAATTCCTAGTCGATACCAGAGCCACTCGTAGCGCTTTGTCGAAGAAATTGGTTCCGAGGGCTCCCCTGTCTGGCGAAATGATAACATGTGTAGGGTTCGATGGCACACCCTCCCCTAGCCCATTGTCAAAACCCCTTGCACTCTGTCTTGACAGATTTTTTAGTTTTGGTCAATTTTTGCTATCGCCCTATACACCAGATAATATCCTGGGCATTGATTTGCTTAAATATTTTCGAGCAACGATACGGTGCGCTCCTGAGGGAGTGCGGGTCATCCTGAATGACAATTACCCTGACCCAAATAGGTTTTATACTATACTAGACGTTCCAGTTTTGGCCTCTCTCCCGCACACGTTATGGGCGACCTCAGACCCGGATGTGGGGGAGATGCGTATTCCACCTATTCATATTACTGTTAAGGAGGGGGCCTCTCTGCCACGGGTGCCACAGTATAAGATTTCAAGGGAAGGTGAAATTGCCCTGACTCATATTGTTCAAGATTTGATAACTGCAGGAGTGGTGGAAGAAGTTCCTTATAATGTCTGTAACAGCCCTATTCTTCCGATTCTTAAGAGAGATACTGACCACAAAGTCTATCGGTTTATTATTGACTTGAGAGAAATTAACAAAATTGTCATTCCCCAATACCCGGTGGTGTCCGACATTACGACCTTGCTCACACTGGTACCACCAACGGCAACAACCTTTAGTGTAATTGACTTGAAAAATGCTTTCTTTTCCATCCCTGTCCATCCCGATAGCAGATATCTGTTTGGCTTCACGTTAAATAATAAATCGTATAGATTTTGTTGTGTTCCTCAAGGTTACACTGAGAGCCTGAGTATCTACAGCCAGGCTTTGAAAAGACAGCTTGATTCCTTTGAGTTACAGTCGGGGTTGTCCTTATCCAATATGTGGATGACCTTCTGCTTGCTGCAGATTCTTATGCACAATGTGAGGAGAGTACGATTGCGCTGCTTTCTTTTCTGGCACAGAATAATCACAAGGTTTCTAAGAAAAAGCTACAATATTGTAGACCCAAGGTGACCTACCTCGGTCATCTTTTGTCTAAGGAGGGGCGTGCATTAACATCAGATCGAATTCAGGCGATTTTAGATACACCAGTCCCCCGCACACAGAGAGATGTACGCGCCTTCATAGGGTTAACGTCCTTTTGTAGGCAGTGGATCATGGGGTTTTCGCACATTATAAAACCCTTGCTAGCGTTACTGTCCAAAACTACGCCAATGCCTCTTGAATGGACAGATGAATGTCAAAATGCTTTTGAACAATTGAGACAGGCCCTTTGCTCTGCCCCCGTATTAGGTACACCAGATTACACGAAGATTTTCACATTGTACGTACACGAGAAAGATGGGTGCGCGTTATCAGTGTTAGTGCAGACACACGGGGACAAGCAGAGGCCATGTGCGTATTTTTCAGCCATCCTTGATCCTGTAGCACGAGGGTTAACTGGGTGTTTTCGAGCAGTTGCAGCAACAGCAGTAGCTATACGGCAGAGTGAGGGAATAGTGTTATCGCACAAATTGTTGGTGTTAGTTCCCCACGCAGTAGATGCCCTGCTAAATCAAACAAAGACCCAATATCTCACGAGTGCATGGTTAACAGGATATGAGCTTACACTGTTGGCGCCACATATCACACTGAAAAGATGTGCTACCCTGAACCCTGCCACTTTATTGCCCTATCCGGTCGAGGAGGGTCAGGAAGAAAAACATCATGACTGTGTTTTCCTGACCGAGGAAGAGACAAAGGGTCGTGTTGACTTACAGGATATGCCACTTCCAGATGTGGATGGGGAACTGTGGGTTGATGGATCGTGTTTGAGGCTGCCAGATGGCACGACTTCCGCAGCCTATGCGATCACGACACTTAAGACAGTGGTGGAAACAGCTAGAATACCACAGAAATCGGCTCAAGCAGCAGAGCTGATAGCTTTGACAAGAGCCTGCGAACTGAGTGCTGGCCTATGTGTGAACATATACACAGACAGCCGGTACGCCTTCGGAGTAGAACATGACTTCGGCCTACTCTGGAGAGAGCGTGGGTTTTTGACTTCTCATGGAGTACACATTATGCACGGAGAATTGGTGCGTGATCTCCTAAATGTGTTGCTTTGTCCAAAGAAAGTAGCGATAATAAAATGTAGCGCCCATAAAAAGACCACCGATGAAGTGGGTCAGGGAAATGCCTTTGCGGACAGCATAGCGAGACAAACGGCTATGTCCCAAACTGACTCCCCCATGTACGTGACAAAATCCCAAGCTGAGCGATGGAATGATGCTAGAGCGGAGATATTAGATATTCGGAAATCAGCTACTGAATCAGAACTTGCGACATGGGCAGCAGATGGGGTGCTAGATGATGAAGGGTGTTGGAGAAGCAAGGACATGGAGAAATGGAAATTGCCTGCAGCTTACTTGCAAGCGATGGTCCAGATGACACATGGGTTGGCGCACGTGGGGGCTCTTGCAATCACTCGACTGTTAACACGAGTTTGGGAGCATCCCGAGATTGCTAATACTGCCAAGAGAGTAGTGCAGACCTGCCTGATATGTTTGCAGCACAATCCTGCAAAGGGGACCCATACTCCGAAAGGAGGGTTCGTTCCACCTTCTGCACCATTCGAGGTACTTCAAATGGATTACATCCAGCTTGAGCGCTGCAATAACCTTAAGTATGTCTTAGTGGTGGTGTGTGCTTTTAGCAAATGGGTTGAGGCCTTCCCCACGAAAGATAATACAGCTTTGACAACAGCTAAGGTTTTGCTCAAGGAGTATTTCCCTCGATTTTGAGTTTGCAAATTTTTGTGGAGCGATAATGGGCCTCATTTTGTCGGGAAAATTGTGGAGTATGTGTTGAAAGGCTTGGGGATTCAGCAGAAGTTTCATGCTGTGTTCCACCCTCAGTCAGCAGGTCTTGTTGAGCGGTATAATGCCACGTTGAAACTAAAACTGGCTAAAATTGTGGCGTCCACGTCATTAAAATGGCCGGATGCCTTACCGCTAGCATTGCTCTCTCTCAGATCGGTCCCCCACTCTCGAACAGGCCTCACACCATATGAAGTGGTGTTTGGAAGGCCTATGAATATTTGGGGGGTGCCTAAGCCGCGATTGATACATGATGTGCCTTGTATAATGATGAACGATTATTTGGCACGATTAACAAATGATTTACTTTCTATTCATCAACAGGTTCGAGAAGCGCTCCCTGACAACTCTACTGGAGAAGGCCATGATCTTCGCCCTGGTGACCACGTCATGATTAAATCGTTTGAGAGGGCGAACAGCTTGGAACCGAGGTGGAGAGGCCCCGAGCAGGTCCTCCTGGCGACTCGAACAGCTGTACGAGTGACCAACAGGAGGCGGTGGATACATTCAACACACTGCCGTCGTGTCTCTCCTGATCTAGTGAATCCTGCTGTGTTGACCGACTTCCAAGAGATTCTGGAGAAAGAAAAGATCCCAGCTGTGACATCGGCCGAAGTTGAGGGAGCCTTCCCGGACCACACTGTTTCTGGACGAGAGCGCTATAATCTGCGGCCACGATAGGAAGATTTTTTGGGTTTTCGAGACTGGTTGGTTACCGCTCTGGGGTTTGTGAAACGGAAGCTGGGAATCTCAAGGGGGGGGGATCAGTTCTGCCAAGAGTAGCGACACCCGTCTTGACCCCGGAGAAGAAAACAACGGCTACCTCGGAGCTCAGCACCGTATTTTTCTTTTTAGGTGTAATACACACACATGTACATTTGAGAATTTGTGAACTTTCTGAACTATTTAAGACTATGAAAAATAATTGAACTAGGGCGTCTTCTGCATCATGGGACAAAAGAATACTTGGTACCATCCTTTTTGTCTTAACAATTGTGGTAATAGCAGTGATAGCTTGGGTAGTTGAACTTGTGGTGCCTGCACGTCAACATTTGCTGCCGACTACCCCGGCTCCATCTGAACATTTTCACTTCACTTTGCCTTACCATGAAGAACGGCACCGACAGACTTATTTGAACAATAGCTTTATTCAAATCCTGCATCATACACATAATATGACAAACACGTCTAATTGCTGGGTGTGTGGGATGTTGCCCGGGCACCAGAAGAAAGGGGGCACTCCACTCATTCCACTCCCGTTCTCACAAAATGGATCCTGCAATGCCTGGTATACTCTCCTCTTCACTTTGAGATGGCCAACAAAAGGGGGGGTGCTTTTCCGTTTGAATAAAATTTGTTACCATGACCGGGATGGGTATCCACGAGCTGAGGGTACTCGATTCTAATGGGAGGAGTACCGCCCCAATAACGTGTCTCCCCCACGTGTTTACAGCAACCAACGTAACATTAATGTCTCTAGCTCACATGTTATTAATGTTATTGCCACTAAAGCTGATGTGTGTATACGCAATAAAGGTACAATATCGGTTGGGAAAAGTGAATGCAATACTACACTTACGTTTGACAGCCCAAATGGCATATCGTTTGTAGCATCTCGAAATACGTATTTTATTTGTGGAACGAAGGGTTATCATCAGCTCCCGTTGGGATGGTTAGGCACTTGCTATGTTTCTTTTGTACTGCCCCCTGTATTTATTGCCCCACCAATGTACCATAATGACTATATTCTTTATCATGATTTCGTGCTGAATCGTGTTAAACGTGCTGTTGTTCTGGACGACATCGACCAGACGGACACTGCTTTACAACAGTATGTGGACTTCAATTTGGGACTGTTTTCCTTTGTTGGGGCTGCTTTGAATAGTCGAAAGATACGACGACTGACCGTGTTGTTGAGGCTGTAGCAAATCATACTGTTATTGCATTAGGGAATATTACCGAAGAACTTCAGATTTATAGGATTGTTACGCTCCAGAACCGAATGGTTCTAGATGTAGTTCTAGCTGACCGGGGGGGGGGGCATGTAGAATCATCGGAAGCAGCTGTTGTGTATATGTACCTGACAATTCACCATCTGTTTATGACGCCATTTCGAAATTGCATAAGATAGCTGCTGAAATACACCCGGATAATGGAACTTGGACTCTTTCAGGGTGGTTCTGGTCAATGCTTACCACTTGGGGTTGGAAATTGCTAACGATTTTATGCATCATTGTGGGGATACTGTTTGGTGTATGCTTATGTATTCAATGTGGCCCTGCTTTATGTTCTATGTGCTTATCGGCTTGCATACCATCAAGACGAGCTCTTGCTCATGATAAAATGATGCTTCATAAAGAAGTAACTCAAATAATGCTAATCGATATTGAAGATGAACACCCTGATTATGTTCACTAGGAGGTAGCTTCAGCTAAACGCTAAAAGGGTCGTCTGTCGTAATTTGACGATGGCCGAGTTAGCGCTTAGCTGTGCTACACGTTTTCCCGCTTAACTTGACTATACTCGGAAACGTCATTTTGTGTGTTACGGCGGCCATCTTAGATCATAAGCGGCCTCGTGGCCAGCGTGCCCTTTAGTCCGTTGTCCGTGCCACTGACCACTTGAGTTTGCCCAGCAACAGGCTATTTTTAGTACTGGTCAAGCCCGTACATGCGCAGTCCCCACTGACCAGTCGTCCCTCAGGAATGTGCCGCCAAACTGACCAGCGGAGTTGTAACCCCTCCAATGAGCTGGCTGTGTTCCAAAAATGACCATATATGTACATAACGCTCTGTAACCTTGTACCGCCTATTGTTTTATTACCTGCAAATCGTATAAAAGAGCGAGTCACACCGATGTTCGGTGTGATACTTCTTGCATTACCGAAGGGTGCTGTAGGAATGTACCACCACCCCATGGGGTCTTAATAAACTTGTTCTTTGAATTTATCAGTTTCCGTGCCAACAGTTCTTTAGATGTAAGTGGGTTATCTTCGGAGCATGTAGGCCTTGGGAACCCGATACTACAGCCCCACTTCAACCATCTTGGAAACCCTAAAAGGTGTGGTGTGGGGGCCATTTATTACCCTCTCTGCAGCCACAATAAGACTGCGTACAGGCAAGAGGAAGGGGTTTGAAGTCCGTGTACAGGATTTAGAAACTATCCATAGGAGAATGGGGCCCCCCTGTGTTTGGTGACAGCTTGAATCTGCACGGACGCAGCTTTGAAACCTCGACATGGCAAGGGCGTAATATGATCTGTTGTGATTAAAGCACACCTTCAATGTGGGATGTGGTACATCAGGGAGACTCCTGGCCCATAGGCTGAGGGCTTAGCAACAGGCTAAGAGGGTAGAGACCCTTCTAACATGAGATGGTGTTGAGGACTCAACTGACGAGCACATAGTCATGCATTTAGGGACTTTAATAAGCCTCTCTATGAGGCACAATACCTCGCTGAGGCAGATATTCATGCCCACGTACAGGTGGAGCAACACTTCCTGATTAACTCTCCAGTAAACAGACTATCTTGATGAGCTCATATAGATCAAGGAAGTAGTCTCAGAGATAGCGTGGCTGAAACTGCATAAGGCCCCAGGACCCAATGGTTTCTCCACCCTATTGTACAGAAGCTTTCATCGGATCCTTGCCTCAATCGTCGCCAGACTGTTTCATTAATTTGCAGATACTAGAACCCTCCCCTGATCAATGCTGGAGGCTTCCATCCCGGTGATCTCCAAACCTCTGAAGTATAAGCACCTCTGCAGATCGTACCGGGCAATCTCGCTGATCAATGTGGATGCTAAACTTTTTACTGGTATTCTGGCAGCCTGAATAGGCCCTTAGCTGCCAGGACTGGTGAACACTAAGCAGATCTTGCAATCTAGTTGACATGGACATGCGGTCTTAGAATAGAAATTGCTTTAACAATCCTAGATACAACAGCCATTACCTATCACACATTATTGCCCCAGACTAAGGCAGACCTGGCCCAGTGGGGACACAATCGCCTCTCCTGGCTTGGGAGTATAGCTGCTCTAAAAATGGCTTCACTCTCCCGAGCCCTCTCCTGGTTAATGCCTTGCCACTATTTCCCCCATGAGTGTGCTGAAGATGCTGTAGATATAACTTGACCAGATCATCTGCTACCAAGCTACACAGCTCTACTTCATTCTTGAATGAAATCATCCCAAATTTGAGAAGCTTTGGAGCTATATGGTTTGGGCGATCACCGGTTATCACTTTTGAAAGGGGCCCTAGCTTCAGCCGAAACAGTGGGCATTTGACCTATACTCTGCACTGGTCACCAGACCTAACAAGGTGGTTTGGGATAAAGTAGCAGTCCAGAGATGGCTGACCTTTTTCCTCTTGCCACTGAAACCCATTCTGGGTAACCCGGACTTTAGGCCAGGCCTGCGGGCTGGGGCCATCTCCGTCTGGCAGCGTGCTGACTGCAGATCCATTGGCCACCTTTTTGACATCACAGGGCCTGTAACATTTGAGCAACTGAAAGCAGACTTTAGGTTTCATGAGATGGAGCGCCTCTGATACTTCTAGATTCGGCATTGGGTGATGAACCCTACAGTGAGGAGTGGTGCTCAGAGACCACTCACATCCTATGAAAAATGACTTCTCATTAAGAACAGTGATAAGAGTACTATCTCTGAGCTATAAAACACCAAGTCAGAGTAGAGGGGAACAAGAGTTTGGTTGCATACTCAAGCATAAAGAAGGGGAAGGTGTCTATAACAGAGCTCGCTACACAGCACACAATATGATAAGTGTAGAAATGACTACTAGGATTGTGACATATTGGTATCTTACCCCTGCCAGATTGCACAGGGGCAGCCCTGCTTGTTCAGAACGCTGCTGGTGGGGGTACACAGTGACAGGCACACTCTTACACTTATTGTGTGATTGACTGAAAATGGCTAGATACTGGGATGCAGTTTTGGCACTCACCTGAACACACAAATCCTGTTCTTCCCAGCCTTTTTTTTTACTCTGGCTACCCTGCTCATTGACATTTCTCCTCAAATCTAGATGGGGCACCTCATAAGTTTGGTGCTAGGGGCAGCATTACTGACAATACTCTTTTTACTGGGGTCAGACACAGTTCCTACACAGATGATGTGGCTACATAGGATTTGGCATGTTTTGGGCATGGAGAAACTAACTGTGGCAGCCCATAATCATCTAGAAGGTTACTGAAATCTTTTTGCCCCATATCTCTTGTTACTCTCCACAAAGTTTATCAAATTGACAGGTCCTAAATACTTAAGAGTGCGATGCTTTATTGTCCAAGAGGATGGCCTGTGTGAGACGGGAGAGACAACCTAGACAGCATACTGAGATGTGTTGAGAGAGACCAGACCTAGTTAATGATGCTGCATGTTGAATGCTATGGGGGGAGATGCGTTGTGTTTGAAGCTACCATTGTGTTCTTGACAGATATATCTGTATGGTCACCTCTCTGGGAGAGAGGCTGTGATGGATTTGACTCATGTGCTCAGTTTCATATTTGATAAACTAATAAAACAGATTTAAACCCTATTGTAGACAATCAATATGCTGCCCATGCAATCACTGACATTGCTCCTTTTCCCAGTTATTTAAGACACTACTAAAGGTGATTGAGACTGTCTCCTGTATGGGCACAGCATGCTATTTACTCTGTCCTGTAGACTTCAAGAAGGCTCCTCTCATCTGTCCACCATAGCCTCACATGTGTTCTACTCAGGACAACTCCTCACTCTCAGGAGGCAGCATTGCAATGAAAACTTGACATCATAATAATAAACTAAGGCCTTGACTATCTGGTAAAATTACCAAGTTCCTACACCAGTTAAATATGAAACCCTCTGGAACTGAATTTGACATGTGACATAAAAATCACCAATTATAACTTTTTACATGCCTTGCGGATTGAAAATGTATATTTGTGATAATATTTACCAACATTTTCCACACCTGGAAAAGATCACAACAAAATATTTACTAGGTGAGATGACTACCACTCCAGGTAAATAATGCATGTACATTATTCATGAAAATGGTAAATGTCTGCCTTTGGCAGCCCCTGAAATGAAAAAAGCACAAATTGGAGTCCTAAAAGGGCAAGAAAAGCACACTAAGGAACATTTGGATGGCTGCATTGCACCCTTACACCTATGTTCTGTGTTGAAGTTTTCTAGCAGTCGTTTTGCCTGCCCAGACTTGAAAAAACCTTATTTAAGAATCCATTGATCTCCTCTGACACCACTAATTTATCAAACGCTATCTAAAAGTGCCATCATGGACCCCACTAGGATTTAAATGTGTAATTGTAGAGATCAAGAGAAAGTGAACGGCTTCATGCTAAGGACTGCCCTGAAAACCAAGGCACAATTGATAACTGATTAAATCAACTGCAAATTTACATATAAACAATTTCTTTGATGTGATAAAAAGAATGTACAAGCTGAAGAAAGTGGTATGTGCGATACTGGCAAAGTACAAGGTTAAAACAACGGCAACCGGTGATAGTTTTCTCCCACAGCTGTACCTCACTCCTGACATACCAGAAGTGGAGGGTATAAGTGGAGGACTCAAGAATGAAGCATCTCCAGGTATTTACAACCTGCTAATCTGACAGAAATTGATAGATAGCTGTGTGGCTGAATGAATCCAACTGAAGAGTCACATCCCAATGTCCACAACCCCCTTCCCAATGGCATGATCAACATTACTATAGGTAAAACTATTGTTTTGGTAGATAGAACAACTTAACTGTGCAGTCTACATATAACCCTCTAGAAGTGCTGAGAGGAAGTGCATCAAGGCCACAGGGGTGTGACATGATCAGGCATCCATGAGACAGAATATTTATATATGTCATTGGACTTGGCTACTATTGCTGACTCAAGAATGTGGGTTTACTGTACTCCCGAAATCTTTCACCTCAAAGCTACACCCAACGGTTGAGTGGATAGGGGAAGGTGTTAGCATTTAATAACAGGGCAATATGTGCTAGAGATATGGTTTAAAATAAGCATTACAAAATATTGTCATCAAAATAGATCTAACCAAATAAGTGAGTTGTAGAGCAACATTCAGGGAAGCGATAAGGATTTATTACAAAGATTCAAAGGTACAATACAGAATACTGGAATACAGAACCTGCCTGGTTACAAAGGAATCAGTTGCGATGAAAGGCATTGATGCAGAATAATTACGAATAGTGACAAAATCAAAAAAAGAAGTCTGAATTGTGCAGCAAAATCGGTAAGGAATTTCATAGCATCTCTTGTTGAGGCGCAAAAAGATCTGCCTCACCTCCAAATTCGAGGCTTTAATAGACAATTCCATAAAGGAGCATTAGAACTGCAAAGTCAGCATTGTATGCCTAAAGAAATTGATTTTTAATTAATCAGAATACAGACTTTAAAATTGCCATTCAGCCCTACCACCTTAGCTTTAACCCACTACATAAATATTGATGCGGCCCAACTGATTTTTTTTATCATCCAGAGCTGTCAGAACAAAGTAGTTACATTAAAAAAAACAGTGGACCATTGTCGATGAGTGCAATGGCGTGCACGAAAAAGATCCTTTAAAAACATTTCAGACCCCTTTCGAGAGCTGTGCCATTTGTAAATAAACAAACTCATATCTTGTTAAACAACGTAAAGCAGAAATACATAGAAGTGATACACATGATGTAGCATCTATTTTGGAGAAGAAAATATCAAGGCCTTAATGAGGCTTAGTTAGCAGAAGCCAGGAAAACACACGTTAAAAGGTAATAGCAAAATGATTTTGAATGCAATAGTACTATATTATTAAATGCATGTGAAATCAAAGGCAAATTAATACAGTACACATTAATAATGCATCTTCATTAGTGCATACAAACTCCCTCACCTGCCACTTATGTTGCAGTAACAGGACTGGTATCTTGTCTGTATTACCAGTTATTTTGTCATCAATTAAAGGATGTCCATGTATTTAATAGTGGCACCGTTGCAAAGTATGAGTTGTAAGAAAATACACATCAAGTTATTATGGACACATTAGTACCAGTATCAATATTTTTGGCGGAAGCAATCACCAACTTTTAAGACTTGGCAGTCATGCATTCATAGGAAATTGTACCTACACCCTGAACAAAGAGAATGTCATAGTGCACACATTGAACTAGCAACACACATGACTGTTTTAGTTTGGGATATGGAAATCAAATGCTACTTTTGACATCCTTGCATTTTAGGTGAGTCACGTGTCTCCAGAGTAAAAGGCACAAGAATACTCCACAGGTGCATCTGCAATTCCAAGCAAACATCAGTGGCTCGAAAACTGCCCACAAAAAGACAGCAGCAGCAGCCAAATATCAGCGTGAAGCCAATAACATATGTGAGGCCAAATATATCTCAACAAGTAATACTAAGAAGCTAAGAACATCTGCCCCAGTCAAGACTGGCCACACAAGTTCCCTCAAGAAGTCATAAACATCCTCACCTGACAAAAGTGATCAGTCAAGTATTACAGTCTCTGAAAACTCCAGAAGACTTGAGCATCGTTAGGTCTATTGTGATGATACCCATCATCACTGGTGTAGATTCTTCAGCAACCAGCAACCATCACACTACCTCAAAGTAGCACACTAGTGCCAATACTATGGCAAGAGTAAGGGTGACTGGTGTCCCACCCATCACCCAGCTATCCTTAGATATTCCCTCTGTGACCACAACTGTCAGAACCATAGGCTATGTGCCTGAAGTTTCAAAATCAGCCATCCTCAATCAAGATGCAGATAGAAGCACTGCAATTGTTGGTGCAAACATTATCCCTTGAGAAGAAAGCCATGTGCTATTAATTAAAATATTGAATGTCACTCACCCAACTAGAGGATAACATCAAATTAACACTTATATCCATTGAGATGAAAGCATGGATGATTAAACTGTGGGCACGTGGGTACAACTGAAACCCATCAGGACAGATAGAGAAAGAGGAAATTGGTGTAATATTCCAGGATAAAGATCGAGTACAAAAGAGCTTCGTTCAGTAGATCATACATTTAGAAACCATCTTCAGAAAAGCTCCAGCAGACAAGTAAAAAAAAATATCTGCTTTCCCAGAGATCTTTTGAAGACACTGTTGGAGTATATACTTCAGTCAAAGTAGTCAGCTTAGCAATAGAAGAAATTACATAAGCTCCTGTATCTCTCATCAGTGGGATCTGAATGGGCTGAGTCAGAAAATTCGTGTAATGAACTGCATGCATTGGAAACACCATGGAATCCTTGAGCAAGTTGCTCGAGAGATAGATATGAGTTAGCATGTTGTAAATTAGGTAATTTGCAGCACATAAATGTTCTATAGATTTTGCTACACCAACTAACACTTGAACCTGCATTTCTCAACTAGCAGGGCCTTCTAGGGAGCCTCCAACCAAAAAGTAAGACTTGTAGTTCTCCCAGCAATTTGTTGAAGCAGACATTAGACCTCCACTCATATGCCATTATTTTGTTTGATGCTTTAAATATCTCATATTAACTACATGTTTATCAATGTAATTTCAGACCACAACAACTGCAACTCTTCAACTCTGTTATTTTCACTATCTGATGCCCACGGCAGTGTTATGGAGCATAGCACAAATGACAATGGGCTCGTTATTGTGTGTAGTGGAAAACCTTATAGTAGAGGAAACATTCAAAATCCTAGAGATAGTCTCCTGAACAAATTTACAACAGTCCAAAACTTAGTTTTCAGCTTCTCATCCAAATACAAGGAGGGATGCACATTTGAATTTTTCAAAAAGACCATCTTTATTTTCTTTCGTCAATTTTCCAAAGGCTAAATTCTTTTGGATTACAACTTGTACAAACACAAACCCTGATGAAGTCCTTGACAGGATGAAACACATTGACTGGGCTGACTGGATTGTATAGTTTTAATGAAAGTGAATAAAGATGGTCTTTCTGAAAAATCAAAGTTTGTCACCCTCCTCGTATTTGGATCAGATGCTGAAAACTACGTTTTGAGCTGTTCTGAGTTTGTACAAAGGGACTATTTCTAAGATATTGAGTGTTCCCTCTACCATAAGGTTTTCTAAATGTTTGGCAGATTCTGAGCAGTGGAACTGCCGGAGATGGAGCACCACTGTTGGGCATTACTGGGACTAGCACCAGTGGAGTTATCCTAAGGCCAACAATGCTCCTTCTTATGTGTGTAGTGGAGTGTACATCCTGCATAATGAAGTCATACAAATCGCTCCATTATGAATTAAAAGGCAGGCTCAGTTGCATTTTTGGTACAGCTGTCATTCATTTTAGGCTTCTTGTTTCACATTTCTGTATTTTTGCCATGAGCCAAGGCATGAGTGGGGTATCCTCTTTCACCTTCAGGACAGAGACAAATTAGTGTAACAAATGGAAATATGTAAATATTAAAAGACATGCATCTTCTGCAACAAACATGTTGCAATGAAGGTACATTAAAATACCACAGCTGCTGCCAAAGGAAGAATTAAGCACTTTAAAAAGCAATTCAGAAATAAACAAACGTATGCTCTCCTGAGAGCTACTGATTTTTTTAAATTTCAAGTGTTAGAAAATTTTAATTTGCTCGAACAATATTATCAATTTATGAATGCCTAGTTTAGCATAACTAGGCCATAACAGACCACACTGACAATCATTTATTAAATGCTGTAGAAAAGTGCATGTTTATTTTATATGTACATGTAATTCTCATCTGTAGTTATCGCAGGAGCAAGATGCAGGTTCTGAAGCGAGCTCACAAACCTCCCTCCCCCACCATATAAGCCTAACAATCCCAAAGCCACACATGGTGAGATGGGATAAGAGGGGAAATGAAGAGAAAAGAAAAGATACACGTCATGGAAGTGCACAGAGAGTAATAGAGACCGTTGGGATCTCTTTATGATCCCTGCATGCAAGACAAAGTATATGTGTAACTAAATATACACACTATAGATGTAACACAATCTCCCTCCTTATTTATTATTGCATTTGCACTCAGTAAACAACTACGTGTGAATTTTCCCTCTTCCACTTATGTTTATTAGTTAGTAGAAAAACGATCAAGTCCCGTCTATCTCAGCAAAGAAAACAGGAAAATTAGGTGTTTCTCTAATCATGGCAGGGTACTTATGTATGTAGAAAATGTGGCCCATGTGCTAACCTCTAATAATGCGAGAACAAGGAATCAGTAAAAAGCCCCACACAGATATTCATTCCAAAAGGAAAAAAACAAAATACATATTTTCCATTCGGACATGTAAAAAAGAAAACAGAACGTTACACAAAAATATGCAGGGCTTAAAAATAATTAATAATTAGTCCCTTGACTTCAGGAATGACTAACTACAGATTTTGCTTTTCCCACTGTTTATAGTAGTGCACAAAATGAAATGAATGAAATGAAATGAAGAATGCATTTGTTAAGCCCATGGCTACCTGGGTGTGCAGTCAAAATATCGATTTTCTTTTTATATCTACCTACACTAATATCGAGTTTTTTATATCGTAGGGACAGAATATCGATGCCAAGAATATCGTGAACAGAATATCGACCTTATGGTACGTAATATCTTTAGCAAAAGATCATTGTTAATGATATCAATATTTATATTAGTGTTATGCATTTTAGTATGTATTTTATATGAATGTTTAACATTTTTATAATTTTTTAGTATTATATTTGAATATATTTATTAAATGTTTAGAAATTGGTAATATTTTGAAGTAAATTTTGCGTTTTAGTATCAGAGCAGGTTATGGGTTTATAGGAGAATAGTTTGGGAAGGTATTTAATTATAAGCAATTAATTAATATGTTTTTATTTATTGTTATTGATTATTAATTCATTGTTAATCAACTATTATTTGGCAATGCATTTTTATTAATTGATTAATGTATCATTATATTAATTATAATGTATGTATTATTATTTTTATTTATTGTTATTGTTATTTGATTAATTGATACTTAATCATTAATGATCATGCATTTTTAATAATTGATTAATTTATAATGACATTAATTATGTTAATATTTATGTATAGCGGGTTGTGGGTTTATAGGGGAATAGGGTGGGAAGTAATTTAATTCTAATTAAATAATTTATATTTTTGTATTTATTGTTATTGATAAATAATGTATTGTTAAATAACTATTAATTGGTAATTAATGTTCACTAATTAATTACTTTAAAATCATATTAAGGATAATTAATGTATTATTATTTTTAATAATTGTTATTGTTAAATAATTTATTGTTAATTTATTTTTAATTGGTAATTAATTTTTATGAATTGATGAATTGATAATTACATTAATTGTGTTCTTTTTTATGTGTAATGGGTTGTGTGTTTTTGGTGGAATAGGGTTGGAAGTAATTTAATGTTATTTAAGTAAATATTAATTCAATTGTATTGGTATTTATTATACATTGTTTAGTTAATTAATTATTACTATGTTAGTTATTTTTCAAAAATTATTTAATTAATATGTATGTTAAGTTAACCCCTACGCTATCCAACATTTTCCACACTGTTACACTCGCTCGAGTTGGAATAGTAATTTTAACCCCTACGCTATCCAACACTTTTCCTAATGTTGCAATCACTGGAGTGGGAATAGCAATTTTTACCCGTACGCTGTCCAACACTTTCCCTACTGTTGCACTCACTGGAGTGGGAATTGTAATTTTTACCCCCCGCTATCGAACATTTTGCCTACTGTTGCACTCACTGGAGTGGGAATAGTAAATTGTACCCCTATGCTATCCAATACTTTCCCTTATGATGCACTCCCTGGAGTGGGAATAGTAATTTTTACCCCTACTCTATCCAACACTTTCTCTATTGTTGCACTCACTGGAGTGGGAATAGTAATTTTAACCCCTATGGTATCCAACACTTTCCCTACTGTTGCACTCCCAAGAGTGGGAATAGTCATTTTAACCCCTACGCTGTCCAACGCTTTCCCTACTGTTGCACTCATTGGAGTGGGAATAGTAATTGTTACCCCTTTGCTGTCCAACACTTTCCCTACTGCTGCACTCTTTGGAGTTAGAATTTTAATTTTATTACTTCCGCCTTCTAATATTTTTTGCATTATTTTAGTTAATGTAGTGTATTATTAATTTGAAAAAGATTAAAAATCTATATTTTTTATTTATTTATTATATATATTTATTTAATTAGTATTTATATTATTGTTTTATGTGTATAGATGTATTTATAATTAATATGCAATTTTTTAACAAATTATACGTTATTAAAATAAGTATTAGTAAGTATGTATATATATATATATATATATTAAGTATTATATGTATATGTTTAATTTACTTTCACATTACATTTATATTATTTATAATTTTTAAACTTTTAAAATATTTTCAACTATGTTTATTTTAATTATATGTATTATTCATTTTATTTTACATTCTTTTTTTAACTTAAATAAAAAACGATATTTTTAACAATAATTTTGAGATCGATATTTTTTCCGATATTTTTTTACTTACCATAATGTAGATATGATGTTGATATTCTTGAATGTGATATTCTTACGTCAATATTTCTGTAGGTCGCTATTCTGAGCTTCGATATTCTGTTAGTGATTCGGCTACCATAAGGCATCCCGGGGCTGACAACGGCAAATAGCGGAGAGCCAATCAGACTAAGGGAATAGCCAGGATTTTACAGTTTACAGAAGGCAAGATGGTTAGATTCCTTTCGTAGAGAGGGAGAGAGTTCCAGAGCTTAGCTGCATTGTAGGAGAACAGACGACCCCCACTTCTGGCCCTCCTAAACCTAGAAACAGTAGCCAGGTGCAGGTCATCTGAGCGAAGGCATCTGTTAGCACGGTAAGGCCAAATCATAGAGTGATTAATAACACGACCCTTTCCGACTAACGATTTGTGAATAATACACATAGCCTTGAAATTAACTCTCTTCCTAATAGGGAGCCAATGGAGTGAATTCAAAACAGATTTAGCTGATTGGTATTTCGGGATATCCAAAAGAATTCTGGCTGCCAAATTCTGTACCATCTGAAGTTTTGAAAGGGTTATGCATGGGGCTCCCAAATGAAGGGCATTCCCATAATCCAGATGTAAAAGAATGAGCGCCTGGACCATAAGTTTCCTTGACTAAAAAGGGAGAAGGGGAAGGACTTTACGAAGCATCTTTAAGATGCCATAGCACGAGGCCGCTATGTTGCTTGCCTGGACCTTGAAGGTCAGTTCTTGGTCTAACCAGAAACCCAGGCTTTTTATCTGGGGCTTGGGAGTAGGACGGGGCCCAGAGTGGTCGGCCACGATGTATTGCGATCAGAGGGGGACAGATTCCTCATAAAATCAATTTCTCAGTTTTTGTCCCATTCAGTTTCAAAAAGGAGTCATTCAACCACTAAGCAACCTCTTCCAAGCATGGACGGAGGCTAGGGGTGGAGTTATCAGCATGGTTAAGAACCACCACAAGTTGCGTATCACCTGCATAGGTCACTATGTAAACCCCAAAAGGCAACACACACCCCCCGATGGCCTCATGTAAATGTTAAATAATGTGTGACTCAAGGATGACCCCTGGGGGACACCACAGCGGAGAGGCACCTGTCTTGAGGCCACATAAGTGTCAAAAACCTGAAAGGATCTCTCTCTCATTAAAGATTGCAGCCATGCCAGAGGGACACCAGTGACCCCAATTCTTATGAGTCAATGGATCAAGACAAAAGGAACTGGAATCTCGAAATGCCATGGAGAATATATTAGATAAATATCAAACTTTTCATATAATATGAAGCGCGCATTATGAATTTAGAAGTGGTACATGGATTTTTTAGAGGTTGTTTCTATTTTGTTTGCCTTTTGCCGGATTAGTCATGTATTAATCGCAAGGCCAGGGATCAAGAAATGGAATTGTGGAGAAGAGGAAAGCTACCGTACTGCAGCATGAAGCCGAATGCTGACTTTGGACGTTGAGGTGACCCAGAAGCAAACAGGTGAGCCTGAAGGCAGGGATGGAAGACACACACATGTACACTAGAACACGAAGAGGTCTTCCGTTCCTGCTGGCCATCTTTATTTCTGACTTGCTCCGCCCTGTCTGCACATACGATTGGGTGCATAGCACACCTGACAGTATGAGTTTTTCACATGCATGTATCATTCTTCATTTCAGAAAATCATTGAAAATTCAGCTTCATACATGGTCTCTGTGTTAATCAAACTTATAATAATATGTTCTTCTCTCCAGATTGAAGGATGTGTCATACCAATAGATTTATTGCCTGTACCGAATGAAATATTTTCAATGTAACTAATCTATGCAATGTCATGTTATGATATATATATATATTCACTGAAAAAAACAGAGGTTTCACACCAGTTATAGTTAGGAATTAGCATTTAAAAAAACCTATTAAATTCACTGAAAAAACCATAGGTTTCACACCAGTTATAGTTAGCTGGAAATTTTACTGACATAAAACCATTGAAATTTCCACGTTATAGTTAGTTGGACTTACTATAACTTGCGCGCCTGCAATGCACTGCTGATGATGTCACATATTACATCACTCATGACATGGTCAGTGACATCACTCATGACATCACTGATGACACCATCCAGTGAATGTGTGTCTTTCTGAAAAATAAATATGTTTTATATATGTATATGTAAAGATCGATGGAAGAATAAATGTTTAAATAAGTGTCTTAATGGATGTTTTTAAAAAAAAAAATGATTGGTTAACTGGTTTATTAAGTGTATCTTAGTGAATACATATATTAGCGAGTAACTTTTAAATATTGAAATATATGTATCAGTGTTTCACTTTGTGTATAAGTGGCTGCATGGGTTGGTGACTGACTCACTGTTTGTATGTGTTTTGAAGACACCAAATGTATAGGATTGTAAGGGTGGATGAGTGTGTATATGTGTGTGTTAGTGAGTGAATGACTGTATCACTAGTGTCTTTATTAGTAACGACATATGTTTTAATCAAGTATATGTGAGTATTGATGTATATAAGTGAGTATATGTGAGAGTGAGAGATTGTAAGAGTTCCTGTTTAAATAGGTATGTGTTTCTTTAAGTGATTGTTTATGAGAGTAAGTATGTGTAAGTTTCCCTAGAAGTAATGTGCTAGTGTGTGTATACTTGCATATGCAAATAAATGGATGTTCAATAGTTTATTTGCATGTGTGAGTATGTGTGTGAGTAACTTTTGGATGACTGTCGGTGTGTAACAGGATGTATTTGTGTATCACTACATATGATGAGTGAGTATATGTATGAGTGACTATATAGAACTGTTGCTGAATGAGTGGGTGTGTATATAGATGGTGGAATTACTGAATTGGTTGTTGTATCTGGTATGGGTATCTCCATTTTTTGAAAATGTTAGTTTCTATTTTTGAATATGTGTTTCAAGGGTTACATTACACTGAAAGGAGGTCTGTCAGTCTGTCACAAGGATGGTGTCATCAGTGATGTCATGAGTGATTTTACTGACCATGTCATGAGTGATGTAATTTGTGACGTCATCAGCAGTGTATTGCAGGCGCGCAAGTTATAGTAAGTCCAACTAACTATAACATGGGAATTTCAATGGTTTTATGTCAGTAAAATTTCCAGCTAACTATAACTGGTGTGAAACCTATGGTTTTTTCAGTGAATTTAATAGGTTTTTGAAATGCTAATTCCTAACTATAACTGGTGTGAAACCTATGTTTTTTTCTGTGCATTTCATAGGTTTTTTAAATACTAATTCCTAACTATATATAGGGCCTCAAACCTCTGAAATGTAATATTTTTTATAATGAACCTTATATTGTATATTTATATAATACTATTTTTTTTTTTGCCCTGGAGCGCTCCCGGTGCGCGCCCCGGTGTGCGCACCAGAAAGCGCAGTTTTTCGGCACGCCCCGGGGCGCGCACCGATTAGCATCCCGTTAGCGCTATTGCTGCAAACGAAAACATCGCTGTGACGTATCGCGTAGCCGCGTCCGTGTGATACGCACGCGTAAGCGCACCCGCAAGCATTCGAGCAAATACGATTGTGCATTGTAAACATCCGATGCGCTTACGCGACGCGACCCAAGGCGCGCCCGGGGGCGCGTCGCATAAGCGCGTCGGGTCATGTGACCTGAAAATAACACTTTTTATTGGTGCAGAACAGTTTTGGTTTCCAAATGATGAAAGCCCGGATCATGTGATCTGAAAATAACACTTTTCATTGGTTCAGGACAGGTTTTTTTTTCCAAATGATGAAAGACCCCACCTTTTTTCCTTATTCTGACTTTGTCCTTTGACTGAGGAAGACCGGTTTCAACTTCTTTGAGAAATATTTTGTACTTTAAAATGGCTACAGTAGCAGCAGCAGCTGGAGCATCTGCACCACCACCACCACCACCACCAAGAGGACCACCACAACATTACATTGGTGGTCAAGAAGAGGAGGAGGAGGAAGAGGAGGAGGAGGAGGGGAGAAGGTGGCTACAAGAAGACAATACCCCATACAAGCCAAGGCCGCACATTGTATGGGAGTTTTTTTCTATCCCAGAGGGCAAGAAGAAAGTCAATGCGCCCAAGGTGACTTGCCTAATCTGTGGCATGGAACTTTCAAGGGGGAACCCGAACAAAAAATATTCTTTTGGTAATAAAACCATGATTAGACACATGCAGCGCAAGCATCCGAACAACTATTCTGTTGCAGAGATGAGAGAACTGGCCAGTAACCCTCCCCAATCTTCAACCACCACCTCCAAAAGAAAGCAACCCACTCCATCGGGACCAGAGACAAGGGAGACAATCCCTTGCATACAACCATGGTTTGGGGAATTCAGAATTACATGTATTTTTTGTGGTAAGACCATCTCCTATGGTGAACAGAGCATAAAGCTCATCCTCCTTGCTGGTGACAACCACAATTGCCCCAAAAAACCCTACTTTTTTCCTTTTTTTTTGTTCCAGTTGAGCCATTTTCCATTCCCTGTTTTTTGTTTCTCCCCATAAAAATAACAAAAAATAACAAACAAATATAAAATAGTTCATAAAAGCCAAAAAAGTACAAAATGTTCAAAAAACATTAAAAAAAATAAAACAACAAAAAGAAGAAAAAAAACAGTTCTTTTTAGAACTACCTCCAATTTATAAAAAAAGGCTACATTTTTTAAAAACTCTGTCATTCTTTTTTCCCCTTGATAAGCTCCCCGGTCCGCTCCCCTGTGCGCGTACCGGGCGCTCCCCCCACGCAAATAAAAAAAATATAATTTTTTTGCCCCGTGGGGCCCTTTTATAGCCCCCACATCAAACCTAGGGGGACAAGGGGGTCTACTCTGCCCCCTTATGGTCATTTCCCCCTTTGTTTTTGCCACCTCTTGTGTCTCGATCCTACCGAGACACAAGATGGCGGCCGCTCCGGGCTGTTTGGAATGTTGAAAGACACCCGAGAGCCAATCAGCTTTTCGCGCGCGAACTCGCGTAGCGCGCTGGTTAGCGCCCCGGTGTGCATACAGGGGCACGACCATAGATATATATATGTTTTTGTTATCCTAAATTACTCAAAATCCACTGGAGCACATATCTTGAGACATAGCAAAGGCACATCGGGCTACCAGTCCCTACAATTTTGCCAAGTTTGGTGGAAATCCATTCAGCCGTTCGGGCTAAAAGTGAGGTCGACCATCTTATGGAAATTAACATGGGGAAAACACATTTTGGGACTCCCTTTATCTCGGCCCCCGCTTCACGAATCCCCCCCAAACTTTCAGGGAAGGACCGGAGCGAGGCAGATTCCTCAACTGGCGCCAAAGTTATTCACAATAGAATGTTGAGATTTTGCATTGAAAATAATCCTAACTATAACTACCTACTGGCGACCAGTAGGATATATATATATATATTACCTACTGGCGTGTCGCCAGTAGGTATATATAGTTAGGATTATTTGTCTATGGAACTTTTGAAAATTCTATGTCTAATAACTTTGGCGTTTGTGGACGGAATCGGCTGAAATTTTCAGGAAAATGGCACATTTTGTTTCTGAGCAGCCCCTGAAAATTCGGGGGGGTTTCATCAAGGGGGTGCGGAGAAAAAAGGGGGGTCCCAAAACACGTTTTTCCCATTCATTTTTCCATAGGGCCTTTGGCCTCACTTTTAGCTCGAACGGCTGAATGGATTTGCACGAAACTTGGCAAAATTGTAGGGACTGTTAGCCCGATGTGCCTTTGCTAGGTCTCAATATATGTGCTCCAGTGGTTTTTGAGAAATTAACGTTCAAAACAAGATATATATCTGTAACAGCGCTCCGGGCTGCGCTCCGGTCCGCTTACTTTTCGCGAAACGGAACTTTGCGATGCGAAGCTGATTGGCTCTCCGGTGTCTGTCAACATTCTAAACAGTCCGGAGCGGCCGCCATCTTATCTCTCGGTAGGATCGAGAGAGAAGAAGAGGTGAAAAACGAAGGGGGAATTTAATGAAAGGGGGCAAGGTATACCCCTCTTGACCCCCTAGGAATTATGTTGGGGTTATTAAAGGGTCCCGTGGGGAAAATAAAAAAAAAATAATTTTTCACGGTAGAAGCGCTTCCCGGGCCGCGAACTGGGCTGCAAACTGGTAGCGAAACGGGAATTCGCCATTTTGTGTTTCGTTTTAATTAAATTACTAGGTATAAGGGGGTGCGGGAGACGTATCCTGATCCCTTATGTTTTCTGAGGGTGGCTGAGGAGGCTCATATATGTTGATACATGTCTTCCAGCGGCTGTGCGTGAGCTTTTTTTTTTTTTTGCTGCGTGACGTCTGTTAACGTTCGATTCGATGGAAATCAGGAAGTGTTGACCACCATTTTGTCACTGCGAGTAAATATTTTGTTATAAATGAATCCTTATTGATAAACATTGTCTGCGCCATCTTGCCTTTTTGTCCAATGCCACAATTTTGTCGTGCACAGCAGCCATTTTAGATGCCTTGACCAGACCCACTCTCTGCACGCCCTCGATTCTCAGCACGGCTCCCCACCCTCGCAAGCATCTCCCCCACGCACTGGTCACCCCCGCTCTCTCTCTCATGCATGGGCCATATACTTCCCCCCATCTGCGCTGCTCTTCCCTGAGAATCACACCCTGTGCCCGCCCGACACCTCCCTTTCACCCTATTCACTACCGCACCCTCTGACACTCCTCTTCCTCTGTGTCCAATTGTCCAGGCCGGACCCAGGCTATCACCTAGCCCTGCGGATGTAGTTTATGGCCCCAGCTGTAGAGAATCCAGACATACCAATCCTCCCGATTCAGGCGTGAGACTACTGATTTCAGTGCTAGTCTCCCGCCTTCCGATTCCTGCAAGCAAAAACCCGAGGGCATATTACCAACAACTAGCGATAATTTTTGTCTCTAACTTGTTTAGAGACAAAAATTATCGCCGCACATCGGCGAATTTTATCGCAGATAAACCTTGCTATTAGCAAGGTTTATCGCAAATGCGATAAAAAACGGCCGCAATGCATGAATATCGCTGAAAAGTCAGCGATATTCATGCATTATCCAGCAAATGCTCTTAGCCATGTTATCCACCTCCCATTGGATAACATGGCTAAAAACTGCTCAGGGCAGGTGTTAGCTTTTGGAGATATTCGCGCTTAGCGCGAATATCTCCAAAAGTTGGTAATAGGAGATAGCGATGTTAGGGACTGTTTCCAGTCGCTAACATCTTGGCAGGCCCACTTTGCATGTCATTAGTGATAAATATCACTGACATGCAAAGCGGGGCCCAAGATGGTCGCTATCTCCTTTTAGCTGTCACTAACTGGTGTTAGCGACAGCTTGGTAATAGGGAGATAATTTTATCTCCGCTTTCTTGGCTTTTAAAGCCAAAAAAGCGGAAATAAACCCCCTTGATAATATGCCCCACGATTCCTCGGGGGTTTCAGCTGACAGGGCTTGGTATTGTGTTACGTGCTAATTCTTCCAGGAAACGTCAGAGGGTCGATGCAGGGGTTCTAGAAGGGGTGATAAACCATTTAAGCCTCATGAACAAGCGCATGGTCTTTTAAAGATTTGTGAAGTACTCGGGGCGGCGGTGTGTGTGTGCCCTCTTTCAGGAGCGGGCGGGGGGGGGGCACTGCCAGCAACTTGCCAGGCCAGGCAGTGTTCAACACGTGCATCACCCTTTCTCTGCCTGCTATTGCGCTCCATGCTTCGGAAAGGTAAGAAAAAGAACGTGCATTTGAGTTTGAAATGTCCGATCCTGTAGCAGTACACTTGCAAAGCCCACACATGACAATAACCCGATTCAAGGCCCCATTCACCCGATTTTTTAAAAAAATATAGTACTCCAAGAAAGTAGGATTATAAAACTTTATTAACTGTTAAATATAACGAACGCAACAAAAACTGTAAATATATTTAAACATTTTTTGACAAAAAAAAACAACAATGGTCAGAAGCTGTCTTTTGTGCGAATAGTCCCAAGGCAGCACAACGTGCTGAGTTGTGGAAGGCACCCAGGTGAAGAACCATCCCTTCTTTAAACCCCATGGTGACCAACTATAGTTTCAATGAGTGCTATGTCCCAGGTTTTACATAAAGTAGTGTTTACCTAGAGTGGTGCTGTGTAGGACACTCTGAATGGAAATTAACCAGAACTATAATGATAACAACAACAACAACAACAATAATATAACTTTTATGCCCAAATTACGCAAACATTTAGCTAATCTGCTAAAGGGGGGAGTCGCCATTTCTTTTGATAATTTATTCACCCATCTGTAGCCTCTCTAATCTCCATTACAATGTGTTTCTTGCTGAAATTAACCAGAACTATAACCATAACAACAACAACAACAATAATATAACTTTAATGTCCAAATTACGCAAAGATTTAGCTAATCTCCTAAAGGGGGGAGTCACCATTTCTTTTGATAATTTATTCATCCATCCGTAGCCTCTCTAATCTCCATTACAATATGTTTCTTGCTGTCGCTAGCTGATGAAAAAACTAAAGTGATAACTTCCTCATCCTTATTTTGTCTTTCTTTGTTCCTTAAGATGTTATCTGTGTCAACCTCTTCCGAGAATGCTGATGCGTTAGGGATTTTCTCGTGTTTCTTAATAGCATTGGTGTCTGCACACTTCTTTGTCAATTCTGTGAACATGATAACTGCTTCATAAACAGACAATATCTTTGTTAAGTCATTAGTGTTAAGTGTGTCTGAAACTACAGTGCCCTTCTGTTTTTCTTTCTTCAGGCTCTACAGAGTTTTGTGTGTTGTTCTTTTGAGCGACAATTATTCCAGAGGTTTCAGGTTCACTTGTTTTGTCCTGCAGTGAGTTAACAGCTTTAGAGACTTCATGTTTATTTGCTATGTCCTGCTGTGCGTCAACTGCTTCAGAGACGTCAGCCTCATTTGTTATGTTTGACTAGATCCTGGACCTGCCCGGCCGCGCCCAAAATGGCGCCGGTGTAAATGGGACTCGTAACTGCTTGTTGTGTACTGGTTGCCCAACCTTGATATCACGAGATACGTATGCAGTTTTGAAGCACATGGCGGAGGCTCGTCTGCTGTAGTGGGGCGCCCCTTTATCGTTTCAGTTGCCATTCCGCCCGCTTTTGCTACACTGTGCCTTTTCCGCCATTCAGCTGTTTACCGCCCGCTCTTACGGCTACAGCGTCTCGCTCACCATGTAGTTGAGTTGCTCCCACTCTTGCGGTGCAGCGATAGGCGGCTGCCACAGGACTCTTAAAATGGCGGCCGGCTCTTCGGATTTGGGCCTGGTCCAGTAAAATGGCCCTGGGACACCTTGGAACTCGGACGCTTGTCTGCCAGGGCTTGGGTCCCATTCTCGAAAGCGTCCCCTCAGCCTTGAAGATTCTACAAAAGTCTTGGGGGCCCTCGACTCCCGCAGGCTTCCGGTGGGGAGCGGCTGCCATGATTGCTTGCGGAATGGCCACGACGGAGCTACGAGATGGTGGTGCTCTCATGGTGACGCCAGCTTCAGTCTGAAACATCCAGAAACAAGGTGGGGCTTTCATCGTTTGGGAAAAAAAATGTTTTAATCCAATGAAAAGTGTTATTTTTAGGTCACATGACCTAGTCTTACATCATTAGGAAAACAAAAGTAAAATGAACCAATGAAAAGTTTTATTAACAAGTCACATGACCTGTTATGCTTACGTTACGCGCTGCGCGGTGCGCTCTGGATCGTTTCCGGGAAGCTGCGCCTTGCGCACCGGAGCACTTCCGGGTGCGCTAACGCGGCCCGTCATATGACGCATTACGCGACAACGCAGGTCCAGAATATAGTCAAAATGTCTCCACCAACCAGCGGTCGGAATACACCCGCTTTCAGCAGTCCAAAAAGTTCTGTTAAATCGCAAGAGCGGGAGCAACTCAACTACATGGTGAGCGAGACGCTGTAGTCGCAAGAGCGGGCGGTAAGCAGCTGAATGGCGGAAGAGGCACAGAGTAGCAAAAGCGGGCGGAATGGCAACTAAAACGGTAAAGGGGCGCCCCACTACAGCGTGTCTTCAGGTCAAACGGATTGTGGGACAAGGTCCAGAATGGAAGAGTCATCAAAAGGCAAAAAATTCTGCCGGACCCCGGGAGCCGGCCGCCTATGTCGGGGGCGATCTCAGGCCACACCAGGGCAACACGACTTGGGTAGGGGGCAGGAGCCAAGCGCCCCCTCCCAGTCCGCGCCATCTCACCGCCCCTCGGGGGCCTCCGTCAAGCGGTTTAGGGAGGCACCGTATCACATTGTTTTCCAATGCAGTCAGGTCCTCAAACGGACCCCACTTACTTTGAATAGTGAAGCTGCAGCAGGTGCAAATAAGGTTTAGACAGTGTTACAAGCGCTGCTTGGAACTCTGAAGTATGGCACTCAACATCCAGGACTTATGCCATTTGTGTAAGGCAGTGACATCGAAGCAACTCAGGGACCAAAAGCATGAACGAACATACACGTATGAAAATCTTATTTGGGGAAGGGGCAGGATCCAAACGCCCCCTCCCAGTTCGCTCCACCACACCGTATGTAGAAAATCTGAAGCCATCGTTCTACAAACTCTAAACCAGCCTTGGATGGAAAAATCTTAAAGAATGTACAAACTGAAAACCAATTTTTGTCTGCATAGCATCAGCAGCAACGCTTGCTATCAGTGCATGAGTTTCATGCTCGATCGATTGAGCTAGCCGGATCGGGCAACAAAAAGTATAAAATAGTTATGTAAATAGTTATTTAATAAAATGTTTTACCCTGTTACTTTGCTGGTGTGTTGTATATATTTATAATATTTGCATAGGGTTTGTTGTTATTTTGGGCGGGGTGGGTGGCGGAGTCGAGCTGTCTTGCAGCCATCATGGTGTGGAGCTCAGTTCATCTCACTATTTTCGTATTTCTCATGAAGGGTTGTTCCTAATGTTTGTATTTTAGCGAGGTCAAAAAGAGATCCAATTAGTGGTCTACTGATTTTGCTCGATTACTTTTATTTTTTTACACGATTTTTCACTATCTGCAAAGACTAAACAGAGTATTGCGACTTTGTGCTTGTTTGTAAATAGAGAATGATCCAAAGAGAACCAATTCTAAAACAGTAAATGCTTGGATAACAATCAATCAAATGGAGAGACAAGCAGGTACGACGGATTACAACGGGGGTAAAGGTCTGCGTTAACTACCCTTCACTATCTGCAAAGAGAGAGTACTACTAAGAGAAAAGAGGGGAGGGGGGGGGCAGCGTTCAAAGCACATCAGCGTGCATAAACACGAAAACGTTTTTACCTATCACGTACTTGACATTTGACAGCTTTTGATATTTGCTATTAAAAAACCATTGAAATTCACAGAAAAAAACATAGGTTATAGTCCATATATAGTTAGGAATTTGCATTTACAAAACCTTGAAAATTCACTGAAAAAACCATTGGTTATAGAACATATATAGTTAGGAATTTGCATTTACAAAACCTTATTTTACTCGCATAAAACCATTGAAATTCCTTATATAGTTAGAGGCGTTAACTATATATCGCGCACCCGCAATCCACTGCTGATGATGTCACATATTACATCATTCATGACATGGTTAGTGACATCACTGATGACATCTCAAATGACATCACTGATAAAATCACTGATAACATCTCATTTGACATTACTGATCACATCACTGATGATATCATTCATGTGATAATACCATGAACCTCTTCAGACTCTAATATAACCTTAGATACAATCAGTGTAAACAGACAGTCACAGACTGTCACTCATCCATGGAGTTACTCACACACCTAGTCAGTCATGCAAACAATCAATCACACTTCCATTTCCTCAACTATACAGTTATACACACCTTACTTATTCAAACATATACTAACACATATTTACTCTGTTATACAATCCCTGATACAAGTTCACAATGATCCATACAGCCACTCACACATTCACTGGCTCTTATGCACAGTTATTTATATATGTCAACTCTCACATGTACTGTGTTTTACATATGTACTTACTTTGACATGTAGCACTGAGATATCCATTCACTCACTAATACACTAATGCACACAGTCATCCGCCCATACAGCTGTTTCCACATGCAGTTTTGAACCCATACATATAGTGAATCAACTACTCACACATCTATGTACAGAGTCACACACCTCCCAGCTACCCATACACACACTCAGTGTCCCATACAAATACTTGGACAACCAATCAATAACCCATACAGTTATTCATATAGCTACTGATCAACACATGCAGCAGTTTGTAGAACAACAGATATAATGATGGACAAATTAAGATAGTTTAGTCACTAACCCATGCACTCATTAAGACACATTTAATCATTCTCTCATACAGTCAGTCATGCACCTACTAAATCCTTCTTCCAGACACTTATACATCCACTCATTCTTCAATATGTAAGACACATTTTAACTTTACAGAAACATACAGTCACTGGATGTTGTCATCAGTGATATCATTTGAGATGTCATCAGATGTGCCTCTTCTGCCATTCAGCTGTTTACCGCCCGCTCTTGCGACTACAGCGTCTCGCTCACCATGTAGTTGAGTTACTCCCGCTCTTGCGATTTAACAGAAGTTTTTGGACTGCTGAAAGCGGTTGTATTCCGACCGCTGGTTGGTGGAGACATTTTGACTATATTCTGGACCTATGTTATCTCGTAATGCGTCATATGACACGCCGCGTTAGCGCACCCGGAAGTGCTCCGGTGCGCAAGGAGCAGCTTCCCGAAAACGATCCAGAGCGCACTGCGCAGCGTGTAACGTAAGCATAACAGGTCATGTGACTTGTTAATAAAACTTTGTCAAGCGGGGGCCGAGATAAAAGGGGGGTCCCAAAACGCGTTTTCCCCATGTTAATTTCCATAGGGCGGTCGATTTCACTTTTAGCCCGAACGGCTGAATGGATTTCCACCAAACTTGGCAAAATTGTAGGGACTGGTAGCCCGATGTGCCTTTGCTATGTCTCAAGATATGTGCTCCAGTCGATTTTGAGTAATTAAGGTTCAAAAATATATATATATCTGTAGCCGCGCTCCGGTACGCGCTCCGGTACGCGCTCCGGTACGCGCACCGGGCGCGCCACGCGACTTGCGCGCAGAAAGCTGATTGGCTCTTAGTTGTCTGTAAACATTCTAAACAGTCCGGAGCGGCCGCCATCTTGTCTATCGGTAAAATCTAGTCATAAGAGGTGGCAAAAACAAAGGGGGGAATTGACCATAAGGGGGTAGGGTAGACCCCCCCTGACCCCCTAGGTTTGATATGGGGGCCATTAAAGGGCCCCGCGGGGCCTCAAAAAATTTTTTTTTTTTTTGCGTTTTTCGCGGGGGAAGCGCCCGGTACGCGCACCGGGGAGCGCACCGGGGAGCGCTCCAAGGAGGGTACTTTGGAAAAATAATCACTTTTAAAAATTGTATGTTTATTAATTGTTTTTTTTATTTTTTGTAAGTACCTACATGTAGGTACCAATGCAGAGACTTTAATTTAATGTACACCATCTCCTCTGTAGATATCTTGCATGTTGTTATTGTATTTCTTGTGGTATATGGAAGTTATAACATAGTCTGTCTGGAAAGCAGAAACAGATCTTTTAAGCACTCCCTGAGAATTTCTAGGGGATCATGAGTAGTCTATCCTGTCCCTTATGAAAAAGAGGTGTAAAATATACATAGGAGATACTATAGTGTGAGAAAGGTAGTAACTATGAGTAAACTTACTATGTAATAATAGAAAAATAGTTGAACAGTATACTATAAGTCTCACTTTATTTTTTAAAATTTTTTCGTAATACTTTATGAATTACATATAAAAATGAATATTGTCTCAAACAATTTGAAATTATTAAATATAAATTTATTCCTCTGATTCTTTTTCATAATTTAATAAAATTTCTAACATAATATTGTCCGGAATTTCCTCATAATTATAAGTACATGATTCCATTTGTTCCAAACATTCTATAAACTGTTCATCCAAAGAGTCATCCATGAAATCAACTTCTTTTTTTTGCTCTTCTGGTTTTTCCACCTTTACTTTGATAGAAGTATCATTTGTCTTATTTTCTCCTTCCATTTTCTTTCTGAAAATTGCATAGAAAATAACTATATTAGTAGAGTTAGGGTACTGTATACCAGAGAAGCCTAACTCAATCCATAACTATTACAGAGAAGTCTATCTCTATCTCTAAGTATTAAAGAGGGATAGCATATAACTAACAGAATATTTTTTCAGAAATTAACTTAAAGGGTACAATATACTTCCATAATAACAATTTACCTTAGAGAAATCAGTTGAAGTTGTCAGTGATATTTGTTTTCAAATGTACTTCTGGAAGCAGTAGTCAAAATGGCTGTGTTTCCCTCTCTTCTTTTATATATATTCTTGTACTTAACCAATCAAACGTCAGGAAATAATCGTAGAAAATGAAAGATACTTTTTAATTGGTTGTAAATTCTAACATTACAAGTGTGTTTTTGTCATGTAATTTACCTCAGGATATTTAGACAGGCCTGTAGCCTAAATGTCTCAATGGAATTTCACCAAATTTGGGCAAATGGTAGGGACTGCTATGTAGTAGGGCCTATTCTATATTTGATGAAAGTGTCTCCATTGCGTTTTCCGTAATTTACTTTCCCCCCCTTTTTTATTGTGCGCTTACCGGTGCGCGCTCCGGTACGCGCACCGGCAGCGTAACGGGAGCCCTCCATTTTGTGTTTCGGGACAATCGAGTCACAAGATGGAGGGCAATCAATGTTCGGTATGGCTAGAAGGGGGCACAGTAGAGACTTCTTGACCCTCTACGTTTTCTGAGGGGGTCTTAGGAGGCTCATAAAGGTGAAAACAAAAAAAAAATATGTGATATTTTTCGCGGGGGAAGCGCCCGGTACGCGCACCGGGGAGCGTACCGGGAAGCGTACTTTGGTGAAAAATAGTGAAAAAAGTTAAAAAAAATAAACGTTTTGAATGATCAGAGGTAGGGTAGCTCTGAAAAGAGCTTTTGGGTTCTGTGGTTGATTTAGGTACCTACAAGTAGGTTCCAATGCACATTCTTAAATTCAGGAGGAATACTCTATTCCCTTCATCTGAGAAGTGCACTCCATCTCCTCTGTAGATGTCTTGCATGTTGTAACGCAAGTTATTATTGTATATTGAACCCATTCCATAGTCTCTCATGTAAGCAGAAACAGATTTATTCACATGTTTCCGTGCTTTCTCAATTGTGGACAAAATTGGTTGGACCAGTTCCATTTCTGTCTTTGGCATATATTGGAATATACCAAGGCAGTGTGGGGAAAAAGTATCATCAATTGATGAAAGGTGTCCTTTAAAAGCATTTCCAGACCTACCCCAGTCAATGTGCCTAGATCGTTCCCACCACAGTGCACAATTATAAGGTCAGGTTCTGGCAGATGCAAAAAGGTTTTCACCAATGGTATCAATTGGTGACATTTTAATCCTCTGTGGCCAATCCACTTGATTTCCACATTTGATAAATCAAGGTTATGAAAATTTCTGCTAGCTGCATACCTTTGAGCCCAGTGGATGTAGCTATGTCCAATAATCCAGACAGAGTACATGATGTGAGAAGGTTCTGGTCCAGTCAGATGAAGTGTGGGAATGAAATGGTAGTTGGAACAGTAGGAGTTTACAAAAAAATAATTGTGGAGTTTCTCTGCTCTTGAATCACAAGCAATGATTGGTGGATTCAGATAGTTGAAAACTGAAAGTTAGGGTGCATGGTTATGTTGTGTGAAAGAAGCAATTTGAATGGTTCAAAAAAAGTCACCAAAAGCAAAAATACCCTGTATAGGCTGCTGTATTGAGAGGTCAAACATCCTTGCTGAGTTAATTTGCAACATTGTAAGATAAACTTTTGAACCTTACAGTTCAGTTAGGAGGGAGTTGCTATGGTAACAGATAGAAAGGTTTGAGAGGGGGATGGGTTTTGGTTTGAAAATAGTGAGGGAAGAGTTTTCATTGGTTGAATTAAGGCATATGTGTACAAAGATAGAGATTTTCTATGCCAGTCTTGGTTTCAGTGTATTGAGAGCACACCTTTTCCTCTGCTAAAGAAAAATTGGTGTGTGTGTCTGACACTGTTTTCAATCTCCAAAAGCATTTGTAAAGGTAAGTAATGATTCATTTAATTTAGATAAAGATTTATTTGCTCTATGGAGAATATTTGGAAGCAGATAGTTATGTTTTAGAAGTGAAATTGTATGTTAGTATATAAGTCCTGCGCAGTGTTTCTTACATGTTATTCAAAAATCGATTTTGGGTGCAAATGAATTGTATTTTTATTTGGCTTTTTTTATGATTGCCATGTGCAGCTAGTGCATCACTTTAAACATGGGTAATAAGTGATGCACTGGTGGCGCAAGGCCTTTATAAATCAGACCCTGACTTTGTTTGATGATATTGAGTGGTTGTACATAGGTTCTGCGCAGTGTTTCTTACATGTTATTCAAAAATCGATTTTTGGGTGCAATTGATTGGTATATGCATTTGGCCCTTATTTATGAATGCCATGTGCAGCTGATGCATCAGTTTAAACATGGGTAATAAGTGATGCACTGGTGGCGCAAGGCCTTTATAAATCAGACCCTGACTTTGTTTGATGATATTGAGTGGTTGTACATTGGTTCTGCGAAGTGTTTCTTACATGTTATTCAAAAATCGATTTTTTGGTGCAATTGATTGGTATATGCATTTGGCCCTTATTTATGAATGCCATGTGCAGCTGATGCATCACTTTAAACATGGGTAATAAGTGATGCACTGGTGGCGCAAGGCCTTTATAAATCAGACCCTGACTTTGTTTGATGATATTGAGTGGTTGTACTTAGGTTCTGTGCAGTGTTTCTTTCATGTTATTCAAAAATCGATTTTTGGGTGCAATTGATTGGTATATGCATTTGGCCCTTATTTATGAATGCCATGTGCAGCTGATGCATCACTTTAAACATGGGTAATAAGTGATGCACTGGTGGCGCAAGGCCTTTATAAATCAGACCCTGACTTTGTTTGATGATATTGAGTGGTTGTACATAGGTTCTGCCCAGTGTTTCTTACATGTTATTCAAAAATCGATTTTTGGGTGCAATTGATTGGTATGTGCATTTGGCTCTTTTTTATGATTGCCATGTGCAGCTGATGCATGACTTTAAACATGGGTAATAAGTGACGCACTGGTGGCGCAAGGCTTTCATAAATAAGGCCCTGACTTTCTTTGATGATATTGAGTGGTTGTACATAGGTTCTGCCCAGTGTTTCTTACATGTTATTTAAAAATCGATTTTTGGGTGCAATTGATTGGTATATGCATTTGGCCCTTATTTATGAATGCCATGTGCAGCTGATGCATCACTTTAAACATGGGTAATAAGTGATGCACTGGTGGCGCAAGGCCTTTATAAATCAGACCCTGACTTTGTTTGATGATATTGAGTGGTTGTACATAGGTTCTGCGCAGTGTTTCTTACATGTTATTCAAAAATCGATTTTTTGGTGCAATTGATTGGTATATGCATTTGGCCCTTATTTATGAATGCCATGTGCAGCTGATGCATCACTTTAAACATGGGTAATAAGTGATGCACTGGTGGCGCAAGGCTTTCATAAATAAGGCCCTGACTTTCTTTGATGATATTGAGTGGTTGTACATAGGTTCTGTGCAGTGTTTCTTACATGTTATTCAAAAATCGATTTTTGGGTGCAATTGATTGGTATGTGCATTTGGCTCTTTTTTATGATTGCCATGTGCAGCTGATGCATGACTTTAAACATGGGTAATAAGTGACGCACTGGTGGCGCAAGGCTTTCATAAATAAGGCCCTGACTTTCTTTGATGATATTGAGTGGTTGTACATAGGTTCTGCCCAGTGTTTCTTACATGTTATTTAAAAATCGATTTTTGGGTGCAATTGATTGGTATATGCATTTGACCCTTATTTATGAATGCCATGTGCAGCTGATGCATCAGTTTAAACATGGGTGATAAGTGATGCACTGGTGGCGCAAGGCCTTTATAAATCAGACCCTGACTTTGTTTGATGATATTGAGTGGTTGTACTTAGGTTCTGCGCAGTGTTTCTTACATGTTATTCAAAAATCGATTTTTGGGTGCAATTGATTGGTATATGCATTTGGCCCTTATTTATGAATGCCATGTGCAGCTGATGCATCACTTTAAACATGGGTAATAAGTGATGCACTGGTGGCGCAAGGCCTTTATAAATCAGACCCTGACTTTGTTTGATGATATTGAGTGGTTGTACTTAGGTTCTGTGCAGTGTTTCTTTCATGTTATTCAAAAATCGATTGTTGGGTGCAATTGATTGGTATATGCATTTGGCCCTTATTTATGAATGCCATGTGCAGATGATGCATCACTTTAAACATGGGTAATAAGTGATGCACTGGTGGCGCAAGGCCTTTATAAATCAGACCCTGACTTTGTTTGATGATATTGAGTGGTTGTACATAGGTTCTGCCCAGTGTTTCTTACATGTTATTCAAAAATCGATTTTTGGGTGCAATTGATTGGTATGTGCATTTGGCTCTTTTTTATGATTGCCATGTGCAGCTGATGCATGACTTTAAACATGGGTAATAAGTGACGCACTGGTGGCGCAAGGCTTTCATAAATAAGGCCCTGACTTTCTTTGATGATATTGAGTGGTTGTACATAGGTTCTGCCCAGTGTTTCTTACATGTTATTTAAAAATCGATTTTTGGGTGCAATTGATTGGTATATGCATTTGGCCCTTATTTATGAATGCCATGTGCAGCTGATGCATCACTTTAAACATGGGTAATAAGTGATGCACTGGTGGCGCAAGGCCTTTATAAATCAGACCCTGACTTTGTTTGATGATATTGAGTGGTTGTACATAGGTTCTGCGCAGTGTTTCTTACATGTTATTCAAAAATCGATTTTTGGGTGCAATTGATTGGTATATGCATTTGGCCCTTATTTATGAATGCCATGTGCAGCTGATGCATCACTTTAAACATGGGTAATAAGTGATGCACTGGTGGTGCAAGGCCTTTATAAATCAGGCCCTGACTTTGTTTGATGATATTGAGTGGTTGTACATAGGTTCTGCGCAGTGTTTCTTACATGTTATTCAAAAATCGATTTTTTGGTGCAATTGATTGGTATATGCATTTGGCCCTTATTTATGAATGCCATGTGCATCTGATGCATCACTTTAAACATGGGTAATAAGTGATGCACTGGTGGCGCAAGGCTTTCATAAATAAGGCCCTGACTTTCTTTGATGATATTGAGTGGTTGTACATAGGTTCTGCGCAGTGTTTCTTACATGTTATTCAAAAATCGATTTTTGGGTGCAATTGATTGGTATGTGCATTTGGCTCTTTTTTATGATTGCCATGTGCAGCTGATGCATGACTTTAAACATGGGTAATAAGTGACGCACTGGTGGCGCAAGGCTTTCATAAATAAGGCCCTGACTTTCTTTGATGATATTGAGTGGTTGTACATAGGTTCTGCCCAGTGTTTCTTATATGTTATTCAAAAATCGATTTTTGGGTGCAATTGATTGGTATATGCATTTGGCCCTTATTTATGAATGCCATGTGGAGCTGATGTATCACTTTAAACATGGGTAATAAGTGATGCACTGGTGGCGCAAGGCCTTTATAAATCAGACCCTGACTTTGTTTGATGATATTGAGTGGTTGTACATAGGTTCTGCGCAGTGTTTCTTACATGTTATTCAAAAATCGATTTTTGGGTGCAATTGATTGGTATATGCATTTGGCTCTTTTTTATGATTGCCATGTGCAGCTGATGCATCACTTTAAACATGGGTAATAAGTGATGCACTGGTGGCGCAAGGCCTTTATAAATCAGACCCTGACTTTGTTTGATGATATTGAGTAGTTGTACATAGGTTCTGCGCAGTGTTTCTTACATGTTATTCAAAAATCGATTTTTGGGTGCAATTGATTGGTATTTGCATTTGGCCCTTATTTATGAATGCCATGTGCAGCTGATGCATCACTTTAAACATGGGTAATAAGTGACGCACTGGTGGCGCAAGGCCTTTAAAAATAAAGCCATGAGTTGCTATTGTATAAACTTAAATATGTTGCAATTTATTGTTTATATTGTTTGCTTTTTAACATTACTTTGTTGTTTGCTAATAGTGGTCTTTAATGTGTTTTTTTAACAGAACAACAGATTCAAATCAACTTCTGAAAAGGAAGCAAAAATGCCTTCAAGGCAAAGAAATATCAAAAATACCATACGGAAAAGGAGAACATCAACAACAGACTTTATGGAATCCTCTTCAACAAGTACTTCAAAAAACACCAGAAAAGCTTCTGGTAAGCCAATTAAGTCCTTTCTTCGCAACATATGTCGTAGGAAAAAAAATGAAATTGCTAATGTGAATATACAGAAAAAGTCAACAAATCTAAAAAGGAAAGAGAAGCCCACAAAAAATGTTTCCATTGGACCAGGAGAGAAGAGAATGGTTAGCAATAGAAGGGTAAATGTTTTTAGGGACATTCGTAGGCGAATGTTTCGCAATAGGGTAGTTTTAAATTTGCTAAAAAATGATAAGAAAAGTAAACTAAAAGCTGCTTTTTACAAGAAAAAGAAAAGTGTAGAAAAGATTGTTGATCAGGCTTTTGAAGTTAAGAAAAAATTATTTATTTTAATAATCAATAGAATTAGGATACCTAATAAGGCAATGGATGTTTTCAAATCGAACAGTAGATGGAAAAGAATTATTAATCGGAGTAATTTTTGTGAAGTATTTTCTGGTGAATGGATGCATAGTTCAAGTTCTGAGCCTTTTTTTAATGAGGAGAGTTACTTTCAGGAAAATGATTTGGTGCATGCAGTTGACACCAGTGGTCGTGCATATGAGGTGAAAGATAGTTGTGTGATGGAAAAAGAGAAACTTGTATCTAGAGATGCAGAAGAGGTGTTAGCTGATGAAGTTTTAGGGAGACGTACTAAGGGTCCAGTGTACACATGGAAATGCAGTAGTATTTGTAGTGTGCGACAGGAATCAATTGATTTGCTTCGAAATTTCTTACGTACATATAGTAAAAAAAGTCTCAAACAAAAAATGAAGATCCTGCAAGAGTTAGATCCTTGCAGAGTGAGAGAAAGCACAGGTTTGCAAGGGCATTCACTAGCATGTCTTTCTAGAAAAGTTTGTCGGAGTGTTTTTCATCATTTTAGGATGTTAGCAGTGCATCATAATAACGTAAGGAAATTAGTGAGGAAGTTGTATTATGCAAAAAGTCCTGCACTTAAGCTTAAACAGTTAAATAGTGCTCTTTTGCATGGATCTGAAGTGGATGTGAAGACTATTTGTGAAGAAATTGAGTTTTGTTATTTTGGGAACAAAGAGGACAGTGTAGAAATAGATATAGTAATGGATGGTAATGCAGAAGATAATGGACAAATTTCAAGTATTGAAAAGTTTGATGAGGAAATTATCAAGTTTAAGGTGAAATCAAGTGAGAGGCCTAATGTAACTTGTGTGTGTTGTCGACGGACTCATTATAAAATTCAGACTAGGTTAGTTGATTTATATGCAAAAAGTGAATTGGAAAATAATAGTGAATGGGAGGATTTTGTAAGTTATTTGTTGGTGGAGAATTCTTTTGATTTGAGTTTGGATCAGCGTATTTGCAATTATTGTTTGAAAAAATTAAATGAAAATAGAATGCCTGCAAGAGCAGTTTATAATAATCTTCAGTTGATAGATATCCCTTCTGAATTGATGGATCTAAATACTTATGAATCTATTTTGATTCAATGTGTCCATCCTTTTCAGGCTATTGTACGCATGGAGCCTAAGACAGGGAAATTGCCTCCATCAGATTTACTGAGAGGATTAAAGGGAAGAGTTGTTTATTTGCCTCTAGATGTAAAGAAAAATATTAATACAATTGGTGTAGAAAGAGTAGAAGAAGATCCTTTAGTTATTCTAGTTAATGGGGTTCCAACAAAGAGTAAGAAAATTTGGCAAGATTTAGTGGATGTTAAAAAAGTCAAGAAGGCAACGTTGTATTTAGTTAAAAACAATGAGTACTACAAAAATGTAAGTGTTGGAGTAGAGGAAACAGCTACAGAAGAAGATAGTGATTCTTCAGTTGGTCAAATTGAAAAAGTTGATGTGTCTAGAACTGAAGAAATATATGAACATTATACTGTTCATCCTTTGCATTCCAAAGAAGTAATGGGAAATGCAATTGACTTATTTCAAATGAAAGCAGCAAAAGGAAGTCCCATTAGTGTATGGGAAGAAAGTTTGGAAGCTCGTTGTTTTCCACAATTATTTCCAACAGGTTGTGGTGGACGATATGATGATCGACCAGTTCAAATTCCTGCAGCTGAATACCGGACTCTAAGATTATATGCAGAAGATCCAAGGTTTCGTCAATGCATTCCTTATTTATTTCATCTACTGTTTGAAAGTGATTTGTCTGGGCTTTCTTATGCAGTTAATCATATATTAAAAAGTGGACCTCATTTGCAGAATGTTTGTGCGAGGGACTTTATGGAGAAAGTTAATCTGCAAGACAGTATTTTGGAATCTCAGCTAATCAATCTCATGGCATGTCAACGTGGAACCAACGAGTATTGGTTTCGTCGTCATGGAGAATTGAAATGTATGCTAAGAAACTTAGGAACTCCTACATGGTTCCTCACTCTTAGCTGTGCTGAGTATGCATGGGACGATTTACTTCAATTTCTACGAGAGGCAAATGAAAACATACCAAATATAGAATTGAAAACACCAGGAGAACTGTGTTCTTTAGATCCAGTGAATGTTTGCAGATATTTTAATCATAGATTTGACGCTATGATGTCTTTTATTACCAACAAAAAAAATCCTCCCCTTGGAGAGGTTTTGGATTTCTTTTGGAGGAAGGAATATCAAGCGAGAGGTGCTCCTCATATACATATGTTGTTGTGGATTAAAGATGCACCCAAATTTGGATCAGATTCAGATGAAACAGTGATGAGTTTCATTGAAGAGTATTCAACATGTGCTGTTCCAAAATCTACTGAAGAAAACAATTTAAGGCAACAAGTTTTACGTTTTCAATCTCATCGTTGTGGAAAGTACTGTCGTCGAAAATTTAAAAACAAGGAAAAGTACTACACGAAATGTCGTTTTGCATTTCCTCGACCAGTGATTTCTAAGGGAAGAGTAAATAATTTGATGTCATCTCTACGACATACTGTGACGAGAAAATCTCCCAAAAACACATATAATTTGAAAAGAAATGAAGAATCTAAGTACATCAACGATTACAACCCAGTGATTTTGTCCATGTGGAATGCTAACATGGATATTCAGTTCGTTGCTGACAACTCTATTGCTGTGGCTCGATATGTGACATCTTACATCACCAAAAAAGAAAAGACAGAACTGAAGGAAATGTGGGAGGACATTTCACATGAAAAGAGTCTAAGCAAGAAATTATACAGTTTCAGTCTGAAGATGTTGTCGCATCGAGAAATTGGAGCATATGAATGTTCTGATCGGTTATCATCAGCAAGTCTCTATGCCAAATCAAGAACAATCATTTGGGTGAGTCTTGGTCTTGCTGCAACACGAAACCGAGTTTTGAAATCTGTACAAGAAATTGAGTATTTGGCGGAGAAAGAACCAGACAGTACAGATATTTTGAAGACAAATATGTTGGATACATACTATCCAAATAGAAGTACTCACCTTGAGAACACATGTTTGTATGAAGTTCTTCAAAACTACAGTTATAAGAGGAACATCACAGAAGATATCAATAATGGAAAATATGCACTCATTGGCAATGAAGGATGTCTAGTGAAGCAGAAAAAAGGCCATTTGATTAATCATCGAAAATTGAGTTGTGAAGTTCCAGACAAAAGAGAATTTTACTATTTAGCTCTTTTGCAACTCTTTAAGCCATGGCGTACAGAAGAGGAACTACTTGGAGATTTTCTGTGTTATGAAGACTCTTTTAATGCAACTAAGGATACCATAGAATGTCCTATTTTTCTAAATTATCTGCAAATGTTGAATGAAGAAATGGAGCAAGAAACCACAATTGCTGAAGAGATAGCTAGAAACAGTTCTCAAGATAGTCAGAGTTATACTTCATTGAGCCAGGATCCACTAGGAGGACCAATTATCCAAAATGAAGCTGCCACTGCCATGGATGAGGTGGAAAGAGCTATGGAACAAGCTCAAGAAGATGGAGTTAACTTAGAAGATTTGGTAAAGCAACTAAACATTGAGCAGAAAAAGATATATGATGAAGTCACAGAGCAGATTGAACATGGATTCAGACATGAGAAAAAAGAGTGCTCATGTATATTATTTGACCCTGTCCGACTGTATGTAAGTGGAGAAGCGGGGACAGGAAAAAGTTTTCTAATTAAAGCCGTTGCAAGTTATCTGCAGAAAAGGACTGATTCACCACTGTCTTGTGTTGTAACTGCTCCAACTGGTCTGGCAGCACATAATATTAAAGGGATTACTCTACATCGTTTATTGATGCTGCCAGTTGAACATGATAATAAATTGCATTACAACAAGCTATCTGGAGATGCGTGTTCTGAAGTTTCAAGAGTCTTGAAGAAAATGAAACTTCTTATCATAGATGAAGTAAGCATGGTCTCAAATCTAATGCTTGCTTTTGTGCATTTGAGAATGCAAGAAATTCTTAAAACAGACTATGATGTGTTATTTGGAGGAAAACACATTATTGTTTTTGGAGATCTATTGCAGTTGACTCCAGTAAAAGGACAACCAGTGTTTAAAATGCTCACGCATGAAGATACCAGGAAGTCCCTTGGAAGCATTGGAAATGTTAATATATGGCTAAATTTTAAATATGCTGAACTGCTTCAAAATATGCGACAGGCCAAGGATGAAGATTATAATAATATTCTACAAGATGTAAGAATTGGAAAAATGACTGAGAAAGGGAAAAAAGCTTTGCATAGTCGATTAATTTCAAATTTGTATGCAAATGAAAACATTCTTCCAGAAAATATTTTTAAAAAAATGACTGAGAAGAAATCTGGGATATGTTTGATGCCAACTCTGCAAGAATGTTCCATCTTCAATCAAAAAATGTTAGACTTAGAAAATGAAGAGATTGTGAAACTGGAAGCAATAGATAAAATAGAGCATATGGGTGCAACAATTGTTTTGTCAGAAAATTTGAAAACTAAATTGCATTCATTGGAGAAAAGTATTTCAAAAACAGCTGGTTTTGAAAAGACTCTGAATGTGTGTTTAAATTGTCGTATCATTTTGAGAAGGAATTTAAATGTTGAAAGCGGTCTGGTAAATGGAGCAATGGGTTATGTTGTTGATTTTGTGAATTACAGAAATAGAGATGGAATTGAATTTTTAAAAATAAAATTTGATGGCATTGAAGAAGTACAACAAATAAGTCGTTGTTCTGCTAGATTTTTACTTGTAAAAGACTTATATGTTCGCCGAAAACAGTTTCCTGTTTGTTTAGCGTATGCGGTGACAATTCATAAATCTCAAGGTTTAAGTGTAGATAGTGCATTGGTGAACATTGGAAGATCTGTGTTTAAAGAGGGTATGGCATATGTGGCATTATCTCGAGTCAGAACTTTATCAGGATTGTACTTGATTGCGTGTGATGAGACAAAGATTTCTGCCGATCTAGATTGTGTTAAAGAATACAATAGGTTAAGAAGAGAGTATGCTCCACATTTGCCTCAATATCCTCTGTTTGAAAAACGTGTGGTAGGCCGAAAAAGAAGAAATGAGGATAATTGTAGTGAGGTAGTTGCAAAAAGACAAAAAGTAGAGAAAACTGTAATTGAAAACAGGAAGAAAAAGAATTGTGGAGAAAATGTTGTTGGATTTCAGTTTGAAAATAGTTCTGGTGTCAACTGCTATGCTAATGTAGTGGTTAATGTTGTTTTTTTTCTTAAAAGTTTACAAGAACAGATTGTTGAAAATCGGGATCAAAGATTGTGTGGTTTATTGAATTCTGTGTTTCAGAAATGTAGCAGTGGTACACCACAAATAGAAAGTGTAACGGAAATTCGAAATATTTTAGATTTGTGTTCTGGTCAAGATAAATTTTCACAAAACATTCAGCAGGATTGTCAGGAATTTTTAATGTATATGTTTGGTGTTTTGGAAGATGAAGGAGTAGATGTAGATAATCTTTTCAGTCTTTCTTATCAATGGCAGCATGACTGCCACAATTGTAGTTTATCAAGTACTACTAGAATAGACACTGAAAGATTTATATATTTGACTTTACCAGACTGTAAATCAGTGTCTTTTAAAAATCTAGTTAAAGCAGCAGATCATAATATGGTGTGTACCCAATGTAACTGTACAATGCTGTCCACATTATTTATACAAAGGTATGGGCAGTATATCATTTTAGTTTTCCAACGATGTAGACCTGATGGAACTAAATTGACAACTTCTATAAAAAATTTTGTGGCTTCTCAGTTATCAATTTCTGGAAGGACCTTTACAACTGAAGCTATTATTTATCATGATGGACCTTCGACCACCTCAGGACATTATACATGCTACTTAAAATCTGAAAATGGATGGAGTTACTGCAATGATTCTCATTTAACTTATAAACAACGTTTGCCTTATGACTCTACAAATTCTTATCTAGTGTTTTTAAAACCAAAGTTTTAGTAAGGGGAATTGGCCTTTGAAGACGGGAATAGTTAATAAAAGTTAGTTAGTTAGTTAGTTAATCTAATATTTTAAATTATTTATCTCATGTAGATACTTTAAGTGGATCTCAAAGTAAAAAATACCGATATATCAGACACAAATTGGCCGTGAGGATTGTGTATGGTATGATGTTTTTAGATCTTTTTTCATAGGAAGTCGATGAAATGGAACTTATAAGGAACAGCAGACTTTTTTTCTACCAAAAGGACCTTCACTATCTTCTACTTGGCCTCATGGAAAAGTAAGTGAATCAAAGATTAGTGTACATATATGAGATGTATGTTTGAATGGGTTTTTTTAAACACAATCTTTTAGATTGTGTTTTTTTTTTCCCGCTGTTATATGATGAAGACTTTGAACTCACTAATTTAAGTGGAATTCAATATATTCTGAGAACAGCAAAAATAAATAATGTAACATATTGTAGAAGTTATTGTGTAGTTTGCATTATGTAATTTATATTGTGTTCACATTGTTATGCACTCATTTTCTTCTTCACCCTTATTTACCTCTCTTTACTAATTTACACTCTTTTTTCATTGCTGTTTCTTTACTGTACTTCATTCACAACTTCTTAATGTAATAAGAACTATCTGCATTTCCTCAGTTCCTTCCACCACTTTTTATCTTTTTTATATTCTCTTAGTACCACTGCTTTAGTTTCCTAACCCTCTTTCTCTTTCTCCATTTTTTTTTCTTTCACACTCATTGTACTGTAGTTCAGTTAGTTCTTCCTTTTGTCTTTCTTTTACTCTCTCTCTTCTTTCTCTCTATTACTCCCCATGTGTTGCCCTTATTCACTTATATGTACCCTCTTTCACCCCTCTTTACTTATATTCACTGATATTTACTTTCCCTCAATCACTGCTATTCTTTTCCTCTGATTCCGTCACTACCTGTCATTCTCATACTTATCTGTCCTTCTTTTTACTTTCAATATCCATTTATATTCTCCCTTAACCTCTACTTTAGTGTTCTTCCTATTTCTTCTTTTTTTTGCTCCCTTATTCATTTTTGTTTTCTCAGTTACTTCCTTTTAAACTTTTTATCTGTCTTACTATCTATTACACAGTCACTCCTTCATTTTTTTTTTCTTTTTTTTTTGTTAGTGCGCTGACGGTACGCGCACCGGTGCGCGCACCGGAAGCGCACCAAAGTGAAATATAAAAAAAAAATATTTTAAATTAAAAATATTATCTCAATATACATTATAGTGTTCATTTTTACAAAAACATACTTTAGCAATTCACTAAAAAACACATAGGTATGAGTCTGTATAAAAAGTTAGGAATTAGCATTAAAAAAACCTATGAAATTCACTGAAAAAACCATAGGTTTCACACCAGTTATAGTTAGGAATTAGCTTTTAAAAAACCTATGAAATTCACTGAAAAAACCATAGGTTTCACACCAGTTATAGTTAGGAATTAGCATTTTAAAAACTTATTAAATTCACTGAAAAAACCATAGGTTTCACACCAGTTATAGTTAGCTGGAAATTTTACTGATATAAAACCATTGAAATTCCCACGTTATAGTTAGTCGGACTCACTATAACTTGCGCGTACAATGCACTGCTGATGACATCACTCATGACATCACTGATGACACCATCCTTGTGACAGAGTGACAGACCTAATTTCAGTGTAATGTAACGCTTGAAACACATATTCAAAAATAGAAACAAACATTTTCAAAAAAATGGAGATACCCAAACCAGTAACAACAACCAATTCAGTAATTCCACCATCTATATACACATCCACTCATTCACCAACAGTTCTATATAGTCACTCATATATACTCACTCATCATATGTAGTGATACACCTATACATCCTGTTACACATCAGCAATCATCCAAAAGTTACTCACACACATACTCACACATGCAAATAAACTATTGAACATCCATTTATTTGCATATACATTTATACACACACTGCCACCTTACTTCTAAGGAAACTTACCCATACTTACTCTCTTAAACAATCACTTATAGAAACACATACTTATTTAAACAGGAACTCCTACAATCTCTCACTATATATACTATACTCACTTATATACATCAATACTCACATATACTAGATTAAAACATATGTCGTTACTAATGAAGACACTAGTGAGACAGTCATTCACTCACTAACACACACATATATACACTCATCCACCCATACAGTCCTGCACATATGCTGACTTCAAAACACATACAAACAGTGAGTCAGTCACCAACCCCATGCAGCCACTTATACACAAAGAGAAACACTGATACAAACATTTAAATATTTAAACAATACTCGCTAATATATGTATTCACTAAGATACACATAATATGCCAGTTACCCAACCAATTTTTTTTAAAAAAACATCCATTTACACACTTATTTAAACATTTATTCTTCCATCGACCTTTACAAATACATATATAAAACAAATTTATTTTTCAGAAAGACACACATTCACTGGATGGTGTCATCAGTGATGTCATGAGTGATGTCATCAGCAGTGCATTGTACGCGCAAGTTATAGTGAGTCCGACTAACTATAACGTGGGAATTTCAATGGTTTTATATCAGTAAAATTTCCAGCTAACTATAACTGGTGTGAAACCTATGGTTTTTTCAGTGAATTTAATAGGTTTTTAAAATGCTAATTCCTAACTATAACTGGTGTGAAACCTATGGTTTTTTCAGTGAATATATATATATATATATATATATATATATATATATATATATACCTTCTGTCTCTCAAACATTATAAAAGAGGTATCATTTAGCAGGAGAGCTAGATGCTTTTGTATTTGTTCTGCAGTGATGTTTTGGGCTTTCTTGGGAGACGGGCTCTATGTCAGTCCATTTTAGATATTGATGTACATACTGATAATTATGCTAAATCATGTAATTTATTCATTCATGGTTTTGCTTTCTGTAATGATATTATTTTCTGATAAACACAGAAAAATATTAATTTTAGTATCTGGTCATGTTTTATTAACAGCCTTGGACAAAGACTGTGGAAGACTCAGATAGTCCCATTTCCGAAGAATGGCCCTTTACTTTCTTAATTAAAGTGTCAACCCAGGGAGGACGATTCACAGAATGAGCATAAGCAAGCATCATCCTCCTTACAATGTGCAATGACAGACTGCTTCTGCAACACTATTTATGTACAGTGTTTACATTGTTTACAATCATAAATGAAAACATAATGCTACATACTATCTCACATTGAGTAATATTCTAATATGTATGTGCTTTGTGAGAATCAAAGAGATGTCTGAGTACTTCCTACATTTGGTCATTTTGAACAACAGCCATATTATATTGTATTATGGTTAATAAAGTCTTTGATTTTAAGATACTCACTAAGTAAATATGTACTTTGAGTATAATTTGTCTGCATTTTGAGCCCAATTTTGCTTGTTCACAGAACAATAGCATCATAGGTCCACACAGGAAACATGTCACAACAATTCTGTATACAAAGCTGTTGGGTAAAATGTTGTTGGAGTTCCCTGCGTGGAACCCGGGGAAAACGGTGGGGGTGCAGGGGTTCGGTGGACTGCCAGTTACGGCTGGTGTGGCAAGATTATAGAAGTTTTACCTTATTTGCGTCTTTACTTCTCTGTAGTGGCGATGATTGGTGGTCCGATCCTGCTTGACAACCTCTTGGTGTCTTTGCTCCGTCCCTCTGGTTGCCAGCGTTTGCCGCATTCATGGGTGGTGTGTGTTCCTGAAGTTGGACATGTGCTCTTGCGCTGTATTGCCCATGGACTGTAGCGATGAGGCTGTTTTTGACTTGATTTTGGCTAGGCATGACAGTTACCATTTGGTGGTTGAAGAAGTTGAATTTGGTTTTGCGCATGTCACAGGAGTTGTGCGGCACGTGCTCAGAGGCCATCTTTGTTTGGGACAAGCTTCGAGGGAAACCAGTTCTAATTTCCCTAGAAACACACGCATGTGTGTTCAACATGGCGTCCATCTTGAGTGAGGATGCATCACTCGTTTAACCTGGATCATTGGTGACAGGCACACCAATCAGATTTCTCTGCCTGTTTGGTGAATATTTTACATTTTCCTTAAGAGTAACTTTGGGTAAACATTATTCTTTTGTTAAGCACTCCCTATTGACTGTTTCTTATAATAACATCATTAAGATATATATTTATATCAAATATATTTCAATTGTATATATATCTTACCATTGCATTTACTCCATGGAGAGAATTGCACAGCTCCTTTTCTTCAAACACCAGATACTCCTCCATTGAATTGGCAACAATGAAAAGAAACTTTTGAAGCCAACCTAGAAGCAATCGATGATGACACTTTCACTTCAAAGAAAAAAAAGCATTCTTAGTTTACAATCTAGGTACTGAAGGTGCTAATATTTTGAAAACATTACCTTTGGAGATTGTAAGATTTTTCACATTGGGTGGAGAGGACGTTGATTCTTCAACAGCTATTAATGAGTATGCCTCCATCATTAGTACCATAGATAAGCGTTTTTATTCCTAAAATGAACACTGTACTAGAGTGCCACAAGTTTCTTCAGTGTTTTCAACTTTCTGGGGAGTCAATTGATGACTTTGTGGCAAGTCTCAGAACACTAGCTGCAACATGCAACTATAGAGAGTTCAAGGATGAAATTATCAGAGATCAATTGATAGGAAAAAAACTAACAATAGGATAATCCAGGAGAAACATTTATCAAATGAAGATCCTGATCTTGAGTCTGCATTTGAAATAGCAAGAGGTATCGAACATTCAGGAAAATGCATGAAAGAAATGAATGAAGGTGCCAAATGCAGGGAGGTAAAACACCTTAACACCAAGTCCAGCGCTAAGCAATCTTGTAAAGAAACCTATTCAAGTGTTTCCCAAAATGTCGAAAGCCAATCTCCCAAACCCAGGAGTGAAAAAACAGAAAAGAACGAAAACACATGTATCTGCTGTGAGAGCAGATCCTATCTAGTTAATGCCAGCAATTGTTCAGCATTTAATTAAGTGTGTTTCAAGTGTGGAAAGAGAGGCCATTTTGCATGAGTGTGCAAAGCAAACATTACTCAACAATCTGCTTTGCAGTCGATCACGAAAATTGGTGAAGATTTTGATGACTCTGACGACAAGAACAATACTCTCTTGATGCTATCTTCAATGGACCAAAGAGAAAGCACTGTGGTAGAGATATCATCCATCACAGGTTTATGGAAAAGGAAACCCCTGTCTTGTACTATTTCTGTGAACATGAAAAACATAAAACTCAGCAGATTTGGGTTCTCTGTTTACTTTGCTTAACGAAAAAGACTTTAGTGAGATTGAGAATACTGTTGTACATGAATCCCGCACCAAAATTTTTGCCTATGCGACAAAAGAGTAGAAGTTTGATGCAACATTGTCTTTTGATGGTAAACATGCTACAGGACCTGTGTACATCGTTACGGAGGGTAGTAACCTGTTAGGTTGGAATGAACAAGGTGAAATTGGAATTATTTTAGACCCTAATCATCCCAACATGGTCCTGTCTAAACAAAATGTTTACAACATATCCAGAAGTTGTCCTCTAATAGGTGTTTCTAACTCCATTGTGGTCAACCAAATTGGGGCTGAGGGATGGACCAAATGTTACACCAATATTTTTTGTGAACAGCTAGGCAAGTTGAAGGGTTTTCAGCACTGCATAGTTTTAAAACAGGATGCTAAGGTTGTAGCTCATAAAGTGTGTAATGTACCCTAAGCTTACATGGGGAATTAAAAATGGAACAGGATAAGTTGGGTTCTGCCGGATGATTGAACCCATTGAAGGTTCTGAATGGTTGGCACCCATTATACTTACATGCAAGGCTGAAAAGTCAATGAGACTTTCTGTGGATCTCAAGGATCTCAATTCTAATATCTGGGTGAATCGGCAACTGTTACCTAACATAAATGAAATGTTTTCTACCGTGGGCCATGCCAAATATTTTACCTCTCTTGATATATCTTCAGCATATCATCAAATTGAGTTGAGCAGGGACTCTAGGCATATCACGTCATTTGCCACGCCTGAGAGTGCATTTGGTTATATCCGAATGCCATTCGGATTACCTTCAGCATCCGCTGTGTTCCAGTGGTTGATGAATAATCTCAATAACATCAAAGAAATCACGTTCTTCCAAGATGACATCCTAATTTTTGGAGGATCTTTAGCAGAACATGATAGTAGAGTAGGGACAGTTCTTGACATCATCAAGGGTAGCAGGATGGTGTTGACTACGTGGGTCATCATGTATCCAGGAAAGGAATTAAACCCATAGTAAACAATCTAGATGCTACTCAGTGTGCACATAAACACTAAAACAAGGATCAGTTATGTTTATTTCTTGGGCTGGTGTAGTACTACTCCAAATGTGTTAAGAATTTTTCTGACACAACAGAAAGGTTACGCAACCTCATTAAGAAGAATGTTGAGTATGTATGGGATGATGATTGCGAGAGGGATTTTTAAAGTTATTAAAAAGAAAATTGTAAGTGCTGGTTTTCTAAAAAAGTTTCATATCAATGACTCAAGCATCATAACTACTGATGCCAGTAATGTGTTTGGGGGCAGTGCTTATGAAGAGAAGGGCAGATGGAACAGAAGAGACTATTGCATTTGCATCTAGGTCACTTTGTGGAGCTGAATCATCTTACTCCACGATTGAAGAATCCTTAACCATGTGGTGGGGTGTTCAATATTTCAAAAATGTTGTGTGGGGAAAAGAATTTGTTTTAAGAATTGACCACAAACCCCTTTTAGATCTGTTCACCACCAAGGGTGGGGGAAGAGCGACCCCACACATCACCAAGTTGCAGAGTAGACAACAGGGTTCTCAATATAGGTTGGAATATGTGCCTGGTTCCGAAAATGTTGTTGCTGATTATCTTTCCAGGTTGCCCTTAGAGGGCAATAATTCAGTTCAAGAGGATATTAATGACTTGGAGATTGTGTGTATGGTGAGTTCAATCAGTGATACCACTAAGGGTACACTATCTGAACAAGAATGGTTAGATGCTTCATCAAATGATCGAACCCTTCAAGAGGTGGTGAAGTGTGTGGTGAATGATTGGCCCACACCTAGGGATACTCTTGAAGCATTGGTCCCTTTCAGGAGAGTAGAGGAAGAATTATCCATTGTGGTGTTGCAGAGATTCTGCACATATACCGAACTATGCACAGGAAACCAGGACCTCGGTAGATAGTGGTGTACCAACCTATCCTCTCAGTGCCTAAAATCCAACAAACCGACTAGCAATAATGTCTCATTTGTTCTCCGACTAACGGCAAAGCTACCAATGATTAGACAACCCAATACACGACACTCCCGACTCTCTTAGAAATCGCGAGAACAAGAAAACTCTTTCGCTCACTCACTCATACTTGTCCACAATAAGAGTATTCAGAGTTGCAACATAGTTTAAAATGTTTATTTTAACTAACCTGCTCTATGGTACAGTACACGTGCCATTACTATCAGCAAAATGGGTATTAACAATATTATCAGCATTGTCACAAGTCCATAGAATACAAACAGGGATATCATTTCATAAAGACAGTAGAAAAGGACTACAATACCTATCTACCATCCCCGTGCTAAGATATAGTTTATCAGTCAGTCAGTCAGTCAAACACTTTTATTCGATTAATAAAAATCAGAAAATGACACAAAGATGCAAAATACAAATAGTAACAATCAATACAATACAATCATTACAATCAATTACAAGTAAAAAATATAAGCGTATCAGGTATAAAATGAACATATCTCATGTGTTCACAAAAACAATTAAAAATATATATATATATATCTTTTCATTAAAAAGATTTCCGAATGACAGTCAACTTCAGAGTGTTAAAAGGTACCAGCTCTATTAAAATCATTCAATTGTAATTGGTCTGAGCCGTAAATTAGAACGTTTTTTATTGATGCGAACACCTGCCACTAAAAAGCTTGCTACGTCAAATGTAACAGGTACACTAGGTAAAAGTTGTAAAAACAGGAGCGCTGGCCTGACCTGTTAAAAGCCTGCCTCCCGCAAAACGGGTAACAAATATTTTTTCCTGATCTGGGCATAATGTTCACAAAACATAATAAAATGGAGTGTGTCCTGTTCAGAGAACTGGTCGAAATCGCACTGATTAGCGTTTGATGGCGTGTCCCAAGTAGGATAAAAACCCAACATAAAGTGTATCAGATTAAAACGAAATCTGGTTAGGAGAAAGCGATGAAACGGTCTAGTGACAAAAACAAAGTAAGGTTCTGGACCCGGAACAGATATAAGTGTGTAGTTCCTTCTGACAAGCGGTTTTCTCATCTCTATATCCTCCCTCTCTGCCATAAACAAGTTTACCAGTGTGGATTTTATCTCCATGAGATCCTCTTTTTTGATCCGTTCAGGAAAATGAAAAAGCTCAATGTGCCCCACATTCGTGAGCATTCTTTTAACATAAACCAACCATGGGATTCTATGAACTCTGTCCAGGGCGAGACAATCTTTGAGAATTAAATAATTTAAGGAAATTTCATGGTTAACCCAAGTTTTTAACCAGCAAATTACAGGTGCAGATTTTATTAAGTCTGTTACAAACCACATGCCTAGCTCTGAGTGTATTGTCAAGGTGGGGGTGGACTGGGGAACAGAAAGCAGGGATCTAAAAAATGTGTTCTCCACCTTCTGGATGTTATCTGGTTTTGTGTAACCCCAGATAGCAGAACCACAGGTGGCTATAGCCAAACATTTGGCTTTGTATACCTTGAGAATAGCCTCTATTGGTCGCGCCCCCATCCTTTTAGCAAAACTCAACAGGGCTGCTGCCGATCTTGCTACTGCATTACTTTTTGACCTGTGTTGAGGACCCCAAGTTCCTCTGTCGTCAAAGACGACCCCCAAATAGGTGAAGATTGGAACCCTCTTTACTTGTTTGCCTGTGCAAGAAAATGTCATAGATTTCTTTTTCCTGCTAGTCTGTCCAACAATCATGACCTGAGATTTTTGGGTATTGATTTTCAGGTCGAGTGAAGTCATGAAGTCTCCAAAAGAGGCCAATAGTCTGTTGAGGGCTATACCTGTGCATGCCAACAAAACGGCGTCGTCCGCGTACAAGAGAACCGGAATTGTGGTTTCCCCTGCACGCGGGACGTCCACCGTTGATGTAGCAAGGGCTGGCTCGAGGGCATTTATATATAATGTGAAGAGGAGGGGGGCGAGGATGCACCCTTGTCACACCCCCCTCTCCTAGTTAAAATAGCTGGTACACCTTCCCTCTCGTGTGACTCTAATGGAAGCCTGTAGTTCACAGTGAAGGTCCGTAAAAAACTTACCAGCGGGGGGTCGATGCCTATGTCCAAGAGGACCCTCCACAGCCTCGACCTGTTGACCAAATCGAACGCTGAGGAGAGGTCCATAAAGGCCATGTACAAGGACCCCTCCTTCACAATTGTGTATTTGCTGATGAGCAGTGGAGGTTTAGGCATTGTTCCAGTGTGCTCCTTTTAGCCCTAAAGCCATACTGGGCGTTACACAAGGTTCCTCTGCCTTCTAGCCATGATGTTAGTCTACCTAAAATGACTCTGCCCAGGATTTTAACGGCAGAGTCTATTAGGGAAATGGGCCTATAGCAGGCAGGATCACCCCTTTGGCCTTTTCTAAAGATTGGAATTATAATGGACCTTGCCCAGGACTCGGGAAAATTGTTTTCTCTTGAGACATTAAAAACGTTGGTCCATATCTTGGCCCAAAACTTTGGTGCACACTTGTATAGGTCCGCCGGAACCCCATCCGGGCCTGGGGAATTATTTTTAAGTGTGTCATTTATAGCTTTTTCTACGTCTTCTACCCCAAAGGCCGAAACTGACCCAGCATAATCAAGAGATAAAGTCTCCTGTGTGGGTCAAGGGTTTGGCTGGCTATAAATGCTTCCAAAGTGGGCGAGCCACTGCTCATCTGGAATGATACAATCCACACCCTGATTTTCCACCCCCGAGAAATAGGGCTGGTTGATGGCCGCCCAAAATTTTGAGCTATCCCACAGAACTTCATCAGATTGCAAATCACTCCAGGCCTGTTCCTTAATCTGAGTTTTGCGAGCCTGGATGGCCTGATTATATTGCTTCCTGAGTGATACTATGTGTGCTCTATTTCTAGGTGTTTCCTTCAGCGCTTTTAGGAGAGTGGAGTGTGCCTTGGAACAGTTTGAGTTAACCACATTCATAACCCATCCTCACGTATAGTCTGGAGAGGATGGACTACCACGCCACATAAGTCTGGAGGCGCACATGACTATAACCTATATACGCCACTTTACACGCACATATTGATAAGTGTGTAAGTTGTTGGCCCTCACCCACACTTGGGTTCCTTGACCACTAGGATTAGTGACACCTAGTATTGGTTTTTAGGTACCAGCTAACCCCCTGAAATTACTGTCAGATAATTATTGGAAAAGAATGGGATTGGCATGTTGTTTGAGAACACGAGAGAACCTTCACAACGTTACAGGCACATAATTCAGTATATTTACGCCCCTTTTTTCTGTCTTTCCTTCCACAGGTCTCTCTTTTCTTGAGCCCACCGATTTTTGGTAGATACTCACACTTTGCAGCAGATTATTTTTGTAATCTCTCACAGGAATCTAGGATTGGGTACGCCTTTTAGGGGGTGTAGACCGTCCATTTTCTTGGCTTTTTGGTAATGAAGAAAACCTGGCACTTCCCACTATAAGGTTGAAACATGTAGACCAGACCACTTGCAGAGATACTCTTGGTCATAACTACCCTCAAAGTATCTCCACATTGTTTTTAATATTGTCCAGTTGCTCACTAATAAAATATATTTCTTGAGTTAATACCAGGACAATTTTTAATATTATTTTTTGCACTCAAACACAGACCAGCTCCACTGTAATTCAGGTGTTGTAGCACACCCTGGTGACATTCGGTCAACAGGGTGGACCCCGATGATGAAGCATGTCACCACCGGGTTGGTGAGTGAGGGGTTTTTATAAAAGGAAGATTATTTCCTTTTTTCCAACATACATCCCAGTAAGATTTTTTTGAATCTTTATGGTGATACTCCTTTTTTGTTTGCTACATAACTACCCAGGGGAGCAGGAGTAATCCCCATTCACTTCCGGTGAAAAATTCCCTTACTCCCCCCTTTGGTTGTTACAGTTTGAGTTAAACCATCTTTTTCCTCTTGACCCCCCAGGTTTGGTTTTAACCGTTAGGTCCGTGTTCACTTGCTTACATATTGTGTTAAAAGCATTTTTTATCCCGATATTGGAGCCAACATGATTTAGGCAGATACCAACCTCCACTTCACCCTTAGCCAAAACATCTTGTAAAAAGGAGACCAGGGTCATCTTAAGCCATTTCAGCCTTCTGCCCTGATCTCTAGGTATAAATTTCATAGCACATGTGGCCTGAATGTCCTTAAAATTCAATAACCCCCCAGGATCAATCTCTAATGTCACGGGGTTATGGTCGCTAAAAATAGAGTCTTCTACCCTATAGGTTAAAACCATAGACAAAACAATAGAAGATAAAAAAATATAATCAATAACTGAACCTGTGTCTTTTCCTTTAAACGTAGGGGGTCTAGGCCCGTCTACGCAGCAGCCTGATTTATACAGATTAAAGGAGGCCAGGAGGCTCTCTAGTGCCTCCCCTTGTTTTGTGTGTTCAAAGTGCGTGGGGCATGAGGGGGGGGCCCATTGTCTTCCATAATGCCCTCCAGTTTGCATGGATGTGTATTGAAGTCGCCCATGAGGATGACCTCAAAATTATTGTGTGAAGCTCTGTACGTATCTAAAAATTCCCCAAGAAATTCTAAGTGGTGATTTGGACTGACAGTATCTGGTGAATTAACACTATGGCTGCTAAGGCAATTCCCCTCCTGTGCTGGGAATTGCCATTTTGCTGGTGTCATGACGAGCTCAGCTCCTCGTGAGCACAGCTCCAGGCTACCTCATGACGAGCTGAGCTCATCATGAGCATGGAAGGGGTTATAGAAATTGATAAGTAAAACAGTGGGGGAATTCACAACCAGCAGTTCTACAACAAGACAGTGTTGAGAACCTAACTCTAACTGATTTGCTGTGCCTTTCATATTCAGGGAAATTAGTAGGGCGAGTCCATCTTTCGCCCTCCCTGCCAAGCTGGGTTTGGCGGGAATGCTAAAATGGAAATACCCATCCAAAGAGAGGCTATTTGCTGTGTCCAAGGTTTCTTGGAGGGCTAATATATCATAGCGTGTAACGAAACCCACCCAGTTCTCATCTTGGCTTTTCTGTCTGCTACCTGCGATGTTCCAACTAAGGATTCTACAGGTATTCCTGTCGCATGAATTAAAAACAGTCAGGTTATTAGAACCACATGGGCTATGTAGTCAATCAGAACTCTCTAACTGGAGCAGAGGTGAAAAGAGATTTGACAAAGACAAACCCCCACTTTGTGTATACTCAAGGGTCTGCAAGGCTATGGGAAGTGAGGAAGGATTCTGGGGTGGGTTGACAGAGACACCACTATAAGGGTGCCTAGCGAAGTCACATGGTCCAAGGGTAGGAGTATCTCTATTCACTGTTAATCTCTGGGTTGGGAGGCGTTTTTTCTGACTACCCTGTGGAGGATAAAAATAACCAAGAGGTAATTGTCTAATTCCGGTGTTAGTGAGGTCAGATCCATCCCAGAGCAATCTTTCAACAACATTTGGCCCACTAAAATTAACAACAATACAGTCCCCTGTGATGTTCTTAGCTCCATGTCCTACCCACCCCACCCTTCTCGCCATGATGATGAAGGGGAATATATCGCTCTCCCCACTTGACTAATGTCCACACCATTCCCTGGATTTCCCTAAAAGGTCCTCAGTAGTCTCTCTCCCATTCTGTTCAAAAGGCGGGACCCCCGTTAACACTGCCACAAAGGGGGCAGCGTCCGGCGGGAGGTGCAACGTGGGGCTACTAGAATTGGGTGTATTATTAATGGTATTGGGATATAGTGCTTGTTTCTTGTGAATAGTCATTTTCGCTGGAGCAGCTCTTGGATGTGTCAAAGAAATATCAGTGCCAGAGCTTGCAACGTCCCGGATTTTTGATGTTGACAATGATTTGTGAGACACATCAGGGCGCAGACTCCCTGGAAGGACACTTAACCCGGAGCCAACCATAGGTTCTATGTCTTGATTCTCCATAGTCTTCTGGTCAATTGCCGAGGGATGCTCTAGTGTGCGATATTCTTTTATAAAAGTATCAATTCTTTTGCACCTTTTAAGTAGACCAGCTACGCATGTGTTCATAAAGTCAATATTGTCCTTGCCAATACCCACCAACAGAGGCTCTATTCGTGCTTTAAATAGTTCCTCCATCTTATCCCCCAGATTTGAAAGGATGACATGGTCCTGTTCGTGATGCAGATGATTAACTTTGCGAGTGCATTTTTTTAACTTTGGTTTGTCCAAAGTTAGAGATTTGCTAGGGCTAGGGCCCTCTACAGGTCCTAACAGGGAGGTGTGCGGTGCAAGATCCTGAATGTTTGGCGCCTCAACGTGTATACGCTCACACAAAACCTCTTTGGATACAAGTGGTGAGCCTGGGGTAGTTGAGTCAGTCGCCCTTTTCAGTTCAAGCTCTTTCTCTGCATTAGCGTTTTTTTGATTTATAGCACCTACTGCTGACGTTAGGTAGGAAATAATAGTATCAGCTCTACGGGGAACTTTAGCATTTTTTGCCCCTTGTCCCTCGTTACCCCGAAGTTTACGCTTACCCATGACTGTAAATTAGGGGGGTGGCCCAGCCCGGCCTCCTCTTGCCCCTGATGGCCACAGATGGCCCGCCCTCTGCCCGGGCTCAGCCCGGCACCGCCCGCGTGCGTCCGCGACGCGGAGGGAGCCTCCTGTGCTTAAGCGCCTCCAGGCGCGAAACTGCTGGGAAGTGGGAGTGGATGCTGCCAAGCGTGCTGGGGGTTGTAGTTCTCTTCAAGCCCCGGCCGCGATGTGAGAGGGGCTGAGTGGCGGTATGGTGTCCCGCTGCCCCTGCGCCATGATCAGGTAGGACCTGCTGCCTGCTGCCGTTAATTGTTCCCCCGTGCTAAGATACAGTTTATCATAAAAAAGAGTACCTCTGGGCTTCGACAGCAGACCCCATACGTCAAGGCCTAGAGGAAAGGTCTACATCTCAGAACACAGCTCTTCTCTCTGGAAAGGTTTCTCTCCAAGTGCCTGAACAACATGCTTAGCTTGCAATATTAAAGCATACGATTTTCAGTAGTGCAGCTGTGTGTCATGTTATATTTAGGTGCGAGGGACTGACCAGAACTGAATAACAAGGGGCATTGTTGATCGACCTTGTAAATCATGTGCACTCCGGAGCACAGCAAAGAATGCGAAAAGCAGACAGTTCTCATGTGAAAAGGACACAAACAGATTCTTCCAAAATAATCACATGTAATTTTGTGCACAAAAGCAGCCTAATGGCAGCGAAGCTAATGCTAACTTAGCAATGTCGATTATGAACCCACCCTCCATCCTACAGTGAGGGGCATTCTATGTAGGAGTGGGGAGTTGGATGTCCCCCAGTGCATTCGGGAGAAAGTGTTGGTTCTGGCCCATGAAGGTCATCCTGGGATCTGAGCCATGAAAAGAAGGATAAGGGAGGATTTTTGGTGGCCTGGCGTTGATAGGGGAATTGAAAATTATGTGAGGAATTGTTGTATGTGTGTCCTCAGTTACAAGTCGCAAGTGACTTGCCCATCACCTGTAAACCCTCTTATGGTTAAGAATACGCCATGGAGTAAGGTGGCGTTTGATGTGGCTGGTCCTTTTGGTGTTGGAGTCTGTACATCCAAGTATGCGTTGGTCATGATAGACTATATGTCTAAGTGGCCTGTGGTGAAATTTGAGGACAGCATGAATTCAGACACCATCATCAGGTTTTTCAAGGAAGTTTTTTCTAGGGAGGGATTTCTTGAAGAATTGGTAACTGACAATGGATCCCAGTTAACATCTAGGGAAATGAATAGTTTTTTTCTTGATTCAGATGTAAAGAACATTTTAACTTCTCTTTATCATCCCCGCAGCAATGGTCTTGTGGAGAGGGTTGATCGCTGCATCAAAGATCAATTGCAGCTCGCACTCATCAATGGGTTACATTGGAAAAAGGCGGTGAATGACACATTGTGGGCCATGAGAACTACTCCTCACATAAGCAAAGCGATGTCTCCTTTTACTTTGCTGAGGGGAAGAGTTCCGGGACAAAGCTCAATAAGGAGTGGATGGAAAGGAAAACTGTGGATTTGTGAAAAATAGCCATGGTAGTGGATGTGAGGTCTGCTGTGCAGGAGACGTATGGTCCCATGAATGTACATCTGCATGTCCCAACTGTCCAGGTTGGTGACAGGACAGACTTAAGCAACTGGGTTTTGTTCGTAAGGGTTGGTTAAGTTTTTTTGCACCTTTTCGTGTGAAGGAGGTGAGGGATCATGTTTTGGCTTTAGTTAATAGTAAGACATGGAACAAGGGTTGTATTTGTGTTGTCCCCAGATCAAGAGCAGAGAAAGATGTGAGTGCAGGTTGGTTTCTCTATGCTCAAGGGTGACTGTACCCTGTCCAATCACTGTGCTGCAGACAGAGTATCTGACAAAGTTATGGCACATCCTTCAAGATCTGTTTCCTCCAGGAGTATTGCTGTTTTGAGAGCGCCTGAAAAGGTAGTTGTACTTCCTTTGAGGGCATCTATCAGGGTAAGGGTATGCCCCACAAGGTTTTGCAATTATGAAATGTCTTGCTCTATTTCATTGCACTCTTTTTGCCATTGTTTTACATGAATATGTCCTCTGTTTAGTTCCTTTTGTTTCTCTTGTTCACTTAGTTGATTGTACAGGTTTTGTCATTCTGCTTGTAGGAAGGGGGTGTGTTGGGTTAGAATGCTGGTGAAGTTCCCTGTATGGAACTCAGGGAGAACGGTGTGGGTGAGGGGGTTAGGGGACTGGCAGTTATGGCTGGTGTAGCATAAATAAAGAAGTCTTACCATACCTGCATCTTGACTTATCTTCAAAAGCTTTGCATCTCAAACCACTAGGACAAATTTACATGCTGCCTTTTTAAAGGTTTTATTAGAACTGTTCTTGTGCACATGAAGCCACCTCAAGTATATATTTGCAATCAGTACATCCATGAATATTTGGAAACCCCACTTTTATATAGAAACAATTCCTGGTGGCATTGGTTGTGGGGTTGTGCATAATGTTGAAAGGAGTTCAATTGGGGATTTTTTTCATGCTGGCTACTCATTCTCATAGAAAGCATTCATGACCTGATTCAGTTTTTTCCTGAATGGTGGCTGTGACATGCGATCAACCATTCCCAACATCCTCAGTTTGCTGCTTATTATGAAAAATTCAAGTGTTGCTTGCATGAACAGTATCTGGCAATGCATAATACAAGGTCCTACTAGTGCTGTATCTATGCAATTCTCATGTGAAAAGGGCACTAACAGATTCTTGCAAAATAAACGCATGTAGTGTTGTGCGCAAAAGCAGCCTAATGGCAGCAAAGCTCATGCTAACGTAGCAATGTCAACAATGCACCAACCATCCATACTACACCCTCCCCCTGGTAAGTTCTCAGTATGTAGACATAGGGCGAAAACAGAGTTCAAATCAGAACGAGCAGAGTTCAAAAGTGCCTTCTTTTGTAAGAAAGACAAAGAAGAGTGCAAAGAAGGGATTGAAAAAAAAAATTATGGAGAAAAAAAATCTCTTGAAGGGAAACATCCAGAATGCAAGAACATGTGAGATGCTTGTGGTGCATTAGCAAGGTTAATCCATCAGAGTATATGAGCAAAAGAATGCAACACCCTCCAAAAGGAAATCATTATCGTTGGATGAAAAAAGAGATGCCATCCAATACAGCAAACTGAATGAACACGTGTGTTCCTCATAGTCAGGTGTCTCCATGGGCATTGCCGGATAACTTGCGTGATATTCGATGTAACTTTGAAGAAGGACATTCAGTGTAGCCTCACAGATAGCCTATTGTGCCAAGACTCCAAGTGCAGCCGCACGCATCATTATTCCAATCCCAGAAGAGTCCTGGTCATGAACCACTAAGGGACCCATTAGCTGGTCAAAATCTGGGTCTGAACATAATGTATTGGAGAGGCATAAATCCAATGCCCATGTGAACGAACATTTCAAGCATGAAAATACTGGTTTGCATGCAAGTGAAGTACGCAAAGCGGACAGATAACCCATAAGACACACTGAGAGTTGCCAGTGGCAATTTACTGAAACATCCATGCATACGGTCACGGGGCAATTGTAGCTGGCCCGTTCTGTGCAGCACTACAAGAGGAGCGGCCATTGCGCAGCAGACACAGGAGAAGCAGGATTCCAGCAGCTAATGCCAGTATTAAAAAGAATCCACCTAAGACACTGGAAAAGATAGAGGGCCATATGTAGGTGGGAAAATACCGGTCGGTAACGGCCAATTTCGGCCGTTACCGACTGGTATTCGTAATTCCAGATGTAGGGGGCCTGAAAATTACCGATTCTGTATATTTACCGAATCGGTAATTTTACCGAATCGGTAAAGTACTGATTCGGTAAATGTACAGAATCGGAATTTTGGGATGTAGGTGGCACTGGAAACAGTGCCACAGGCCCTTAGAAATTCGTTATTTACCATGAAATACAATGGCATGGTAAATAATGAATTTCTGTGTACATGCACGTCTGTGCATGTACACCTGTGCCATGTGGCACACATACATGCCCTAAGGGCATGTATGTGTGTCACATTGCACACAAGCCAAAATCAGGGGTGCTACAGGGTGTCAAAATGACACCCTGTCCCCCTTGACAAATCGGTAAAATTACCGAATCGGTATTTACCGATTCGGTAATTGCCATTGATTCCTATGGACCTCAAGGCCCATAGGAATCAATGGCAATTACCGAATCGGTAAATACCGATTCGGTAATTACCGCATATTACAGATTCGGTAATATTTACAGAATAATTACCTACATGGCATTTACCGAATTGTAAATACCGAATCGGTAAAATTCGGTATTTACGATTCGGTAAATGCCATTTACCTACATATGGCCCAGAATGAATGAATGTAGGTATTAAACCAAATATTGTCTGAATAACAGTCACAAGGCCTGAGCCGAGAGCATTAAAAAAATGTGAAAGGCATTGTGTAGAAGACGCGTTAAAAATTCGATGAATTCGCTCACAAAAAGGTAGTGGGAAGTTAGTGTTCAAAAGCGTTTGAATTTCGCTAGCAGTGCTTGCCACCTGCAGATTAAAGGTCTTGTGCGCAGTGGTAAGGGGGACCTCTTGTTGGAATAAAAGTGCTTTTAGTCTGCTCAACTTGTGGAAATCTGTTTTCTAAGTTGGTATGGAAGGCCAAATTGAGCTATCGAGCTTCCTATACAGGGGAGGAAAAAGCCATTTTTTTCAGCAAATGACGCTCTGTGAAACCGTCACAATGTACGGTATTCCAGCAAGTACACTGCAGAATTTCTGATTATTTAAAACAAGATAACTACCATTAGTAAACAGAGTCAATGTTGGTGATATTGCAAGGAACTGGAATATCTTTTAAACACAAGCAAGGTTCAGGGCGGACACATCACAAGCCCCGTGCAACTTTATGTTTTTACAAACAAGGGAATGACCTACTGTAAAATCACAGTCCTACCCTGTAAAGTATACTTTCTTCTCAACCCACATACATCTCTATGTGGAAGGCAAAGATCACAATTCATGCAAAAAATAGTGCTACCCAGGGCTTCAAAGCAGCTTACTGGGTAATGATTTATATGCCACTGAGAAAGGCAAAGGGTCTATTTTTTCTATGTGTAGAAGAGTGTAGATTGCATGGACATAAATTGCTGTCAGGTTAAATGGCAGAAACAAAGCAGACGCATTTAAATAATTCCATGGTACTTTCCAAATTTTTAGAGTTTGCAAAGTCCATGCAAATTGCCTCGTAGAACACAATTGATTTTGACCATGATATAACAAAGACACATTTTCTTGCACATTCTCAATAACAGAAGAAACAATATTATTCAATGTGTAAATGCGGGAAGATAGTATGTTAATACTATTGTCTCAGAAAAAGAGAAAGAGGTGGCTCAACTGTCCTAGGGGACGGAGCACTATATCACAGTGAAAACACAATATACCCCTAGAACCCTATGAATCATTACACCATTCTTACATTCATCAGATATGCATCATTCGTACCCTAGTATATGCACCTATGGGATAATGAGATACCTAGAAGACAGACCCCCCTTGAAGTCTTGAAAAGGTCAATCAAAGTAAACCCACCGAGATTTAGGTATAGCGAATACAAAACTATTAGTTTATTAAAGTCACAAAATAGAAAATAGTTCTTTTAAAACTATTTTTTAGAGTTGGAGTCAATACAATTCCTTATCCTCTAATTTAAAAACCAGCATACATATACAATACAAGACAAACAATGACAATGCATGATGAAAAGAACCACAACAATTAAATCTACGAGAGGAAAAACTATTGACACAGATAAGATTCTGTTGTCTATGAAGGTCCAATTCTATTATTTAAGGTAGAAAGCCAGGTGAGAGCCCTGCTATTATCCTAATGGCTACTCCCTGTTGGATTCCTTATACAAAAGTAGCGTCAATGAGTTTAGGTAGTATAAGGGAAATATATACACAACCACCTGCTTCAAGACTAAAAGTTAGCGGGATGTTACTCCTCCATCTAGAAAAAATGTATATACATATACAACATTTAGTACATAACCCCAGCATACATGTATAAAACAACATAACAGTACAGTGTGGCATCTCATTATAGTTAAAACCCATTCAGGAATTATTAAATAGAGGACCAGTGAGACAATATGAACACAATCAAGTCTAGGGGAATATTGTGTTTTCACTTTAAGACTATTGTTGACAACAGCTAGAACCTTTCCTAAGTTCGCTTGGTCCATTTCCCGCAGACGTGACACTGCTTCAATCTGTGAAAGTTTCCATATTTCATTGTAAGCTGCATAAATGAATCTTTTTGTTCTAGGGACCCTGGGTCCCAAGACAAAATCAGCCAAATTAATGTTACTGGACAACAACGATAAGTGTTGTTTAACGGACGATAGTGTATAGTGCTGCAACCACTGTTGACATAATTTTCCAAACTAATAGGTTGGTTGTTAGCGAATGTGTATCTGAAAATCTAAGGTCGGGTTTGACTTGTGTATAACCTAAAGTAGTGTTATAAAATCGGAGTTGGCCAGCATTCAAATTTGACTGCCAAACTAACCAACCCAAAGGATCCATTTCAGACACATTGAATGTGTTATTTTGAAATTAAGATTGCAAGTCACTAATTGTGTAGTTTGTTTACATGCTCCAATTATTATACTCAGCTAAAGAGGGAATGGCAGGGGCAGTCAGCTTTTTTGCAGTTGAAAAGCTAAAGCAAGTAGTTTGGTACAGTGTATCATTTAAAAACACAATGTGTGCTGGGATGAGACAGGCACAATATAAGGCTTCATTGCCTCGCACCTGCCAGGTCTTAGTACCCAAGATTGTTAATTTAAAATAATAGGATTCAGGTGATGACGTAAAAAAATCTGTGAAGTGTGTAAACTCATTCCTAAGTATCTTCGAACTTCCTTTTAATGGTGTAGGGCAATGTTCCCATTGTGTATAATTAACAGCAGGACGTGATGTATTAGTCTTATGTGGGAAATGATGCCGTTAATGTTGATAACAAAATCAAGAAGCATAATTGGCAGAATTTAAATACAAATCTTTAGCATTAAAAGCTGCATAATACTTTAAATCTGAAACCAATGATTGTATTGCATGCACATATAGTACGTTAATAATTTCAGTCGGGCCATGGACCTGAAAATCCACTTTATTCCAAACTATGCCATCTGAAACTGGGAAATCTGAAATATTAACAAGCGTCTTGTTACGCTTCATGATGTGGGAAGATGAGTGGGGGAGCAAAATATCATCAACCAAGTTCACAGCAGAGCGTTCTGGTAAGTAGTGACCATTGATGAGCAGGAAAAACACAGTTACAAAATCAACAGACATGAAAAGAAAAATCAGGATGATAACCAACCAGATGTATGTCCAAGGAGGGACTAAATATGTCTGTTTAAACTAGGAGACAAAAATAGTCAATGTGGTAGGGCCAATCAAAGTGGTGTAGGATGAGTCATAAGAAAAGCTTCTGTGGTATAAAGGACTTTCAGGCAACCCATGTAAAGACTCACTTGTTGGATAAAGTTACACAACTTTTGCATTGCAGGAGAAAGCAGGAGAGCAGGCGAATGGTCAAAAATAGAGTTCATCTCAATGACAGTGTTGGTAGGTGAGTTGAAAGATGCGAAACAAAAGGAGATGATGGACGGAGCATTTGAGCAAATCAAACACTCACCCCCAGTCGACTGATCTGGGTTTAATCCATCACCATTCTTTAGCTCACTCAGCCACCCCAGTTCAGACATGGCCATATGCAAATCAGTCTGACCCTGTGCCTCATGGGAACAGTCCAGCCCGAACTGCCAAGCCATGTCTTCCCTGGACCGGAAACAAGCATCCTGGGACCGGTTTCGGATTCATAATCCTCATCAGCCAGGCTATCTTGAATCCAGTGGCCAAGTGAGCAAGGCACTCACGTCTGAACATACCCTGCCAACTTAGGGCTAACAAAGCGATACAAAAGGGGATGATGGACGGAGTGTTTGAAAGATGTGCCAATGCCAGAATACCTCAAAATTATGGGGCATGAAACAGCAGGCATCACACTATTTAGAATTGGCCAGATGTTGTAGGTTGATGTTGTCTATTGAGATGTACCTGTTGTCCTTGCGACAAGGAAGCAGTGGTAAAATGACTGTATGAGTACCCTTCAAGCAAAGCACTGGAACCGGTGCACTATAAGAGGGACCAAATTATTTTTGTTCTCCAATTTCTCTCGGACTAGATCACCAACTTTTGGAAGCCAGCCAGCCACTGGAATCAGCAGTGAAGCATCAGTGGCAGAGGGCAAATGTGCAGTTGCAAGACTGTCACTGGTCTCTTGTAGGTCCTGCAACATAGCAGAATGATTATGTACGTCAAAGGTTGCAGCAGCCACAGCAAGTTCTGGATCATTAAGGTCTGGCACATACATTTTGATTCCAGAGAGCATCTCGTATGCGGTCCACCCACCCAGAGTTCTTCTAGGGAGATTAAGTGCATATTGGACTCCATAAAATGAGCTAGCCAGTTCCTGTCAGTACCTAAGACTCTAGCTGTCAAAGATTGCTTTAAGTCACGGTTCATCCGCTCCCCAACTGAATTGCGTTCAGGCCTGTATGGAGACAAAAACTGCACCAGCACCCCCAAAGACTTCATCGCATCCTTGTACACCTTAGAGGCAAACGCTGGACCTTGGTCTGAATGAAAAGTGCCACAGGCAAAAATCTGTACAAAGACGCACAATTCTCTGATGACATTATGAGCGTCAGCACTGCGTTGTGGCCATACCCAAAGGAATCTAGTAAACAAATCAATTGCAACTAAAATGTTTTTATATGCAGTATCTGAAGAAAATGGACCACAGTGATCAAAATTAACACAGCCAAAAGGCCTATTAGCAATGCATAGCTGTGTTTGTGTTGGGCGTGTCTCTGTGGAAGGCTTAACTTGCTGACCAATGTCACAAGAAAGTACCTAATTACGGGTCTGTTTACATAAACCACACCACGAGTAACGTTGCGGCAAGATAGAAACTGTTGCAGACACGCCGGCATGGGCCAAAACCAAGCCTTTGTGTTCGGCTTTGATCAAAGAATATCTGCTGTCGTCGTTGGGATTCAGGTAATAACCAACGTGGAACTTGTTCGGGAGTTAGATGATAAGAATACTTTGAAGGAAAACCCTGCGGGTACTCAGTGCCCTTGGTTGTAGCAGCTATAGCTGCCAAAATCTCATTATCAATCTTATTTATGAACCTTGTAAAGGCTGCTACTGAACCAGTGGCTACTGCAAATTTTGCTGCTTCATCAGCTAATGAATACCGAAAGTGGGTGCTCCCACACGCTGATGGCCAAGAGTGTGTATAACATGTGTGAGGGGCAGACGTTGTTGAAGATATGCCACTCAAACCTAAAGTTTTTGGTGCTTAATTGCACTGCCTTTAGAATCTCGATAATCATTTTGAGACCAAAAGATAGTAGTCATTGAAAGACTGCACAGTAATTAGAATCATACAAAATGAGTGTAGATACATCAGGGTCTGCAAACTTAAGTGCAAGTACAAGAGCACGCAGCTCAGCCAATTGGGTGGTACAGTCTCCTACCACCTGCGTTAGACTTGAACTGTTCGTTTATCGTTTATTTATTTATTTAATGTGATTTTAAATAGCGCAAACATTACCGGAAGGTGTCAGAGCATTTTACATAAGAACCAGTTGCGATACATAAGGACTCAGGATTACGTGCATTGCATAAAAGATACAAACAGAAAAAAATAGCACATGTACAAGTTATAATCACACTGTAGTGTAGTTCCTATATTCCCAATAGGCTCTGTGCATTGGAATGACATAAACAATAGTTTAGACGTAGGACTGAGGTTGACTAGGTCTCTATTGAATATGTTAGACTTAATTGTGTGTGCCAGCTAGCTCAGAGGTCACTAGAAACTTTCTCGAGTAAACAAGAAGGTGTTTAGCTTTCCTGAATAGACAAGAAGGGATTAGCTTCTGACAAACATATCACATGACAACTTTGTTCCCCCTGCAATAAGGAATATATCTCTAGAGTCGCGGAAACAATAGATAGCTATTTTTCTCAGTCAATTGTGCATGCTTCGTTTCACCAGAGATGCGTAGAAATAGAGAGACGGGTGTTTTCAACTAAAGGGTTATTTATTAATCAGTCTTCTTTCTCATGCAAGAGAAATGAATTGCCACAATTGCAATACTTGTCATAAAGTAAAGTGCGTACAGTAAAAGGAGTATTATGAAATAATACTGTAAAAGCATTTATATGGTTTCTGAGCCATAATATACTTTAAAATGGATAAAATACATACAATGATAAAATAATGACTACACGTACTCAACTAGTGTTTCTAAGATACGCCTACCCCAGTGTACCTAACCTAAGCCTAGTACAGGGAAGGAGTAGATGAGTTACAGTTTTTGCCAAGAATCTGAATCAAGAATTCTCTATGGGTCTAATCATCTCCATACCTTAGGTATAGAATGAAGGAGGTCTTGTATCTCTCTCTCAGGACTCGATCTCCAAGAAACCCGCAAGGGTATCAGGGAAGCACTGGAGCTGGATTTCTCGGCAAGAGAAAAGACAGCATCTCTCTCAATGCGTCAGCAGGGAGTGTCTGCTTCCTTCGGCACTTGCATCAGCAGGGCGTCGGGCAAGTAGATAGCCGATTCTGCTCCAAACCTCTGCGTGTTGCTTAAGGCAGATATTGGTAGGTGGAAGGTGCAGAGTTTGACGTAAGGTTAGACATAAGACGTCACTAAGAACTGTCAGTTCTTTCAGGACTCTCAGGAGTTCAATGACAAATCAAAACAGAAGCAGGGGCAATTCCGGGGATGCTGGAGGCTTGGCTTGTTTGAGTGTTGTACTTTCTAGGAGTCTATGGGAGTAGCCTTGCCGTATTTGGACGGCATTGGCTATGACCTAAGAAGGATATGATTCTTATGCCTTTATAAGGATATGATTTGGTATAACCACATAAGGGCATAAATCGGGAATATCTAATTAGGGTCCTAGATACTGTGGTGGTTCAGAAGGAGGGACTCGGACAACAGAGCTCGGTAAATGGAGTTTTATTTTTATGAACGTTTTTTTCTTCCTCTGAGAGTGTCTTTCACGAGCTAAGGTTGCAGGGTCCAAGGTGTCAGCGAGGGCGTGGAATCTTCGGGGACTGGTCCGCCTTCTCTCCTCCTCTGGGGATTCCCGTTCTCTCTCTCTGGCCGGGTTTCAGAGCAATATGCGGGAGAAGAAACAGAGGGCTTTAGCGCTTTGAGCTATGAACTTAAGGTTCCCCTCGGGATCCCCGGGAAGTGCGGACACCGGTGGTTTGGGCTCTGTACAGATATTAAGTGTAGGACAGGTGAAGGAAAACGTGGTGAGGGTAGAAGGTAGGGAGGGTTCTTGAGAGTGATTGGGGCAGAAAGACAGGACGAAATTTACACTAATTACACGGCGTTGCCACGCCGTCCCAGCCAACCCGATACTCAGTCACGCACCTGAGTGAGCCACACTTCTACGTGGGTTTGGCTGGTGGTGCTTGGGAATGTTGGCCTCCAGGCAGTTCTACTCCTGTTCGCCGCTCCTCCGCAAGGTCCTCACTCGATTCTTCTCCGTCCTCCACAGTCTCCCGTCGCTCTCCTCTCCTTCTCCAGGTGTCGAGACACACGAATTCTTCCACTTACTGCTTTTTGACCACTCCTCGAGTCGGCTCATCATTGTGGGGCATAAATTGTTCCTCCAGTTGATTCGCTTGGCACAGCAGCGCGTCATAGGTGGGTGTGTCTTCTCCTGCAAACACGGCCCCTTTAAAGGTACAGTCCTCATTTCTTGATAGTAGCTTATTCCACCACGCTTCGGACTCCGTTTCCCAGATGTCCTGAAGCGGTGAAAGAGAGGGGGTATCAGGTTTGTCTGTTGACCACCAGTCACTCTCAGTAGTGTTCCCCGCCACCCCGCTACAGATACATTCACAACACCCACTCCACATATAATGTCCATCATTACTAAATGCTAAGCAATTCTAAACATATAACAATGCATGTGTTTTCCAGCCCACCCCAAAATACATAGTTTGCATTTGAAATGGTGTATACACGAAAAAATGAGTATACTACTGTACGTTTTCAAGCAGTAGTATCATTTAAATAATGCATATTTTGTTCATTTAGAATGTTGACTGAATGAATCACGAAAATTACATTTATGAGATGGCTCTTAATACAGAAGAGAAGGTCGAGACCATTTCATCACATATTTATACTAGACTGTACATGTGCTAGAGGCTAAATCAAAATATTGTCTCTAGGTATTTTAAAAATAGAAATCTTGTTCTCTAAGAATAGTTCTACTTTAAGCAGAGTATCATGTGCCAAAAAAAAGGAAATATTTTGGGGACTGGGGAAAATTAATTTAGCTTTCGGGAATAAAAAAATAGTCCCAATGTTTTTTAGAAGTTCTGTTTATCAAAACTGAAGGACGAATTCAAAGGTCAGGGAACGCTGTGTGCTCGCTATTTCAAATATTATCCCCGTTGTTAGAAGAGAACATTACCTCAGATAGGCCGGCAAAATATTTGTCTACAACAGTAGCTGATAGTTGGGCCAGATTTGAAAAGGTGGAAATAGTGCATATGTGCGATGCATTGCCATCATCGGTGTTTAGATCAGCAATGGTCACGGAAGGTTGTACCTGTGTGCCGCTTTCATCTCGTACCTCACCGCGACCTAATCGTAATGGTGAGGTCTCAACGAATGCCGTCATCAGAATTGGTAACCGCCGGGGACAACACGTTGCATGAGCCGTTACTGAACCAAGCAAAGTATCGACATCCATAGGTACTGCTGATGGGAGTGTGAGACAGAAGTCTAACACACATTCTTCTCCGCAAAGCAAGCATCCTAGGACAGGTAGGATGCAATCTTGCCAGATTGGTCTGAATGAAAGAAACCAGGTAGTAATCAGATCTTTTAGCCGAGCCAAGCCAAGGACTTTAGTGATCCGCTCTCGGTATTGTATTGCTAGGATCGTGTCGTCCATTGTAGCCAGAGTTTGTCTGTGAATTGACTTGCCATATCAGAGCAGAAGGAACAAAAAAATAACATTCCTGCTACGAGTCCCAAGATGAGAGGAAGGCCGCCGAACACAGAATGCACGAAATTCGGGAAGATGCCAAGAACTGCTTTGAAAGGTGCTAACAGTCCCGAAAAAATTGTCTTAAATACATGTGCGATGCCACTGGTATCTGACATTTTTAGGATTTGACTTACCATTTCTATGAAATGTACGGGGCAATTTGTTGATATTACTGCATGTATCTCTGCTGCTGTCCTTGCAACTTGCAGATCATACATTTCTATAGACGAGGTTAAAGGCACAGTTGTTTGTAAAAGAATAGACTTCATTCTGCTTAAAGTATCAATTTGAATGGAAGAGATATTAAAAGAAGGCCATATTGTCGCCTCCATGTCTGGTTTGCTGTTTAGATACAATAGTTGCATACAACAAGTGACCATGGAAGTAACGCTCACGAGATAGGCTTTTCGTGGCACCCTGCCACAACAGCTGTGGTCACTTATTATAACGTAGCTGCAGTTGAAAAGCTGTCTGAAAAAAGGCTCTATCTGTGTAGCCGGGGTGCCATGCAGGTGACATGAAAGGTTATTTGAAGAACCTTCGCAGGCTCCATGCAAGTTAATTCCTTGACACAGAAGTGTAATGCTTAGTGATTTTTTACAATTGTTACCACTAAGAAATACTTCTTTCCTGCCCCCACTCCAACATCTATGTGTATAAGGCAAATTCCAGGTTGACTTGATGTATCCTTTACCCAACCTTTCATACAGGCCTGCTGGTATATACTTTTGGCAGTATTGAAACTGAAAAGTTGTTATCGGGATTGTAATGGTGCCATGTATTATTCATTCAATGACCGGTCGTTCCGACATTGTCAATGGCAATTTTTCGAGTTTTTTAATGCTCAGCACCATATACTCTGCCCCTCTTTGTGCCAAAGAGATTTGTTTATCAGTAAGGTTAAAGATTGAAAATAATGATGTTGTGTTGACTAGACGCCATGGCACGTGGCCTAAACGCAAATTTTGTAACATCCAGCCTAACTGTACAATAGAACATAATTGGGACTGGCCATGTTGTAACATTAGCATATCCTGTTCTATTATATCAATAGCAGATGATACAATGCTGTCCAGTGAATAAATTCTGGAGGACAGAATCAATTCAATTCAATTATTTATATCAATAAAACAACATTTCATACAAATCACAATATTTAAAATACAAGAAGGTACAAATTCAATTTTCCTAGAATTCACCCAAGGATACGTACTCACTTTTCTTCATTAGACTCTGAACTATTGAGGACAACAAAGGTCTATGTCCAAAACACAAAAAGTTACAAGTTCAGTTTTTCCTAATTGCATTCTTCAAGAGGTGTAAATCTTTTTTTCCTCATTAAGTTCATCACTTCCGATGGGCAACAATGTTCTAGTAGAGTACACTTGCAACCAATAACGATCATTTCAGCTGGGTAAAACATTTAACTATCACCCTGGTTTTATAAAATAATCTACATTTGGTTGGCGCGTATTTAACCCCTTCACTGTGGCGGCTATTCCGTCGCAGTGCTAAGGGGGAGGGGCGGCCGCGCGGCGGCCGCATGCTGGTGACGGAACAGCTCCGTCACCAGCCTCGGTTGAGCTGTGCACATGACGGAGCGGTTCCGTCATGGCCCGCCCCGCTCAATGGAACGTCCAGCGCAGGCGCTGAATTCGCGCCGCGCAGGCGTTCCCAGCGGGCCATGACGGAACCGCTCCGTCATCAGCACAGCGCACCCGCAGCTGATGACGGAGTGGGTCCGTCATCAGCATCCAAGGAGTTAAGAAAAGAGTACAATTATCATCCAATATACACATAACAATTTAAATAGTTAGTTAAAAAACGTTTTTAGGGAGATGAACATGGAATAGCAATAGCAGCAAATATTTTGTAATTTTCTAAATAAAGTGCTAATGCATTACATAAAGTGCTAGTGCATTGAATACCCTATTCTGGGACATTTCTCACGAATAAATGCCCAGGAGCTATGTTTCTAAAGAAATGCGTTTAGGAAATTAACTTTCTTACAGGAATACTAATCCACAATTAAAAATCAAGTATTGAATATCATGTGCCTAAAAAGTGCTAGTGCATAAAATCACATCACACAATACTATAAAAACATAAGGATCACCCTCGCCCACTAATTTTTGTAATAGACATTCAAAAATTCTTTAAAAAAACGAACATTTTTAAAACAGATCAATTCAGATGGGGGGAACAGGAGAAAGTTACGGGCCTGTTCTGCTTTGGAAATGTTATACTGTAAAAAACCATGCCTTAAGTATTTGCGGCGTGTTGAAAGAAGCGCTGGGCACACAATCAGAACATGATTAAGATCTTGTATGCCACCATTGCATAAATCACAGTATCTTTCGTTTTTGGGGATACCCTCCCAGGCGCATGTTACAAACCTTAAAGTCAACTGGTTCATTCCTAATAATCAAATCACTCTGCGAACTCCATGATTCAAGTTTCAAAGAACATACGACAGAGGATTTTTAACTGTAGAGCTCTCCACGATACAGTCCAACCTTCCATTCACATGGCATATTTTCGAATCTCTTTCCCGTGAAATTACATATATACTTCTTTTAGTTATATGCTTTAATGCGATTTTATCCAAACCTGCTGCCCCTTTAAAGTCTATACCTAAACTGCTTAAAGATTTTAAATCATTCCTAAAAATTACACTTTTTGACAACATGTTAATGAAAATTTCCTTATGCAATGCCAACCTTAATAGATTCTCCTGACAATTTATCAATGCATTTCCCCACCTTAAACAAGCTGCCATTGTTAAGACATATGTTGAAAGAAGTCCAAATTCGTGCCTAAGAGCGGCGATTGACGCAGCATGACTCAGATTACATAATTGTCGCCAAATTTTACCTTCCACTTTTTTTAACTTTGCCCAATCGCATTCATCTATCGTTTCATTTGCATAATTCAAGGTGGGGGGAATCTTTATTTTATACACTGCAATGGTATGCGAAAAATGTCTTTTACCACATTGCAAGTACAAGCGATTAATTGCAGAGGCTTGTGAGATAGCTTTACTTTTGCAATTGTCCATATGTCTGTTAGCAGAACACCTATTAGTGAAGAATTTTCCTAGATAAGGGTAAAATTTTACTATTTCCATTATTTCATCCCCTAAAAACCATTTTAGCTTTGCTCTAACCTTACAGCCATTATAACTAAAAATCATCACTTTACTCTTTGAAACATTTATTTTTAAAAAGTATTCCTTAGTGTACCTAACCAATTCCGTCAATCGTCTCTCCAGCCCGATTGGGGTTAAATCCATTATTATAGCGTCATCTGCGTACAGCAAACAACTTATTTTTAGGTCACCCAATTGAGGAGGATCCCCTTTACTTTCCCCAATCTGACTCAGTAAGTCATTTATGTAGATTGAGAAGAGTAAAGGAGCCAATAAGCACCCCTGCTTCAAACCGTTGTTAGTAGAAATTTTCTTTGAGAGACCTTGAGACCCCCTAACAGAACTTGGGTCCATGTGGAAGAGTGGAGAGCAATTATTACTCTTAATAGGTTCCCTGGGATCCCCATAGTGATCAATTTCCTATACAGCGTCCCCCGATCTACCCTGTTGAACGCTGTGGAGAAATCAATAAATGCTGCATACAATGGTGTCTTCCGACCAACGGGATATTAATCAATTAGGGTTTGCAGAACATAAATATTATCTAGAGTACCACTATTTTTCCACTATTGATTGTTCAAGGGGAATTACATTATTTCCAAATACCCACTCTTGTAGATGAACCACGATACTTTTCGCAAACAGTTTTCCCATCGCATCTAGTTTTTAGGGCCCTTCTTATATAGCGGGACTATTATGCTTCCCTTCCAGGAGTAAGGGATGTCCCCAAAATTGTAGCAATGGGCAAATAGGGGTTGTAGTACTTTTGCCCAATCGCCACAGTCCTTTTTTATTATGGCAACAGGGACATCATCTGGACCCATTGCACCTGAGTATCTCGACCCCTTTATATATCCTTCAATTTCCCTCACTGATGGCGCTTATACATCACCCGCCAATGCTATGGTATTAACAGACCCCTCAACCTCATCATCTAATGGATTTGGGGCATACAGTAAGGAAATATAAATAGACCACTCTTTTTCTGGAATTAACATGGGTTGAGATTTTTCTCTACTGTCACAGAATTTAGCTATTAAGGACCTGTACTTTATAGTATTCCTCGAAAGTGCCACCTCCCTAAGGTTAACCTATTTTTCATCTTCAGAGGCCCTACGGACAGCTGCTACTTTTCTTTTCCGGACCTGTTTTAATCAGTATATCTCTTTTTGTCTTAATGGGCTAGGATCTCTAAATTGGGATCTAATCAGCCCATTTATCTTATTATTAAGCTTTTTAATTTCAGTGGGGAATGTTACTTTAGGGGCGGTTCGTTCAACTTGCTTCTTTCTACCCAGATTTCTTATGGCAGCCATTACTCTTTCATAATTCTCAATCGGTCTCTCCCAGATTGAACTAGGCACAATTTTTTAAAATACCCACTGGAAGTTCGGTAGGTTCTTATGTGACCAGCAGGTGCGACCATGGTTTCGAGAATAAGTTACGTTGTCATTTTTCTGATTCCAGAGTTCAGGTTTCTCAAAATTTAATGCTAAATTTACAGCCAAGATATTGTGGTCACTCAATTTAGTGGGAAGCTCTTTAAACTGTGAACATGCCCCAAATAATTGAAAGGACACTGCCATATAATCAAGTAGGGAATGGACAAATGTCCTGTGAAAGGTGAGTGCTGCGGGAGAATCCTCTGGGAATCTTCCATTTAATAATACTAGGTCAAGATTCCTAAGATTCTGCAACAATAAAAGCCCACGTTTGTCTGGGTTTAAATTGGCCAGGAATATTGACTATGGTATAAACCAAACCTCCTCCAAGTCCACATTGGAAAAGGACGAGATGGAGCTGTTATTTATTTTAGCATTAAAGTCCCCTGCCATCATTATACATACTCTTTCACCATTACTACATAAGTCTTACACAAAAGAGCAAATAGAATCAACCAATGGAGTAAATGCTTTCCCAGGTGGAATATACACGTTTAGCAGAAGCAGAAAGGTTGCATGTCCCAAGATATCTTTTTCCATTTTTAATTTGGCGCAGATACAGCAATTTGATGAATGTATGTATAACACAGGGTCCCATGCTAACTCACAACTTAACAAAATGGCTAAACCCCCACTAGCATGCCCCTTTATAGATTTATTGCTTCACTACAGAACACATAGTAGTTCTCTAACTGGAACTCTTCCCTTGCCCACGTCTCCTGGAGGAAAATTTTCTTGGGTGCTAGGTATTCTAAGGATTTAAGCTTATGTTTTTCTTTTCCTAGCCCCGTCATGTTCCACGACACAATTGTCCCCAGTGGGCTACCCCCGGTCTTTGGGTTTTATGTTAGTTGTTTTTGCCCCATTCAAAGTACTTGCGATCCAGCTCCATTTAGACACCTCATCTCCCCCATCTATACTAAGGACCTCTTGGACCTCGGGAGCTGAAAACTTAATTTCTCTTGCACCCAATACCCTTCCTACTGTTATTTCCAAAACCTCAAATTTTGTGGGTGTATTCTCTCCCTCATGTTCAAAAAATCCTTTCCCCCTGCCGATGATTAGGTATATCGAGGCTTTTGGGCGGGACACCACGAGGAACCATACTATTAAGAACATCTATTCCTCTTTTCCTGAAACCGTCCACATTTGCTAAAACGAGTGAATATACTACCGCAGATGTAGAAATGGCTTTAGTTACATATGGTTTGTACATCCAGTCTAGATGAACCAGTTCTATATCATTACTGGTAATTAACTTTAAATCATCTATTTCAGATATAATTCTAAGGAGGGCGCTTCTATTCAATGTTATAAACTCAGCATCAAAGAATGGGAAAAAAATTAAGGTCTTATTCACTTGTTGAGCTCCTGATTCGGGAAGCATAATTAAATTAATATCTTGCTGGCTTCTGGGGAGACCATCATTTAAATTCACCCCTTTATTATTATTACCCGCTATAATTATTCTCCGACTAACTCCCCGGATATTACTTAATTCTGGAATCGTTGATGACACTACAGGACCAGTTAACTCCTGTGCGGCACCACTTAGTTCTACTCTCGGGAATGTTACAAAGCTTTTTAAATTATCCTCTTTAATATATGTGCTATTGTACTGGTTAGAGCCCCTTCTTAAACTGCCTTCACCTTCCCCATCATTATTCTGATTGGTGTTCGGCATAACAGTCGAACTATTCTGCTGAAGGACAAGATCCTGGTCATGATTCGGACTCATACTCATTTTCGAATGCCCCACAGAAGACATAGTGTTCTTTTCGTCCACAAGGGCTATGTAAGAGTTTTCCTTTTCGTTTGCTGGTTGGAACCGCAACTTTCTCTGCTTACGTTTTGGGAACCGGCGATTTTTCAACTTCTTTTTTCTCCTACGACCGTTTTTAATTGTTCCCTTTCTTACTATAGAAACTTCCCCCACAGGAGAACTCTCTAGGATGGTAATTATTTCATTTGGTTGTTGAGGTTTAAGTGTTTTTAAAAATTGGAAAAACACGCACTGTGTCTGTTACAGGAGAAACTCCTACATTTAACCTTTCCACCGATATGGGGACCTTTACAGAATCCTTAAGATTGACTTGGGACGGTCTTGAGATTGAATTTCTTACAGGTGTCAAGCTATCAAAGTCTACCAGCAAATCTTTTGGCCCCCCCTATCCCATACTCTTTATCAGCATTGTTTATTATAATATGCGTTTGACATGATTTACTAACTGTAGCGGAAGCACATTTCATGCAAGATTGTCTATGATGTTTAAGATCTAAAACCCCTCCTAGAATGGGCGTGAGGACTCTGAGAATATGATCAGTATTAGAAGTACTTTTCTCCAGCAGAGACAAGATTGCGGATAGGGTGGTTTCCAATTTAAAAAACTTGTTCATTAACCCCTCTGCCCCTTCCCACCTTCTCTTTCGCGACCAGTGAATACAGGGAATTCCTTATCCTTTTATCATATGACATTGATAGTTCTTCACCAGAGAAATCATGTGAGTGCGAAACCAAAGATAATTTATTAGGAGTACTACTATACATGATAGGCGTGTGTATATGAACTCCTTCTCGAGATGTCAATCCTTCTTTGTTAGAATGAGACTCTGAGACCAAACCTTGAGCATCCAGTTTTTCTAGCTGCTTTACTCGATCGGCATTCTTTTCTAATGGAATGGCAATGTCCGGAAGAGTTAAGTCCTCTGTTTTCGTCTGCCCAATAAGTAAGCTGCATTCTTTCTACCGTTCCATTTTTGGAGTGAGATCACTTACTTTTACTAATGGGGAGACCGACATGAGCCTCTGAGACACGCTAACATTGTCTTTTGCCTTTTCAAAAAGGGATATCAGATCTGCTAGTGGAGAGTTTGGAGTGACTTCCTTTCTTTCATTGCCATTGCCTTGAGGAGAACCCACTGTCTCGAGCCTGGATAGGGCAATCTCCATCTCCATTTCTGGAGTGGAGTGGTGTGGCTCACTGGTTAGAGGAAGCAGACCCGGCAGCAGAAGTCGGCCCGGGACCAGGGTTCAATTCCCGATGTGGCAGGGTCGTGGACCAAGGTCGGCGGACTAGATAATTCTCGCCTCGGTGCCTACTCTAACCAGGGGTCCCACTCGGCAACTCTGGGCATTAGCTTGCCTAATCTCCACAACTGCCCCATCAACGCTGGGGATGCCTGGCTCCACCTTGGGGACTCCCAGTAGGGACCATCCCACAGGGAAAGCCAGGACGGGTTCCCCTGTGTTATACAGCGCCAGGACGCCGGCTGGCAACAGTGCGCTTTACAAGTAATACATTACATTTACATTACATTACATTTCCGAATTATTATCCTCCCCATCTACTTGCTGCAGATATGCTCTTCTTACTGATAAAGGGGGTCCTACATTGTATTCATCCCCATTCATCTTTACAATAGTTACATTTTTATCTTTCACGTTTTTCCACACACCTTAGCACATGTGTAGGAGATAACACACCCTTGGCACCACTTTTTGCCATTCACTAGGTCCTGAAGAAAGTCCCGCTAAATGTTCTAAATAGGGACTGAAACATGTAGACCAATATCACATAGTCAACTCGTAGACACAATCCTTCTACTAGTAGTTGCATCAGATGATTTTATCCTGGCACTCAGGGCCGCAACAAATAAATCATTAGGTAAGGATTCCCAGAAGTGCTTTTTTAGCTTCACCTTCATCAACATCACATCACTGCACGACACCCGCTCCGCTGTAGTCAGGCGTTGTAGCACAACCAGGCGGCACTCGGCTGCCTGGTTGGACCCCAATGATGAAGCATGACACCAACCAGGTTGGTGTGTGAGGGGTTTATAAACAAGACTGATTGGGTCCTGCACTAAGGCCTCAGCCACCAGTGACTCTGAATATTAACATATATTTAATAACCTCAGTGGGCTAGTCCACTTTGTTTTTGCATTATACGTCAGGGGGATAGGACTTGCCCCTTAAAATCCCTTGCTCTCTACTTGATTAGACTAGTCTTTCGGCAGCGCACAGCTGTGAGAGCTCTACTAACTTTTTTGAGCTACCTTTTTTTACCACGCACCCTTCTGCTATAACATGGCCGAGAACCCAGGTCTGCGGTTTACCCTGGACTATGTTAATCATATTCTGTCAAATCCTCCACTCTTGGCAGACTTCAATCTTGGTACCACCATTGCTCAAACAGCCGATTGGGAGAGTCTAAATGAAAAGAAACGCAACCGTATACGTACCATTCTTCATGGAGTCATACTAACTGAATATCTAAGAAACAACACAGCGCCTAGAGGCCTGATAGTTACAAACGCCCCTCGCATCTTTCTAGATGATCCTACCTTTAGGAAAGACTGGGCACAAATAGCGTGGAGATGCACCAGAGACTGGATCATACTCATAATCCAGACAGCCAAAAGACTTTCGGACGCCATCCTGATTGACATCCAGGCCACAGAGACACACTTCAAAGCAATTGTTACGGCCTTCAAGAAACGATTGGATGAGACCAATAAAGAGATCAATGAATATAAAGAGTCCCTCACGCAGAGCAAGATAAACAAGTTTCAAAAGGATCTCAAAAAATTCTCCTACTCCAAAACATACCCGTACTCAGAACCCGACTACAAGGCAACTAACAACAATGATATCTCAACTGCATCCTCAGATGAGGATTTATCCGGAAGCAGCACGTCCAGCAATAATAGCTACAAAAAAAGACAACAAGGAAGAGGAAGGAACCCGAACGGGCAACCACCCTGGCCCCCCACCCCTCAAGGTCCGCATGGACATTTTGCAGGCCAATATCCACCAATGCAGCGGCCATATGGCTATGGATGGGGTATGCCATATGGTCCCCCGCCCCCGCAGCCCTTCCCAGGACACAACCAGAGGTTTCCTTTTTTAGGAAGAGGCCCACGAAGCAGAGGCAAGAAACGCCGAGGCAACCAGGTACACTCGGAGGACGAGAGCGATGGAGCAGTGACAAGGAGCAAGGCGAAAGTACAACAGCCAGGGCCCAGCACGAGATGAGCCTAGTAACGAACCTGTCCTCGTACACCATCACCCCAGATGAACAAGCTGTCCTAGAAAAAGGACTCGGTTTCGTGCCTACTGCGCGTTTAGATAAATTCAAGTTACACTGCGAATTATCTACTTTTTTCAGAACATTGAAACTGAAAGCTTTTTTTGAAAATACCCCTTTTGAGACATCCATTGAAACTGAGGGGGACACCACCTTCAGGACAAAATCCACCTTCATGCCACCCCCGACTGCAATCCCCGCAGAAATTTCAGTGTACGAACAAGCAGTGTTTAAAGACATTGAAGAACTCCAAGAGGGACGCCCTTTCCAAAACATCAGTACCAAGGAACGTAGGTCCCTCACCGCCCTTAGGGAGAATGCGGCCATTATCATCAAACCAGCCGATAAGGGAGGGGGGACAGTGGTCATGAATAGGGAGGACTACAGAAGAGAATGTCGGAGGCTATTAAGTGACACCAAGAACTACAAGCGAATACAAGAGGACCCGAGCAACAAGCTCAGAACAACCATTGCGCACCTAGTTGGAGAAGCAGAGGCGACAGGCCTAATCACCCCCAACGAAGCTAAATTCCTTACCACAACTGAAGGCAAAATTCCGTACTTCCACTGTGTACCTAAAATCCATAAAAACAAGATCCCACCCCCCGGAAGACCAATCGTCTCCGGCATTGGATCACTTTTGGAACCACTTTCACGCTACTGTGATTTCTTCCTCCAACCAATGGTACAATCAACTAACACCTACTTACGGGACACCAAAGATTTACTCAGGCTACTGGATGGACTACAATACAATCCATCAACATCCTTCCTAGTCAGCCTGGATGTAGAAAGCCTATACACTAGCCTACCACAGGACGACACACTAACTGTCCTAGAAGCGGCTCTGACTAGCACGGACTGGCCATATAGGACGTCAAACAAATTCATATGGGACTGTGCAAAACTAGCTCTGAAAGAAAACTTTTTTGAATTTGAAAACAAGCTGTACCTCCAAACGTACGGGACGTCTATGGGCAGCGTTTTTGCCCCTAGTATAGCAGGGCTATACGTCCACCATTTTGAGTCAATGCATGTATTTTCAGACAATGTACCTAAATTTCCAGAAATCAAATTTTACAAAAGGTACATAGACGACATTTTACTGATATGGGAAGGAAACGAAGATTCTCTAACCAAATTCTGCAACTGGCTGAACACCTGCGACCAGAACCTGAAATTCACACACTGTTTCAAAAAAATACGAATGCACCTTTCTGGACCTTGACATTGACGCATCCGCAGGAACACTAAAGAGTAAAACTCACTACAAACCAACAGCACGCAATTCCCTGTTGCACTTTTCTAGTTTTCATCCCAGACCCCTGAGGGAGAACCTGCCCTACGGTCAATTTTTGAGACTTAGACGCAACTGTAGCGAGATTTCAGACTACAGAATACAGGCAAAAGACCTTAGTGCGAAACTAAGTCACAGAGGCTATCCGAAAAACATCACCAACAAAGCACAAAAACGTGCAAAAAACCAGAACCGCGAGACCCTAATAGACACATGTCCACACAAGACAAAACCCATACCCCTAACATGTGTGACAACCTACAACACAGTTTCCACTCAGGTATCCAAAATAATCAAAAAACATTGGAACATTATCAAGACGGGGAACTTACAATGGGACCCCCCCCTGATTTCGCACAAAAAAGCCAGATCCATAAAGGACGCTGTAGTCTCAACCAGACCTAAAAATGAACACACCCCTAGAAATACCATCACCAATGCTTGGGGTCTCCCGAACATTACAGGGCATTTTGCCTGCGGCGATTACAGCGTATGCCACCTGACCAGCACTACAAAAATCTTGGCACTGGAACCAGGCAAAACATGGGAGCTTCGCAGTCACACCAATTGTAACAGCACTAAGCATGGGCGGAAAATCCGTTACGCTCGCGGATTTTGCGGATTTTCGGTAAATTCACAATCCGCGAAATTGGCGGATTTCCCGCAAAATCCGCAAATTCGCACGCAGCGGATTTTTTTTTTCTTGGTGATACAATTTTTGCGGCGCGCGGCGTTTACTTCCCGTCATTCATCGTTTTCCGAGTTATTTTTCTTGATATTTTGCGAGTGCTGCGCCATTTTGGATCTTGCTGCGGGATCCCGCTGGAATTTGGCAAGCGCGATTACGTAATCGCGGTTTGCCAACTTTTACAGCAAGAGTTTGTCAACGCGAGTACGCCGTGATCACGTATCGCGGTACTTCGCAATTGCGAGCTTTGAGATGCGGCGAGCAGCAACAATCTCGCACTCGCGAAAATATAAAATTTGCAATTCTGCACAAGAAATCCACCAGCAAGCAGCATAAACCTTCTGGAAATGATGATTTTTATCTGAATAACTCCTCAGGTTGACATTTGCCTGCACTTTTTTTGCGAGGAGTCCATTTTGGGGAGGGGGGAAGTGGGAGGAAGGAAGTGCCCCACAGTCTTCAACTTCCTGTTCCTGTCCAGCAGGCTCCTCCCAGTGCTTTGTCCATCTCCTGGTCACTTTTCATTTGGATCTGGAGCTGGAAGGATTACTTTTTGTGGATGCTGCTGGATATTTGGATTTGAGGCCTTTTTGACTTTCTTTGTATCACTTTTGGATTAGAAATTTCACAAGTAAGTTTGTTTCGGGCATTACAGTTGCTGCAACTACAATTTTGGAATTTTCGATTTTTGGGCTGTTTTGGGGCCTTTTGCCCAGGGGTACTCAGTGGTGGGTGCACTGAGTCTTTCTGTGGGGTGTTTTGAATTTAAACATCATGGAGGGCCTGGATGGCATGGGATTGTGCTGATTTTTCTGTGTTTTTCGATTTTTTGGGGTGTTCATGGGGACAGGCCATGTGGGTGGGGGCCATTTTGAGTGCTGCTACACGACCTGGCCATATGCTGGCAGCGAGGGGGCCATTTTGAATGCATGCAGTGTTCTTAGGTCTGCAACCATTTTGCTTAGCTTTCAAGCTTTATGCCCAGGGGTACTGAGTGGTGCATAGGACTAGTCTTTCTGTGGGGTGTCTTGAATTTAAACATCATGGAGGGCTTGGGATTGTGCTGATTTTTCTGTGATTTTCGTTTTTTTGGCCTGTTGTGGCCTTTTCACCCGGGGTAGTGAGTGGTGCATGGGCCTAGTCTTTCTGTGGGTTGTCTTGAATTTAAACATCATGGAGGGGCTGGATGGCTTGGGATTGTGCTGATTTTTCTGTGATTTTCGTTTTGTTGGCCTGTTGTGGACAGGCCATGTGGTTGGGGGCCATTTTGAGTGCTGCTACAGGCCCTGGCCATGTGCTATGATGGAGGGGGCCATTTTGAATGCAGGCAGTGTTCTCAGGCCTGCACCCATTTTGCCTAGCTTTCATCCATTATGCCCAGGGGTAGTGAGTGGTGCATGTGCCTAGTCTTTCTGTGGGTTGTCTTGAATTTAAACATCATGGAGGGGCTGGATGGCATGGGATTGCGCTGATTTTTCTGTGATTTTCGTTTTTTTGGCCTGTTGTGGACAGGCCATGTGGTTGGGGGCCGTTTTGATTGCTGCTACAGGCCCTTGCCATGTGCTGTGATGGAGGGGGCCATTTTGAATGCAGGCAGTGTTCTCAGGCCTGCACCCATTTTGCCTAGCTTTCATCCATTATGCCCAGGGGTGGTGAGTGGTGCATGGGCCTAGTCTTTCTGTGGGCTGTCTTGAATTTAAACATCATGGAGGGGCTGGATGGCATGGGATTGTGATGATTTTTCTGTGATTTTCGTTTTTTTGGCCTGTTGTGGACAGGCCATGTGGTTGGGGGCCATTTTGAGTGCTGCTACAGGCCCTGGCCATGTGCTGTGATGGAGGGGGCCATTTTGAATGCAGGCAGTGTTTTCAGGCCTGCACCCATTTTGCCTAGCTTTCATCCATTATGCTCAGGGGTAGTGAGTGGTGCATGTGCCTAGTCTTTCTGTGGGTTGTCTTGAATTTAAACATCATGGAGGGGCTGGATGGCATGGGATTGTGCTGATTTTTCTGTGATTTTCGTTTTTTGGCCTGTTGTGGACAGGCCATGTGGTTGGGGGCCATTTTGAGTGCTGCTACAGGCCCTGGCCATGTGCTGTGATGGAGGGGGCCATTTTGAATGCAGGCAGTGTTCTCAGGCCTGCACCCATTTTGCCTAGCTTTCATCCATTATGCCCAGGGGTAGTGAGTGGTGCATGTGCCTAGTCTTTCTGTGGGTTGTCTTGAATTTAAACATCATGGAGGGGCTGGATGGCATGGGATTGTGCTGATTTTTCTGTGATTTTCGTTTTTTTGGCCTGTTGTGGACAGGCCATGTGGTTGGGGGCCATTTTGAGTGCTGCTACAGGCCCTCGCCATGTGCTCAGATGGAGGGGGCCATTTTGAATACAGGCAGTGTTCTCAGGCCTGCACCCATTTTGCCTAGCTTTCATCCATTATGCCCAGGGGTAGTGAGTGGTGCATGAGCCTAGTCTTTCTTTGAGTGTCTTGAATTTTAAACATCATGGAGGGGCTGGATGGCTTGGGATTGTGCTGATTTTTCTGCGATTTTCGTTTTTATGGCCTGCTGTGGCCTTTTCACCAAGGGTTGTGGTGAGTGGTGCATGTGCCTAGTCTTTCTGTGGGTTGTCTTGAATTTAAACATCATTGAGGGGCTGGATGGCTTGGGATTGTGCTGATTTTTCTGTGATTTTCGTTTTTTTGGCCTGTTGTTGTGGCCTTTTCACCAGGGGTAGTGACTAGTGAGTGTTGCATGTGCCTAGTCTTTCTGTGGGGTGTCTTGAATTTAAGCATCATGGAGGGCATGGGATTGTGCAGATTTTTCTGTTTTTTTTCGATTTTTTTGGGGTGTATAACTGAACTGATGTTCCTCTGTCTTCCATTGCTTTTAGGTGCACAAGACTCAAGAGAACCACCAGTGCCAGGAAGAAGTCTTGCAGCGGCGTGTGTGTGTAGCATAACGTCACACGACGTCACGTCTGGCCTCAGACAACTCTACAATTCGTGCAACTGCTGCCTGCTGTCTGACCTGCTCTGAAGAAGATGGCCTCAAAAAAAGGTCTCCGTAGCTCCTCTAGCAAGAAAGTTGCTAGTAAGGAGCAGAAGAAGCAAGTTACCAAGGAGGCTGGTGTGCCGGCCGCCGCGTTTTTAGGGAGCAAAAAAAAAAGTACGCCTGCAGCAGCAGCAGGATCTGCTGGGGACCAAGCTGGGAGCAGCACCCCCGCTCCATTGGGTTCAGTGCCTCCACGACCACGCCAACTTAAGTCAAAGCCCTTGAGTGCTTCAGAGGCAGTCAGTGTACTTCTTCAATCACCATCGACCAGTGATGTTGGCTCATCGCAAGAAAGTAGCAGCAATGTCCCTGAATCAACACAGGTTGTTGTAACTCATCTGACAAGTGTTGAACAACCACAGCCGCAACAACAACACCATATGCAAGTACAAGCCCAAGTACATGTGGAAGGAGAGGCAGCGCAAGGAGATGCGCAAGCAGAGGTGCATGGAGGGTCACAAGTGCCCACAATAGTTGTTCCTCCCGAAGTAGGGGCACATCAGGAAATTGACAATCAAACCGAGGTATCATCTGAGGAAGCCACTCCTCCTGATGATCATTCATTGTCTTCCACATCCCTAGCAAGGAAAAGATCAAGGGGGGTGTCTACATCTTCTTCAAGCCCACCTCCTTCTGATGATCTTAATCTGGATGAAGATTGGGAACCATCATCACGGCAGTCTGAGAGTGAGGCACACCATGATCTGACAAAGATACCTAAGCATAAAAGGAAGGTCATCGAAAAACTCATAGCTATGGAGTGTGATGAGGCTCAACAAGAAGTGACGGATACTGCTGCTGATGAAGCCTCTCACGATGACGACGAGCCAGTCATCATAAAGGTCACTGCAGCCCCAGCGGGCATGCAGCAAAGAGACATTTTGAGCCTATCCCGAGAAGCTGCTGAGCGTGATGATGATGTCGACGAAGAGGCAATGGAAACACAACAATCATTGGATTTGGAGTTAACTAGTATACCAACACCTACCGCTTCCATATTTCTTCCTCGCAAGAAGGGACCTCCATCCACCTCGACCTCAATTAGTGGTGGTGAAAGTGCAAAACGTCCTGAAGTTCGGCAATCCACATCCTCCACTTCATCTGGCATTAGCAGCAGGACCACCACCACCAGTATCACCGCCTCCTCCGGCCCCCAAAGACATTTCAAGTCTCCAGTTTGGGACTTCTTTAGTGTTTGCCCAAAAAAGGAAAACGTAGCCATTTGTAGCATTTGTAAGCTTCGAGTTAGTCGTGGTAAGTTTGGTACCAACTATGGTACCGGAGGCCAGAGAGGTCATCTTAGGAGAACGCACACTGTCCAATGGTTTGTGCACCTAGACGCCATCAAGGAAGCCCGAATTGCACGTAATGAAAACGTTGATTTTTCATCTGATGATGACGAGGAGGAAGAAGACGATTCAAACACTTCACTTACACCCAGTACTCCTGTCAGCAGCACACCCCATGTGAGCCACACTAAGAGTGTGGGAGAGAGTGAGACACCAATGCGAAAAAGTTCATCAGCGAGCGTGACTGGGTCGAAGATATCATCATCATCATCCCGTAAATCCTTGGTCCAGGGCAACATTAAAAAGATGTTGTTTACAGAAGCGCAATATGAACGCAACCACCCACTGACGCGTCTGTATAACACTAAGCTGGCTAAAATGCTAGCTCTGGACCTTCTCCCTTTTTCTTTTGTAGAAGGGGTTGGTTTTCTAGAATTAGTGGCAGCGCTCTGCCCTAAATGGAAGGTTCCTAGCCGGTTCTATTTTGCCGAGTTGCGGTTCCAGCACTACATGAAGATGTTCTGGAGGTGATTGGGGCAGCTTTGCAGAAGAGTGCTGTTCACACTATACATCTAACAACAGACATGTGGACCAGTGGCGCAGGCGCTGATTACATGTGCATCACTGCACACTGGGTCTCTTTTTCAGGGGTTAAAGCAAAGTTAAACGCAGGTGTTGGCCCGGACATTGTTTTTAAAGCTGCTCGGAAACATGCAACACTAGCCATGTTTGGTTTGGAGAAACGTCACACAGCACAAAACATTTTGGATGTGTTTAACACAAAGGTCCTTGACTGACTGTCCCCAAAAAAACGCCAGGTTGGTTATGTTTCCACGGACAATGGCGCCAATATAGTTAAGGCCATGCAGCTGGGTGACTATTTCAGAGTGCCGTGTTTGGCGCACTGTATAAACCTGGTTGTCAAAAAATTCTTGAGTGATGAAGACAGTGCAGCGTACAGAGTAGTGGACACCTGCCAAAAAATGTGCAACCATTTCAGCCATTCTTTTAAGGCCCGGAAGCATCTGAGGAGCCTGCTATATGAACGTCAAATACCAGTGAAGGCATTCATCCAGGAGGTGGTAACACGTTGGAACTCAACCTTCTACATGCTTGAGCGTCTGTATGAGCAGTATACGGTACTCGATCACTATTTCTTAACACAGGGTACAGCTCAGAAGGAGGACCTGAGGATGGGTGCGGCGCAATGGAACATAGTTAAAAGCCTGACACGCATGCTTCGTCCTTTTGAGTTCTTCACGCATGCAGTCAGCAAGGAGGACTGTAATTTGGGAAAAGCTATCCCATTGTTGTACATGCTGGAGCACCAACTGAAGGAGGTGTGTTCTGTGTTTGAAAAAGATAAAGAAAACCAAGACCCTTTTGTTCTGGCTGAGAAATTATTAGAGCACCTACAAGGTGATGAACATCTTAAAATGATCCACTCAAACCAGCATTACATTTGTGCTACTATTCTGGATCCACGTTACAAAAAGTCGCTGGCAGGCCAAGCATTCTTTCCTTTTGCTGATGAAGATGTTACAAAGTACAAACAGTGGCTAGCCTCCTCAGCCAAGAGGTTTGAAAGAGAACAGCAGCAAATTGAAGGAAAAGGCAGTACATCAGCATCAGCAGGCCATCCCCAGTCACAACAATCCACTTCTGCACCTGTGGCTGCGGCACAAGTGACCTCTCAGCCGTAAAAGAGACCGGCAACCGGATCATCTGCACCACCAGACACAACAGTAACATTGGAGGCTGAAGAGGATTGGCTAGCTCGGCTTGGGTTTGGTTCTCAAAAGGTCACAGCAACAGCTAAGCAAAGTGGAGGAACCTTGGAGGAGAACCTTGAGTCGATGGTGAAGGACGATCTGAATGACTCAACAGAGGTCTATGTTAATGCTGACCCATTGGCGTATTGGCATGGGAAAAAAGAATTGTGGCCACAGCTCTCCAACCTGGCTTTAAACTACTTGTCTTGCCCACTCACAAGCGTGTCTTCTGAACGTGTTTTCAGTGCTGCTGGTGTAATTGTAACTTCCAAACGGAGCCGCCTCTCGCCCAAAAATGTGGAGAGGTTAACAATGATCAAGATGAATCAGCACCTCATACCACCAGATTTCAGAGTACGAGAAAGCACGCCGGATGAAGACGAGGTGGACAGCAACATAGATGAGGGAATTTCTTCTCTGTCAGGTGACACTGAGCTCACCCTGCCTGAATTCGCAGAGTTTGATGACGAAGCCTTATTCTTATTCATGGACCGTGATACCGAGCCCTGAAAATGAGACAACAAATCAATAACTTTCTTTTTCGTCCTTATTCACTTTTATTCCTGTGTGTCTGTCTTTCTTTGTTGTGCACAGTTAATATAATTCAAACTTTAATCACATAATCACAAAAACAAGCCCATCAGCAGAACTGTCTTCACTTGTTTGCTAATTGATTTGAAGGTGCCGCAGTCTGCATTCCTCAGGTTCACAAGTTCACAAGAACATGCTCTTCTATCCTCCTCCTCCAGACTACTATTTCCATCAAAGCAGAGGGCTAGTTTACGCCCAATGAAGAAAGACTCAGCACTTGTGGGGGTGTTGTTCTACCTTTTTGCAGGTGAGTTGACGGCTCTGGGGCCATTGCTGGGAAGCTCTAATACCGGATAAAAGTGGTTTGGCCCAAATCCGAGGCGGAAATTTTTTGGTGTTTTTGCTGACTTGCTTGCCTTTGAGGTGCTCTTTGGGGGGGTTCCGGCTGTTTGTGGGTCAGTTTCGGGGTCTGGGAGCACTGCTGGGATACTCTAATCTTGATTGCATTTGCTTTTCAGGAAATCCGTGGTGGTAAACCGGACTTATGGCCTAGCTACACAGCGCGTTTGGACCGAAGGCCAAGAAATATTGTAAGTATCAGATTTTGCTTCTGGCCTGTTTGGGGGTGTTATGCTTTTTGGCGGGTGGGTTGGCGGGTCTTGGGGCATTCCTGGGAAGGTCTAATACCGGATAGAAGTGGTTGGGACAAAATCCACGCCGATTTTTTGTTGTTGCTATTTCTGACATTTTGCTCAATGTAGCGTTTTCGGGGACCTGTTTGGTGGGCTTCCTGGTGTTTGTGGGTGAGTTTTGGGGTCTGTGAGCAGTGCTGGGACACTCTAATCTTGATTGCATTTGCTTTTCAGGAAATCCGTGGTGGTAAACCGGACTTATGGCCTAGCTACACAGCGCGTTTGGACCGAAGGCCAAGAAATATTGTAAGTATCAGATTTTGCTTCTGGCCTGTTTGGGGGTGTTATGCTTTTTGGCGGGTGGGTTGGCGGGTCTTGGGGCATTCCTGGGAAGGTCTAATACCGGATAGAAGTGGTTGGGACAAAATCCACGCCGATTTTTTGTTGTTGCTATTTCTGACATTTTGCTCAATGTAGCGTTTTCGGGGACCTGTTTGGTGGGCTTCCTGGTGTTTGTGGGTGAGTTTTGGGGTCTGTGAGCAGTGCTGGGACACTCTAATCTTGATTGCATTTGCTTTTCAGGAAATCCGTGGTGGTAAACCGGACTTATGGCCTAGCTACACAGCGCGTTTGGACCGAAGGCCGAGAAATATTGTAAGTATGAGATTTTGCTTTTGGCCTGTTTGGGGGTGTTATGGTTTTTGGCGGGTGGGTTGGCGGGTCTTGGGGCATTCCTGGAAGGTCTAATACCGGATAGAAGTGGTTGGGACAAAATCCACACCGATTTTTTGTTGTTGCTATTATTGACATTTTGCTCAATGTAGCGTTTTCAGGGGCCTGTTTGGGGGGCTTCCTGGTGTTTGTGGGTGGGTTTCGGAGTCTGGGAGCATTGCTGGCTATGGATACTTTACTTTGCAAGAGGTTTGAAGCAAATCCATGGTGACAGAGGGGAGTTAGGGCCTAGCTGCAGAGCGCGCGCGGAGTGATTTGGGAAATTTGCCAAAAAATGACCAAGTCCCCATTTTTGTACTTTTGCTCTTTAGCTGTTTGGGGGTCTTCTACTCGTTTTCTCCTGTGTTGCCGGCTCTGGGGCCATTGCTGGGAAGCTCTAATACCGGATAAAAGTTGTTTGGACCAAATCCGAGGCGGAAATATTTTGGTGTTTTTGCTGACTTGCTTGCCTTTGAGGTGCTCTTTGAGGGGGTTCCGGCTGTTTGTGGGTGAGTTTCGGGGTCTGTGAGCACTGCTGGGACACTCTAATCTTGATTGCATTTGCTTTTCAGGAAATCCGTGGTGGTAAACCGGACTTATGGCCTAGCTACACAGCGCGTTTGGACCGAAGGCCGAGAAATATTGTAAGTATGAGATTTTGCTTTTGGCCTGTTTGGGGGTGTTATGCTTTATGGCGGGTGGGTTGGCAGGTGTTGGGGCATTCCTGGGAAGGTCTAATGCCGGATAGAAGTGGTTGGGACAAAATCCACGCCGATTTTTTGTTGTTGCTATTTCTGACATTTTGCTCAATGTAGCGTTTTCGGGGACCTGTTTGGGGGGCTTCCTGGTGTTTGTGGGTGAGTTTCGGCGTCTGTGAGCACTGCTGGGACACTCTAATCTTGATTGCATTTGCTTTTCAGGAAATCCATGGTGGTAAACCGGACTTATGGCCTAGCTACACAGCGCGTTTGGACCGAAGGCCGAGAAATATTGTAAGTATGAGATTTTGCTTTTGGCCTGTTTGGGGGTGTTATGCTTTTTGGCAGGTGGGTTGGCGGGTCTTGGGGCATTCCTGGAAGGTCTAATACCGGATAGAAGTGGTTGGGACAAAATTCACGCGGAAAAGCCTTTTGGAACTTTTTTAACTTAGGGTTCGTTAGGGTTAGCCCTAGCAGCAGGATTGCATGTGTTTCGGGGTGTTCTAGATTTTTGCAACTGAGTTCTGGGGTCTTATAGCACTCGTGAGAATGTGTCATTTTGGTTGCAAGTCATTTGAAGAAAATCCATGGTGGGAAAGGGGGGATTTGGCATAGTTAAAGAAAGCCTTTGCCACTATTCTTAACTTAGGGTTCGTTAGGGTTAGCAGTATTTCTATTGCATGTGTTTGGGTGGGGGTGTTTTCGAGTCTTGGAGCGATGCTGGCTATGGATACTTTTTCTTGGTTGCTTGCAAGTGGTTTGAATACAATCCACGGTGGATAAGGGGGTATTTGGGCCTACTTTTCCTTTCAAAGTACGTTTTGTCACCAGTTTTCTGCTAGGCCTCGTTTTTTGAGATTTGATTGGGGGACTTCTACATTTTAGCAACTGGCTTTAGTAAGGGTCTGGGTGGGAGCACTGCTGGGAAAATCTAATTTTGTTCTAAAACACAGTTTACAGTACACCTAGCTTGAGGCGAAAGATCAGCTACATTAATTTGCCCATACTTAGTTATCCTTCAAAAGGAGACTCAGACAGAGTACGCACTTTCAAAAATATTGTACTGTCTACTAGGAAAATCAAAGTGTGACTTTTTGCACCCCACAGCCTACGTACCTTATATTTATTTATCAGTGGTGTTGTAATATTATATCACTTCCTGTTTTTCGTTGAATAATTACAGGCCGGGTTTCAGTCTGTGCAATGGGGATAAAAGGATGGAGTCAGGCTTCACCTTAGCGAGCCGCAATTCAGCATCCGCCAGGCAGGCAGTGGACAGGGTGTCTTCTGGTGACCACCATTGATGGACGAAGCGTCAGATGGAATAGAGGAGTGCCGCTAGTAAGAGGAATTTTTTTCTGCATGCAACTTACTTACCAATTTCAACAGGACAACTACAACAACATACAGATACAGTATCCATTGTTTCTTTCTATGACTGTGACTGCATTTCTTGGATCTCTCTCTGCTTCTAAATTGATCCCTTAACACATCACTTTGTCCACTCCACTATCACATCTGCACCACACATAGTCATTTGTAAGTGCTCCTACGTAATTCGCAAGTCGCAGCACGCCCCAGCCCGTAGAGGACTGGGATGGCCCCAATGATGAAGCATGTCACCAAGGGGCAACCCTGGTGAGTGAGTGGACACCTAGAAAAAGAGCAATTTCTCCGTTTCTATCTACAATACCTTCCAGACCAACCCCATTGAGTGTTGTGGATGGATTTATAGTGACCAGCAAGGCTCTCAGGTATCTGGCAACAGAGACCTTATGTTGAACATAGTTATCAATATTTCCACACACGCCCTGTACTGTCGCATTCTTTCTTCCACAGTTGTCGAAAGTACTACTTACTTTTCACTGACATGCATGCAGTAGTGCATGCACTTTCAAAGATTGATGGATAGGTTTGTACCCAAAGATTTGTTTATGTTCACAATTGTTTGTCCATGCTGTGTTTTTTTTACAGGCTGTCTTCTGGTGACCAACATTGATGGACGAAGCGTCAGATGGAATGGAGGAGTGCCGCTAATAAGAGGAATTTTTTTCTGCATGCAACTTACTTACCAATTTCAACAGGACAACTACAACAACATACAGATACAGTATCCAATGTTTCTTTCTATGACTGTGACTGCATTTCTTGGATCTCTCTCTGCTTCTAAATTGATCCCTTAACACATCACTTAGTCCACTCCACTATCACATCTGCATCACACATAGTCATTTGTAAGTGCTCCTACGTAATTCGCAAGTCGCAGCACGCCCCAGCCCGTAGAGGACTGGGATGGCCCCAATGATGAAGCATGTCACCAAGGGGCAACCCTGGTGAGTGAGGGGACACCTAGAAAAAGAGCAATTTCTCCTTTTCTATGTACTATACCTTCCAGACCAACCCCATTGAGTGTTGTGAATGGATTTATAGTGACCAGCAAGGCTCTCAGGTATCTGGTAACAGAGACCTTATGTTGAATATAGTTATCAATATTTCCACACACGCCCTGTACTGTCCCATTCTTTCTTCCACAGCTGTCGAAAGTACTACTTACTTTTCACTGACATGCATGCAGTAGTGCATGCACTTTCAAAGATTGATGGATAGGTTTGTACCCAAAGATTTGTTTATGTTCACAATTGTTTGTCCATGCTGTGCTATTTTTTCTTGTCTCCCAAAACCTTTCCCAAAAACCCCCGTACCCATCCATTTTTCAAACCCTAACCCTCTTCCCCTGGGCTGTGTGGTTTTGATTGATGTGTGACTAAATTACAGCAATAAATCCACACACTTGCTGGGGAGGATAAGGTGATAGCAACAGGCTGGTGAAGAAATCCGAGGATATATTCTTACTCTGCTTGACAAAGACCAATGGCTAATGTCAAAGAACGTCAACCGAATTAGTAGTTATACTTTACCATTTGTTAGGCTACAATGTGGCACTGTTCTAGTGTACTGTCACCTGCTATATTCTCTATTGTACCGTTGTATGGCTCAGGAGGACAAACCAGATTTAATTTTCTTTTTTTTCATAGGCATGCAACTGCCACTGTGTCACATCACTAGTACCACCGCTATGAGGAAATTTTATTCGCCCAGGATTGCCAACCTTATTCGCTGTTTCCTGTGGAGCCAGCCCTGGGTCTAGCCCTACTTTCACACACAAATTACTGGTAAGATAAGCGTTTGGTGGGAGGGAGTATAATGGAGCATTAGGAGAGACGAGAGACTGACGGTAGTACTACTAAAGTCCTAGGACTCTTGAATTCACTTCACTTACTCTGTGAGAGGCACTTAGTGTTGAAAACATTTGGGCATTTACACTTAAAGGAAGAAAATGGACTAAACTTTCAGGAAAACAAAGTTACTGTTAAACCCCCACCCACCCGGCAAGCAGTAAAAAACAGGTATGCTCAGATAAAGTTTGAAAAAGTATATTTATATCCCTAACAAAATAATCTCCCGCAAGACCCTCCCTAACCCCAACGGTTGTCCTTTAAAAGTCCCAAACCCAACTCCCGATTCCCACCCCCCAAAAGTCTCTAAAAAAGGGGCAAGGGACACTATGGGTGGATGCTGTTTACTTTTTGGGCCAGGGCATCATGCTCCTGGCGGAGCAAGGCATGCTCTACGCGGAGCCCCTCCAACACGTTTGTAAAGTGGTGGAGCTCCTGCTGAAGGTGGGACACCCTCAGGGTACTGCTGCGCAGGCGTGCCTTGCAGTTAGAATGGCTGTGAGAGGCAGCTGTTGTCCTTGCTGCTCGGCGTTGGCTTTGGCAGCCCGGCTCAGTCTGGCTCGAGCACTATGCTGGGTGGCAGCCCGTGGGGGCACGGAGGCCGATGCAGACAATGTTGTTGTTGTGGTCGAATGCACACTTTCGTCGTCCTCCAGGGCCACCAGCCCCCGATATTCTGCAACAGTGGCAGCGATCCTCCGTTGCCGGGCCGCTCTAGCCAGCTCCTTCCTCCTTGTTTGTTTGGAAGGAGCATCTATATGAAGAAAGAAAGACATAGTCTGTAACCAATGCTCTTTAAGATTAACTCAATCATTCAGCAGAAATTTGTGTTGCAGTACAACTAGCAAATTGCAAGCGCATTACATAACTATTGAGGCCAGTATCTATCTAACCTCCCACTTCTTCATCCTTGCTCTAACATTAGTGGGAGTTTAAGGAACAAATTCTACAAGCACTATGGACTTCCATTGGAGTCGACTATGAAAGTACACCAGTCTTATTCTTCTTCTTGTCTCTTGTTTAGGAAAATTGGTACGTTATCTTCTGCAAGCCGGCATAATGCCAGCGCAGTGAACTTGCACCCGAGAAAAAGAGACGCACGCCATGATGAGTGACCTAGACTTGCGTTACTGTACCGGTCCAGTACATGCAGGTGGTGAAGCTCTTACTTTTCTATTACGGGTGGCACTGAGAATACTCTGTTACAAGAGCTACTGCTTAATTAATTTAACTTTCACCCTACAGTGCAAATGAGTACTAGAAATGGAAAAATGAAGAAGATAAATAATCTGATTATCTATCACTTCACATGGGATGTTTTTGCTTACATATGGGATGACTTTAGGTGCTTTGCTTTTTATTGAGTGACCAGTGATACATCCACACATGAATGACTGAACTTATTAAGAGAGGTAGGGAGTGGCCACCGTAATAACCGGATCTATGCTGTGCTTGCAATACAAACTACTGCTACTATTGATGGTAGTATTTGGACAAAATTACAACTTCTTTTCCTTGCCTTTCCTACACTGGAACGGACGTGCGGGTGCAGTGTTACATGCTCTTCAAAGTTACACTTAGTTCATCCACTGACCGTCTACTCTCTCTAGATCATGGGAACTCACAAACTTTCTCTCAGGGGCTAAATTTACAGTGTAGTTTGTGGCCGAGGGCCGCACTGGTGGGGGCGGAGTCAGAGGGGGCGGGGCTAAAGCAAAACGAAAACTTGTGACCATGAGGTTGCACACAGGTCCCTGCAGCAGATGCCTTCATCCACTGAGCCACCAGACCCAGCATTTACATACATCTCTCTCCCTCCTGCTCTCCATCCTACCCTCCCTCTCCATCTCTCTCTCCCTCCTGCCCTCCCTCTCCCTCCCCCTCTGTCATCTCACTGTGTGTGTGTCTGTCTGTGTCAGCCTTCAGCCCGGGCTGAGACAGCTTCCTCAACGCGCACACACAGACAGCCACACCAAAGTACTTAACAGGTCTTTAAAAGTCCATTAACATATTATTGAGGCTTTGTTTGTTGTAGCGCCCCTGCATCTCCACCTTGACAATCACTGCTTGCCCGGCCCCACAGAGCAGAGGCTTTGTTCTATTTCACCTCTTTGTGGCCCTGCATCTCCACTCTGCTCTGTGGGGGCAGGAAGAGCAGTGATTGTCTGCAAGGTCTGCGCACCGCCAAGGAAGGCTTGCCGGGCCGCCACCGGCCCGCGGGCCGTACTACGAGTACCCCTGCTCTAGATACACATATGCTATCTAAGAGTCAGATAGTAGCATGATCCAGGTATACGGACACATACAGTTTCTGTGTCACCCACCCAGGCTGTTGTCCTTCCACCAATCATTGCTTCATCATTCACCCAGCCATGCATCTCATATTCTTTCCTTCCTAGCCACGTCTTCAATCTCAATAAGTAAGGAATATATAAGAGCTTACCTCTGCCCGCCACCACCACCGTCTCAACTCTCACAGCCGGCACTGGAACCGCCGCCTCCTCCCCTGAAGAATTGCCCTCCGCCTCCGTGTCGAGCACCACCACCTCCGCGTTGGCCCCGCCACCAGATGTTCCACCTACAAAGTACATTTAAGAATGTTAGAATAAACCACTCACTAGTATTTGGTCTAGGAATGAAGACATGTGAAAACAATGTAATTTGTGACTGTGTACTCTAAAGTAAAAAAAATGTCCCTTTTTCCAGGGAAGGGTGTTGTCTTGCTGCACTTTTTGGCACAACTGATGAAGGCTGGCTTTTTAACACACACCATTTTTCTCCACACAGACAGAAGATGGACTTCTAACAACAAGATCAAGTTGAAACAAGGTTTGAGCTCGGCTCGACCACAAGAAATGTCTTCAATTAATCGTCAGCACTAACCACTTTTCCATTCTCAGTTAAACGTTTAGTTTTTTTATTATGACTTCATTTTAATAAATATGTTTACTTTTAATAAAGCTTTTAAACTTAAATAGACTCTGTGTTTTTTGGTCCAGACTAGAGTGACTGAGCGAAAGGTTTTGCAATCCGTGCCTCTGACACTTCTTGACTCTGACTCCGAGTCCGTACTCTTGAGCTACGTTGGATAATGATGATTGGGGATCAATCATCAATGAATTCGGGAGGTAAATGACTGTGCCACACTATGTAGTCAGTCAGTAAGGACATTGGGGGTTCAAAGTCTGTTATCACAGAGGTATGTGGAAACTCTAACAGCGCCTATTATAATTGATAAGCAATGCACTATTTATTGTCCATAGTTCTGTTTCTGCAGAAGAATTGTCCTCTCAACAGTAGTGGTATGGATTGTCCTCCTATCCAAACTAAAAGGTAGTATCTTATTCTTTCTTGGTGGTCATTCACATTTTATAGTTGGGAATTTTCAAAGCAGATAGAACACTTCAAAAGACATTATGGACAATCCCAGAGGACTGCACTGCACTAAGTTGATAGAGCTATTGCTGACTAGAATGGGAGTTTCGCCAACCGTGCAATCTTAGTTAGCTACACAGACAGACTAATAAGAATAATCTAGTAATACCACAGGGAGTCATAGTAGAGGCAGGATAAGAATTTAGATACAGTCTACAAGAAGATCAAAGACGATTTTGAAAAAATCAAATGAGGAACGCTAGGAAAAATAGGTATTAGTCTAAAATGAAAACTTACTGGGGCCAGCAAAGGAGCCCTCGCCTGCCCGATCCTGGCCCTGTTCAACAGCATCCGCCGCCTGCTGCTCCTGTGTCCCCTCGCCCCTGGGGGGAGCTGACGTACAACATGAAAGAAAGAACAGAAAACATGGATGATTGTTGCTTGTCAATGTCAACCAAATCAAACATTTCAAAACAACAATAACAAAATATTTCCGTGAAAATATATTGATTAGGGTTAGTTTTCATTGATTTGCAGGCCTGCGAATTCGAAAGTCACGTAACTCACTAAACAAAGTACTGAAAGGTTCACCTAGGACTGGCAGGCAGCAGTCCGCAGGCAAGACGCAAAGTGACAGACAAACTCCATTGTGATTTCAGTCAGATCAGTGACAACACTAACAGTTGCCTGCTACATAACCAGTCATTTAAATAGTCAATCTATCAATCCACCGCCACTATTTTTCTTATTGTCAGGGGTACAAAGGAAGGGGCAGATTTAAGCCACTTGCGGCTCTTTTGCTCCGTTCTTGCGTGACTTTTGTGACGCAGCAGCTAAACAAAAGAGGCGCCATGGTGCGGCGTATAATATTATAACAACGTGACGCATTTGGGAGATGCATCCCGTTATAAAGCCCTGTGCCATCAGGGGGCGTTTTGGCGCAAGGGAGGGCATTCCTGCTCTGGAACACATCCTAAAAGTGGCCGAGGGAAATCTACAAAATTTCAATCAGTCACCTTTAGGACAATGATGCGTCACACAAACCCTGCAACTGCTTGAAGCAGACTTATGGCTTGACCCAGCATTGGGGAGATAGGGTACCCCAGAGCATTGCTGGAGCTGCGCCATCATTGCGACGCAACTCCAGCAGTAAAGCTTCGGTGACGTTTTGGGCCCATGGTGCGCCGCATTGCAAATACGGCGCACCACTTTGCAGGGATGCGACGGTAATTGCAATTCTTCCCCTTAGGGGCATACTTACTTACGCGTTCTGGCGCATCTCCAGAGATGCACCAGATCAAATGCGTCACGCAAAACTACCCTTGCGACACGGCAGATGCGCCTCATTTACAATGCGGCGCGCCCTGGTGCAAGGGTAGGCACTTGCGTGACGCATCTCGTCACGTAAGAGCGGCACATCGCTGGAGTCACGTCGCCAACGCAATGCAACTCCAGTAATGCTCAGGGCCACCCAATACTTAACATGCTGTGTCAGTCCTTACGCCTGCTTCAAGCAGGCATGAGGAATTGAATTGACGTAGCAGCGTCGCAGAAGTGCTTGCGTTAAATCTTGTAGATTTCATGCAGGCACTTTTGCGAGGCGCACAGCCGCAGGACCGCCCACCCTGCGTACTAGGAATGCACCCATTGTGGTGCAGGCCCATGGCTTTATAACATGACGCATCTCCCTAGATGCGTCACACTGTAAATGACTCGCAGGGATGCGCCACGTTTACGCCGCTGTTGCGTCACGCAAGGCAACGTAAACGTGGCGCAAGGGGCTTGTAAATGTAATCTGCCCCCTAGTGTCTAGCATTACGCAGTTCTGTAAAGTACACTCATACATAATTGTTACTCAGGCCAATGAGACCACAAAATAGAAAACAAATAAGCATAGTAGCAATGCCACTGAGAAGGAGAGCAGTGCACCTGAAATGCACAGAAGATTTTGAAATATAATTTAACTACAATGTAATCGTCAGCAGCATTATTGGCTTGCTCCATGTAAAAAACAAATATTTGCAATACAACAACACAGAGCAGGAGAAAACATAGTAGTGAGTGATGAAATAGCTACTAATACTCACCAAGCCCGGGGATCTCCAAGCCGAGCTGGTCCAGCAGGTCGCGCTCCCTGTCCAGGACGTTCGTCCAGCGGTGGGTGACCTGGCTGTAGGTGCGCTGGACCCCGGAGAGTTGGGACATGGCCCAGCACACCTTCTGCCACCGCTTCCGGCGCTCCCAGATTTTGTAGCCGCCGGCCGCGATCCTGCCGCCTCCCGCGATGGTCCTGGGCAGGCGGCGCTGGACGAAGTAGACCAGCGCGCCCACATCCTCCGGGCTGAAGATCTCCCGTCGTGTCACCTGCTCCCCCCTCAATCACCTGCATGCTGTCCTGGCACGGGGTCCAGGACTCCTCCTCCCCGCCGCCGCTGCGTCCCTCAAGTGCCTGGGCAGCTTCACGGCGCCTGGCTTCACCATGGTCTGGGCAGGTAAGGTAGGAAGTAGAAAATTAAGAAGGAATAGGATAGGGAAGAAGAAAAGAAAAGAGTTTAAAAAGTAGTTTAAAAGTAAACAAAAGAGGGGGGTGGCCAAGATGGCAGGGTGAGCGGACGCTTCTTCCCGCAGCTCCTCCGGCCCGACTAGGCCCGAGCCCTTTTTCGTTAGCTTCTCTCCCCCCGCTGAAGCTCAGCGGCTGAGAGACGGGCGGCGGAGATCCTGGGGCACACATTGATGCTACTTTGGCCCCGATCGCCCCGGTGGAAGCACGCTAAAAGACCGATTGCCGGACGGAGGAGCGCCTTGGAGGCAGAGCAGAGCGGGGCGCTGTCTTGATGCCTCGGCTGGGGCCTGGTGCTGATGTCTAGCGATCTGGAGTGAAGCTCGCCCCGGTGCTCGACGGGGATCGTCAGAGGGGCAACGGCTGTGTGACTTCGCTGAGCGAGGACCCTGCTGTGTGATCGTGGTGGTGCTTGGACTTGCGGTGGTGACCTCTCATGTGGTACGGGCCCGGCCCCGTGGCCAGTTGGCGACAATGCTTAAGATCGGAGCCAGGTCTACCGTTCCTCCTCTCTAGCTGGCCGGCCCTGGATAGAACTTTCCTCTGTATACCTGGCTCTTAGAGTGGCCCTGGTGGCATCGCCGGGCCTTATCGATCTACCCGGCCCCGCCCAACCGCCATCTTGTCTTCATGGCGACAGTGACGCAGCCCTCCTTCAGTGTCGCTTGAGGTTATCTCCAACACCTCTGCTTTTGCACAGCTCTCCCTTCCTGCGGGACGCACCAGCCGGGGTTCCCCTAGCGGGGGTCCCTGTTGAAATCTTGGCTGGGCACCGAACGGCTCTCTGTGACTAGACTGGCCCGCCATTTTGTCATCTGTGGCACAGGTCCCCTATCTGGCCGGGAGTTCCTTCTCGAGGGACTCTACCGAACGTTGGAAGCTCATCGAGGGCCGAGCCTACTGCAGGTGGCCGAAGCCAGTGTTCCTGCTTCAGTTGAGTGCGACAGCGTACGGGACACGAATGTCCGGGAAAGGAGGATCGAGGAAGGAGGATCGCACCCTGCCGGACATGCTTAGCAGGGCCCAGCAACAGCGAGACAGGGCGCAACCATCTCCGGGCTCTTCCCGGGCCGCTGCGGACCCGACCGGGGGTGAGCCCCCCGTCACGAGGTCCTTCATGGATGAACTGTTCAGCTCGCTTAAAGCAGACTTCCAGACGCTGAAGCAGGAGGTGGCCAGTGAAGTACGCGAGGTCCGCAGGGAGGTGGAGGGCCTTGGTGAGTGGATGGAGACGGTGGAGGCGGCGGCCCAACGTCGGGACGACGAGATTGTCCATTTGCAACAGGACGTTCTCTGTCTCAGGGAGCAACATGTTGAACTCCAAGCCCATAACAAGGACCTGGAGAACAGGTCGAGGAGGAATAATATACGGGTACGGGGTGTACCGTCTGCAGATGAGGGGACAGACCTGGTGGGCTACTTGCAGGACTTGTTCCGGGAAATTCTGGGAGAGGCCACGGACTTCCCGATCCGTATCGACAGGGCCCACAGAGTCGGCCGACAGCGACAGTCGGCGGCACCTCCGCCGGACATCTTGGCCTACCTCCCTGACTTTCCGGTGAAGGAGCGCATCATGTCCGAGGCCCGCAGGAAACAACCATTGACGTTCCGAGAGCGACCTGTGGCGCTGTATCAGGACCTGTCTGCCATCACGTTGCAGAAGCGCAGGTCCTTCAAGATTGCAACCGACTTCCTGCGCGAGCACGAGACACCGTACCCCTGGGGGCATCCCTTTCGTTTGATATTCCGTTGGAACGGGGTACTGCACCAGCTGCGCTCCTTGCAGGATGTTTGCTGCGTCTTGGGGCTCACGGCTACTGAAGAGGATGGAGCAACACCGACCTGGAGGCGCTCGGATAGAGGAGGACGACGGCGGTCGGCGAGAAGGAGATCGGCGGCAAGCCCTGGGCGGCCTGACTCGCCCACCATCAGAGCGGACATGGCCAGCGCCCTGAGAGAAGCCGCCAGGGACTCGGCCGCCTCGAACGGTGTGGCCTTGACTGCCTAGACTCACTCCGGGGGGAGATGGACATAGCTTCTTCGTTGCCAGGTTTGGGGGTCGGAGGGAGGGCCGGGGGGAGCGGGGAAGGCGAGTGGCCGGACGTCCACTTTTGGTACTTTCTGCAGACTTGTCCATTTTGGGACTTGACTGGGACAATGGGTTGTTTGTGTTTGAGTTGGAATTTGGCTAGTTGCCATTGGTTCGTTTGGGGTGGGGTCGGGAGTTGTTCAGGTGTTGGGAAGGAACCGTCCGATATTTCCTGTGTTAACGCTTGGTCCTATTTTGCTTGTCCTGCGCTGCTGCCCTGCACCCCTCCCCCGCCGGCTGCCTGCCCGCGACATAGCGTCTCCGGACTCTGAGAGATATGTCGTCCCTGAAGGTGGTGACCCTTAATGTTAAGGGTCTGAAAAACCCTGTAAAGCGTAGGGCGATTTTGTCTCTGCTGGAGGGGACACAAGCTGATATATGCCTCCTGCAAGAAACCCACTTGTTGTCCCGTGACGGTCACAGAATGCGCTCTGCCAAGTTTCCCACCCAGTTTTTCTCCTCTGCTGCGTCCAAGACTGCAGGGGTGGCTATTCTGTTGGCGAGCTCCTTCAAGGGGGAAGTGTTGTATAAATTTGCTGAACAGAAGGGGAGGCTTTTGGCATACCGCCTCCGCCTAGGGGGCACATCGTTTACTATTGGCTCCTTATATAGCCCGAATGATCATCAAGAACGCTTTTTAGATTCGGCGCTGGTGGATGTAGCTGCCTCCCCCGATCGTCATGTTATCCTGGGGGGTGACTTAAATATAGTTTTCGATTCTGCCTTAGATAGGTCAGCGCAGCGATTCCCGCAGACTGGGGACCTTTCCCAGGCCAGGAAGGCCCGACTCACCGACATGGATTTGCATGACCTTTGGCGCACCCTCCACCCTACAGATAGGGATTATTCCTATTACTCCCATGCGCACTGGACCTACGCACGGTTGGACTACTTTTTGGTTAGTAGACCGATGCGTGCCGCTGCTACGGCGGTGGACATTGGGGTCCTGACACTGTCTGATCATGCGCCGGTCGTGGGTACGTTTGCGTGGCCGGCGACCTCCCCCTCTCGGGGGGTGTGGCGCCTTAGGGACACCCTTCTGCACAAAAAAACAGTTGTAAAACATATTGAGGAGGCCATACAGGAATACCAGGCACACAACAGTAACTCAGACACCTCATTGGCGACACAGTGGGCGGCGCTGAAGGCGGTCCTCAGGGGGGAATTCATCTCCATCTCCTCGGCAGAAAACAGGGAACGGCAGCGGAAGAGGGAGGAGCTGACTTCTCAGGTCCGGGAGCTAGAACAGGTCCACTGCCGTACGGGTGCTCCAAGCGTTTGGAGGCAGTTGAAGGCTGCCAGGAAGCTCCTGTCGGCGCTGGACATGGACAGGGCGGAATACGCAGCGTTACGTCTGAAACATGCATTCTGCACAGGGGGGGATAGGTGTGGCAAACTCTTGGCACACAGGCTCCGTGTCGCGCAACAGCGTAATGTGGTGAAGGAACTCTTTGGTACGGACGAGGTGGCTGTTCCTGGTGATGCGGCGGCGGCGGAAACTTTTTGTAGTTTCTATGAGGCGCTGTACACCGGGGAGCCCCCCTCGTCGCGGGAAGCCGTGGAATATCGGGAATCTGTGACCCTTCCGGCGCTAGACCCCGCTCAGGCGGAATATCTTGAGCGCGATATCCACGTTGAGTAGGTGATTTCCGCGATAGCCAGACTTAAGCACGGGAAAGCCCCGGGCCCGGTCGGTTACACGTCCCTGTTTTACAAAACCTTTTGCCCGGTTGTGGCCCCTATCCTCGCCCGGCTGTTTAACTCCTTCTCCGAATCAGGAGCCATCCCACCGGATCTCCTGAGAGCGACGGTCTCAGTGATCCTGAAGCCTGGGAAGGATCGGTCCTTATGTGGCTCATATAGGCCCATCTCGCTCCTGAATGTCGACCTCAAGTTGTACACGGGGATTCTGGCATCCAGGCTGGCCCTGCACCTCCCGGGTCTGGTCGAGGCCAACCAGGCTGGCTTTGTGCCCGGCAGACAGACTGTCAACAATACTAAGCGAGTGACGCACATTCTGGAGAAGGCTTCGCGGATCCCAGGTGAGCGGATGCTGCTGGCGGTGGATGCCGAGAAAGCCTTCGACAGGGTACACTGGCCTTACCTCGAGCAGGTGCTCAAGAAACTGGGCATCGGTGATAAATTCTGCTTGATGGTTTTCAATTGTTACAGGTACCCTTCAGCGACGGTGAGGGTCAATGGGTGCAGCTCCCGTAGTTTTGCAATTGAGCGCAGCACTAGGCAGGGGTGCCCACTTTCCCCACTCCTCTTTGCTCTTTACATGGAGCCGTTTGCCCAGAGGATCCGCCAAAACCCGAATGCAATCGGGATCAAGATGGGGCAGTATGTTCACATGGTCAGTCTTTATGCGGATGATGTCCTGCTGACCCTGGACGATCCCAGGAGGTCCCTTCCCGCCTGCATCCACGAGTTGGATGCTTTTTCACTAGTGGCTGGTTTCAAAATGAACATGGGCAAGTCGGTGGCTCTAGATGTGTCTCTGGCTGCGGATACTAGACGGGACCTTCAGCGGCTCTTTCCCATGCAGTGGTCATCCTCCCTGGTGCCATACCTGGGGATTCTGCTGGCGCCGGCGTTGCCAGAGATGGTAACGGCTAATTACACCTCTCTTAGTAAGAAGATCAAGGAGGAGCTTGGCCGCTGGAGCAAGGGCCTATTGTCTTGGCTTGGCAGGATTGCTGCGGTCAAGATGACGGTTCTGCCCCAGATCCTATACCTTTTCCGAGCCTTGCCGCTCCAGCCTCCAGTGGGTTGGATCAGGCAGACGCAAGCTGACATCGCACGTTTTGTCTGGCAAGGCCGCAAGCCGCGGATGAAGAGGGTTCTCTCCACGCTTGCCCCGGAGACGGGGGGCCTTGGTATTCCGGACCTCCGGAAATATTTTCAGGCGGCGCAGCTGCGCTACCTTGTGGAGTGGAGCAGGTGGGAGTCCGATAAGCACTGGCTCTTTCAGGACCAGGCGGTGGCAGGGCGTACCCTCCAGGAAGTTCCATTCTTGGGCCGAGTTCACCGCCCCCCCCAATCTTTATGCTTCCTTTGTCACGCGGGTTCCCCTGAGGGTGTGGGACATAGTTTGTGAGGTTCAGGAACTCACCACGTTCCCCTCGCCATTTACGCCCATAGCGGGTAATCCTGATTTCTCCCCAGGGATGGAGCCGGGCGCTTTCTGCCATTGGAGGACGGCGGGCTGCCGGGCGCTCTTTCAGATTTATGGTTTGGAGGGAGTGGTCCCCTTTCAGCATCTTCAACAGGAGTTCCACCTGCTGTAGTCGGATAGACTGCGATATATGCAAGTCCGGCACTGGGCGCTTCAACCCCAGGTGCGGGACACAGCTAATCGTCAGATAACACCATATGAGCGGTGGCTGGTGACCCGCGCCTCCGATGCTAAACTGATCACTGATCTCTACAAGTTCTTACAGCCCCCTCCGTTTCACTACTATAATCCGGGCAGGGAACGATGGCACAGGGAATTAGGTAGGACACTTAGCCATAAGGAGTGGGACCAGATTGCACACCGTGCGAGACACTCAGCATATCACACTGGCCTCACTGAGACATTCACCAAGGTGTCCACATACTGGTATTACACCCCAGAGAGACTGCACGAGATGAACAGGCATATCGAGAAGGAGTGCTGGAGAGGTTGTGGTCAGGTGGGGACCCTTTCACATATTCTTTGGGATTGTCCCTTGTTAGCTGCTTATTGGAAGGAGGTTTTTGATGAGGTTGATATGCATTTTGAAATTGAATTACCGGGCTTTCCGGCGTATGTATTGCTGGGCCTTCCTAATGGCCTGATGTATCCGCTGAAGTCCCGCAGGGGCAGGCAAATCGCTATAGTGCTGGGCTCAGCGGTTCAGAACATCCTAATCCACTGGCGCACCACCACAGTCCCCTCCATCACTGGCTGGTTGCACAGGCTCTGGCATGTGTTGGGTATGGAAAAATTGTCACTCACGGTAGCGGGGGAGATAGACCAATTTGATGAGCTGTGGCAACCCTTTTGTGCGCTTTTAACTACGGAATTTAGGGAACTCACCTGTCCGAGGTACCTCAGGCTTCTAAGGTTGACGCCACCGGTGATTCCAGCAGACTAGGAGGGGTAGCGGGGCTGGGTTCATGGAGAGGGGGGGTGTGGTGGGGGGCAGGTAGTGTTATTAGCGGTACATTGGATGGTGGGGTGGGGGGGAGTTGGGGTGAGTTGGGGTGTTTGGGGGGGGGTTTTAGGGGATGGTGGGTTGGGTTTCTTTGTGTTACTGTTTATTATTCTCTGCTCAGACTGATGGTGTTGACTATGCTCAAATTGAAGGTATTGCTTATATTTAGCTCTTTTCAATTGCTGTTGCTTCCTTTTCCACAGCGGACTGGTCCACCGTCGCACTCGTAGTATCATGCTCATTTCCTTCGCTTAAATGTATGTAACCCTAACCTCCTGTTCCCTCTCCCTATGTTTTTTCTTAATAAAATGCTTTAAACCTAAAAGTAAACAAAAATAGCAGAAAAGACAAAAATATACAGCTAGGAAAAGAGAGGGATAGATAAGAAGCAAAATCGTTAGAAAAAAACCTGAAAACAAGCAAAGGATGGCAAAAGAGCAAGAGGATAAACACCATGCCCAGGCACAGGAAATGAATGAAAAACAAGATGGCCGCCCATTCACGAGCACGAAAGTAAGTTTGCACGCAATTTTCCTCGCGATCTCGTGCGAACTTGTACTCGCAATGCGCTTACCTCGCGAGATTATACATACGGAAACGGAAATACGTCACGCAAACAAAATGGCCGCGCCCGTACTCGACCTTGGGGTAAAATCGCGTGTTGCGCTGCAAGCGGCTCGCGAATACTGCAAAAAACTCATGAAAAAACACGCTGCAAAAAAATATAAAGCTCATTCGCACGAATTGGCGGCTTCTGCGGTCGGTTTCGCACGACGCCGAGCCTCGCAAAAAGCGCGAAATTACCGAAAAATGATTTCTGCAAAAGCAAAACAAATGAGCAAGTGCAAAAGGTCAATCTTATGATTTGTAACGATTCCCTGTTGTGCTTCCTGAGGGGGCCCTCCAGAATTCAGTTGCCTGCTTGCAAAAATTGTGTGATCCCTGCTATGACCTTAACTGTATGCCGCAAAGGTCCTGATTTACAGCTAAGGGAGCAGACAAGCAGGTGCCAGGCTGGAACTTCAAATTCAGTGACACATTAATTAGCCCCTAATTCATTATTGTCAGTTGGGGCAGGGCAGGTGTTGTTAATAAACTAACCCCAAATTAATTCATGTCAGTTGTAGCAGGGCAGGTGTGCTTGCTTTTCCCCCCCATCTTCTACAGTGATGATGAACCAGAGGGTGGCATTGATGTAACAGAGGGTGGCATGGGTCAAAGAGAGGGTGGCAGTGGTGAAACAGAGGGTGCTGGGAGGCTGTGATGATGAACCAGACGTAGAAACAACATAGTCGCGACCGTTGCGAGCAGACAAGTAAGTTCGCAATTGCGAACTACTACCAAATCCTCGCGAACTGGCAGAAACACGTGCGAACACAAAAAAAAATTCCACAAATTCGCGGGAATTCGCGGATTTTGCGGATTGCGAGTTTGTAAATTCGCTAAATTCGCGAACGCCAGATTCGCAAAATTCGCCCTTACTTAAACAGCACACACGTGATCTATCACATCACTTGCCCTTGCAACCTCTGGTACATTGGGATGACAAGCCACAAAATAAAGACACGAATCTGCGAACACCGCAGCACCATCAGGTGCAAGAAGAATACCACCAGACTCACCAAGCACTTCTTGGAAATGGGCCATACCACCAATGACATGCGGTGGGTCGTGATTGGGAGTATCAACCCAGAAGGGCCTAATAGCCAAGACATACTACTAAACAAAGAACAGAGGTGGGTGTATCGCCTGTCTACTCATAAGTCTGGCCTTAACGACAACATACCATGGAACGCCCTGGGTAATCGCTGAAATTCCAGTATATAAGTGCCTTCACTCCAGATGATATCCGTGGCTCTGTACACACCATAACATACCTATCTAGGACATACGTGCAAATAGAAAGTATTTGTCCCCCGTGGTCACATGAGTTAAAATGATATGGGAACAATTAATCTCAAGCATGAGTGATCACACATTTAAAATCAAGCTGCATGTGTGCACAATAACTGATAGCATAATCCCTAACCACCGTGATCATGAATGTAACTACCAACAGTATCTACATCATCTATCTCCATAGCCTTTTTCGGCACATATTACTCATTACAATATGGCCGCCCGCAAGACAGACTGAACCGGAACCATAGCGCATGCGCATGAGTGAACAGTCATTCTTCACGCAAGCGCACTAAGTAGCGGAAACAGTCGCATGACCGATCCTGGTCACTAAAAGGGAGGTACTTAACAACTCATCTCCGGCGGTTCCGCACCAGCCGGGACACAATGGGATCCACGTAGGTTTCCCGCAGAGGACACGCTCGTAACAAGTAAGGTCTTGCCTCCCCCACTGCCGGACAGCACGGTGATGCTCCACAAGCACCCAGGCTGACCGGGGACATTGATTACTGCTTTTTAACCCTTGCAGATTGTTGACAGAGATGCCTCTCCCCCGAGCCCTGAAATGCCGGCAAACCATGTTATAGCAAAGTAAATATTTGGTGCAAAAATAACCACGTAATTTTTAAATGTGTGTTTTGTCTAATATTGCATGATTGCTCTCGCAGGCACAAACCTCCGGTGTAATTTTTAAATGTTTGTCTTGTCTCACCAATAAGTGAACACTCTGTAGCATTGCCCTTGCAGGCACAAACCTCCGGTGTAATTTTTAAATGTTTGTCTTGTCTCACCAATAAGTGAACACTCAGTAGCAGCTCCCTTGAGCCGTTTTCACAGTCCACCAGGTGGCTACAGATCACAACGGCATCTTAGCACGCCACCACAGAATGTAACACTACGCCACACAGTATCAGGCGTAACCCTCTGTCTACTTAGACATGCTAATTCAAATGCATGCTATGCACCGGCATGCAACACGTCACTGGCCCTGGCCCATATCCATCTAGACATGCATGCTGCATGCCTTAAACCTTGCTGAACTGATAGCCTGCACAATTGCCTGACGGAATATGCTATGCCTTGTCTTCTTTCCTTACAGGTTTTTGCTCGCAAACTCCAGGTGCCTGTAAGTAAAAGCAGCACCATTGTTATCTTTCACGTTTTTCCACACACCTTAGCGCGTGTGTAGGAGATAACACACCCGTGGCACCACTTTTTGCCATTCACTAGGTCCTGAAGAAAGTCCCGCTAAATGTTCTAAATAGGGACTGAAACATGTAGACTAATATCACATAGTCAACTCGTAGACATACTCCTTCTACTAGTAGTTGCATCACATAATTTTATCCTGGCACTCTGGGCCGCCACAAATAAATCATTAGGTAAGGATTCCCAGAAGTGCTTTTTAGCTTCACCTTCATCAACATCACATCACTACACGACACCCGCTCCGCTGTAGTCAGGCGTTGTAGCACAACCAGGCGGCACTCGGCTGCCTGGTTGGACCCCAATGATGAAGGATAACACCAACCAGGTTGGTGTGAGAGGGGTTTATAAACAAGCCAGATTGGGTCCTGCACTAAGGCCTCAGCCACCAGTGACTCTGAATATTAACATATATTCAATAACCTCAGTGGGCTAGTCCACTTTGTTTTTGCATTATACGTCAGGGGGATAGGACTTGCCCCTTAAAATCCCTTGCTCTCTACTTGATTAGCCTAGAATTAACACTGCCTCAAAGACTCCTCATTTGCCTCACAAATACCCCACTACTATTCACGTACCACCTTGCTCAAGGCCTGGGCGATTCAGCAGTGGCCCAATCAGAGTCCAATCAGACCCACACTCCGACCCCCGTCTGGCACTGGGGATATGGTGGCGTGGTAACGGCAGTAACCGTAGTAGACTCTGCGGATTGATGGTAAAGGTTTATGGCAAAGTTTGAGGCAGAATGGGATACTCAGTAAGTACTATGATTAAATGTTTGCCGCAATACTATTACCAGTTCATATTATTCTCACTGTACATACCGCTCGCATTGACCTAAGGACTGTTCAGTGTCTATCCGGATCCAAACTTACTTGAGGATTATTTGACAAGAGGCAGGGTACAGCATGAATCCACACAAACCCCCGGGCCCCGGCCAGGACTTCAATCTGAATGAGGACCTACCACTGTGGACCACTAAAGATTGCGGGGTACCACAAAAGCTGTACTGGGGTCCCTGGGGTCCAAGCGAGACAAGCGATTCACACAGGACGAATGAACGGTGGCAGGCAAGGGGTGCACACCAACAGCTCCCCAACCACCTTGCTCGCTCGCCTTGCTCACCTCGCTCTCCAGACACTCTCCAGACGCTGCCGTCCCACTATCGATGCCGTGGCAGCCTGAATGACTGCCTCATCCTCCACTGCCTCTTACTTTTTCTGCTGCCTTGATGTGTGCCCGATCCAAACATGGGCACCGGAGTAATAGCCCTGACCCTCAGCACTTGTCTCCTTGTCTTCCAAGCCTCCCTCTAGCCCCCTCACCTCACTGGCGAGGTCTGGTGAGGCTCTGGCGGGCTCGCAAGCATTTGTGTTTGTGTGTGTTCATGGGGTTCTGTGCGGGTCGACCACACACGCGCTGGACACCAACCTCCGACACGAGAAACGAAACGCGGACCCAGACTCCCGCTGGTGAGACCCACAGCGAGGATGCCGCTCTCTGCTCTCTGCTCTCCGCGCACCATGCCACACAGCAGCTGCTCGTACTAGCTCCTCCTCCTCCAGGAACAGCGAAACAGCGTAACAGCGTAACAGGACAGAGTTGTTAACCCATTGTCCACTACAGAAAGTGATTTTTCCAAATTAATACGATCAATTTCTCGTATTTTTTCTGCAGTTTCAATTTGTGTTATTTTCCAAGCTTCATTGTAAGCTGCGTATATACCGGCGTATATGAAACGTTTTTGATGCTGTTTGAGAGGTTCCAGTAAGAAATCTCGCAAGTCAGCACCTTCCTTAAGTAAAGTCAAGTGTTGCTTAATTTTGGGTAGTGTGGATCTCTGTAGCCATTCGAGGCATAGTTTTCCTACACTGTATGTTGTAACTATCCCTGGATGTTTTCTCTGGGAATATCTTGGGTCTGGCCTATTCTGTTTGAACCCCTGTACTTTGTTCAGGAATCTATCTTGACAGCTATTAGTGTCTGTGGGCCAGATCAACCATTTTCTCCAATCAGGATTTGTTTTGTTTTGTTTTAAAATATAGGACACGTCTAACCCCTCATCTATAGTGTTATTTCTATCAGGTATAGGCTTTGGTATAGACGGGTTGTTTAAATCTTTTATCTTGGCTAGGCCAAGATAGGTTGTTTGTTGAATGGTATCATTCAGGAACATTATTTGTTCTGGGATCATGCAGGCTCTGAATAATGATTCTAACCCTTGTACCTGCCATTCTTTTGTACCCCGGACAGCTTTTGTCTCAATGTTGTTTTTCCAAAATTCAAAACCAAATGTAGACATTTTTTCATAAAACATTTCAGAATATATCAGTTTAGTGTTTGTCAACATGTTTTTCATTCCTGTCTTTTTCATAATTTTAAAATAAAATGTTTCTGGATCAGTGATATTAAACCCTTAGAAGTATGGGAATTTTTCATAAAATGTTTTCGAACTGCCTTTTGGCAGAGTTGGACAATGTTCCCACTGAATATAACTGGACACATTTCTAGGATTAGTAGATTTATGCAAATAATGATGCCCAAAATGATTGAAGCAATACATTTCTTCATAATTCGATTAACCCTGTAAATAATCATGTTCTGTCAATTTTGCTGACATTTCTAAATCTGACATCATATTATTAATCTTTTCAAAGTCCCAATCATCAGAGAAAGTACTAGGTGGTACAAAGTCACTCAAAGAAATCTTGAACTGGTGTGGATATTTCAAGAGTTCAACAGGGCCATAGATTTCGTAATCAGTATTGTCCCATGCTACACCACCAGGTATAGGAATGGCTGTGATGTTTACTGATTATAGTTCTCTTTTTTCAACGTGAAAGGATCTGTGAGGTCTTAGAACCAAGTTGATGTTCTGACTTGCTGTGTCCTTTGTACTGCATTTTCCAACCAATCATTCTTCCCAAGCTTAAAACTAAGATGAGCCAGAGCAGGAGGAAAAGTACACCTAACACAATCCACAGTTCAATCCAGGGTGAAATCAGGTATGTTTCTCCAAGTTGATGAAAGAGTTCTGTAATTTTGTCTTTGAAAGTTTTGTTTGCTGGCTTGTCTCCATGTTCACTTGAATCATCGGAAAAGTCATCGAAATTGATAAAGTAGCCAGATGCAGTTCTGTCACTTGTTTGGATGGCATCAGGATTGTTATTAATCTTTGTAGTTGCTTCTTCCTTTTTCATATTAGAATAGTCCGAGGCTACATCATTGTAGACAGGTGTTTCTTGACGAACTGTTGCAATTTGGGTTTCAAGAGGCACAATTTCCATGGCTTTGTTGCATAGTCCTTTTTTATTCACTGCAGGTTTATCAAATGTGATTAGTCTCTCAGTTTGAACCTCTTGGATTGTAGCAAGGTTTGGTCTTCTGCTAATTATTGGGAGTCCACTGGGCCTACTACTTAATATTGGCCACATGGTTGTGGTTTTACCAGGTCGATTGATACAACTCGGTTCTCCTTTTTATCAGCAAGGGGCGGTAGTACGACTGATCTTGTTCAGCTGATAGCTTAGACAGGTACTGCTTTTCTGTAAGAAGGCCCAAATTCCTTCTTCACAGTGATTTTTTCTCTGACCAGATCCCCAATCTTTGGAATCCAGACAGGTCTTGCTAGGACAGGTGGTTTCTCTTCAGTGGCTGTTGGCTTTAGTTTTGTGTTACTTATACTTCTTCATGTTTCATTTAAGTCCTGTAAAACAGCCAAACGATCTTTGATATCAAAAGCTTTTTGTTTCACCACTGAAGTCTGACAATCGAGATCTTCGATTATTATTCTTTTACCAAACAAAAGTTCATACGGAGTGATTCCACCCAAAGAATTTCTTGGCAGATTGTTAAGACTACGTTGGACACTTATTAGATGTTTGACACACCCATCACCCGAACCTAATACCCTCGCTGTTATAGATTGCTTTATGTCACGTTTTTTTCTCTCCACTACCGCATTTCCCTCAGGATGGAATGGACTAGAGTACCGCAATGCAATGCCCATGCTGGCCATGGCCTCCTTGAAAGCTTGAGAGCTAAACGCAGGACCCTGGTCAGAATGTAGCATGCCAATTGCGTATGTGCCGATAAAGACTCGCAAATCTTTTATAACAGTTCTGGCATCAGCTGAGCGCTGGGGCCACATCCAAATGAATCTCGTATTAATATTTATGGGATCTCATTTGTCTGGTCGGACGCCTGCATGTAGATAGTCTAATGCTGTCTAATAGAGGTGTCTGGCTGGTATTACTATGTTAGAGTCAGATATCTGGTCTGGTTCATAACTGCGATCTCTTTTGCAGTCTTGACAATCCATTGCAAAGTTATAAACTTGCACGCTCATTCCCGGACACCAGTATTTTGTTTGCAATTCTATTAGAGATTTCAGGATCTCTTGGTGCCTCAGACCTACTCCCATGTGTGCTTCTTGAATCAAGAAGACTATCCTGTTCGTGTTTGGAATTACTCTATCCCCCACTCGAGGGATTTGAGCAAACGGAACGGAGTTCGCATCAATTATGTATGTGTTTCTGAGTGGATAGTTTGGAGTTAACGCTGCATAATTGCCTTCCATTGAGGCTCTTACTGCTAGTAGCGTTTCTCCATCTATTTGGTTTTTTGAATGCTTTTTTGTAGCTACGGTAGCCGGTTGACCAGCTGCCGTCTTGGCTCTGTTAGCCAATGAATTCCCTGCAACGTGAACGCCATCACGTTGAAGACTCTGCGTATGTATTACGTGAGTCTTTTGTAGTTCTTTCTGTAAAAGAACTACTTGTTCCCATAGTTTTTTATATTTAATTGTGCCACCTGTCTCATCTTTGTAACCATTTTTAATTCAGGTCTGCATGGAATTATTATAAGATTCAACACAGTAATGCGAGTCGCACACTATTAGTGTGGGGAATTCGCGATCTGCATTTTCAAGCGCCATCTTCACAGCTCGTAGTTCAGCTCGCTGAGCTGTATAGTTTCCGATTGATTCCGTTTTAGTGACCATCGGTCTGAATTTACCTAAGCGCCAGCGACCTTTAACAATCGCGCACGCGGCATTGTAAACTTTTTTTCCACAACATAGTGTTGTGCAAATCTATCTGTGTAGATTACACAGCTGTACTGTTCCAGAGGTGGAATTTCGATCGACAGAGGACATTCTTGTTCGTATTCTAGATGTTCTAGCTTTTTCATTCTGGGATCAAATGCGTGTATCACTTCAGTTGTATCAAGAGAATTAACCCATTGTATCCATTTTGGATCAATGCCATAGCATTTCGAATGCTCGGTCTTGTTACTGCTTTAAGGGCTGATACTGCTGTTAAAACAGATATCCTCTTCCCATGAGCATGGTTTTTTCTTTTGCTACAGCCGCTTGAACCGCAGTTAGAATTTTTTCAGTAGAACTGAATTTCATTTCAGCTTGTGTGTACAAGTGTGATTTGTAAGCTATTGGTACAGTTTCCCCCTCATTAGAGGTCAGGTATGTAAATCCACATCTTCCTGGGATGACTCGGATTATAAGGTTGCGTTCGTTTGGGCGTGTTTGCAGTTTTGTTTTAGTTAACATGTCTGTTTGTAATGATCGTAATATTTCTGTGTGTTTTTGAGTACAAATAATTGGTTTGAAATCAGGTTTTATTAATTCGTAGAGCGGTTTAACCCTCTCTGCATAATTTAGAATGTAAGTTCTTCCGAAGTTCAGGAAACCTAAAATTGATTGTAAGTTTTTCAGCGTTTTTGGAGCTTGGAGTACTGCACACTTCTCTATGAAGTTGTTTGCTATGCTTTGCCTTTACTTGATAATTCATACCCTAAGAATAGGACTGTCTGGTGGGAAATCTGTGACTTTTTAAAGTTAAATTTGTACCCTTCAGATGCGAACCCAAGTATGATGGTGTTCACTCTTTTCAAGTGTGTCTCCAGGTCATTGTCTGTAAGATAGATGTCATCGACATAGGATAATGCCTCATCATCATACATTTGTAGCAACTCTGCTACCCTGGCTGAAAATAATCCTGGGCTGTTCTTGAATCCCTGTGGGAGACGACAAAATTGCTTGTGGGCCCCCATGCTGGTAAAAGAGGTCAAATACCTGGTTTCTGGTCCAATGTTTTGACAGAAAAAACCATTCGAAATATCTAATGTCGTTTTATATTTTTTTGCGCACAATATTATTCATTAGTGCTGCACTGTGTGAGTTTTGTACTGCAAATGTTTTACAACAAGAGTTTAAGTGTCTGTAGGCCAAAACTAGATGATATGAATCATTTGGCTTGGAGACAGGAAACAAAGGATTGTTTATTTGTGAGGTGCATGTTTCAATCACCCCCTGATATTCTAGTTAATCTAAGATCTCTCTGACTTCCTTTTTAGCTTCTTGCTTAACAGGATACTGCCTTTGTGCAGTTGGTTGATTTTTTAACTGGATTTTATGGTGAGGAGAATCCTCATCCCATCCTACATGATTTTTATATAATGCAGGAGCTTGGGCCACTGCCCATTTTCTTGCATATGTGTATTTTTTATGAATTGGAATGTGATTTGAGAAGGCAGGCATAATCATTTCTTCGCCATGTGGTCACTCCCTGACAAACTCTGGTGGCCAGTCCTTTTCTGCTAGAAGGATATCATAACCTTTAGATAGATTTTCCCAGAAGAGACCTTTATTTTCCTAGTTTTATCTCCCTCTATACGTGATGTTATTTCATATAGTTTATGGGGCACGCTAACTCTGGTGTCTGCAGTTTCCACTTGAATGTATTCATTCGTGTCCACTGTCTCCAGAAGATTCATCAGGATCTTGCAAGCTATTGTCACTTCTGCTGCGCTGTCTAGCATTATTTGGGTCCACTCTCCGTTCTTGAGTTGTGTCCTCAGGATCCTCGGCATTTTTTATTTTAATACTGGCTACCTTCTTTTTGGGAAATTGTAATTTTTTACTTTGATGAGCAGGTTCTTTGTCTTTGGACTTGACGTGCTCTTCTTTATGTTCTGACCGTCCTCTTCTTTCTGATTTCTGTGAGTAAGTCTGAAAAGATCGAGAGGGACTTGTATCAATATCATGATATCTGTCAGGTTTCCTCAAATTTTCCCTATTTCTAAGGTTATATCTTTTTTTCAGAGGGCTCCCATTGTGGAGACTTGCCTCCCCCTTCTGGAGATCTATCTCTCCGTTGGGGTGACTTTTCTCTGGACTGGAAATGTTTTTCTCTGGGAGTGGTTTGCTTATTACCCTCCCACTTCTTCTTTTGAGAATTGAGATTGTTTTTAATGAAAGTTTTTTCAGGATTTTCAGTTAGTTGTGGTTTTAGTGTTTTACCACCTAAACTGTCTCTACCTCGTTCTTCATAGGATTTTTTAATTATTCTGGCAAGTTCAAAAGGTTGGTCTGCTGTATCTGTTTCTTTTAGTTTTTGGCAGATTGCCACAGATGCTGCTTCTCCTTTTATGTTGGCTAGTAGTATAGTTGAGACTTGCTTAAAGTCTTTCATTAATTTCATACCTAGAGTTAAAGCAGGTTCTGGACCATATTCATTTTGAATCTGTCTTAGTACATCTGGTATAACCGCCATAGACGGAACACCATGTTGTTTGTGTAGATTGAAGCAAAGACTGTTCCCCAAGTGTCCCAGTCCTCCACATGTGGTGCATGGCAGGCAGATTGGCAGAATTCTGTGTTTTTCGTGAGGGGTAGTATCAGGAAGTACTGCCTCTAACTGAGTATTTTTTTGAGCTAACCAGAACGGAATTTGTTTCTGTTTTGCGGGTATTTTACCAATGACTGATTGAATAGTCTGTGGTGTAATTTTATTTGTGTTCCCCTGGTGAGGGGTGTGCTGTGGAGTTTTTATCGTGGGTTGGACTGTTAAAGTTCGCATGGCATATTGTACCAATTGTCTATGTATTTTAAGTAATTGTTTTAGTTGAACTTAAAGTTCTCTGTCTGACATTTCTTCAATGTCAGGATGTGGTGTATAGCTGGCTAGAACCGGCCATGTGGCTCCTGGTCTACCTAGTGGACCGAGCCTGGTAATGTGATTTTGATGTTTTAGGGCGCCATTAAAACAGAGCTCATGCTCCTGGTGAGTTAGTGGAATTTCAACTGCCTCGAAAGGGGTGTATTCAGTTGGAGGTTCACCTACTTTGTAGTAGTGGAACTCGCGTGTTACAGCATTTGCTGCTGGAAAAGTTATCCATGAATAGAATACCTCTGTCTGCCGATATTCATGTGCCTCGACAACAAATATGACTGTACGACCTCTTGATGATACTCTGTTTTCTATAAGTTTTATAGTTAAGGTTTTCCTTACATTTACCGGGATGAGTATTGCATCCGGTTGATCTTGTTGGAGACTTGTGCCTTCCATCAAAAGTTGAGCTGCTAGTCTAACTCTCTCTCTTTCGTCGTCACTTTCTGACATTTTACTGACTGAAAGTTTGCATATCAAGTTTCAAGGAAACAAAGATTAGGTGCACAATATTTTGGAACACTGTATCCTTCAACATTGACTGAACCAAAAACTTATACATAGTAATCAAATCAATCAAAATAACCTTTATTCGGATATTACATTATCCATAAAAGCATACACATAATTACGTACATGGTCAAAAAAGATAAAATAACTGTACTACGTTTTCCTTAATAAAAACAATGACAAAAAAGAGTCCAATATATCATTAATGTCCATATCCACTAATTCCTGTCTATTTCCGTAACTCTATCTAATAAAATATACATAAACAGAGGTCACAGTTAGAGTGCCTCATGTATAGTAGGGTAATGCCTTTGGAGGATGTGTGTTGTTGTTAATATTTTTAGCCCTGTTATTTTCATTTTTGGCATCTGTATTACCAATGCCTTCTTTTCTTGGCTGGTGTGTGTGTTTGCCGTAGGCCACCGTTTGTCTTTGTTCTCCTTGCCACGTGGTAATGGGCCATTTTGCATAGTCAGCGTCCATTGACTTGCATGTTTTATTTGGTTACCAGGCCTCCAGCTTCTTCTTGTACCATCTGGCTGCTGGAAATTTTGCACAGCCAGCCAGTATACTTTTCCCGTAGGCCTGCATTTGTTCTTTGTTTTGGCCATGCCTTTTTGATAGTTGTTGTTGTGACCATGTGGTCAGTGGGCATTTTATGTAGCCGCCCAGTGTGCTTAACCCATAGGCCTGCATGTGTTCTCTGTTTTCCAGGCCTCCTGCTTCTTGTTGTGACCATGTGGCTGGCAGCATTTGCAGGGGCAGTCAGTGTGCTTTTGCCATAGGCCTGCATGTCTTCTTTGTTTGTGGCAATGCCTTCTTGCTGGCTGTTGTTTTGCATGTATTTTTTCCTCTTTTATAAAGAAAAAATGTTGCACCATTCACCACATAATGTCCATTTTTTAATACATTTGCAACATTTATTTAATTCACTATGTGGCCTAGTTTGCCATTGGGCCTACAAGCCAGTAGGCCTAGTGCTACTCATGGGTGCATGAAACAACTGTTTCTGTGGTGTCTGTTCAATGTAAACATCATTTAGGCTAAGGATGGCATTGGAATAAAATACAAAATTTATTTTTTGTGGTAATTCACATGTTTTTATCCTGCAAACAGTGTATAGGTGGTAATGCCTTTGGAGAATGTGTGTTGTGGTAAACATATTTACCCCTGTTAATTTTCATTTTTGACATTGATGAATTACTGCTGTGCCCTCTGTGTTACAAATGCATAATTTGTCTGGTCGGTGTGTGTGTGTTTGCCATAACTTAAATGTAATTGTCATTTTTTTTGCTTTTTATATTTACATTTTTTGTTTGATTTTTTATGTTAATTTTTTTAATGTTTTAATTACATTTTTTTAAATTATCTGTTTGTAAATTTGTTTACTTTTTTTAACCATTTTCACAACATCTGGTATCAATGAATAAATCCTAGGGCCCATGTCTGCTAAAGGTGTACACTGCACGACAGCATTTATTGTCTAGGGATTATTCCAATGTCAACTTTTGTCAGTGGCACCTCCCTGAATGCCAAATCCTACATCCTATATCATGCACCCTACGTAAGCATCACATTTTCCGTTTTTTTACAAGAAACAACTGATGGCACTCCGGTTTGGGGAACTACCAACAATAGCAGATCAATCAAACTGGAGATATAATGGTCACCTAACATGTAAATTTTGTGGTCAAGCAAAGGAGTCACTTTACTGTGGCCAGATTTTAAAAAGAGAAAAATAAGGATATGTAGGACTGCCATTACCCAGTGCCCTAATCCATCAGACACTCAATTGAATTGTAAGCTACTAAATGTGTTAATGTATCATGAATCAGCCCTAAAAACATCCCAGTTCAGTCAAAATCAGAAACTAAATTCTTCATAGTACACTGAACTGTAATTTTAATTATTTTTAAGGAAGTTTTATGTGTCTAATGGTTTTATTATACACACAAAAATGTCTGAATGTAACATTGTTACCATTTTAATTAATCAAACAATACCTTTTCTACCGCATCCTACATGATGCACATAAATCAAACAAGTACATCTATATGTTGTTGTTGTTACTTTTTTTTATCCTTCCTGAGTGTACACACCATGTAATTTTGTGTAGGTGTGGTTTTACAAATGGATAGTAGTGGATACACTTTACTGTTAATTATTTATAATAACTTAAGTAACCAGTGATCATGCTACGTGATATTGTTTGTTTGTACCACTAATTGAAGTGCAACAATGCCACTTTTCACTGATGTTCTTCTTACTGGTTTGCTTTTAGGTGCACAAAAGACAACAACATTACCCACAGTTCTACAAGAGAGAAGGCCTGCGCACAATGTGATGCGTGACCACACATTACGGATATCTCTTCAACTTATGAAGCTAAGTGCCAATGCCAACTAACATCTTCAAGATTACCCCAAAGAAAGGTGCTACCAAGAAAGTGGCCAGTGATATGAAGATGGACCTTACCTCCACTGGCATAGTTCCCTCTAAGCTGCATGCCTGACCGCGCTTGCACGCTATATTTCTGTCCAAACAAAGACCTTCAAACACCACACACCACAAAGCATTCCTCTGCACTTGTAAAGTGCTTAATTCAAGCCTCAGAAATGCAGCTGTAGTGATTTAGCTGCCCTGCTAATTGCATTTTTAAAAACGTATTTTTGTCTTTAAAAATCCTAATAGAGAAGTTTTAACACCTGCAATGACGGACAGTCCAGAAGCAGCAGGAGGGCAGTCACAGAGCCTTCACTGCAGCCCAAGGGTCCAATCTGAAGCATACATTTCGAATTGTGTCAATTCTCAGATATTAACATACTCTTGAAATTAGGGCACACATTCAACTTTCAGGTGTCAGCCACAAGTAACATTCCAGGAGCTGAAACTTCATAACTTATTGACAGCCATCAGTTTTGAACGCTTATAGTTTCAAACCTCACTAGCTGAAAGAACTGTGCATTTTCATTGCTCAAACTTCTCTTGTTTTAAAGAGCGACATGGATAGAAATTGTGCAACAGGTGCGGTGGTGCTAGGTACCAAGTCTGAAAAGTACCATCTGGTAGCTCCTAAGTTAATGTGTGATTTAAAACTTCTCTGGTTTTCACTGCTGCAGATTTTCATAGTTTGAAAAATAATCAATAAAATGAATCCTCACAGTCCTATTGCTTAGGTAATTCTGTTTTCATGGCTTTCTATCCAAACTAACAGATAGATTACAGAGAGGAGTACCACATTACTATTTTTTCATAGTCCGAGCCACTGGAATTGTGGCCAAGGAAGACCAAATTATGTGTTACGGTTGACTAAATTATGCATCAATGAAAGGCAAATTATGCTGCACAGTGCAATACATTTCGTGATAGTTTTGCTTTCTTATTTTGGCATTTTTGCACGGTTAACACTGTTTCGAAAAAGTGATCACCTTATCAGTACTAGTTCAACACCCAGATACAGTAATAAACAACAGAAGAAGACCAGTGATCCTTTGCAAAGGTCCCTTTTCTCTGTGAGAACATGCGTTGTCGCATTTTTAGTAACTTATCTGTTTGCACTGGAAACAATTGTTTTGTTAAACTGCAGATTATGCAGCAGATGATAGATTATGTGGCAAATGCAGAAAATCCAAAATATTCAGGAAATGCTACAACCGTAAAATCGCATAATTCCAGTTGCAGTGATCTTTCTGATTTTTTATTAAATTGACTACTGTGAGAGAGAATCAGACATTTTAATCACATTTGTAATTCTATAACTTTATGCACGCTGGTTATGAGCTTTTGCGCACTGTACTGGTTATGGTGTGAAAGCAAGGGAAATGACTATTGGCCTGATTCCTTTTCTGTGAAACGTTATGTCTGATGTCATATGTCTGATCTGTTTATTATAAAAAGATATGACAAAAGTAGTAGGCCTAGCTTGATTATTGTGCAAAGCATGTTTTAAAGCTAATAGGCTTATACTTTGGATTGTTATACTACTTACATGGAATTTCACAGAATACTGTAGTAGGCAAGGGTTTTAGTGTTCGTGACTTATTCGAATAAACTGTGGGCATAGAAGATTTGCACTAAAATATTTCTTGTTAGGCCTTCTTAGGTGGGATTTTTAAAATGTTCTAGACAACTTAAATTTTGTATATATTTGCTATTTTACTGATGGTTGGCTTGTAGTAAAGTTTTTCTTAGCTCTATTCACCTTTTTTATTATTATGCGCACAAAAAAGAAATGACATTTCAAAGCACAATGACAGAGTTATTACAACAATATTTTTGAAAATATAAACCATACCTGGTCTATAAACCAACCGCAAGAATAAATACAATCAAAATTGCAAATCTTCATACACCGTCTGAGACTTAACAACCCCATATTGGAACCTGCCAGATAACATAGTGTACATCTTTAAACATAAGCTTAACCCACCCCAGCGGGAACAATACCCACAGGCTGTGTTGTTGATGGGGAAGATCTGGGGGCATATTACCAAGGGCATTATCGCCGCATTAGCGGGACTTTTTCCCGCTAATGCGGCGATAATTTTATCGCCCTATTACCAAGCTGTCGCTAACACCAGTTAGCGACAGCTTGTAGGCGATAGCGGGCATTTAGGGGCCCACTTTGCATGTCAGCGATAATTATCGCTAATGACATGCAAAGTGGGCGTGCCAAGATGTTAGCGACTGAAAACAGTCGCTAACATCTCTAACTCCTATTAGCAACTTTTGGAAATATTCACGCTAAGCGCGAATATCTCCAAAAGCTAACGCCTGCTAAAAGCAGTTCTTAGCCATGTTATCCAATGGAAGGTGGATAACATGGCTAAGAGCATTGTCACGATAATGCATGAATATCGCTGATTTTTCAGCGATATTCATGCATTTCGCAGGATTTTTACCGCTTTTGAGATAAACCTTGATAATATCAAGGTATCTCAGCGGTAAAAATCCTCGGTGTGCGGCGATATTTTTTTCCCGCTAACCAAGCAATAGCGATAATTATCGCTATTGCTTGGTAATATGCCCCCTGGTTCTTAGTAAGTTATATTTCAAGGGAGGCCAAACATTTTTTGGCCTGGAAGTGGGAGACTGCAAAGATGCAAACAAATCACAGTTAGTATTACAGTATGTGAGACTTGCCAGCCATGCCTTAGTCGTAGGGGTAAACCTGCTACCCCAGTGGATCACAATTTCCCTCTTTACTAGGAGTAAAGCAATTGCCATGAATGTCCGCAATTTCTTCTGGAACTCATTTACATAACCCAACAGCGCAACCCTGGGAAGAGGAGCAGTCTCTTGCCCAATCATGAGCTTTAAGATCCCATAAATAGACCTCCCGTATTCTCCTATTTTTGCGCAGTTCCAATTCAAGTGGGCAAAGTTGGACTCAGGTGCCCCCACATTTCAGGCAGCAAAGCAACCTATCGGGGTCAATAAAGTTAATTTCTGCCAGCAACATGTATGTTTGCCACAAAAATTTGAAGTGAAGCAACTTCTATCTGCTGTTAAGGGATACCTCTTTTGTCTGAGCGCAAAAAAAAGCCCTCTGCAAATGTTGTATCGTATGGCCCAGATTCCGTTCCCATGCTTACATAACTCTGGCGTCTCTGCCGGGTACCAGGGTCATTGATGCTCTATAGAGTTTCGAAACCAAGTGGTCTCCCTCTTTATTAGTTATCAATAACGTTATTGGTGTGAATGATTCACGCTCTAAAGTGAAACAAGCAATCCTCTTTCTTTTAGTTCAGTAAGACTTTATTGAATTTTAAGAAAGGAGCAGTACATAAAGACATACAAAAAGTGAAGAAATTCATTAAAATACAAAGAAGCGAAAAAGAATAATCATAAAAATACAGTCATCAATAAAATGCATCGCAACATAACAAAATTTGTCATTCAAAGGAAAACAGAAGAAGGGAAAAGGAGGGGAAGGGAGGGGAAGGGAGAAGGGAATGGAAATATACAATTCATAGCATAAATACTTAAATAAATAGAGTTACAAATACTACATGAGCAATACAACAACAATAATTATACCTGTACATATGAATCTATAGGAGACCAAAAAGATTGAAAAGCCGAAGAATTATGATGAACACCTTGTAATGGCAATTGTGCACCTCTTCTTGTAAAGACAATCCAGGACCACCAAGCATGGACTGAAAGAGAGGAAGCATCCTTCCAACAAAAGGTGATGGATTTTAACGCAGCTGATACAAGAAAACTAAATAAATTTGCTTCAATATCATCAAGGGGTACACTCAAAGCAACAGATTTACATATAACTAAATTATAAGAGGGTAAATCAGAAATAGGCAAAATTTTCTGTATCACGTTCCATACTTCAGACCAAAATTTCAAAATAGTCGGACAGTCAAATAACATATGACGTAAGGAACCAGGATGTAAATTGCAATGCCAGCATATATTAGATGGTAATAAGTGAGCTTTAAATAAACGCAATGGTGTCCATAAGGAATTAAATAAAATATAAGCATTAGTTTGATAAATAGATACTGGTAAACATCCAGAAATAGAAAGGGACCATATTAAAGACCAGGAATCATTTGGCAATGATAGAGATAACTCATTATTCCAGAAAGCAGAAATGGTATCAACATTGGAACCTAAGGATACGGTGAGTTTTTTATAAAATACAGACACCGCTTTAGAGGATAAAGAAACAGTATTAACATAAAGCAGAAAATCAGCTGTCATTTTTGAAGGGATGCCATTGGGGAAGGAATCTTAAATAGAATTACAGAAATATTGATATTTTGACAGATCGGATAAAGGCAGATTATATTTCATTTGGAGTTGAATAAATGGAATAAACTCATAATCTTTGAAAACATCTCCAAGATAAAAAATACCTTTAGCAATCCAGGAAGACCAAAAGGAAATATTCCTATTTAATTTGAGCAAGGCACTATGCCACAAGGACAGATGTACTGTAGAGAGTAAGGGGGATTCAAAATTGCAATCTAAATCATTAAAAATTAATCTTGATGATTTAATTATGGAAGAAGAATGTACAATTTTAGATACGGGGGACATGGTTAACAGGGATAATAAAGGAAAAGGTTTGACAAGGGAAGTCTCAATATGAAACCAGATAGGGGGAGTAAGCATAGGAGATATATTAAACCATAACGAACTTTGTTTAAGAATAAACGCTTTATGATACAAAAGAAAATCAGGTAGGGCAAAACCAATATGACACTTGGGGATTTTAAATTTTTTATAAGCAATACGTGGAGGTTTATTATTCCATAAAAATCTCGATAAAAGTCTGTCAACATCTTTATAAAATTTGAGTGGAAATTGAGTTGGAATCATTGCAAGAGAATAAAATATTTTAGGGGCAATAGTCATTTTAATAGATTCCATTCTCCCCCACCAAGAAAGGTGAAGGGAGGACCATTTGGATGTTTTTTGTTTAATATATTCTAGAAGGAAATCACAATTTAATTTTAAAGTAGCATGAAGGGACGATGAAAATAATATTCCAAGGTATTTCAATGTGCTCTTTTGCCAAACTATATCTGGTGAGGGTAGCATATCAGGAGTACATAGCATATTTAGTGGAAAAAATTCAGTTTTAGTAACATTTAACTTATAACCTGACACAGTAGAATACTTAGAAATAATATCAAGCAAAAAAGGAACAGAGGAAACAGGATTACTAATAAATAATAACACATCATCAGCATATGCTAAAGTCTTAACAGTAATATCATTGATAGTAATTCCTTGAATATTATCACATTTCCGAATGTAATTAAGAAATGGCTCTATACCAAGTAAAAACAAAAGAGGGGAGAGGGGACAACCCTGACGAGTTCCTCTGAAAAGGGAAAATTGGTTAGTAATCTAGCCATTAATAAATAATCTAGCTGTGGGAGCATAGTATAAGGCAGAAATCATACGAATAAAGGAGGGGCCAAAATTAAAAGATAACAAAGTTTTAAATAGAAATTGCCAATGGATTTTATCAAAAGCTTTTTCAGCATCTAATGCCATAACACCAGCAGGGCTAAGGATAGTGGGGCTTTGCTCAATACCATGTAATAACGTGTAATAACGTTCTCGTGTTGTTAGCAGAGTATCGATTTTTCATAAAACCAGACAGGTCAGGGTGAATAATTGAGTGAAGGATAGGTGCTAACCTAGAAGCGATAATTTTAGCATATAGTTTACAATCTTGATTAATCAATGAAATGGGCCGATATTTAGCAACTAGGGTAGGGTCTTTGTCAGGTTTGGGAAGTACAACAATTAAGGCCTCAGAGAAAGAACCTGAAATGGTACCTGATGAAGAAAAATGAGAAAAAATCTGGGCCAAAAAAGGTAAAAGTTGATGTTGAAACTCTTTATAAAATTCAGGAGGGATACCATCAGGACCAGGGGATTTTTTCTTGGGAAGTGATTTAATGGCCAAGAGAATTTCTTCAGTAGTAATGAGTAAATCTAACTTAGTTTTATCAGAGGAGGAAATGTGAGGTAAATCAGAATGTTGTAAAAAGGACTCAACTAAAGAATCATCACAATAATCTGGTTTATTATATAAAGTGGAATAAAAATTCAAAAATTCATTAGCAATCTCATTATGGGAAAAAGCAATTTTACCCTGAGGGCATTTAATGGAAGTGATCTGAATTAAATTTCTTATTTTCATGAGCCATGATAGAAATAGTGGTACCTCTAATATAGGCTTTAAATGCATCCCATCGAGTGATGATAGATGTAGACCCTTCTGGATTGAAAGTGAAATAATCCTGAATAGCCTGAAGCATTTTGGATTTATGAGTGTCATTAAGGATAATGTCAGAATTCATACGCCATCTGGACTGTTTAGTAAATGAAGAGGATACATTTAAAACAAAAGAAATCATAGCGTGGTCTGAAATGTCGATGGTACCAATGGTAGGGTCATTTGCGAATTGAATAAGGGAAGGGGAAAGGAAAAAAAGTCTATTCTGGAATGGGAATTATGAGGATTGGAGAAAAAAGAAAATTCTTTACCAGTTGGGTGGTGTAAGCGCCAAATGTCAGCTAACTTGGTGGTTTGAAGAAAAGTCTTAAAGGCATAAAAAGTCTTGGATGGTCGAAATCGAGATGTAGACAGTCTATCCAATAAGGGGTCCACAAAAATATTGAAATCACCCCCAAAAATCAACGGAGCATTTCCCAACTTTAAAACTTCAGACGTAACAGTGGACCAGAAAACAGGATCCTCTGACGTAGGTCCATAAACATTAATCAAAAAGAAAACAGAGTCATGAATTTTAACTTTAGCTATAATATATCTTCCATCAGAGTCTGAGATCTTATGCAAGACCTGACAATGCAACCTTTTGGCAAAGAAAATAGCAACCCCATTCTTTTTACCTGCAGCAGGTGAAGAGACAATAGAGTCCACCCATTTTTTGTTCATATAACTCAAAACTTTATCATCAACATGTGTCTCTTGGACAAAACAGATGTCTGCCTTAGAATTACCTAAATAATCTAACATTTTTAAACGTTTTACTGCATGTCTTAAACCTTTGACATTAAGAGAAACAATTTTATTATTATGAACATTAGCCATTAGGATATAAGAGAAAGAAAAGAAAGAAATGAGAACAAGAAGAAGGTGGGATAAGACAGGTTAAGAGAGTAACTCTGATTGAAAAATAGGAAAGGGAGAAACAAAAAAGAGAGAGTAAAGCACTAACATACAACATAAATAAAGACATGGAAACGCACACCCGTTCCTCAAGCATGGCCAGTTACCGTTGGAGCCCATAAAGAAAATTAGTTAGAAACCTGCAACAAGAATTCAGCGAGAAGCAGTCAAGAGTTAGGGTCCTGTGTATCCATTGATGGAGGAACCTGCTGTTCGAGGAAAAGACGAAGATCTTCTGGGCGCTGAAAAGATTTAGAGACATTGTCTTTCTAGACTCGCATTGTAGAGGGATCAAATAGGCCATATTTGAAGCCAAGGCTCCTCAGTTGTGGACGAAGAGAAGAGAACTCTTTACGGATAGCCACAGTTTCTTTAGCAAAATCCTGATGGATGAAGATTTTGGTTCCATTCACCAGCAATGATGGTATTTCACGAACAGCTTTCTGAATAAGAACCAGATGATGGTGACGTAGGACCTTAAATATCATCTGCCTTGGTTTTGAATGACGAGGATTACGATGTGACGGAACTCTATGAGCCTTATCAATTTCAAATTTTTCTGCAAACTTAATATTCAAGAGACCAGGCAAAAGAGATTCAAGATAAAGCCGACAATTGGTCCCTTCGATTTCTTCAGGCAAATTAAAGATGCGCAGATTGTATTGCCTATTGCGATTCTCTAAGTCCAGCAGCTGAGAATGCATTGGAAGAATTCAGGCCATTAAAGGTGTAAAAGCATCCAACTTATTCTTATTATCTTGGATTTTAATGGTATTATCTGACACCTTCATGGACATAGAAGCCATATCTTTACGAACATTTTTAACTTCTGAGGCAATGGAGTCAGTATTTAAACGCAAGGCTTTAATTTCCTCCAAAATCAGAGCCAAAGAAGGTTCCGAGGATTCCACCACTTTAGATTTTGTTGGAGGAGGGGAAACCTGCTGCTTCCTTTTATTTGTAGGAGCATTTTTCGAATCCATTCTGAGGAGAAAAAATGTTCCTTAATATGAATAAAACAGATTGATACAAAATGACCTCAAAATGTGATGAAAAATTGATGTAAATATGGACCAATGCTGTAGAAAAACACCGAAAAAGCCCAGGTGCAGCAGCTAAACACAGCTGTAGGCGGAGTTAGGCCCAAGCCAGCCTGTGTCTTAATGAGCTCTCCGCCCCCAGGCTCACAATCTCAGCAGGAACTCAAGGAGCAGTATGGAGCAGAAGCATGGGATATGAGGAGAAAAGTCTCATTGAGTAAAATCGCCGGAAAAAGAACTCACAGGTGAGGGGAGGCTTCAGCAGGCCAGCGCTGGTAATTTCGCTGTGTTTAAAGCAGGTATTCGTCGTTTATTTAAGCTAAAAGCTCCTGGAAATTACGGAGCTCCGATGGCGGCGGCCATCTTGGTTGACGCGCTCGCGCGTCTGCCAAGCAATCCTCTTTCTGAGTACACTGCGAACTCTACACAAGACAAACTGAGTCATAAATGTAGCACCCCTGAATCGCGCTTCTTCTGTAGCATCACACACATGTCTCTCGGAAACCAGTCCCTAAACCTCTCCATAGAAAAGGAGTCAAAAGTACGTTGAACTAATCTCTCCTCCGTGATGGGGAGTCAAGGGTTATTACTCAAGGGTAACTCAGTCTGGCATAATACGCATTCACCCAACAGCCTCAGCAACTTTTTCCAAGCCCAACTGGTCGTTGAGACTGTGAAAATGTTGCGGGGATCTCGAGGGATGCCCAGCGGCAGGACCATTCTCATTGGCGCTGGTAACACCAAATCAGCTTCAGGCATCGCATTGTGGATCAGAGCATCAGGATGATACCAGGAGTGTGCTAAGCTACACTGAGCATCCAGGTAGTAGATCTGAAAGTTTGGTACTCTCTCATATGGCAGGGTGTGTCCCAACTAACTCTGATCCTCTTCCCTCCCCAGACAAGCCTTGTAAGGTGAGACTGAATAGTTTTAAAAAAAACTGTTGGGGAGTGGGATGGGAATATTGTTGAATAAATAAAATAATTTAGGGAGAACCACCATCTTTATGATTGCAATGTAGCCCACCATTGATAAAGGAAGTTTTAACCAGCGCTCTATCTGCTGCTCTAATTTGCAAATGGCCGGGTCATAATTTAGCAATACCAACTGATGAGAGTCCCAGTATATATGGATGCCCAAGTATTTTGTCGACTCCTTGCACCACTGCAACAGAAACCCACAATCCTATCCGGTCGTACAAGCAGTAAGAAGAAAAATGACTGATTTGCCCCAATTAATGCCATGCCTAGAGAACCCCCCACATTTAATGATCTCCCTAATTAGTGGCTCCAAATACTCCTCTGTATGTAGGAAATAGAGGATGACATCATCTGGATACAGAAAAATCAATAAAGGGCCTGTCTTGAACTGTAGCCCTCTATGCAAATGCCTTTCCTTAAAGTGTTGGACTAATGGGTCGAGTGCGATTATGAATAGCAAAGACGAGATCGGACAGCCCTGCCGCTTGCCTCGAGAGAGACAAAACTGTGAAGACAGAAAACCATTTAACCGGAGCCATGCAGTGGGGGAGGTGTATAAAAGTGAAATAAGCTCCACAAACCCTTTTTGTAAACACATCCTCTGCATGACCATTAGGAAAAAAGGGCACAATAGGGAATCAAAGGCTTTTTCTGTGTCTAATACCACCGCTGCTGTAGGAACTTCAGGTGTTATCCTATGCAGGACCGTAAACAGGGTACAGAGATTTAATGACGTTGATCTATGAGGGACAAACCCCAACTGGGCCGGGGAAAGGATACAATCTAATTGGATAGCTCATCTCAATGCTATCATTTTGGCCAGGATTTTATAATCAAGGTTAAATAGAGATAGTGGCCTATATGGCCCACACATGAGTGGGTCTTTCCCATGCTTGGGCTATAGTATTATAATTGCTTTGTGCAGTGTGGGCGGTAATACTTTACTCTCTGACTTCATTATGTACCTCTAATAGATGTGGGGCCAGTAGATACTCATAAGCTTTTTAGAATTTCCCGGTTAACCCATCTAGTTCTGGAGCAGTTGAGCCATTTGTGGCATCAATGGCACAATTTCTTCACTTGAAAAAGGTTCCACCAAGAAATCCTGCATCTCCTTTTCCAGTCACACTAGAGATATCTCCGACAAGTAGTCCCTTCAGACCTCCTCACTATGCGCAGTGTGAGAAGTGAATAGCTCTGAATAGTATTCCAAGAATACATCTCGTATCTCCCGTATGTCCGATAATATCCTGCCATCTGTTGCTTGGAAATAGGGATTACAGGTTTGTCCCAATACCGGGAGCAGAAGCCGTGCCAAGGTAAGGCCCGATTGTTCCCCCTCACCATAGCGCCTTGCTGTGGCATACTTGCTCAAGAAAAGCGTCTCTCATTCTGCTGCTTCCCTGAACTCCAGCATTAATGCCAGTCTGCAGTTTTGATCAGTTTGGGCTGGGCATGCATTGTGTTCCTTATCCATTACCTCAAGTTGCTACTCAATGTAAGATAATGTGCCCCTTAGATCCCTCAGCAACCTGGAGTGTTTCGCAATACAGATACCCCGCATGTAGGCTTTCAGTGCTTCCAATATGACTGCCCACGTCTGAACTGAACCCTTATTTAACTCGAAATAGTCTATAATAGATGCTCGAAACTCAGCATTCAACACTGCGTTCATAAGTGCCTGTCCCGGGAACCTTCACTGCCTTTCACATGCCTCTGGTCTAGGGATCCTAACTGTGAGAATCACAGGAGAGTGGTCCGAAAGTGTTCTGGGGAGATGTTTCATCTCACAATACCAGGAAGTCAAATTTGGGGACACCAACCATAAATCTAGCCTGGACAAAGTTTTGTATTGTGCAGCACAATGAGTGTAGGCTGTTTCTCCAGGCCAGCAAAGACTCCAAACATCTACCAACCTGATCGAGTCGCACAGCTCCAATAATGCACCACGATCTTGAGGATTAGAATCAGAAGATCCAGATGCCCTATCCTTTGTTGGGTCTAGCAACAAGTTAAAATCACCACCCATTTAAATGCAATCTTCGTCTAGTTTCAATAGTTGCATGTGGAGGTTGTGAAAAAAACCTGGGTTGTCAGTCAGTCAGTCAAAATACACTTTATTCGATTTTTGTTAAAATCATAAAAGGACAAAATGCAATACAATACAAATTTTAAAACAGCGAAGGAATTCATTACTAATTTATAACATGAATTATTAATTTCATATATCCTTGTGATTTCAGTAGTTAAAATTACAGATAAAACCAGATTTAAAATTAGATTAAAATAAAACTTTCCGAGGTATTCTTTTCTTCCTTGATCTGAAAGCATCTGTTAAAAAACATGCAACACTAAAGATGGTGTAAGTGTCTGCTAGCGATAGGAGGAAAATTAAAGCTGGCCTCACTTGGATGAATCCAACAGCCTTTAGAACAGGAAGTAAATATTTTGCCCTCTCAGTAGTATACAAACCGCAAAAAAATTTAAAATGGAGGGTATCCTGGGTTGAAAACTGATCACAATCACAAGGTGGTCCATCTTCAGGTTTTGACCACACAGGAAAGTTGCCAAGGGAGTAATGGATTAAATTCAGCCTAAATTTTGTTAGCAGGAGTCTGTGAAGTGGGTTAGTGACGATTTTTAAATATGGTTCCAAAGAGGGAGTGGCGATTAAAACTATATGGGCCCTTACCTAGGGTTTCCTCAGTTCCACCTCCTCTCTCGTCAGACGAGCCCTCTCCATAAACTCTTGCTTAATCCATCTAATATCTTCCCTCCTGATGTTAGTTGGGTCGGTAAAGAGCTCCGGTCTCCCAAGCATGGCAAAAGCAGATCTAATATATTTCAGCCAAGGTATTCTTAAGGCTTTTTCCCTTGAAATTACATCCTTAAGGATTGCATGATTTAAAGTTAACTCAGAGTTCAACCATGTTTTGGTCCAAAAAAGAAGTGGGGCTAATTTTAGTTTGTCAATAATGTAAGGCAAACCCATTTCTTCATGGATCGTAAAAGTAGGCGTGGAATTAGGGATGGATAAAAATTTTCTAATGAGACCATTTTCCACCCTCTGAATTTTGTCCAGGTTTGCATAACCCCACATAGCAGACCCATACATGGCAATAGGGATACACTTGTTGTTATATACCTTTATCAGTGCCTCCATTGGTTTGGCCCCTAATCTTTTTGAAAACGCCAACAGGGCTGATTTAGATCGTGCTAGGCTTATACTCTTTGCCTTGATCTGGGGGACCCAGGAGCCTCTCTGATCAAAAAGCACCCCCAGATACGGAAAAGCGGGAACCCTTGAAAGAACCTCACCCTTGCAAGTGAAAGTTTTAGCGTGCAGCTTATTTCCTTTACGGCCTATGATCATGGTGTGTGATTTTGTTACATTAATTTTTAGATCCTGGTTCCTCATAAAGGAGCCAAAACGATCTAAAAAGGCCTGTAAACCAATGCCAGTGCGGGAGATTAACACGGCATCGTCCGCGTATAGGAGAGCTGGTACCTGTTCTCCTCCTATAAGCGGCACATCAGCCATACCTGCTTTTAGATATTTCCCCAGCCCATTTATATAAATGGTGAAGAGAAGGGGGGCCAGGATGCAACCTTGGCGCACCCCTTTCTCGGACCTAAAACTCTTTGTGCACCTTCCGTCCCTAGTAACCCTTATTTTAGCAGAGAGATCCTGATGTAAAATGGCAATGAGAGCTACTAAATGTTCTTCTATCCCTTGTCTCTTACGTTGGCCCTTAAGGCCTGTTTCAGGGTTCTGTAGGACCGTGAGCATTTAGTATCGAACCATTTGTGAGGTTTTGGAGGGAATTGTAATGAGGGTATTGTGAGGTCCCTGGCAGTTTGTGCACAAATAAAATCAAAAGCTGCTATGATTTGGGGGTTAGGAGTAGTATGATCTCTGCAGATTTCCAGTGATCCCTCTATTTTGGGCAATAAGTTGTCCATAAACGTTTCTTCCACAACCCTACCCCATTTAAGCCGTCTGCCCTGGTCACTGGGCACCGCCATGGCGCAAATCCGTGTTTGTCCCACTTGTTTGCGCCATAAGTCACTCCAGTGTAGCTTCACCGACAGAGAGTTGTGGTCACTATGGGGTGAGGCAAATGCCTTATAATCTGTCACCTTTGAAAAAAGGCCTGGGGAAATGAATATGTAATCGATAACCGACCCATTTGTCGAGCCTTTATAAGTGGGTACCATCTCATTACCTCCTGTGTTGAATGGTTTGTACATATTAAAACTAGCTATCAGTAATTCAAGCGCCTCCCCTGTTTTGGTGTGTTCAAAGTGAGGGATGTCTGCTCCGTTGGGGGCTTCTGAAATACCTAACTGGCACGACAATTTGCATTTATGAATGTTAAAATCCCCCATCAGGAGAATATCAAAGGGAAAATGTGTATTTTGACTATAGTTATTTAAAAAATTCTCCAGGTGGTCCACATGATCCGTTTCTCTTTGTCCTCCCCATGCATTATAAAAATTAATAATAAGTAGGGTGCACCCTTTGGAAACAGTCCATTCTATTATCAGGATATTGGGTGAACCTGAGTCCAATTGATTAAATGTCCCTGCTAACTCTAGCGAGAAGAGTAAAGTAAGCCCCCCTTTCGCTCTCCCCGCATTACTTGGGGTTGCTGGTACTGTGAAACTTGAGAAGCCATCAAGTAGAAAGGTTGGTGAGTTGTGCCAAGTTTCTTGGATGGCTATCACCTGGTGTCTGGAGATATAATTTATCCAAGTTGGATCTGCCCTTTTATCTCTCGTCCCTGCTGCGTTCCAGGTCAGGAATGTACATAAGGATGGAATAACCACCTCAGGGAGTACTGGTGTTTAAGTCACTTCCAAGACTGGTTGTCAGTCATTAGTGTTTAAATCGGCTAATGGGTCAAATCTATTTACTAAATCCAGGTTTGGGCCTTCACTATAGGGTGCAGGTCTATATTGCCTTACTTTTCTAGATACTGTTTGCCACCCATTTTCCGTTGTCCCTATGTTAGGGGTTGTGTTCATGTGTGTGTTAGGTTGAATATACCTCCTTAACACCTTCGACGCTCATGACGAGCTCAGCTCGTCATGATGTACACCTCTCATACACTCATGATGAGCTGAGCTCGTCATGGAGCATGGGTTTCTGAATATTTCAGCACCCAGCGGGAATTGCTCTAGCAGCCATGGAGTTAATGGGGGATAAAAGAACCCTAAGGGGACTGCTCTAAGGGTATCATTATCACGTATATCAGACCCATCCCAAAACAGGCTATTTGGGCAATAGGCGTTATCAAAGTTTATTACCACACAGTCGCCTTTCACGGTTTTGGCTTGCTTCCCCACCCAGCCCACCCTTCTCGCTAAAATAATGCTGGAGGAAGTGTTTGATTCACCACTACTGGAGTCATCACACCATTTTTTGCCTTTCTCATAAGAGAAGCAGTGGATTCAACCTCTCCTTTTCTTAGCGGGGGGACCCCTATGAAAACTGCCACAAAAGGTACTACTGCTGGGGGCAGATTTAGGTGGATCCTGCTTTCTGAATGCGTGTGCTCCTTTGCCAAGGGCGGATCCCCTTGTAAGGTGTTAGGTGTAAGTAGTTGGGGATTCTCATTTATATCTAGGCCTACGCTATTTACAGCCTTAGTGTTGTTAATAGGTAATGATAACAAAGGTTTTGGCCGCACATTTCGGGGGCCTTCAGTTCCCAGAATGGGTACTTTGTAGGCATTATCAAATTTTTTGACTAACTCGTCTATCAAAACAAATTTTTTTAACTATCCTTCAAGGCATGTGTTTATAGTGTCAACAATGTCCTTCGCAATACCCACTAATAAAGGTTCAATCCGTTCTTCAAAAAGAGCCTCAAGGTGATCCTTCAAAGTTCCCTCCACCGCCTTTCTGACTTCGGAATCCCCCTCCCCCTTCTTCCTCTTCTTCGATGTCTTTTTTGGAATTGCAGGTGGGTCCAGAGTCACTGTGGGTTGCAACACTTGTGGGACGCATGCTTGTATCACGCTAGGGGCAGAAGTGGGTTTCATTATAATAACCTCAGGCTCTAAGGGGATGGCTTGCACTGAGGTTAGTTGTGTTGTAGTGGGAGAGGCAGCTAATAAGCCCAGTTCTTGCTGTGCCGTTGCAATTTCTTTGGACAATGCCCCAACCGCAGTCATGAGGTAGGACATAATGGAGTCTGAATGTTTAGGAACTTTAGCCTTTTTCCCCCCTTCATCCACAATCGCTCTATTTTTTCGCTTACCCATTTTGTCGACAGATGTACGATGGGTGGCCCAGCCAAGCCTGTTCCTGTCTTGGACTGCTGTAGACTGTCCCGCCCTTGTCCCGGGCTTCTCCCGCGCGCGACTCGCGTGGTGAGAGGCGTTCCCTGTAGATAAGGCGCCTCCTGGCGCGCATTGCTGATGTGCTTCTCGTCGCGTTGGAACCCCGGGGCAGCTGGGTGATGTAGTTCCCCAGCTGCGTGTGGCTTCATTTGGTTCTCGGGATATGCTGTTGCCGTTCCCCTCACTGCGGGTGTTTAGTGGAGATGAGCTGCTTTACTGCCGTTTCCCTCACGGCTGGCCTGTTAGACCAGGTTCGTCCCCCCTTCTCCTTCTCTTTTTGCATTCTTTAGTATTCGCAGAAAATGCAGGCATTTTCTTGCCGCTGTGAGCGCCCTTTGCCTTAACTCCCACAGAGACAGTTTCTTGAGCTTGACTCCTAGCGGGTTCAGTCGCCTCTGCTCCCTTTTGGGCTTTACTTGTAGCGTTTGTAATGCTAGCTTCACTACTCTGCACTGATTGTACTGACTTCTCCCTCACCTGCGGAGCTGCTCCAGTGCTCTCCCGGCCTCCGCAGCGTTTTCCTCTTGTCCACGCACCCTACTGCGAGAACCTTTCTGCGGCATTGTACCAAGCTGCTGCTGTGTTCCTTCGGACTCCTTCCACCTCGTTGAGCAGCCAAGGTGCAACGCGAATCCGAGGCGAATCCAGCCAAACGCACAGCAGCCGCAGCAGGCACGCGTGTGCGTACACGGCAGAACCGCCGACTTTCCACTCCAGTTCTAACTCGGTGTACCGATCCCGGTGCAGTGATTTCTTGTCCTCCAGCGGCTGTCTGTAATGCCGCTACCGATACCAAGAGATATCCGCCGCCGCTCCTTCTGCTCTACTCCTTCCAATGGCTCCAAGTCCAGGGTCCGGCTAGAGAGGTATGCTCAGGCATCCAGCGCGGTTGCCATCTTGCCTCCTGTACGTCAAGTCAGGAAGAGTCATTAGTTTGTGTTGGGTAGACTACTGACAGGATTGCACAAGCTTGACCAATTTGGGTATTTGATTATACGCATACCTGGGTTGTCAATATTTGGAGCAGATAGACATACACATACAAAAGCCACCCGGTAGACCGTTAAACTCCCTGTAACCATCATATAACGCCCCTCCTCATTGTTATGAACAATCCAAAAGGGCAAGCGCTTGTGGATTAAAGCTTCAAGTCCCCCTAGCCTATGTACAAAAATTTGCAAAATAACGATGGGGGCCCCTGGTAGAAGCACAGTGAGATGAGGTATGTATAGGCAGGTAAGTTTCTTGCAAAAAGGTGAAACCTATGATGCCACTGCAGATATTGGAGGACCTGTTTTCCTTTTCTAGTGTTATTAAGTCCCCACACATTCCAAGTGTGGGAAGCCTACCCCCAGAAGTCATAAATACAACTCATTTTCGCTTGTGTGTGTGTGACAACAATTACTAAGTTCGCCATGGTAAAAATTTAACACTGGGCGCAATAAAAACCCCAAGCAACATATCTCCCCTCCCCGCTGCCCCCTCCCATACCTGCCCAAACCCAAGCAGGTACAATCCCCTTTAACAACCCTGTAGAATGTAACATATGAACATTCTACATATCAAGAAAGGAACATTTTCACGTGCATTCCAACCGATTAGCAGATTAACCCCTAGATTCATCAAAGTCCCGTTTTGCGAGTCCTTAATAGCGATTATTAAGGAATCGCTATTAAGGACTTGCAAAACGGGATTCATGTAGGAATCGCTAAATAAATTGTGATTCCTATACATTCCTTATTTGCGATTAGCAAATTGCTAATCGCAAAGAGGAATAACTCCCCATACATTCCTATGGGCCTAAAGGCTCATAGGAATGAATGGGGAGTTATTCCTTATTTGCGATTAGCAATTTGCTAATCGCAAATAAGGATGCGATTTCAAGGGTGCTAGGGGTGTCCAAAGGAGAACCCCTGAAATGTAATCTACATTGGTGTTGCGCGCACACATGTCCAAAGGACATGTGTGTGTGCAACATGCAACTTAGAAAAATGCATTTAAAAGCATTTTTCTAAGTTTTCGCTATTTACCACGAGGTTTGACCTTGCGGTAAATAGCGGCCCGAAATTGCGATTTTGCAATTTAAAAATGGTTAATGAATTGCATTTAAGGAATCTCAAATAGAGATTCCTTAAATGTAATTCCTCGCAATTTAGCGAATTTGCAGTTACCGATTTTTGCATTTGGGATGATGAATCCCAAATGCAAAAATTGCGCTCACAAAGGGCCAGATTCTCAGAATCTGGCCTTTTGCGAGCCGATTTTTCAATGATGAATCTACCTGTAAATGTGTAACAACACTAGGGACGAGGCAACGCCGCGCAGCAAGCCCAATTATTTAACATCATAAAGATTTGCAGTAAGTAAATTTGCCCTACCCGCAGTACAATATGGAAAAATAAAACATAATTTATGTGAGAAGGATACAATGAGTTTGATCATTCCGTTGAAAAACGTTCACCACTGGATACTAATTCACTGTGCGAAGGAGAGTCTCTGGTTTGCTCCTTGGTCTTTCCATTAAAGCGTACCTTAGCTCAGGCTGAAAATGCATAACGTGGCCTTCACACCCGTATATTTCCTTCTTGGCTCCTGGACCATCGCCGTAAAGTCCGGGAACAGCGCCAGAGTGGACTCCTGCCATGTCGTTGCACCATTTTCCCTGGCCAGCCTGAGGACTGTGCCCCTATCTCGACAGTTCATTAGGCGGGCAAATATAGACCTGGGGGGACATCTTGGATTGGCCAAGGGAACAATACGCCTGTTCAACTAAAAAGGTAGGAGTGAAAACGTCTTTTCCAAAAAGATCAATAAGCAGTTTCTCCACAAATAAGTCCATACGCCCCACGTTGATAGATTCCATGACACCTAAAATGTGGATGTTATTGCGCCTACTGCAAGCTTTCAAGTCCTCGCTCTTCAAGGCCACTGACTTTAGTCGCACCGTCCTCCAAATCCAAAACCCTGCCCTCAAGATTGTCCAGCCTCCTTTTCTTGAGCATCCAACTTGGACCCCATTGTGTCTAACCTCTTTTTTAGGGAATAAAAGCACCCATCCATTGCTCTAAAGCCTGCCCTACGTTCCTGCATCAGTGCCTCTAAGCCTGGGGCAGGAGTAATCAAAGTGGCACCCTCAACTCCCCCCTCCGCCATGGTCACAACTTACTCCACTGGAGCAGTGTCAGAACGGCCAAACTGAAGTAAGCAGGCGTTGCCTGCTTCTGGTCTTTCTGTCCCATATCATATTTTGCCCTCTGACCCTGGACCCATAGACACTAAACAGGGAGTAATAGGCAAATTCTCCAATGAGACACGTGGGAGGCAAGATTTCAACAAGATGGGGCTCAGCACTCCTGCAAATGGGGGAATCAGTCATCCCAGGCAGTGGGGCTCCAAGCAGGCCTGCAGATACATAGGGACCAGTTGGAAGGAGGATCAATACAAGGTGTTGTCTTTTCAACAGGCACAGTGGGTCATACATCAGACACCCCCACTGGCGAACTCGCAGAAGCGCTTCGCTATCTGCCTCCGCTCAGGGCAATCTCACCTGCGGGGCCAGAGCGCTAACACCGGAGCCCCCTACCGCCCACAAACCCGGTCCCTGTCCTTAATATTCAGATCCTCAGCACGCCCGGAACAGAGAGCACGTTGGACCCCCAGGCCGGGTCGACTTACTTCAAAGCCGGCAGATTGACAGCTCCACTGCAGGCCTAACTACGTCTCGAAACGCCACCTGAGACTCGAGAGGGAGCACTGGTTGCAGGACCCCAGTTCACACAGCTGGCTCCGCAGTCACATCCAGAGCGCCCTCGGAGGGTCACAGAAATGTATTCCACCCACAAGGCCCGCTGCTCAAAGGCCTCAGAGGCTGCAGCAGGCAATGTCTCTCCGTGTGCCCCGGCTTCTGCTCTTTCCCCAAAGGTACCAGGGTTACAGTCAGCAGGGAGCCACACACACTTTCTGACCCAATTTATATGTCCCGATGTCTTGCAGTAGCGCTTCTCTACCTGCCTCCTCTCAGAGCAATCTCACATGTGGGCCGGAGCACTAACATAGGTGTCTCCCACCACCTGCAAAGCCGGTTGCTGTCCCCAAAATTCAGCTCATCAGCAGCCCGCAGCAGAGATTTCTACGGGGCCTCAGTGGCCAGGCCTACTCACATCAAAGCCAGCAAATTGGCAGCTCCACCGCAGTCCTCACTAACAGCTAGATTCATGAAAGGAAATTGCGCTCGCAAAGGGCCAAATTCTGAGAATCTGGCCCTTTGCGAGCGTAATTTTTGCATTTGGGATTCATCATCCCAAATGCAACAAGCACTGGCGTTGCCAATAGGTCTCGCAGTAGGAAAGTTGGAGCTATTACAAATGCAAATAACAATGCCTTTATTTTTTGTTTTCATTTTAAAAACATAAAGGGCTTTTTCATTTACAAAACCAATAGCTCCAACTTTCCTACTGCGAGACCTATTGTGCACTGCACAATGTGGGTGAAAGTGGCACTGCGTGTGTGTGAGTGGCTTTGAGTGAGTGGCGTTGCGTGGGTGAGTGGCGTTGCGTGGGTGAGTGGCGTTGCGTGGGTGAGTGGCGTTGCATGGGTGAGTGGGGTTGCGTGGGTGAGTGGGGTTGCGTGGGTGAGTGGTGTTGCTTGGGTGAGTGGCGCTGCTTGGGTGAGTGTGGCATTGCGCGGGTATGAGTGGCGTTGCGTGTCTGAAAGTGGTGCTGTGTGGGCGAAAGTGGCACTGCGTGGGTGTGAGTGGCTTTGCGTGAGTGAGTGAGTGAGTGAGTGGCGTTGCGTGGGTGAGTGGCGTTGCATGTGTGAGTGGTGTTGCGTGGGTGAGTGGTGTTGCGTGGGTGAGTTGTGTTGCGTGTGTGAGTGGTGTTGCTTGGGTGAGTGGCGTTGCTTGGGTGAGTGTGGCATTGCGTGGGTGATAGTGGGCTTGCGTGGGTGTGAGTGGCATTGCGTGTCTGAAAGTGGTGCTGTGTGAGGCGTTGGGGTTGGAAAGTTTTACGATCGGCCTGAGAAGAGAAATGTCGAACAAAGACAGTATTTCACTGCAGGCTGGCAGACAGCTGCGGAAGGTATTTACAACTTTACTGCAGTGCGGCACTGGGCGCTGCTGCGGCCAGGAAGTGAGGGGGCAGGGGGGTTGGAGCAATCCGCATACACATGTAAATTGGAAATGTGGTGCAATTTGTAAAAATTACCATGATCCAAAGTGTTTCTTGAAAGAAAGGGAAGTGTATTTTTCGGATATGTTCTTGAGATGGGATGGTATCTGTGAGCGATGTCTTCCTGAATGTAAATGGAGTACATTTTGAATTGTTGTCTTCTGTGTGGCTTCTAACCCCTACATAAAACAGAGCTATTCTGCACTATGTATCTGCCACATACATGTATGTCTAGTATAGCAACGTCCTAGCTCCAGACTTTTGCAAATTAAAAATAGCGAAATCTGTTTGACAACTGATTACTAATAATATGTTAAATGTTAAAATGGTGAATTGTAAACATTTGGATATGTCCACATTTCTGTGGAAACAAGAGCGCTCCGTTGTTTCTACATGCAGAGTCTTGCTGGGCATGCCTGTCACGTAGTCCTGCAGCCCAAAAAACCCGCACCTACCACGCACACCTCTTTATTCTATAGAAAATAAAATGGCGTATTGCAAGTAATCACTGGAAATACAATGCCTTGATGTTTCTGTTTCCAATGTCTTGCCCATCTCGCACATATTGCAAACGTGCACAATCGGGAATATTTATGCAAATGCATCTGCATACTTTTATATACTAAATGCGTACGTCTTGTAGGGAGTGGAGTGTAGGAGGGAGTGGGTTGTAGGAGAGAGTGGACGACATATATACATTGATGGATGACATATATACATTGAGGATATGCAGGGTGAGAGAAGGGAGCAGGAGAAAAGGAAAATATAGAGAAAGAATGCGAGGCAAGAAAGGAGACAGCTAGAGAAGGGTAGAAGGGAAAAGTAACAAGAGTAGGGTTGCGAAGGAAAGAGCATGGAGAAGGAAAGCCAGGAGGCAAGAGAGGGAGGGAAATGAAGAAAGAGCGGGAAAAGAAAGAGATGAGGAGCGAGAAAGAGAGGGATAAACATGGGAGTGCGAGAGATAGCGAGGACAACCAGAGAGAGGTCGTGGGAGGCGATGGAGAAACAGAAAGTGAATGAGCGAGAGAAGCGCAGAATCACCGAGAAAATAGAAAGTGGTAGAGGGCAGACCCAGTTGGACTGGATGAGAAGGGACAGAAAAGAAATCGGCTTTAAATGTAGGAAGAAAAGAAGGGAGAGTTAGAAATACTCTGACAGGCGAGTACATGAGAACAGTACCAGAATGAACAAATGAAGGGAAAGAACAGTGACTGCTGCAGGCAGTTTGGAAGGTCACGAATGCTGCTAAGGAAACGGATGCAGTTAATAGCTGTATGTGCAAGGCTGTGTTTGCAGGGAGAGAGAGGGGAGGTGCTGGTGTGGGAGGGGGGAGGTGCTGGTGTGGGAGGAGTGAGACAGCTAGAGAAGGGTAGAAGGGAAAAGTAACAAGAGTAGGGTTGCGAAGGAAAGAGCATGGAGAAGGAAAGTCAGGAGGCAAGAGAGGGAGGGAAATGAAGAAAGAGTGGGAAAAGAAAGAGATGAGGCGCGAGAAAGAGAGGGATAAACGTGGGAGTGCGAGAGATAGCAAGGACAACCAGAGAGAGGTTGTGAGAGGCGATGGAGAAACAGAAAGTGAATGAGCGAGAGAAGCGCAGAATCACCAAGAAAATAGAAAGTGGTAGAGGGCAGACCCAGCTGGACTGGATGAGAAAGGACAGAAAAGAAATCGGCTTTAGATGTAGGAAGAAAAGAAGGGAGAGTTAGAAATACTCTGACAGGCGAGTACATGAGAACAGCACCAGAATGAACAAATGAAGGGAAAGAACAGTGACTGCTGCAGGCAGTTTGAAAGGTCACGAATGCTGCTAAGGAAACGGATGCAGTTAATAGCTGTATGTGCAAGGCTGTGTTTGTGGGGAGAGAGAGGGGAGGTGCTGGTGTGGGAGGGGGGAGGTGCTGGTGTGGGAGGAGTGCTGCTAGGGCAAGGCTGTGTTTGCGGGGAGAGAGAGGGGAGGTGCTGGTGTGGGAGGGGGGGTGCTGGTGTGGGAGGAGTGCTGCTATGGCAAGGCTGTGTTTGCGGGGAGAGAGAGGGGAGGTGCTGGTGTTGGAGGGGGGAGTTGCTGGTGTGGGAGGAGTGCTGCTAGGGGAGGAGAAGCCCTGGCCGTGAATGCGCGTGCATTTTTGCTCACGTGATTCACGTGAACTGCAAGAAAACCGCGGGGCTGAAAGCCCTTGGTTTGAAGAGGATTTTGCCGACTTGAATTCTCCCCATTTCCCATTCCTGCGGAAAAGTAAAGGCGAGACCTAAAATTCGCTATTTGCGAAATCGCATATTTGTGAGGAATTGCATTTAAGGAATCTCTATTAGAGATTCCTTAAATGCAATTCATTAACCAATTTTAAATTGCGAATTCACAATATTTGGCCGCTATTTACCACAAAGTCTGACTTTGTGGTAAATAGCGAAAAAATAGAAAAATGCACTTTAGTGCATTTTTCTCTGTTGCATGTTACACACACACATGTCCTTTGGACATATGTGTGCGCAACACCTGTGTAAATTTCCATTTCAGGGGTGCCACAGGGTGTCCTTTGGACACTCCTGGAACCCTTGAAATCGCTATCTTATTTGCGATTTGCAAATTGCTAATCACAAATAAGGAATACTCCCCATTCATTCCTATGGGCCTTTAGGCCCATAGGAATGAATGGGGAGTTATTCCTTATTTGCGATTAGAAATTTGCTAATCGCAAATAAGGAATGTGTAGGATTAGCAATTTATTTAGCGATTCCTACATGAATCCCGTTTTGCAAGTCCTTAATAGCGATTCCTTAATAATGCTATTAAGGACTCGCAAAACGGCTCTCTGATTAATCTAGCTGTATATCTCACAGCACTGCCCGAGACCCGAGAGGAAGCACCAGTCGCAGGGCCCGAGGTCACACAGCAGGCTCTGCAGGCACAACCGGAGCACCCTCTGGGGTGCCGCAGAAATGTATTTCTGCTCACAAGGCCCGCCGCACACAACACAGGCCACCTCAGGCAATGTCGCTTTGTGCGTCCCCGGGCTCAGCTCTTTCTCCGCGCATGAGGGATCTATTCTCCGCTTTTTTTGGCTTGTCCATCTAAGGCTTAGCAGCCAGGATGCATGCTGGATGGGCCAGGATATCGGTCTAAACGGCGGAGCTTCAGAGAGGCACGACCATCTTGGTCAGTAGCCTGACCACGCCCCGCCTGCTTGTAGTAAAGTTTATACACAGTACAGACTGCCTCCATTATTGTGATGAGCCAATAAAAAATGCTAATGACCTAATTGGCTCAATGAGAAAAGTTATTTCACATGCCATTGGTCTAATCTATCTCTTATGAAAAGTTCTGTCATAGGTTATAGGCCTGAGTTATTTATTATGAAACACACCTGTGAAAGCCTACAGGCCTTTAAGGGTGAATTGTTATTGCACCCTGTTAAAACCTACAGAAGTAATTTGTTACATGAAACCTCACAGATTAATTTTTAGGCAAGACTTTTTTATTTCCTTTTGGACAAACCTTAGAGGTACACAATTGGCACTGAAAAAATTCTTTCTAAAATCTCTTCAGGAGGTTTGACAGGCTTAATTGTAGGCCAGGATCTTGTAATATAAACTGCTATGTATACCAATAGTATATAAACCACTTCAGTCATTGACTCTCTTGCCCTGTGAATGACATTTGCCTGGCCACATGTACACAGCCACCTGAAAATTAGGGCATTTAAGTGCCAAGGTTGGTGGGCCAGTCCTTTAGTTTTCGATGTTCTAGTTATATGGCCCTTTCATTATTTTCCCTTTTCCCTTTATTTTCATGATTAAAGCCTGCTACACCTCCAGAGACAGTTCTAACTCACTGCTTGCTTGCCGCTTAGTGCAGTGTACTGCAGCATGTACAGCCACTGCATTTAAACCACCTGACCACCATGGAAGAATATTGTCCATATGGTTTCATTGCTTTTAACATTGAAAAATGGTCAACATGTTTGTTCTAAACATGGCAATGAGATGCAACTATAAAACAATACACTAAGTACAGTACCATTACAAGACGACCACCTGCTGCTTTCCTAATGTTGTTACTGCAAGCATATGTCTGTAATTTTTAGCTGATATTACGTTTTCTTTTTTCTGTTTATTCTTTAAATTTCCTGTTGCTGAGTTTATCCATGCACTTTATTGTGGTTATGTAAAGGAGTGAATATAAGTGTCACTCCGTGATGAATAGATCCATGAGCAACAGAATGCATGTATGATAACTTATTTTGTACCTAAACTGATCAATGACTAAGTAGATTTTTTTATATATATGCCAGACCTATTGACATTGCCAGTGCTTATCAACCTTCCTGTGGTAGCTAGTTGATTTTCCTAGTTGTGCATCTCATCACTCAGTTGGGCACACAAGCTAGAAACATATGCACGCTCACATCCTGTGTCAGCACATGAGGAAGAATAATTAGAGGGAACATTGACCACTTTAATGTCGACCCAGACCTTCATCTGGAAAAATAACCTGTGCCTGCCACACCAGCTTCCGGGGACAAGCTGGGAGCAGCACCACCACATCAGTGGACCCACCACAACCTAGGCCCAAGCCCATGTCTGTCACAGAGGCAGACAGTTTAATCATGTCAATGTCGATGAGCAGTAACGTTGGAGTTAACAGGTCTCTTTCACAAAGTACTACCCAATCATTGTAGGAAAATCAGATAAGTAGACAACAACAACAAACACAACCACCAACAATAGTTCCTTACAAAGTCGGAGTGTTCAGGAGATTGAGCCTTGTGCTGAGGAAGTAGAGGAAGCTGCTCTTTCAGAAGCTCCATTGTCTCCCAGATCTGCAGCTAGAAAAAGGAGGGTTAGTGCATTATCTTCTCCAAATCCCCCTTCTGATGATCTAGACACCACTTGGATCCCAGCTCAGTCTGAGAGCGATACACACCACAAGAGGTTAGGAAAAAGGAAGGTTCTTGAAAGCCTTAGACTTCTGGATGTAGAGGAGGAGGATGACGATGAGCCATTCATCATGAATGTTAGACTAGCCCCAGTGGAGACCAATGTTACCTAATCTCTAGCTGCTGTAAGGGATGTGGCACCACAGATACCACCACCACTTCTGCCAGCTGCAATATTTGAAAAGTTCCTCTAGTGACCTACATCCACAGCCACCTCAGTAAAAGTAGAAGTAGGTACTGCAGAGAGGCAAATATCAAAACTCCCACCTTTCACCAGTTCATCAGACATTGGCAGGGCCAACAGCTTCAGAAAGTGGACCTCTCCAGTTTGGGACTTGTTTACGGTTAGCAAGAAGGAGGAGAACATTGTCATATGCTCCATTGCGATAAAATTATTAATCAGGGAAAGTGCGGTACAAACTATGGTACCGGAGGCCAAGCAAACCATTTGAGAAAACATCACAAGATCGTGTTGAAAGCGCACCTTTGCAGCCAAAAAAATGCAAGGTGAAAGGATGAACAGGGAATCCAATCCAATCATGGTGGAAGGTGAAGAAGAGAAAGAAATTTTTGTTACGCAAAGCAGCTCTGTTCCCAGCGGTGCAGTAGTATCACCCGCATCAGCAATATCACAATGGCACAAGACTCAGGTTGAGACAAGTCAAGAGAGTACAGCGACTGCTCCGCTGAAACTCACATTGAGCTAACCATTATATACTCTCAAGAAGTTACCTGCATCAGTGGCACCGGAAAATAAAAAAAATCCAGGTTACTCTTCTTGGTATGTTTAGGCAGGAGGGGCAGTTCAAACTGAACCACCCATTGAACTTTGTACAACACAAAGCTGGCTAAAATGTTAGTTTGGGATACCTTCCTTTTTATTGTGAGGAAGGGGTAGGTTTTCTAGAATGTGTGTTAGCCATCTGCCCAAAATGGAAGGTTGGAAAAGGTGCCCTTCACTCCGGAAAAGCCAGACCTATAGCACTCCAAAGCGAGCCTATTGCTTTTTACAAATTGCTGCACACAATCCTTGAATTTCAAAAATGCATTTATTCTGTCGTAGTTCTGAACATAAAGTATCCAATTTTTTCAATGTAACTTCATTATGATGTGATTCGTATCCTAAGTACATCCTAGTGCATTTATGAGGCATATATATACAGTACAGCGATAGAAAAGGTGCAGCAAAGAAAGTGTTTAAAACTGGCTCAAGGGTAACCTATCAGAACCCTTTATTCACAGGTCCCAAGGCAAGGATCGAAATAGTGAAGGATGGGTGTGTTATCAAGAGTGCTAGGTCCTCAAAAACACCCCTCCTTAAACTGCCAGTGTCAACATGTTTTGACCATCTTACTGTTCCCACAAAAGAAGGTCAAGTCGGTCTTCCTCAGGACTTCTACCAGTCCCAGTCAGGTTCCCCACCTTACCTTACTCTGGATAGTCGCTAGGGATTAGGGACCTAAGATGATCCAAACTTGCGGAGGTATTTCCAGCCAACACAGAATACAAATACTGCAAAGACACAACAAAATGTGCCTATCACAGGGAGTTGGATACATCCTGCTAGTAACCATGTACACTGAAATATTATAGGTACAGAGTAATGAACGGGCACCATACTGAAGAAGCTCTCTGTTCGTCAGTGTCTGGGTTAGCCTTCTCAATATCTACAGGCCCACTTATCCTGCGCCTAACTTGAAAAGCAACATAGCACTCACGTTAACTTTACGGGACCGAATCTGCCAGGCACCCAAGATTGACGGACAGTCCAGTAGGAATGCACATGCAACTCCCAATTTGGCAATACAGTATGATTTGTTTCTTTTAAAAATCATTAGACCTTTGTGTGCTGTCCGCTTGACGCCTACACAATTTGTAATATATTTGCTATCTTTTAAAGCTAGGTAACTCAGAACATTTAGATATAATGTAACTTGGGTCTCTCTGGGGGCTGTTGGACAGTTTGTTTTGCATTGCATTTAAGTTACCTGTACTCATTTCCTTTCCTCTCATAACAGATGTATGATGGTTGTCCGCTCAATGCCCAGGTTAATATTGTCCTTGTGTAGTGTTTGTCTTTGTCAAACCTTTCCCAAATTCCCCTTCCCATCCATTTATCAAACCCCTAACCCTCTTTCCCTAACCTGTGTGATTTATTGAGGTGTGACTTAATAATTTACAACATTAATTGATCACACACGTGGTCCAGCAGATGAAGTGAAAGTGCAGGATCTTCAGCTCCAAGTATAGCCCACACTGGCCACATTTACCCACCCACACGTACAAACAGTATTTGATATTTTCAGATGAACATCATTTCCAGCATCATCATTCAGTCACAGTGTTGAATCAAAAATTACCCTTGTCCACTTCAGAGTTCAAGTCCATTTACATGAAAAAAACATATACAAACATGAACCAAATCAACTAGTCCTTTTGACGAGATAGTGTCCGCCTAGTGTTTCATGCATAATCTTGGACTGGTTTGAGTTGGTTCATGTTTGTGTATGTTTTTTTCTTGTAAATGATTTGCAGTAAGTTCTTTCACAAATATGTCTTGCTTTATGTCAAAATGAGTTGTGCATGACATTTCCAAAACGTGTTTTTTATAACAGCGTGGTTTGCAAATATGTGTTTTCCATTTCAAGATATACATCGGTTTACTTGTTTTGTGTATTTAAATAATTCAAATTAAGCTTAATAAAGCTAGTGAACTTTATAATTCTTGGTCTAAGGTTGCCTTTAATTGCATATTGAATAGTCCCCCTGGACATTTCTTTTGTTTTAATTATACAGTGGTCCAGGTGGTTTAGGACCCAAGCCTTGCTTGTTTATACAGATTCAAGGCTGTCATATGTAATTCCATTTGAAAATCAGAATCCACCTTTGATAAGCAGTTAAGATGGGTTATTCTGGTAATCCCACACAGACAAGAGCAAAGAACTGAGGGTCACAAGTTTGAATCCCTGCAAAGCAGAATCTGCATTTCACCCTTGCAAGGCTTATAAATTATGCATCTTAATTTTGGTATATTATTTACAGGGCTTTGAACCAAGTTGAATTATAGTATGAAACACAAATCCAAAAGCAAGGTATTACAATTTTACTAACATTTAGAGAACATTGTTGCTTACTTATTTTTCTTGTGATAGTTCTACTGCTTTCAAAATCGATGCAGGGGGATTCAAAATGTTGAGTTTATCATGAGAGACTGATACAAGCAATCATGAATATTGAATATAATCTAAATAAGTCTAACAAACAGGAAGGTCACATACTCACTGCATAAATAAACACAAAAAGCATGAAAGCTACAATTTGCAATCAGTGAAATATTCCTGATTTGAAGACGTTTGAGAATTCGCAATTTTCCAAAGTCAAAACCGTGGGCAGAGGAATACTCCAAACAACACCTGCCTGTTAATTCACAGGCAGTGGCAGTCTCACCCCGGAATCTTAACACAGGGAAAGCAGAGCTGTGATGCTGTTCTCTGAATTTTAATGATAGCATCTATTTTATCTTGTCAGTTCTGTAGAGATGTGAGAGGGTTCATGAAACATTAATGGTCCTAACTGGATTCTACCCATTTTTTTCTGCTCCTGATGTGATGTAAAATATTAATCCTCACCGAGATCCGCTCGCGCAGCTGTGTGTTTTGCACAACCTCCCGCAGGAACGACTTGAGGTGTAGACATGAGCCTCGAATTGCTGGGTTGGATGCCCGAGGACAAAAGAAAGCGGAAGACGAAAAAAAAAACTCAGTTGGCGAGTGCACATTTGGAATTTTAAACATGCATTTATAAGAATTATTACAAAGACTGTGGTGTCTCAATCGACAAATTTGCAAGGCGTCCGCCTCCGTGCATGCAAATGATTCTATTGAGGGCTTGCAAGACCGTGAAGACGCACTTTGACACAGTTTTATTTTTCGTTATTGAAGAAAAAGGCTTATTAAATGAAAATCCACGAAACCGAGGACAGCAGAACATTTACCTTCCTTAACCGTGCGTCTTTCTACAACAACTATAATAGTAACGACATTCTATTGCGGGAGTGGAAGTTGAACGGACCGATGGATCTTGCAAATATCCTGTGAATGACGAAGTAGTAACGGAACTTCTGGCAATAGAGCCTCAGCTGGCCCACCACTAAAAACATCTACCCTGATGGCTTACATTCTAAAGGACCTTTGGTTAAAGTGACTTTTTTTTTTTGGGGGGGGGGGGGGGGGGGAGCCGGGAAACATGTTCATTAACCTGACCTGCCATTCAAGATATGATGATCATAGGTAGGGAAAATGCACAATGGCCCCCACGTGTAAGAAGAAATCTCAGTATAATTGGGACGATTGTTTTTTTCTTGTAACTTATTTTATTGGCCTCTCAAAAAACATATACTTTAATGTTTGCACATCATTACTTTGTTTTGCAAAATTGCAATCCGCAATACCAATAAGTGTCCCTGCACCCAACGGTGTCTTACAGGATATTACATTGCAGATCCTCGGCCACCAACTGTTTCACCACTTTGAATGTGTGGCTGTGTCGGCGGGGGAGACCGCACCCCTCCACCAGGTGGCGTGGATGCAGGGCAGGAGGGGGAGGGTAGGTCAGCAGTTCCCACCCATAGTCTCTCCAGTCATCTCCCCTACCACGGTCAAGTGGCGTTTAGGCCAAGGTGACATCTCATATCTCATGTTCCAAGAAAATAGGTCTGTTCACTTACCCTCCCCAGGGCTGTCCCGTTAGCTGTTCCTATCTCTCAGGGCAGGGCTGAAACATCAAGTTCACCACCTCATGCAAGTTGTTAGTCTGGCTTGCAGAATCCAATGTATCCACCACATCTGACCACAAGTCTGCTATCAGTCTCCTGAGGGCTTTCTCTCTCTATCTAGCACTCTCTCCTCTACATTGTGATGTCCCTCACCCAGGTCTCAACTTCCGGCCCCACAGGGAACTTCCAAGCCATTGCTACGCCACTTTTTGCTAGTGTTAATGCAACATTGAGGAACCTATTCCCGACCTTCTTGGGGTAGGCCCCCAACTGAGCACACTGCAAAATAATTCTCCAATGTTCGATTCAGAGTTGTATTTTGTCTCATCAATACCATCTCCTAGTATATCTGGAGCCGGGCACATTCCCAAGTCATGTGTCTAAATTCTGCATCCAGGGTGGCAAAGCGAGGGCATTCCATAGATTCTCCCTCATAGATGCCGTGATCCTGTGTGAAGTTAGGTATGTCATGTGTTGTTATTGTACTGAATGTATTTAAGGCGGATATTGCACAACCCCTTCTGTGGGTATACCAGTATCCTGCCCCATTTAGAGTCAGGAGTGTCACAGCACAGTCCGTGCTCCAATGGGCGCGGAGGGCATCCAGTGGTGTCCTGACCATGGCGTTCAGTGCCCTATAGAACCAAGTGACCAAGTGTCTGCCTGAGGCCCTTGTCAGTAGTAGTTGGAGGGCAGTGTGGGTCAGGGTGGCATCCAATGGGTTGGGGGTGTTCTGGACTACTGGGAACACACTGTTCTTTGCCCAGTCAACTCTGAGGCCTAGGAGAGCCTCAAACTTTTCAAGGAGCTGCAATGATTAGGTGATGTCCTCCTCATCACTCCGCCGGTAAATCAGCAGGTCATCTGCATAAAGGGATATGCCATGTTCTCTGCCCTCAACCACTATCCCCTTGCCTCTGCTCTCCTTATGGAACTATTCCCCCAAAAGGTTCAATAGCAATGGCAAACAGGAGGGGTGACAGCAGGCACCCCTGCCTCGTAATATGTCATACTTGGCTGAGATTGCACGTTCCATTTTGACCCTGACTGTGGGATTAGCATACAGCAGCCATACCCATCAAGCCCACTGCTCTCCCAACCCCACTCAGAGCGTGACAACCCCAGGAAGTTGCAGCGCTCAGTGTTGAAGGCCTTCTCCATGTCCACCGGCATGATCACTGCCCGTGAGTTGGTTCTAACTTCGCATATTTAATGTTGTATAACCTGCAAAGACTGAGAGAAGTGTAAAGCATTGAGATAAACCCATTTTGATCTGCATGAATCATCTCCTGCACGTGTGGCAGAAACCTGGTGGACAGCACTTTACTTAGGATCTTAACATCTGTATTGAGCATGAATAGGGGCTGTAAGGCCGAGTTGTGGTCTCCAAGTGGGTGGACTTAGGAAGCGGAATGACTAGTATTCCTGGTCCAGGAGCATCCCCGATGTGATGGCTGAGGCATGCATTGCCTCTAACCTCCTTGCCAGTAATCCTCTGTAGGTCACATACAACTCAGATGACAGCCCTTCAGGACTGGACACCTTACAGGTAGCCATAGCCTTGATGGCGCTTTTTATTTCCTGGGTCATGACTGAGCCCACCAGGTTCCTCGCTGTTCCCTCAGGGAGGCAATGGAATGCCAGCTGAGCCACAAGATCACCACAATCTCCCAGGACTACTGTTTCAATGGGTCAATACAGAGAGGTGTAGTAGTCCCAGAATGCATAGGTGCTGGGAGAATAGAGTGTTTCCCCCTTCAAGGATTGTTAGCTAGTATGGGGGGCCTCTGCCCTCTGGGCATATCAGCCAGGCCAGGAGTCTCCCTGGCCTCCCTTCCCCCTTGTGGGCTCAATTGATGTGTTCCTTATAGTTATGGCTTCAGAAACATCCCAGGGCAACATTATATTGTTCCCTGATTTCCAAAAATCACAGAAGAGTACCGGGTTGGAGCCCAATTCATAGTTCAGAGTCTGGTGCATTCCATCCTACTGTATTAAGTCTCGTTCAAGCTCCCGGCAGATCCCCACGTATTGTTACAAGCAGTGCCCCCAGACCACAGCATTGGGGGCCTCGCGGTCTATCAGGCTGTTTGAGGCCATCCCGCTATTTGCAGTAATGTATTGTGTAATTGGCTCCTGTAAGCACTGAAACGTAGGGATTAGGGGGTGCTCATCAAGCCCCTCACAATGCCCCCCTATGACCTTCACATCCAAGACAGTAATGAAACATTGTTGGAACACCCCAACACCTTAGTAGTCCAGCAACAGCTGGTTGCCTAAACGTTGATGTTCTGGAGTGCAAGTAGCATGAGTATCCACCATTCCAACTCCAAGGGAATGGTGGCATGCGGGGGTCGAAGCAGAAACCAAACGCATCAAACCTCCTATAGTGCCAGCCCAAAGGTCCCCTTACCTATCCTAAGGGGAGCTGCAAGGCAAAAGTCAGGAGGGGTGGCCCTTGGCAGCAGGGAAAGGAACATCAGTTGCTCCCCAAATAGGAGCCCACCTCGGATAAGGTGTTCAGGGTGAGCGTCCTTGCTACAGTAGGCCATCTGCAGACTCGGGTTACCTTCAGGGATCCATCTCCCTCCTGCTCCAGGTCGCCTGAGTCCGAATCCCCTGACCGATACGTTCACACTGTAATCAGATGGCCTAGCAATTGTGATCTTCGCCGTTGGCTGTGACACTGCAGCCATGTCTCTGTTTGCCTATGATCTTGTTGAATTCGCTGCGAGCCCTCATCCTTGCGCCCCCTCTTGGAGCGGTGGCGCTGCTCACATCTACTCTCCGACTTCACCTTACTGTGATCCTGTTCTCTTTTCCCCTCCTGGTACAATTCCAGCCAGAACCAGGTCTTGTCTGGGTCCAAACTGAAATATATGTTGCCTTCCACCATAATCTTCAACATTGTGGGGAAAAGGAGAGAGTAACAGAATCCTGACTGCCTTAACACCCGTTTGACTTCCAGGAAGGAGCCACATTTGGACTGGACAGTGGTAGTAAAGTCTGGGAAGAGAGACAAGTGGTCATTGCCCAACCCTCTTAGGTACACTGTAGTAGGCTGTCCCTGTAATGTAACAATTTAGGTTGGCACCCCGGGGCTGGCGGCCAAGGCCAGTACTCGGTGCCATTTCAAGTGCAAAGAAGGGTACTTGCTGGGTTGGGGCCACCTCTGTGCTCAACCATTTCTTCAGGTAAGTCATCATGCTAGAACTCTTCGAGCCCTATGGGAAACCTACTATGCTCACCTTGTTGCACCAATTGTGCCCTTTTGGCATTCTTCACTTGCTGCTTCAGGTTGTTCACTCGGTCCGTTAGTGCAGGCAGCTGCAGTTGCATCGTTTGCTGCATTGGTTGCCGTTCAGTTATGGCTGCCTCAGAGGCCTTGACCTTGTCTGCTAACTTGTGGTGGTCAGCCAGCTGTAGACCAAGTTCAACGCACAAAGTGGCAATCTCTTTTTGGAGAGTTGTCTTAGAGTCTTCAATGGCTGAAAGAATTTTGGCCAGGGTAAGCATCTGAGTTACTTCTCCTGGGTCATCTCTGTTTCCAAGGGGCTCTGTTGCGTGTCCTGTGTACCATCTGGCAGGCCGTGGGTCTCAGTTCTCTTCCTTCCCATTGCCATCCCTGGAAACAAGGTCAGGGCTAGTGAAAAAATGTTCATCAGGTCCCAGCGTGGGCGGACTGCTCCAATTGTATTCACCTTTGAGGCCACTCCCCTTCCTCTTGGACCCCACACCACCAGGTGCTCGGTAAATGCCCTCCTGCAACACCAAGCAACGTGCAGTGCTCCCAAGGGTCCGGACAGTTTTCCAAGGTATTCCTACAGGCCCCCAAAGTCCACCACCACATCCACCAAGCCAGATTCCTTTCTGGGTGACTCATGCATTGCTCTACATTTTGGGCAGGGATGAAGGCAGCTGCATGAAAGCTTACCGGGCCCAAACGCCTCCATAGCTACATAAACAGGGCCCTTTGTGTGCCTCCAGCATGCTGTGAACTCTCTGGCTCCCCTAGTACCAGTAAATCACACTATGGAGCCTATCTCAGTGCCCTGCATATCTCATGTAACTTGGGAGGGGGCCATGCTCAGGGCAACTGCTATCGTCACACTGTGCCAGGCACTAGCTTCCTTGCAGGTCTCCTACACCAATCCGGTCCCCATTCTCCTGCCTCATCACTCCACAACTCCTCTGCCAATCTGGTCTGCCCTGGTCTACTCCTTACAGTCATGGGAGTCACCAAAAAATGCTCTAGGCAAGGGATAATGGCGGCCACCGCCTGCCTCAACTGTCCCCAGACTACCTTGCAGGGTTGAGGCCTGGCTCCCATTTCCCTCCTCGGGGCACTGTAGATACAGTAGGGCTGTGTGTACTCCTAACACTCCTCCCCTAGCCGTACCAAGGGGGAGAACTGAGCTGTGTAGCGGGGGCCTCTCTGCACTCCCCCGCTATGCTTGTTGTTGAGGGGAGATGGCATCAAGCTGGGCTTCCTGCCCAAACTCTTTAGGAGTCATCTGGTTGCACCCGGGGGCCACAGACACCTCTTCAGTGATCTTCCGCCCAGGGCCCCACAATCCTACTGGGACAGGCTCAGGCTGCCATCATGCTTAGGCCCTCGTGACCCACTGGACCGCCAGTGGACAGGCCACCTCCCGCTATCTCCAGGCTCTCCAGGGAGGAGCTGCTTTGCAGGCTCCTCCAGTCCTGCACAGTCCCATCCCCACTTTGCCCTCAGGAGCAGACACCTTCCAGGTCCCTCAGTGGGCCTTCACTTGCTGCCATTATGGCAGCCAAACACCGCAACTCAATCCCAGCCTCTCTGGGGCTGCCCCCAAGCCTAAATGCCTACAAGCAGCGATCCCACTAGGTAGTCTTGTTAGGTCGAGGACCGTAGGCTGCGCTTGCGCAGTCTCGGTCAGAGATGTAATGTTATCTAGATGTTTTCCACAGTGGGGCTTGAATTTGCCCCTCTTCTCCACTGGGTGGCTTCCTAAACAGAGGCCAGTCATTGGAGGAGAGGGGCTTCACTCCATTCAAGCCCCGTCTTTTCCAGATTTGGGGGCGTTTCACTCTCGTCTTTTGCTTTGTTTAAGCCCGCCCCTTTTCTAGTGGTGGGCGTTACACCCTCCCTCTCGCCGAGGTCCCAGTCTTTCCTCCTGTATTGTACCTTTTGCTACCTCTTGTATTTTGTTTTCTCACAATTGTCACTTTGCCTCATGTAACTTAACGTCTGCTTTTGTAATTTGTTCACTCGTAATCTTCTCATGTATCATTACTGTTTCTATTGTGAAGCGCTCTGACGCAACGCCTGCAGTGAACTGAAAGGGCCGCCTCGCTGCCCTTGGCTACACAGAAGTGCTTCCCCCCAGGATCCGGAAGTACAGGCAGCCAAGCAGGAAGCAGCGGGAGCCTACTCCGCGCTCCTGAGCCCAGGCAGAGAGTCGCGATAAGCCCGCAGCCAAGGAGAGGAGCCACCGCCTGGTGGAGCAGGCGGGGCTTCGGTGTCACCAGGAGAGAGAGAGCCCCGCAGCAACAGCAGCCGCCGCACCAGGAGAGCCGGTGAGTCAGGCCCCAGGATTCATTCTCTGTTTGTTTTAGAGAAGGAGGGCGTCGGGGCACATTGCCAGTGCCCGCCCCCCCTCCTGCAGGTGCTAGCATCGCGTGGGCCAGATCGACTTGGAGGGAGTCCCAGAGCGGGACTCTGACATTCGGGGAGACCAGTCCCTGCTCCCTACAGTGCCCACAATTGCTTCAGGGCCTGAGAGGCTCCAACGACGGGGGCAGTTCTTAAGGATCCACGAGAGGCTCAGGGCAAATTTGTTGATTTCGAGTCCCCAGAGGGGTTACTCCAACGACGGGGTAAATGGTTGAGGCTCCTGGGCATTTCCTTGTTTCAGCACTTGGTGCCATTTATTTTGCTGGTAATGTCAATCCACTGTTTTGTCATTAGTGAATTTAGCAGTGTCGAATACTTGTTGAGCTGCAGTTTTACTTTCACTTTTTTTAGGTCCCATGTTTGAACTTCCATTTTCCATGTATTTCGTTTTGTATGAAACATCTCACACGTCGCAAAAAAGTAGAACAGGTAAAAGACACATTTTTGCCGCAAAGTTTCTTTAGTTTTCATAGACAGAGAACTTCCTGTGAATATCGTAACACAAAAAAGGAGTGTTAAGACTGAAACCAGCTCAATGCCTGACATGTCTGTGCAGGAATGCGGGCCGGGGCTGCTGCAGGTGATTTACCCTGAGCAAATGCTCAAAAAGTGCTTCAAGTCATGGCCAGTACAACAAGTCTGAACTACATTGCATCACATCCTAATGATAAAAAAACACACAGTGTCAAGTAATCCTTCTGAGAGAATGCGCTTTGATAGCCCTGCAGGAAACAGGAAATGCTCTCGTTCCTCTTTGCAGAGGAGTCGTGCATTTCAATGTCGACTTTGACGGAGAAGGTAAGGTAACATGCAGGGACCGGGGCTCACGGCATCCTTTGTGCTTTTCATCACTGCGGCTTTGTCCTCACCAGGTAAGCGATACGGAACTGGGCTTCTTTTTAGGTTAAACTCCGCAGACTTGAATAATGCCTGGGGCTGTAGATCTCTGCGGCAGGGCACCTCCCTGGGAAGCAAACTCTACTCTCTTAGTGCACTGGTTCCAACCTTCAAATCACATTGTAAATGTGTGTTGCTGCCTTGTGTTGTACCGAATTCGACCACTGTGAGTTCACCGTGCACTTATTGTATTGGATTGTTGACTGCCGTGTGCTTATTGTTAAATAAACTGTGCTTTGTAGAAAAATGCACACAGTGTGTAAAGTAACGCATCATCAAAGAGCGCTGAAAGGAAACGTATAGGGTGGAGTTCGAACAAACATCAACTGTGTACTAAGGAGCAGTAAAGAAAGGCTTCGCTGGCTTGCAAACACTGAAGCAGGACAGAGTGTGCAATTAGGGGGCGTGTATGTGAAGTGAAAGAATCACATCCACACCTGTTACACGTATTGTTATGTACTTACTTAGGGAGTTTTCTATGCAGTTTTGCAGTAGATCAAGGTACTAGCCAGCAAATTAAAATACCCCCCATTTGGAACCAAAACTCTGATGGCACCATGGAAGTGAAGCAAGTGAGCTCGACTTTTCTCTTCCATCCAAACATCTATCAATTCATCCTTTCAGCCTTACATCTGCCCGTTGATATCCACTCTCACCTTTACATTCTGTCAACAATTCTTTTTTCATCCATCATTCAATCTTTCACCATTCCATCCGTCCATTGGCCATTTCATCCATCCATCCGTTCACACATCCATCATCTATGCGTGCATCATTCAAATATCCAGTCACCCCATCAGCTCTCATTTGATTTACACATCCATCACTTGAAGCTGTCCATCCATCAATTCATCCTTTCTTCTGTCCTTTCATCCTCTCAGATTACCTTTCATTTTGCCATCCATCCATATTCTTAGATTTCAATTTACTATGCCATCCATCCACTCATCCTCTAAGATTTCCAATTACTCTGCCATCCTTTCACTCACCCACCTAGCCATCCTCTTGAATGTCCATTTACTCTACCGTCCTTTCACCCGCCCATCTATCTATCGTCTTAGATTTCTATTAACTCTGCTATCCTATCACCCTCCAAGCCATTCTTTCTGATTTCTATTTACTCTGCCTTCATCTCACCCATGCATCCATTCATCATCTTAGATTTCTTTTTATCGGTCCATCCATCCATCAATCCGTCTACCCGTCCATCCATCCACTCATTCTCTCAGATTCCCATTTGCTCTGCCACCCTTTCATCCACCCACCTACTCATTCTCTCACCTACCCATCTACTCATCTTTTCACTCACCCACCCTCTCACCCATTGAATCACCCATCCTTTTATCCTCTCACCCACCCATTATTTTACCTACCCACCCACTCATCCATCCTCCCAGATTTCCATTCACTCTGTAATCCTATCACCCACCCATCTACCCATCTTCTCACCCACCAATCCTTTCACCAACCCATCATCCATCCGTCCTTTCACCCACAGATTCATCCATCCATTTATACATCCATACATCTATGCTTTTACCCACCTACCCATCCATCCATCCATCCATCCATCCATCCATCCATCCGTCCATCTACTCTCCCAGATTTTCATTCACTCATTCATCCATCAATCCTCTCATGCATGCATCCACCCACCCATCAACCATACAACAATCCATCCATCGTTCTAAATTTCCATTTACTCTGTTCTCCTATCATCCACTCATCTACCCATTGTCTCACCCACTCATCCACAAACCCTTTTACCCACCCATCCTCTCATCCACCCATCCTTTTACCCACTCATCTACTCATCGTTTTACCCACTCATCCTTTCACCAACCCATCCATCTATCCTTTCATCCACACAACCATCCATCCTTTTACCCACACATTCTTTCACCCAATTTCCATCATTTTGCACACCCATCCTTTAACCCACCCTCCATCCTTTCTCACACCCACCCATCCATCCATCTATCCATTTGTCCATTCATTCATCCATCCATCCTTTCACCCACCCATGCATTTACCCACTCATCCATCCTTCCATCCACCCATCCTTTCAACCACTCATCGATTCACCTACTTATTCATCCATATTTTCACCCACTCATTCATCCACTCATCCATTCTTCTTTCCATTTTTTCTTTTAGTGTTATTTATGAGCTTTCATTCACCAAGTTGCAGATAAAAGAGGCCCATAAAGAACCCCACCCCCACTGTAGCTGCTAAAACAGGGGGTTCAAAATGCCCCTGCAGTGGATTACTGCAGTGAATTATGCGCTGCAAAGTGAATATGGCCCTTTGTTTTTGGGTTCTCCTTGATAAGAAATGGATACAATTGACAAAAGTCGATAAGCAAAGGTTTACACCAGTAATGGGGACCATGGTTAGTTGAAAGTTTTTTTGAGCAGGGCGTTTTTTTTGGTTCTTCAGACAATTTTCAAGGTCTTAGTAGCAGATGAGTGCTGAACCCAGTGTGTCAGAACTCCTTTCAGAGGGTCACAGGGCATGCAGGGGCTTCTGGGCCTAACTGTGGTGGCTGAAGCCTTTTACACCTGATGTTACAGAGCCTGACCTACTATGAATCATGAGCGGGTGCAAATGCAATAGGTCTCGCATTTGTGAGCGATTAAGCTATTGGAATTGTACATGAAATTGCCATTTATTTATGTTTTTTAAAAAAAAACATAAATAAAAATAATGTCATGAGCAATGCCAATAGCTCTAACTTTAACAATGCCGAGACCATTGCATTGTAAATGCTTGTTTTTGCAGATGACCCCCGTAGGATCATGCTGTGACCAGGATTAATGCCGGCCAGTTATGAGCTCACAGCTTAAGCGTCCACCATCGTAGCTGTCTTGGCCATGCCCTCCATCATTGGGACGATTTTCTTTTGTTTTCTGAACACAAACTCCCCTGGTGGTATTTTTTTCTGTGAACAAAATAATTTGCACACTGGTCACATAAAACAAGGAACCCACTCAGCAGAGAGTCATTGCTGCACAGCAGCTCTGCTGAAGGCAGAGATCAACACTTGGCTGGCAGAGATTTCTAAATATGGAACACAGTCTTCCCCAGGGCCATAGTCTCTGCCTACCTGGTGACCGGTAAGCTTCCGGACATATTTTACTTGATGTTCACAACTCAAAACTGTGAAGAAAGTTGAATATTCCTGGGTTACTCCAAGGATGTGTGGGCAGACTAAATGTATGAGCACTGAAATGAAGTTACAAAAACTGAATTCTTCAATCTGTGCAGCTACTCACAATTTACAGTGGGCTATGTGGGTCAGAGCTGGATAAGCATATTGATCAAACTCACAGTCATGCTGCCCAGGCTTGATTTGAACTCCTTACACCCTGATTATAGACAAATGACAGAAATTGTGAACCCGTCACCATGCCCAATGGATTTCACGAAACATGGATCATCATTTTTGATCATACTTTTATTTTATTATGGTAAAAATTATTCAAATGCAGCAAAATCTAATTTTTCTTGTGAGATGTTTAGCTTAAGTTTGTACAGTGACATACCTAGGGGGATGTTCTCAAGAACGTGTGATAATCATCTCAAAATTAGTTTAACGCAACTTTGCAAATCACAAGTTTACGTTGTATTCACAACCCGGTGGCTCTATGCGATAGTCCCTCGATAACACGTCAAATGACCGCATTAAAATCAACGCGACACAGCAAAAATGTGAAACACGAACGCAAAAAAGTTGCAATGAGGCCAATTGTGATACAAAGATCAGCGATAACCAGCGTAAATCCTGGCCTGTAATTCCCACATATCATGTGGAAAAATACACTAAAAAAGCAAATCAAGAAAAACACACACACACAAAAAATGAACAGCGTAGCAACATGGATGCACCCGGACCAAGTGCCCAGGTCAACACGAACCCCACAAGCCCGACAGACCACCTGCAAGGCCAAGGAGAAGAGGAAGAGGAAGATGCAGTTCATTCCACATGACTACCGGATCATCGTCAAGGAGGTGACAGAACACCAACAACAACTGTCCATCCCCTCCACCTTGTCATTGGCAACACAGAACGAAAAATTGCATTTCATCATGAATGCAGTTGGAGTGTTGAGGAGGCCAAGATGCGCTGGCATGATGTGAAAAGCCAAACCAAGCAGAAACCTGATACCAACAGAAAGGCAGCAATGGCGAATGGAGGTGGTAGTCCTGCGCCACAGGAGGAGCTGGAGAAAATGGTGGCCACAGTCATCAGTGTGGAGACGTGCATGGAGTCGGGAGTCCGGAAACTGCTTGACATGACCTGACACAACATCAACATGGTGAGTAACAAACAGGGGCTGGGGACCGGGGTGATGGGCACAATGGCACACATGCACACCGAAGTGTAGCACACCCAAAATGACCCTGGGTTATGTCCCTGATCCCCGGGGTACACTGCAGCACACATACAAACATCAAGTAGGCCCCCGTCCACCATGTGCCCAAAGGGGTCCCACCCCACACACTACCAACAACACACCAGCACACACATGCACCCGTGCCAAACACAGCTATGATGCATATTTGTGAGCCACACTGACAATGCAAGTGACACTACATGACGATCAGCATGGCCGGAGTACAATCATCATGACATCGTGCACGCCTCAACACTCAGGTGGCTAAGTGTGGACCACACCCGTAAAGGAGCAGGTCACACTCTGACACATTTACATGCACAAACTACCATTGACATCAACAATACATCTGCAGACAAACAATGCACATGAGTACAAAAAACGTCTGGGAGCTCAAATGACCCAAGTCGCCAACATCACTGCACCTTAAAAGCACAAAAGTCAAAGGCACACCGCCTCCAAGGGATAAGGGGCAGCAAAATCACAGCTGCAGGGGCGACTCTCCCACAATGCAGCACACACACATAGCAATGAAATCACATCCACACGGACGACAATGTGGTAAACAGTGCAACACAAGCGCAAGTGAGGTTGGAATTCGGTTTGAAAAACCAATTATACACATGGAAGGGCCATATAATTAAGGTATGGAATGGAGTAAAAAATGATAAGGAGAACTTAATTTCACAGCGTTTATGGAATGAAATCGAGAGTAATAAAAAATTATCTGCGTGGAAATATCTCTATAACGCTTTAGATGAACTTGGAGTTAGAGGCATCTGGACCACTTCTGTAACCCAGGAATCCTTCAAAAAAGTTGTGAATAAATCAACGGATCACTTATCATTGATAACAGATAAAGAGACCCTCGTTAAAAGGAAACACTCCTGGTCCATAATAAACGGCTACAAAAAGAAGAGGTCTCAGCAGTTTCTGGACACGGCATGGCCATGGAGAAGCAAGAATATTTTTCCTAACGCACGATTCGGAATATGGCCAGGAGAATCACATGCACTACCTTGGAAAAAACTAAAAAATAACATACTGTGTCGGTTGTGCAAAATTGGTGAGGAAAATATCTCACATCTCCTGTGCATCTGTCCAGAACTAAAAAACGAAAGATTAACTTTATTAAAAAGGTTATTCAATGAAAGACTGATAAGAACTTGTAGACAAGCACTGATTCGATGTCTCTGTCCAGACGATCTACCTATTAATTCTGCTTTCGCAAAATTCTTAACAATTGCCCTGAAAAAATTAGAACACCAAAACATTGTTTTCTAAAATGATTATATTTACTGTTAACCTTTAAACATATATACTCACTTTATTTTTATTTTTTAAACAGTGTTTTTAAAATGCTTTTTTGTAAATTTACCGTTATTTAGAAATAACACATTTTTAACAAAGTAATGTAACTAAATGTACATATTTGACTATTCATTCATTGTAAAGATTTTAATTAATCAATCAATAAAGTACTACTACTACTCTGGCAGTGCAACACTTACACTGCAGAACAGAGGATGCAACTGGATCCGCTTGTGAGTAGAAAATGGCCAATCACATCTGACATAGCAGGAAACTGTGAGACGAAAATGTATGTGTACAACCTCACCTACATCATGTAGTCCAAATGTCCACTGTCCCGCAGCAAATAGTCCTCTCCACCCAAACAGTCACAATGTACATTGTCATGCAGTCTGTATGTAAACTTGAACAATGCATCAACATACATGCCAACACAATGTCAACAAGCATCTCCCCTTGACATTGCAGAGGGACAAACAACACTTCCAGCAGAGCAGACCAGACAACTCAAAAGTGATGCTGTAGAGGACCGCCACACTTTCGACACGACGCCCTACAACAGTACGTGGACATCTTAGTTAATCAAACTCCAGGAGCAGGGCAGCCCAGCTGCACCGAGGATGTCCCACCCCATGCACAGACCACGCAGCTGGATGTACCCACCACCACGGCTGGCTCCTAGCAGCCCACCAAAGCACACATCGCATCCCAAGGCCAGGTGTCGGACTGCCAGAAGGGGGTAGCCGAACAGGTGCGGGTGGGGTTGACCTCATGGAGGCTGAACTAGATCAAAAACATGGGTGTCTAAGTCCCATCATGGATCACCTACACTCCCCAACAAAGGCCACACTGCGGAAAAGACACATCCCTTTGCACATCTCCAGTACTTAACCTCACCCAGAACTCCTGGAGAATCATCCACACACCCATGCTGGAATGACGTACGCTGGCCCAGTTCACTCCTCTTACGTTTTGAGTGGGGGACGACAAAGCTACATGTGCAAGGTCTCACCCTCTGCCTGCGGTGACATGGCTGCATCAGCTGTACATGGCACAAGGTAATGTTGTAGGGCCCAGACCCCTACTGCATACATCATGAACACACAGACACACTCAGATAGTTTTTTAACTGGCTACGGGCACGTGACCTCGACACCTTTATTGCCAGGGTCACATGTACAGTGACACCTGTGATGGATGAGTGTGGGGTGAGTTTAAGCCAGCCCTCATGGAGTCATTGGTGCTGGCAACAACTTGAACAGTAAACATAGTTAAAGCGGTAACAGAAAACACCAGCAGAACAGAAACAACTGTGAAGCATCATGGTGGTAGCCGGAGAAAGTACAGTGTTCTGCCAATATGCAACCAGAATGGTCCATGAGTCGTAGTGTACTGAGTTAGTGGCACCTGAAGAGCTGAGTAGGGTATCAAGCTGCTGATGGTACCCACGACAGGTTTGAGCTACTCTGATAGTCTGGCAGTAAGACACCTCTGGCTCTGGCACCTGTTGCTTGGAGTTGGTCCAGGCAGTGGTGGCGTGTGCATCCTGCGGTGAAGCGACTTCCGGGCAGGTCAGGATTGATTTGATGTGTGAGTCCAGGTGGACCGCAGTTGAGGCCGGAGGCAGAGGACAGCGCAGGTCCATAGACATATGGCGTGGATGAACCCCAGGCCATCGACACATAGGCCATCGAACATTAATTTAGAAAGGGTCCATGACTTGAGCTGCACAGAGTTAGTGGCCCCAGATGGACTTTGGCCACCACAGTCGTACCGCAACAGAACGGTGACTTACAGTGAAGTGAGTTAGTGCCACGCGAGCTGAGATGGTCATCATCGATGTCCGAGGTGAATTTGGTGCAGGGTTACAGGGGACAGTGAAGTAGTGTGGCTCACTGGTTAGAGGCGGCAGACCCGAGAGCAGAGGACGGCCCGGGACCAGGGTTCGATTCCCGGCGCGGCAGGTTTCTGGACCAGGGTCAGCGGACTCGATAATTCTCTCGCCTCGGTGCCCACTCTGATCAGCGATCACACTCGGCAACTCTGGGCATTAGCTTGCCTCATCTTCACTAACGGCCCCACCAGACCGCCGGGGATGCCTGGTCTCACCCTGGAGATACCCATTAAGGGACCATCTCTCAGGGAAGCCAGGAAGGGTTTCGCAGCGGTCGAAGCGCCTTGGGACCCTACGGGTAAGTAGTGCGCTATATAAATGCCAATACATACAGTGGATGGTGTCTTCCAGGGCATGATGCAGAGGGTAGAAGCCGTCCAGAAGCAGCAAATGGAGGAGTGGAATGCTACTGCCTCGTTTTTGCCACCAAGTCAGTATCACCAACATGATGAGGAAGACGACCCCCAGTCCATAGACTCAGTCACCACCAAATTTCAATCAGAAAGTGTCCATGGATGTCGGGGAACATACTTAGTGGCACTGGAGCTTAAAGGGGATGCAGTCTGCGATGAGGCCTATACAATGATATCAAATCTTCCAATTAATAAATCAAGACTGAGTTCTGAAAGTGTGACCTACTCGACCGCAGTGTAGACCCGAGGCAGCGGTCAATGCGGGCCAACCACTGTTCAGCGAGCTCCTCCTGGAACTCTAACACACGAGGTTGAAATGGCATGTTGGGGTGACTTGTGGTTGACGGAGGTAGAAGCACCAGAGCTGAGCGGGTGTTCAGTCAGCGACAACGACATGTCCTACCAGGTACAAACTGGATTCGATTGGTGTGAGGTGTGCTGGACCGCAGTGTAGGCTGAAGGCAACGGTCACCAGGGGCCCACAAGCAGGTGTCGTCGGCTTGCGATGCACAGAGTTAGTGACACCAGGGCAGTTGTTGGTAGTGCTCTATCACCTCTGTAACGATGATCCTTTTATTCTCCTAACTGAAACACATCTTCCTCTTACACCTCTCCTTGTCTGCAATGATATGAACTCTGCCATGATGAAATCAAGACTCAATTCCAAATGCGTGACCTACTCGAGCGCACTGAGGGCCGGGGGCAGTAGTCCGCGAGGGCCCACAGACACTTGTGGTATGAATGCTATACACAGACTTGGTGGCACTACATCGAAGGGAGCATAGTGACATAAAATCAGCCATAAATATGTACTCTGCCAATGTGTAATCAAGACTCAGTTCCAAATGTATGACCTACTTGCCCGCTGTGTATGCCGGTGGAGTACGTCAACAAGAAAGGAGGACTGCGGGCCTTGTTCGAGGAGGCTGTGATGATTTGAGGAGGCTGCCAAGGTCACGGGACTCCGGCTTGGAGGTTACGTTGGCACCTGGTGGGCTCTCTGACACACGCTGGTGTTGGCAGGTGAGAAGTGAGGCCTGGGTGTGCAGGGGTGGGCAGGACGGGTTCAGGGACCCGTGGCCCTGGGTACAGCAAGTGCACAGGATTGAAGGCAACTCCGCTCACGATGATGGCATCAGCCTCATAGTGGGGTGAGAGGGCCGCCCTGGCAAAGACCTTGGGCATTCCGGAAGAGAACCACAACCAGAGCTACATGCTGTTATTTAACACCCTTACGCTTCCCTGGAATACACTGGGCCAGCCCACTCCGCTCACGCTTACAGGGAGGACATAACAAGCTACATTTCCATGATCTTCCCCACTGGCTGGGGTGACATGGTTGCGTCCACTGTCCACTACACTCCATACACCAGCAGTGTATGTTGACATGAACATGTGTGTGGTCTGCACACTGCAGTCGGGCCATCACATCCACCCCACACTTGGCATTGTGTACATTCTCATTCACGGGTCACTTGCCTCCTTCGCACATACCTGGTTCCCATCTCTCCCCACATTCTGCTATTGTGTGGCTGAGGTGCCATGCCGTTGATGGCTTGTGTACATGGCTAGCCCAGGTTACCACAGTAAGTTGTGCTGTTGTGTATGGTAGGTGGGCATGTTGTATGTACGTTTGTAACATGTGCATTCTCCAGTATTACATCTTTCATAGATTCACATGCTTGTATCTTCCCCGTCATCATGGTGGGAGTCTCACGGTAACAGAATGACCAAAGCAGTATCATAGAGAAGAAAACTGCATAGAAAAGCCCATAGGGACTGTAGTATTTGGTAACCAGACCTCCTCATTGTTTGGTCCAAAAGTCAGCCAATCAGCAAAACCTACCTCTTCCCCGCTCCCTGACTCCTTCCTGGTTCCCTCCTCCCTGAGTGAGGGTCAGCCAAAGACATTGTGCACTCATCAAGGTTATCTCAGGACTTCCCTACCTCAATGTTGCACAGCACGCTGGGTCTTTCGAACCAATATGTATACCTCTGCCTTTTTGTGTGATTCCTGCTTTAACTCTGTTGTAAGCGCTCCGATACCCATGGGTCTGGCCAGCGCTATATAAAACTCCTTAAGAAATAAATCGTAAAATAAATGGACAGAGTGAGACATATGTGTTGTCTGCCACCCTATTCCTCAATGAGCTATCTTAGGCCTGTGGACTGCACACGACAGACCTCGTGAGAAGGGAGTGGGAATGTAAGATCGTGTCCCTAAATGTGACCTCCAAGACACATTGAGACAATCCCAGGCCAAGGACATTGAGGGATGTGCATTGTTCGACCCAGTGAGTCTGCCCCGAAACATCATTTACAATGTAATGTATGTCTTGCTGACTCACAAACTGCATTGCAGATGAGGGTCTTCTACACATTGATTTCTGTGCTGGCATTCTGCATGTGCATAAGATGGCTGGGTACTGTGTCCATCCTCACACCTGCTTGCATTTAGGTATGATTGTCTTATGCTAATGTACTATGTGACATGCTGTATGGCTTCTGCTGAGCATATCTGAATAGCTGTGCTAAATTTGTGCATCCTCCTTTAATGAGACACAGTGGGCCATAACCCAGTGTTACTGATATTTCCTCCTCTCTTCTCCCATGCCTGTAGCTTAAAGTCCAGCAGCGTAAGGTCGTCTGGAGGGCCATTGCACGCAAGGTGCGGGCTCAGGCGTCTGCAACCAATGGCATACACACTGTCACAAGAGGTGGGATGACATCTGCTGGCTGAGCAAAAACGTGGTAGAGATGACGCCTGGACTGATCCCTCGGACTGGCAGGTTGGCACGCAGGAGCATGACAGCACTAATGGCCCGCATCTTGGCAGTAACACAGCCAGAGCTGGATGGACGTTTGAGGGCTCATCAGCAGCAAGTTAGGGTGAGTATTCTACGAAGGGTGACTTTGGCTGTGAGTAACTGTATGTATCCCAACCCTGAGTCAGTGCGGAGCTCTGTGATGTTTCTAGTGTGATGCAATTGCTTGTTAGTGGCCTCTGTGTTGAGTGCAGCTGTCATGCATTTTTGCTACATGTACTTTCTCATGTGTTTAAAGTAATGGCCCTTGACATTGCATGCTGAGCTGTGGCCTTACGGCATCTGCTGCATTAGGGGAGTCATGAACATCACTGGGCATTGAATGGCAGTGTGCCTCATCTTAGTGTGCTGTTGTTGATGTGTGCAGTGCCTGCCCTTGAAATAGTCTGAACTACACATCTGACACCACTGTGCAACTGTAATTGTGCTTCAAAGTACGACATGGTGGATAGCAGGAGCTTTTGGCTGTTGCAAAGGGAGATTTTGGAGTCCGTATCTGTGTTGTCCCCTTAAAGTTACTTCATATGTGACTGTGGCAACATGTTGATATGTACATCTTTTTTTCACCTACAGGCACATAGATATGCTTACAGGAATCTGTATTTCAGGTTACATGGAGGCACGGGCAAGCTATTTGGCTGTGTGAACATCACATGGGTGATTAATGCCAAGTTTGCATGTTACCTTGCATTGGTGAGAAACGTCCAGTATAGATTTTACCTAACTAGGTTGAGGATGGATACATTACATCTTTTAGTAGCCTTCCCAAATATGGAGCCATAAACTACCAAACTGCCCATGTGATGAAAGATCTGCACAATCAACTAAGCACTTTATCCTATTTTGTAAATTCTATATTGATATACGGAAATCGTTTTTAAAGCCTTTCTTTTTATCTAATAGACTTTTTAATCACAAACATGCCTTTAGTTTTACCTATAATTTAGGAATTGTTAAAACTATTAACTCCGTAATCAGATATGTACCATGTGCAATTAGAAAAAACTTTATTTATTTGGAAGCCTTATCATATGAGAATGTGGATGACATAACCTAGTTGTGTAAACATAAAGTTTTATAATTGAAAGATCAAAATGTAGAGAGAATAGCAAGCCCTTAAATAGTATACACATCTCATCCTATAAAAAAGTATTTGCATTTTTTGAAAGAAAATTATGAATGGAATATTGTTTTATTATTCTTATACTGTATGAATTTTGTGTTTTATTAATTGATATCGATGTCATATGGACCTTGTGCTTTTATGGCGATTTTCGTATGCACCGAATAAAGCTGAATTGAATTGAATTGAATTGCTAGTGGAATGGTAATAGGTAATGCAGACCTCAGGTACCATTGATGTGTTTGATGAAAAGATCAGTAAACAGGACTAGCTTTATGCACAATTACTTTGAAGCCATGGTAAACGTTACCAATTCATGCATCACCACTTGGAGATTCGCAGTCATGGACTAAGAAATGTGAAGCCCCGGAAAGAGAACGATGGGTTAGAGGAGTTTGCCATGGGTTCTTGGTACCTCAGCATGACATTTATCCTGTTCTCAACTGTGATCCATGAAACCAAAACTAAACATTTAAAAAAATCAAAGCCTGGTCAAAGGCTAAGCTTTGTGTCATCCCTTATGTGCTGCAGGGTATTCAAATGCAGTAGGCAAGGTTCAGGGTCTGGCCAACCCCTGTTGCATTTGGAGCGAGTTAGTCACCTGCAGAACATTGAGTGCATGACTTGGCAGCAAGTCAGGTCCTGTAGTTGACCTCTCCTGTAAAGAGCCGGGGTTGGCCACCCAAGGTGGTTGCCTTGGTACCATTCCCCAGTTTGCACAGCGAAAGGCCTTGTGCAGAGGGAGTTGGTTTTCAGTGTGGGTTGGGTGTGGTCTTTGGCTCTGCACGCTATGGGCTGGCCATTGACAGTTGGCTGGGTGCTGATTCTGCAACTATGCCAAAGGCCCTGTGCAGCAGGTGCTGGAAATAACATACATAATCTAGAAAACCTAAAATCCACAGACACAAACACATTGCAAAGCTCAGCTTTGGACTTGACTCCAACGTGCAATGATGTGTGCATCGCTAACCATAACTGGTGAATTTCAGTGGCTCTGTGCAGGACAGGATAACAATGCCCCTAAGACTATCACATTTTCAATATGCTCTCAGGAAATACCCACAGGGTCCAAGGAACCAATGTCTGCAATATGACCAAGCAGAATGCAGGTCCTCAAATATTGACAGCATATATATTTCATATTTGAAAAGTATACAGCCTGCCCTTTGGAAGTCACTAACACTTCCATGATTTAGTACTGAAAAAATGGTTGCAAAGTACTTGAGCAAATGATTGAAAATTACACATGGGGAGTAACGCCCCTTGGCAGTCTGGTTTTAGTGGCGACTCCCGAAGTTTCATCATGCTTAAACTACAATTAGTAATGGCACTTGTGACTCTCCTTTCACAGTGAGAAACGTAACATTATTTTCGTCAAGTCCGTTCTAGTTGCTTTGTGAATGCAGTCTGTTTCGCAAAAGGCCCACGAGTGTTCCCTTTTTTGAGTATCAAGTCAAAATCACTGTACCATACTGTGTAAAAATTAATAGATGCAAATATGGGTCTAAATTGTCTAAATTATTATTAGGAACTGTCTTAAGTTTTTGCCTTTACTAGGCTATAAACTTTACTAAGTACATAGCATGCCTGAAAGGGATGTGCATTTAACATGATTTAACAGCATATCACTCACATCCATGAAATCAGAAAATACATTATCGAATGTATTTCTGTATTATTTGTTTTCAACAAAACCAACATTGAAAATGTATCTTGATGTTCTTCACAAGTCATGGTCTTGTCAAACTATTCATCTTAAAACAACCCTTTTCGGTGTCAAACACAAGTGCATGCTGCATAGACATGAGTGTGATAGAGCGAGCTTTAGAAAATATTTTATTCTAGCTTGTGATGTCATACTCTCATAAATTGAATTAATATATTAATAAGTGTTTGCATGATTTGTTTGATTAATCCAACCTAGATTAAGTTTGCACCACACATGAACACGCGGGAAACTAATTAAATGTGCTCTTGTTGCAATTGCAAGTCTGTTTTTGTAACACATTATTAATAATTGTCCTGTTTGTTATGTCTGTCCTATTGTCTTTGTCACTATTAATATGCAGCTGATCATTCATGGCATGTGCTTTTATATGTGCTTACATGTATGTCCTATGTTGTGTTTGTCTGTCTGTGTATTATTTAATCATCTTTTTACTCTTTCAGAAACATAAAGCTGGATTACATGAAGAATGGTAGTTATTATATGTGTTGCTTTATTTGTTTGCTTTTGCTAAATGTCTTTTATTAGTGGGTTAATTAATAATTAGCAGGGGCTGGGTGGTACAGAAGGGTTTGTTTTACCTGAATTAATTATTCTTTTGTGTTTGTTTAAATAATAGTTTTCTGAAAAAGTGATGCAAGCTGAAAGAGGCACAGTGACGCAATCAGAAGTGGCGCAGAAAAGGCCTCCTGCTGTTGTTGAAAGCCACATGAGAAACCCATATTTTGAAGTGGTTGATAAACTTCTATTTTGAAAACACTAGAAAATGGACTGCTAAAGTCGACTCTGTGGAGTGGGTTTGGATGTGCCACAAAGCTCAGAACGGTCTGGCTCAAGGCTAAAAGGAAGAGACGTGACAAGATTTCATACTGCTTGAACATTTTTGCTACAAATTGTAGCGGACTATGGAACTGTTGCCAGGATTCTGTGCATGGACAATGACTTTGTGTAAAGCCTGGTCTCGTGGTGGAAGATGTCACAGTTTACTGTGGCGTGAGGTGATTCAGCCAATGGAGAGCCAGAATTCAGCTGTTGGAATGTGAAAAATAGTTAGCTCAGCTTTTTTAGAGTATAAGAATAGGCGTTAGCTGCAAACTTTTGGCTTACGCTCTTGATTCCAGAAGGACGTGTTCTGCTGCCCGATGATTACACGTAAGAAATGTAACTTTTAAGACTTTGTTTTCAGGCGATGAGGGTAGCGTCAGAGAGATAGTTAGGTTTTGGAAATGCTTTTCCTTTTCACTTATTTCTGCTAATTAATAATGTTTTCTTGAAATAAGCTCTCTTTATAAAATGCTGAATAAATCTTATATGACTTTTTCTAATGCTTGCTTAATAAAGTTCCAAACCTAAGTTTTCTTAAATATGTTTTAATAAACTTTTTAAAATGACAAGCTGGTCTTGTTTATTGTAGATAGTTTATTGCATAAAGTCATAAACAACATATGATCCATTCACCTCACTCACTATGTTTATGGGCCTGGTATTGTTGGTAAGTGTGATAGTGGATTGAGTCATCATTTATAAAGAATTTTAGTTTCTAGGCTCTAACAATTGGTAGCAGAGGATGGTTAATATGTTGTTTTTGACATGCATGTTACATATATGTTGGTATAGACATAGGATTGATGTTTAACATATGTTAAGTTTTTGATTCTGTTAAGTTGTTATATGTAGTCTTAAGGAATTTTTCCAGCAGTGTGAGAGATTCCTGGTTAAATTGCTGGCCAGCAAGATAGTGTAGCTAGAAGAGTTACACAGTGCATTTGTCTGTTTCAAAATTGTGGTATAGCATATATCACGTGTTGTGGGCGTACAACACAAGTTTAGGGACCTTAGATTGCATGGTTAAATGTTTAGTGAGGATTGTCTATGAAATTGTAGCATTAAGCAGAGGGACCTGGTGAGCCTGTTTTAAAACTTTCTGTGAAAAGAGTAGTAGATATATCCAACCTTGTGTGAAGGGTAAGGGTTGTTTTCTCTTCCAAGGTTAGAGTCCTAGGAAGAAGATAAATAAGCGTTGATTTCTCTTCCAAGGTTAGAGTCCTGAGGAAGGAAATAAGCGTCGTCTATTCTTATCAACGCTTGACGTTTTCTGTGGTTGGTTCAAGTCCTGCCAAGAATTCATGTGTGTATGAACAGGGTTTTCTTTGTTTGAAAGTGCGTGAATGATTTGTAATGTCAACAGGGTTGAGTTTGAACTTTCTGGATCTAGGTGTCTGCTTTTAAATGAGACTCTTTTGTTTATTACCTGTTAGAAGGGTAGGGTAAGAATTGCCTTACTAATGAATGAGACTATTCTGTGAGAATAGCGTCGTCTATTCCACGTTAGGGATACTTGAATGAATGTTTAAAACTATCTCTTTGTTAGAGAAGCAGACAAATGGTTTGTTTTAAATGTTGTTATTAATTGCGTTTTTATAAATTGATTGGAAACGTTTTTTGAGCCTTAGAGTAAGGAAAACGCTGTTTTAGGGTGATATATAGTGATTTGCGCCACTTAAATACATTTAGAAACATTGTGCGCTGTTTAAATTCATTTAAAAGTGCCCCGATCGAAAATTGTAAGGGAGGGGCTGTTTTAGGAGTGAAAGCGTGTGGGAGAGAGCCTGCAGCTGCAGCCTGCTGCATACGTCAGAGCTTGCCGCGCTCTGATTGGTTAATATCTCTGCACTGACAGAGTAAGCGCTCTCATTGGTTGAAGCACGATCCAAAGTTTAAATTGCATTTATTTGGTAAATTCCCTATTAATTGCGCTATTTTTAAGGTGGGTTTGACTTTATTTTGTAGCCTTCTATCTGCATGGTCTTTTTTTTATATAATATAACAACCCGCCTAACTGCACGCGTTCGCCTCGAGCCTATCTAAATATTTTGCTCGTTGCCCTCTAAATTGTGATCTGTTTCTTTTCTATATTCTGCCGAGCGTTCTGGTATTTGTGAAGGAGGGGGGAGGCCTGCGAGTGGTGAGAGGTGAGAGGAGCCGAGCCGACAGCTGCAGCGGCTGATTACGTCAGCCGCCGCGCTGTGATTGGAGGACGCGCCGTCGCGTCATTGCAGGGCCGCGCTCTGATTGGGCGAGGCTGTCGGGCCCACGGAGGAGCTGCGCTCTGATTGAGCGTTGAGCGAAGCTCCCGTGTTGCTTGAGCAGCGCGCCCCTCTGCTCTGACAGGGGTGAAGCTTCTTGTGTGACGCGCATAAAACAAGCGCGCGTGGAAGCACCCTTCGTTCGCGTGTAGAGGAAAGCGCCATTGTTCACCTGACACGCGTCATCATAGGCTCGCGCGCACCCATTGGATGGTGTCGCGTCGTGTCAGTGCGCTCTGATTGGGCGGCGTCTTTGGCAGTGTCATTGGAAAGTCACGCACCCATTGGTTGGTGACGCGCACACCCCCCTGTGTCGCGACTTCATTGGCTAAGGCTTCGTGAGCCTTAGGATTCTTTATTTACATCTGCTTTTTGCCGATATTTCTTGAATAAAAGCCTGATTTAGATTCATTTTTGGACACATGTTTTTAATTATGGTATTATAATTAAATAAGCATTGTTGGTGCTGGATTGTTTAAGGTTTTGATTGGGCATTGTAGTTGATTAGGCAGTTACAGTCACATGCTGGTTGGCTGGAACACTTGTATTAATGCACATTGTTTATTTTTTTAATGCCTAATAATTATTTCTGATATTTAATGTTTATTATTAATTAGTGAATAAATACAGGAGATATATTTAGAATAATAGCAACAAAGTATAAGGACATTAATTATTTAATTAGTACAAAATTAAGTAAAAATAAATTGCCGTTAGGGTTGTAAATAAAATTATAGTATTAACAGCACAAGCACATTTAGGCTTATTTTTTACAGGTATATGTTCCAGAAGGTGTGTAAGTGAAAAATAAGTACATTTAAAACACATGTGATTATATGTTGGTTTTTATTGTTGTAAATAAATAAATATTTTGCGTTGTTATTGTTTTGCAAATTTATGTTTTCCTTTTCAGGTTTATTAAAATTAGCGATACAGGTAAATTAGGAGTTATATTAAATTGATCAGGTTATAAAGTTTTACTTCACCTGACCTTGTTAAATTAATTAATTCATTGATCAGCAGACGCTATTAGGCCAACTAAGTGAACGCATTTACTAATTGAGATTAATTATTATTAAAAGGTGAGTATCTTAAAAACATGGATAATTATTATTCAAAGACGAAGAAAATGTTTTTCTGCTATCAGAAAATGGAAAATATATTCAATAAGGTTAAAAGGGTTGTTGCTACATGTGAGAGCAAATTAATATTTCCCAAATCAGCAAAAATAAATAATAAATATGTCAGAGTAGAATTTATTGATCATTGTAAAAATGATGTTGTAAATACAGATCAAGATAGAAATTCAAGCAAAAGCCCAGAGCAGATTAATGTGTCGCCAAGAGTCCCAGTCCAAATTAATAGAGTCCCAGTCCAGACCCTTTCTCAAGGTGTCACAACAGGTAGGTATAATGAGATGCCTTGTACTTCTGGAATTAATATTCCTGATCATGTAAATTCTACAAATGATTTAATTGAGCAGTTAACGTCAGACATGGAAGTAATGACAGTTCCTGTGACAATTGGACCTGTTCCCCCAGTGCTTAGAAAGAATGAAACTAGTCCCACAGCTTTAACGGTCCCAATTCAGCATTATTCTAATGTACCTGAAAATAGTTAGTAATGATTCCAACTAAGCAAGAGAGAGTGATGACTCTAGTTTCACCTAGTGAAAACTCTGATCTGATTGACCTGACACAGCCTGGTGAGTATAAATTACTGGATAATACAATCAGTACAGACAGATTAAAAAGATTACAGGATGATGAGGACATTGAAGGCTTGAACAATACAGGTAGGTTTGCCTCTGTCCATATAAAGGATTTAATTTGGGCTTTGAGAAAAAGGGGTAGTCTGAATAAATGGAAAACAAAATGGACAAAGAAAAAAGAGAAGGAAAAAGTGACTTTAGCGTTTGAAGGAGAGTGTAAAAATCCACAGATGCAGGATGAGATAAATAAGCAGCAACAGTTGCTGAATGAACAGCTACAAATTCAGCGACAGGTGGTGATTGAGCAGAATGAGATACCTTCGCCGCCATTTTTAAATTATGTTAATGAGCAGAAATACAATACAGATACAGGATTCAGTGGAGTCAAGGAAAACAGACTTGATCCAGTTAAAGTTGCAAACAAGCAGGGAAACTTATTTCTTAATGTTCCACAGTACAAGATGAAGCCAGAAACAATTCCTGTTATTGAAACATTCTTTATGCAGGGTGTCCTAAAAGAGATTGAGAACAGTCTTTGTGACTCATCAGTTATGGGAATTAGAAAGCCAGATGAATTGTACAAAATAGTACAGGACCTGAGAAATGTTAATGAGATAGTTATCCCTTGTTGTCTTATTGTGCCCAAACCAGTAGAGATCCTTTGTCAGATACCACATGAGGCTGAGTGGTATTGGGTTCCAATGCATCCAGAGAGTCAAATAATTTTTGCTTTCAGGTTCCAAGAGAGAATTCCTAGACAGGTAACTATTATGATTCAGACAATGGAATACGCTAAGACGCAAAAGCAGGTAAGAATGCTCCTAGGCATGGTTGGTTACTGTTGCCAATGGATTAGTGCTTTCTCAGTATTTGTAAAACAATTGTGGAGACTGACAAAAGCAGATATAAGAGACCAAATTGTCCTGACGGAAATTAAACTTGAGGCCTTAGAGCAATTTAAAAAGAGTTTGTGTGAAGCTCCTGTTGAGGGCATGCCAGACTTCAACAAAGAATCTGAGCTTCTAGATCAAATAGCAGAGATAAAATGTGCTGGAGAGAAAAATGATCATGTCTCAAAAGGTAATGAGCACGCAAGTATCATTATTAAATTTTGTGCTCAAGAGTGGGTTGCAATCAAAGGGGAAAAATTCAATGAACATGTTTCAAGCATCCTCATACTAATCTTTGCAATTCAGACATGGCAAGAGTTAAAACAATTACAAGATGAGGCACATGTTGAGGAGAAAAACACATGGCTCAAAGAAGGTTGCAGTCAGCGAGAGGATGAAATTTGGTTTTACAGGGATGACAGACCTATTATGCCCAATTGCATGATTGTTGACATGGCACAGATGTACCATGGTCTAGGTCATTTAGCAAGAGACATAATGATTCAACAGTTCAGGGAAACATGTCTGACATGTCAGAAAAACACATGCCAAGAAAACAATGCAGATCAAAAGACAATTGAGAATTTGGGAATCATAGGCCGGGAGGGTGGTTCATTTGCAAAAATTCAAATAGATTTCTTTGAAATGCCTCAACAAAACAAACTGAGATATGTCCTAGTCATCATTTGTTTATTTTCAAAATGGGTCGAAGCTTTTCCAACAAGAAAGAATGATACAGCTTCTGTATTCCATCAGCTGGGAATAAATATGAAACAGGAGCAAGCTCATGATCTATTGCCAAGAAAATTGGTCAGAACAAAGGTTCATCGAAGGAGAAACTGTCTAGTACACAGGTGGCAGAAAGCAAGTCAGGTGACAACAGATACTGGATGGATGCATATCAGTAATACCCTTTGTGTATCTGAACCTGATAACACTGATGAAGACAGTGAAGACACTACAACTGATTCAGACTCTGAAAAAGAAATTCCTGAAGAAAATCCAGATCTTGAAGATCGACAAGGTGGTCGACATCTGGATGATGATGTCAAAAATCCAGATCTTGAAGATCGACAAGATGGTCGACATCTGGATGATGATGTCAATGCGAATGAAACATTGAATGAAGAAGATCTAGAGATTGTAATTCTAGATTCAGAAAATGATGAAAATATGCTAGATGGATGTCAAGCAGAAAGAGAAGATTCAGAAGCAGAAAATTCTGAGCAAGAAGATAATAAAGTCCAGGAGAATATTGAAAAGCAGAAGAGTAGCTCTGTGTGCGGAACAAGAATCCTGAAACTGGGAAGCTAATGGTGATCCCTGAAGAAGAGGAAGAATTACCAAGTACCAGCTGTAAGGATGATGTTTCTAACGGAGTGAAGCTGCTGAGTAAAGAAGTTCCTTGGTACAGATTTAAAGTCTCAGAAAATGTTACAGATGGGAGTGAAGAGTCTGAGATAAGAAAATTCGGAAAAAGGGCTTGGAAAGCTGAATGTAAAGAAAGCAAGCCTGAGAAGAAACTCTTGAGAAAAGGTGATGTCTGGCCTAAAGGTGATGTCTGACCTAAAGATTTAAAGTTCAAATATGAAGTGTCAAGTCAGAAGAGTGATTCAGACAAAAAAGAGCAAGCTGAAGAGAAGATTGAAATGATTGCCAGGAAAAGCAAAAGACCATTGAGACCAAATGTAAAATACAAGTCTTCAGAATGGGCCTACATAACTATCTCTCCAATAGTTGAGGAGCGCAGTAGCAGTCAGGTGGTCTTGAAAGAAAATGGTGACAATGACTAAATTTAGTTTTCTTTAAGTTAAGGTTTATTTTTGGCATAAGGCTGAAGAAATTGTGTTAGTTTTCTTTAAGTTGAGATTTATTTTTGGCATAAGGCTGAAGAAATTATGTTAGAGTGACTCAAGGTCGAAGAAATTGTGTTAGCTGGAAACACTTCTATGTAAGACACTAGGTCGAAGAAAACATGTTCTAGTTTGAAAAAAAAAAAAAAAAAAGAGGGGGTATATACTATGTACTAATTTTTCAAAAATTTTCAAAAATGTACTTTTGTTTTTTTTTGTTTTGTTTTATAATACTCAGATTGATATTTGTTTTGTTGGTGCAATTCAAAATGTAGTTATGCATTTTTAAAACTTAGTTACCTAAATTCATTGGGGGTTGGGGATTCAAAGGTGGAAAGGATTCAACTTAGCTGAATAAAGAAAGGGTAAAGAATACAGAATTAGTAAGATGTAAGACTCAATACTAATTACGAGATAGATGAAATTAGAGCTTAAATACTAATCCAGAGTAAGCCTGAAACATGTTCAATAGATAAAAAAAATTTTAATTAAAATTTTTGGGGTGTTGTTTGGTGATTTTGAAATCACCAGATGAGGGAGTTGATAGAGCGAGCTTTAGAAAATATTTTATTCTAGCTTGTGATGTCATACTCTCATAAATTGAATTAATATATTAATAAGTGTTTGCATGATTTGTTTGATTAATCCAACCTAGATTAAGTTTGCACCACACATGAACACGCGGGAAACTAATTAAATGTGCTCTTGTTGCAATTGCAAGTCTGTTTTTGTAACACATTATTAATTATTGTCCTGTTTGTTATGTCTGTCCTATTGTCTTTGTCACTATTAATATGCAGCTGATCATTCATGGCATGTGCTTTTATATGTGCTTACATGTATGTCCTATGTTGTGTTTTTCTGTCTGTGTATTATTTAATCATCTTTTTACTCTTTCAGAAACATAAAGCTGGATTACATGAAGAATGGTAGTTATTATATGTGTTGCTTTATTTGTTTGCTTTTGCTAAATGTCTTTTATTAGTGGGTTAATTAATAATTAGCAGGGGCTGGGTGGTACAGAAGGGTTTGTTTTACCTGAATTAATTATTCTTTTGTGTTTGTTTAAATAATAGTTTTCTGAAAAAGTGATGCAAGCTGAAAGAGGCACAGTGACGCAATCAGAAGTGGCGCAGAAAAGGCCTCCTGCTGTTGTTGAAAGCCACATGAGAAACCCATATTTTGAAGTGGTTGATAAACTTCTATTTTGAAAACACTAGAAAATGGACTGCTAAAGTCGACTCTGTGGAGTGGGTTTGGATGTGCCACAAAGCTCAGAACGGTCTGGCTCAAGGCTAAAAGGAAGAGACGTGACAAGATTTCATACTGCTTGAACATTTTTGCTACAAATTGTAGCGGACTATGGAACTGTTGCCAGGATTCTGTGCATGGACAATGACTTTGTGTAAAGCCTGGTCTCGTGGTGGAAGATGTCACAGTTTACTGTGGCGTGAGGTGATTCAGCCAATGGAGAGCCAGAATTCAGCTGTTGGAATGTGAAAAATAGTTAGCTCAGCTTTTTTAGAGTATAAGAATAGGCGTTAGCTGCAAACTTTTGGCTTACGCTCTTGATTCCAGAAGGACGTGTTCTGCTGCCCGATGATTACACGTAAGAAATGTAACTTTTAAGACTTTGTTTTCAGGCGATGAGGGTAGCGTCAGAGAGATAGTTAGGTTTTGGAAATGCTTTTCCTTTTCACTTATTTCTGCTAATTAATAATGTTTTCTTGAAATAAGCTCTCTTTATAAAATGCTGAATAAATCTTATATGACTTTTTCTAATGCTTGCTTAATAAAGTTCCAAACCTAAGTTTTCTTAAATATGTTTTAATAAACTTTTTAAATTGACAAGCTGGTCTTGTTTATTGTAGATAGTTTATTGCATAAAGTCATAAACAACATATGATCCATTCACCTCACTCACTATGTTTATGGGCCTGGTATTGTTGGTAAGTGTGATAGTGGATTGAGTCATCATTTATAAAGAATTTTAGTTTCTAGGCTCTAACAAGTGCAACAGATTTTGCCGGCTTATAAATAATTATTATGGAGATAGGAGGCAGATTAGTGTATGTACAGGATTGGAAAAATAGGGGGCCAGATGTAGGAAGCCTAATACCGGCCAATTACCGACCGGTATTAGGCTTTTCAGATGTAGGAGGCCACATTTCAGGATTCGGTAATTTACAGAATTGGTAATTTAAGACATCGATAAATTACTGAATTCCTAAAATACAGATTCGGTAAATTACCTAATTGGTATTTACCGAATCGGTAATTCCCATTCATTCTGATACCGATATGGGCTGGCCATTGACAGTTGGCTGGGTGCTGATTCTGCAACTATGCCAAAGGCCCTGTGCAGCAGGTGCTGGAAATAACATACATAATCTAGAAAACCTAAAATCCACAGACACAAACACATTGCAAAGCTCAGCTTTGGACTTGACTCCAACGTGCAATGATGTGTGCATCGCTAACCATAACTGGTGAATTTCAGTGGCTCTGTGCAGGACAGGATAACAATGCCCCTAAGACTATCACATTTTCAATATGCTCTCAGGAAATACCCACAGGGTCCAAGGAACCAATGTCTGCAATATGACCAAGCAGAATGCAAGTCCTCAAATATTGACAGCATATATATTTCATATTTGAAAAGTATACAGCCTGCCCTTTGGAAGTCTCTAACACTTCCATGATTTAGTACTGAAAAAATGGTTGCAAAGTACTTGAGCAAATGATTGAAAATTACACATGGGGAGTAACGCCCCTTGGCAGTCTGGTTTTAGTGGCGACTCCCGAAGTTTCATCATGCTTAAACTACAATTAGTAATGGCACTTGTGACTCCATTCACAGTGAGAAACGTAACATTATTTTCGTCAAGTCCGTTCTAGTTGCTTTGTGAATGCAGTCTGTTTCGCAAAAGGCCCACGAGTGTTCCCTTTTTTGAGTATCAAGTCAAAATCACTGTACCATACTGTGTAAAAATTAATAGATGCAAATATGGGTCTAAATTGTCTAAATTATTATTAGGAACTGTCTTAAGTTTTTGCCTTTACTAGGCTATAAACTTTACTAAGTACATAGCATGCCTGAAAGGGATGTGCATTTAACATGATTTAACAGCATATCACTCACATCCATGAAATCAGAAAATACATTATCGAATGTATTTCTGTATTATTTGTTTTCAACAAAACCAACATTGAAAATGTATCTTGATGTTCTTCACAAGTCATGGTCTTGTCAAACTATTCATCTTAAAACAACCCTTTTCGGTGTCAAACACAAGTGCATGCTGCATAGACATGAGTGCAACAGATTTTGCTGGCTTATAAATAATTATTATGGAGATAGGAGGCAGATTAGTGTATGTACAGGATTGGAAAAATAGGGGGCCAGATGTAGGAAGCCTAATACCGGCCAATTAGCGACCGGTATTAGGCTTTTCAGATGTAGGAGGCCACATTTCAGGATTCGGTAATTTACAGAATTGGTAATTTAAGACATCGATAAATTACTGAATTCCTAAAATACAGATTCGGTAAATTACCTAATTGGTATTTACCGAATCGGTAATTCCCATTCATTCCGATACCGATTTGGTATTTACCGATTCGGTAAAAACCGAATCGGTAAATACCGATTCTTAATTACCGAATCTTACCGATTTGGTAATTTTTACAGAAAAATTATCTACATCCCATTCACCTATTCTTAAATACCGAATTGGTAAAATTCGGTATTTAAGAATAGGTAAATTGAGATTACCTACATCTGGCCCTTAGTGCGGTTAGCAACTGAGAATCTGTCTCATCATGGATAATTTGCTGGAGAAACTTGCAGGTTTAACAAGCGGCGCTCGTTCTTATGTAGATGTTGATCTTTTCTCAATGACTCAATGAATAGGTGAAGCTAGAATCTGCCTTGCCTTTGACGGCATATTTTCAGGCTAAACAAACACCTCTGGTAACCAGGTTTAGACATGGCGCATATTTTCAGGGCTGCGGACGTTCTGTTCATTGTTCCTCGCTTTTTCCAGCTTCGAAGCATGTGTGTCGGTGTCCTGGAACCCGCTGGGATCCGCTTGTCGGCTGCCTCTTCTGCTTCCACCCAGTGGGAGGCGGGGGCCCTGGAGCATAGATGGGGCCGCAGAGCAGCGGCTTGCGGTCTCCTCTTGGGTCAGCGCGGGCAGCGGTAGCACCTTTCGTGCTCATACAGTTCTGGAGAAATCTATCACCGCTGAGGAGATAGAAGTGCAGGAAACAAGCGTCAGCGCCTCCACGAAGACTCCCACTTCTTTTCAACAAATACAGGTGCGTCCACTGGACCAAGTACTATCAAGTGCCGCTGTGCTCCCTGTAAAGGGAGCAAAAGAAGGTAAAGTGCATGGGGGGGGGCTTTCCAGGGACCCCTAAATTCAGGTGTAAAGGGAAATAAGAAGGCTTCCAGGAAGGAGAGGTCTGCCATTGGAGGTGGTAGAAAAAGTCCCCTCCCTTTTCAAACTGGCTGTCAGGGAACAGGCATAGGCATAGATTAAGTCTCTAAAAAATGCAATGGGGTCTTTGGTAGCATCTTTGGAAGTTTACTCTCTACCCCCACCGAGGATATCAAAAAGGGGTTTCCAGCGTCAGAGGCCTACCAAGGAGAGATCAGGAATTCATGTGAGTCCCTGGAGAGGAAGATCGCCTGCCTTAATACAGGAACGAACGCGTTGGAAAACTCTGTAGGAGAACTAAAAGATTAACTAAGTGCAGTAAAAGCAGACATACTAGTTCTCAAGAGGGAGGACAAGGTGTTTCGAGACAAGCTGGAGCACCTAGAGAATAACTCCCGAAGAAGCAATTTGCATACTTTGAACATTCCCGAGGGGAAGGAGGGGGAAGACCAATGGAATTAGTACCCTCCCCCCTCCTTCCTCTGCAAAACAGCATCACAATAAATAATGACCTGTCACTAAAAACCCAAGGTGCCACTGTGATCTCTACCTGCTTCTTACAATTACGGAAGATTAGAAAGATCAGCAAACTGCTCACACAGGAAGCATTGATACAGATTGTGATAGCCACAATTATGTCCTACTTATACTATGCAAACAAAGTCAACCTTGGTATGCCATTATTCTTAAACAAACGTCTACAGTTGGTGCAGAATCAAGTGGTTAGATTGATTCACCAGCAACCTAGGTGGCACCATTTCACCCCACTTTTAAGGAAGCTGCACTGGCTTCCCATTCCCCAGCGTTGTGCTTTTACCGTAGGATGTCTGGTTTTTAAATCTCTACATGGACGGAGCCCCACATTAATTGATAGCCTTATTCAAAGGTGCACTCCCTCAAGTAACCTACACTTGGCTCACCTGCATCTCATGGCAACTCCTGCCTTTAAGCTGAAGTGTCAAGGGAGCTGCAGGTTTGCAACTCGGGCACCCATACTGTGGAATTCCTTTACCCTGTAAATTAGATCCTGCACTGATCTGCTGAGCTTTAGAAAACCCCTTAAGACATGGTGGTTTACCCAAGCTTATAAACAAATTCCAACTGGGTTCGGTAAGTCCTATGAACAGTGCCATGAAAGCAATTGGTATATGTGCGCTCTATAAGAATTTTATAACATAACTTAACAAGACCTCGAATCTTATATTGTCTCATTATTAAAGGAGACACTGCAGATAGAGGAAACCGAAGAAGATCTGAAGAAGGATATTCAAAGGGCACACAAAGACCCTTTTTTAGAAGAAACCTCAATAGAACTAATCTCAGGAAAATCCTTTTAAACCTCCTTCCCTACTCCCTCAAGGAAAAGATCCTCAATATGGTCCTGAGGGTAAAATCGTTGAAGGCCAGGGATTTTCCATTGAAATATGCTATGATCTGGCCCGAGCCACTATTGATAGGCATTGGGAGCTGCGCAGGAAGATAGATGACTTTAAAAAGCTAGGTGCAGTGTCCCAACTTAAATTCACAGCGACCCTGAAAGTAATGCACAAGAATAAGATGCATAATGTTAGGTCACCATGAGAGGCTGACGAGCTACTAGAAAGCTTTGAGAAAGGTGATGCAGAGTTAGCAAGTCCGCTCCTGGGTGGCAAGGCACTCAATTATTTGAGCAAAGTGGGAGGGCACTAGAAGCAGGGCACTCAAACACTATTCCAGGTCTTTTTGCTTTAAAATAGAACTAGCTGGATAACTTTATAGTGACCCACCTAGCAATAAATCAATTAATGGCTCCGAAGGGCTGGTTTCGATCTTTTCCTTAGTTTATGTTTTTCTTTTCCACTAAGGGACAGGGCAAGTTGCCCCACAGTGCCGCAGACTGACTTTCATCAGTCCAGGAGAAATTGGGGGCTTCCCCTGGAAGGGGTTTGCAGGGGGGGTTGGGGTGCACTGGATGGGGAGCATGTCGCAAAAAAATCAAAAAATTTCCTCATTTACCTTAGCCTGTTTCTGTTCAGGCTGCTCTAGCTATGTTAATTCCATACTACTTGGTCTGGTGGTGGCAATCTCTGATTTTTAAACGTGTTATGGGCCTTGAGTTTAAACCTCCATGAGAATGGTTCAATTCCTTTTGTGGAACTTGAATGGCCTATGGGTCAAATCCAGAAGGGCCAACATTTTACAATATTAGGGACTCCCCCTCGCAGGTCATTATTCTTCAGGAAACCCACCTCTTGAAGGAAGAGTTAACCGAGATATTAAAAAAATTAAAATGGCTGGACCACATGATTTGTTCCAACCAGAGTGCTAACATCAGAAGGGTGGCTATACTAATCAAAAAACAAGCCAAGGCACGCATCTTTGACTCTTTGGTCAATCCTTGTGGAAGGTGGGTTATCCTGAAGGTAATTATTTTGGGTTTTCTTCTTACTCTTGAGGGCTATTATTTCCCAAACCAAGATGACCCTTCTTCCCTTTAAACTATTTTCTATAATTTGTTGAATTTACCAGATCCAGTAATTATGGCTGGGGATTTCAACATTGTTTTGAATCCCAAATTGGATAAGTCTTCAATTTGCAAAGCTTCGGTACCTTCCAAATCTCAGGCATATCTCCATTCAATGATCATGCAGATAGGACTTTGTAACCTATGGAGAGACAGATCTGGCTATCAGTTAGGAGTCTCATATTACAATAGTAAGTACGGCATAGTCAAGAATTGATTACATCATGGTTAGTCAGTCTGGGGGGGAAAGTCAAGGATATTGGCTATCTGACAACACATGTATCTGACTATTCGGGGGTATTGCTGGGTTTGTATTTTGGAAGGCAGTAGAACACTAGAGCCTGGACTTTTGATTGCACTCTCCTTTCAGATATTGAGTAGTCAAAGCATCTATCCCAAGAGACGGAGTGCTTTTTGAGCTATAATATAGGATCAGCTTTGACCTCTATAGTTTGGGATTCTCTGAAGGCTTTTTTAAGGGGTTCTATCACAAACAGGGTGTGTTTTAGGAGCAAACAATATAGACAAGAACTGGCCCATAAGGAAGCTGGGATGAAGATAGCAGATCTTAGCCTGAACACTGTGGCTGATCTTGAGAACCAGTGTTTTGCGCAGATGGGAGGCAAACAAACTTGCCCACTTTGAGTACGTGAGGGCACAGGCAGGCTGTTTGCTTGGAAGGTAAAGTCAGACAGGATGCAAAATTTGATCAAACAATTTGATGACACAGATGGGGTTACTGTCCTGTCTACAGATAAGGAGATAGGGGGCGCCTTTTATGATTTGTTCTTGAATCTATACCAAGTAGACAGGGTGGTGGATTAATTCAAGGTTGTGGAATGGTTGCCCGGGAGCAGGCTCAACCCCTTCAATCCAATGCAACAGGAAGGTCTTGAGCAGGACATTTCATGGGGAGAGGTTAAGAGGACCATCTTAGCGTGTAAGGGGGGAAAAGCAGCAGGCCTGGGAGGTTTTCCAATAGAGCTCTATACATCGCTGGGGGAAGTATTAGTTCCAGTTCTGACCAAGCTTTTTAATGAGATTCTATGTGACGGAGCAAAGCTGCCATGTTCATGGGGTGAGGCAACTATCACCCTGATATTGAAAGTAGGGAAGAATTCTGCGAGATGCAGGTCACATAGAACTAACTCGCTGCTAAATGTAGTTTATAAAATCTTTGCCAGGATCCTGGCGGACGGCTTAGATCAGTAGCAGGAGACATGCTACACCCTGACCAAAAAGGCTTCTTCAAGGGCAGAAATCGATATGACCTCACATACGATTTTATAGGTGCTATCGATCTGGCCACAATCTATTCCCTTCCCCTCGCAGCTATGACTTTAGATGCCAACAAGGCCTTTGATAGGGTCGACTGGGTGTATCTGTCTGGGGTTTTGGAAAAATTCAACTTAGGCAAAAAGTTCCACAGAGCCATTCTTTTGATCTATCAAGACCCGTCGGTTAAACTGTTGGTAAATGGCAACCTAACCAGTACTTTAAAAAACACAAGAATTACTAGGCAGGGTTGCCCCCTATATCCCCTTCTTTTTGACTTGTACATCAAGCCATTTGCAAAGTGGTTAAGGGAGGATTTGAGTATTCTGCCATTTAAGCATGGGGGAGAGGAAGGGGGCCCTCTATGCTGATGATATTTTGGTTCTTTCCTGGGACCTCTCTACGACTGTCCCGGCAGTTATAAAGCTTGCTCAGGACTTTGGTCAGATATCAGGGTACGAGATAAATGCTGGGAAGACCTAGGTCATGTCATGGAACTTAGGGGAGTGCCAACATCAGACCAAGCATGACATGAGGTATCTGGGGGTTAGAATGGTGCAGGATATTAACAATATCTCATAGACCAATTTGGTAAATGTAACAGAGTGTCAGAGGCTCATGAAGACCTAGGTCCACCTCCTTCTTTCCATCTTTGGTAGGGTAAACCTGGTCAAGATGGTAGTACTTCCTAAAATTACCTTCCTCTTCAATGTAATTCCACTACACTTTGCCAAATCACTCATCGATAAGCTTCAGCAGGCAATCAATTCATTCATATGGGCCTACAGGGGGACCAGAATCGCCTGGAAGAAGTTGAGACACAGAGAGAGAAGGGATCTGCAATACTATGCTTGTGCCTCTCAAATATCCCATTCTAGGATGCTCTTAAAAACTCCAGAGAGGATTGGAGTAGGTGCAATGTTCTCAGCAATTCTAAAGGATGCTAGTCTGTCCCAGGAGGGTTTCCTGTTTTAATACGGAGAACCTAAATTCTTCAAAAAGATCAATTTAAAAGTCCTACATGGAGTGGCAAGAACATTGGCAAATATCAGACGGCTGACGGGTCTTAACTACTTTTCGAGTTTGGCTCCCCTTTGGGACTCCCCTGTTGCACCAGAGTGCCTGAAGGAAAAACTAGCATTGCACTTAGAGTGGTTGGGCTGAAGGTGTGGGGGGACTTAGCCCAAGAAGGCACACTTTCACTTTGGTCAATGCTTCATATAGCATTGTGGAAGGAGGACTCTCTAAATTTAAAAACATCTAGCTGCATAGCAGGGCCAAAAATTTGAAATCACCTATAGGTATAGGTAATACGTTAGATGGACAGCTGGTGGAAAGACCAAGAGGAAAGAAGGAGGTTTCCACTTGGTATTGGAGCATCGAAGAGGCAATCAATGGGGATTTTAAATAGGCCGAAGAACTGTGGGGTGCCTGCCTACCGGATGAACTTTGGGAACATTTTTGGCAAACATCTTTTAGAACTGTGTTTGCTACTGTGAAACCAGTATGGTTGAGAAGGAATAACCTGTTCACAATCCACAGGGCCTATTTAACCCCCTTAAGTCTGTTGAAGATGACGGATGGGCCCCCAGTTAGTTGTAAGAAATGCAGTTTGGAAAAAACCTCCGATCTACACATGTTTAACCCCTTCCATGCTCATGACGAGCTCAGCTCGTCATGAGGCAAAGTTGAGCTGCACTCATGACAAGCTGAGCTCGTCATGACCACCCCCATTTCCATTGACCTTCAGCACAGGAGGGGAAACTCTCAAGCAGCGATGGTGTTAAGGAGTGCCCAGCCATTGCAGACTTTTGGGAAAAAGTAGGCAAAACGACCTCAGATATCCTAGGCCTCCAAATACAAATAGGCCTCTCCCTGATACTTTTCAAAATATCCAGCGAATTTACGGGCCCAGGAAATTATTTCCTTTTCTATACTACGTGATTGGCTAGGAGGGAAATATGCAAAAGATGGATAGAATGTTCATCTCCTTTGCATGCTGAGTGGTTGTCCTCGGTTTTCTTGATATCCAGGCTGGATCTGATTGGGACCCAGAGTAGAAGGAAGAAAGTATTTTGGGATTTTCTATTGAAAGGGTTAAATGCTGAGATTTGTGAGACCGGATAAGAAATCTTAAAACTACAATGAGTTTGGGTCCTATGATTATGCCTCTCTGGATCTCTCCAGACTGTGTTGGGCACTCTCCATTGCCAACATTAACAGTCACCAGTGTTACCTGGACAATATTGGAGAGTGACTGTGCCCTTTCTTTTGGGACTGTGCCACCCTAGCCCTCAGATGTACCGGCAAGTTGGTGTTTTTCCACCAGCTTTTGCCAACAACGTGCAAGGTACTGGCTGCTAGTTTGCCAACTGTGGTCTGTAGTGAATGAAGATAAAAAAAAATACAGTGACAAAAACTATCTTACATTCCTCATAGTCCTTACCTAGCCTTTGGGCTGTATTTATCAGAAAATGTATAGCTACGCTGAATGTATGTGAATAGTTCTTTAGAATACATTACCCAAAGTAAAATTCCTGATGAAAAAGCATTGGTCTAAAATACTTAAAGACAGAACATGAGTTTTGGTGAATGTAGAATTTCTTATATCCTCTGAAGCCTTTTTCATATCTGTTTTACGAAATAGAAAATGCAGTTCTACACATGCCATCTTGACCCCTTATCAGTGGTTAATTTGTACCAGAAGGTACTTTTTAAACTACCAGAAAATATTTTTTGGTACCAGGATTCTTTAAAGTCCCTCCCATGGGTGGCAGGCCCATTGAATAACTTCTTAGGCTAGAGGCTGTCTTTCCATCATCAATAATCAATCAGTCAACCAAGTAGTACATGTATAGTGACACTTATCACTCTATAGCGTATCTAGGCGCTGTGCTGTAGCTATCAGTCGAAAAGCCAGGTTTAAAGTCCCTTCCTGAAGTTGGCCAATGAGGGTGCACTGCAGAGGTGAAGGCATTCCAGGCTTTGATGGTGAGGTGGGAGGAGCGTCCTCCGGAGCTGCAGTGGTGAATATTTGGTACCTGTTCAAGGACAAGGTGTGAGAGAATATGCCTGGTAGGTCGGTGGAAATGCAGGCATTGATTCATGTTGGCGGCTCCTCAGTTGTGGAGGGCTTTGTACTCGTGGGCCAGAAGCTTGCAATGGCATTTCGTATGGACAGGGAGCCAATGGAGGTTCTTCAGGTGCTGGGTGATGTGTGTCCTCTTGGGCAGGTTAAGGATCAGTCTGGCAGCTGTGTTCTAGATCATCTGGGGTTCAGTGATAGTGCATGCATACGGTGTGTTGCCGTAGTGTAGTCGGCTGGTGATGTGAAGCTGCATCACCTTTTTCCAAGTGCTAATTGGCAACTCCCTGAATACCCTGCAGAGCATGCGTAGCGTGTGGAAGAAGGCTGAGGAAACAGCGTTGACATGACGTTTCATGGAGAGTTCGCTGGCCAGGATGATGACGAGGTATCATGCATGGTCTTTCAGCATGGAGGTGGGTCTGAGCTCTGCCGGCCACCAGGAATCCTTCCAGTGGGAAGTGTGTCTGCTGAAGATCAGAACTTCAGCTTTGACCGTGTTGAGCTTCAGGCAGTTGTCTTTCATCCAGGCTGAGATATTCTTAATACAGTTGTGGAAGTTGGTCTTTCTCGAGGTGGGGTCCTCTGAGAGCAAGAGGAGGAGTTGGATAACCTTGTCATAGGAGATGATGTAGATATTTTGCGATCTGACGCTGTCTTTGAATCGTGTCATGTAGATGTTGAAGAGGGCTGGACTGAGGGATGAGTCTTGTGGCACGCCACAGATGGTGTGCTTGGGTTGAGAGGTGTTGGGAGGGAGGTAGACCCAATGGGTGCCTCCCATGAGAAAGGATGCCAGCCATCTGAGTGTATCATCTTTGATTCAATTTGGCGTAGTCAATTGATGAGTGTGTGATGGGAGATATGTTGAAAGCTGCGGAGAGGTCCAGGAGGATCAGAGCAGCTGATTCTCATGTGTTGAGACATGTGCGGATGCCATCTGTTGCGAACGTCAGGGCTATCTCCTGTGCTGTGATTGGCTCTGAAATGTGCCTGGGAAAGGTTTAGTAGTTGGAGGTTAATGACCTTCTATAATACAAAAGTAAGGACCCCCTGTAACTAATAAGCGTTCCTTGGACCGGGAAAGGCAAATGGCAATACAGAATCACTAGGCAACATATAGGTCAGAGAACAATTGTAACAGATCTCAATTTGAGTACTGATGCAAAATCAACTCAATGTACCAACAAATATAAAACTATATAGTTTTATTATTATGACAAAAACCTTCAACAAGTGGCTAAAGCTTCATCGAACAATGACTCAAACACATATGACAGATGACAGACCAATATGTCAATTGCTAATCCCAGAAACTTGTTACATGTGACAGCTCTCAATGTTATTTTGTAGGTCTTGTCAATACACAATGTAAATGAAAATGTTTGTTTCAATGTGATAAACATCACAAAGTACTGAAACAGTACATATAGTCATACAGATAGTAAGCCGCACTATTACAGAAAAAAGAACAAACATGCAAATAAATACATAAATGTGACACTGGTTCTTCAAGGTATTGACACGTGTTTCAGTGAATGTGCCGCCTTCATCAGGAAACCACACTAAAAAGCATTATTTACAGGAATAAGGTAAAGGTACATTGAGTTAATCACATCTCTCAAGAATACAACAAATCTGTGGGGCACTCAGGCCAAAAGGAAGAACCGAAGTCCCAAAGCAAAGAAATGTGTTGACGAAATAGAAAAATAATTGTGCTTTGACCGAGATAAGGAGAGATGAGAAACATGTGGTGTTTCTGGTCTGAAAATAGACCCAAGACTAGTTGTAACATAAAGTTTGACATAAAACCAGGGATAAAGAGTGTGCAGGAAGGAAAATGTATGTGAAGAATAACACAACTTTGCTCACCAGGACCAAATGGAATGGATGAATCATGTACTCCTATGAGCCACCTCGAGGAATGAATAGGTCCAAGAGGATGCTAAAAATAAACAATCATAGTGGAGAAGGATGTCCGAGAGGTGTTATGCTAAAATCACTGAAAAGAAGAAACTGGCAAGCAACTAATGTTACACAGGCAAAAGGACCAATACCTGATATCGTAGCAAAAGTCAAAATCTTGTAATGCCGAATCGACATATCTTGAAATGGTCCCTAAAAGAAATGAAGTACTGTGAACACCGGGAAACAAATCCCATAATCTCTCAGGACAGTATATGTATCTGATAAGGCTGTAGATACTGTGGATATTGAACCATCCTTAAAATAAGGTCAATGGCTAGCTTAAAGTACAAATGTCAAACAGAATACAGGCCTCTATGGGGAGTCAAATGTGAATTGCTAATGATGTGAGACAAACAGTCTTCATGCCTGGAATCGGGTGGCCGAGGGTGAGGATCACTGGGCCAAGATGAGTACGTATCCCAGTGATGGAAAACAAAGCATAACCATTACCGGCGGAAAGTAACATGAGTATGTGAAAAATGGCGAAGTCCACCCGGGAGTGCTACAAACTGAGATGTTAGGGGACTGGCTGAATAAACGCGTAGAAAACCTCTCTGAGACCACCTGTTGAAAAGAACTCGGGACCTAGATGGTGTTTCTATATCAATCACACCAAATAGTGCAGTTCCGGAACTATAAAACAACGGGACAAATGGCAAGACTTGTGTGCGCGTCCAGCGGCAGAGACACAACTACTGAGAAACAGCGTAGCTAAGGTCGAGTGTCTAATCAACATGCAGCGGTCATATTGCGGGCACATATCAGGAAGTACTAACGCATATTACTAGACCTTCTCCAGAACTTTGGCGGGGAATAGGAGCAGGGAGATGGGGCAGTAGTTCCGGAACTTACTGGGGTCTGCCAAATGATTTTTGTGGAGGGCTCTAACCTCTGCATGTTTCCATGCATCTGGAAATAAAGCTCTAGTTATGGAGGCATTGAGAAGGCATTGAAGATGGTGGTGAGCTGGTGGCTGATCTCCTCTCTGAGTCTGTAGGTGCATGGGTTGGTTCTGAGTGGATGAAGTTCATAAGAGTGTTTGTGTTCAGTGTGCTGAGTTGTTCCCATGCAGTGAGCAGAGGTGCTCAGCAGTGGTGGTCGATGGGTTGCTGAAGATGTTGGAGACTTGGGGATCAAAGTTTCTATAAATAGTTGCTATCTTGTTGTGAAAGTGGTCGGCAAGGGTGTCACAGAGTTCCTGGGAGGAGGGGATCGAGTTTTCGGTGGCTGAACTCTCTGACAATGGTGAAGAGTTCCTTGGTTTTTGGTTGATGCTGGTCTCAATCAGGTGCCCCAGGGCTTTCTTTTTTTCCGGCTTTGAGCTGGCAGTTGTAGTTCTTATGGGATACTTTGTAGATGGCTCAGTCAGTGTGGTTAATGCTTGTGGGCCATCACTTTTCCATTTGTTTGCACCTGTTTTTTGACATGCTGAGTTCAAGAGTGTACCAGCAGGCTTGTTTGGTGAGTCTGTGCATTTTGTTTGGTTTGGTGGGAGCAACTCATTTGCCAATGCTGGTGATGCAGGCATTAAAATTCTGTTCCAGGTTGGTGGTGATGTTGAGATGAGTGGTGCTGATGTGGTCGGTCCATTGTTGCTGAGTAACCTTGGTCCAGCTGCGGTAGGAGTGCTATGGTGATTGGGGCTGTGTGTACACGTCCCGTGAGAGGGAAGGGGGTGATGGAGTGGTCTGACAAGGTGAATACCGAGGTTTGGCTGTATCTGATTCTTTTGGTGGATGTGAAAATGAGGGTCCAGCATGTGTCCTGCTTTGTGCTGGGGTAAGTAACCACCTGCTTGAGACCGATGTTGTCCAATCTTGCCAGGAGGTCAGTGGAGCTGGTGTCTGTGGAGTCATCCAGGTGGAAGGTGAAGTCTCCCAGGAAGATATAGTGTTTGGATTCAGTGGCAAGTGGAGTGATGGTCCTGGTGGTCTGTATGTCAAGATACCTTTTATGGTGGTGTTCTCATCTGTGCGTAGCTGAAAGCTCATGTGTTCCATGATTGGTGTGGTATCATCATCCGTAATGGTGCAGATGATTGATTCCTTGTATATGATGGTAATGCCACCTCCATGTCTGTTGGTGCAGTTGCGGTGTTTCCCCTTGTAGCTGCTGGATGCTGCTGTGGTGATGTCTGGGGCTGATTAAGGGTTGAACCAGCACTGGAGACAGGTGGAAACTCCTGCTGTGGAGCACAGTGTAGCTAGGTCGCAGTTGTTGTTGCATTCGATTGAATCCGGGGGCCAGGGCACAGAAGTCTGTGGTGGAGTATCTGTGGGAGTGCGAAGGACCAGGATTCCTAATGCTTGTCACAGTCCAGGTGTGGACAGGTTCAGACAGGCTTCCCTTTGGCGTGCCTGTGGTGTGCCAGCTGTGTGGCCACACAGCAGCCTCCATAACTAGTCCTCGGAGGTGGGAGGGACTTGCAGTGAGGTGGGAGGAAAAGGGGTGGAAAAACATGCAGGGAGCGGGATTGTGAGGTGAGAAATTGCAGAAGTGGGGCGAGGAAGCAGGTCAATGGGGAGGGCAGCGAAACTCAAACAGCAATTTCAACAATCAAACCAGTATTCCAAGTGAACCCAACCTAAATTAAAATTAAATTAAAGAGAGAAGTTAATCCCAAGCTTAATTAAATTGGGTCCAAAACTGAATTAAGTTGAGGCTAGGTGTATAATTAGGGGTAGGGCAGGTCATCCAGGAGCTGATCGATCTGGCAGCTTCACGCTAGAAGGCGGACCACTCTGTCAGGGTGATCCAGACAGATTAGGAAGCGGGAGAGTGGCACAAGTAACCAGCTATTGGGTCAAAAAAGTCAACATTATTAGGACTGATTACAAAAGGTAAGAATATCATTTTTTTAAGCAATTTATGTAGTTTCTGTTACATATAGCTCTATATAATAATATTTGTTTAAAATTGTATTTTATTAGCTTTTGTTTTAGAAATTCATATTATTTTATTATTAATTATGTCTAATTATTTTTTTGTCCAGTTTATGTTTTAACTTTGCTAATATATTTAAAGATTGTTTTGATGTTCCATTACTTTCTAAGTTAATATGTATTATGCATTTGTTTTTGCTTGTGTTATTTTTTGACATTTTCATGAATCTTTGAATTTTGGCGCAATAGTGTCAGAAGTATTTAAATTATATATATGTTGGCATACATTATATGTTTATTTATTATATCTATATATTTTTTTCAAATTTGGAGTCTGAATAGTAAATCTGACGCTTTCAAAACCCAAAACATTTCATACTTTTTCTCAGGTTGGGCTTGGAATAGTAAATTTGACTCCTACACAGTCCATCACTCTCTGTACTGTTGCTCATCCTGGAGTTAAAGTAGTGGATTTTGCTTTAAGTGATTTTGATTTTTTTTTTTAAACAATTGTGATTTTAATATAAAAAAAATTGTAACATATTTTTTAATTTGTAATACTCATATTCTATGTTTTATTTCATTGTAATATTTATATTTTGAAATTATTGTTGAATATCATTGCTATATTTTGTTTATTAAATAATTATAATTATTTAAAATGTATAATTATTTTTACATATATATATATCTGCTTTATTTGTAAATTAGACATTGTGTATGTGTTAATATTATTATTAATATTATTATCATTATTATTATTATTATTGTTATTATTATCATTATTCCATGTATATATTTTGAATTGATCTAATGATACATTTAAATTCAAATATACATTTTATGAGACTATTTTAGTATCCACATTTTTGTAATTAATATTTTGTTCTTTCAAGTATAGGGTAAAAGAAACAATTGATCGCCGGAATGCTAAACAATGCAAACAATCCCCCCAGTTACAAGGATCTGGGTTTACTATATCATTCATTTGCTCACCACACCACCCCAGTTTGGACCCAGCCATATGCAAATCAGTCTTTACCCTGTTCCTTATGGGAACAGTCCAGCCCAAACTGCCAAGCAAGATCCTCCCTGGACCAGAAGCAAGCATTCTGGGATTGATTTGAGGTATCACGCTTGAATCCAGTGATGCAGTGTGCACAGGATCCACTTCTGAGCATACCCTTCCCACTCAGGGTGACAAATGCAAAAGAAACAATTGATGGATGGATGGATTGCTGAGCCTTGCAAACATTCACCTCCAGTCACAAGGATCTGGGTTTAATCCATCATTCTTTTGCTCGCCGCACCGCCCCAGTTTGGACCCAGCCATATGCAAATCAGCCTTGACCCTGTTCCTAATGGGAATCATCCAGCCCGAACTGCGAGGCCAGATCCTCCCTGGACCGGAAGCAAGCATCCTGGGACTGGTTTCGGGGCATCACCCCTCATCAGCCAGCATATCTTGAATCCAGTGTAGCAGTGAGTACTGGCCCCATGTCTGTGCATACCCTTACCACTTAGGGCAACAAATGCAAAAGAAACAATTGATGGACTGAATGCTGAACAATGCGAACATTCAACTCCAGTCACAAGGATCTGGTTTTAATCTATCATGCTTTTGCTCACCATGCCACCGCAATTTGGATCCAGTCCTATGCAAATCAGTCTTGACCCTGTTCCTCATGGCCCGCAAATGAGTAAATGGTAAACAAAATTGATATTTTTGCTCTCAATTCTTTTTGATGGTGCTTTGTATATTTTTGTTTCTGATATTCTGTCATATCACCGTTTTATCCATGGTTGATGCAAAGAAAGCAGAAAGAATGAGGAGTGGAACGTGTGAGAGTTTGGGATGAAAAGAAGGGATGAGTAGATTGTATTATACACTGAGAGGGAATAAGTCTGCATAATTTTGTCTGCTTAAACTGAAAGCTGCGATAGACGAGTTTGATGTTTCTTAAGCTGCTAGTCATATACCAATTTTGGCAGCTCAGTATGATCTGTCAGAGCTACAAATTTGAAAGAAATGAGGAGAGGGAAAGGAGGGTTGAGCAGCATAGTGGAAAAATATGTAAACACTGAAAGAGAGGAGGCAGCAGAGACACAACTTGTGCCAGTTGCTGTGTAAAGCATTTGGAGGTGCCTTATTTATTTAAAATTATTTCCTATGGGATTTAGTCTCTACCACATTTCTCTTCTATGAGAGTGTGTTTCAGTATGTATGAGTTATGATGTGTGGTGTATGCTCTATTACAAAGTTAGGCTGCTGTACATATACTACTGGCTTTTGACCTTTAGGCCTGTAGTGTGTAGTTTGTCAATTGCAATGGACTTACCCTTTTGAAGTGGGTTTTTATAGGAGTCTGTCCCTATCTAAATTCCTCCTTACTTTTTCCTAAGCCCGCTCCATTTTCTACTAAATGACCCATATTTGGTAAGGACTGCCTTTTCCCCGCTCATGTGCAGGTTTCCAACCGTATATTAGTGAACAGAATTTTGTAGTACATGAGTAACACTATTGTAATACTTAATCATGTACGACAAAATGCAGATTTCGAAACAATATTTAAAAAAAATATTTATAAAGTAATACATATATTTTTAATTATTCAATATTTAATTAAAATGCAATTTGACCAATTATTGTAATATATGTTATTCTTTCAAGAGATACTTTATTTTGGCCTGATGAGGCATCAGAACAATCGATATAGCTATTTCAGTATAAAAGGTATGCATACACGTTAAAAGTTTGATCATTAAAAAGATTAAAATGTATAGTAAATATCCTAAGAAGGCTCTGAGTATCTCAGACATGTAATGCAAGTTCACAAGTGAAAAGGCGGAGTTAAGAGTCAGAGTCCCAGGTCATGATTTCTTTAAAACTGCTCAGCGTACACACCACATTGAAAATGGATATTAGTGAACAGAATTTTGGAGTACATGAGTAACACTACTGTAGTACTAAATCAAGTACGATAAAATGCAGATTTGAAATCAATATTTTTTTTAATTATGTATCAAGTAATACATATAGTTTCAATTATTCAATATTTCATTAAAATGTAATTTGACCAATTAATGTAACATATGTTATTCAATCAAGAGATACTTTATTTTGGCCGGATAAGGCCATAAAAGCACAGGTAAAACATATAAAAATACAGTACAATCGATACAGCTATTTCAGTATAAAAATTATGCGTACACGTTAAAAAGGTTTGATCATTAAAAAGATTGGAAGGCATAGTAAATATCCTAAGAAGGTTCTGAGTATCTCCTACATGTAATGCAAGTTCATAAGTTAAAAAGCAGAGTTAAGAAGCAGAGTCCCAGGTCATGATGGAGACATAGGGCATCATTAGGATGGCGTGCCGACTTTGTCCGCCCGCCATCCTCACAGTAAAAGGGACCACCTGCCATAAGAGCGGGGGGTCCCATAGGGGCAATTAGGATGTGCCCACCACAGTGGCGGGCGCATCCCGTATTTTTAACATTGGACCACCTGCTGCAATGCTAAAAATACATATTGTGCTTTCCAAACCACAACGTGACAGGCACCAAGCGGTGCCTGCCATGCTGTTCTTTGAAAGGCAGTTCATCCCCCACTCCCCCAGAGTCCATGGGGGCCCACAACGGGCCACCAAGCCAGACTCCGTATGACGTTCCCTGGTGGCAATGCTGCCACGGAAAGTCATTCACAAATGCATATACTAATATGGCTGGAGGTGTCGGAAAGACACCGCCATCATATTGAAGCCTTTTCCTCCCGGTCGACATGTCGACCTGGCGGAAAAGCGGTGGACGGTCTTTCCGTCCGCCGCGGACCCCCCAGCCAGTATAATATGGCAGGGGGACTTTTCTACAGGGATGGCGGTCGGATTGTCCGCCGCACGGCTGGCCGTCATTCTAATGGGGCCCATAGGTTGGGTAGTTTGGGCTTGCTCTTTCTTTAAAACTGCTCGGCATGCACACCTCATTGAAAACAGATAACAGGTCACTGGGAAAACAATTGGCACACTGCTATCATATTTTAGGATCCTATAGGCCTATGTTATTACTTTAACAATAAATATATTTAAAATTTCCTTTATAGTACATTTACATGAGTAAACATTCATGTATAGATGTATCTTTGTGATTATTATCGTTTAGTGTTTATTTAAAAGTTGTTTGAATTAACACCACTTTGCTTTTGAGTAATGAGAGAATTTTTGCATACAAACCCAAATTTACAAATCAACTTTTGTGACGCAATTTCCCCACTACAATGTTTTTACAGGAAATGCTTCTTTAGAGGTCTAAAGGAGTGGGCAGAGTTTAAAGTCCCTGAGTAAAAATGGCATTGGGATAGAATTCTCTAATTGTTTTAATTCTCTATTAGTGGTTCCTCTATATAAGTTGTTTAATCCATTTTACTTGGGGGATTTTTTCCATCTCCTTCTAAAAAGGGAATTATAATCATGTATTTAAAAAAATATGACTGATAACGCTCCCTAATATGAATTATAAGATATTTACAAACATTTAAACTTATTACATTGACGCCATAATTAACCACCTTATTCACCTTTGGCAAAGTGTTCTATTAAGGGGCAAAGTTTAAGAGCAAATATTTATTATCTGGAGGAGTTCATTGATCTAGTTATATTTGATAAATTTCCTATGGCTGGAGTGATTTTGGATGCTTAGAAGGCATTCAACCTTGTGAGCTGGGATTTTGTGATTAAACTTTTTAGTAAATATAATTTTCCATTGCAGCTCATAAGGTCCATCGCCAAATTGAAAATACCTTAGCCCAATTGATAATAAATAACCAGTGTGCGAGAACTATATTTTCCAGGAAAAGAGCCCACCAGGGCTGTCCATCATCACCCATTTTATTTGCTTTATCAATAGACCCCTTGTCCCAATATTGTCATTTTCAAAAACAAATTTGCCCATGCTGATTGAAGCTACTAAGATTAAATGATATGCAGATGATGTTGCTTTGTACCTATTTCCCAATAGGGATAATAAAGAATCAGTATTCCATGACATCCGGTTGTACAATAAATTGGGGGGATATAAATGAAAGAAACCAAGACTGAATTGCATTTGTTTAACATCATTTGTTTAACACCACACCAGAAGTTTTACCCCTGGAAATGAGGGCCAGCTATATTTCACACCCTGAAATGTATTTAGGAATATTTTACCCCAACTCAATTGTAGATAGTTATCACTTAAATATGTCCCACTATTAATAAAACGTAATTCTGTTCTGGCAATTTGGAAATCTCTCTCCATTTGCCAGACATTATTAATTAAAATGTGTGTTTTACCCCTCCCATTATTCCATTTTATAAATAGCCCTTGCAAATTAAGTGACTACTGCTTTAAAGCAGTGCTGGCACTAAAGGAGGTGGACCTCCTTCTCTCATGGTGGAATCCAGACTGCGTATTGTTTTCCAAATATCAGCCTTTTGACACCGTACATCACCAAGAGCTGACTTTTAGATTCAAATGGATGACAAGGTATATAGAATAGCGAGGTTCCCCCCGCCATTCTGCTTGGCTTTCTGGTTACTAATTATAATTATCAGGATGCCTGTACTTAAAAGTTTGTATGTAAGCCTTGCAATAGAGCATTGACAATTAAATGGTCATCCATCTACCACCGGTCCCGGTGAGGCCTTAAATAAATCAAAGGCCGAAACGTTTCTACCATTTCTCTTATGTTGAAGCAGATCCAAAGATAAATATTGTGAATTCATTGTTGCTGATCGGAAAGTACACCAGTTGAAATTAAGAAATTATTGTTTGTCGGCAGGGACTATTCTTTGGTGGATTACAAACTTTTAGTGAAGGAACATTAGAACCATCAATCATTAGTTTTTTTTAAAGATGTGGACAGGAGAGTGAAAGGTGGACCTTAATTGTATTTTTTATTATAAACGCATGTATGTACATATTTGTAATGTTTTTAAATGTATTTTTCACTTTATTTTTGATACTCTTGAATGCACTATAAACAAACTTTAATGAATTTGGTTGGCTTTCCAAAGATATTTGTTCTGTTTGGTTCACGTTCATCAATTTCATAAAGTTACTTCAGCTGAGTTCAACAATTTTTGGTGGATACCTTGCTCTTTGCCACTTTAGGCATTGATTCCTAGGATGTAGCCCCCTTCCTGATTTTATCTGTGGTATCCTTACTCCTTAGCTTATAATGGCATTTTTTGTATGCCCATGGGTCTCCACTGAAGTGCATTACGGTTAAACCCAAGGCATTATCACCGTTGGCAGTGGTAGGCACAATACATTTTGTATTATTCTCCTGTACATTGTTTTTTTCATGTGTCACATATGCAAGACCGGTCAGTTGGTAAATTAGCACCATGGGTCTTGCAGGAACTGTCAGTCTACAATTACCATCACATGCCGAGCCCGGAAGCCACAAGCACCTGTAGCCCGCACAACACTCACCACATGGTTTTCTGGCACATTCCAGGACTCTGCTATGTAAGCCAGCTGGTTCCAATGCTAGACGCTTGTCCTCAGTTCTCCTGGTCACTAACCTGGTCTCCGGTCCTGAAGCATCTGTCCCCACAGTGCTCTCCAGCTTACTGCACCCACTGTGTTCTCGTGGCTTATTGTGCGTCAACTTCGGCATACTAGTCTGGCCTTCTGCCCACGCTCCCTCAGCGCCACAGCAATGCATCAGCAGGCGCCTCCAGCACAAGTTTCCTGAAAGACAAAAGAAAGGAAAAAAAGTATAAAAGGTATTCTCTAGTTGCCGCATCTTGCAGTTTTTACAAAACTATCAATATAATAACCAGATATTACTAGGGCGCACATAAACAACCTTATGGCCTGAAAAGACTGCAAATACTGGCTACCCAGGCCATAATCAGAGACTTAAGCAGCATACTCAGTATATAACAGCAGACATTGGAGTCTATATATTGACTGTAGATTCTGCTGCGGAGAGCACAAAAACTGTTTGAGCCTCCACGTTTAACCAAGTTGCACTGGTGTGCTACAAATACAAACTATAGTGATAGCTTCTTTTAAAGATATATTGACATATATATGAACGCTAATGTTTTGCAACAGAGACTATTCTCACAACACGCATGAGTACTAATGTTTGAAGAATTCTTCAGGATTCCTTAACAGCGACGAAAGGCATCTAAACTAGGCCTTAGTGCCATTTGATACCATGGTATGCTTCTTTGATGCTTCTTTGTCTCTATCTCCCACACCACATCCTATTTGTGTACACTCCCCCACATGGTTTAAACCAGTACATGCAAAGACAGCTGAACTAAAGTTAACACTTTCTCTAGAACCCAGGCCTCCAGCCCGAACGCCCACCCGTAAAAAGAAGTCCTGTGGTCTTGTGAGGTTTGTGTGTCTCTCTCTTATCCCTCTTAATCCCCCTTCACCTTGGTACCATCCTAATACACACTGTTTCAGGTATCAGTACAGTTGGGTCAGGTCCCAGGGGGTGTTGGGTCCTGTTGTCTGTCCAGAGGAATATCCTGGAGTTCAGGTGAGTAGCTTTGACATAGCCATCCTAACTAGCAATGTATGGTCTTTATTGGTGTGCAAAGGTTTCTATCGGCCAGATTCATGAAAGACCCGTTTTGCGAGTCTGAAATAGCGATTCATAAGGAATCGCTATTACAGACTCGCAAAAAGGGATTCATGTAGGAATCGCAAAATTAAATGCGATTCCTACAGATTCCTTATTTGCGATTAGCTAATCGCAAATAAGGAATAACTCCCCATTCATTCCTATGGGCCAAAAGGCCCATAGGAATGAATGGGGAGTATTCCTTCGCAAAAAAGGAATAACTCCCATTCATTCCTATGGGCCAAAAGGCCCATAGGAATGAATGGGGAGTATTCCTTATTTGCGATTAGCAATTAGCTAATCGCAAATAAGATAGCGATTTTAAGGGTGCCAGGGGTGTCCAAAGGACACCCTGTAGCACCCCTTAAATGCAAATTGAAACAGGAGTTGCGCACACACATGTCCAAAGGACATGTGTGTGTGCAACATGCAACTTAGAAAAATGCTTTTAAAAGCATTTTTCTAAGTTTTCGCTATTTACCACGAGGTTTGACCTCGCGGTAAATAGCGGGCCGAAATTGCGAATTCACAATTTTTAAATGGATGATGAATTGCATTTCAAATAGAGATTCCTTAAATGTAATTCCTCGCAAAATTGCGAAATCGCTATTACCGATTTTTGCATTTGGGATGATGAACCCCAAATGCAAAAATAGCGCTCGCAAAGGGCCAGTTTCTCAGAATCTGTCCCTTTGCGAGCCGAGTTCGGCTTGATGAATCAGGCTGTAAATTTATTAGTGTGGAGTCCGGTGAGTGCATGGCCGATGCTGAAATAAGGGCCAGTACCTTGATATACAGGAACAATAACAATAGCAGCAACTTAATCAACATTGTGCAGAGATCGATGGTGGAGTGGAGTAGGAGGTGTCAGGTCCCCCTGAGTTGAAGTTTCTGGGATCCCCCTAGGCCCTGGAGGTCCTCTGGTGTAGTGACCAATTCAGTAAGTAAGAGTGTAGCCAGGTTAGATCGCTGCCACCTCTGCTGGTTAACCGGGAGTGCATTAGTGGACCAGCCCGGTTAAAGTGTAGCTTGTTACCCAGAGGAATTAATGCCTCTCTTCTTCGTTACCCGTCAGAGTGAATACAATTATGCAGGATTAATTTGGGCCTTTGCTGTCTCTTTATACTATATTGCTTGTTGGGATGTAAGCTGGAATACTAGGTGAAGGGTGAGACCTGGCGAGTAGCCCTGGTGCAGAAAAATGGAAGTAATTGTGTGCCACAGTATTGGTCATCCTGCGCCACAACTTTCGAAGTATGATAGTGCCCCTTCCCTGAAGAATTATTATGAAACAGGCAACAGGGGAAGGTGAGTTGGCCTGGACAGTGACTATCCAGAGTAAGGAGTAAACCATTGACCCCCCAATGATTAAACATGAGCTCCTTTCTGTGGAAGCAGCCTGGACAGTTTTGCTGACTCAGGTCCATAATTATTTATGTATTGAGTTATTTATCCTCTAATAGATTTGGCCAGCATCATGAAGGCAAGAAAACCTACATCTAGTCAAATTCTTTTTTCAACACTATTCTAGAAAACAAAATACAATCCATCAAAAAACAAAGTACCTCACTTGGGAGCTTTAAAGGGGAGGGAACAATATCTGTGTATTTTTAAAAACTAACTGAAGAAATTTCCTCCTCTAGTATAGTTCTCGTGCAGATAAAAAGAGAAAGGCTGAGAGGCAAGTAGGCGAAGGTCTGTGGACTGTGCCACCAAAGGCTGGGTGTTAGCAGCAGAGCTCCATCCAGCCAGTCCAGGAACTACACAGGAGGGGGAGTAATGCGACTCATGGTGAGCATCCCCTAATGTGCATTACAGTAGAAGAAACACAGGTCTTACATGGTTCTATTGTAATGAACTATACCTTATCAGACATTTCACCCTTTAATATGGATGAGGAAGCAAAACATAAAGATGTGGAATTATTGCCTTAGATGCCTAAGAGGTTGAACAAAAATCTCTAGAAATGTTTTCTAGTACACCAAGTCATAGTGCCTCTGTCTTATTAAATATTTCATGGTCCCCTGATTTAGTACCAAACCCATATAGTAATATCTCATTTGATTAAATGTGTGCTTCACTGCCTGGGATGACCCCTGGTGGCCCACAGCAGGCTAAATCCGTCCCACACCCACAGACCATGCACAAAACCTCTGGATCATCCTGAACCCCTCACTCTCAATGAAACGCCAAATTAACGCTGTCTATTCCTCCTGCTTCCACATGATCCACCTGCTCCATAAGATCTTCAAGTGGATCCCCACCGAGTCCAGGAAAACAGTCACCCATGCACTCGTCAACAGAAGACTCAACTACGGCAACGCTCTCTACGCCGGAATAACCCAGAAACTCCTAAAGACAACGGCTAAACCTCTTGAACGCCTCAATCAGACTCATCTTGAACATTCCACACCATAGCCACATCATCGGCCACCTGAGAAATCTTCTCTAGCTTCCTATCAATAAGAGATTTACCTTCAAGCTCCTCAACCACAAGTACAAAGCCCTCCACAATGCCAGACCTGAATACCTCAACCACCACCTCTCATTCTACACTCCCACTAGATGTCTCTGCTCAGCCTAATTGGCTATAGCCACCATCCAATGGATCTGCGAGACCATGGCTGGAGGAAGATCCTTCTTCTATCTAGCTGAGAAGACCGGGAACTCTTTTGCTCTGCCCCTCATGAAATCACAGTTGTTGCTGCAATTCAGGAAGGACCTCAAGACCTGCCTCTTTGACTGAACCACAGAACCCCTTCAGTGCCTTGAGACCCTAACGGGTGAGTTGTTGAGCTTTACAAGAAACTTGACTGATCATAGATATTTTGTTAGTGATACTCAAGGAATTAGCTTAAAAAGCAGTTTGAGAGAGTAGCGCTGTGAGTGTTAAAAATTCAGGCCCATGTAGTAGGGAGATGGGAGTCCAAACTGGTAACCCAAAAATGGAACACAAAATAAAAGAAAATAAGGGTGAATTGTCAGCTGATGTAACTCAGCTGGAATCCTATTTTAGAGAACAAGATGATTCAGGACAAGTTGGCACCAGCAATGGGGAAGAAAGCCTAGACTCAATACAGGATATAAGGAAAAGTATGGATGTTTTTCCAATATTTAAAAACCTTAAAAGGAGCAAGAAGTCAGAACCTGTTAGCAAGTCAGCATAAGAAAGAGAAAAGGGAAAATGTTCTCCTGCATTTGAAAAGGGGAAGGATTCCCCTGAGGACCCCTACCATGTGAGTGCATTACCACCCTCTAGAAGAGGTTGATAATTTTCGAGTGTTTGGCGACCGAAATTGCGGTTGCAAAACATTCATACATGGGGTTGCGATCACAATTAGGAAGGGAATGGCCCTTCCTAATAGCGACTCGCAATTCCTAAATAGGGAGTTGCAATTACATTGCGATTCACTATTTAGGAATTGTACATGGCCCTGGGCCATTTTGCACGTGCAGATGGGTCACAAACCCATTTGCGCATGCAAAATAGGGTCGTACATCTGGCCCTAAGTGATTTGCCCTGACTCAAATCTGGTTCCCAATTGCTGAAGTCAGATATTTGTGCCACATCCTCTTCTCACTTTCATGGTTAGTAGTTGGTTCTGTTTTAGGCAGCGCTAACAAAAATGGGCTGGTGCAAGCAGCCTTCTGACGAGAGCCCCAGCACTTATTGTTTTACAAATTAAACTCTGGTCTTGCTGAACCTTACACAGGTAGGCCAGCAGAGACAATTAGATGCATTTGCTGAGTATTGAAAGTCCAATTATTTGAAAATAAATACGTCTAAAACTAAAGTAATGGTCCTCTCAAAAAGTACAAAGTCTAAATGGTGGCTAAATTGTGTGCCAGTTGAAGAGGTAAAATAATGTTGTTATCTTGGCCTACTTTTTAGATATAATCTGAATTTACACCACATAATGGCATTCAGGAGAGGCAGATTAAGGCCATTTTAGATGCTTTATATAGGATTGACTCCTTATTCGGACATAAATCCAGTGAAGTCCTTAGAAATACATACAATGCTAAAATTGTTGGTCCGCTGTTGTACGGGTGTGAGGTGTAGCCCGTAAAATATGTGAGGATGTTTTTTAAACAGCATAGATCCTTTAAGTGTTATTTTGTCTCAGGTGGAGTTTCCCCAGAAAACGTTGATTCCTTTGCATATTTGGGGCTCACTTTTGCAGGGGGCTTGTCTTGGCATCTCCATATCAAGAAGGCCACTACTAAGCTTAAGCAGATCTCAGGTGTAAATCATAAGGAGTTTTCAACATCATACTCTAAACCCATCTCCCCTGCACTCAAGATCTATGAGGCCAAGGGCCAGGGGCCAGCCCTGTATGGGGCCGAACTGTGGGGGTTTTCAAAACAGGACACATCACAAGACCCAAGAACAAATTCTTTAGGAATCTTGCAACTCTACCAGTTAGCACCCCACTATATGTCCAAAAGATGTTATGAAGGCCAACCAATTTAATTAAACCTCAATGCTCAAAAGCATGAAGACAGTTTTATACTCTTTAGAGCTTTGTGACCTGTGAGATCACCCAGACATATCTGTTTTCCCATCAAAGGCTGTGATTAAAAAGTAACACTGGTCAATTGCAGTGGCCGAGGACTCTCTTAAGGCAACCATTGCCAAGTTAACCAATGATTTCACGGACATTAAGTCTAAGTGGGGACTGGAGACATTTTGGGATGTAATGTCTGTTCCACTCCATAGAAAACTATTCTTTCTGCTCCGTATAGACACTTTACCCCTCAGAGTGTTTACATCATACTGGGGAGGCAAAGGAGGCTCCTATTGCCCTATCTGTGACTTTCCAAGAGAAAGTGTCTCCCATGTTTTTTTTGCATATCCAGGCTATCTATCCCCTTGGAATACCTTGGTTAAATAATAAATAATAAAGTAGATTTTATAGAGCGTGCGGCTGCCCCAGCAAAGGGGCGTCCTAGCGCTAAAAGCAATGGATGTGTGATAGGCATCGGAAAGTAAACGAAACTAAAGAGCAACAGGACTAAAAGCAAGACAAGAACACATGTAACAGACAACAAGAAGGTAAAGCAGCAGAGGAGGCTTATAGTGAAGGGAAGAGGTGAGTCTTTCTAGCCTTGCGAAAAGCCAAATAATTATCCATATTCCCGAAGGGGAAAGAGTTCCAGAGTTTAGCTTCCAATGTGCAAAAGGAACTCCCACCAGCACATACCCTCCTAACCCGGGGAACAATCGCCAGGTGATGACCAATCGAGCGGAGTTGGCGGGTAGGGATATATGATGAGAGCAAGTTGGCCAAGATACCAAGAGAGGAGGAGTTTAGGATCTTGAAGGCAATACAGGGGGAGTTAAACTCCACTTGTCTGGTCACTGGCAACCAATGCAGCTGACTAATTGCGCTTGAGATGGAACACATTCTGGGATTGCATCCATTTGTAGATTAATAGGTGTACGGAATTATCAGGATGGCCTCTGCATTCCTAAATCAGATTCTCACCCAGTAATGACCATTTCTATTGCTATATCTCTGGGTGCAATGTGGGTGCTCCCTAGCAAAGCCCTTTGTCACCCTCTCATATGATGTGTTTTTATTTAAGTGGACTGCATTTGGTATGTATTATTGCCACCATAATAACATTCTGTTTTACTGATACTCTCCCATCTACATCGCACACAGTATTTATTGTAAATGGATTGTACTTTTATGGCCCTAGTGGCTGAAATAAAGTGATTTTCAAGGGAAAAGGATAGATTTATTTTGGGCCATAAATTCACTGAAGTGCTTGAAAGACATACAATGCTAAAATTGTTGTACACTGTTGTGCGGGTGTGACGTGCTGCCCGTAAAATATGTGAGAGGCAGCAAAATATTGAAATGAAAATGGCTTGACCTACCCAGCGGAAATGTAAATAGTGCCCTGAGGCTAGAATTGGGTCTCACTAGTGTACAATTTAAGTATAAGCAATGTCTCCTTAACGACTGGCTTTGTATTTTTAGAGCTCACGAGGACTCCTTAAGGCAAATCATAAAATCTTGTCTGCTGGAGTAGTATGCCAATAAGTGAGTGACTAACCTACTTGATATTGAGGTATCCCTAAACGTTGCAGTAGGGACTGAACTTCAACAGTTATCTGCTGCTCTGCAGAAACAAACATTAAAGCTTTTAATTAAAGAGACTCCAGGGGGAGTGACTTAGAAGATGTGTGTAACATTGATAACTTGTGTCTTTTAAAGGAGTCAAGGATTGGTGAGCATATTCAGCCTTACCTGAGAGATATAAAAAGTGCTTCTATACGGAGATGGGCCTTAAAGGTTTGGCCAGGTCAGGTACCAACTGTCATCTTATGGAAACTGGCAAGACAGATAGGGTCAGACATAGTTAAATGCCCATTCTGTCAAAACGTACCATATACGTTTTGCACTTACTCATAGACTGCTCTTGTTTTGATGTTGTTGCACAAACAAATGATTGACGGAATGCTGATCAAATCAAAAATTCACCCCCATCAAGAGATCCGGGTTAAATCAATTGTTCTTTTGCTCACCATTCCCCCCCAGTTTGAACTCAGCCAAACAAGTCTTGATCCTGCGGCTCATGGGACTGGTCAAGCTTGAACTGCCAAGCCAGGTCCTTCCTGGGCTGGAAAAAAGGTTCCTGGGACCGGTTTCAGGGTCTCATCACCCCTCATGAGCCAGGCTAGCTGGACTCCAGTTGCACGGTAGCACAGGAACCACATATGGGCATACCCTTCCCTGAGGAGGGCGATACCCTGAAACTGTTCCCTGGGCGCTTGTTTCCTTTCCAAAGAGGACCTGGCCTGGCAGTTCAGGCTGAACTGTTTCTAGGGGAAGCAGGCTCAAGACTATTTTGGATATGGCTGGGTCTAAACTGGAATGGCATGATGTTCAAAATAATGATGGATTTAGGCTCAAATCTCTGTACTGGGAGAATTTTTAAGCATTCTGTCCATGCACTTGTTTTGATGTTACCACAATAAAATTGCTGATACCAGCCTTCAAAATTACACCGGTCCATCATACAAAAGATTTAATGCTACTAATCCTCAGATGTGATACTATATTGTTGTGTTATGAGATAGGGACATTTTTGTCCGTTGTTTACGATCAGTTAGTTGAGCACAATGGTCTGCCGCATTAGGTCATGAGTATACTGAGGTTGTTTTGTGATAATCCTACCCTTAATAATAGAGAGGGTATTACGTATTAAGTTAATACTTACCTTGCCTAATAGTACTTGGTGTAATAGTAAACGTATTTTGCACAAATGTTGCTTTATTTTGCACGTAAGAGATTGTATTTTGCACATTATTAATTATTTATCTTGTATGGACAAGCCTAATGCCCATCTTGACTAAGTGCGTACAGTATAAAAATGACTGTAGAATTATAATTGTATTTTGTACTTCTGTCGCCCTCTTTTAGCCGAAAAGAAATTGCTCTTTGTTCTTTGTTTACCCAATGTCTATCTCACTTAACTGAGCATGGGATACAATAATTGTACCTGTAATACTGCTGTTTCATTTTGCACATAAGTAAATTGCATTTTGCACATTTATAATGCTTACACTGGAAATAATATCGATGAAATACTTTTATGCTAATGGGTCCAAGGCAGTGTGCCCTATTGCGGACGGGAAGCAGGAATGATTTCAACGTTTTAAACATTGATTGAAAAGTGGGTAAAACTAGTACATGCTGATTTAAAACATGTTTCTTGTTTATAAATGTATATGTGTTTAAGATTACTGGAATTTCGTTGGTAGTATGTGTCTATACACATTGTTTGAATTGCCCTGTTGGCATGATAACAAACTGCAAATAAAACTAAGCAAGCAAACTAAGCATCAAGTTTATCCTGCTCCATGCAAAACTTGAACCCAAAGATCTGAGACCAGCTCCTGGAGGTGGAGAGGCTATAAGAACTGTGATGAGGAAACGTTTGAGGCATAATTCTGAATATAACTATTAAGTAATCACGCCATTACACATTTATCATGTTCCATACATTTCTGATATCATTAGGAGACACTTAAGAAATATGGAGCTCTTGCCTGCAGTCCTTTAGCATCAAGAAAAATCTAACACATGAAGTGTATTGAAAAAAATCCTAAGTCAGATTCTGAGACAGATGAACTAATTAATTACTGGTGGAGAATCACTTCATGCCTCCTGGGCGGTATCTTCAGTGAGTCACTGGCCTGCCCTATCCTGTCTTGCAGTATCCTTTTAGACACACCTATGCAGGGATTGTCCTGTGGGTTAGAAACATATCTTATAGGGTTATGTTAGCAGTGAGACATGGTCTTCCTACAACCTCCCTTCAAGGCAATGTTCTAAGCCAGTTTTATGTATGTATATGTATGTATAAATTATTTTGTAGCGCGCTCTATTACTTGAGAGTATCCTGGCGCGAAATGGGAAAAGCAGAGAGAAGAGCAGCAAGAAAACAACTTAAGCTACACATAAGTTACACTTCTGAACAGGTGAGTTTTCAAATGTTTCTTGAATTGGGCCACAGTTTGCAAGGAGCGTAAATGAAGAGGGAGGGCATTCCAGGCCCGAGCCGCGACCACTACAATCGATTGACCGCCGAGTCTGGCTCGCTTAAAGCGGGGAAGAAACAGTTTGAACAAAGTGGATGATCTGAGGGTGCGGGCGGGAACATAGAAAGCAAATCTGTGTTTCAAATATGCTGGACCTTGGTCGTGGGTAGCTCTGAACGCCAGCAGCAGGGACTTAAACAAGATGCGCTGTGAGACTGGGAGCCAATGAAGGGTGCGCAGTTCAGAGCGCACACTCTTCCATCTAGGGACATTGAATAGCAAACGAACAGCAGCATTCTGGATAACCTGCAGGCGTTTAACCAGGTAAGCCGGAATGCCACTGAACAGTGCATTCGCATAGTCCAGTCTTGCCAGTATGAGAGCCCGCGCCACTGTCTCCTTGGCATCCCTAGGGAGCAAGGGGAAGAATTTGCGTAGCATTCTCAAAGTGGCAAAGCAGGTTCCCGTAAGCTTCTTTATGTGGTCCTCGAATCTAAGGTCCTCCCCGAACCAGATCCCAAGGTTTTTTGCGGGGCCCCCCATCACTGTAGGGCTGGGAATGTTCGGGGGCCAGAGCGTACTCCTAAACGAGGAGGGGAAGGAACCATAGAAAAGCACCTCAGATTTGTCCTCATTGCACTTCAGCTGGGCCATAGTCAACCAGCGAAATACTGAGGACAAACACCGATGAACTACAGAAGTGTCCAAAGAATCGTCAGGCCAAGTGAACAACAACTGAGTATCATCTGCATACCCTATGATCTTAGCCCCGTACTGTTCCGCCAAATACACCAGAGGGGTAATATAAATGTTGAACAGTAAGGGGCTAAGAGTGGATCCCTGGGGGACACCTGTGAGGAGTGGTTTAGATTCTGAGGCGTAGGGCGGCATCCAAACCTGCTGCGTCCTGTCAGAGAGAAAGGCGGACAGCCAGGCAAGAACAACCCCCCCAATACCAATAGCAGACAGCCTGGCGAGAAGGAGCTCATAGGGGACGGTGTTGAACGCGGCAGAGAGGTCTAATAACATCAGGACCGCTCTGCCGCCTCCGTCCAGACAATCCCGGATAGACTCCGTCATCTCGACCAGCGCGGTCTCAGTACTATACGCTGCCCTAAAACCCGATTGGGCAGGGTGAAGAGCATTGGAGGATTCCACAAAGCTCTCCAATTGTCGGAGAACCATCTTCTCGCAAATTTTGGCGAGTGCTGGCAGGAGGGATATGGGTCTGTAGTTACCCGGGGCCGTGGCATCCAGTCCCGGTTTTTTTAGGAGCGGCAGAAGCTTAGCTTGTTTCCAGCCGCGAGGGACCACACCAGAAGCCATATGGTGGTCATTGTACTTTGTCGGTTATTAACGTACCACCAGGAAAACTTTAACATTGTGTCGGTTTCATTTGTCTCTGATGGTGCCACAAAACCCCTCAGATGCCTATTCCATCATGGGAGCAACCAGTGTCTAGTGTTAATCCAGTAGTGCCTAGTAGGAAGATCGTGAAGGCCCTATCCACCAATGGCAGTAGATGCATCAAAGAAGGAGCCTTGTAAAGGTCTAGTAGTAGAAAAGGAAGGACCAGAGATTGCAAAGATAAAGGGGTGCCCAGTTCCCCTAAGAAGGATCTGGCATCAAGGATGGAAAGACTGCCATTTCCTAACCTGAAAATCAGGTTCCTAAATGTAAAAGGTCCATCATACAAAGATAGTGTCAAGAATATGCTTGCCCGGAAGCTCCTGCCAAAGGGGCAGGCTAATTGGTTTCAAGAATATCTCCAGGTTTTACACTTATCAACAGAAGAGTCAGTTAGTCAAATTATCCTCATTCGGGCTGTGTATGTGACCATAAAATCTATGTACAGAAGATTAATTGTGAGTAATTGGTGCCTGAAGTACATCGATACATCATCATAGGAAACTTTCAGTTGCTTAGTTGGATATTTGAATTCAAGGATGGGTGGATCACATCTTAATTTTGCAGGGTGAGAGAGAGCAGCTCTGCATGGCATATATTAGATATATTAGGTAACACCATTTTCTTTCTCTGCATGGAGAGGAAAGTGCATGCCCACAAAACTGAAAAGATGGTAGACCTGAACTTGTAAACCCCAGAAGAAGTCAGGAAGGCTCTAAAAAGATTTAACAAGAAATTCCTTCTTTAAGGGCAGCTGATTTATAAGAGCAAATAGTACTTGGCCCTATTTCCGTCTGATATTTCTTTAGCACAGTTGAGGGCATGTTGTGCCTAAGGTAAACAAGACATCCTTTAGAAGGGGGGCGGAATTGAACAACCAGCTTAGGTTCTCTGGGCAACAAACCCACAGCCTTCGTTTTTATGTGCACATAAATGTTCTTTGAAACAGATTTCTGGCAGTATAGAGTTCTGTTTCCTGCATTTATGCAGACCCAATAACGGAACCCAGATGCCACAACCTCCTGGGAACAGTGGAGAGGCATTGGTAATTTGAAAAGCACTAACCAGGCTGGGGATAAGCTGGGCAAATGAACATTGGCTGGAAGAGCCTGGGCAAGAACACCTAAAAATCATTCTATAGGCAGATGAATCCAGTGGACTATGACCACCTTGAAAAATTAGGACTTGCCATGAAATTGAAATGAAATGAAATTTTCATTTGTAACACACATTAATACCCAAGGGTGTCTAGGCACGGGGGATCTGAAAAAGAGGTAACCCGGAGATGGAGAGACTGGTTGATGAACTCAAGCTAAATGTTAAACAGACAAGTTCTTAGAAGTTTGTGAAAAGCAAGAAGATTGCTTTCTTTCTTAAGTGCCAGAGGTAAAGAACTCCACAGGCTAACTGTCCATTCCACAAAATTTCTTCTGGCCCAGGAGGAAGTTGTTGCCCTTGAGATTACAAGATTAAAGGATGTGGCCGAGCAAAGCTGCCTTTCAGGGACATACCACCTGATTTTGTGTGTAAAATAATTGGGACCAAGCCCATGTAGAGCTTTATACGCAATACAAAGGTACTTAAATTTGATTCACCTTTTAACTGGCAGCCAATGCAGTATTGTCAATGCATGAGCTACTGATTGATGTTTTCAGGATGCGAGCATCTGAAGTGCTGCTGAATTTTGGAGGACCTGAATTCTGTTTAGGAATCTTGATCAAATATTAAGAAAGAGACCACCGCAATAATCAATCTTTGACAGGAGAAATGCCGAAACCACCGCTTTCTGAATCTCCAAAGGAATAAAAGGTAGCACTTTTCTGAGAGTTGAGATCATAAAAAAATCAGGAGGAGGTGATAGCATTAATTTGCCCTTCGAAAGACAGTTTGGTATTGAAATAAACTCCTAAATCTTTTACCTTTGTAACCAGATAGGGAAGTTCTCCCAGTTCCTGCGGCCACCACCACGGTGTCCAGAAGAAGGTATTGTGTCCAAATGGAAGCACCTACGTTTTTCCAGTATTCAACTTCAGACAGTTTTTGGACATCAATTTCCCAACTGCCCGCATACAGCTATGAAATCTAGAATCAGTGTTATTTGGGTCACCCGCAAAGCATGCCACAATTTGCGTGTCGTCGGCATATGACACATCGTAAATCCAAATTACTTTATAAGTGAGCAAAGGGTCAGACTCAGAGATGAGCCATGCGGCACCCGTAGGGAAAAGAAAACAAGGAGGACCTGTACCCACCCAGCTCCACCAGTTGCTCCCTATCTTCCCTAACTTCCATTGCTCTACCCCTAATGCCTAAGGCAAAGAGTTGATCAACGAGAAGATCATGATCAACTGTATCGAAGGCCGCTGAAAGGTCCAGCAGGATCAATACAGTCTTCCTGCCTTTGTCGAGGACCGCTCTAATTTCCTCCGACACATTAATCGGGGCCAACTCAATGCTATGTTGACTTCTGGACCTGTATTGAGAGCTATTAAGGACATTGTTATCTTTAATGAACCAGGTTAGTTCTATATTCATAGACTTCTCAATGATGTTGAGGTAATCAACAGATCCGTCTATAGTAGTTAGGGTCCACATTTGATTTCGTCAGCAGCAGGAGAATGGAAGCACCCTTCCATTCTCTTGGATAATACCCATCTAAAAACATATTGTTGAAGAACTCTTTAAGGTAGCTAGCAGTAACCTCAGGAACGAAATGGAGGACCTTTGGAGGACACGAGTCCCAGGGCGATCCAGATCATGTCTGACTAAGGATAATCATGACAAGTGATTCCGAAATGGGATTAAAAATGTCAAAAATAAAGTGGAAACTGCTAGTTTATCTGTAGAATTTATTCCCCCAAGAATAGAGGAGCTGGATCCCTCTATGCGCTCTCCCACCGCCAGATGAGTGGTGGTAAAAGAGTCTGAGACTGCTTAACCTTTTGCCTGAAAGAAACCTGCTTGAAAATCACAGAATTCTTGATCTGCTCCAATGTTTTTCTGTTCAGGGAGTTTACTCAACTTCTGTACTGTAGAAAAAAGTTCTTTAGGAGTAATTGAGGGAGGCTCTGATTTTAGTGGATGAATAAAAAACGTTATTTTGTACTCCACTACAGCTTTTTTATAGGAGACTTTGTCATTATGATCTAAATGAGTGTGCCACTACCTTTCAAGCCTAGTGCAGATTTGTTTCTGTCATCTCTGGCACTCGTCAAACCATGTCTCGGAAGGAGAGTTCCTTTTATTGGTTGCAGTTTTTATAAGTGCCAAGATGTTTAGGTTACCAGTAATCCAATTACGGTAGATATTAGTGGTCTCATCCAGGTCCACCGGAATTCCAGGTTTAGAGTCACGCAGGTGAATCTTAAGATTTTCTGAGGTAATTTTATGCCAAGGGCGACTTGACAATTTGGCCGAGGAGGTGGACGGCGGCTCAACTGCCACATGTGGAAAGATACTTAACATCACAGCTGAGTGGTCTGACCATGCCAGAGGGAGAATGAATGAGATTTTTAGAAAAGGGGTTAGTTGAAAAAATGCCATCCAAAGAGTACCCGGCCAAAAGTGACCGGCTTTTAACTAGCTGTGAGAGACCTGCAGTTTCCAGAAAGTCAATGGAAGCAGCGGTGTCTCTATCAGCTGAATCTTCGAGGTGGAAATTAAAGTCTCCTAAGATAGTAAAGTCAGACAAATTAACTTTTATATCAAGCAGTTGACTGCTGCTATACAGAAATGCCGTACTAGGTCCTGGGGGCCTATACATTAAAACCCTGTTAAAGGAATACTGGTTAGTCCCTTGCTCACTTTGCCACTGGATTCAAGCAAGCCGGCTGAAGACGGCTGGAATGCCAGAAACCCGTCCTCTGAAGCTTGTTTCCGGTCCAGGGAAGACATGGCTTGGCAGTTCGGGCTGGACTGTTCCCATGAGGCACAGGGTCAGACTGATTTGCATATAGCCATGTCTGAACTGGGCTGGCAGAGTGGGCTAAAGAACGGTGATGGATTAAACCCAGATCTTTTGACTGGGTATGAGTGTTTGATTGATTCAGATGCTCCGTCCATCACCACCCCCTTTTGTACCGCTTTTGGCCGCGATAAGTGTGGCAGGGTATGCTCAGACGTGAGTCCCTTGCTCACTTTGCCACTGGATTCAAGCAAGCCGGGCTGAAGACGGCTGGAATGCCAGAAACCGGTCCTCGGAAGCTTGTTTCCGGTCCAGGGAAGACATGGCTTGGCAGTTCGGGCTGGACTGATCCCATGAGGCACAGGGTCAGACTGATTTGCATATAGCCATGTCTGAACTGGGGTGGCAGAGTGGGCTAAAGAACGGTGATGGATTAAACCCAGATCTTTTGACTGGGTGTGAGTGTTTGATTGATTCAGATGCTCCATCCATCACCACCTCCCTTTGTAGCGCTATGAAAGAGCAGTAGACATTTCTACTCTCTGCCATTAACACGGCACAGTGCAGCAAGTTGCCTTGCTATGTTGAGTTCAGTGAAAGGTTAGTAAATCTGGCCCTACATCTGTAATCATTGACATAACCATGTACAAACATTAGAGTGAACAAATAATAATAAGAGACTTGGGGCTAGATGTAGGTAATAGCAAATTACTGAATGGTAAATACCAAATTTTACCAATTCAGTATTTACTAATCAGTAATTGCTATGTAGAAAAAACAATCGGTAAAAATACTGAATCGGTAAGATTCGGGAATTACCGATTCGGTAATTACCGAATCAGTATTTGCCATTGATTCCTATGAGCCTTGAAGCCCATAGGATTCAATAGCAAATACTGATTCGGTAATTACCGAATCGGTAAAAATACCGAATTTACAAGGGGGACAGGGTGTCACTTTGACACCCTGTTGCACCCCTGTTTCTGGCTTGTGTGCCATGTGACACACATACATGCCCTTAGGGCATGTATGAGTGCCACATGGCACAGGTGTACATGCACAGATGTGCATGTACACAGAAATTCGTAATTTACCACCCATTAGTATTGGGTGATAAATAACGAATTTCTAAGGGCCTGTGGCACTATAAACTGTGCCACCTACATATTGAATTACAGAATCGGTATATTTACCGATTCGGTATTTTACCGAATCGGTAAATTTACCGAATCAGTAAATATACAGATTCTGTAATTTTCTAGCCCCCTACATTACAATACCCAAATACCGGTCGGTAACGGCCAAAATCGGCTGTAACCGACCGGTATTTGGGCTCCTACATCTGGCCCAAGGTAAACAAGGCGGGTACATCTGCCTTGAAGTTTACTCATAATGGCTTGTGAACATTTGCTTTAATGTAGAATGGCTTTTGGAAGATGGATGATCAGTGCTGTGTAAAGAGGACAACACCATCACCCCTGGTCTTTATTTTAGCCTATAAAGTGGGTATCAGTTTCTACTTCCATCTTGTCATTTGGTACACACACACACTACATTTGATGCTCCTGGGCTCAAGGGAATTGTAGATATTTAGATAAAATCAAAAGGACTATGTGAGCTGGTTGCCTGTCTGTAATGTCCACTCCTTGTGCTCCCCTCATACTCTGGGAACATACAGGATACTACTGGCAGGCTAAATGTGATGAGGGATCAATCCTGAGAAGTCTTTGGGGACAAAAGGTGCAGATCACTTCCACTCTCACCGGCATTGTGGTGAATCAACATTTATGAATAACATGCCAACAATATTTGAGTAAAAGGGGTCCATTTCTCAGAGTAGTCAGCATGCACACTTGTAAATAGAAAACATATTTTGTGTAGTCTGTTAATGTATGGCTGTGCTAAGAGACCTTAGTAATATACTATATGTGGTACAATTGTAGTCATTCAAGCAGTGCAAAAAGTAGAGAAGAACACAGTCTCACTTACTTTCCATGGCAAAGTGAAATGTTCAGAGAATTCACTGCAAGTACAGAACACAATTATATGCACAAACAAACCTCGCTTGCCTCCAGTGGACACGTAGATACCCAGACATTTCTCGAAATGTTAAACACGTTGCTTTATATTCTAGGTGGAAAATTAGACTGATAATTGGATCTAATTCTAGAATAAATTAATTTGATTTAATTATTTGACACTTTTAATTATCTAGGTATTTGAAACTTGATGTTCTGGGATTTATATTAGCTTCAATGAAGGAACTGAAGACTGCAAAACAGCTATAAAGTGTACTGTGGAGACTGGCATTTGAGACGTTCCTAAAGTAAGGCAGCATTCATTGTCGCATTCGCTATTGTGAAGATTTGTTACATTTCAAACTATGTCAACAACTTTATAATTGATGACCATCCCATCTACTATTTCTTTTGAGGTTGAATATGTTTTATTTGAAGATTCATAAATCAACAACAATCTACATGATAAGTATAAAACAATAACAATAAAACTTAAATAGTAATATGATTATTAAAGACATTAGCACCTGATACAAAAGTTTATGACTATAATGTAGTCATATAATTTTATATAAACCATAAACAGACAGGGGAAAGAGAGAATGGGGAGAGACAGAAATAAGAAAGAGGAGAGTAAAAGATAGGAAGAAACAGTGGGAGAAGTATAAATATGAGAACTAAGATACAGGTGAGTGAGGGGATAGATATGTATTAAGAGGTAACCAATATAGATCCGATTTAATCTTCTGGCGTACTGATAATGATGAAACATTGGCTATTCTATGCTTATCGCATATAAAATTTCACTATGTTGATATAGATAATATAGAAGTATTTTTGTAACAGGAACGTATAACCTTAAAAGCAAGTGCCATGAAAAGAACAAACAACAGAGGTTTAGGTGACATATGAATAAAGTCAGGTGACACAGAACAAAAGAAAACATTCTGAATATATAGTTGGGCTGTAACTGGCATTTCTGAGCCATATCTTCTTTCCATTACTGTTTCCTGAGGATTTCTGCTACACACCTATTGCTATGGGGAAAGGATACTTCCACAAACATCTTAGTTCCAAGTGGGTAGACCAAGAGTCACTGTTGCTTCTGGGGACTCTAAGTCCTAGTATCGCCCTTGAGCACCCCAGCTGGAAATAATTAACTGAGGCTTTTAACATTCACTGCAGTCCCGGCGGGCGGGATATGCCTGGATGTCATCCAGGCAATGAATGGCCTAAGAGTGGGCCCATCTAACCCTGTCCAAGCCCGTAGGAGGCTGTGTTGGGCCATACCCCTTTGACTATGATTTTTGGGCCCCTGTTTCTGACTGTCCATTAATGTGAATTTTTAAAGAGACATAGGGTGCATTTATCTGACTCGCTGTGTATGGTGACTCATTTGACATAGCAGCTCTACGTGGACATGGCAAGCCTTTTGTTTACTTTTGCTTCCATACCCTGGCCGCCATTCACAAGGAGTCTACTATGACCTGTACAATTTTGCAGACTGGGGCATTGCTTTGGGTAATCTAATTTTGCATACTGGGGCATTGCTTGGGGTAATCTGCATAAGGCGGTTTATAGTACTGTCTGTCTCTTCAGGTATATGAACCTTTTCCAACTAGTTCTTCTGTGTTTGTGATTGTTAGCTTACAAGGTACTTAAGGAGTGCTGGAACTTTTGCTTTGAGGCACAAGATTGTATATCAGAACCTTAAGACAGGGTGAGCTTCTTAATTTGTATCTTTGATTGCCACATATAATGATCCTTTTACTGTTTTTAATTATAAGGAGGGGGACTAGTTTTGATATCTCCATGTTGTATAATTTTGGGTATTGTATTATTACTTTGGAGGTCGTTTTAATTTCCTTGGAGTACCATATAAAGTCTTAGCACTTTCCAAATTTGAAGATGCGACAGGGTTTCCTTGTTTATTTTCTATTTTTACTTCGAAGGCTTCTTGAACAGCAAGCCAAGGTATTGGTTGGGGTAGAAGCCTGGAGACAGTGTCTGCGAGTCTTAGACACAAAAGCTACAGCAATCTTGGGCTGTTGTAGTCTATTGTTTGCTATTTTATACATTCACTTCTCTGTATTATTGATCAAATATGGGTAAGCAGAAGGCTTTAGATTTAGTTTCCGCTGCAAGTAAACCTGCCAATTGTGTCATAAAGGCTAGAAATCCTGGTACCCTCAGTCAGATTGATGATTTAATAGAGGAAGTGGAGACTAAATTGAACTCTCCAGACCCCGGTGCATCTTGGAGAAAAGGGAAGTATGCAAAAACTACTGTCCCTGAAATGTTTGGAAAAAAACATGATGGGGTTCAGATGGGCAGCAGTATATCCCTAGCACTGTTAGTTAATTTCAACATAGAAGATCACTGCCCACAGGTCAGCCATCAGCCTCCACTTGAACCAACAGTAGTATGTGTAAGTGGATGCCTCCACTTGAAAGCACAATGGGTGAGCCCCATGTGGGGGTCAGAGAAGATGGGGAGGCTTGTGTTACAATCATATCTCATGAGGCCACATCAGATCTGTATGAAGTTGTAATGGCTTTCTGGGAGGAGATAGTGGGATTAAAAGTTGTGGCCAACTCCCTTGTGGGTCAACAAAAGTCCTCAATCCAAATGCTAGCTAATGTTATTAGATCACAGAGTCTTGCCATCACCTCGGCCCCCACCTAGATATCCGCCCCTTCCCTATCTCTTGTACCTCAAGTCCCAGATAATGCTGTCATAGCAGCAGCTTGTCCCAAATCGGCTTCTGAATTATCTAAAAGATGTAAGGTGTGTTCCTTAGGGGAGCAAGGAAAAAACACCCTCAGTGGAGGTACCCAAAGGCCAGATTTTCTAGATCTCCCTCCTGATTACACCCTGTATGTGGTAGGTTTTGTAAACATGGCCCCAATTACCTCAGACACTGTGGATGGTTTTTTGAACCAAGGAATACGGTATCGCATTGGATGTCTCAATCCAAATGCTAGCTAATATTATTAGATCACAGAGTCTTGCCATCACCTCGGCCCCCACCTAAATATCCGCCCCTTCCCTATATCTTGTACCTCAAGTCCCAGATATTGGTGGTATAGCAGCAGCTTGTCCCAAATCGGCTTCTGAATTATCTAAAAGATGTAAGGTGTTTTCTCTAAGGGAGCAAGGAAAAAACACCCTCAGCGGATGTACCCAAAGGCCAGATTTTCTATATCTCCCTCCTGATTGCACTGTGTATGAGGTAGGTTTTGTAAACATGGCAGCAATTACCTCAGACACTGTGGATGGGTTTTTTGAACCAAGGAATAAGGTATCGCATTGGATGTCTTGAAAGGTAGGCATAGAGACTTGTATTCACACACAGATAAATATGGCCTTTAGAGTGGGATGGGTGGGTCACCGCCCAAAATCTTGCAATGTGTACTGTATAGTGGTTAATTTTAAAAATCAGATGGGCCACTGCAAGAATGTTGACCTCTTATCAGGGTGCCCCAGACCAAGGGATAAGCCTGTGCCCATTCTTTTTTTTATAGATCAAGGAAGGACCTAAAGAAAAGTGTCCCCCTCAGTGTCTCAAACGCCTAACTCCCTTAAAATGGCACGGGAAGGTCTTATCAGAGGTCTCATGCCCACCCTGTTCACCCAGATCAAGATCTATATACTAATCTTCAGGTAAAGATGACAGGTAGTGCGTCAATGTCTCAAAGGGCTCCTATTCAGGAACTTTTTGTTCCTTTTACTGCTTCCATCAGATGTGAGCTCCTGGGTACTCTGGAGGAAGTAGACTGACTGCATAATCAAAATGTGGGATCTGTTAGCTCAACCAAAGTAGCCAAGCACTTTTTGGCAGCTTTCAATCGGGGGAACCGATGGAAGCTATGGTTACTCTTATTGTCTTTGGAGGTAGAGCAAGCATTCATTTCTTTTATGGTGGCCTTCATAGATATATATTGGATTCACAAATGAGGGTGCTTGCACAAAGAGCTTTCCCATCCCACATGGAGTGCAAATGGGTTGTATCCTAGCCCCTTTTTGGTTTATTATCTACATTAATAGCCTGGAAACAACACTAATAAAAGAACAGGGATACCCTCCTAGGGTGGGTTTGTGGGCGATCCCATTCCTCTTATATGCGGATGATGCCCTCCCTTTTTTAAGGACAGTATGGTCTCCAAGGCAATCTATATTTTTACGCATCTTTAATGGAGGGCTTCAGATTGTCTGTAAATTTTGCAAAAACCTTTACAATGTTGTTGGGTATCACACCTGTTAAATTGAGGTGTCACTTTTGTCAGAAAGCTAGAATTGTCCAGGTGGGCTATTTTAATTACCTGGACATCCTGTTTGATGACAAATCCTCCTGGGGCCCTTACCTTTACTCGAAGAAGTCTGCCTTTGCCAGGCTATGTGGAGCAGTTATGGATTTCAGCTCATGGGTGGGCAGGAAACCTGTGAAAGCTTTTATCCAGGTGTACAAGACCAAGTGTGTCTCAGTGGTTAGTTATGGCAGCGACCTCTGGGGTACTGGGATTGTGACATGATACAGGGGGAAGGAAACAAGTTCCTTAAGTGGCTTTTGGGTGTCCCACTGTGTACTTTCACATTTGTGGTCCAGGAGGAACTTGGCATTAGTTACATCTCAGACCTTCTCAAACTAAAGCCTTTATTGAGCTGGATTTTTATCTGGCGAAAGAGTGAGCCCATACTTAAAAATTGATTATACTGGACTGCCTTTAATTAGATAACCACATGGGTATCCCAAGGCGATATCACATAAAGTCTGCCGGCCCAATTCACACAGGTAAAGTTAGAGGAAAGTCTAACTTTCCAACTTTTTGTATTCACAAAGGGCATTTACTAGTAGTAAATGCCCTTTGTGAATACCAAAAGTCATAAAGTTAGACTTTTGTCTAATTTTACTTTTGTAAATCAGGCCCTGGATTTTTAGCCTTGGGTTATCTCACCCTTTTTTTGTGCACCCAGCAGGGATTACTAAAGATGACTACCAGTGGGTTAAGCAAAACTTTCTACTGCATCTATTGTTTAACTGCGAGGATATTGAGAATTGTGAACAATCGGTTCCAGCTTACTTGCTGACACAGACAGTGAGCTCTCATGAGACATACCTAACCTGGGTAACTAACAAAAACCATCCACATATTTTCTACAGCGTTTGGATGATTGTGTTTTTTCCCACTAGTTAGTTTTCCTAAAGGATGGGTGGTAGGTGGCCGCTTTGGCCCAGCGGGGTGTGACAGTTTCTCAGGGCAGTCACTGTTGCATGTTATGTTTTGTAGTTAGTATACTATTCCAAGAAAAAGGTATTTGATCCCAATCTTGAAGGAGGCCAAGTTTACTCAAGTGAGACCGGCCATGCTTTTCCTTGCCATGATGGGGATGTTCGCACATATATATGTATGGGTCACATTTTGTGGTAAAGATTCAAGGTGCCTGGCCATAACGCACCTGTTTTTCTTAAAGAATGTATTTATTATTATCACAATCTGTACATCAGATCAGCTGGTACTTGTTGATAGTCCGATCTGCTTTTTACCCATTGTGCATTGTAAATTGGTAGTTGGTGATAGCCTGACTCACCTTTTATGTACTTTGCATTGTGAGTTATGTTTACATGCATGTATTTGTCTTTATTGTGTTTTTACTATGTTTTATATATTTTATGGTTATTTATTTAACCAAATAAAGATTGTTTTCCTCTTCTACTTGAATATTACATTGGAAGAGCTTTAAACATTTGGACCATATAGCTTTCCATAAATTAAACACATGAGAGTAATAGTAGAGTAATTGAGTTAAAGTACCATTGGAGGTAGAACGAGACCAACATAATGAAAAAGTAGTTGGATCAGGTTTTGAGACACATTCAGGAGCAATAACAGCTCTATTATAAACAAAAAATTGAGATTGTGTGACATGTGTAGATTTGGAGGTGTTAAACACCCTAATCTATATTTTATCACATAAATGAACAGGGAACAACACAGAAAGGTCAGTTTCCCACAATAATTCAATAGATTGTTTTAATCATACAGTAGATGGAAATAACATTTTGTAAATATAAGCAGCTTGGGAAGGGTATTCTGAGCATTATTGGTGTCAAGAGCATGGCTGTCGCAGGGTCAGGAGGATAAGTACTAGTGATTAAAAAAGATTGAAGAGCAGACAATATGGAAGTGGTAATATTTCCAATGTATTGGGGAACATGGCGGCCAGCTAGGTGCCGGTCACAAGCTGTGAGCAAGGATCGCCTCTGCTACTGGGATGCTGGGTCATCTCTCCCGCCCTCCCCCTTACCGCGCTGACTGGCACTGATCCGGGTGTGGTCCAGTCCATCTGGCTTGTTTGCCTCACGGACCGTGTTGACTGGAGACCGGAGACCGGAAATTCCCAGTGCCTGCGGTGGCTGTAAGTTCATGCATGCAACCGCCGAGGTCATCGCCGAGGTATGCAGCGGTTTCCCTTGATGGTCTGTAGCCCGCTGGAGACTGCCGCGGCCTCACCTGCTTCTGTTGGGATTCCTTGGAGCCGCTCGGGGTGTTCTGTGGCTGTTGTTCTGCCCGCAGGTGAAACTCCCTGGAGGGACCCGATGTGCGCAAGTTGCCTGCAAGTAAAAGGTGGGTGAGGAGGGAAGACAGAAGGCAGAAGGCAGCTTATGAACTGCTGTCGGAGGTGCATTGGAAATAATAGTGAAAAAAAAACAGCAGAACATCGGCTTTTGAGAAGCAGCTGAAAACGTGCAGTTTCCAGGGGGTTGGTTTTGATTTTGAACATTTTACTTTGAGCATTTTAATATTCAGCTGCACATACAGGGAAAGAAAGTAGTTTTGACCTTTTCGTTTGAATTTCAACTAGCCTATTAGTCATTTCTCCGATACAGCTTGATGTTTGAAAACCCGGTAACTATGTTCCACAAAGCTGCTGGGGCTTTGGAGGAGCTTCGTCGTGTACAGTGTAGCGTAATAGGGGGAGATATTCTCTATAGCATGGGCCTGCTCAGGGTCGCCACCCATATTACATCAAGCAAGGGCAACCTCGGGTCAAAGCAGGACCCCTATCCTCAGGTAGGTGTAGACCCAATTAGACCTACAGGACTAAGATTATCCCCTTTTTCTTCTTCTGACTCCTCTACTTATCGTCTGGGGTTTCGTAAGCATTCCTTAAAAGGAAGATATGAACCACAACTTTATTCCATGGAGGTAGCTAGTCCCAATCGTGCTCAACAGTTGAGTTTGCCAAAAGAAGTGGGGGGCAAAGGGCAGGTACAGGTGCAGGTACATACAGCAAAATCTGATATTCTAGCCAGTTTATGTCCTATTTCCCACCCCAGTGCCTCTATCCCTCCCTCTACGTCATATACTGAACCTTCTCGGGCGAGAAGGTATAAATTAAGATCACGTAATCCAAGGCCAAGGTCGCGTGTAAACGCGCAGAAAGACAGTGGAGGATAGCCTTTGCCACTCAAGCTAAAACTGACTATGCAACTAGCAGACGCACCTATCACAGACTTATCAGGAAGGCTAAGACGAATTAAGGAGGCAGAAAATTCCACGAAGGAACTGTTTTTAATTTATGAAACTCTCTCAGCAGGGAAGCCTGCGGCAGTTCCTGAAGAACTCCGCACGGTGGGCAGCTGCAATCGAATAGCAGAATTTTTCGCTAACAAAGTAGCGAAGATTTACTCTGCTTTTCCGGGCCAAGCTAGCAAAGGCCCTGAGTTCAAGGAGGAAACCAGGATGAGGGGGGATCAATGGATATTGACCACATTCACTACCCCGCCCACTGAGGCACTCATACAAATCTGTGGATCTATTAAATCAGGCTCTCCTAGGGACCCCACCATTCCTAAATGATTGGTGGGAAGTTTGCATGTGTTGGAGCCTTATATCCGACATCTCCTCGACATCTCTTTTGAGACCCATACTGTTCCTATCGCCTGGAAACGGGCGGTGGTTCTCCCTCTGCAAAAAAAACCTAACATCAGTTATGACAAACTAGAAAATCTCCGTCCCATCTCTTTCCTGCCATATATGGCGAAGGTTGCAGAGAAAACTGTAAATCTTCAACTGATAAACTTTGTAGAAGAGGCCTCTCTGCTTCATGACTCTCAGTTTGGCTTCCGTCCTCGACACTCGACGGAGTCAGCACTTCTTATGGCAGTAGAGACTTTACGACAGGGCATGGATGAGGGCCAGACCATGGCCATGATTCTCCTGGACCTAAGCGCTGCTTTCGACACTGTAGCACATTCCATCTTGCTACAGTGTCTGAATGATGGTGGGGTATCGGGAGCAGCGCTTAGATGGATCCAGTCTTTTCTCACACATAGGTGCTATCAAGTCCGCCTAGGAGAATTGTATTCAAGGGAGATCATGTTGGGCCAGGGCGTCCCTCAGGGTTCGTCCCTGAGCCCAACCTTGTTCAATCTTTATGTATCCCCGCTGGCGGCGATAGTTGAGAGTCATGGCCTGCGCCTGGTATCCTATGCCGACGACACACAGCTGGTCATCTCCCTTACACGCATGCCCGGTCTTGCGGCGGACAGTTTCAGAGTTTGCATGCAATAACTGGCAACCTGGATGTGCCCCCACTGTTTGAAGCTCAACGGTAGCAAGACCGAGGTACTCGTGGTGGGAGGAGGTCCATCTGTTTGGTCGTCAGCATGGTGGCCACCCTGTCTGGGAGATATCCCTATTCCCTGTCAGGAAGTAAGGAATCTAGGAGTGTGGCTTGATGCTGGCCTTGCCTTTGGCCCCCAGATCGGCCGGGTGGTGGGGGTATGCTTTGGAGTTCTGAAGACCTTGAGGAAGGTCTTGGACCTCCTACCCATTACAGCGCGGCGGACTCTGGTGCATGCCCTCGTCACCTCACGCCTAGACTACGGCAATGTGCTGTCCTTGGGGTCCACCTGTAAGGTCATCAACCACCTGCAGGGGTTGCAGAATGCAGCTGCTCGCTTAGTTTTGAGGTTTCCTAGGAGATCTCCCTCTAAAACAGCGCTCCAGGCTTTACACTGGCTTCCTGTCAGGAGAAGGGTGGAGTTTAAGGCTCTATCTATGTGTCACCGTATTTTGAGCGGTAAAGCCCCTGTTCCGCTACAAAGTCTGGTCGCTCGGTATGAGCCTCTGCGGGACCTGCGCTCCTCTCGTACTGGGCTTTTGAAAGTTCCAAAAATAAAGAAGGCTCGTATGGGGGGCAGATCCTTTAGGTATCTGGTCGCCAAGAAGTGGAATTCCCTGCCTATAGAGCTACTTTTGGAGATATCAGAGTCCATCTTCAGAATGAAACTTAAGATGCACCTATATGCAGGGTAGGCTACTGTGATGGCTGCTTGGACTGTCTTTTCCACTTACCATAGCGCGGGGACACGCCGGGGCGCGTAACCAACCGCTTTATAAATCTCCCTAATAATATTAATAATAATAGTGATTGTTTTGGAGGGGGGTCAGGCAACACAGCAACTCCGAGCTAGGGAGAGCGATCAAGGCTAAGCCAGACAAACAGTTAAACAGAGGCTGGTTGTGAATAAAGCCAACAAATCAGCTAATAAACCAGTCAAGCTTACGCCTGCAAGGAGCCAAAAGAAAACAAAGAATCTAGTCCCCATAAAAGTTGCTCCTTCATTTGATGGCTAATCCCCAGGGCAATCATGACCACAATAGGCGGGGTGGTTCTAATGTCACAGTAGAGGAAGGTGGGGAGGCAGTAGACTCCTCTATTATACTCTCCAATCATTTTGCACCTCTGAGTACTCTGCCTGTATTAAGTGGGGAGGAAAGACATGACGAAATCAAGGAGGTAGGGTCAGCTCCGCTTGAAGTGGGACCCCAAAGTGAAGAAACGGTTCAGGGCCTAATAAAACGACTGACACTGTAAATGGGGGCCCGCTTCTCTATCTCGGAAACAAATACAAAGAAAATACAATACACCTGCACTGACCTAGAAGAAAACCTCCTGGCACTCACCCACAGGATGGACGACCTAGAACAAAAAGTAGGGAGCCTCGGGCAAGAGGCTAAGAACAACGCCCAAGAGATTTCGAGATTAAAGGAGAAAGAGCGAGACATGGCAGAAAGACTGGAGAGGCTGGAAAATATGTCTAGGAGGAATAATATTAGGATCTTGGATCTAAAAGAAGGGCTGGAAGGAGATAATCTTATGTTATCAGTATCCTGACTAATGCCTTCCCACAGATTGCATCTGCCTCAGTCTGGGATGTAGAAATACAGCGAATACATAGCGACCCCTTCAGACTAAACCCAGCTCGAAAAAAACCTAGAAAGATCTTGGTATTTATGCAGTCCTACACGCTTAAGGAGCAGTTACTGGGGGCGGCTCTTAAACTTAAGGCTATACAGGTGCAGATATCTCCCGGGTCACTGAGGACAGGAGGTGGGAGTTGGGAAAAAGGATGGCTGCATTAAAGCATGGGTATTCACAAACTTTCTCTCGGGGGCCAAATTTGCAGTGTGGTTTGTGTCCGAGGGCCGCACCGGTGGGGGTGGGGTCAGTGGGGGAGTGGGCGGAACTAGAGCAAGAAAAAAAACTGTGACCATGAGGTTGATCACAGGTCCCTGCAGTGGACGCCTTCGTCCACTGTGCCACCAGACCCGGCATACACACATCTCTCTCTGTCTCCCTCCCTCTCTTTCTCTCTCTCTCTCTCTCTCCCTCTCTCTCTGTCTCCCTCTGTCTCATTCACTCTGACTCGCTCACTCCCTCTCACTCCCTTTCCCCATCTCTCCCTCTGTCTCACTCACTCTGACTGTCTCACTCGCTCTCTTCCTCTGTCTCACTCACTCTGTCTGTCTTACTCCCTCTCTCTCTGTCTCCCTCTCTCTCATTGTTTCCTTCTCCCTTACTCTGTTTCCCTCTCCCTCACTCTAATTTCCTCTCCCTCACTCTATTTCCCTCTCCCTCACTCTGCCTTGAGGTTCTACGATTTCAGATTTCGTCCCGTATCTAGGCGCCATTTTGTGTCCTGTGGCGATTTTGTGTTGCCCTCACTCAGGCAGCACGGCGGACAATGTGCTTTTGCTTTTCCAGCTGCTACGTGTCCTTTCAGTTAAAAAGTAACTCCATTGTCCTTGTTCATGAAACCCGATGTCAGGGTCTGGCTGAGTTTGTTAATCAATGTCTGGCTCGATTGATCCCTGTCTCATCCGACTATTTGCCCTCTCCTATTCTTTCCTTATACTATCTTATCCGACTGGCCTTCGCTATTCTCTCCTTGTATGCTCCTATTACACAACCATCCTTTGAGACAACCTGTGCAGCAACCTGTTGTTCAGCCAGGAGCTCCGGCTCCCCCACAATTGCCTCTTCCAGTATTACCGCCTGCACCTCCTTTGCCACCAACTTCTGTACCTCATTCTCCTTTGCCTTCTGTGTCTCTTGCAACGGGTAGTCCTTCTCTTCCTTTGCTTAATACCGCGTCTCCAGTTTTACTCCCTACTTCTCCTCCGATTCGTAATCGATTAGTTGATACTGTCTCTGGTCTTTTCTCCCCCCTCTTTGGCCCGTTTAATAGGACTCCTGCTTTCTTTCAAAGGCAATCCCATAGCCAAATCCCAGATTCTGAGGAACGAGTTGTATTTGACTCCCTCGCTCATAAATGGATGATGAATGGTTCACTGTATAGTGTACCCGATATATTGAGTACCTATCTCCAGTGGAATGCGCCTACGCAGAGATGCGTATTTAATGTTATGTGTGACGCACTTATTAAAGGATTGGAGGATATGGAGTTGGATGTAACTCCTCAGGGTCCATTGGATATACAGGACAGGTTTGATAAAGGACTTATTGTGGATCCTGACGTTGAAGGTGCTATACAGACACTTGTTACTTTCAGGTCCTTATATCTTCCCGGACTATTCCCGAACCTGATCCTGCAGTTAGACAGCAAACGAAGAATTATCCTATGAGAGAAGTTCCTCCAGTATGGAGGGAAGAGGTTCCGCAAGCGGGTAATGTTCCAGGTGTCCATGCTCATTTCCAGCCTATATGGGTACATGTCCCTTGGAAACGAGCTGAAGTTTTAGCACTTAAGCAGTCTTTGCCGGACCCTCGTAAAAATCCTGCTGGTTATTATAAGAGCTGTCCCAGACTGTTGATGCATGTATTATGAATTTGGCTGATATTGATATGCTGATGGGGAATGTAGTTCCACAAGCATTGTGGGCTCGGATTCGTAGAGAGGATCATGATCAGGCTTTGGGTGGTACTTGGGCAGATATAGTTGCCCCAGATGCAGCACAAGTGGGTGGTGCTAAGCCAGATGATTTGATTACACAGTTGCCTGGTAGAATGATAACTTTAATGAAGACAATGATGCCTGCCTTACGCATTAACTGGGATAAGTTAGCTGCGTGTAAGCAGAAGAAAGATGGGAGTGTTTCTGATTTCTTTACTCGGTTTGAGGAGACATTTATTGATCATAGTGGTCAGGATTTGAGTACTGAAGGTGGATAGCGATTATTTGTGGATACATTTGTCTTTAATCTGCTTCCTGAATTGTCCCATAAGTTGAAAGATTCGGAAAGCTCTTGGGCTGTTTCTTCGTCTGCCCAAATATTAGCTACTGCTCAGTATTATGAGAATAGGGACAAAGAAGAAAAAGATAAGGCTGAGAAGAAGACTAAGGATTTAAAGACGAAAGTTCTTCTTCAGCAGGCTTATCCCCCTCGTTCTGGCCAGCATCAGTTCCAGCAAACTATTCAGTCTCAGAGGTTGCAACAGAAACCAGAGCCTTTTGTTCCGCGACCTTTCCTTGGTTCTAATCAGTGTGCCTATTGTAAAGAGGAAGGCCATTTTAAGAATAGCTGTCCGGTTTTAATGCAGCGTAATGGTGGATTTCAAGGGTCGCGAGGCCGTGGTGGTTTTCAATCAGCACCTAGGGGTAGAGGGCGAGGTGCGTTGCCTAAGGGGCAGCGTTCCTTTCCCCCTCAGAATTCTTCGAATTATTTTGATCAACAGAATACTAAATCTGCGCAATATTACAATGATGATTATTGTGTTGAAGGTGAAGTTCAGGATTTTCATTCTAGTTAGGACAGCCGTGGACAAAGTAAGAGAGTCGTATCAGTTTCAGTGGATCAGAATGGGCCTTATGTTGAGGTAGTTGCTTTGGGTGTTGCAGAGCCATTTATTTTGGATACTGGTGCAATGAGAAGTTCTATGATCCATTCAAAACTCCCTGGGGCACCTTTGTTTGGCTTAACAAACGTTTCTGTAGGATTTTCTGGCACCCCAGTTGCTAACCCAGTTTCTTGTCCTTTGCCTCTTTCGATTGGTTCTTACGATCTGGAAGCTCCACTTATTTTAATGACTGGTTGTGGAGAGAATTTGTTGGGTTTGAATCTTTTGAAACATTTTCATGCAACATTGTATTCTTCCCCCTCTGGTGTGCGTCTTACTTTGGGTGAGAAATTGGTTTCTCCTATATATCTATCGAAGGATAGTTTTCCGCCTGAGTTGCAATCTCTTCCTGCTACACTTTGGGCTACAGGTCTGAACGATGTTGGTTTGTTGCAGATTCCTCCTTATGTGGTTACTATTAAGCCTGATGTAAAGTTGCCACGTATTCCACAGTACAAGATTACTAATGATGTGAATGAGCTTTGATGTCTATGATTTATGATCTGGTCCAGAAGGGTGTGGTCGAAGAAACGAGAGGCAATGTTTGTAACAGTCCTGTTCTCCCCGTTCTTAAACGCAGCGATCCTTCTCAACCACCTGTGTATCACTTTGTGACTGATCTTCGGGAGGTCAACAAGATTGTTGTCCCCCAGTTTCCTGTTGTTCCAAATATCACTGCTTTGCTTACTATGATACCCACCTCAGCGGCATGGTTTTCTGTTATCGATCTGAAGAATGCTTTCTTTAGTATTCCTATTGCTGAGGAAAGTAGAGATATTTGTGGCTTCTCTCTCGGAGCCCGAAGTTTCCGGTTCAAGCGTGCTCCTCAAGGTTATTGTGAGAGTCCCTCCATTAACAGTCAGGCTTTGAAATCTCAGCTTGATGCGTTCATTTTGCCTCCATGTGCTACTTTGATTCAATACGTTGATGATTTGCTGATTGCTGCTGATTCAGAGGATGTTTGTAAAGATGTGACGGTCTCTTTGTTGCGTCATTTGTCTGACTTGCATCATAAAGTGTCCCCTTCTAAGTTGCAATATTGCCGCCAAGAGGTTACCTATTTTGGTCATCTCTTGTCGAAGGAGGGAAGACGATTGACCCCAGAACGAATTCAAGCGATCGCACAAATGTCTGAGCCAACCACACAGAGAGAGGTACGTGCCTTTCTGGGCATTACCTCATATTGTAGGCAATAAATTCCAAATTTTTCTTTGTTAGATCAACCTTTGTTGGCACTTACGTTAAAAGATACGCCACTTCCTCTCCCTTGGACCTATGAATGTCAAAAGAGTTTTTATGATTTACGCAATGTTTTGTGTTCTGCACCTGTGTTAGGTACTCCAGATTACAGTAAGCCTTTTACACTCTATGTGCATGAAAGAGAAGGTTGTGCGTTGTCAGTTTTAATGCAACAATATGGAGACAAACAACGGCCATGTGCCTATTTTTCGGCTACTTTGGATCCAGTAGCCAAGGCATTGTCTAGTTGTCTCAGAGCTACAGCAGCGGCAGCAATTTCTATTCATCAATCTGCTGGATTGGTATTGGACAACACCCTTGTTGTTATGGTACCACATACAGTAGATACTCTTTTGAATAGGACTAAAACACAACACCTCACGAGTGCTCGTTTGACTGGATATGAGTTAACGCTTTTGGCTAGCCATATACATATCAAGCGGTGTAATACTCTGAACCCAGCAACATTGTTGCCCATACCGGATGAGAAAGGCATTCAAGAACAGCATGATTGTTTTCTCAGAACAGAGGAGGAAATGAAAGGCAGAATAGATCTAAAAGATACACCACTTGTGGATCCGGACGGGATCCTATGGGTAGATGGATCTTGTTTCAAGCTTCCAAATGGTGAGACAACTGCAGCTTATGCTGTTACTACTTTGCATACGGTAGTAGAGACAGCGCGTATTGCACAGAATTCAGCCCAAGCAGCTGAATTAATTCCTTTGGCGAGAGCATGTGTTTTAGCAAAAGGAAGGAGAGTGAACGTCTACACTGATAGCCAATATGTTTTCGGTGTGGCTCATAGTTTTGGTCGCTTGAGGAAGGAAAGAGGATTCTTGACTTCCCATGGGACTAAAATACAGCATTGCCAGTTGGCGACTGATCTTCTCGACTCACTTGCTTTGCCTACACAAATAGCAATAATCAACTATAGCGCGCACAAAAAGATTACTGATGATGGGGGTCGTGGGAATGCTTTTGCGAATGAAGTAGCAAAAGAGACAGCGAGAGATGTTACAAGTCGTATGTATGTTGCTGGCCCTGCAAGATGGGTCAGAGAAGGAGGAATGTGTGAGGACACAATAGAGAGTGTGAGAATGATTCAAGAAGAGGCTACTGAGAAAGAGCTGAGTAAGTGGAGAGAGAGTACAGGAATGTTGGACGCGACTGGGTGTTGGACGGAATTGTCAGAGTATCAACGATGGCTGTTACTAGACGCCTATGTACTACCTATAGTTACTATGGCACATGGTCCAGCCCATATTAGTGCAAAGGGCATCTGTAAAATCTTGACTCCAGTATGGAAGAATGAAGGAATTTCTAAATGTGCAGAAAACGTGGTGAAGCATTGCATTGTTTGTTTAATGCATAATCCAGGAAAGGGAACGCCAACTCCAGCAGGTCATTTTGCTCCCCCTACGTATCCTTTCGAGGTATTGCAAATCGATTATATTCATATGGATCGTTGTAATAACCTCAAGTATGTTCTGGTGGTGGTTTGTGCCTTTTCCAGATGGATAGAGGCCTACCCCCTAAAGGACAATACTGCTTTGTCTACTGCCAAAGTCCTTTTGAAGGAGTTTTTCCATAGGTTTGGTTTGCCGCGCATTGTCTGGTCTGACAATGGGAGTGAATTCGTAGGCCAAATTATGCAAAAAGTATGTGCAGGTCTTGGTATTGAACAGAAATTCCATGCGGCAAACCACCCTCAGTCAGCAGGATTGGTAGAGTGCTATAACGGTACTCTCAAGCTCAAATTGGCAAAGATTCAGGCGAGCACAGGTCTCGCCTAGCCTGATGCCCTACCATTAGCACTTCTGTCTACGAGAACTACTGTGCATTCTCGTTTAGGTCTGAGTCCGTATGAGGTTGTTTTTGGGTGCCCAGCAAATGTCTGGGGAGTCCCTCGACCTAAAAAGTATTCTGATATTCCATACCCAATGCTGATTGACTACTTGCATGACCTCACCACTAAATTACGTGTTCTTCATCAACATGTTCAAAACGCTTTGCCAGAGGCCTCCGCAGACCCAGGTCATTCCATCCAACCTGGCGACTGAGTCTGCGTGAAAAACTTTCAGCGGAAAAAGAATTTGGAACCTCGTTGGGGCCCACCGCGACAAGTGCTGTTGACGACACGTACGACAGTGAAGGTCGTTGGGAAAAAGAACTGGGTCCATGGCGTGCACTGTAAGAGGGTACCTTTGCCTTTTGACCAGTGGATTCGTGAGGGCATAGGTGATAACGAAAGTGTAATAGTGCCGAGATTTGTACCGTTTAGTAGAGAACGCCTGGACCAAACGAACTCTGAGAAAGAAGACGACGACGTGTTACAGGAGGCCGTCCCAACACATCTGCGTTTGAACACGGTAGATCCAGAAGCCTTGTTTAAGGACCAGACGATCCTTAATAAGACTCGATATAATTTACAATCAAGAAAGACCAAAGACAATTGAACTTTTCCTTTTTATGATTTTTCTGATTATACTTTTTTTGAAAGACATTTAATGTGTTTTCTTCTACTATCCATCAAGTTGCAGGGTCACGGTAGGAGTCTTAAGCTGTGACATGAGTAGTGACATAGGATCTGCAGGACTTACAGTGTCATAGGACGGCCAACAACCACAGCTAAGTGATCTAGAAAGATTATCGTGAGCAACGCTTTAGAGTAATGGATACTAAAGTGGAAATTAATGATCAGACTGTAAATATGAAAGATAGATTTAAGAAACTAATGGTTAGTCCATGTGGAATAACCCTATGTATTCTGATATGCTTATGTACTTTATTAGCGTGTGGAAGTTGGGTTGTTTATGTTATACAGCCATCACCTGTCCCTACATCTGTCTTTTTATCTTTTCCTACTACTGGCTCCACACATCGGTTTTATACACTTTCAGAACACGAACAGATTAGGACAACCGAATACTTCAATAATTTGTTTATTCGGTTATTGCATCAAAACCAACTAGTGATGAATACTACTGATTGTTGGGTTTGCGGGCTCATGCCTCATAATACAGAGAGAGGCATGCCACATTTAGTTTTTCCATTCTCCTATGAAGGTTCCGCCTGGGCTTATTTGGCTATGTTCTCTAACCTTTATCAAAACCAGCTACGATATCCTCCTGGTAGTCCATATGGTGGTGGAGCAGACTTTCGTCACAGTACTTTGATTAAGGGAATAGTGACTATGGCTAAGATTGCTCAGATTAGTAAGATTCCCATAGATGAGAAAAGAGCATATGATGGATGGAATATGTCCCGATATGCTACTAGCCTCACAGAAAAGGCTAAATGAAGGAGCTCTCCGCCAATTTGGACTGTACCTCATCGAGGTAATTTCTGTTTACAAATTAATGGCCAGAATGTTAAAAATCAGCAGGAGAAGAGTATCTGTTCTCATACTTATGTCTATACACCTCAGATTCCCTCACCACTAGTGCCATCACAAGGCACATATTTTATCTGTCACGATAGAGCCTATTCATGGCTTCCTACTTATTTCTCAGGAACCTGTTATGTGGCTTTTCTTCTTCCCCCAACGTATACTGCTCCTTCAGGTCATTACAAGAAAGGACATGGCAGGGGAGTTATTGATCAGAAAGACACACCAGGACAGGAGGCAGCAGACTTCATTAAAGGGTTGCTTCCTTTCTGGGACCCAATGGCCAATAGCAGAGACATCAGACACTTAGCTCTGTTGTTGAGGCTACCATAAATGAAACTTCTGGAGCCTCGAGTAATGTGACAGCCGAACTTCAGGCGGATCGTCTTATGACGTTACAAAATCAGATAGTTTAGATATTATCCTTGCAGATCATGGTGGAGTCTGTAAATTGATCGGGTCTAGTTGCTGTGTTTACATTCCTGATAATGCCCCTACAGTATACCAAGCAATCTCCAAGTTACATACCATCCCCGAGTCTATACATCAGGACACGGGAGATTGGTCTGTGATGGGATGGTTTTGGGGACTACTGTCTACATGGGGATGGAAGATACTAACTTTCCTTGGAATGATCTTGGCTGTCATCTTCTCTTGTTGTCTTTGTGTGCAGTGTGGAACTGCAGTATGTGGTCTTTGTGCCACTATGTGTGTCCCGAAGCCTTCGTCACTGAAAACAGAGAATATTAGAATGATGCTACAGCAACAGCTCGATGACCTCATGGACATTGACATCGAATCAGATTGACTTGAGTCCCTGGTGTATTGCCTGAGTAATGGCAAAAGGAGGGTCTGAGGTTCTACGATTTCAGATCTTGTCCCGTATCTAGCCGCCATTTTGTGTCCTGTCGCCATTTTGTGTTGCCCTCACTCAGGCAGCACGGTGGACGATGTGCTTCTGCTTTTCCAGCTGCTACGTGTCCTTTCAGTTAAAAGTAACTCCATTGTCCTTGTTCATGAAACCCTATGTCAGGGTCTGGCTGAGTTCGTTAATCCATGTCTGGCTCAATTGATCCCTGTCTCGGCCGACTATTTGCCCTCTCCTATTCTTTCCTTATACGATCTTATCTGACTGGCCTTCGCTATTCTCTCCTTGTATGCTCCTATTACACAACCATCCTTTGAGACACACAAATACGTCCTGCCACCTGCAAGAGCGGATTGTGGACACCATCACTGATTAATTTGTTGGGAGGGGTAGCACACAGGGTCTGAGAGAGGGGCGTATTTGAGACACCTGATAGCTTGTTTTCCAACTTTTCTCATTGGTTCGTTTTGTATGTGCAAAGAGTGGGATATTGTAAATGTGTTTCCTATAAAAGACTGTGCGCCAAGGATTGAAGTGGCAGTCTCCTTAGAATCCACCCTGAGTGTAACTTCTGGGACAACTGTGCTTAGCTGCAGCTAATAAACCTGGCTTCCATGCTCAACGAAGTGTCTCGTGTCTCTGTCAGTTACAAGACAGGTCAACTTGGGGATTTAGGCGTGCCCTGCGCCGCCCGGCCCATAAGGCCCGGTTCTCCAGTCCCCCTCTCTCTCCTTGCCTCTCCCCCTTCCCTCTGTCTCCCTCTCTCTCCTTCCCTCTCCCTCATTCCCTCTGTCTCCCTTTCTCTCCTCTCCCTCACTCTGAGGTCTCCCTCACTCTGAGGTCTCCCTCTGTCTCCCTTACTCTGAGGTCTCCCTCACTCTGAGGTCTCCCTCTGTCTCCCTCACTCTGAGGTCTCCCTCACTCTGAGGTCTCCCTCTCTCTCCTTCCCTCTCCCTCACTCTGAGATCTCCCTCTCCTTCCTTCCCTCCCCCTCACTCTGGGGCCTCCCTCTCTCTGAGGGCTCCCTCTCTCTCCTTCCCTCTCCCTCAGTCTGAGGTGTCCCTCTCTCTGTCTCCCTTTCTCTCCCCCCTCCCCCTCCCTTTACCTCCCACACCCTCCATCCCTCTCCCTCTGTCTCTCTCTCCCTCTGTCTCCCTTTCCCTCCCTCGGTCCCACTCACCCTTGCTCTCCCTCCCTCTCCCAGCCTTTCCTTCCCTCCTTCTCACTCTCCCTCCCTCTCCCTACCTCCCTCACTTTCCCTCCCTCCCTTGCTCTCCCTCCATCCCACTCCCTCCCTCCCTCTCTCTCTGTCTCCCTCCCGTTCCCTCCCTCTATCTCCCTCTCCCTCCCTTTCCCTCCCTTTGTCGTCCTCCCTTTCCCTCCGCCCCTCTCCTTCCCTCTGTCTCCCTCCCTTTCCCTCCCTCCTTTTCCCTCCCTCTATCTCCCTCTCCCTCCCTTTCCCTCCCTCCCTCTGTCTGCCTCCATTTCCCTCCCTCCCTCGCTTTCCCTCCCTCTCTCGCTCTCCCTCCCTCACTCTCCCTCCCTCACCCTCCCTTTCCCTCCCTCCCTTTCCCCCCCTCCCTCGCTCTCCCTCCATTTATCTCCCTCCCTCACTCTCCCTCCTTCTCCCTCCCTTTCCCTCCCTCTCGCTCTCCCTCCCTCTGTCTCCCTCTCCCTCCCTCTCTCGCTTTCCCTACCTCCCTCACTCTCCCTCCCTTTTCCTCTGTTTCCCTCCCTTTTGCTCTCCTTCCCACTGTGTCCCTCTCCCTCCCTTTCCCTCCCTCATTTTCCCTCGCTCCCTCGCTCTCCCTCCCTCTGTCACCTCACCCTGCCTGTGTGAGCCCGGGCTGTGACATCTTCCAGGCGCACACACACAGCCGCACCTGAGCACTTCACAGGTCTTTAAAAGACCATTGGCATGTTAATGAGGCTTTGTTCACCTCTCAGCGCCCCTGCAGCCCCACTCTGACTACGGCAGGAATCGCCCGGCCCCCACAGAGCAGCAGACTCTCTGAGTCGAGCTGGCGCTGGGGTGTTTGCTGGCACTCTTAAAAAAAAAAAACTCGGGTACGATGTCTACAAGGTCCGCGGGTCGCCAGGGAATGAGTACCCCTGCGTTAAAGGATTTAGGGGCCCAGGTCCAGCTGCATTTTCCAGGTTTTCTGAAAGTAGTCCTCGTTAAAAGATGTATATTTTTAGGCTCCCAGAGGAGGTAGACACCTTTTTGGCACAATATATTGCAGCCGTCTAAGTACGGGGTTAGTGATCCAGCATCAAATCTTCTCTTTAATGTTATATTTGGTACACAGTGGTGAGAAGATCAAGGCTCAAATAGTCAATAATTATTGCCAGTACGTAGTATGGGAGGGTTCCCGCGGGATAGGGGGGTGGTCAGGGGATGTTGGGGTGTTTTGGGAGTTTTTACATTGTTTGGTGGGGAGCATTGGGGAAAAAATACTTAATAAAATCATGTGACATTACAACCTCCTGTAGCTACAGTAAAAGCTGGACTCAGTTTAATAATGGGGGATAGGTCTACCCAGGTAGGGACTCAACAACTTGAATGTCTCAGCTGGAACATTAACGGCTTGAGGGTAATAAGAAGACGTCTGATTCTTCAGTACTTAAGGGATTGCTCAGTTAAAATTATTTTCCTTCAGGAGACTCACCTTATGAAAGCAGAGGGCAAGGCATTATTCGGCAAACATAAATGGGTGGACAGAATTGTAGCTTCGGATCAGCAATCCTGTTCTAAAGGGACTGCATTAATACTAAAAATAAATTCTGGAGTGGAGATAACTAAGTCTCAGGTAGATGCAGACGACGTTGGGTCATTGCTGGGATTAAATTAAGGGGGGTTAGTTTCTATGGCCCTAACGAAGATGATATCTCCCCTATAAACACTCTCTGTTTGGCCCTTGCCAACTTTGAAGCTCTGCTGATCCTGGCCGGAGATTTTAATGTACTCTTAGACAATAGGTTAGACAGGTCCTCCCCTCGCACGCAGATAGCAGTCCCGCATGTAAAAGCGCATATCCTGAACATTTTGAAAATGTTTAACTTATGCGATGTCTGGAGAAAAAAACATGACGAGGTTAAGGAGTATTCCTTCCATAGTAAGAAGAACTCCCACTATTCCAGATTAGACTATCTATTTACCAGGCGGATGTACATAGGGTCCTTCTAATTAAATATATGCCCATTCATCTATCGGATCATGGTGCTCTTGTCTTTAATCTAGACTTTCCTCCAGATTATTCAATAAGGAGATGGACACTGAATAGGAGGTTTCTCCTACTAACTTCTACACCTAGTTTTTTAAAATTAGAAACAGAAATATTCTTCCGGAACAATCTTGGGTCTGCCCCATTGTATGTTGTCTGGGATGCCTTTAAGGCATGGCTTAGAGGGACTCTAAAAGGGTCAGTCTCAGTGTGGGCTAGGTCTGAGAGGGAAGAATTGACCAATTTAGAACTGCAGATAGTGATGGCTGAAGCTGAGCTTAGGGTGAGACCTCCTGAAGACCAGGGCAAAGAGCACTGGGTAAAGAAAATGGAGGACTGTCAATTAAAATTTAAGCTTAAAACTGAAGAAATTTTGCGCCAAACGTGGGAGTTAAGTAAAATGAGGGAGTTTGATCAAGGGGAGAACTGCGGTAAGCTTCTTGCCATGAAGTCGAGGTTTAATAGAGCCAAGATCAAGAAGGATACACAACTGACGGAGGAAAAAGATGAAATAGCTCAGGTTTTCACAGGGTTTGTTCAAGATCTATATCATGAAGACCTCCTCGGGGTTGACGAGCTCACAGATAGCTGGCTCAAGGAGAAACTCTTGCCGCGGTTAACAGAGGCCAGTCAAGATTTCCTCTCTCGATATATATCAGGGAGTGAGATATTAGAAGTGTTAAACCTGGATAAAAAGGGGAAAGCTGCTGGACCAGATTCAATTCCGATTGAGGTTTATAATAAGCTGCAAGATGAAATTATTACATGAGTCATGGTCAGATGCAGTTGTCACCCTGATTTTGAAGCCCAATAAGGACCCTTTGGAGTGCCAATAGTACCGCCCAATTTCATTATTAAACATAGACTATAAAGTATTTGCAGGGATTTTGAACAAACGGCTCTGTAAAATTATACCTCAGATGAAACATGAAGATCAAAAGGGTTTTCTTCCTGGTAGGCAAATGTCAGAGCAGGTTTATACCCTGATTGGTTCAGTCGACTGGGCTTTGTCTATGGGTTGCCCTCTGTCAATCATTACGGTTGACGCAGCCAAAGCTTTCGACCGCGTCAACTGCCATTTTTTAGATAGAACCATGAATGTTATGAGCTTCACAGTGGGCTTTAGAGCGGTAATTAAAAAAATCTATGGTTCGCCCAGTGCTCGTATTCTAGTCAATGGTAGCCTAGATGGTGAACATAGAACGTGGAACAAGGCAGGGATGCCCGTTGTCTCCTATTTTATTTGATATCTATCTTGAGCCTTTTGCCTAGAGCTTAAGGTTAAATGAAAAGATTGTCCCATTTAAAATGGGTGGGCTTGTTAGAAAATTGGCTATCTACTCAGATGATCTAGTCTTGTTCTCCTCCTGTGTAGATACTACCCTGCCTGAGCTTATACGTGAATCTGAAACTTACAGGAAGTTCTCAGGTTATGAGATAAATAAAGAGAAAACAAAGGTCATGGCTTGGAATATGGCTATTCAGGGGGAAGTTTATGAGACAGAATTAAGATACCTTGGGATTACAATAACTCAAGACCCTAGGAAAATTCCAACGGCAAATCGAGGTAGAATTTCAAGAGAAGTTTAGGTTTTCTTAAAAAGATGGCAAAACATACCACTCTCACAATATGGTCGTGTTAATTTAATTAAGAAGTCTGTTCTCCCAAAGTATACTTATCTTTTTAATAATATACCTTTGGACTTTCCAAAAACTGAAATGCTGAAAATCCAGGGTAGGATTTCTTCTTTTATCTGGGCCGGGCAGGTAATGGGATTAGACTGTCCTGGAAAAAGTTTAGGCGTAAATTATCGCAGGGTGGTACGGGCATACTTTACTTTCACCTTTACTGTTGGGCTTATTAACTAAAAAGTGCTCGGATGTTACTGCACTCCCCGGATGATTCCTTGACTGGTATTATGTTTAAAGCTATGTTGGAGGGGATAGGGGAATCTGGATTTATGTATAAATTTGGTTCCCCCAAATTCGAAAAAAAGGTTCGGCTGAAAACACTAGGGATGGCGGACAAACTTTGGTCGGACTGTCGATTCTGTCTGGGGCTTCCTTATTAGTGTGAGTGGGCCCCGGTGTGGGATTCTCCTGTAACGCCGTAGTGCCTTCTAGATGCCCTAGCTTACCCACTAACAGCAGCAGGAGTCTTAGTATGGGGGGATCTGGTACAGGACAGCAAATGTCTTTCCTGGGAGTTTTGGAATCAAACCACTGCTGAAACTTTGTCCAGATTTAGGTACTACCAGCTTCTGTCATGGTGTAAAGCGCAAAGTTGGTCGTGTAGTCTGGATGGTGATATGGAAAATGACTTGAAAAATCTACTCCAGAGGAAGAAAGAAGTTGCCCTATGGTATACCTATCTTCTGGCGGCAGCAGAAAGAAGAATGGATAAGCCGTACATGGTCTGGGAGAATTACTTGCCAGGCAAAGATTGGAAGGAGTTATGGCAAGTATCTATTGACATGCTTTATTCAGTGATTAAATCTGCTGCTCTCAAAAGAAATCATTTCTTCACACTCTATAGGATATACTGGACTCTGCTTAAGGTCTCTAAACTGAGGAGTGGAGGTGCAGCAAGCTGCTGAAGGTGTGGTTTCCAGAGTGCGGATGATGTCCATATATTCATGTCCTGCCCCAGAATACACAAATTTTGTCTGGATGTCGGTAAGACCATTTCCAGGGTTCTGGTTCTAGAAATGGAGGTAAGCCCAACTCTCGTTTTCTTTGGGGTGGCGGATATGCTGGGTGGGTTACAATCTCAGTGTGGGTTCCAATGTAAACTGGTGTTTTATTTGATATTGTTGGCAAGGAGGGAGATTTGCCTGTTGTGGCGACAGGAAACGCCCCCTAGTCGGAACGATTGGTGGAAGTCTGCTAAATATTATCGAGCCATAGACCAGAGGGTTAATCTTTTGAGGGGCAGGTCCGATTCTGGCTTGTTCTGGGGGTGGCTGGATGACCTCCTGCAGCCCCCTGAGTAGAGTCTAGATGATAGATCTTGGATGTAATGTGGTTAGACGTGGATTTTGGAAATTTCCAATGATTAACACCTCTGGGTCAGCTCAAGTTGAGTATAAACGGGTTTTCCAGTTTAGACTATATCAGCTGAGACTAAGTATCCACCTAAAGCTATATGCAACAGGGGGGGACAGGTCGAGAGTTGGCAGTAGCTACGGAGGTCATATGAGGATAAAAAAAAAGAAAAGAAGAGCAGACAATATGAAGTTAAATTCCTGTAAAAAGAGATTGGCAACTTATATTGTGTTTGTAAACGGGGGAAAAGGTATAAGAGTTATATCTTACCAGTTGATGAACAAACATAATGCTGTTCTTTTTCATTTTTAAAATATAATGATGTACAATGAAATTTAATAATCTTAGTATACCAAATGGAAGGTGCTAGAAAACGTTGATGAAAATTGTAACACGCTGAAAATATTGTGTCTAAAAAGTTAATTTGACCTCCATTCTATTGCAATTTAACCTTAAGTAGGATAATATGTGCATAAGTGGTGGTAAGTTTATTAAGGGTAGAATTGGCTGTAATCAGTTCATGTAAAATAGAGCAGATGATTTAGATGTTGATGATGATGTTCAAATGTTTTAATTTGTTGAAATAACAAATGATATTAGGAATTTAAAATCTTTTTTCTTTTAGCTGGATTGGCTATAGTAAAGGCCCGAAAGGAGGCTTTGAAAGCATCCCAGGTATTAGGAATGGAAGTTTCAATAGACTAGTTAATTTAAAAAAAAAAATAATGAAAGCACTTGCTTTTGTAATAAAATTGATGTCCATTTGGAGGAAGTTGATGAATTTCCAACTGCCCATTTTAGAGATATTGAGAGAGAAATCTAAAGAAGCTAAAACAGGGACATGATCTGAAATGAAAACAGAGCCAATGTATGATAGTTGAATAGAAGGAAGTAAGGATTTAGGGGGTCATTAGGATGGCGGATGGATCACCACCGCCGGCCCGGTGGTCGCGATCTGCCCACCATCCCAATCTGATTTCCCCCACCATTTTATGATGGTGGGGTAACGCAGCAGAAACAAAGTACGTCCACCGCTTTTTCACCGGTCTGCAATCATTCCGATTGCCGGCTGAGCGGAACTGGCCCTCAATATGGTGGCAGTGCCTAGCAGGCACTGCCATCCATATCAGGATGCATGGTTGTAAAGGCCTTTCCATGGTGGCGATGCTGCCATGGAATGACTGACAGGGATGTGCTTTGGGGGCCTATTGCGGGCGCCCAGGGGGGAGAAGGATGGGAGGTGCACTTGGGGGTACCCTTGGTACCCCCCTGAAGTTTCATGTACAAGGTGACAGGCACCGCACGGTGCCTGCCACGTTGTGCATGGGAATGCACAACATGTTGATTTGGCATTGTGGTGGGTGCTTCTCCAAGCAGCACCAGCCACAATGTCAAATATGCAGAATGCGACCACCAGGGTGCCGGTCGCATTTCAATCAGTGGTGAGGGACCACTACACATCTGGAGGCTGGTCCCAGCCCCGCGAGGATCGCGGGCAGATTAAAGCCCGCCCGCCATCCTAATAGGCCCCTTAGTAATTAAAATGTAATCAATTCTGGACATTTTATGATAAACATTAGGGAAAAACATAAACTCACAAGTACAGGGTTACAAGTTTTACAAACATCAAATAATGGACAAGTGGCAATGGCCGATTAAAATGCTTTATGGAATTTATCAGGGTTAAATTTGAATTTAGATTTCCTATCAGAGAAAGGGTTTAACCGTTAATTAAAACCTCCTGCTACAAGTATGTTGGGACTATGAATGGAAGCCAATTTTATTATAATGCTATGTCAAAATCAGGCTCTGGATTGACAGGACCACAGATAATAAATAAAGAAATCTGCTTATTATGAATTATAACATTAACCACTAGCGTCACATTCAGTAGAGACAATCTGTGCATTAAGCAATTTATAAAAAAGGATAGCAATGTCATATTTATGGTTAATAGATGGGGAAAAACAGCTAGGCCTACCCATTGCCATTTTAGTTTAAGAGATTCAACATCATTACAGTGAGTTTCCTGTAAAAAAAGTAACGTGATGAGAGAGAACCTTTTGTCCTTTGACTAGACTTCCCTAACCACGAACGTTCCATGAAACAACGTTAAACATTTTGGGGATTATGAGTAGGGAAACAGGACCAAGGATGAAAAGCTGCAAAAATGTTTAAAAAAAAACAAAAAAAACACTTTATTAACATCGACATTACATAGAAGCAATGGAAACATGGTAACAATAAAAAACAAATAAGCACTCACATAATTACAAGAAAAAGAATAGGAGAGTAGAAAGAAGAAAAGGATATTAACAAAAGTATGAAGAGACAGATCAAGGATAGAGATCCAGATCTGAAGCAAAGAGAATGAAGTCTGAGCATGAGGCGTGTCAGCACCTAAAACAAGAACAGCAGAGAGATTCAAAATAGATACATATAAACACAGTCATATACTTGAGAAAATACAGGAAAAATTACTGAGAAAAATGTTGAACATTAGTATCCATAGTATGAGATGAAATAGTCTAAATAAACAATTTCAATTCAACAGGATCATCAAAAGAATGTGACGTACCTTCATAGGTAAGTTTACATAAACAGGGATGTAAATTGTTACTGCGAATGTTCAACCGTCTCATTTGAGGTCAAACAGTAAGGAAATTGTTCTCTTTTAGCATTTGTAGCATTAGAAAGGTCTAGAGAAATGAAAATATTGTGGCTGGACGATACAAGGCAACGTTTTTCTTTAGAGGCTTTCAAGACACTCATTGGGTCTGTGGACTCCAAAAACAGCATTATGATACTTCTTGGTCTGAGAAAGGCGTTGAGAATGACCAAGATGAAATGCCCATTGAATATTAAGAAAGTGCGTTATGACTACCAAGATGAGTGAGCGAGAATTTCTTCAGGAAGGAAGGAAGATCAGGACCCTCAAGATTTTCCTATAATCCATATGAGCGAAGATTATTCCATCTGTTTCTGTTTTCAAGGTCCTCAGTGTGCAGTTTAGGTTTTTGGACTGCTTGTTCTACCAAAGGAATCTTAGTGACAATATCTTGAAGATTACTCTCCAACATCTTGCACTTCATCCATCGGTTTTCAATTTGTTGAAGCTTTTCGTTAGTAACACATATGAAAGTCTCAAGACCCCGCACCTCATCAAGGTTAGTATCCAAAATAGGATTATGAGAAGACATAATAGATGATAGAGGATCATTCTTCCTCCTTTTAAGTTTTGTGCTAGAAGTATTAGATTTAGTAATAGTAAGTAAATCGCTGGCCATGTTGGCGCAGTGCATAGAATGATGCAATAATCTTCTGGAATGGACTAATCCTGCCTAAAAAATATGATAATGGCATATGTGGACAAAATGGATAACAAAAAACACATTGCAGCAGCCTCAAAAAATGAATAATGACAGTAGCAGAAATTGCAGTTCACAATGGAAATATGAGGGGATGTAATGAATGTGGCTGCTCACCATCAAGCCACACCCAAAACCCACACACTGCCTTAAGACAGAGGTAAGACATAACACTCACTTAGGGCGAGGTAAATAAAACAATAAGTTTATTAATGGAATGGTCAAAAAGGTAGGCCAAATATATCAGTGAATGCAGATTCTTAAATGCCACTTATCTACAATAAACAATTAGAATAAAATGCAATATGTACAGGTAGCAGAGAATAGAAAATATATACAAGAAAGAGAGAAAGAGAGTGATAGAAAGAGAGTGGTTAGGAACACCTCACCGACTGAGTCTGCAACATCCTTGCCTGCTGTTTGCTGGGGAAGCCCTTTCACAGTCCAGGCAGGAATATCAGTCAGGACCTAAGGTCTGTCACCCCCCAGCACTACGTCTACTCTGTGGTGAACTTCCACCTGACCTACGAAAGCTTCCAGCTTAAATATCATTATTCAACAGGAGGCGAAGTGTCTAGAAAACCCTGCCACTTTCGCATTGGAAAAAACCAAGCAGGCTGTACCAGTCTGTGTCAAGGCCAAGACAGTGGTTTGCCAAGCCTCTGTTATTTAGACTCTGAGACAGAGTTCGTACATTCCACAGATAATATCCAGTTCACTTGGTCAGTGAGGTGCGAAAAACAAGTGAGGAACAGAAAGACCTTGAATATGAATCGCAAGCACTGCTGTGTAGGCAGGAGCAAGGCAAAGTCAGACATGAGGCAATGTCAAAGGCAATAGTAAGAACTCATAATTCTGTACACGCAGAAGCAAAGTCAGAAAGCAAAATGCCATGAGACCATGTTGAAGCCAATAGTAAGAATTCATCATTAGCAAGCAAGGTAAAGACAGCAAGATTGCAAAACAGAAGAGAAGCAGGCATATGCAGGACCATCCTACATTAAGGCTAGTATAAAATAACACAATAAAGTCAGTTAATATGATGATGGTAGTCGGGGGTCATCATAGGGTGCTAAAACACAAACATGCCTCTTTTATTACAGGACCACAAAAGTGCTTAGTAATATTTAAGCCATCAAGGAGTTAAAGAAACAAAGTTAGACACATGCAGCAACTCTTTTGAAAGAGACAGAAGAAAAATATAAATGTAGCAGAAAACTCTCACTCCATTTTGCTACAGGTTAGAAGGAATTCCATTAGTAATAGTGGCATAGAGGCAAACATGCATAAAATTACATTGTGCAAAAACGTATAAAATGTGAGAAAAGAATAGTACGTTGACAAAATGGCGGGTGCTCATTAGTTTTGCACGTTTCACAGCCATAATGCAGAGTGATATTTAAAAAAAAGAAAAATAACAGTCTTCAGTAGAGATTTAAGTGAAAGGCTATGTCGTGCCAAGGTACAAAGTAACATATTTAGGGCAGTGGCCAAATGCAGAAAAGGAGGCAGTAGACAGTTGATAGTTAGAGTGGCACACTGATGAAATGGGATCTGCTCACATCTGACAGGAAATCACTGCTGAGGCACTGGGGCACACACGAAGCTCCTTAGATGTTTCCCGCCGTCTCAAAACGAATATACCTCTTTGTCCCGCAGTCTTTTTTCTCGCATGGAATCACAACGCGGACGTTAGCACGACCGCATTGTGATTCCGCATACCATTATCCCGCAAGTCGCAACAACGAATTGCGGAGGGGGAGCGCTAGATGTTGGAATAGTATAATTTAGTATTCCAACTCCAGTCTGTGCGGACACTACGGAGGGTGTTGGTTTTTAGATCCAACACCTCCCCCCCTCCACAAGTCGTTGTTCCAACTTGCGGAGTAATGGTATGTGGAATCACAACGCGGTCGTGGTAACGCCCGTGTTGAGATTCCATGCGGGACAGCAAATTTGTGATTAACATTGTTTATTGCTCAAAACATTGTAGTCAAGAAAGGGAGCTCATAGAATCACCGAAAGCCACCAAGGACAGACTGGAGATTGCTAAGTAAAATGTAATTGCTCCATGTTGCAGCAGAACACAGCCATCCGTTGTTATATTGTTTACTGTGAAAGCCACGCCCCCATTCCATCTGTTCTAAATTCCTATTTTATGTTTTTATCAAATTCAGAAAGGAACGGTCACGTACAGAAGAGGATTATGTAGAATATCATTTGTCAATGTGGAAAAACATGAAAAGTAAAGTTCTTTATATTATATATTGATTCTATTTCGACCCACACTTAAATGTTTCTTGTAGTCCTTGTATTATGATTAATATTATATTTGACCCAGTTTTGAGCAGTGCAATAGTTTAGAAGTGGTTGTAAAGTAACACAGAATGCAAAATGATCTCCTATGTGACAACAGACAGTCCTGGCTTTTTGTACCAACACCTCTTTGCTCTCTGGGACATTCAGTATGTTTCCCGTTAAAGGCTTAAAATGATTAAAGTTAAAAGGTTTTAAAGTCTTAAATGGCAAATCTGTTAATGAGTGGCACATATCCAGCCTCTAAAAACATTTCTCAGGACAAAAAATACAAATACTGCGTTTAATGCAGAATAGGGTATGCACATCAGAAATATCACCTATAAAACCCACCCCACGCTACAAAAATGTGTTGAATGAAATGGTCTCTAAAATGACCATTTGTCTTCCACTGTCCCCAGTTTGTAATACTGTCCCTCAAATATGGCTCAGAGTGTACAGCAAATTTCTTTTAGACAGCTCCTTAAATATGCATCACTATGCAGAGAGTTAAGCAAAACACTGATCCTCAAAATACCCCTAACTGAAATACAAATTTTCATCAGATGCCCCTCAATATTCATTATACTTCCGCTCAATTAAGACTTTGGTCCTTTTACAAAGGGAATTTTCTGAATTTATATGTCCATTTGAAATATTGGCCCATGAGCATTTCAGATTTGTCTGCGAAGATATATTCCTTCTCTCACCACATGCATGCAGTCGGTCTAAATGACGGAAATGCTATGCTCTCATAGAGCATGGTATTGCAATCACTTGCAATGTGCGCATGCCTAAAACACAGGGCCTCATTTATGAGGCCCTATCAGCACTTTTCCGAACGTAGCTTTTTTGATGTTTTGGTGGGGCAGTGTGCCACAGCATAATATTTATAAGGCCACGTAAAGCCAACTTACATGGCTTTTCATGGCCTTATAAATATGTGCCACTTTCACACAGAAAACTGTTTGAAAGGGGCGTTCCATGGGTGTTGCTGTGGGTGTTCCCTCGCAACACCTTGGAACCTTACACATTCCCAGAATTGCCAGGCATCCTAAAGCTGAGAATGCGTCCGAACCTAACGCCACCCCAGGGGTGGCTTAGGGGAGGCACAACCAAGATAAATGAAAACATTTCACCTCATGCTTTCATTTTACTATGTGTGCTGCATTCTGCAGCCTGCTTAGAACAAGCATTGTCATAGCCAATAGGTCTCACTTTTGTGACCTTATAAGTATTTAGTTATGCAGCACAATATCCTTGGTGCAACAACATCAACTGTTGCATGACTAAACATGTATAAGATCCCGAAGGCAAGACCTATTGGCTATGCCAATGTTTGTTAAAGCATTGCCTCATAGCCAAAAAAATTAGAAGGGCAAACGGCCAACGTTTGTGTCTTTACAAACCTGGCATAAACACAGCTGTTAAAGTCTGATTACCCTTTGGAATTCTCTGGGAGCTATTTCTGATGCACACCTGGCGAGTCACATCATTGCTGTTTTTAGTGGCCGCCAGTTGCGATTGTAAGTAACCCTGTTAACAAGTATTAAATTGCCTATGAAATATCAAATAAATATGCTGCATACGTATGCAGAGACATTTTAAGGCATGGGCTGAGTAGGCTCTGGCCCAGGGCCCCAGCCTTTAGGGGCCCCTAATAGAGCCAGTGCTGTATTACATAGTCTTGACTGGATGACCTTTAATAATTATTAGACATTTGTTTTAAATACTGTTTTCCTTTGATTTATTTTTAATGTGGGTGATGTGTGAGAGTCTATTAAGACCTGCTTCAGAGAAAGGTTCTGTTAGTTTCACGAAACATCCATAAAAAAGTTTATTTTAAATGAAAACAGAACCTCATATATTAGAAATGTGATGGTGTCACAGAGATTACTTGCAGTAATATTAGTGAGCTGCTGCTGGGTTACAATATTGAAAACACAGACCACTATTCCTGAATATTTGATGTAAAACATTTAGAATGGGGGTGAGGGAGTCTGTGCATTGTCAGTTAGCTAGCCAAAGAGGGCATGAAAGAGATGAAATTGGATCATAAGTTCAAAGCTGTTCTGAACCGGGGTCCCCAAAATGCGTTTAGCCCAGAGCCCCAAAGATCGATACAATGTCCCTGTGTGTATGGCCTGTTGAAGACGTTCCACACTATTCTAGATAGTGTAGAACAGGCAATTTGCATTAGATTTCTTCATGTCAAGAGAAACGAACGATTAATAGTGTGGCTCTGAAACCATGAGGTAAAAAATAATTACCATGAAATCTTAATTGACTAAGTAAACAGACACATACTTGTAAATTGTATTTGTTTTCTTACCTGAAGTCAACAAAGAAGGCCTAAAAGTTGAGGTAAAACACAATTTAAAGTGTTACAGAGTGCACAGGGCACTTCAGAAACAGCAAAAGAAAGGATTGGGCCTATGCTTTTTGGCTTACAAACTAGTAGAAGCATGTTTGATACATACTGAAGTTGGATTTTAACTCTCAAATGTTATGTGGATTTTTCTGTGTTCCAGTCATTCCACAGTTTAGCTGTATGTTTAAACATCTCTTTTTGACAAAAAGCATTATTCGTGTACACATTTTAAAATACTTTCTAACTAATTAGCTTTGAATGTAGATATCTATAAGGTATACATACAGCCACATTTCTATAGACAACACAAAAAAATATACATTTGCAACATTTCTAAAATAGATGCCTATCAAAATGAGTACAAATTGTCACTCTCAAATTGTTCCACTATGCGAATGTCACCGATCTTTCACTGACATACAAATCAACCATTGGCAATGTCAAAACAGTTGTCTTGTGAATGCACTGTCAAGCCAGACTTAAAAATCCATGTACAATAATGACTGCCCTTCTCCCAACTGTTCTGCTGCCACAGAAAAAAAGGTGTAAGGTAACTAGTTATCGGAATCACTATAATAGCATAACAATTGCATGTGTATGCCCCCTGAAAGTTAATGCTCAGGCAGCTGGATAAATAAAAAAAATTATCAGTGCTGGCGCGCAAGCACTTTTTTTCTGAAGGAAGCAGACAACTTCTGCATGTACTCCAGGATCCCCACATTGTGGGCGGAGCCAAATCCCCTCTCCTGGTTTTTCTCAATTAATTATCTGGGGATAACAGTGCTTTCAAGCTAGGCCATAAAATGACTGCCAGGCATGCTTATACCCTCCAACACCAGCCTGAGCTCATTCCACCCCCTCTCAACCCAAAACTGTATCTCCACTTTCTTAGAGCAAAGTACCAGCACTTATTGGTTTCCGGTGCTCAGCAGCGGCACTTAATTGCCAACAACACACATATGACAGTCTGCCACATGGTGGCGCTGCTCATCTAATTTTAGAGAGGAACCGAACAACGGTTGTTTATGAATACAATTTACATCAAAAATTGCTTATACCTACTTCTCCAGCCATTCCTTTAGTTTTGGGGACATAAAGACGAGAGTTGTTTTGGTGCCGTAATTCACATCGATGATGGGCAATGGGCGGTGCAAGCTGCAGTGACCTCCCGGTCAGGGCCCTGGCATTTGTTACTTTACAAATTAAGCACTGCCAGAGCTGCACTGACAGTAACTCGGTGTTAGCTCCTTGTCAGCGCGGCCTTCGTTCCCTGTCAGTGTGGGGTTTGCAGCGACGCACTTGGAAATAAAATACAGCAGTCAAAGACACACCCGTATTCCTCGTCAAATAGAGAGCTCGGGCTCCAGGCCCACCCTTTCACTGCTCTGACGCCAGAGCAGTCAATAACTGGGTTCGATCCCAGTGATCTCAATAAAGGCAAAGAAGCAGTTCTGAACAATAATTTCAGTCTGTCAAATCACTTACAGTGACCAATTCCATTGAAAGTTGAACTGCATAAAAAAAGTTTAATTTCAGCAGGTGGTTAAGTCAATATACTGTGGCTTCACAGTATGTGCACTTAAATGAGGAGCTCAGATTGACTGTCACAAACGCTCTGCGTTTTGAAAGTGATTAACCGGGTTCATTTGATGAAAAAGAATGTGCAAACCACTGATTTGTGATCCACGCATTGCATTTCCGCCGTCCATAGAAATAGTCTTGGAATGTGTTTTTGTTTACATAGACTACACCGAAACAAGTATGAAACAATGATTTTTTGATGCACTATGTCAATGCTCAGCAGTGTTTGTTTTAATGTGTTCCCAGATTGGCGAAGGGGTGACATACACAATAGGTTTGCGGTTTGCACCAAGTCAGAGCAACGAAATGGAGGATATTCTTATGTCCATCAATGACGTGGAGGACAAAAACAAAGAAACATTCTGTGTGAAGGTCATCTATACATAAAGAGCGACAAAAAATGACAAAAGCACTCCGGCTGTCGAACACTTGCAGTACAGCCAAAACTCAGCGGACTCTACCATTCATTGAGTGCTACTATCATCTCCTTCACATTTCACTCGCAGGCACACCAGCCCACTTGCTAAAGTGTTAAGTACATGTTCAGGCAACGCAAGGCACTCGGGAGGACAATTGCAGCTGCACTGCCTTGCTTGGATCCTGTCTTCATGTCGTGTTTGAAATGCTCTCATGGAGAGCGCTGTCCACCGCTGTCACGGAAGCCCAATGCAGGCACCTTAAGGAGCTCGACCTCCAGACGCAGAGCGCTTTCCTGTCTCATCTCAGCAGAGCGCACGGGAAGTACAAGTACCCGCAGCCACGTGCGCTTCTCCCAGCTGTTTGACATACTCTGTCAATTTCAACCAGCACAAGTGCGTGCCTCACGCGCCAGCAGGGGGAGGGGGCCTGCATGATTTCATTGCGGGAGCATGCAGCACCATACGGCGCTGCACGCTGCCGCAAGGAAATCGCCAGACGTGCACACGTTACCATTGCAAGCAATACAACAAGTTCACGTTTTTGCCACCAAAGCTGTGCCGATGGCATTAGGTCTTTCTCTTATGCAGCACATGCGTGCTGCATAGGCGAGACCTCAAAAGGAAAGCGCCTGAATAGATCGATTTTGTGCAAGACTGGTCCTTTCCTGCACAAAATCAATCATCCCCCCAACCGCAGGCATCCTTGCACTATGGTGCAAAGGTGCCTGTGTTGGCTCACGGCAGCCCAATGTGAGCCGGTCCAGGGTAAAAGGATAGGAATGCGCTGTATCATGTAGATACAGTGCATTCCTGCCCCTTTCTTTTGCCGTAGGGCAGTGCAGTGGGGAGGTCTGCGTCGCTGCCCTACACAGAAGGCCATAAATAAGACCCACAGTATTCTGATTGGCCTTGCCCAGAGGAGAAAGTTTTGCTGAGATTATAAGATATTAACTGCCAGTGCACAACAAGTGAGTGGCCATGCTCAGTCATAGAGACACCTTTTAACTTTCGTAGTTCAAGTGAACTTCCTTAGGAATTCCCATGAATTTGTTTATTTCTGTTAATCCGCTGGCTATCAGGGCATACCGGGGTGAATCAATATTGGGCAGGCAAGTGTTGCACTGCCATTTAAAGGACCAGGGGTTATTTCTTTGCTGCTTGATAACTGGATTTTGCTGCTTCGCACAGCCGCATGAGCAATGTGACCAGCACATGGCTGCTTAGTTCTGCTGTTCTTGTGCTGTCCCACAGTAGGTTTAAATCTCACAGTGCAAATAAGGACGGTTCTTGGGGCGGGGGGGAATGCAAAAAGCGTACATCTTCTACTCACGTGGTACAAGTCAAAAGGGTCACACACTGTATTGAGTCTTCTTTGAAAAGGGCCGAGATGCTTTCAATTCGGAGCTAGGCAGCTAAATGCATGGTAGTGCATGCTCCAATTACAGTGTCAGGATGAAAAGGGCCAGGTCAGACTATAAGATCCAATTAGGAAAATTTCAGAATAGTTTAGGTGTGGGTGAGAAATAGGCACACTGTCAGCCCCATTATTTAATATGTGTGAATGTCTTGGGTTTTTGCAGTAATCTGAGAAAATTCACAGACAGTGTTAAACTAGATAAGTGACACTTGACAGCACTAGCTTAGCGGGAAATCTCTTTTTTATGGGGTGCAGTTCACAAATAAGATAAACATCAATTGCCATCTCATACATCGACAACACCCAGTTGATCCGCTCCCTCATCAGGGACCCAGCCACCGCCAAATCCAACCTGCACGAGGGAATGAAGGCCGTCGCAGAGTGGATGAAGACCAGCCATCTGAAACTGAACTCTGACAAAACGGAGATCCTCATCTTCAGCTCCTCCCCCTGTGCATGGGACGACTCTTGTTGGCCAACTACAATGGGAGGGGCCCCTGCAACCACCAACCACGCACGCAACCTGGGGTTCATCTTGGACTCAACGCTCTGTATGACCAAGCAAGTCCACGGGTTTCCCACACCTGCTTCAACACCCTACGCATGCTCAGCAAGATCTACAGATGGATCCTCACCAAAACCAGATGGAGCTTCACCCAATCCCTCGTCAGCAGCAGGCTGGACTACAGCATTGCCCTCTACGCGGGAACCATGACACCAAACTCCAGAAGCAACTCCACCGTATACAAAACGCCTCCGCACGCCTCATTTTCGGAATCCCCCGCCACTGCCACATCACCGAACACCTGAGGGACCTGCACTGGCTCCTGATTAACAAGAGGGTCACCATCAAGCTCTTCGCCCATGCGCACAAAGCTCTCCACAATGCCAGACCAGCCTACCCCAATGAACAACTCCCCATCTACACCCAGAACCACCAGCTTTGCTCCACCAACCTCGCCCGCCCCACCGTCCCACGCATTCACCGAATGACCACCGGCGGCAGGTCATTCTCCCACCTCACTGCAAAGACATGGAACACCCTCCCCATCCATCTGCGACATGCCCAGGACCTGCTGACCTTCAGGAGACTCATCAAAACCTGGTTGTTTGACCAGTAGCTGTGTCACTCCCCCCCCCCCTTAGCGCCTTGAGACCCTCACAGGTGAGTAGCACTCTCTACAAATGACTGATTGAATGATCAGGAAAGGTTCAGTATTAGAAAAGTCAAGAAGGCAAAAGTGTTGGAGTTGCAAGTGGACGTATATGACTGCAAGGGAAGACATGGCATTTGATGAAAGATAAAAAATGCACAAGAATTAAACTCATCAGAATCGTTACTTAAAATGAACATAAATGGTAAGAATGGTGACTCTAACTAGCTTCTCCTGGAAAATGCGATAAGGGGGAAGTGGATTAAGAAAGTAAGTCAAGTCAAGTCAAGTCAAAGAAGGCTTTATTTCGATATACTTATATCTTAAAAAGCACACAGCATAAAAACATTGATCAAAATACCCAAATAATTATAAAAGGATAAAAACCCACACTGTACATAGAAAACATGATCACAACTACGGTAGGTGGGGTAATAAATTAACTAAAATGGTCTGTGTCTACAGGCCTTAATTAAACAATTTGAAGAAGCCACTTTGACCGGATGCGCCAAGCCCAACCTAAGAACTTAGCTATAGAACAAACAAATAAAGGGCGAGTGTCTGTCAGGAAGATTCTTAGGGCTACACAGCACTGCCTCGTGCATAAAGTTTTACACACGGGTCTTAACCACCTCCCACGTGGTGTTTTATAGGCAGGACACTCAAATAGTAGGTGGGAGATGGATTCAGGCCTGGAAGGACAGAAGGGACAAAAGGAAACAGTTTGGTAAGGAGGTTTCCACCGGGAGGAGTACTCCCTTACCGGAAGAATGCCACATCTAAATTTAAAAAACAGAGCTCTGTCCCAAGAGATTGTAATAATGTCCAGATAAATCTCGCGCAGGGGATTAAAAAAGTAAAAAGGATGCTGGTCAGACCAGCAGCTCTTCTAACTCTAATGTAGTCAATTACATCTCAAGAACGAAGGGTCTAATGCAAAAAACACTTCTTCTGTCCGAACCCCATTAACCACAAGAATTGGTGTTTCAATGATTCATTTACTAAGCTGTTCCTCATTTCTGGCAGTCTCCAGCTAGATATTGCAGCAGCTTTTTGCCTCTGAAATGCCCATGCTAGGGTTGGAGTATGGACGTTGTTGTATATTTTTTATATTGCCTGTAATCTTGAGTCACCCATTATCTTCCTTTAGCAGTGATTCAGGTTTACCATCGAGCACAGATGAGGACCATATTGAGATATTGAGACACTGGGTTAGCTAAATTGTACTCAAAATATAATCATTCTGATTTTGTGACAGAGAGATAAATCGAGTGCAAAGCCATGACTATATTGGAATAAGAGGCATGACCAAACTTGTTTGGTAAAAATGGAGTCTGGTGTCAATGAATGTTAGGGTATAACATCCCTGAACTTTAATAGCAAAGGTGAAGTACTCAGTAAGAAATTATGATGTAAAGTAGTTGAAAGTTCTGCTAATAAGCTACCTTTTCAATTGAAATGGTAGGAAACAATAATTAGAAAACATTCTTGTGTATGAGCAACAGCAATATGTATTAATGTTATTGTGTTATTAGCATGCTCTGCCCTCTCCAGTTCCAGCCTAACCAATGTGTGCTTGGCCTCTTCCAATTGCAGAATATTATTCATCTTCTGGATTTGAAGGGACTGAGGGCCAGAGGTACGCAGCCATTTTATTCAGTTCTTAAATATCTCGATTAGCAGAATCTGGTGGTAGGTGACTGCAAAAAAAATATTTTTTTTACTTACAAAGCCATATTTTGCAAATTCAGTAACCTATTACCGAATTGCAAAATAGGTTTGTGATTTGGTTTTCATAAGGGGCGTGTTAATGGCGTCCCTACCTAATAGTGACTTGCAGTGGGATGCGCAAATGTTTATTGACGGAAATGCAGTCGCAAAACATTACATTTTATAACCTACTTCACATAGGTGGAAACCCATACGCAAACAGGAAGGGGTCCCCATGGGACTCATTCCCCTTTGTGAATGTTTGTAAAAATGTTTTTAAGAGGAAGCAATGGTCCCAAAGATCACTCTCTACTCTTTAAAAATGAAAAGAAAACTATACATTTGTCTTTTTGAAACGCATTCCATTTTTTCTTTAACGAAAAGGGCTGTATTTAATAGAAAACAAAAATCATTGATTTATTTAAAAGCAATCACAGACATGGTGATCTGCTGAGCAGAGCTGGCCACCATCCCTGTGATTTTAGCGATTTCCAATGGGTTGCAAACTGAGACCTCTGTCATGAATATTAAAGAGGTAGGTCTACTTTCGACCCACTGTGAATCGCTAAATGTGTGAAACATGCATTTGTTCTTAGCTGTTTCCGATTACTAAATAGCAGATATGGTATGCATATGTGGGTACTGGAGTGATACGTAAAATAGAACACTGAGAGTGTCCTTTAGATCTTGGAGGCCTGCCTGCTAGGTCAGTAGAAGACCTGTACTCTGCCTACCTGGCAGAAGACTGTTATATTTTGTTATATTATGTTAATAACTTGTAGAGCACACCGGTACCCTAGGGTGTCCTAGTTTTGCTTAGTCAGTTGGACTGTGGTAAAACCAGAGGCGGAAACAACAATCAAAAACTTGCAAAAAGTCACTACTCAAGTCCATTTTTGAAGATTCAATAGTTCGGTTCGACTCTTAGGCTTGTACAAAAGGGGGTGGTGATGGACGGAGCATCTGAATCAATCAAACACTCACACCCAGTCAAAAGATCTGGGTTTAATCCATCACCGTTCTTTAGCCCACTCTGCCACCCCAGTTCAGACATGGCTATATGCAAATCACAAAAAATCACAATGGGGGAGGTAGAGTACTGATCCGTTCAGTCTCCTAGGATTATCAAATTATCAATGGGGAAGGATCACTGGTCCTGCATAACCAGGGTATGCAGGTCAATTTGTTGTGTCTCACAAAAGTAAAAGACCCTCTTGCACGTGTTTTTGGTAGAGATTCGTAGCTGTATATGTTGTCTCCCCGCTTTGAAACACGTGTGTGCATAATCCTTGGGTCAGTTATTATGGAACCTCCACAACTGAAAACCAAGCCGGGCTGAAGACGGCTTGAATGCCAGAAACCGGTCCTCAGAAGCTTGTTTCCGGTCCAGGGAAGACATGGCTTCGCAGTTCGGGCTGAACTGTTCCCATGAGGCACAGGATCAGACTGATTTGCATATAGCCATGTCTGAACTGGGGTGGCAGAGTCCAGGGAAGACATGGCTTGGCCCTTTTGTACCGCTCTAAGGCTTGCAGCCAGCCAGTTTGATGTTTTTGCTTCTTGAACACTGATCATACATCCATCTTGCCCAGTCTTTTCATACGGGCCAATTTGGCTTGGTTTTCAGTGGAAGAACATAAGCTTGGAGATGGACAAAAATGACCAAATTGAGTTTTTAAATACACAGAGCCTTGTTGATAATGACCCTCTAGACAATGTATAATGTTTAAACATGATCCATTCATTAATGGAGATCTAGTGTAATTCCTGGGAACAAATAAATCCTTCTGTGAAAGAATATAATGATCTGTGCTTACAGTTTTTTGTGTTAACTGAAATGTTGCAATCTGGTACTTTGAAATACCTAGGAATAATTGTTTTATATTAACCAAGCTTAGCTAACATGCTTGCTTCTACCGTTGCCCTTCTAGAGAAGACAGAAAGCATGGTCATATTTTCACCAGTAACTGTCAGAACTGGGGTTTCTGGTTGTCAGAGTATGCCCCCTGTTCAAAAGGGAACTACCGCTCTAGTCATGGTAAGCTAGATACAAACTAAAAGATAACGTGTGCTTACTCTTTGCTAGCTTGGCACAGAGCTGTCAGGCTATTCTAAAGGGGCAAAGTGTAAGGTAGTGTGCACCACACACAGACACATTTTTACTATGAAAACACCACAAAAAACTTAACACAGGATTAGAAGAAATTGATCATATTATTATGAGAAAAACAAGACCAAAATGACAAAAATCCAATAGGTAGAACTAGAGTTATGAATTTTTAAAGATTAAATCAAAGTTTTAGTGCGTAGCAGCTAAAAAGGCTTAGGGGTTACTCGAGGTCACTGTAGTGTAGTTCCTATATTCCCAGTAGGCTCTGCGCATTGGAATAATATATCCTATAGATTAGACGTAGGACTGAGTTCAACTAGGTCTCTATCGAATATATTAAACTTAACCCCTTCTATGCTCATGACGGAGCCGCTCCGTCATGAGCCTCCGTTGAGCTGTGCTCATGACGGAGCGGTTCCGTCATGGCCCGCTCGGCGCGCCTGCGCGGCGCGAATTCCGCGCCTGCGCTGGACGTTCCATTGAGCGGGCGGGCCATGATGGAACCCGCTCTGTCATGAGCACAGCTCAACTGCGGCTCGTGACGGAGCGGCTCCGTCACGAGCATGCGAGCGCCGCTCGGCCCCCCCGCCTCTTAGCGCTGCGGCGGAATTCCGGCCGCAGCGAAGGGGTTAATTGTGAATGTGCCAGCTAACTCAGAGGTCACTAGAAATGTTCTCGAATACACAAGAAGGGATTAGTTTCTGACAACCCCATAAACATGACAACTTTGTTTCCCAAGAATAAGAATATATTTCTCAGATTAGTGGAAACACTAGATAAGTATTTCACTCAGTCAATCGTGCATGCTTCATTTCTACAGAGTTGCAGAGAAATGGTGATACAGGCGTTTTCAATAAAAAGTGTTTATTGAACAGTCTTCTTTCTAATGCAAGAGATGTGAACTGCTACAATCGTTATGCAGATTGCAAAGTATAATGCGTATAGCGTAAACAGAAATATGAAATAATACTGTAAGAGCATTGTATGGTTTCCAAGCCATATAAAAATACATACATAATTAACATTGACTAAAATACTCAACTGGTGCTTCTAAAATACGCCTACCCCAATGTACCTAACCTAAGTCTAGTATGAGGGAATAAGTAAGTATTGTGTAGCATAGGTTTAGTTTTTGCCAAAAATCTACCAAAGGTTTCTCTAGGTTCTAATCAGCTCCATACCTTGTTAGAATGAAGGATGTCTGGTATCTCTGTCTTGGGACTTGATTTCCCCAACACCCAGCAAGGGGAGCTGGAAACACTGTATCTGGATTCTCGGCAGGAGAAGGGCAGCTTCCTGATCAGTGTGTCAGCTGGAGAATCGGCTTCCTTCTGCACTTGCTGCAGCGAGCTGAGTCGGTCAAGTAGGTCTTCGAATTGCTCCGAACCACCGTATCTTGCTAGAGCAAGTGAAGGTATATTTATACCTTGAAGGTGTTTAGGAATGCCATAGTTTGTCGTAAAGTCGGGCATATGAACGTCAGGAAAGAGCCCCTAGGGAATAGTTGTTCTTTGTAAAGTAATTGAGCTCTTGGACAAACCAATATTCAAGCAAGGGCAAGTTCCCTAACTGCTTAAGATGGTTTTCCAAGAAATCGTTGGGATGTTTGGTACGGGTGGAAATAGCCATGCCTGTATTTGGGTAGCATGGGCTATGCCTAAATTAGGGATTGATTTCTATGCCTATATAAGGGCAATGTGAATTGTCCCTATTTAAGGGCATGAATTGGGAAAATTCACTCGGAGCTTAAAACGCCACACAACACCGACTCCACTTTCTTATGTACGACATTACTAAGTTCTAAACACATTAAAACATATCTAAACATGATGTATTAAAAACCCACCCAAAATACATAAAAATGCATTGGTACTGGTACAAGAAAAGCATATGTGCTGTACGCATTTAAAGCAATGTTTCATTCAAAGCATATAGGTGACATTTGAAAATGCTGTCCGAATTAATCATGAAAATACATTTATGAACTGGCTGTTAATCACAGAAGAAAAAAGTCGAGACGTTCCATGGCAGATTATATAAACTGGTTGATTGTGGACAAGGTCAAATATTGTCTCTTGGAAGTTTTCAAATAATTCAAGTTCTCTATGAATAGTTCTACTTTAAGCAGATTACTTTGTGCCAAAAAATGAAAAAATAAACATTTTGAAAAACAAAAGTTTGATCATAGAAGAAATAGAGTTCCAAAGTTAGAAACCTTGTTTTTAAAAAATGAAGGTCGAATTTAGTCTCTCAGAACACTGCGTGCCAAATCAAAAGTCGGTGTTATTGTTTGGAGAAAACTTCAAATCTTCTAAGTCTGTAAAGAATTTGTCTACCATTGTAGGTGAAAGTTGGATTACCTCGTTAAGAAGATTAATTGCATATAGATGTGAAGCATCGCCATCAGCGTTGGTCGCATTAGCAATGTTCGAATTGGGTACCTGTGTGCCACTTTCCTCTCATACCTCATGTCAGCATTTTGCGTCTGTAAGATCTCAATGAATGCCGTCATCAGTATTGGTAGCCGCTGGGGCCAACACAGTGCATGAGCCGTCACTGGTCCAAGCAAAGTATTAACATCCGTTGACATGACTGATGGGAGTGTGAGAAAGATGTCTAAAACGCATTCTTCTCCACATAGCAGGCATCGTAGAACAGGTAAGATGTAATCTTGCCAGATTGGTCTGAATGACATAACCCATGTGGTATTCAATTCTCTTAAACGAGTTAATCCCAAAATTTGGACTATGCGCTCATGACACTTCATCGCCAGTAGAGTATTTTCCACTGTGATATGGGTGTCTGCTGTGGATTGGCTTGCCATATCGAAGCAGTAGGAGCAAAAATAGTATCCCTGCAGCGAGTCCCAAAATTTGAGGCAATCCGCCAAACACAGATGCATGACGTTTGGAAATATTCCTAGGACTGCTTCAAAATGTGCTAACAGTCTCGAATGAACTGTCTTAAATGCATGTACAATATCACTTGTATCACACATGTTTAAGATACGACTTAACATTCCTGAGAAATGTACAGGGCAGTTTGTAGTTAAGTGGGTGTGGATCTCTGCAGAAGTGTTTGCGACTTGCAGATCTTAGGCCTCTTTGGCTAAGGTCAATGGCACAGTTTTCTGTGAAAGAATGTCTTTCATTCGGTCTAAAGTGTCAATTCGTATAGAAGAGATGTTCAGTGAAGGCCATAACGGCGACTCCTGGTCTGTCTTAGTTTTTGGAAACAATACTTGCATACAGCAGGTGACCCTGGCTGACACAGTTCCAAGATAGACTAAACCTGGCAACATGCCACAGCAGCTGTGATCATTCAAAATAATGTCACTTCCATTAGAAAGTTGCCTAAAAATAGGATCAATCACTGCAGCTGGTGAACATTGCAGGTGGCAGGATAAATTGTTAGAGGAATCATCGCAGGCCCCGTGTAAATGAATACCCTGACAAAGGAGAGAACCGCTTAGTGCGTTTTCACAATTTTTACCACTAAGAAACACCTCTTTTCCACCACTCCAACATTTGTGTGTGTATGGTAATTCCAAGGATGTCTTGATGTATTTTTTACCCAACCTTTCATATATGCCTGCTGGTATATGTTTTAAGCAATACTGAAAATGGAAAATTATAACAGGCAGAGTGATTGTACCATGTATTATCCATTCAATTGCTGGCTTTTCAGCCACTGTAAATGGCAATATTTCCAGTTTTTCAATGCTCAGCACCATATAGTCTTCTCCCCTCTGTGCCAATTTGATCTGTTTATCAGTGAGATTGAATTCCGAAAACAGTGACGTGGTATTGATTACAAGCCAAGGCACATAGCCTGAACGAAAGTTTTGTAACGTCCAGCCTAATAGCATTATAGAACGTAGTTGCGACTGACCATGTTGCAACAAGACCAAGTCGTGTTCCATTATGTCTATGGCAGAGGATACTATGCTGTTCAAAGAATATATCCTGGACGACAGAGTCGTTTAGCCATTGTCAACTACAGAGAGAGATTTCTCCAAATTAATACGATCAATTTCTCGTATTCGTTCTGCAGTCTCTACTTGCATACTCTTCCATGCTTCATTATAAGGAGCATAGATACCAGCTTATATAAAACGTTTATGACGCAGTTTAATAGGTCCTTGTAAGAAGTCCCTAAGATAAGCGCCATCTTTAAGTAAATATAAGTGTTGTTTTACTTCCTTTAGTGTAGACTTGTGTAGATATTCAAGGCACAGTTTCCCTACACTGTATGTTGTTATTATTCCTGGATGCTGCCTCTGACCATATCTTGGACCTGGCCTAGTGAATATGAACCCTTGTGTCTTATTCAGGAATCTATGTTGACAGTTGTTTGTGTCTGTGGGCCAGATTAACCATTTTTTCCAATCTGGATCTGTTCTGTTGTGAAGCAAAATAGTATATACGTCGACCTCCTCCACTGAAGTGTTATTGATATCAGGTGTAGGTGTAGGCATTGACAGTTTGTTTAACTCCTTGATCTTGGCTAACCCAAGACAAGATGTCTGTTGGACAGTGTCATTCAAAAACATTATTTGGTCTGGGATTATGCAGGCTCTAAATAAAGCTTCTAAGCCCTGCACCTTCCAGTCTTTTGTGCCCCAGACAGTTTTTTGCCTCAATGTTGTCTTTCCAAAACTCGAAACCTAATGAAGACAGCTGAGCATAAAAGGCCGCAGAATAAATTTGCTTGGTATTTGTCAACATACTTTTCATTCCTGTCCTATTAAAATTTTTAAAGTAAAATGATTCTGGATTTGAAACATTAAAACCTGAAAAGTATGGAAATTTGCCATAAAATGTTTTTGGGCTACCCTTTGGTGGTGTAGGACAGTGTTCCCATTGGTTATAAGTTAATACCTTTTTAGGATTTGATAATTTGTGCAAGAAATGATGACCATAGTGATTATAGTGATTATAACAATATTTTTGCTCATAATCTGATGAACCTTCTAAGTATTCATGATTTGTAAACTTTGCAGACATTTCTAAGTCTGACATCATATTATTAACAGTCTCAAAGTCCCAATCATCAGAAAAGGTACTAGATGAAACAAAGTCATTCAAGAAAATCTTGAACTGGTGTGGAATCTTCAACAGCTCCGCCGGACCAAGAATGTCATATTCAGTTCTGTCCCAAGCTATACCACCAGGTATAGTAATGGCTGTGATGTTCATTGATGACAAGTCTCTTTGTTCACAATGAGATGATTTGTGTGGCTTGAGAAGTAAGCTACTTGTTCCCAAACCAACTTATGCTTGAATGTGCCACCTTTTGCTTCTTTGTAATCGTTTTGAATCCAGTTTTGCAAGTATTCATTGTAAAATTTAACGCAATAATACAAATCGCACACTATGAGTGTGGGGAATTTGCTATCAGTATTTTCAAGCGCCATCTTGAATGCTTGTAGTTCAGCTCGCTGAGCTGTACAATCTCTAAGAGATTGCGTTTTAGTGACCATTGGTCGGAATTTACCAAGGGCCAGCGACCTTCAACAATCGCTCACGCAGCACTATAAGCTTTTTACCCCCCGTTGCGGGTTGCTCTGATCCGTCAGTCTAAATTATACGTTCATACTGCTCTAGAGGCAGAATCTCAGAGGACAATCTTGTTCATATTGTAAAAATGCTTGTGTTTTCAAATAAGGGTCAAAAACGTATTTAACGGCTGTTGCAGAAAGAGAATTAATCCATTGTATCCATCTAGGATGTAAAGCTTTACCATTCGGAATGCTCGCTTTTGTCACTGCCTCTAAGGCATGTACAGGTGTAACGACCATAATGTGCTTACCCTGTGCGAGGGCTCTCTCTTTTGCTACTGCACTTTGAACCGCTGTCAGAATTGTTTCCGTTGAAGTGAATTTCATTTCTGCTTGTGTGTACAAATGTGGTTTGTAAGCTATTGGTACTTTTTCTCCTTCATTAAAGGTTAAGTATGTGAATCCCCATTGTCCTGGAATGATTCGGATCACTAAGTTGCATACGTTTACATGTGTTTGTAAATGTTTTGTTGCTAATATGCAAAATGTCTGTGTGTTTTCGAGTCCAATTAAATGTTTTGAAATCAGGTTTGATTAATTCGTAGAGAGGTTTAACCCTTTCTGCGTAGTTTAGAATGTAAGTTCTTCCAAAATTCAGGAAACCTATAATTGACTATGTTTTTCAGCGCTTTTGGAGGTTGGTGCAGCGCACATTTTTCTAGCAAGTTTGCTACCAGGCTTTTGCCTTCACTTGATAATTTGCATCCTAGAAAAAGTACGTTTAAATGGGCAATTCGTGACTTCTTAAAATTGAATTTGTACCCTTTAGAGGCAAAGCCCAATATTATGGTGTTCACCCTGTTCAAGTGCCTATCCAAGTCATTGTCTGTTAGATAGATGTCATCGACATATGATAATGCCTCATCACAATAGGTTTATAGTAACTCTGTTACTGTGGCTGAAAATAACCCGGGACTATTCTTGAATCCCTGTGGGAGACGACATAATTGACGCTGTGTCCCCATAATTCAAAAAGCGGTCAAGTACCTACTTTCTGGTGCAATGTTTTGACAGAGGAAACCGTTACAAATATCTAATATGGTTTGGTATTTTTAACCCACAATGTTATTCATTAGTGCTGCACTGTGTGCATTTTGTACTGCAAAAGTTTTGCAACAAGAGTTTAGATGTCTGTAATCCAAAACTAGGCGATATGTATTGTCTGGTTTGGAGACAGGAAACAAAGGATTGTTCATGGATGAGGTGCAAGTTTCAATCACCCCTTGGTATTCAAGTTGATCTAATATCTCCCTATCTAATATCCCCCTGACCTGAATTTTAGCTTCTTGCTTAACTGGGAACTGCCTTTGTGCAGTTGGTTGATTTTTTAACTGGATTCTATGGTGTGGAGAATCCTCATCCAATCCTACATGATTTTTATATAATGCAGTAGCCTGGACTACTGCCCATTTCTATTACAATTGTAATAATGTGTATAACGAAAGTGTACAGATGTATGAACTTGCTTATGAAAAACCTCATTAAACAAATTAAAAATAAAATAACATGTGGGCACTCCCTGACAAATTCAGGTGGCCAGTCTTGTTCAGCTAGTAGAATATCATAACCCTGAGAGAGCCGCTCCCAAAAGAGTGCTCTTATTTTTCAGTTAGGTCCCCCTCCATCCTGAGTGTTCCTTAAAATAACTTATGTGGGACACTAACCCTGGTATCCGCGGTTTCAACTTGGATGTACTCATTAAAGTCCATTGTCTCCAGATGATCCTTCAAGTTCTTGCGAGCTATGGTGACTTCTGCTGCTCTGTCCAGCGTTGCTTGAGCCCATTCCCCGTTCTTGAGTTGTGTCTTCAAGATCCTCGGCATGTCTGATTTTAGACCTGCTACCTTCTTTTTGGTGAATTGAGTCTTCTTATTTATCTTATATGTCTTTATCTGACCGTCCTCTTCTTTCCAATTTCTGTGAGGAAGTCTGAAGGTACGAGAGAAACGTGTATCAGTACCTTGATATCTATCAGGTTTTCTCAAATTACCCCCATTCCCGAGGTTATACCTCCTTTCAGAGGGCTCCTTTTGAGGAGACCTACCTTGGGATTGAGAACGCTTCTCTTAAGAAGTTTGTTTAGTGTTCTCCCACTTCTTTTTAAGAGGAGTAGGAGTGTTTTTAATAAAGACCTTTAACTATATAATTCAATTACATTTTGAATATTACTAATTCTAACATTGCTTCAATGTCAGGGTCAGGTCTGTAGTTGGCTAAAGCTAGCCATGTTGCTACTGGTCTACCTAGTGGACCGAGCCTGGTAATGTGATGTATATTTTTAGGGCGCCTTTAAACCAAACCGCATGATATTGGTATGTTAATGGAATTTATATATCCTCGAAAAGAATGCATTCCTCTGGTGGTTCATCTTCTTTGTAAAAGTGAAACACTTTTGTTCCTGGATTTGCTTCAGGGAAGACTATTCATGAATAGAATACCTCTGTCTGATGATATTCATGTGCCTCTATCACAAAAACTACCCTACCACCTCTTGTTGATAGTCTATTTCATATGAGTTTTATAGTGATGGCTTTCCCTAAAGTTTCTGGAATGCTTATAGCATCCTCGTCGGTCCCTTGGAAACCTGTAAAGTTTAAAACTTGTACGGCTGCATCTGCTGCCGCTCCACCGGTAGCAGCGTTGTCGCAATTATTCGACATTGTTTAATGAAAGTTGCAGAGCAAGCTTCAAGGAAACAAAGATAAGGTGCACAATATTTTGGAACACTGTATCCTTCAACGTTGAAAAACCAAAAACTGATACATAGGATTTTTCTTCCTACTCAGTTATGGCGGATATTATCCTTTACCCACTCCAGACGTCTATTGGAGTATTACGGAAAAATGGGTCTCTGAGAAAAGCACGATTGAGTTACTTTAGTATCTAGGGTTAAATTAGTGCCTTACCAAACGTTAGGTGCCATGTAGTGTAGTTCCTATATTCCCCATAGGCTCTGCGCATTGGCATAATATATCCTATAGATTAGAAGTAGGACTGAGATCAACTACGTCTCTATGGAATATACTAAACTTAATTGTGAGTGTGCCAGCTAACTCAGAGGTCACTAGAAACTTTCTCGAATACACAAGAAGGGATTAGTTTCTGACAACCATCAACATGACAACTTTGTTCCCAAGAATAAGAATATATCTCTCAGAGTCGTGGAAACAGTAGATAAGTATTTCACTCAGTCAATCGTGCATGCTTCGTTTCAAAGAGATGCAGAGAAATAATGAGACAGGCGTTTTCAATAAAAAGGGTTTATTGAACAGTCTTCTTTCTCATGCAAGAGAGGTGAACTGCTACAATCGTTATGCAGACGGCAAAGTATAATGCATACAGCGTAAACAGTAATATGGAATAATACTGTAAGAGCATTGTATATTTTCTAAGCCATATAAAAATACATACATAAATAACATTGACTAAAATACTCAACTGGTGCTTCTAAAATATGCCTACCCCAATGTAGCTAACCTAAGTTTAGTACGTGGGAAGAAGTAAGTATTGTGTAACATAGGTTTAGTTTTTGCCAAGAATCTACCAAAGGTTTCTCTAGGTTCTAATCAGCTCCATATCTTGTTAGAATGAAGGAGGCCTGGAATTTCTGTCTCTGGACTCGATTTCGCAATACCCCATAAGGGGAGCCGGAAACACTGGGGCTGGATTCTCGGGAGGAGAAGGGCAGCTTCCTGATCACTGCGTCAGTTGGAGAGCTGACTTCCTTCTGCACTCCTTTAGCGAGTTGCGTTGGGCAAGTAGGTCTTCGAACTGCTCTGAACCACCGTATCTTGCTAGAGCAAGTGAAGGTATATTTATACCTTGAAGGTGTTTGGGAATGCAATAGTTTGACGTAAAGGTGGGCATATGAACGTCAGGAATGAACCCCTAGGGAATAGTTTTTCTTTGTAAAGTAACTGAGTACTTGGACAAATCAATATTCAAGCAAGGGCAAGTTTCCTAACTGCTTCAGCTGGTTTTCCAAGAAATCGATGTGACGTTTGGTATAGGTGAAAGTAGCCATGCCTGTATTTGGGTAGCATGGGCTATGCCTAAATAAGGGATTTATTTATGTGCCGATATAAGGGCAATGTGAATTGTACGTATATAAGGGCATTAATCTGGAAAATTCACTCAGAGCCTAACTGGGAGATGATGGTTCCCTTTTTTGTCATAGTCCCTCTCACAAGCACCTTTTCTAAATCTATGGGCTATAAGGAATTAGTATCCTCTTACTCGTAGTTGCATTGCACATTGATTGTTACTCTTTTGTTGTTGATAATAGAATATGGATATACAAAGCCGGTACCAAGTCAGCTTGCCTAGCTATTGAATGGAATTTATCTGGATTCCAATGGACTTGCTCCTTATGGTGCTTGGCTCTTATGCCATCATGTGATTAAACACAATGTTGTGTTGTGCCCAAATCATGCCGTCCAGCCTTCACATTGGCTAATTCCTCATTGTCTATGAACTGGATGTAGCTGTTTCTATGTCTTCTCATTGTAGTGCAAAGTGCTTTTTGGCACATCACTGACATTTGTTTGTGACATTCCACAAGATCCAATCAACATTGAAATGAAATGACACTGTGGTCTGCAACTATTATCCTGGTCTGTGTTCGTATATTTATTACTTAGATGTAGAGTTCCTTTGGTGAGGTGGTCAAAATGGCTCCAGATGATGATGTAGACCTAATTTGTTGTTGCCTATTGTGTGGGATATTGTCGGATGTATCCCCTCCTTCCATGTTGTGAGAGCCTGAATATGTGATCACTGACCCAGTATAACTGAAACATATCGCATTTTCTATGTGGCTGACATCATGCCAGCCTATGATTTGAAATATGGAATAAAGATGTTGTAAGCCAAGACACTTGTATGAATGTGTTGTTGTGACATGGTAGTGATTCTGATTTACATTTTTTTACAGACAACATATCCATGCTTAAAGAAGCCCTAATCTTAAAATTGCAAAGTTCAGATGGTAGAACATTCTCAATGTTATATGTGAGGATTGCAAGAGGAGACAATGCTTTGGTGACATGCATTTTTATTTCGGTGAACAAGCCCAAGAAATCAAGTGAAAAAAGTAATGGTGACAACAAAAATGAAAAGTCTTCAATCATGGTTGATAAAACCATTATGGTAGAGTCCATTTGTTCTGGGGGCCAATGTGCACCATCACAGTGTGTCAGCAACCTTATGGTATGTGTCCCACCTCAGCTTCATCATTTCCCGGATTTGGGACTTGGGTGATGGCAGCTTGGCTGTCTTTGTCATCAGCAGGATCTCTCTTGGGGCCCACATTTACCCTACTTCATTATCTACCCCCACCAGCCCTCTGTACTTTACACCGACTGCAACCTCCCACTGGGTACTGGTTCCTCTAGTGCTGGAGTGGTACTAGCCAGATCAGAAACTAGGACTGGCGGGTACAGGATGGTAGTCACTGTGCTAGGTACACATGTAGGGGCCAGTGGTTGGCAGCGTTGTCAAAGTTGTGGTGGAAGGTGTGATTGTGGGCACGAGCCCCACTGTTGGCATCTGCACAGGCTGACCAGATGGGCCAGGACCACCATCCATGTCATCACTTCAGGAGCGATTTCATCTATGAGGGAGTCTTGCTGGGGAGTAGAGGAATTCTGGTTGGTTTCCAACCACTGTTCCTTTGTAGTGGTGAACTGACCTGTTAAGAAATGGAGAACATTGTTAATGGTGGGGATCTACATCCACTTTGTTTGTGCCAAAGTTAATGGGCACCTAGAATGGAACAAAATAGTTATACATTAGTATTACCAGCTATTAGCTTGAAGTTGAAGTTGGTTACTAGACATTTGTAGACATTCAATCAAAGTATTAGATTTCACCCGCTCATTAGATGTGAACCTATGTGGCATTTTGGCTTAAGGGGAGATGTCACTTCTAAAACTCAACTACCAACATAATATAGTTATACTATGTGTTTATTTTCCATTCCAATGCCTAGGGGTCATCTGGCAGTGCTAATGAGCTGAGTTTACTTCATGGCTGACATAGTATTGTCATGCCATCAATAGATTCAGTTTATGGGTCCAGGTCACCATCAAGCAAAGAAGTCAGACACATATTTGGGTGGAGTATTTACTGTACATTGCATATTTCATGACTAGTGAAGATTAGTGGTAAGATGGCCAACAAGTTAGAAGGGCTGAATCAGTCAAGCATCTTGGTTAGAGTTGGAGTGAGAAGGCCCCATGGTGGTTGTAGACTGTTTAATCTCACTTTAGCAATGCTTAAGAAAAGGTTAGCTGCATGCATAGTGTAGGTCAGTGGTGAGCTGGCCAACAAGTGAGAAGGGGCAAAAGCAGTCTTGCAACTTGGTTAGAGTCGGAGTGACAAGGCCTCATGGTAGTAGTGGTAGCTTATCAATCTCTACTTACCAACACTTGAGAAAAGGTAAGCTGCATAACTAGTATAGATCAGTAGTAAGATGGCTGACACGTGAGAAGGGGCAAAAGTATTCTAGCATCTTGGTTAGAGTTGAAGTGACAAGGCCTCATGGTAGTTGTAGACAGTTCAATCTCACTTTAGCAACACTTGAGAAGAGGTAAGCTGCATGACTAGTGTAAAACAGTGGTAAGATAGCCGTCAAGTGAGAAGGTGCAAAAGCAGTCTAGAATCTTGGTAGGAGTTGGAGTGACAGGACCTCAAGGTAGTTGTAGTAACGTCAAGGTCACTTTAGTAACACTTGACAAATGATCAGTATACCATAGCTATTGGCAACATGCATTTAGGATGGACCATAAATTTACACGTTAACACTTATAATGGATCTTGGATAGATATATTAATGGAAATGCACTTACAGCCAGCATTGCAACATGTGGCATGTTCTGGAGTTTGTTACATGTGGTCTTAAATTCAACAGTACACATTGCCACAGGACATTTTGATATTGTGTAGTTATTGAAGTGTAACACATGGTGTTACCAACAGCATCCACTCTGTTGGCTAGCCTGTTCCACATTTCTATTTGAGGCGTGTTTGGATGCTTGACGAGATTATCACATTGTGGATGGCCGCTCGGAGCGAAAAACTTCTACTGAATTTCTGAACTCGTTTTTGATGTTCGAGTTCTGCTTTCTCCCTCTTATCCGTTTGGAATTTCTGACTCACGCATATGGGATCTGATACTACAGACCACCTGAGATTGTATACAAGGCTAAGAAGGATCTTTTGAGAAGGAGAAAGTGTTTTTCACACTCCATCAACTTGCCAAGTAAAGCTTCTCACATTCATTTGTGTTTTCTTGTTGTGCATATTGTATGCCTTTTCTTCGTGCATCTTTGTGCAATCTTTATGAATATTTGTATTTGAGGCGTCTGCTGGACATGGGCCTTAAAATGTGCGGCTCTACTCTAATAATTTCATCCACTATGACTGTCAACTCTTGCTCAGCGAAGCAATTCTTTTTTTTTTGCAGGCATGGTGAAAAATAACAATAATGTGGGTGAGTATGTGAATGAAGACCAAACAAGTGATAGAGGAAAAAGGTACAAAACATTAATTTACAGGTGGTGGAGAGTGATGAATGTGAAGAAGAAAAAGGGGTGCCTTATCTAAAAAGGGCAGCAAAAGGCTGTCTGATTTGCTGCAGTTTGGAAGCAAAGGATGATGGTCAGACTTGGGGTGCATTTTATAATATGATTTACAGCCATGTCCACTTGACAAAGCACATCAGGGGTGTAGTTTTAAATCCATCAAATGGTCACATTTAAAAAATTATATTTTTTGCTTACCTGGGCAAAAAAACACTTTTACCACTGTTGTGCAACCACATTTTGTTGAGCAACGCTATGAGACCGGGAGTACGACTTTGGAGTCAGAATACTCCACGGGTAGACCACCGACCTGGTACCAACAGTATTGCAGGCCATCAAGGTTCCACCGGGTAGACCGGTCACGTTCAGCATTTGCCACAGACCAACTCATAATATAGCATGCAGTAAATTGCTGCCACAGCAGTGGCATGCACAAAGCAGACATGGTTCTCAGGCGGCCGGCCGCCAAACTTATATTAAGGAACTTTTTCTTTAATAAGGCCCTTAGTGTCCAACTACTGGGAAGCTTCATCTGGTCTTTCCTGCAGCTAAAAAGCTCCAAAGGACAAACTTATAAGTTCCAGGTGTCTCTCAAGTCAGGTTTGTTTCAGAGTCTAGTCCTCATAAGACAGATGGGCCATCTTGGAGTCAGGAGTTCGTCTTCCTTTTGTGTCAGTGAAGCAGGAAAACTGGAGAACAACCACTTGTCCTTTAGAGAGCAGTTCCAGGACTCAAAAATCAGGATTTTTCTTCCAGTGGGGCTGCCTTTTTCGGATGGAGTATTCCCACATCCAGGAATGCTCTAAGAAGGTAGTGGTGGGGGTTTATCCTTAGCGCTAATCCAAGAATGGAAGAGTGTTTTTCTTTACCTTACTGTGAAATTGCGAGGAGTACCTTTTCTTAAAAGGGTACAACCCAGCTGCCATTAGAAAGGTCTTTCTTCATGTTTTTGGCCACTCCCACACCTGACCTTGACATTACTGTTTTTTCCTTTTACTCTGGCTGGAACCTAATGTTTAGGAGGACTCTGTGGATCAATAGAAGAACTCCTCCTTGGCATCACCAAGTCAAACTAGATAGTGCTAAGGCTGCCCTTTGTTCTGCCAATTATTCCTGTCCATACTGAGATAGCTAATCACTGCTAAGTGGTTAGTAGTTAACACCCATTTGCCTTTCGAGGGCCTAGATGCAAGGCATTGTCTTCTGACTCAGAGTTGTGAACTCTCGCATCCAAGAGTGTGTATTTGTGCTCTGTAAGTGTGATCCTTGACAGAACAGGTTTTAGCCAGATTGGTCAAAAGCAACCTAAAGTACATTTTTAAAGTGGTTTGCATGAAAGGGAAACTCCAGAAATACACCATATCTTCTAAGATAGAATGCATTTCCGCTGTCTCCTAGCGCAGGCCCACTGCATGCTGCCTGGCGCCAATGTAGGAATCCTTGCAGCATTTAGCAAGGGTGCCCACTTTGTGGGCGGATTGTTTTTGTACAGGAAGGGATACCTGCATAAAAAAAATCCTTAAGGCATGTTCCTCTTTCCATGTGTGCTGCAGAAGTAAGGAAATACATGGGACAAGTAAATAAAGATATTTCCACTAGTTATGCCTGCTTCGGGAAGGCGTACTTTTTGACACATTCCCAAGTTTACTAGCTTTAGTAAATCTGGGAATGAGCCAAAATTCATGGGTGGATGTAAAGAAATTCATCATCTTCATCAAAAGCTTTATTTTAACAAATTCGTCAATAAAGCATTTTACAGCATAAAATACAAGTGAGCAATAAAAATCATTTTTCCATCCAACAGGAACATTCATTTTAAAAATGATCAATTCATCAAAAATACGGTTTAAAAACTGAATCCTATTATTAAACCACTAGGAAGCAGCGGATATACGTGATAAGAACATTCAATAGGTTAAAGACCACAGCTCAGAGGGCTGAAGCAAATAAGTCTTACAGATGTCAATAACATTTAATATAGAATATAGCTGATTAGGATCAAAACGTATAGATTAGAACACCAGCAGAATAGGGGATGTTAACATTTCAGATGGATGGACGGCACCAAATCTCGGCATGAGCAATAGCGTATGAATAGTACCCCGTGTGAGAATCAAAGCAACGCACTGATATATGGAATTTCAACGTATCCAGAGACTATAAAGATGGCACATCTTATCATTAGTGCAGTAGTAACCAACAAGTTAAATGTTGTGAAAATTGCAATTGGTATACAAGAAAAAACAATCTTCTGGCAACCCAGGCAAACCCAAGTGGTGTTGGAATTGGTGGTGTTAGATTTTACATATTTAGTTGCTTGGGTTAGCCAGTGATTTTAATCTAATAAACCACATCCACTTTAAAAATGTGGGCGCAATGGGGGCAACTGTTATCTATCAGTGGTGACATTTTGTTGTAAAGTTTTTTTAGGGGCAGGATACGCACTCTGAAATGAAAATAAAGGGCCTCATTTATGAGGCCCTGCATCACTTTTACGCCGCCGATGCGCACCAGCAGCGTGAAAAATGTGCCTTTTTGCAACATATTTACAGAGTGATGCATCTAGGTAGATGCGACACTTTGTAAACCCCTGTGCTACATTATACCTGCACCAGGTATAATGTATGCAGGGGGGAAGTTTTGACGCAAGAAAAGGTCATAGAAGTGATGCAGTGAAATCAATAAGATTTCACTGCGCCACTTCTAGGACACAAATGCATGAATTTCTTACGCCTGCCTCACAGCAGGCGTAAGGAAACATTGCTGGAGTTGCGTGACTTTTGTGACACACTCAAGCAATGCGTCACTTTTGCGCCATACACATACGTCAGAAATACTGACGCTTCTGTAACTCCTTGCACAATGATGCGTCATACTGTAAATATGACACATCATTAGTGTCGCAAGGAGGGCGCAATGAAAAGTGATGCATCGCTGTTTTCACGCAGCCATGCATCACTTTTAATAAATGAGGCCCAAAGTTTGCAATCAAGGGGTTTAGTTATAATGTCCTAGTAGAGTTCAAAACGAGGACAGGGTTTAGTTAAGATAAAACTCCCAGTCTGTGTGGTATTGTCGCTTGTTCTGAAGGTATTTTGCCCCAACGTTTCCTAATATCTTTCCTTTATAGCTTTTTTGGATAGAAAATGCATATTAGAAGGTTTATCCCACAGGTTTGGAAGACCCATAGCCGTCTGAGCCCCTTTAATATCTCTGAGCCAGCGTATTTTGTTGAAGTGGTATGCCTTGATACCGTCTCCAAGACCCCGTAAATGAAACAATCAGGGGTGCTCCATATTCTACGCCAATATATTAAGGGATGGAGCCTAGGTAAGTCAACCAGGGAATTCCTTCCTGAATGATTAAGCAGAGGAAGGGAAGGAATGCTTTTGGGAAAGCTAGTGATTGTTTGTAGAAACCTGTTTTCAGCAGAAGCTAACTTAGTCAAACATCCGGAGCCCCCAAAGCTCTGACCCATATAGGACAAAGCTCACCACCTTTGCATTGTAAATCTGCAAAACAGGATTAACTGGTTTTGTCAAAGATGTTCTAAATTCTCTGCTTAGTGCCAATTGATGGGGTTTTAGTGCCATTGTTTCAATGTGGGGTCTCCATTTCATCTTTTTCTCCAAAGTGATGCCTAAGTAAGTAAATGAGTCCACTTGCTCTAAAGGCACCCACTTCATAATAATTTTACCCCTAAATGATCAATGTTTATTAAAGATCATATGTTTGGTTTTGGCTGTGTTAATCTTTAACCCTCTGAGCTTACAAAAGTCTTCAAATGAAGTCAAAACACATTAAAGCCCACTAGGTGTTTTTGAAATAATAAGCATGTTGTCAGCAAACATTAAGATAGGGACCTTAAACCTGCCAGGGTCGGGGTATCAGTGGGTATTAACAATGCTTTTAATAAAAAGAGAGAACAGCGTTTGGGACTGAACGCACCCTTGGCACACTCCATTGTCAACCGGAAATGGGTCTGTGATGTTCCCTTGCTTGTCCCAGCGTATATGAGCAAAATTATTCTCATGAAGGTGGGCTAAAAGGTTTAACAGATCGATTGGCATGTCTAGGTCCCGGAGCACCAACAATAACTTGTTAGGGGACACTACATCAAAAGCAGATTTTAAGTTGACAAAAGTGGCATACATGCTGCCTTTGCCAAGCACCACTGTTCGTCAACATATTAAGATAAATCTAATAACTTGATCTATTGTGCTGATGTGCTCGCAAAACTTGGCCTAATGTGGGGTTAAAATATCATTATCGTCTAACCATTCTTGCACCTTTCCTAGGACAAGACGAGCTACCACCTTTTAAATGTAATCAATGAGGCTGAGAGGCCGATAGTTCCTGGGTAGAGATCTGTCACCCTAGACTGGTATAATCTCCACCCCCTCCACAAATGGGGGTGCCCTGAGAGATCCCATTTGCTAAAAGCATTATGTACTTGTCCCACATCTCCTTATAGTGTAGGAAAACTTCAGCAGGAACACTATCAATACCCGTGGCTCTCCCCACATGATTGCATTGAGGGCGCCTGAACGTCAGCTGGCTCAAAAGCCAAGCCTGGTGGATAGCAACGGACCAGTGCTAAGGGTTCTCTTTCCTCCTCAGTATTATTGCTATACTGAGCGGCAAAATTTTTACCTTAGAATTTGAAGCAACATGGTTTTCTGGGAGAGGTGGATGTGCACACCTACCCCATTTTACAAGAGACCAAAAGTGTGGCAGGTTGCTCCTTGCACATGCTGATTTCAATTCCTGCCACCTAGCTTCATCCCACTCTTTTTCTGCCTTGGCCTGGACTAATATATATGTCTTTCTGGCATTCCTTGTCATGTTCAAGTTTTTTGATTCAATGGCTACCCCTAGAAGTTTATGAGCTGCCTTGCATTCGTTGGTATGCCAGTTTAATCAGGGTTTGGCGTATGGACCTCTGCCACTAAAGGGTCTCTGAAAGTGGTACCGTATTTTACCGAATAAGGAATTGTGGAAAGTGGTTATCAAGCCTACTGTTTGAGTGCTAGAATGAAGGGCCACCATCTCAGCTACTGCACCTTCTGCATCTTCGTTGATAGAGGACAGTTTATCAGGATTTTCGATTATTTTAGACGATTTAAGCATACCCATATCATTGCTAACTAGCAAATCTCTGGTTGACATTAAAAGAGGGGGTGATGTTGATTCATCTAATTGCAGAAGGTTGAGCAAAGTGGGGTTTGGCCACTCTCCAATCGCTCTATAACAACCATGTCCATAAGGGTGTGCCATAACTTTAGTTCAACTAGAAGATAGTCAATTTGGCTAGAATGATGGCCATTGTTATAAGTACTAATCTCGTTTTTATAAGGGATGGTGCTGCCATTGGCCACCCTAATACCTCTTTATAGACAGAATGCTTTCAATTGTAACCCTGCTTCTGTCCATTTTGTATTGGGGATAACTCTAAGTTAGGTATGTTCTAAACGGTCTTCCTCAGCTGCCAGGTCACTGTCATCGCAGTCCAATGGTTCAAATGTTACATTAAAATCTTCAGCTAATATGACTGAGGATTCACCTGCTCGTTTGTCCAAAAACTCGCCTAGGGCCATTATGATATCTGATTTCCTCCCATCTCTAACCCCTCTTGCATATATATTGTAGATGTCACTATTACCATGGGGACTGTTCAACAGTTGACTGGCAATAATATCAGGGTTCCTTGTCAGGACCCCCTGGATCTTGAGGGCCCGTATCCTGGCTGATCCAGATGGTCAGCCCCCCTGCTGACCGTCCCTTACTACCATGGACTGCCGGAATGTGGTAATTTAAATATCCAGGACAGAAAACTGGGACTGCTGACCATGTTTCCTGGAATAGGCAAATGTTGTGCTGTTCAATAAAGGCGGTCCACTTAGTCAGGGCAGGCTTGGATCTAAACCATGCAATGCTCCATGACAGTAGGGATATTTAATGTGCTGCTAAGCGTAGTGCAGATGGCATACCAACCCTAGAATCTGAGCACCCGATATGGGTCTTGTCGGACTACTACTTTCCATAACCTGTGTTGCCTCGGTGCGGAAGATTGAACATACTAAATGAGTGGTGGGACTCTCCATCTGTGCCATTAGTGGTGCCTGATTTATTGTGCTAGAGGGTGAGTGTAGCTTTTAATTTATTTCCCTTAGCAGCGATAACCTACTTACAGAAGGTAGGATGGGAAAAGCTCCAACCAGTGTGGCAGTTTCAGGGAGCTTATGCTTGATGCAAATATTCAATTTTGCTAAATGGTGGGTAGGTAGATCAAATGCCACCAGATTCTCAATCACATCTTGATGATGGAATGTAAGTGCTATGGTATCCAAGGTGGCCCCTCTTAAGATGCATCTGTTGGCCCCTTTTACATCCTCCATTAGGACCGACCGACAGCCCCTTACGTGTCAAATTCATTGAATGATCTTATTTTTAAAGAGCCCTCATCTTCTCTGGTTGAGTTGGATGGTAGCTTTGGTATATTGGTTAGATATACTAATTTTTCCTTTATAGGAACCCTATTTGTACTTTTTAGGTATGGGGTGAATTTACCATAGGATTAAGGGGAAGTGCCAATGGTGGGAAGGCAATATTAAAATTGGGATGATATCATGAGCCTGCTCTGTTGTTTGCAAGACTACTCAATTGAGTAGGTAGTGAGGAGCCGCTTTTACTACATGGTGCAGAGTGATGTGTACCCCCACCCTCTGTGCCATGCCTGATTTTCCACTCTGGTTCCACACCCATCTGACCCAAACAATCCACTACCCCATGTGCCCTGCAGTACAGACAAACTTTTTCACCATTTGATTTTTCATATGGTGAATCTCATAGAGTGCTGTAGATGGAGAGTCAGAATGGCTGCTAACAAGAACTTTGAGATCTTTAACTTCTTGGACAAGGTCCGCAATCAGGGAGTTGAGGGATTATGAAGATGTTCCTTAACCGTGAAGACTTCTGTTGGAGGATTAAGGTGCTTTTCTATGCTGTGGGTGGGACTATACCTAAGGCGGGCAGATTAGTTCCCAGATATAGCATCTGGCAAACGTTTAGAATATTAGTTTTCCGGCCCTCAGTAGCTATGAGGCTCCCAGGTCTATTTGAGATGTCCTGGGTGCCAGGCTGGACCTGGAGCCCTGTAAACCTGTTACTGCAAGTGAAATGATCAAGGATCAATAGAGCACTGTTATCATCGTTGTTAGGGGTAATAGGAGAAGCAAGCAAGGGTGCTGGCTGATTTCCCCTGCTTGGGTCAGGTTGGGAATTTGGATTTGAGGATTTACTCATAATAGCAGTGTCAAAGAGGTCCTCCTATTCAGATAGTAAGTTGTCTATGCAATCCAGTACCCCTTTCTTAGGTACCAGGCTACAACTTACGACTTTCTTTTTTGATTTCTTTTTGGAAGCATCACCCAACCCACCACCACAGCTTTTTGATTTCCGATAATACCTGCTTAGCACTTAATATGTCGACACCTAACACAAAAAATAGCTAAATAGCTAAAAAGTACCTTTGTTTTTACCAACTGATCAAAGTCCTGTTTAGGCCCCTTAGGCTGAATGTCAGAGGGATGCAAATAGGTAATCCAACCCTGCCACTTCCGTGCAGAGCACTCAAGATCTCCAGTGCTAGATCACTTCTAAGCCAGGTTTTGAGGATGGCAGCCACCACCACTACTGAGGCCCAGAAGGCCCCCCCGGCAGCACAGCAATCCAGAAAGATGGCGTCCCTTGCTGATGGAGCCCTGATCCATTTTCCAGGTGCCTCCTGGTGCAGCATTAGTGTCTGACAGTGTAGGAAGCTGCAAAGCAGGCTGGAAGTTGTAGTCTCTGCCCCCCTGGCAGCACAGCAATCCAGAAAGATCGGATCTGTTTAATTCTATTTCCTCAACCTTGCCTGCCAATTTTCTAAGAAACATCTGGTGACAGCGATAAGTATCATCCACATGTTAGTCTTCAAAAGTTGACTGGGATGGTGCCACCACAATGTGATGAACGTGTGACACCTCAGCACCTGTTAGTGTGCATGGGAAGCCTTCCTGAGAGAGGAAATGCACCGTAAAAAAACTCGCTTTCCATTTAGTCTTCTCAGTAGCGTCAGTAGCAGATGCTACTTTGAGAACCATGAGACTCGTCCATGCGAAGGCAAGCCCTGCTGGCAAACAGCAGGAGCCTACACGTCAAAGCGTTTTCCCACTTTGCACTTGATGGGTTGCTCAAGAAGTAAAAAAATTGAATTCCAAAGCTTCACCCATGGAAATCCTCCCTTACGCAAAGTAAGATATGGCGGCACTATGTGCAGCCATCAGTAACTTTTTGGGAAAAATCCCAATCAAAATCATACAAATCTGATTTGTGCTGCTTTGTAAATAACAAATAACATTTTTCATCATGGCTGTGCCAAAAGGTCCATGATGCAAAATGCTAGTAAATTTGCCTTAATGTGCTTAGACAAAGACAGTGCGAATGGATGTGTTTTGGGCCAGATTTCTCACTGAATTGTGTTGCCATTGCATCATGCATGGTGTTGCAAGGGCACACTAAATGAGTCAGATTTACTAAGCCACACAAGGCCACCTTGCATGGCCCTATGTTAGTTGGTAAATATGGAGTAACGCAAGCCCATGGCAGTTGTTGCCTTGCATTACTTAGCCCTAGGAAGGTGTCTCATGGGTGGAGCTTAGGAGTGACTATGCATCCACCCACGGATTTTTGCATATTCCCAGATGTACCAAGACTGGTAAAACTGGTAATGAATCAAAATTGTTTGCCTTCTCAATAGAGGAACAATGAGGAGAAATATTTATCCTCGCTGTTTCCTCTTTCTAACTCAGCAGCAGTCTGCAGCACACTTAGAAAGAGAAAAACGCCTCTAAGAATTGATTTCGTGTTGGGAGGTGTCCATTTCTGCACAAAAATAATCCTGCCTGCAATGCAGGCACCCTTGAAAAATGATGCAAGGAGGCCTGCACTGGCACTAGGCTGCACTGAGTGCACCAACGCAGTGAGAAAGCGGGAATGTGCCATATATTGATAGAGAAGGCACATTTCTGCCCTCTGCGTTTGACGCCGAGCAGCTTACCAAGTTGTCTTGCTGCATAGCGCTGTGTCAAATATGATACATGTGTCCCCATATGTTTTCCTTATTAGACCTAGCAGTTGAATTCATAGTCATTGACTATACAAGCTTGATTAAAACATCATGAAGGATGAGATTCCAGGGATGGCATGGAACTTGTTTAGATATTTTTTAGAGGACCATTACCAAACCTTTTAGCCTCTCCTCCTTTTTATTTTAGGAGTCTAACTGTCCAGCATTCCTATTCGTATTCCTCCTGAGGCACAGCCGGGAGACTGCATTTTGTGTTCACGCTTTGTTTTAAAACTTGAAAATTGTAATTTTTAACTGCACGCCCCCCTGACTCCTACACACAATTACTGTGTGCAGGCACCTGTCCCTGCCGAAAACGAGTGCTGGGAAGGCTTCAGGTACTTCTCTGTGGAAAGCCCATTTTCCCCGCCCGGAGCAGGACACGTCCACTCCGAGGCCACGCCCCCTAGCAGAACGCATAAATAGCGCGCTGACTCGCTAGTGCACCGGTTATTCGTATTCCTCCTGAGGCACAGCCGGGAGACTGCATTTTGTATTCACGCTTTGTTTTAAAACTTGAAAATTGTAATTTTTAACTGCACACCCCCCTGACTCCTACACACGATTACTGTGTGCAGGCACCTGTCCCTGCCGAAAACGAGCGCTGGGAAGGCTTCAGGTACTTCTCTGTGGAAAGCCTATTTTCCCCGCCCGGAGCAGGACACGCCCACTCCGAGGCCACGCCCCCTAGCAGAACGCATAAATAGCGCGCTGAGTCGCTAGTGCGCCGGTTATTCGTATTCCTCCTGAGGCACAGCCGGGAGACTGCATTTTGTGTTCACGCTTTGTTTTAAAACTTGAAAATTTTAATTTTTAACTGCACGCCCCCCTGACTCCTACACACGATTACTGTGTGCAGGCACCTGTCCCTGCCGAAAACGAGCGCTGGGAAGGCTTCAGGTACTTCTCTGTGGAAAGCCCATTTTCCCCGCCCGGAGCAGGACACGCCCACTCCGAGGCCACGCCCCCCAGCAGAACGCATAAATAGCGCGCTGAGTCGCTAGTGTGCCGGTTATTCGTATTCCTCCTGAGGCACAGCCGGGAGACTGCATTTTGTATTCACGCTTTGCTTTAAAACTTGAAAATTGTAATTTTTAACTGCACACCCCCCTGACTCCTACACACGATTACTGTGTGCAGGCACCTGTCCCTGCCGAAAACGAGCGCTGGGAAGGCTTCAGGTACTTCTCTGTGGAAAGCCTATTTTCCCCGCCCGGAGCAGGACACGCCCACTCCGAGGCCACGCCCCCTAGCAGAACGCATAAATAGCGCGCTGAGTCGCTAGTGCGCCGGTTATTCGTATTCCTCCTGAGGCACAGCCGGGAGACTGCATTTTGTGTTCACGCTTTGTTTTAAAACTTGAAAATTGTAATTTTTAACTGCACGCCCCCCTGACTCCTACACACGATTACTGTGTGCAGGCACCTGTCCCTGCCGAAAACGAGCGCTGGGAAGGCTTCAGGTACTTCTCTGTGGAAAGCCCATTTTCCCCGCCCGGAGCAGGACACGCCCACTCCGAGGCCACGCCCCCTAGTAATCTCAGACCATAAGAATGTGCATGTACAGGAAGCGCAGCGGACGAGCGCAGCGGGCGCGACGATTGCGCGCCGAAGGCGCACATAAGGCAAGCTCGTCTGCGCTCGTCCGCGCCGAGACCGGGCCTCGGGCCACCCCCTTACCCCCAGAGGCCAGCACTTATACGCTACTCGCCAGATTGCCTGTATCAACTAAGGCCCCCGGTTACCTCATGCCCGTGGCACTCCCTCCAAGCCACAGTCCTTCCTTCTATCTGCCCTACCTGTTCCGCGCCTCTCAAACCTTACCCGCGCACAACAGCCACACAGGAATTCAAAATGCTCCTACTAAACTGTCGCTCGCTGCCCAAACACAGCACAGAAATGGCCATATTGATAGAAGAGCACACCCCGGACTTGCTCTTCCTTACGGAAACTTGGCTTACCAGTGAATCCAATCCAGCGATAGTTGAGTCCCTCCCCACCGGCTATCAAATAACTCAGCAAGACCGGCCAAAAGGGAGATAAGGAGGCCTAGCTATCATTCACAAGGAGCAATTCCCCTGACGTCTCTCCCCGGAGACCATCTCGGACTGCGAGAGCATAGGCTTTAACATCAACCTCTCACCTAACATCTGCTTCTCAGGCACTCTCATTTACCGTCCGCCTGGCCTTCCGAAGCAATTCCTTCTATCCCTGCCATCGAATGTAGCCAGTAGAGTCAGCACCTCCTCTAGCTATACCGTGTTGGGTGACTTGAATCTACACTTCGACTCCCACTCAGACCGTTCAGCTGCTATCCTACTAGATGACCTAGCAGCTCTACAACTCACTCAACGCGTCCCCTCCCCCACTCACGAAAAAGGTCATTTATTAGACCCAAATTTCTCAAACTGTTCTGAGATCACAGTGGACCCAGGCATCACCCTACCATGGACGGACCATTTTTTAATTCCCTTTAAATGGACCACACTTAAACTCTCTCCTCCGGCTCCCACCACCAAACTTAGGCGGGCCTGGACGCGCCTTGAGGTTGATAAGTGGTGCACAAAATTAGTTAGCTCACAACCAGAAATACAAGATGATCCCGCTTTAGCAAACCAGGCATATACCAACTATATCTCCCAAACTCTTGACTGCACGCTCCCAATGAGCAAGACTGTACTGAAGCGGCCTCAATAAACCGCCCCATGGTACACCCAGTTCCTCAGAGAAAAAAAGCGCCTCTGTAGAAGAGCGGAAAGACGCTGGCGCTTAGACAAATCAGTGGATAACAAAATTCGGTACTGTGAAACTATAAACGAGTACAAATCCCAAATAAAAACAGCACAGTCGACGTACTTCGCCGAAAAGATCCTGAATGCTAGATCCAAACCTAAAGAGATCTTTCAAATCATTAAAAAGCTAACTAATCCATCCCCAGCGGTGCATGTCGAGAAATCGGTCACCCAGTGCGATGACATCGCCGAGTTTTTCTACCAGAAAATAAATAAAATCTATTCAGCTTTTTCTCCTCCAAACACTGACCCGCTCACTCAACCTAACAACCCCTCCAGCCCACCGCATTCTCCCACCCCTTACAATTTAACTCACTTCCCCCCACTAGACCTCTCCACTTTAGAACCACTGGCCCTCAGTGTTAAATCAGGTTCCCCGTCCGACCCTGCCCCTCCGGACATCCTATTGGCAGCATCCCATACTATCTTGCCCGTCATCAGAGAGGTACTAAATTCTTCCATCTCCTCTGGCACTGTCCCATCTGTGTGGAAACAGGCCATGGTTAGGTCTCTGATCAAGAAACCCAATCTGGACCCGTCTGATTTGGCAAACTATCGCCCCATTTCTCTTCTCCCTTGGCTGAGCAAGGTTCTGGAAAAATATGTGAACCAACAGCTGGTGTCCTATCTAGAGGACCACCATATACTAGATCCCACTCAGACGGGTTTCAGACCCAAGCACGGGACAGAGACCGCCCTCCTCATGGTCGTAGAGGAAGCGAGAAAAATCTTGGATCAAGGAGGATCAGTGGCAGTGATCCTCCTTGATCTAAGCGCGGCCTTCGACACAGTGTGTCATGACACCTTACTAAGCCGCCTGTCTAGTGTGGGGATTAAGGATGGAGCCTGGGCCTGGTTTGAATCCTTTCTGAGGAACAGGTCTTTCAGGGTTTTTGACGGCGACTCAGTTTCCTCCAGTAGACCCCTAAATTGTGGAGTTCCTCAGGGCTCCTCTCTGAGCCCGGCTTTGTTCAACCTATACATGAGGCCACTGGCCAGTGTCGTCCGCCCTTTTGGAGTTAAAATCATCTCATATGCGGACGACACACAGCTGGTGGTCTCACTGGTGCAGGAGTCATCCCGATCTGCGCCAGGTGGGCTCAGAGAATGCCTGGAGGAAGTGAGGAGCTGGATGACGTCACCAGCCCTGAAACTGAACGGAGACAAAACTGAGCTAATGCTCCTAGGACCCTCAGAACCGGCACTTCCCCCCTCCCTATGGCCCTACAGCTTAGGGCAGCCGCCAACCCCAAAAAACGCCATCAAAAGCCTTGGGGTATGGCTGGACAGCTCACTCTCCTTTAATTCCAAGCCACTAAACTCTCAGCTACATGTTTTGCCATTCTGAGAGTACTAAACAAAATCTTCCCCATCCTTCCCCTGGAAGCCAAACAGGCAGCCATTCAAGGACTCATCCACTCCCGGCTCGATTTTAACCACGCACTCTACCTGGGTGCACCTGAATATACCCTTCGAAGGCTGCAAACTGTCCAGAACAGTGCTGCTCGCCTTTTACTTAAAATCCCACACAGACACTCAGTTAGGACCGGCCTAATAAGCCTCCACTGGTTACCGGTCCGGCAGAGGGTCCTGTTCAAGGCGCTATGTATAGCCCACCAAGCCTTCTGGGACATGGGTCCTATCATTACCCGTAACCTGATCAGCCAGTATATCCCAAATCGAAGTCTCCGTTCTAGCCAAACCCTCTTGGCAGCTGTCCCAAGAATAAAGAGATCCAGAAACGGCGGAAGAACGTTCATGTACAACGCAGCGAAGGCCTGGAATGCTCTACCACTTCATCTCAGAGCCACCCAGAACCTTAATATATTCCGCAAACAACTGAAGACCCATCTCTTCACATCTGTTTGCTAAATCCACTTTCTTTTTTCTCCCCTTCCCTGTGCACTGTAGGTTCACGATTTCCCTAGCGCTTGGACGCCCACGGGCAACAATTGCGCTCTACAAATTCCCAAGTTTACAAGTTTACAAGTTTACAGCATGACCTCCTTAACCTCCATTCATTTAAAAATCTACATGGACCCATTGCCCAACATGGTCATACCGTTGAGCTGGTTTGCTCTTTGTTAGCATGGAACCAGGTAAGTGTGTAGTTGGAACAACAGGAACAATTGTCTCAAGGCCATTTAACAGGTGGATGATTTGCAGCTTTCTAAATAAAACATATGTGTTTAAACCATTGAAAAAATAAGAAATTAAAATGTAACTACTAGAGGCCACCCACACTGGGTGAATGTCCTATTCTGGCCCCTTCTCACAAGTCCATGCACTTAACCTTAACGAACCACCATTCCCTTAGATGTAAAAAAAATACTGTGAAGAAAATGTGGTTCTCGCATCTGGATATAGTCTTAAATGATTATTCCTTTTTTTGTCAAAGAACATTATTCCAAGTATTCAAAGGAGCTCGTTTATTGTATTTTTTGTAGGCTAGACTATAGTAGAAGTTTTTATATTAGGCTCCCACATTGTTACATGGCTCAATTCGAATACATGGATAACTATTCACTTGATCTCACGAATAAGGAATTTTAGTGATGTGACCAAAGCACATAAAGCTGTAGGGTCGGGTCTCTGTGCTGTAGATAATGTTTTTAATCTATGTATGGCACACAGTTCTTTTTTTAGATTGAGATCCTGATAGACTGACAGTTGACTATTTCTCTCAGTACAAAAGGCCAAGGACCAGGATTACAAACGTGTCACACAGCACATCACCCAAAGTTGCTGTGCATCCATTGCATGGCAGGGAGTGAGCCAGAAAACGCCATATCTACAGGGATATGGCACCCTCCTCTTTTCTCGCTAGAGCAGGTGCACAATCAGACTCCCAAGTGCCACACATACATCTTTGTCCCAAAGTTTAAGGGCATTTGCATGATTCTAGCCCAGGTTTTGTACTGAAAGGGTAGCCTTCCAGTAAAGAATACTGTTCTTAGACTATCTTTAACATTTTTCCACTTTAAATGTGTGATGTGCAGTGCAACACATGTGCAAAGTGGGAAACATTAGGAGAAATCAAAGCATTGCTCTTCTAACTCCTGCTCTAAACGGCATTAATTTCTTGTGCAAAATAGTGTTTACTATTGTTAGTAGATAGGGCTTTGCATCAACCAAGGGTAATTGCATGGAAGTGCCTGTTGGGGTTCAGGGGGGCAGGTGCCTTCTGTCTAGTTTCCCGGTCACTGGTTTTAGCATAAAGTGCCAAATGCACATGCGAATTTATGGACGCTCCCTTGGGCTCGCTTTAGAAGGTCTGCCCGTAGGAGACCGATGCTTGGTTTCTAGGGTGGTCCCTTGCCGTGTGTTTCCTGTTCCTGTTTTTTCCACCTTGTTCCCTTTCCATTGAGCTCTATTCCAGCGGTCCTTCCGAGGGCTGGATTTTGATTCCCCTTTTTTCCATTTATCCTGTTTCTTATACCTTTGGGCTTTACTGACCCCTTATTTGGGACCTGATTTGATATTCCGGTGACGTATTGGGATTCGCGGCTGTGTTTCCTTTGAGTTTTTTGCGTCCCGTTATTTTTTCTTTTTTGTACTCAAGCCATCTTGTTGTGTGTATTTTCGGTGGTTTCACGAAGGAGCTGAACAACGGCCGTTTTTTGTGCTACCTTCGTGTTCTTTTTAAAGTCCAGGGTTTTGTTGGGTGTCTTTCTAATTCCCTTGACACCTTTTTCCCCTGCCCCTTCTTTGTCTTTTCATTGTGAATTCCACCCCCTTTGACATTCTCGGTGTTTCCCGAGGGGGCGTGGTTTGTCTGGGGTTACACAAGAAAGAACCAATACGATTGCAGTGGTGTATTTACTGTTTCGTATCAAGCTACTCCCGTTTGTTTACTGGGGTACGCAGGGAGGCCGGTGGTTCGTGTGTGTACTTGGCACTGGTATTATCTGTTGGGTGTGTCTAATCTTGTCCCCCTTTATCTTTTATAGCAGTCTCGTCTGGGTCAAGCAGTCAGCTGCCGGGAAGCTGGAGGAGACGAGCTGTGTTCCCCAAGACCTTGGGTTCCCTTGTTTTGTTTACCCACCTTCTCCCGGTGTCGTTTTCTCCACCACCCGGTTTATTAGTGGGTGTTGGGCGTAATGGCGCTAGTAGGGGATTGGGACGTTCTTCACTCCTGCGGTGTTTGGCTGGTTGGCAACGGAACAAAAAAACAAGCCCACAAATTGATACACCGCCCGAGTGAAGAATGGTTGAGGAGGCAACGGGAGGGGCTTCTTCGATGCAGGAACTCATGCAGGCCTTAGCACTTATGCAGGGTGAAGTCCATTTTCTTCGACAGGAGAATCATGAGTTACGGGTGACACTGAGTGAGGTGAAGGAAAACACCAAGAGAAGAGGGAGGGATCCCTCAGTAAAGGCTAAGACCCCAGTGATTCAGCCAGCCACATTTAAGTATGAGAGGAGTGGGGGCAGAGTGGGTCTCATTTGTCTGTTACTGTTAACACTCCAGTGGCGGTGCCTCTAGCAGCCACTGAGAGATTTTCCGGGGACAGTAGAAGATGTGCTATCTTTATGAACCAGTGCCATTTGCACTTTATGTGTCGACCAGCTGCTTTTCCCGACGACACTACTGAGGTAGCGTTTGTGATTTCATATCTTTCAGGTACTGCTGCTGGTTGGGCGGTCCCCTTAGTCGAAAACAATGACGCTGTGTTAAGTAGTTTTCCGGCCTTCAAGCTCCAAATGCATAGTCTGTTTGCTAAGCATACGTTCATGTAAGCAAGCGATGCTGAATTGTTAAAGCTACGGCAGGGTAAGCAGGACCTTCTGGCTTATGTGGCTACCTTTAACCGCTTAGTAGCAGAAACACAATGGCCCATGGCAAAAAGAACATCTGTATTTTATCAGGGCTTGTGCGAGGACTTAAAAGACCAAGGGCCCGATGTAGGTAAATGCCATTTACCGATTTTAAAATACCGAATCCTACCGATTCGGTATTTCAAAATCGGTAAATGGTATGTAGGTCCCAACATCTGGATTCGTTACCGAATCCTTAACAATTCTTTAATTACCGATTCGGTAAATACCGAATCGGTAATGCCCATTCATTCCTATGGGCTTTGAAGCCCATAGGAATGATTAGGCATTACCGATTCGGTATTTACCGAATCGGTAATTAAAGAATTCACAAGGGTGCAGGGGGTATCACTTTGACACCCTCTGGCACCCCCAAAACAGGCACAGGTGCCATGTGGCAGGCATACCTGCCCTAAGGGCAGGTCTGCCTGTCACATGACATAGGTGTGCATGCACACAAGTGCATGCACACCGGAATCGGTATTTTACCATGGATTTGTATTCCATGGTAAAATACCGATTCTGTAAGCCATGTGCAGAAGGTACATTGCCTACCTACATTGCATTTTCGGTAATTTTACCGAATCGGTAAATATTACCGATTCGGTAATTATTTTACCAATTCGGTACATATTACCGAATCGGTATATTTACCGATTCGGTAATGATACCGATTCGGTAAAATTACCGAAATGTGCCCCTACATCTCGGTAGCCCTTTACCGATCGGAAACGGCCGAAAATCGGTATTTTCGGCCGATTCGGATCGGTAAAGGGCTACCTACATTGGGCCCCAAGTCTCACAGGTAGTAGACCCGAGGATTGTCTTGAGTTTATCGATTTGGTTGTAAAACTCAACCATCGATTGAGTGAGAGGAAGGGAGAAAAGATCAGGTTTCAACCCCGGAGGACAACAGTAATAAAGAGGGAACCACTGGAAAGCGGGGGTGTAAAGACAGATCCCAAACCTATGCCATTGGGTGGGGTGCGGGGTCCCCTATCTAAGGAGGAAAAGGAGTGGAGGTGATTGTTGCAGTTGTGTTTGTATTGTGGGAGGGGTGGGCACTTCGCTCGAGAGTGTCCAGTGAAACTGTCCCGGTTGCCAGTGAATAAGCCTATGGCTTTCGTGGGAGGGGGGTGTGAGAGGCCTTCTGTCCTTGAGAGCAGTAGTTGTAATCCATATGATGTACTAGGGGCGGTTCAAAGAGTCCGGCACCATTTCACAGTGACAGCCTGCTTCGCATATTCATCTAGTGGTAGAGCATCCTTGTCAGTGTTACTGGACTGTGGGGTCACAGGGAACTTTATGGACATTGGTTTGGCCGAGAAGTTGATGGTTCCGTGTGTGTTGAAGAGATAACCTGAACCCGTGAGGGCCATTGACGGCACGGATCTGTCCTCTGGGTCAATCGTCCGGCAGACCGAACCTCTGCTTATGACATTCGATAATGGGCATTCTGAGACAGTCTGTTTTGATCTGATAGCCGCACCAGCATTTGGGGTGGTACTCTGGGTGCCCTGGTTACAGGCCCATAATCCCAGGATCGACTGGGCACGGAGGTTGGTCACGCTCGATTCGGAGTATTGCCCTCTTCACTGTTATTGTGAGGCGACTGATTGGGTGTCTCCGTTGTCTTGTGCAGCGAGTGGTTGCGTTCAGAACAGTTTGCCTTCTTTGTTTGTGGCATACAAGGAGGTATTTGATAAGGATCAGGCGTGTGTTTTGCCACCACACAGGGCTTTTGATTGCCGTATCGATTTGGTTCCGGGGTTCATTTTGCCCTGTAGTAGGTCATTTTGCCCTGTAGTAGGGTTTATGCGTTGTCAGAGCCGGAGGTGAAACATCTACGGCAGTATTTGGATGAAATGTTGAAGAATGGGTTCATTCGACCATCTTCTTCGCCTGTATCCTCCTCCATCTTTTTTATACCGAAGAAGGAGGGTGATCTCCGCGCTTGCGTGGACTACAGAGCGTTGAATAAAGTAACAATAAAGAACAAGTAACCATTACCTCTCTTACCGGTGTTGTTAGACCAGCTGCGACATGCCAAGGTGTTCACAAAGCTTGATTTAAGAGGTGCTTACCATCTCGTTCGTGTCCAAGAGGGCGACGAATGGAAAACGGCGTTCCGCACTAAGTTTGGTTTATTTGAGTATTGTGTTATGCCTTTTGGTTTATGTAACGCCCCTGCCGCTTTACAGTTTCTTATTAATGAGGTTTTGCTGGAGTTTTTGGATATCAGTGTGATTGTTTACATCGATGACATTTTGGTTTTTTCCCAGTCCTTTGAGGATCATGATGCTCTTGTTTCGCAGGCTTTGTCTAAGTTGTTGGAACACCGTTTATTTGTCAAGCTGGATAAGTGCACGTTTGGTGTGACACATGTTGAGTTTTTGGGATTCTTGATTTTGGCGGATGGTATTAAGATTGACCTCCGGAAGATTGAAGCCATTATCAACTGGCCCATACCCACGTGTGTCAAGGATATACAGGTACTACTTGGATTCGTCAACTTCTACAGGCGTTTTATTAGCCATTTCTCAGATATTGTTTCGCCTATGACTTCATTGTTGAAGAAGGGAGTGGTGTTTGATTGGACGCCTGCAGCACAGTTGGCTTTGGAAAGTTTAATCGGGCATTTCACATCTACTCCTGTGTTGATGCATCCTGATCCTGCCCTTCCGTTTTATGTAGAGGCGCATGCGTCCCAGGTAGCAGTTGGGGGCGTGTTGTCTCAGCTTGATAGTGAGACTGGGTTGATGCATCCAATCGTGTTTCTCGAAAAAACTACTACCTGCTGAGCAGAATTATACTGTGGCTGAGAGGGAGCTATTGGCCATAAAGCTGTCTTTTGAGGAAAGGGGTCACTATCTTTGGGGGGCTCGTCACCCCATTGCGATCTATACGGATCATAAGAACTTGGAGTTTTTCCGGTCTGCCAGGGCTTTGACTCCCCGGCAGATGAGATGGGTGCTGTTTTTCAATGAATACGATTTTACCATCACGTATAGGCCAGCAGCTCAACAGGGGAAGTCTGATGCATTATCTCGGATTTATGTGGATCCGTCACAAGGAGGGCGGGTAGAGGAGACCCGATTTATGATCCCAAGTGAAAAGATCGTTGGTTGTGCCTCTATAGATGACTTCTTGGTTAAAGTGCAAGAAGAAATGAAACAGTTGGATCTGGCTCAATGGCTGTCAGAACCTGGGTTTACGTTAAAGGATGGGTTATTGTATCAGGCAAAGAAGTTGTTTGTGCCCCCTGACTTTCGTACACTGGTTCTTACTTATTGTCATTCATCGTCCTTGGTTGGGCATCCCAGGGTCAATAAGACCAAAGAGCTGTGTATGCGTTGGTTCTGCTGGAAGTCTTTGGCCTACTATGTGCAGGTATGTGTGGCCTCATGCCCGGTGTGTGCTGTTAGTAAGTCCTCGCACATGTCACCATCCAGGTTGTTGCACCCTTTGCCAGTGCCTCCCTCCCCCAGGCATACGATCAGTATGGATTTTGTGACCGCTTTGCCGCCTGATTCAGGGTTTACGACCATTTTGGTCATAGTGGATTTATTCACTAAAACGGCACACTTCATTCCCTTGCCAAGGTTACCCACTTCTAGAGAATTGGCTGATGTATTTATGGCCCAAGTGATCCGGTTGCATGGGGTGCCTACTGCTATCATTTCAGATAGAGGGGCACAGTTTGTATCACATTTCTGGACTGCCCAATGCTGGTCTTTAAAGATGGACGTACGGTTGTCAACAGCTTACCATCCACAACGCGACGGGCAAACGGAACGCACCAATCAAACCATGAAGCAGTATTTGCGGTGTTTGCTAACGTCGCTGACGGGCAGTTGGGTACAAGCCCTTCCTGTGGCTGAGTTTGCCTATAATAACAGTATGCACTCAGCATTAGGTATGTCGCCGTTTTACTGTTCGATGGGATTCCATCCTAAGACAATTCCCATTCATCCATCTGAGAGGGTACCAGCAGTGGATTCCCTTAGTAGGAATTTGATTGATATTTGGAAGAAATCCCAACAGCAGCTGTTTGAGTCCAAGAAGGTCATGAAGGTACAGGCAGACAGGCATAGACGGCCAGCTCCCCTGTATGCAGTTGGGGATAGGGTTTGGCTAGCAACAAAAAACCTGAGGTTGCCGGAACCAAGGAAATTACAGCCTCGGTTTGTGGGTCCCTTTCCTATCCAGAAGGTTGTGAATCCAGTTGCGATGAGGTTAACTTTACCGGTCGAGTATAGTATTCATCCTGTGTTTCATACCTCTTTGTTGAAGCCTTATGTCACCACCACTCAAGAGATGCCACATCCTCCTCCTGTTTTGATTGATGAAAACGTGGAGTATGAGGTTAATACAGTATTAGATTCCAAGCGGATGAAGGGATGGTTGTATTACCTCATTGATTGGAAGGGTTATCCCCCGGAAGATCGTTCTTGGGTTCCAGCGAGTAGGGTGCATGCTGCCCGGTTGGTACGTCTGTTTCATTGCCTGCACCCTGGGAGACCTAGGCCGGTGGGAAGGCTTTTGGGGGGGGTACTGTTGGGGTTCAGGGGGTGCAGGTGCCTTCTGTCTAGTTTTCCGGTCACTGGTTTTAGCATAAAGTGCCAAGTGCATATTCAAATTTATGGACGCTCCCTCGGGCTCGCTTTAAAAGGGCTTGCCCATAGGAAACCGGTGCTTGGTTTCTAGGATGGTCCCTTGCCGTGTGTTTCCTGTTCTTGTTTTTTCCACCTTGTTCCCTTTCCATTGAGCTCTATTCCAGCGGGCTGGATTTCGATTCCCCTTTTTTCCATTTATCCTGTTTCTTATACCTTTGGGCTTTACTGACCCCTTATTTGGGACCTGATTAGGCATTTCGGTGACGTATTGGGATTCGCGGCTGCCTAGATTTTGTACTCAAACCATCTTGTTGTGTGTATTTTGGGTGGTTTCACGAAGGAGCTGAACAACAGCCGTTTTTTGTGCTACCTTCGTGTTCTTTATAAAGTCCAGAGTTTTTTTGGGTGTGTTTCTAATTCCCTTGACGCCTTTTTTCCCCTGCCCCTTCTTTGTCTTTTCATTGTTAATTCCACCCCCTTTGACATTCTCAGTGTTTCCCGAAGGGGCGTGGTTTGTCTGGGGTTACACAAGAAAGAACCAATACGATTGTAGTGGAGTATTTCCTGTTTCGTATCAAGCTACTCCCGTTTGTTAACTGGGGTAAGCAGGGAGGCCGGTGGTTCGTGTGTGTACTTGGCACTGGTATTATCTGTGGGGTGTGTCTAATCTTGTCCCCCTTTATCTTTTATAGCGGTCTGGTCTGGGTCAAGCAGTCAGCTGCTGGGAAGCTGGAGGAGACGAGCTGTGTTCCCCAAGACCTTGGGTTCCCTTGTTTTGTTTACCCACCTTCTCCCGGTGTCGTGTTATCAACCACCCGGTTTATTCGTGGGTGTTGGGGGTCACGGTGAGGGTAGGGGATTGGGACGTTCTTCACTCCTGCGATGTTTTGCTGGTTGGCAACGGAACAGTGCCCATGTGCCACCCATGAAACAAAATGAAATCAAACTTTTCACCAAACATACCTATTTTCAAGCATGATTTCCCTCCACGCCCTAAAATACTATGTACGTTTCACAAAACTGCTCAACTTAAAGAGATTACCTCCATAAACACCTACTCTCAAATTAAGGTTTACAAATTTAAAGTTTTTCTATGTTTTTCAATATCTTCTGATGATTTGCATGAGAACGGCTGTCAATTTTGCACTTTGGTTCTATTATCTGAACCTGAATCCCTTCCACTCTCACCAGTGTAGTTGTACTTTTGCAAACAACTAAATTGTATAACTTTTCTGCTTAAATCACCTCTCTATTTTCCGTTTTCCCATACATCATTTGGCATAATGCCACTCTCTTCCTCAATGTATGTACCACACCTTCAAACCTGAGTAATTTCTGCTATTCATTATATATCCTTAAGTTCCACATGGGAAACAAAATTGATTCTTAACTTTCCTCTCATAATTGATTTGTTACCATTTATCAGAATATTTCTCCAATCCATGTAATTGCAGAGATAAGATAGCAATATCTAAGGTGAGATTACAGGTATTACACACTATTCAAGATGTGTGGTATGCTACAATGTCATATAAAGAATTAATATCTGACATACATATTGTATTCTAGATATAATTTACAAAATAGTATAACTTCCATTCAAAAATCTCCCTCAATATCTGTACGTACTCAATCTGTCACTAATTTTGGATCTAATCTGGAAAAGACTCTAAGTGCTATTTCAGGGAACGTGGAGGAACTGTGTTTAAAGTTAGAAAATCCAGATTGGATAATGTTGGCAGAAGAACATACAATAGCTTGCTGCCAAGAGACCTGGCTTATGGACCTGGCCTATAATGATGGGTCATTCACTTAGTCGGTTCCAGCTATTCCTTCAAAGTCAGGCTCGGCAAAAGGAGGCATGGCTGCTTTTATCTCAGTAGCACTAGAGAACATCACTATAAGATAATTACTTTAACACCTTCTTAGCATTTTCTTTTACCAATCTTTCAAAAGTCTTTTGGTTTGTTGTTGATTAATTTGATTTTACTTTAACCAAGGTTATATATGTGCTGGATGATGCTATATGTAAGGTCCAACATGATCATATAAAGGAGCTTCAAATTATTTTGGCAGGAGATTGTAATATACAAGTATGTGAGCCCAATGTGTCGGCCTCATGTAGCATCTGTGATGAGGTGCATCAGCCCCTCACACATTATAGTCATACCCCTTATGGGGATTCGCTGAACAGAGTTGTCATAGCTAAACATCTGGCCTTTGCATAGGAGTTTGATATGGAGAGTAATAAGCAAACTACAACATGTGTGGGAGAAGGCTCAAATGTGATAATTGATCATATATTAATCACAAAAGAACTGGTCCTATTTTTAAAAGGGTGTACAAGTGTTGATTAGTTACTTAAGTGATCATAATCCCCTATCACTGACCCTAAATATAACTCTGGGAGACAGTTAGGCAAAAAAACACAATATAGGGTAAAGTATAATAAGAACAGGGGTGTAGATATCAAGTGGGAGAAAATTTAATAGGAGGCCTTCTTAGGAGATCTCATAGTAAATAAGCGGACATAAATTGATATAGCAGCTAATCTGTTGGAGATTGTTCAGGTTTTTACTTCTCTAAACAAAAATATAGAAGCCAAATTAACAAAGTTTGCTAGGAGAACATCCAATGCCCCAAAATGATTTGATAGTGCTTTCTCTGCGGCCCACAGATTGCTGAAATATGCTTTAAGCTCACACCCAAGGGATATAGAGGGAGTAACAAAGGCTAGAAAAGCCTATAAAGAAATACCTAGAAAAAGAAAATTGGAACTGTTGGAAAAGGCTTAAGAAGACCTAAAAAATGCACGCAAAGAACCTCCAGCCGTCTGGTAGGTTGGGAATTCTACAACTTTGCCGGGGGACAACATACCTAAATTAGACACAATGGTCTCAGCTATGGACTGGGTGAAGCACTTTTCAGAAATATTTGTTAATAGCCCTCAGATCCTCAATTTTGTCTCAGATGCCCCTTTTGATATGAATGCAGCTTTGTCCCTGAGTACATCAATCAAGATAGCGGATGTCATCTTAGCTTTAGGGAGTAGCCCCTCAGGATAAGCCCCATACCTGATATATTTCTATAAAAAACTTTCAAAATACTGGGCCCCACTAATAACCAAATAGTATAAGAAGATGTAATATTGGGACCCTTAGTCAAGACTTGGCAGGAGGCCATTATTGTGCCAATTTTTAACAAGGGGGATCAGAGCCAAACCCATTGTTATTGACCTATTTCCTTGCTTGGAAGTACGGTAAAAATACTGTGCAGGGTTAATCTGGTTAAACTAGAACTCTGGGCATCAGAGACCCAAGTGTAGACAGATTTTCAATTTGGGTCTCGCCCAGGTCTAGGAACAGAAGAACGGTCCCTCAATCTCTCTTTAATAGTTCAAAAAAATACAAAGGCACAAAAGGGCTGAAACAATCTAGACTTTACGGATTTAAAATGTTCCTTTGGTATGGTGGACCTTTCAAATTGATGGGCACTTATGGCACAGCTAGGGATTGAAGGAGCGCTCATTACGTTGCTCACTAAGCTTCATGAGCAAACATCAGTAAGAGCCCGTTATAGTAGGAATGGTGACCTAACAGAAGAATTTCCCTCCAGTTTTTGGAGTTAGACACTGATGTGTGGTTTTCAAATTTTCTCTTTTTTACTTTATATTAATGGGCTCGGGAGCATCCATGTAAGGCAGGGAAAGACATCTCAGGGGCCTATTCAAGTCAAATCCCTGTGCTGCTTTATGCAGACGATGCTGTTCTCATAACGAGAACAGCAAGTAGCCTTCAAACCTTGCTAATTGCCTTTAATTAGTTTATGAATTATGTAGAACTTAAAATGAATCACACCAAATTATTCATAATGAAGTGAGTCCCCAAAAAATCCAAGACGAGGACATTTTTGCTGGGAGGGGAAGAAATTAGGATCAAACCCCATTTTATATGTCTAGGCATGTCTTGATGCGGAAGTTATTATTGAATGTTAGAGCAATGCAATATCAATGGTCTATTGATGTCGTTTTTAGATTTTCTAAAAGATTAGGACACAAGCCAATCAAAGAATTTCTCTAGATTTTTAAATGTGAATCTTTGTCTATTGTCTCTTTTGATGAAGGTGTCTAAGGATATATTTATTGTAATCTGTTGCAATTAATAGAAAACAAATGTATAAAGAGACTGCTGGCAGTGCCTCAAAGTATCTCTGTATCTTTTTGTCATGAGGAAGCTGGGTTAAGTTTTCTAGGAGAACATATACAATTACAACCTTTGTTGTTATGGGTAAGAATTTGGGAAAATCAGAAAGCCCATTTTTGCAGAGTAGTACTGAGAGACTGCATGAATTTAGATAACTCCCTAGAGATACCTTGGCTTAGATTTGTAAAATGTAGCTTCAGAAGGCTGGGCACTCCAGAGTATATCTCCAACCTAGATACCCTTAGAAATGTTTCTCCTGATAGAATTAAAGAACTTTTTTCCCAACATTCCAAGATGTTCATTTTGAAGAAAATTTTTCTGGGAGGTTGGAGTTATATTGTCAACTGCAAGCATAGCCTGCACTTTATTTGCAGTTAAATCTAAATGAGAGACAGCATTTTTCCTGACCAGGTTTCATCTCAAAACAATACAATTTCTGGCAGCATTTCCAACAAAAGGCACATTGTTTTCCTTACTTCCTCCCTGCCCCTGTGATGCCCTTAAACAGCAAAGCACCAAACACTTTACTTTATTTTGCAAACTGCATACCCCCCAGAGAAGGCAATTTCTTTGTCCGCTACTTTTAGTACAGAAAAGTAGGTACAATGAGATAGCCTTAGTTATTATCCTTAGATAATATAGATACTATATACGGATATCTTTTTTAATTGCACTTAGGATACACAGTAAATAATAGATGTTTTAGAACTCGGGAGCAAGGGTTTTAGAACTCGGGAGAAAGATGGGATCTGCGTGAGTCCTCGTTGCTTGGCTGCTCACCCCGGAGGCGTTACGCTCGGCCAGCTGCCCTGCGCAGCTCCTGCAGATGACAGAATGATGCAGAGGCTGACTCTGGTCGGCTTCACTCGGCGGGATCAGAAACCGATCGGACCCTCGAAACCCTCCTCCCGGGTGGGGGCTGCCTTACAATCAATACCCGGCAGAGTGGAAATCGCCCGCTTTGTTCTGAGGTTCCGTGACAATTGTAAGTGGTGTTTTCGACTCACACGAATATGGTCGAGTCTAGTATCTATGAACCGCAAATGACGAGTTTAGCAAGTGTGCGCAGTTTCGCTGTGCTAACTTAAACCATTCGTTTGTTATGTGGGTTTGTCATCTGTACCCACGGGTTCCATCTTAGATACGGCATCCATTTTGTCTCTTGCCCTCAAGTAGCCAGCGAACGGACGCTGTCCGCTTCGCGACCCTGGGACTCCCAAGATATTTGCGGAAGACACATGTTCTTTGAAAGTGTCTTTATGACGAGGGGGATGCTACTGTAAGGCAGATGGCGCCGCTCGAGGCTCATCTTGCCGCACGGGCTTATTGTCTCAGTTGTGCATCTCATTAGGCACGTCCCTTTGATGCCTGTATCTCGTGCTTCTCGACACTCCCCTTTTACACCCTTTCCGATCTCCCCACTGTCTCCGTCTTCCTCTGCACCTGTCTTCGTTCCTATTTCGATCTACTTTACTGCTGATTGGAATTTGCTAATGGTGGGAAGATGGGTTTTTACAGTTGGGAACCGCCAAATGTTTCCGCACTTATGTTCCGGATCTTGTGTGTTTCAAAGTGATCTAAGCGACCCCTCTGAGAGCGACTTGTGGGAACCAGGTTGTAAACTATTGTGTATCATGTTATCCTATGGGTAGAAACTGTATAAAAGGAGCGATCCACAAATACAATTTGAAGCAGTCTCCCCGAACTACACTCGATGTACTTCTTGTGACTTCTGTGTTCCCTGCAGTAAATAAACCTTGACTCTTTGACGCCGAAGGAAGTGTCCCGTGTCTCTGTGATTTGTACGCCGGAGCAGGTTACCCACGAAGGTTTCAGGTGTTGTGCCCTGGCACCGCTGGGTCCAAAGAACCCAGTCCTTCAGTTGGCGCCCAACGTGGGGCTGCATCAGTGGTACCGGTCCAAGCCTGACGATCGTGAGGAACTTCGTGTGAAATCTCCGAGGGAAGGTGCACCCCGCTTCATCGATCCTGTTGTCGAAATAAGTGGCCCGAAGACTTTTCCCGCGAAGATTCCCGCCTCCTAACGGCTGCGACGGACTGCTGCCCTGACTGTAGACCTGTTTTGGCGCCTGGCGTAGACCTTGGTATAGCGAGACGATTGACGGGCCTTCCTGAGGACGCCATTGATCTTTGAGTTAAGTATTTGTGGGTCGCTCCCAGAGTTCTTGGTTGTAGACACTTTAGCGAGTGTCTTTGTTGTAGACACTTTAGCGAGTGTCTTTGTTGTAAACACTTTAGCGAGTGTTTTTGTTGTAGACACTTTAGCGGGTGTCTTTGTTGTACACGCTGTGTGAGTGTTTTTGTCGGTGACACTTTGCTAGCGTACTTTGTTGTTGTTGTATTTGTTTGACGACTGCAGCCGCCAAAGACCGAGGGTTTTGTTCTTGCTGGGACTTGGTAAATCCCGTAACCCTTGAAGTTTGTGAAACTCGGCTAGTGTGCAAGATGCCTGGTCGCAGTACTTTGTTCAGTTGCTTTAGACCTTGTGGTGCGGATTCCCTGCTGGAGGACTCGTGTCCGATACCTCCGGTTGGAACTCCTACATATGACCTATATAGCAAACATGGGCTAGGCCCGATTGCTTTTAACGATTACTGGATCAAATATACAAAGAAAGACGGCGATCTTCGTTGGCCACCTCATGGTAGCTTCGAAGCGTCGATCTTAGATAATTTGGAAATAAAGTTGTTCGAACGTAAATCAAGGCCGGCCATGTTTGATGCCTTTCGGTTCTGGCGCAAAGAAGCCCGACAGAAAGGGATCAGACAAAATAAACGTAGTCAGCGAGATACTGTTGCTACTATAGTGAAGAAAGCTGAGCAGTTTCAGCGTGATAAGGAGGATAAGGATAAGGAAGTGTTTGAGAGATTGCAGCGTATGTCCATAGACAAATGCTACCCTGTTTTGTCTACGGAGTCGGATAAGAAGGAAGAGGCAGTTGAGGATTCTTTAATGTCCTATCTTATGAAGTCGCCACCTCCGTACGTACAGGGTACCGCAGCTCCTGTGGTCCCTGCCGTACCTGTTCCACCAGTTCCTCAACCTGCACTTGCTCTTCCGACTGTTCCTGCTCCTTTGCCTCTTTCTATTCCTACTGCTCCTCCGCTTCCACATACTCCTGTTCCCGCTACTGCTCACGCTACTGCTCCTGTGTTGTTAACCCCTGTTGCTGCTAACGTCTCTACTCCTTCTCTTGTTAGTCCTGTGTCTTATTCTTCTCCCTCTACTCGTAATCGTGATTCTCCCATTGCGACAAACTTCTTTCAGTCGCTCGGACCTGTTTTTGGGTCTGCAGGTTCTGATGGTCCACAGAGACGTAGCCAGCTTCCTGGTAATAGAGAACGTGTTGCGCTATACAATATGGCGATGGGTTGGATGATAAACCCTGTTAGAAATCCACCTCGTGTTGTCCTCGAAACGTTTGATCAATTCAACATACCTACTCAGAGATATGTGTTTGATGAAATGTGCAAGTTCTTACATGATCAGATAGCGGCCAATGCGCCTGACGAGGTGCTGACCGCCCTGTCTAATCTTCGGCTTCAGTTCGCAACTGGACTGATAGTCGACACTAATGTCCGACGTGCTATTGAGCGGTTGCTATCTCTTCGTCCCGCTCCTATTCCTCATGCATTGTTCGTTGAGGACATTGAACAACGAGATGGGTTTGGCCAATATCCTATGCGAGAAGTTCCGCCAGTTTGGGTACCCGCTGATAATACTAATGCTAATGCTCCAATACCAGCACATTTCCAGAGAGTGTGGATACACCTCCCTTGGAAACGATCGGAAGTGCTTCAGGTGAAACAAACTTTGCCTGATCCTCGCAAAAATCCTGCGGGGTATTACAAAGAATTATCGCAGCTCGTAGACGCTACGATAATGAATCTGGCCGATATCGACATGTTGTTTGGCAATGTCGTACCGCAACCGGTATGGGCCAAGATTCGTCACCAAGATCACGCGAATGAATTAGGTGGTGATTGGGCTGCCATTACAGCGGCAGACGCTGGACAAGTGGCTGCTACTAAACCCGATCAGTTGATTGAACTTCTTCCCCAGCGAATCATTACGTTAATGAAAACGCTTATGCCAGCTATGAGGGTAAATTGGGACAAGTTGTCAGCCTGCAAGCAGAAGAAAGATGAGAGTGTTTCAGACTTCTTTACGAGGTTCGAGGAAACATTCGTCGATCATAGTGGGCAGGATATGGGTACTGAGGGTGGACAAAGGCTGTTTGTGGATAAATTCGTATCGAACTTATTGCCCGACTTGTGCAATAAATTGAAGAATTCAGAAAGTGCGTGGGCCGTTTCTACCTCAGCTCAGATATTGGCTACGGCACAATATTACGAAAATAGAGAAAAAGAGGAAAATGACCGTGCCGATAAAAAGACGAAAGAGCTGAAAACTAAAGTGTTGTTACAACAAGCATATCCGCCGCGTTCTAATCAGAATGCTTCTCATCAGAATAGATCACAGTCGCAATCGAATCGATCGCAGCCGCATAATGATTCATCTTTTCAGAGATCTTCGTTGGGGTACAACCAATGTGCTTATTGTAGACAGGAGGGACACATTAAATTCAATTGTCCTGCTTTAAATGACCGTAGTGGTGGTAATTCGTCTAGAGGAGGTCGTGGTGGTGCACAGCACGCATCACGTGGTAGAGGTCGTGGTGCTCAGAACGACTGTTCTGATAACTCGTCAAATTCTAATAATTGTTTTGACCAACGTGGATCATCGCAAGGACGATCTGCGCAGTACAATGTAGACGATTATTACGTCGATCAGGGAACTGACGATAGTAATTACTAGGACAGCCAAAGACAAGGAGAGGGAGTGGTATCAGTTCCGGTTGATCAGAGAGGGCCTTACGTCGCAGTTGCTACATCGGGCGTCGTTGAGCCTTTTCTGTTGGACACTGGTGCAGCGAAAAGTTCTATCATGCATTCGAAACTCCCTGGCGCACCTTTGTCTGGCTTAACAAATGTATCCGTTGGATTCTCTGGCGCCCCCGTTAGCAATCCAGTTTCGCGCCCTTTGCCCCTTCAAATTGGGCCTCGTGAGCTCGAAGCTCCGTTGATTTTAACCACTGGTTGTGGTGAAAATCTTTTGGGTCTGGATTTGCTTAAACGTTTGTATGCAACTTTGTATTGTTCTCCTGCGGGTGTAAAGCTTACGTTAGGAGAGAGGGTAGACTCTCCCATGTACTTGTCCCTCGATAAGCTTCCACCGGAATTGAGTTCTCTTCCTGCACCTTTGTGGGCGACGGGTCCAAATGACGTGGGCCTACTTGATATCTCCCCTTATGTTGTTCAGTTGAAATCGAATGTGCGATTGCCACGTATTCCCCAATATCGTATCTCCCTGGATGGTGAACGAGCTTTGTTAGCGATCATTTATGATTTGATCGAGAAAGATGTCATTGAAGAAACTCGGGGAAACGTGTGCAATAGTCCTGTACTGCCCATTCTTAAACGTACTGATCCTACCAAACCGCCTGTTTATCGTTTTGTTATCGATTTACGGGAGGTGAATAAAATTGTGGTTCCTCAATTCCCTGTTGTGCCTGACATTACGGCGCTACTGACTCTGATTCCAGCTACGGCTTCATGGTTTTCGGTGGTTGATTTGAAAAATGCGTTTTTCAGCATCCCGATTGCCGAAGAGAGCAGGGACCTTTTCGGTTTCTCTCTTGGTGGACGTAGCTTCCGGTTCAAACGCGCTCCTCAGGGCTACTGTGAAAGTCCATCGATTTACAGTCAAGCTTTGAAGGGTCAACTAGATGCGTTTAGGTTGCCGGTTGGTGCGGCTTTAATCCAATACGTCGACGACTTATTGGTGGCTGCTGATACTCAGGACATTTGCAAAATTGCTACAGTGTCGTTGCTGCAACATCTCTGTGAGTTAAATCACAAGGTGTCACCTTCTAAACTCCAATATTGTTGTCAAGAAGTAACCTATCTAGGTCACTTATTGTCAAAGGAGGGAAGGAGATTGACCCCAGAGAGAATTGCAGCGATTGCGCGCATGGCTGTGCCACAAACCCAAAGAGATGTGCGTGCCTTTCTAGGTATCACATCGTACTGCAGGCAGTGGATTCCTAATTTTTCATTGCTAGCGAAACCATTGGTGGCTCTTACGTGCAAGGATGTTTCGACTCCTTTACCATGGACGGAAGAATGTCAGAAAAGTTTCTCTGAATTACGTGATTCATTGTGTTCGGCCCCTGTGTTAGGTACCCCTGATTACAGCAAGCCGTTCACGTTATATGTTCACGAGAGGGAAGGTTGTGCGTTGAGTGTCTTAACGCAACCTTTTGGTGGTAAGCAACGTCCATGTGCATATTTTTCCTCGACCTTAGACCCAGTAGCTAGAGCATTGCCGAGTTGTTTGAGAGCAACTGCGGCAGCTGCGGTCTCCATCCGACAATCAGCAGGATTGGTCATGGATAATATGCTTACGGTGATGGTTCCGCATGCAGTCGATACTCTTTTGAATCGAACGAAAACTCAGCACTTGACGAGTGCGAGGTTATCTGGGTACGAATTGACGCTCTTGGCAAGCCACATTCAGATAAAACGTTGTAATGTCCTAAATCCGGCAACTTTGTTACCAATTAGTGCAGAGTCAGATGCAGTAACAGAACATGACTGTTACTTGCGGACAGAGGAGGAAACAAAAGGTCGTGTGGACCTTAAAAACACCCCATTGGAAGACCCGGATGGCATCCTGTATGTGGATGGGTCATGTTTTAAATTGCCGAATGGTGATGTGACTACTGCTTATGCTGTTGTGACGTTGAATACTGTTGTTGAGACTGCGAGATTGAATCAGAATTCTGCCCAAGCTGCAGAGCTGATCGCTCTTACTAGAGCATGTGTATTAGCAAAAGGTAAACGTGTGAATGTGTACACCGATAGTCAGTATGCTTTCGGTGTAGCGCATAGTTTCGGACGATTGTGGCGAGAACGTGGTTTCTTGACGTCACATGGCACGAAAATACAGCATGGCCAGCTTGTGAACGATCTTTTGGATGCATTGACTTTGCCTGCTCAAGTTGCAATTGTTAAATGTAGTGCGCATCGTAAAGTGACGGATGATGTTGGTCGTGGTAATGCGTTTGCAGATGAGATTGCTAAGGAGACTGCCCGGAACCTTAGCACTCGAATGTATGTGACGAATTCGGTTAGGTGGCCTACAGAATCAAGTATGTGTGAGAATACTATAGAGAGTGTGAAAGCAATTCAGAATGAGGCCACCGACACTGAAAAGATGAAGTGGAAAGAAAGTACGGGAAGGTTGGATGTGAATGGTTGCTGGATTGATTTGTCAGATCAGAAAAGATGGATGTTGCCTGATGCGTATGTACTGGCCGTTGTGCAAATGGCACATGGGTTAGCACATATTAGCGCGAAAGGTATTTGCAAGTTGTTGGCTGATGTGTGGAAGAATGATGGAATTACTAAGTGTGCTGAACGTTTGGTGAAGAATTGTATGGTGTGTATAATGTACAATCCTGGCAAAGGAACCCCAACTCCCCCTGGCAGTTTTGCTCCTCCTTCGTATCCCTTTGAGGTGATTCAATTGGACTTCATCCATATGGAGCGATGCAATAACCTGAAATACGTTTTGGTTGTGGTTTGCGCATTCTCCCGATGGATCGAGGCCTATCCCCTCAAAGATAATACTGCTTTGTCTACTGCGAAAATCCTACTGAAGGAATACTTTCCTCGGTATGGAATGCCTAGAGTCGTGTGGTCAGATAACGGAAGTGAGTTTGTTGGAAGTGTGATGAAGAGTGTGTGTAAGGGCCTTGGAATTAATCAAAAATTCCACAGCGCCAATCATCCCCAGTCAGCTGGATTGGTTGAAGGTTACAATGGTACCCTTAAATTAAAATTAGCGAAGATTCAGGCTACGACTGGACTTTCGTGGCCTGACGCTTTGCCTCTAGCATTACTGTCAACTAGGGCGACTGTACACTCCCGAATAGGGCTTAGTCCCTATGAAATAGTGTTCGGCCGTCCTGCGAATGTGTGGGGGGTTCCTAGGCCAGGTATATTCGTTGATCTTGAGTATCCGATGTTGATTGACTACTTACATGACTTGACTGCTAAACTGAGGTTAATTCATCAACAGGTTTACGACGCCTTGCCGACGCAGACGGAGGGTCCAGGCCACCAGCTCCAGCCTGGTGATTGGGTTGTCACCCGAAATTTTTCGCGCAAGAAGAATTTGGACCCCCGCTTTGTTGGACCTCACCAGGTGCTTTTGGCCACGAGGACTGCCGTTCGTCTCGAGGGGCGGAAGAACTGGGTACATGCTACCCATTGTAAGCGAGTCCCTATTCCTTTGCCGGCAGACCCGTGGGTGAGGAAAGGCATTGCGTCAACAGAAGCAGCGACATTGCCGGCGTTTGTACCTTTTAGTGACGCACAACTTGTTGGTGAACACTCAGCGCAGCCGAAAGCCACTGTTGGAACATTGTCAGCAAAAGACTCAAGACCAAATCAACAAACTGATCAACAGGACGCTGTCTCCTCAACGGATCCTTTGTTTGACGAGCAGACACGTCCCGGGAAACATCGATATTCTTTGCGTTCTCATACTAAGGACAAATAAATTTTTTCTTGCTTTGCTGAAACTGATAACTGCAATATCTTCGTTTCCCCTGATCAACTGTGAACAATTCGTATCACTGAAAATTGTTTTGTATATATATTAAGATTTTTTTCTTGTATCTTTTTCCTTCCACAGCTGAATTATTGTGCTAAATAAATACATATTGTGTATTGAGGGCCGTAGGGCCGCGCGCGTACTTCCTTCTGGACAGTAGGTCTTGACGCTAGGTTAAAGGCCGTCGGTTCCTAGGAACTCCTGGGAATTGACTATTGCTGCGCAGAACGAAGTGCGTCAAGAAACGTTGCGGACGGTCGTAGGGAAATGGCATTTTTGAAGCTGAATGATTTGGAAGGAACGCAGGCATATAGAGTCAAGCTGCAGAAACTTAGTCGTACGAAATGTTTTGCATTCCAATTGTTTGTACTGTTTTTAACTGCTTCCGCATTTTTGGCGGGTGGGGTGTATTACACTATGTCTTATTGTCTACTTCCTACCCCTACTCCTACTCCTTACCCTAACATTACTTCTACTGCTTCTCCTCATTCCTTTCATATGTTACCGGAACACGAACAGGCTAGACGTGTAGAATTCCGCAACAATTCCTTTATCCAGCTCCTCCATCAGCATCAGTTAGTGGTTAACACTACTAATTGTTGGGTGTGTGGGTTGATGCCACATACTACGGGTAAGGGAATTCCATATCTGGTGTTACCGTATAGTTCCCAAGGGTCAGCTCGAGCATACCAAACAATGCTTCGAAGCGCACTAGGTTTCCACCCCTCTCCAGAACGTTCCCCCAAACCGGGTCCTACCTCATGGCAGTGGGTGGTATCGATGATAATACAGGATTTGGAAGATGAGATCTATGATGCTTATCTCATCCCTAAGGCAGAGGTACAAGCCTATAGGGCACCGGATAGAGGGGAATATAGTACGTTCACTAATGAAAAGCAGCTTAAAAGCTCGTCTCCAATATGGGTCGTACCCCACACTGGTAATCTTTGTCTTGTGGGTCGTGGCTCGCAAGCCTCACTTGGAGTAAGTGCTTGCACTGAAAGTTACGTTCTGTCAATGTCCCCGATCCCTGTGCTTCTGGCTGCCAAGGGTACGTACTTCATCTGTCATGATCGTGCATACACATGGTTGCCCGCAGACTTCATGGGCTCATGTTTTGTTGCAAATCTGTTGCCTCCGACGTTCACTGTAGATGCCGATTACCACAAGACTAGAGTTGTACGAGGCGTAATTAGTGAAGAGGATACTGCCGGTCAAGAGGCAGGAGACTTTTTCAAGGGTTTCCTCCCGTTTTGGGGACCTATGGTTAATAGTAGGAACCTGAGACATTTGACTCGAGTGGTAGAATCGACAGCTAACATTACTGCCAGTGCCCTTGGTAATATCACCACAGAACTTCAGGCGGAGAGACTTATGACATTACAAAACCGTATGGTTTTAGATGTTGTCTTAGCAGATCGCGGTGGGGTATGTAAAGTGATCCATTCGAGCTGTTGCATTTTCATTCCAGATAATGCTCCTACTGTCTATCAAGCCATCTCGAAGTTGCACAAGATCTCCGAATCCATACACGTGGATGTAGGGGATTGGACGCTACTTGGTTGGTTTTGGGGCCTGGTATCGACTTGGGGTTGGAAGATTCTGACGATCATCGGGGTTGTGGTAGTGTTCCTGTTCACGTGTTGCCTTTGTGTGCAGTGTGGTCCTGCCTTATGTGGCCTCTGTGCTACAACGTGTATGAGACAACCATCTGTTACCAAGGGGACTCGGTTGGACAGAGCTATGCTACAACGACATCTTGATGGTCTGATGAATATCGAGTATTCCGACTAGTGCTTGCCTACATGAGGGCAAAAGGAGCGTCTGAGGTTCCGTGACAATTGTAAGTGGTGTTTTCGACTCACACGAATATGGTCGAGTCTAGTATCTATGAACCGCAAATGACGAGTTTAGCAAGTGTGCGCAGTTTCGCTGTGCTAACTTAAACCATTCGTTTGTTATGTGGGTTTGTCATCTGTACCCACGGGTTCCATCTTAGATACGGCATCCATTTTGTCTCTTGCCCTCAAGTAGCCAGCGAACGGACGCTGTCCGCTTCGCGACCCTGGGACTCCCAAGATATTTGCGGAAGACACATGTTCTTTGAAAGTGTCTTTATGACGAGGGGGATGCTACTGTAAGGCAGATGGCGCCGCTCGAGGCTCATCTTGCCGCACGGGCTTATTGTCTCAGTTGTGCATCTCATTAGGCACGTCCCTTTGATGCCTGTATCTCGTGCTTCTCGACACTCCCCTTTTACACCCTTTCCGATCTCCCCACTGTCTCCGTCTTCCTCTGCACCTGTCTTCGTTCCTATTTCGATCTACTTTACTGCTGATTGGAATTTGCTAATGGTGGGAAGATGGGTTTTTACAGTTGGGAACCGCCAAATGTTTCCGCACTTATGTTCCGGATCTTGTGTGTTTCAAAGTGATCTAAGCGACCCCTCTGAGAGCGACTTGTGGGAACCAGGTTGTAAACTATTGTGTATCATGTTATCCTATGGGTAGAAACTGTATAAAAGGAGCGATCCACAAATACAATTTGAAGCAGTCTCCCCGAACTACACTCGATGTACTTCTTGTGACTTCTGTGTTCCCTGCAGTAAATAAACCTTGACTCTTTGACGCCGAAGGAAGTGTCCCGTGTCTCTGTGATTTGTACGCCGGAGCAGGTTACCCACGAAGGTTTCAGGTGTTGTGCCCTGGCACCGCTGGGTCCAAAGAACCCAGTCCTTCAGTTCGTGAGGCTTTGCTGATACTCACCGTAACCTTTGCTGGCCCGCAGGCACGAGTCGCCCTGCTCTTCATTGCAGCAGCAATTATCTTCCCAGCCGCTCTTACTCCCGCTGATTTCCCAATGGCAGGCGGAATTTACTTCAGCCGGACATCACTCAATGACCAGCGCAGGATCATCATGAGTGCCAGGGGGGGCGCGAAGAGGCTCCAAAATAAAGACACCTGTAACTTCAAATTACTCCAAGGATTCCAAATATTCAGCCATTGCGGCTGTTGGTGCTGCCACTTCGGGAGGAGCTGCTAATCACAGACTTGAGGTTAGTTCTCTGCCAAAACTGTTGGGCAAACCATTGAGTAAGCCGGGGGAGGGATTGTGCCTAGAGACTTAAAAAACCCAGATTTAGCTCATCCCCCTCCAGCAAAAATATTTTTGGGTACTAAGAAGACTTACCACAATCCCACTCTAAATCCCAACTCTAAAGCCCAGGCATCTCTGATCGGACTCTCGTAAACAGGGGGGTCCAAAGCAGCCTCACAGCAAGAGGGGAGTGCCACGGAAGAGAGCTTTAGTGGAGGGCCTACCTTCAGCCCAGAAGAAACCACAGACAATGTTTCTGTTGAACCTACAGTGCACACTTGGGATAAGGATACTCTCTCTCAGGCCTCTCTGCCAGCTCAGTCGCCCAGCGAGCCTACTTTACCTCATGCATTGGGCGATGGTCGCAAGGACTCCTGACCTGAGACTTCACCTCTCGCTCCCAACCCACGGGCGATCAGTGACTCAGGTGGAAGGGATTAACAATGTCATTCAAAACTTGGTGGTGCCCTCCAGCTCACAAATTCCCTGGACACCCGAGACAGGATTGGAACACTTCTACTCCATCTCAGACAGCACCCCTATGTCCTCCAATGATGTGTCTGAGGGCGCCAGTGAAGGGGACAGCGGTCTCACACAAGGACAATGGCACGGTTCAGCGACCTAAAAAGCCTAGCAGTAAGAGCAAGCGCCGCAGTCAGCTGAAGTGGGACTACTCTGACTCTCAAATGTCGTACCCACCTGACGAGGACGACCACAACTCGACCCAGTGTTGAAGTTTAAAGAACCTGCAGGCCAATTCCTCTGAACCCTCCTTAGCTTCCATACTAGCTCCCATCAAGGAGTTCCACGAAGAAGTCTGGGCAGACAACCGTGCAGCCAAAAATGCCGCTAAGAAACTACAGGGTGGGCTAAGGCGCCTGAACAAAACTTGCTCTGATATCAGTGACCGTGCCACCATGGTGGAGGCACGAACTGAACACCTGGAGACAGAATGCCTGACTACCAAGCAATAGGGGAGTCCAATACAGCCTGCATGATCGACCGGATGACAAAGCTGGAGGATCAGGAAAATTGCCATAGCCGGAATAATCTATGCCTGCTTGGTATACCTGAAGGGAAGGAGGGGGATGATCCAAGACGCTTCATCGTTAAGCTGCTTCAAGACTCCTTTCCAGACGAGTCAGGCTGGGATTGGGACCACGAGGTACAGAGGGCGCATCGCTTCCCTTTCCATCTAAAGCGACAACACAATAGTGGTAATCTGGCTGGAGGACATCCAAGGGTATTTCTGGTTTATTTCAGAAATTTCCTTCTTAGAGAGATGATCTATGACAAGGCCCATTTCAACTCCCAAAAAGGCGCCAACAGAATAACTTTTTTTGCCAAGACAGATTTCTGTAATTAGACAGTTGAACTTAGGTGGCGCCTAAGACAACGAATCTCACCTTTTCAGCAACAAGGAGCGGACGTTTACCTCATGAATCCCGCCAGGCTTAAGGTCATCCTCAACGGTACAACTAAAATTTTCATCTCCGAAATAAAAGCAGGGGAATACCTGGACGAGCTAAAGTCCAAAAGAAGTAAGAGATGATCATCCTGAGCAAGAAGAGCCAAACTTTAATTGACACTGCCTGACTCTGCCACGTGTTTTCTTTAGATTGTTTTTATTTCTTTTATTATTTTCACACACACGGTTGCATCTTTATCTTTATCCCTTTATTTCTCCTCTGTCGCTCTACACACAGTAAAAAAAACACGAGGGCTTCTGCCACTTAGAGAAGGAATTTAGCATGGGTTTTCTCTCTTATTCTGGCGTGGCAGATGGCCGGGGCTCATGGAGATTGCCATCATTCAGGGCTCACCTGAATCCTCAAAGAAGGGGGGGGAGGGGGGCACGCACTCTTATTGGAAAGACGGGCACAGAAAATTGTAGCAATTCACTTTTTAGTCATTGTGCTTACACAATCAGAAATTACATTTCATGACAACGGACTACTGTTTCTCTCTTTTTTAAATGGCTAACTCAGGCACACTAAGTTGTGCAAATATCTGTGGGCTTAATGATCACTCCAAAAGAAAAAGTGTTGCGCAGGGGCTTCGATCTTTGAGGGGGGACATCTATTGCCTGCAGGAAACACACAGTGAAGGCTCACAGAAGCACTTACTTGACTCCCTGGGGCTCAAAGTCCTGGGGGCAACCACCCAGGGCTCTAAAACCAGGGGGGTGGGCCTCCGGGCTGAAAGAAGACTCTCTCTCAATACTCCTTGGGTCAAATCTGACTCTCTCGGCAGATGGGTGATAACCGAATGCCTTCTCCCTAATAGTCCCCCCTTTACACTGTGCTCAATTTATGGTAGTAATACGGACGATCCTGGAGTTATTAACCTAGTGTCAGGGGAACTAGTGCACTGGCCCACTCCTATAATTCTTTGTGGTGACCTTAACCTACACTTACCCGGTAACTGGGCGACCGATAACAACTGGAAGTATAAGGGTAGAAAGCCCCTGGTTTTTCAGGCCCTGACCAACCTAGCTGCAACACATGGCCTAAGAGACTCTTGGGCTAGCCTAAACACTTCTCATCCCTGCTACACTTTTTTCTGCTCCTCACCATACCCTTGTCAAATCTAGACTATTTTTTTTATTTCATCCTCACTCATCAACAATAGCTCCATTGAGTTAGCCCCATGCTTTAGGTCTGACCACAACCCTCTCATCCTTAGTATCAAGGGGCTGGGTAAACCTAGAGCGGCCTCCACCTGGAGTTTTGAGAAAGCCCTTCTACAGGATTTGACATATCAGACACACATGCCGGGGTGGATACAAGAATTTTTAGAAATAAATATAGGGTCAGCTCCCTTAACGGTCGTCTGGGACACATTGAAAGCAGGCATCAGGGGCGCGAAACTTGGATTTTCAGCTTGTAAAAACAAAAAAAGAGAAGCTTCTGATAAGTAATCTTCAGGAGAAGCTTAAGACAGCTGAAACTAAACTAGTTCAAGCTATCCAAGCAGGGTTAAACATCGAGGCAGTCCAAGAGGAGGTAGTCCTGGTCAGATTTTCTCCGAAAAAACTGCTGCAAAATGGGCTGGCACACGGCAGAAAATTTACGAATGTAGCGACTGCATAGGGCACCAGCTGGCTGTCAGGACCCAGCAACAGGTCTCTAGCAGCGAGATAAACACAATCAAACTCCAATCAGGAGAAGAGACAAAAGATTTCGATTTGATTCGTAAGGGCTTCCAGGATTTTTATTCTAAATTATACACTGAGGAGAACAAAGGTCCAATTGATACAATTGAAAGAGATATCTCCAGCTACCTAAATGAGATCAACCTCCAAACACTCACCTCCGACAATAGTGACCTATTAGACCTAACTCCTACTTGGGAAGAGATACTGGAATCTCTCAACTCTCTCCCCGAAGGGAAAGCCGCTGGCTTGGATGGCATCTCTGTAGAATTTTATAAGATCTTTGCCCCTCAAATCAAAACGATTTTTAGTGAGGTAGTTACATCTATTTTTAAGGGGATTTTGCCTCCACCTTCCTGTTCCAATGCTAGAATAGCAATATTCCCCAAAAAAGACAATTCACCGCTGGAAATGAGCTCATATAGACCCATAACACTCATCAATTGTGACTCTAAGGTCTTTTCTAAAGTGTTGGCAAATAGAATCTCTTCAGTGGTGGAATCCCTAGTATCAGAGTAGCAACACAGGTTTATCCCGAAAAAAGGCACAACAGAACATGTCAGGCGAGCCATTACTCTTTTTGACGCCGCACAGGCGGCCGGGGACCCGAAATCACTAACACTCTTGGACGCTGAAAAGGCCTTTGACCCGTTCTCCTGGAGATACCTGTGGGCTGTGATGAACAGGATGGGCTTTGGGCCAAAGCTTATACAGGCTGTACAAGCCCTCTATTTGAAACCTTCGGCCTGTGTTTCCGTAAATGGTCAATTAACCGGGCAATTTGAAATCTCCCTGTCCCTGCTCCCCTTTGCTGTTTGCCCTTTATTTGGACCCTTTTATTAAGCAGATCGAAAGTAATCACACATCCCCCCGGTTAGGTTCCTAGGCTGTAGTACCAAAATTTTGGCCTACGCGGACGACCTGGCCATTACCTCGCCTGATCCTTCAAAAGCCATAGCGGGCTTGGAAATAGAGGCAAACAAATTTGGGACATTTTCTGGCTATGCCCTAAACAAAAACAAATCCAGATAATAACAAACAGTCAAATCTCTTGGGATGACCATAGGGTGGTTCCTAAGGCCAAATATTTAGGAGTCTCTATTTCTTCTAGCCTGGACGAAATTGTTTCCGACAACCTAGTCCCGCTCGCTACACACACCATGAAAGCACTGAAGCAAATAAATAATCTACACCTAACCCTCATTGGCAGATGTAAGGCAATAAAAATGACTTATTTTCCCAAACTTCTATACTTCTTCCGTACAATACCTTCAGAATTCAGTAAAGCCAACCTTTTGAAATTCCAGCAAATATTTACACAATTTATTTGGGCATACTCTCAACCCAGGAGGGCACTCAGACAGCTATGCTTGCCAAAAGACTGAGGAGGCTGGTCCTTTCCCAACATCACTCTGTATTATTGGACCGTGGCTAAGCAGTACAGCTCTGAACTGGTAAAAGAACATCCTGCTATTTATACTGCAGAGCTGCCCTCCCCCTTCCAACTTTTGGTTGGGGAGCAGCACTGGGGTTGCCTGTTACGAGAGACTACCTTTGGTTACTTCAAACGGGTGAGATTTAAGACTTTACTTAACTCGTTTAAGGTCTTTCGAAGCATCCGTAGATGCTTTGGGATAGGCAGATTTAATCACTACTCCCCCATTCTCAACAATGATAACCTCCCTGCTATCTTTGGAAGGGCTTACTTATCTGACTGGCACAGGACTAGTATTCGAAAATTAGGAGATTAATCACCAATGAGGGAGTTATAACCTTCTCTGATCTATTAGATAAATCCAGCCTCAAGAAAGATTTTTCCAGTACTCTCCTCAGTACATAATCATCCAGCACGTTTCAACATCAATTGCAGGGCAATTTAATTTATGAGGACTCCTTCAGGAAATCTGAACCTTATGTGTGTCTTATACTTAAAAATAAAAAACAATCAAAGTACTTTACAACAATTTCAATCTATTTTCATATCATACTAAAATATATCAATAAAATATGTCCTTACTTGATGAGAAGTCACTGAGAAAGCAGAAAATCTGTAATTGAGGTTTTTAAAAGGGGCAGAAAAGTTGCATTTGTGATCTAGAAAAGCCGAGCTGTATAAACATCTTTTTAAGATTAAAAAGTCTGGTGTCTCTATTTTAGCATTTCGGCTGGTCACCATGTAACAGTGCCTACCTAAATAGACTTTAGGGAGATTTTAGTTTTGGCAAACAAATAATAATAAACGTATAAGATTGGTATGAGTCACCCATTGAGGGTCCTGCAGGAGGAGGCGATCCATCTGCCACCTGGATCGCTGCCTCCGGCACTCCTCGATCTCAACTTCGAGTTTAATGAGCGAGTGGTCGGAAAAAGGATTTATCCCTATTTTGAAACCTGTGTAAACCAGGATTTGAGATAAAAGAAAATAATCAATACAGGAAGCCACATAAAATTGATTAGAGTAGCGCGTGAATTCCTGATTAGTTGGATTGGAGTTACACCAGGGGTCTATCAAAAGATGTTCCTGTCCTAGTACCTGTAGAACATTTTTAGTTTTCAGTTTCAGCTCTTTATTTTTATTGGAGGTGTCTTTCTTGATATCCTGAATCAAATTAAAACCCCCACCCAAAATTATCTTTCCCGGTGCCCCCCCTACGTATCTCACTGATTTTAAGTAGGGCTGTGATGTCATCTACAATTGGACCATACTAATTAATAAAATGTAATATTGTACCATTTAATTTGGCCTCAGTCCAGATCCACCTTCCTTGGGGTTCTCTCTGAATTTGGCCAAATTCCCAAGAAAGACAGCTACTCCTCTTTTAGTCAACCCAGCTGAGGCAAAAAAGGCATGAGAATACGATCTAGGGAGGAATAGCTTTGGGAAATTGGTTTTTAGATGCATTTCCTGCAGAAATAGTACCTGGGGTGAAAAAGACTCTAACCACCTAATTAATGCACCATACTTTTGCTTATTTAGAATCCTGTTAACATTAATTTAGATAATACAACACTTGTTTAGCATTTTTTTTACAGTGTCTATCAGGTATACAAAATATGCAACAAATTCCACACTCCTAACAATCTTTTCCAGAGAGTCCCTGCTACTGCTCATTTTACTGCAACACCTATACTCCCCTCTCCCCACTCCCGCCACCTCCCTCTACCCTCACACCAAGATCCTGCCCCAGACATGTGGTGATGCCCACAGGCCCGCAAGCCACGTTTCACTACCTACTTTAAGAGGGTGCCCTGGTCCTGCTCCCTTGGTGGTCTAACCCCCCCAACCCAAAGGGAGTGACATCCAGTGGAAAGGAGAACATAATTTAAACATTAAAATATTTCAATTCGGCACCGTCAATACAATACATATTCAACATTTGTTTAGCTTGACACAGTGGTCTCTCTCAGAAGCTCCTGGGCTTCCTCCACCCACGAGAGCAGATGAAACTTTCCCTTTACAAGCACCTTTAGCTGCGACTGTTGAGCAATAGATATCTGGGCCCCTTGTGCTTTAAATAAAAAAAGTAGTTTAACAAATTCTTTGCGTCTTCCTGCTGCCCCTACTGACATATCTGAGAAAATCCGGCATTTATTACCATCGTCGATGTCAATCTTTCTCTGCTGGATTGTTTTTGTCAACACCCTTTCTTTTATTCTATAGTCAGAGAAGTTAACTACAATAGTACGAGGGTACTTGGAATTTGGGATAGGATGAGCCGGAACCCAGTGAGCCCTGGTTAATGTTAGATCACCAGAGAAGTCCAGAAGAACCTTTTGTTTGATAAATACTTTTACCCAACGAAGGGTGTTGGTGCCTTCACTCCCCTCAGACACTCTCACGATTCGTAAATTCGAACGGCATGAGTGGTTTTCCAATTCGTCCAGTTTTATCTCCATGGCAATCTTATCTGCTGTCCCTTCACTGATTTTCTGGACAGTAGAGCTCATCTGGTCCTCTAAATGGGCTATCCTAGATTCTGCTTCTTTAAGCCTTGCGGGTATACCTGAAATTGATTCTTCAATCTTTTACAGTCGAAGGTGAAGAGTAGCTGTTTCGGTGCCTTGGATTTTCTCATCTCCCTGATTTCCTCCATTATTAGGTTGAACAACGTTTTCATTTCTATCTGTTGTAGATTACGCCCAGCGGAGGGTACCTCAAGCTTTTCGTGTGGATTATTATCCCCCTTTCTTGATAGTTCCAAGCACTTCTCTGTTGAAGCACTAGATATCTCCTGAAGCTTCTGCCAACTCTCTAACTGTTGTCTTGAGATGTCCTCCATCTTAGACATAGTATATACTAGCTCAGAACAAGGCTGTGGATCAAGTGTGGCACGTGAATCTGCAGGGAAAGGTGGAGAATTTCCCTCCTCAAGATTGATTGTGGCGGCAGGTGTTGCAGCTAGAGGAGAATCCTCTGGAGGTGGAGAAATACCTAGCCTCTCGAGGAGATTAGTTGTAGTATCATCCTCTGGAGTTGCTGGTAAAGCTTTACTTATGACCATAGGGCTCTGTGTCGGCATGCTCTTTTTGGCGTACGAAGGAAAGTCCTTACAAATCTTTGATTCTGCCCTATTACATCCTGGCATGGATTCATTAGTCAGTTCCTTCGTGGCCTCATAGGATTCAGTGGTTGCATGGGTGGGGTCACACCTGTGAGTTAAGGGCTGGACTGATACTGCCTCAGGTTGTACCTCAAGCTGTTCTTCTGTAGTGCTCTCAGAGGTAGAGTTAAGTTCGGACCGGTTTGGATCACATGTAGCTTTTGCTGCTAATAAAGCTACTCTTGCTTGTACTAATCACTTTTTATCCTTCATTCCTTTCGCTGTATCCACCTTGGCTACCGCATTAACCTGCCTCAAGTGTCTCCCCACCTTTTCCTTTTTTTAAATTAAGAATCTTCCAATCTTTGCACTGCCTGATGATTCATCACTTCTCCCAGATTTGCTGGATTACTAAACGACAGGCACAACGTCTTTTCCACCACCCTGCTGTCCCCACTTCTCTGCTCCTCTCCTCCTCTACTGCTGCTTCACACCACAGCCACCTACTTTAGTAGTCTTTTAATCAGGGCAAGACTCTCTCCCAACTTTCAATTACTAGCTGAGATCTTTCTGCCAGCAGGAGTTTGCTGCTCAAACTTGTGTCTCAGCTTACATGTCCGGGTGAGAGCTACCTTGTGTTTCACTTTGCACTGCTAACAGATGAGCGCTGCATCTCTCGGCTTTCAGCCTCCGCACTCACCAAGCCTCTGCAGCATGCTGATTGCAAGATTTATCCGCTCCCTGGCTCAAGCATATCTTATTCAGCCTCTGCCTCAGTGCTCGCGATGTCAGCATATAGTCTCTGCAGGCGTCACTGTCTCCGAAAGTCCACCCATCCGTCAGCAATTCAGAGCGGTTTTGATTTCAGCTCTGCTTTCCGCATTCTGCCACGGACACCTTTCTCCCTTTCACTGTGCCCGTCCTCCAGGTCAGAGTTTTTTTACAGAAATGAGAACACAGCAGACATTTTTTCAGTCTGTGGTGGGTTCAAGGCAGTCCTTCGAGGGCAGATGATAGTGTTTTCAGCCGCCCAGAACAAACTAAGGCGAGACAAAATCAATAAAGTCCAACAGGCAGTAGCAAATGCAACTCCTAGCAGAGACACACATTCTGTGGGATTGGGGGATGTTAGAGCTCAGCTAGAAAGGGCAAAGTATGAGCTGAAGGAGTTTTTTTATAATTGAAGAGATAGCCAGCTCCAGAACATATCAACAGCAAGTGTATGAGGAGAGCCAAATGGTTGGAAAAATGCTAGCCGGTACCACCAAAAACAAACAGGAAGCGGCCCTGATCTCTGAAATTAGTGATCCCAAGACTAGAGCCTCTATATTCGATAAAGACGGTAAATCCCATGTTTTTTAGAGCACTATTGACAGTTGTACACCACTAGATATGAGGTAGGAGTTGATCAAATCTCTAAGTATTTTAAGGACGTAAACCTTCCTACTCTCACATGAACATTAGTGGAACAACTTCAGCATGACATATCCGAACAAGAAATTATAGACATAGTAAAATCAATTGCCGGGGCAAAAGCCTGTGGAGCTGATGGGCTCCCAATCAAATTTTATAAAACCTTCTCCAAGGATTTGACTCCTTTCTTGGTGAAATTGTTCAATAACATCAAACAGGGAGGCAGCGTTCCCCCAAGTTTCAAGGAATCTATTTTGGATATCTTTGTAAAAAAGGGGAAAGATAACAAGAATAATAACTCATGCAGGCCGATGAGTCTTCTCAATGCAGATTTTAAAATACTAACGAAAGTTTGGGGCTAACCGCTTTACCCCCACTGCTCAGGTCCTTATCCACTGTGACAAGACTAGGTTAGTTGCGGGGAGTACTATGTCCACTAATACTACGTTTTTAATTCAGACCCTGGAATACAGTAATACAATTGCTACCCTCATTTCAATGGTCAACGCCGAAAAGGAGTTTGACTTGGTTAATTGGGATACATTTTTGGGGGTTTGGGGAAATTTGGCATTCCGGAGCAAATTATAACTATGATGAAAATTATTTACCAAGGCGATCAAGCTCGGGTTATAGTAAATGGAGATTCAATAGGGGTAGTTAATATAAATCGTAGCATCCAACAAGGTTGTCCGATGTCGCCTATATTGTTTACTTTTTTTATCGAGCCCTCGGCTATAAAAATCCATGGAACCCCCCCAAATTAAAGCCCCAATTGAAGGGGTGGCCAAATTAAACATTTTGACATAATTTTGTATTTATGCCCAGACAAACAAAATTTGGTACATGTGCTAGAAGAGTTTAGTAAATTTTAACAAATATGGGGATATAAAGTAAACCTTTTAACTCTTTAGGAAACAAGGGACCCCTATAGCAACAGCTAGCTATAACATAGGGAATAGAACTAGTGTTTAAAGATTATAGCTAGATGCTGATATAAACCATAGCCTATTTAATAAGAATACCTCTCTATGTGATAAAATACTATAATCTCATAGATAAACCATCCTGTTAAAGGCGATACGTACACACATAGTTAAGTATCAAAACAAATTTATTTTCTTATTTTGTGTATTATTTATGATTTGTTTGGTAGATCAAAAAATCAAATGTGCATATAGATTTCATGATAGTAACTACATGGAAATGATGTCATCAACCAACATAAATGTACATAAATCCATTACGATAGACGTAAAGTTGAGGCAGGCAGTGCGCTAGATGTCTACTACGCGCGTTTCAGCATACACGCCTTCATCAGGTAGCCGTCTATTGCACTAAAAAGATAATATATATATAAATGATACATTTTCGGGTGGTTACATATTAAATAATTAAAGCTAAAGGTATTCAATAACATAGAAATTGATATATCTCTTCCTGCAATCTAAATTATCTAAACAGTGAAAAGTCGCCAAGTCACATAAACATATTTACAATATTATTTACCTTCTCACAGTGAATGAAAAACACAAAAACAACCTCAATTGAGATTCTGACAAATATATATATATATATATACATTAGAAATATATATTCTTATATACAAATTATATACATAAATTTGGAATGTCCTATTTCCATCATAACAATAAATAGTTCTTTATAAAGTTTATACATATTCACATATACGTTTAGCCCCAAACTAACTATAAAGAATTCAAAGTAGACGTGTCACCTTTAGACATCTAGGGTATTGATATTACAAGGTAGTGGATGCTCGTACCATGTAAGTTATGCTGAGTATCGATGATGATGTACTGTAGCTTCAAAGGTGTCTATACTCTTATAACTGGATCTACGGGTATTTAAAAGCACGCGGTATTGGATTGCAACGCTGGGGATAACAGAACCTCATATTAGTCTCATATAAATGGACCCATGTTCAGGATAAGAAAATAGAACAGAAAGGCGGTTCAATCACTTTTTATACAAGAAGCTGATGAATATTTGCTAACACATCTGAATCTAAGATAGCGTATATATGCAGGATAATGCGTGCAAGTACACTATCATCGATTGGCTACTTTATACGTACGATCTAACTGTTTCTATATACAATGTCTTTGGTAGCAGGGCATCCTGTCTGTCTGTATCATGCTGAAGTAACATGGTATCTTTAGTAACTCTCTGAAGACAAAACTTCAACTAATACTGGTTCATGAGTATGTGCGTATAAGAGGAGTTGCTGCATAATATCATTAGATGCTGATTACTTGTTGCCTTATCGGTTAAAGAGTCCTACAGTTCTTTCTCAAAATAGGGTAAGTATAATGAAGCCACTTACTGAATAGAAATGTCTCCCGGATTGAAGACGTAGGGATAAATCGGGTACTTGAAAACAATAATATTCTATGATTACATGCCGATATGAGCAGGTCCTGGAGTCGATAACATATAGGAGACAAAAGGTTTTTCCAATGAGTTCTAGCTCCTAAACGGAAAGTCCTATATGTGACTCTAAGCAATGTTAGATGGCAACAATGGCTACTTACAAAATACGGTCATGTATAAGCGGTGGCGTCAGGACCAATGGATTCGGTAATCGACTACGGTGTGCTGAAGATAATCTCCTATTAAAGAAGACATCAACTATATTAGATTACGTGTCTCGTGTGTCAATTGATGTTTGGCAATATTTTTGTTATGGGAGAACTAAATGCGCACGCGTTACCTGAAAAGTGGTATATTTCGATCGTGTAACCCTCTCGCCGGGCAGCCGCAGGCCAGGGATAAACTTGGATTCAAACCATATGAACCGAGCAAGATGTTGTTGTGTCTTAAATATAATCAGGAAACGTGCACGGACCTATTGTGAGGTCGGGTACTACTCCGGTTGTAACCACAGGTGTGTCTCATGAGTTAGGCGTCAGAACGGATTCTCATGTGGTCCCCACTGTGATAGGCTGCCTGAATTGGAGGAAACTCCCTAAGGGACGCTATTGGATAAGCTTAGAGCTAGAAATGTATCGAGCAATTTGATTTGTGCTCTAGACCGGACAGTAATGAACCGAGCTACACTAATATCAGCATCTAGCTATAATCTTTCCACACTAGATATAAAATAAACCAGCACAAAACTAAAATTTTAATACTAAATATTAATTGCTATTTTTTACCCTGCAATTTAAAAACTCAGGCACGAAAAGTAGAGCCGATAAGACATCTGGGTAGCTACGTTTCTAATCAACTAGAAAAACTAAATAGTCTGAACTATATAGCTAGGCAAAATAAAATAAAGCCCTGCTAGACAAGTGGACCCTTTTACCTTTAACCTTGATTGGCTGTGTAGGACTTTTAAAAATGTCTATTATTTCCCTATTATTATTTCTCCTCATATATGTTCCTTTGAAAATTAATTCCAAATATTTTTAAGAAATGGACACATTGTTTAAGGAATTTCTGTGGAATAAGAAGGCCTCCAGGGTGAAAATGTCCATTCTTTAGTTGGAAATAAATCAAGGGGGTCTAGCTTTACCTAATATTCGATCCCACTATGAGGCAGCTGTGCTTGATATGACAGCAAGTCTACTGGAACTCAAGGGTTTGTCAGATATATTTTTTGTGAAAAAGATGATTCGGGAATCCGGCTCTGAACTCCCACGTTTTTTTAAAAACAGCCAAACAACCAAAAAAGTCTTGGTATAAGCCGATTAATGATTACTCTAATAGATTGCCCTCTTTTTTAAACAAGCTGATTCTAAGGAGTTTACCTTTTTGAAATTAGAGGAATGTAAAATCTTTGGTCTCCAAATTCATTCTAACCCACTGAAAGATGGAAGGACAGTGGTTTTGGAGAAATTACACATTTCTTGTATGCTAAGACAGTAATTACTTGGCAATATGTCCAAACTAGATTTGGCAACCAAAATAAGCCCAGGTTTTTGAAGTTTTTGCAGATTGTGAACTTCATTAAAAAATACAATTTAACATCAAGTGGGGCGCCAATCAATTATGTTAATGCTTTATATAAAGCAAAATTAAAGGGGGTAGGATACGGGTACTCTCTACTGAACAAATGCAAGACACTCCCCATGTTCGAAGAATTTCTTGGTAAGGTAACCCAGGATACTAATTGCTCCTTCTCTCACCAGGAACAGCAGGTAATAGACTAGGTAGGAAGCAAGGCCTTAAGAGCAGGCGACTTTAAAAGGCTGGCCTTCTTGTCCAGGTGACTGGCCTATTATACCCCGACATTTTTTTAATAAACGCTATGCGGAAGTAGACAACAAATGTTTTCGATGTCAGACCCAAGGTGAAAGAGACTGGCTACACATATTTTTTACGTGCCCAAAGCTCAAAGCTTCTTGGTGTAAGATCTTTTCTTCAATAAGTCAAGCAATCAAAAACGAAGATTGACCCCGAGGCAGAAATAGCTCTTTTTGGTATCTCTAAAGTGAGGACAGATTTGACCAATGCAGAAGAAACATATATAGCAATTTGCTCTATAGTGGCTCGTTCCTTAATTATCCATAATTGGAGATCTGTAGAAGTACAATCTTTTCCTAAATGGGTAAACAAAATACAAAGGTCAAGGAGGTTTGTTGAAGCTTAGGCAGGAGGGTCTGTTAAACAAAGAAATTCATAGCTGTTTGGAGGTTTTTGGATGAATTGGGAGACAATGTCAGAATCGTAGCACTTTAGCACGTTACATTTCATATCCCTATATTTAGGGGAGTATTTCAATATCGCCATCTGGAGCGTGGGTGTAAAGCTTGCAATATCCGTTGTTGGATTAGACCGTTACTGCTCTTCAGCTTTTTTTGTGGATCGTGCACAGACGTGAACAAGGCTTTTAGCTAGTAGCGTTCTTGAGGTAGGATAAATGTTAATAGTGTTCAGTAACTATGGACATATCACTTTATGTTCATACAAATAAGGGAAGGCACGGTTGCACTTTAATGTTAAGCACTTTAGCATATTGCACTTTATGTCCCTATATCAGAGGGAAGTATCTATAGCACTTGAGCACTTTAGGGAAAGAAATCGGTTGTTGGTAGGAAGTTCTGGTCGCATTGTTTAAAACTACCACATGGTCCTGCCGGACTCCCGTCATCGTCTTTTACTTCATTCTGTTTAACTGATATAATCATGTATTTATATGGGTTCCAGTCGAAAAATGAATAAGAATAACATTAATGTAAATTGTTTTTTTTTACTCTTGCTGATTAGTCAACTTTTCGTATTGTTTTCCTGCCCTGCTCAACAAAAATAATTAAACCAAAAAAAAGATTTGTTATGAGTCTCTAATCATTGGATATTTTGACCATACTCGTGACGATGCTTAACCCAACCCAAATGTATTTGGAACTATTGCTGCAAATGTGTGTGTTGACCTCTGTCTACACTTGTCAGCGAAACAAGGGTTCTAACCAGTATGATGGATTGCTTAAGAATTGCTGCATTGCAGGGTTGATTTCTTCTTTGTTGAAAATCCACATGCAGATTCCAGAATTGTGTATTTTTCTATGATTTTCCTGGTGGGCTGGGATGCTTGTCTGTGCTGTCTATTTTGTGATGCCTCACAGACGTGGTTCATCTTCCTTTGCATAACTGCATGTTGCAGACTGTCAGACTGTCAGTCTGTTGAAGTGCTAGTTTGGATCCGTTGTGTTGGTCACCTGTTTAATGTTCATGCTCAGTTATCGTGGAACTCGAGCACATTTGTAGGAGTTCATCTGACTATAACTGGTGAATATATGTGGTATTACGGGTGGAATTCTATAGATTACCATTAGACGCAATCCTAAAACATCATATTTATTCAATTTAAATGATGAAACAATACTCTTCTGGTATGAGATGATTTTTAATGATTGTATTCATAATTTGTGTCTTGTAATAATTGTTAACCTGTGAGATGTGAGGCCTGGCATCTTTCTTTATCATGTGATTATATTAGAGTTTTCAATGTAGCTTTATGAAAGGTTTTCAGCAAAAAGGATGTCTTATATCCATACTATAGCCTTATAGCCCGGCGTAGAGGGTTATACCGGCTATTAAAGGCCCTCTCCAGCATTTAACAAGGGAGAGGGACTTTAATAGCCGGTATAGCCCAGCTAGGAAGGGCTATAAGGCTATTAGAACATTCTGCCACTAGAGGGCAGAATGTTCGAACAAAAAAAAATCAAAGCCTTATACAAACGTTAGAGGATTGGAATCCCCTCAGGCTCCCTGAAGCCTTTGTTCACAGCCAGAGCCGTGAACTAAAAAACATTGGAATGTTGGAACTCCAGGCTTATACCAGCCATTATAAGCCTGGAGCACTCCATTGTTTTCAATGGAACTCCCAACATTCCAATGTTCTAATAATTATTTAAATCACTTTCTGTAATTCTGAAAGTTGGCTTAGCACTTTTTCTCCTGAGAAGTTCTGAAAATCATCCTGGCTTTTTTTTCAAGAAGTAGGCTGTCAATATTTCCATTTCCAGCAATAATTCACTAATCTGATCTCAGTTTTATGTTTAATTACTATTTTTCTAATCTCTTACAAGACATTTTTGTCTTACAGCTCGTGAACAGGTTATGAGCCATTTTCATCCCTTGGAGTACACATTCTTTAATCATGGTTGTTTGTTGGTTAAAAACACAGTTCCAACATCCGCAAAGGATGGCAATAGCATTGTGTCCGTACTATTGTTTTTGAAACCTAGATTGTAATTGTATCGTCCCAACTTTTAAGTTGCAACCATATTGTAGTAAAAAGACATGTTTTAATATTATGCAAATTATATCCAGAATGTGACAGTTCTCATCGATAAGAGGTTACTGTGATGAGAAACATGAATATTAACGTATTAATATATAGGAAGATTACAACAGTTGCATATACTAAGTCGGTATTGTTCTTCTGTTTTTTCAGTTGTAACTAATGTCTCAATTTGGCTGTGCAAGGTTCTTTTTAGTGATTGTTTCAGCACTTTATAAGGATACCCCAAGTCAGATAGTTTCTTCAGCAAGGCTTCTGCTGTAGTAACTTAATCACCTCTTTGGTAAGTAATACTCACACCTATGTCTTAAAAGGGGCCATTGGAGAGTTATTATCAAGTTTGCTGTGCAGCATGAACTTATTTGTTTTTTTTTATAGAGAATTGTATTATTCTTTCATCTACATGTATCATGGCAAGATCTAAACAATGATGTATCTTTTGTTACAAAGTATTCTTAGATAGGTATCTATGGGTCTTAAGTTTAACCATCTCTGCAATTCTCACAGAGGACATACTGAGGGGCCGCGGTCGGATTCAGTCAGGACGCTGCCACACATAGCGCACCGGAGACTGACTAGAGATACAGCCGGATATTCCTGCACAGACTTCACTCTGAATCGTGCACACGTGCCTACCAGCGATTGACTAGATATACAGCCGGATTCTCTTGCACAGATTTTTGACCTTCAATCATGCATACGTAATATCATTACATTGAAGCCACCACTGCACTTGAAACTTTCCAGCCGTAGTTAGGCTGAGACGGAAGTATAACCAGCCAGAAGGTTCAAGACTTTGTTATATGCACTAAGCCCTGAAGGAGTCGCTGGTCTCTTGTCCCGAACTATGAAACGCGTGCTGGCTGGAGTTTACATCAACAAGAAATCATTAAAACGAGTCATTTATAATATGTTTTGTTTCTCTCAATATAAGTCATATACTTATATCAAAAAAACTTTAGGTAGTAGTGTTCCCTAAAACAATAGAAACGTCCGCACATATAGCTAACAAACTTTGTATACGTGTGGTGTCAACAATATTTAGCACAAGAAATCAACTGAGTGCTCAATTTTCCATTCATACACCAACTACCCAGTGGTGTTGACTGCACACAGAGTGTGCACCAAATAAGCACAACAGATAAGGGGTTTTGACAGCACACCTCTCTTTATAATATTAGTGTCATATTGCACTTAATGTAGTTTCATTTAAACTAGAACATAAAGACAATCAAAATATGGTTATATATAAAGGGATCCAAGACATGCGATGCTCTTGATATTCTTTTATTCACAAAACTTCTTTAAAAGTTCCCAGCACACAGCTTGCAGACACGTGTTTCGTCTTATGAAGACTTTTTCAAGGCAGCGAAACTAAATGTAATGCGCGTCCAGATTAAGAAATTCATTCTGCGATGTCAATCAAATTGGCGTGTATTGGCACCACATGGTCTCAGGTGTTGAAACAATCAATATGGACTCTTTGGATGTGTAGATAAATCTGTAATTTCAGAGTATCAAAAACGGAAGTTCCAAGATTGGTACCAAAATAGAATATACCTTAAAATAAAATATAGATGTCCGTGAACTAGTATCAACTAGTAGGATTAGTAGGACATAGAGCCCGATATATGCTGAATTCCTGTAATATACCTTTAGATAGGTCGCCTGATGTAAGAAGCCACCCAAAGTAAGTAATATGCCCCACAGCGCAAAGAGGTCTAATCTCACTCAGAGAGACGTGATAACCCTCCTGTATGCATTGGAAGGCTCAAGACTTTGTTATATCCACTAAGCCCTGAAGAAGTCGTGGGTCTCTTGTCCCGAATGGTGAAACACGTGTTGGCTGGCGTTTACATCAACAAGAAATCATTAAATTGACTCATTTATAATATGTTTTGTTTCTCTCAATATGTCATATACTGTTTGCACTGTATAGATGTGTGCCAGGGTTTGCTAAGAATTTGGGTACAGATCTGTGGATCTGAATTGTGGGGTGTTGGATGATTACCCTCTCCCTGGGCACCATTTATCAAAACTTAGCCAGTAAGGTAATACACACCGAAAAGATAGAGCGCCACTTTCACCTAGGGCACAATCCCAACGAATTTTCCTTCTAGTTGTGTAACCTTATTGGTCTTGGATTTCTTGTCCTAAAATATCACTTTTAATCATATGTAGATCACATTGGTTTAATTCTGTTCTACAAAGCCATTAGATTATTCACACACTGTATGACAGACCCATTGATAATAATTCAGCCTCATTAGTAACCCCTCCGTGTTAAATTATGAACGGGACTGGGAGAGGATTTCAACATTTGTATGTAAGTCAATGTGATTGAATGTCTCCTTACCCTTGCGTTGTTTTTTGTTTTTTTGTTCTCCTCTTAGGCAAGGTCAACGGTATCATCGTGGAAGATCAGCAGTGCTTCATATGGGGTTCTGAATTAGACCTAAGCATGATGAAAAGGAAAGTTCTTCAAGTTCAGGAAGGATCACAACAAGGCCCATTGAGGTTTGAGCATGTGGATTATGCACAGTCTTAGATTATTTATCCTCAGCAGTTGCCAACAGCCCACTGGTAATCAGTGTCAATGCATTTGTATTGCCTTAACATACACCTTTGGGCAGAATTCCCATATTCAAAGATGTGTCCAGGCTTGATAAGCCTTGCACTGCTTCAAGAATGAGTTGTGTAGCACTGTTGCCTACATGACACTAGGCTTCAAGTACCGGTTTGAGCAAGAGGCCTTGTATTTTCTTCAGAAAGGAGTTACGGACAAACCGAGTAAGAGAGGAAATAAAAGTGGGGTTTGAGCTGTCCTTTATGCTTCTCTCAGGCTAGCATCCGTCCTCCATCTTAAATTCACTATTTGATGTACAAAGAAGTTCATGATCAGATATGGATTGCCAAAACAATGGCAATTCCTCTCAAAGTTATTGTGATCATTCCAGCTTATTGCTTTTTTGATCTGTAAAATTATATAGAGTGTACATTATGTTTGTGAGAATTCACATTTATATAAGCTTAAATAATCATGAAGCAGACCAATTTCACTAATGCCAGTGAATTTAATATACAAATGGAGATTTGTAAGCATCACTAATAGGTTGCAGATATTGCACCGCATAAAGTGGACCTGAGCAATGTGATTAGAAATGGCTTCTCCCTTTCATTTAAAATCTAAAGTCTGAACCACTCACCTGTCACCTATCACCGGGTTTAAAGTGGGTGGAACAGAATGTACCAGAGGACATCACACCAGTCGGTAAAGGCTGTTAGGTTGCGGACACCATGGAGAAGCTCTTGGAATACGATGTTACTTTAGTTATGTTAGGTGCCATTTTTCTTTGAAAAAATTGTTGCATTAAATTCTTGCACCCAACAGCCTCCGCAGCTGCCTCTCCAGTACAAAAGTTGTAAACACCCATAATAGAGTAAACGCCAATCCAGGAACATGCCTGACACATACAAGGCTACAAATGGTTTTAATACCGCTCAAAAGTATCGAAACGCCGTCGACACTACAGCGCAACTGTTTGGCGCACTATAGCGTTTGGCTCATAACTAGGATCAAATGTGCTATAAATGACTAAAACTTATTTTTCATTGAGCCACCATTGTATATAAACTTGGCACTTTGCGCCACTCACGCTGTTCACCTCCATCACTTGCGTCGTCACCTTTTCACTTGTATATATCACTTTGTCACCAAGTGCCTTTGGGTTGTCACATGAATTTTCTTGTACAGTGCTGCTTTCAACGGTATTCCCTTGTGTAAATATTCCAACAAATTGGTGAATTACAAACCATGTACTTATGAATTGAGACTCCTTGTTTCCTTCCAATGTAATGTTTTTACATACATAACTAAACTGCCTTTCAATTTACTACCTATTGGGACATTGTTTTTTCTATAGACTTCATACCCAGGCCCAGTGTGGTCTATGGGTCCTACTCCTGTTTCTTATCACTAGAACATAGAATTAGGCATAGAGGATTTAGGCCCCTCTGAAGGGACTGTTGAGTTGGATATGGGTTGGTTATGAGTAATTGCTCCTATCATGGGTTCTACTCTCACTTCTGATGATCCCTTAAGTATGATGCAGTTAGGTCATGTAGCCTTTATCTGTATTTGTCCTCCTCTAAGTGGGGTATCTTTATGTTCCCCTTATTTGCGCTTTGAGTTCAACTTGGCTTTTATTATTGTGTATATTTTGTAACATGTCGTTGCTATAGTGCTCCAATAAAACAAAATTGAATAGAGCTTGCATTTGTCCATTTAATTTCTACAGTACATTTTCATATTTTGACTGTCACACTTGATGGTTGGAATATAGGAGGGGGATTTTGAAAATCCTTGGAGGAATGACTGTTGGAGGACTTGAGCAGGTTTCTAATGTCATTGTCCAATAGCATCTGTCAAGATGGTTTAGCGAGAGGAAGACTTTTATGTTGTGGTAGTTTTTTAGGATTTGGTCATAGTGAAATAGGAACTGACAGGCTAGAAGGTGAAAATCAAATTTTGGTTTAAAGGCAAAGACTAGGTCTTCGATGAGCAGGCGGGAGAATGAGAGAAATGTTACTTCATATAGGAAAACATCAAGATTTCTCTTTGGGGACTTTGTATCCTTGTCGCACATTCAGTCTTCAGAGGTGAAAGAGCGAGGGGGATTGGAGTTACAAGAGTTTGTATGTTGGGGAATATGTATGTTAAGACACAAGGGTCAGGGATGAAGACAAATATGCTTGAGCTTCTTCCTGGTGGTGAAGTGGGGGGAATTCCTCTGTGGTAGCAGTATCTTTGATCAAGGTGTACGGGTAGAGCTGGAGTATACAGGGTAGATGTCGGAAAATTGAAATTAGTTTTGTCATTATTGTATGTCAAATGTGATGAGGCAGGGAGTTTAGAGGGAAAGAAGGACATGTGTGTGGGAGAAATGTGATTGAGGGTAGGGCAAGAAGTGGGATAATCTAGCCTGTCTTCTTTTTGAATATATGCTTTGTGAAAGAGGCAGGAAAAGGATGGCTAATTGTAAGCTAGGCATGTCTGAGGGTGGACTGTTGAAAGGGAGATTAAAGGATAGAAGAAGCGGTGCAAGAGAGGAAGATTGTGGGAGGTGGTGGGATTGGCATCCGGAGGAGGCAAACGTAAGGGCTATGGTGGGGCAGCTGTATGAGGCTAGTGGAATGGTCCTTATGAACTTAAAATGGGACATTAATTTGGTAGTTAGGTTGGTAAATGTCATTGCCTGTTGACTACACCATTCTCTTGAAGCTCTAGAGTTTACCAGAGTAGGGAGCTGTGGGTGATACAGCAAATTTCTTACCGTGAGGGATTGTCCTTCCCTCGGTTTTTTTCAAGTACATTGTTATGGTTTCTTTCCAAAGGGAGGGACAGAGTGAAAAAATATATTGTTTTAGATAGCACAAATAGATGCAGATGTATTGATCAACAATGATGGGCTTATTCACAATGGTAAGTTTACATAGGCGTAAATCTACACATTTCAAATTATTTTTACACTTTTGAATTTACTGTTTTGGCGGTTCTCCATTTCAGAGTGTAAAGTTACTCCAAATTGTAAACTCCATGGCCTGAAACTAGGGGGTGGAGCCAAATTTGCAAGTGCTACATTGATACTTGTATATTTTAACACGTTGGTGGATATCTTCGCAAACTTGTTGGCAATTTCTGCCACTGTAGTGATCACCCAATAGGAAAGAATAAGGAAAATAATACAGTTCAAATACTTGTAAAACAAAATTTTATTTTATCGTTAAATAAAAATGTAAAAAAACGTATGTTTACCCTAGAACTAATAAAATAACATTTTAGAGCACATTGCTGCTTCAAAGTAAATGTTCATTAATTTTTTAACCAATTTAACTATATTATTTATTTTGGAAATGTTAATTTTTAAATAGAATTATGTAAAAATATCCTACCTAATTGTATTAGTAATTACTATTTAACAATTTTAATTAAAGGTTCTGTTTATTTAATTTAATTCACATTTTAAAATGTAATAAATGTTCAGAAATTGATTTAATTTTTAAAATGTTATCTATTTATTTTTATTCTAAACAAATATATAATTATCAATTTTGCAGCATCTTTAGAACGATACAGTCTCTAGATAGATAGATAGATAGATCGATCCCAGGGGGATGCCTTTGAAAAATGTAGACTAAGAAGATAGTAGCCCATTACAGCATACATCCTCTACTCCCCATTTTTACTAATACCAGCTATAGGGAGTATTACATTTTAGTTTCCACACAGCCAGGTATTCTTTGCATCTCACTATATTCACTCTGACCCTCCACTCTCACATTACACTTTGCATCATCTCACTAATAAGTGCTCCCACGTCTCCGTCAGTAGCAGCACGCCCAGTCCCGCAGTGGGGCGGTAAGAACCCATTGATGATGCATGCCACCAAGGGACGTTTTGGTGGGTGGGGGTTATTTTAACAAAACATTGTGTTTTCCCATACATTTTTAGGGAAACATACAGTTGTTTACACCACTGAACCGATCTAGGAAGGATACTAATATCCTGTTTACAAGGGTGGACTATCTTTGGTGTTTCATGATTCACAGAGGAGGGTGAGTCCACTACTTACTCAACATCTTCACTCCTTCTTTTGTTTATATTTTTTGTCACAGTTAGGATTGCCAGAGATATGAATTCATTGGAATTTTGCCCCTTAATAACTTTGCCTCATTTGACAATTCCCCATCAGAAATTCCAGACTTATTATTTTTTGTACTGCAGAGTATGTTTTTCAAATTGTACATGCTTAAATCATTAAAAACCAGTACTTGCTAACTACTAGTTTGTTACATCATATAAACATTTGAAAAAATCTATCTACTAAAAATATATACTTTCTATGCCTATTAACACTTCAGTAAAGTGGTAACAGTAAGAGAATAATAACTAGTTACCTATATATAAGGCCTTAACCCAAAATACAGCTAAAGTGTCGGAAAAATTATATAATGCATTCCCATCGGCATGTACCATGGTATGCCCCAAAGGTACCATGGTTTACCATGGCACAATGTACCACTAACACACCAATGTATCATTGTATTGGCCTATCCTTGCATCATGCATGGTGTTGCAAGGCCAACACAACACATAAGAGAGATATACAAACCAACACAAAGCCATCATGCATGGCCCTGTGCTGTTTGGTAAATATGGATAAGCACAAGGCAGTGCAAATCACTATTTTGCATGACTTTTCCCACTATATTCTACATTCCTACCAAATTTCATCTGCATCCATACACCACTCCATTCCACTCCGCTCCACTCTACACCAATCTAGTGTACCCCAATCCAGTCTACGTTACTCAAAATACGCTACTTCATGGGATGAAACTCCAGTCTATGGCACTCCAAAGTATGGCACCACACAGTATGCCTGTGCACTCTATGCTACTCCAATATACACATTCACTTTACACCACTCCACTGAATGACACTCCACTGCATGGTATTCACCTGTATGCCACTCTACTATATGACACTAAACTGTACGCTGTTCTACGGTATACCAATGCACTGTGCACTACTACACTCTAGCCCACTACAGTGTATGCCCTTCCTCTCTATGCCACTCTATTTGATGCTATTCCACTGGAAGCCACTCCACTGTACACCACTCCACTGTATGCTACTCCACTATCACTATTCCCCTCTACACCACTCCACTGTATGCCACTCCTCCCTTTGCAATTCCAATGCATTCCACTCCACTGTTCGGCAGCGCAGTATGCTCTACCCCACTCTATGCCGCTCAACTTATCTAAACTTCACTTACCGCTATTCTACTGTACAGTATTACACTATACAATATTCCTCTGCATGTTACTTCACTGTATGGTACTGGACTGCATGCACTATAGCGTACACCACTCCTCTATTCATCACTCTGTTGTGTGACACTATGCTCCATTCTATGTAACTCCCCTCTATAAAACTCTACTATACTATATGGCACACTATGACACTCTACTCCACTCTATCCCAATACACTCCACTGTCCAGCTCTGCACTTTCTGTACAGTGTACTACAGTGTCGTAGAGTAGAGCTGCATAGAGTACAGTGGGGCTGCATAGCATAGATTGTTGCACAGTGACATAGAGTGAGGTAAAGACTTGTGTAGTAGAGCCGAGTCGAGTAGAGTGACGTACCGTAGTGCAGAGTAAAGTTTAATAGAGTATATAGGCATACCATAGAGTAGAGGGCAGTGGAATAGCATACACTGTAGATGCATAGTGTTGGAGGGAGCAAACACTTATGAATTGGAGAGGCATCTGGTATAGTCAGGGCCACTGGAATTATGAGATTGTGCGGCTGCTTTCACATATTTATAGATTCACTGTACTTGTCACATGATCCATTGTCTGCACATAATCTGCAGATTTTAAAACATTTTGTTTCTAGCTCAAATGGTTCAAAAGCTAATAAAATACGTGTTGCAGTGCAGTGGAAGGACCTTTGCAAAGCTGAACTGGCCACTTTTCTATTGAGCATTGCTTGGGTGTTAATCTGGTACTAATGAGGTGCACCCAATTCTCATACAGTGTTACCAGGTACAGAATTATGAAAGAATGCAGTATTACAATTACAACATGTGCTGCATTATGCCACATAAATGACCTTTTCTTACTGCATAATTAACTCAATCCTGCGGCAAAGTTTGGCCCTCTCCTGACCCATAGTTCCAGTGGCCCTGGGAATAGTATAGTGGAGTGCTGTTTTGTAAAGTATTCAAAAGTGTTATATAGTGTATTAGAGTGTTGTACAATGTAGTGTAAGGCCATAGAGTGGAGTCTAGTGTTGGCCATTGAAGTATTCGGGGATAGTGTGTCTTAGAGTGCCATAAAGTGCAGTCGAGATTTATGGAGTTGAATTATAAAGAGTGTCGAACAGTGTCCTAAAGTAGAGTGATGTACAGTGGGTTGGCATACACTCTAGTGGCGTGCAGTGCAGTACCATACGGGGGAATAACATACAGTGAAATAGCATACAATGTAATACTATACAGTGTAATAGCAACCAGTGAAGCATAGAAGAGTGGAGTGGCCCAGAGTGGAAAAACATACACTGCAGTGTCATACAGTGTAGTGGCATACAGTACAATAGCATGCAGCAGAGTGGCGTAGAGTGGAGTGGCATAAAATAGAAAAGTGTATAGTGGAGTGGCAAGAGTGGAGTTGCATACAGTGGAATAGCATACAGTGGAGTAGCATAGACGGCAATAGTGTAGACTGGAGTGGCATAGGGTAGAGTGGTGCAGAGTGGAGTTGCATGGAGAGGAGTGGCATAGAGTGGAGTTGCGTAGGGTGGAGTGGCCTAGAGTAGAGTGGCATGGAGTGGAGTAGCATACAAGGTAACAAAATAAAATAGAGTAGCTTACAGTATATTGCTGTAAAGTGTAGTGGTGTACAGTGGAGTGGCGTACACTGGAGTGACGTACAGTGGAGCACCATATAGTAGAATAGCATACAGTGGATTGTATTAGAATGGAGTTCCATAAAATGGAGAAGCATACAATGGAGTGGCATCTTTTGAATGGCATAGAGTGGAGTGGCACACAATGGAATGTTGTAGATGATCCAGCGTGGAGTGAAGTGAGGTACAGTGTAGTGGTGTCCAGTGGACTAGCATAGAGTGGAGTGACTAAGAGTGGAGTTGTGTACCCTAGAGTGGCATAATGCACCATGGAGTGGGGTAGAGTAGAGTAGTGTTGAGCGGAGTGGCATGAAGTGAAATAGAAAAGAGTGGAGTGGCGTAGAGTGAAGCAGTGTACACTAGAGTGGCATAGAGTGGAGTGACGTACAGTGTAGCAGCATGCAGTGGAATAGTGTAGACTGTAGTGGCTATGGTGGAGAGGCATACTGTGTAGTGCCATAGAGTAGAGTATTGTAGAGTGGAATACCCTAGAGTGGAGTCTTTTAAAATGGAGCAGGGTAGAGTGTAGTTGGTTAGACTGCTGTGGCTTTTACAGTGTAATAGCCTACTGTGGGTGGATAGCATAGAGTGGATGGATATAGAGTGGAGTAGCGTGCAAAGGAACAGCATAACGTGGAGAGGCAAGATTAGAGTGGTATGGAGCAAAGTGGCATACAGTGGAGTAGCATACAGCAGAATTTTGTAGAGTGGAATAACATTTAGTGTTACTGGTGTAGAGTGCAGTGACACAGAGTAGAGTATCATATAGTGGAATAGCGCAGAGTAGAGTAGTGTAGAGTGGAGTGGCATACAGTGGAATAGCATTTAGTGCAGTGGTATACCATGAAGTGGTGAACAGTGGAGTGGCATAGAGTGCAATAGAGTACAGTGTGGTGTCATTGAATGGACTTGCATACATTGGAATAGCGTTCAGTGGAGCATGGTATAGTGGAGGGTGGTAAAGTGGAGTGGGCTATTCTATAGTGTCATGACATGTAGTGGGATGGAGTGTTATTGCGAATAGTGAAGTGGTGTATAGTTGGGGGGCTTAAAGTGAAGTAGCATTCACTGGAGTGTCATAAAATGGAGTGCTGTTGTGTGTAATAGTGTACAATGTAGTGGTGTAGATTGGAGTGGGGTAGAGTGGAGTGGCATACAGTGGATTAGTGTAGAGTGGTGTACAGTGGAGTGACAGAGTGGTTTGGTGTAGAGTGTAATAGAGTTGAGTAGAGTGTTCTAGAATGAAGTGGCATAAAGTATAGCAGCTTAGAGTGGAGGCTGGTAATCGAAGTAGACATAGCAGAAAAGTTTGTAAACGGATGTAGATGTAAAGTGACGGGGAAATACATTATTAAGTGTAAGTGGTAATTTTTGGTAGTATATGTAAATAATGTATGTATTTAAATTAAAATACTTAGCTATTGTTTTAATCAATCAGGGGTTTGTATAGCGCGCTACTCACACGTGAGGGTCTCAAGGCACTATGGGGGGGGGGGCGGCTCTGGATCAGTTGAAGAGCCAGGTTTTAAGTTCCTTCCTGATCGTGTGCAGGGTCAGGGAGCATCCGATGTTCACAGGGAGCTCATTCCAGGTTTTGGCTGCGATGTAGGAGAAAGCTCTTCCTCTGGTTCTGTTTCTGCAGATTTGGAGGACCTCTGCCAGGGTGAGGTCGACGGAGCAGTGGTTCCCCTTGGATACGTGGAAGGCTACTGTCTTGTTGAGGTATTTGGGTCCAATGTTGTGGAGGGATTCGTAGGCGTGTGTGAGGAGTTTGAAGGTGACCCTATTCTCGAGGGGAACCAATGGAGGCCTTGTAGGTGTTGGGTCATGTGCTCATGGCGTGGAGTCCCAAGGGCGAGTCTGGCTGAGACGTTCTGGATGGTCTGGAGCCTGTGCAGCAGAGTCTTGTTGATTCTCGCGTAGAGGGCATTGCAGTAGTCCAGTCTGCTGGTGATGAGTGTGTGGGTGACATTCTTTCTGTAGTCAGGGGGGTCCACATGAAGAACTTACGGAGGATGCGAAGGCAGTTGAAACTAATTGTTTGCAGATACCTCGGTACATGAATGATAAGGCAGTATGTGATTGGCTAATGGCTGTGTTCATCAAACGTAAAATGCAGCCATCTTGTTTTCGACACAGTTTGGTTGTGCTCTGCATTTCACAGCATTCTGAATTAGGGCCTTAGCTGTAGGTAAGTAGTAGGCTTTATTGTTCTTCCCTTTCTATTACTATTTTATTAAAATGTTATTAGGTAGAGAAAAGTATTAATAATTTTCTATTTTCACTTCACTTTAGAGAGAACTGCTCATACATAAAAATAGATTGTATATAGCCCGGCAATTTGTAGTTATTTTCTTGATTCTACTTAGACTTTTTGTGTTAATACTCGAAAATACACTATACTATACTATATGTGGAAAATATAGGGTAGTACAGTGTATTTAATTTTTTTTAAATACATATATTTTGTTTTTTTATTTAGGTACTGCTGTACTGCTGAGGAAGTACCGCGGTACTCCATGCATTTTATAAAATTATATAGAAACTTAAAAAAATATTTCCCCTTCCTAGTACCACTTCAATAAAGTGGTAATAGGAGGGGAAAATAACAAACCTAATACTTACCTGATTCTAATAGCAAAATGCAGAACACGGCCACAGTGGGCCTAAAACAACATGGCTGCCTTTAATTTTTGTAAAGGCAGTCATTAGCCAATCATATAATGCCTCGTCATTGCTATGTACCGTGGTTCTTCCACAAAATATAGCTAAATAAATAAAAATTACAGTGACAAAGACAGATATCATGCAGTCAAAATGTCTTATAACTCAAAAAATAATGACCCTACTCACCAGTAGTACTCAAACGGACCATCTGCGTGCCATAATGTATAATCCTGCCAAATGTCATGAAAATCCTTTCAGTCGTTTTGTGCTACGCTAGAATACAAAAGTCTATAGAAAAATAATTGGCGGAAAAATTTGGGACCCCGCTTTCATTTGTGCTCTGCCTTGACCAACAACATTGAAATGTTTCATCCTTCGCCAATGTAGAAAATGTTCTACTTCTGGAAAGTTTGTGGAGATTTGTCAAATGGGGACAAAATTATTAGCAACTACATTTCTGGGACATTCTTATCCCTGAGAATCCGAACTATAACTAGAGTAACTACCGCCACTCTGTATTACATATTATTTTTATAGACATATACAATATTTACTATATGCGTTTTACTATATTGTAAAGGTTAAATTTGAGTTTATTACAACAGTTTAGCAAAATTGGTATGAGAAGAGCACTGTCTACTGACTCGATGGACTAAAACTACATGCTACAGTTACTTTATACATGGAAACAACTCTTCTAATTGTCACGAGGAATCTCTGTGATGTGATTGATTTTACTTGAGTGCACACATACTACCCCGTGATGCATGGTATTGGTAAAAAGGACCAAATTCTTCTAAAACAATTAAGTGTTTAAACCATATATTCAGATGTGGTTCTCCACTCGTGAGTTATGGTCCATTCCCCACATACAATAATAGTAATATGTCTGTGATTCATCCGTTTGATCATCATTTGAGGAGGAATTTAAGATTATTAGAATAGTAAATCTATACTTGCCTTTATACATTCCTTCTCCACGATATTTGTAGTGAATATTTTAGCTGGGATATTTTTATAGAACGATATTTAAAATTCAATATTCTAGTAGAATAGTCCCGAACAGTCGAAAAGACATATCTTCTATTCTAACTCTGCTCCTGGAATATTTTGGGCAAAATTGAAATGTTGCATTTCAAAATGTAGTAATATGCTCTCCTGAAGGTGCAACTGAGGGAAAAAACTGTGAATGTCAACGTGTTCCTAGGTATCAAAAGCCTATGATTGCAAACAATTTTGGTTATTGCCTCTTCGATTTTGCAATACTCTCACTCGTTCTCTGCAGCTATCACCCTCAGGAATCTGCATCAGGAAGATAATTAATTGTTCTATTTACATCTGCCTTTCGCTAAAATCAATAGGCGATTAAGGCTTTTATTGCCCATAAAGCTTAATATGTGTCTTCTTCAATACTCTATCCTGTAGGTGGAGGTGGGGTACGTACTGCAAGATTTTTTTATTTTTTCTGTCTCATTATTTTATTTGGGTTTTAGGATAGTAGATATTTACTGTGTTTGCTTAATCTCATGTGGTCGATATGCTGTATTACTTTGTTGAACAGATATCAGCTAACCATCTGGGAAAGTTTGAGCTTAGCTAAATTAGCCTCAAAAGGATAGTAATAATAAATCTGTCCTGTATACAATAAAACACCCTTTTCTTTCTCTAAAAAGTGTCTGGTTGTTATGTGGCATCTTCCTTTCACGAGGTTGAATCAGGTGAAAGCTGTCAAGAGCCTTTCACTTTAATAACCTGTTTGGGAGATATATTGAGACATCAATTTCTCTATCAGTTGAAAATGAAACTCTGGATTATTAGTAAATACAGATCAACTGACCTTCACTCGGAGCTGCTATTTCATGTGTCACGTTTGCTCCTGTAAATGGAAAACAGACGGGCTCTTGCTATGCACGTTCATTACTGTTGTCCTTTAAGTGCTTAAGCATCTGTTTCTGCTTCTGCCAGCCTATTTCCAGATTTCCGAGGCTGTAAACAATCAATAGCGAAGCACGTGTCTTTTTTGGTTTCTTCTGTGTTTTATTTACATGCAGAGCTTCGGAGACCCTCTACAAGCACACCTCAGAGTTTTGATTACAATTATTGATTGATTATTGGTTATGGCCTCTTCAGTGGCAGTCAAATGTGCTTGCTCGCCAATGTCAATAACACAACTGATGTAATTAACGCTTACTGCAACTATTTTGCCAGAATAATTTTAACTACTCGATCCTCGGTGATCTATTTGCCCCCTTTTAAGCTATGTACAGCATTTCTAATCAAAATGTTCCCACTGTTTTAAATATATTTAATATAACTCAATACATTTCTGTAGGTGGCAGTGTGAGTTGTCGGTTTGGTGGGAAAAACAGGTGAAAGCGGATGATTTTAAGTGTCTCATCATTGATTTTTCTTCTGCAAGCATTATTGCTAAGCAGATAGAGGTATGCGGGCATATTTATAAGAGCTTTGCGTCATGCTTGCACCCCGCACTGTGGTACATGCATGACGCAAACCTCTGAGTCATATTTATGAATCCACAAGAAGCCACCTTGAGTGGCAATGAATGGCTTAAAAAATATGGAGACTCAACACAGGACAAATCGATGTGTTGCATTACTGTGCACAAGGGAGGCGTTTCATGGGCATTGTGGTGGGTGTTCACAAGAAACTCTCATAGTTTGATGTATTCCCAGATTTTTCAAGGCTGGTAAACATGGTAATGTGCCAAAAGGATAGGCCTCTCCAGTGTAGGTCTGGCAGAACCAAATATTACCATTTTGCCTCGTTTTTTGCTCTGCTGCACACATAGAAAGAGGAAAAAGCCTCTCAGGTTTGTTTTTGTGCAGGAAGGTGCTTTTTCCTGCACAAAAACAGCCTGCCTACAATACAGGCACCCTTACATCATGGTGCAAGGGTTCCTGCGTTGGAGCTAGGCTGCAAAAAAGGCACCAGCGTTGGGGTAAAGTGTAGGAATGTACTGCATTAGATACATATGGCTCTTTCCTGCCCTTTCCATGTGAAACAAGCATTTACAATGCAACAGGTCTCGCATTTGCGAGAGTTTATGCTATTGCCATTGTAAATGGCAATGCCTTTTATTTATTTGTTTAAAAAACCAACACATTAATAAAAGGCATTGTAATCTACAATGCCAATAACTCAAACTCTAGTAAATGCGACACCTGTAGCATTGCAAATGCTTGTTTAATTTGCTGGTAACTTTGGCGAGGCTTGACAAAGCAACAGAAACCCTGGCAGACAATTTGGTTTTGCACTGTAGCCACTATTAAAACCATGCTCAACCTTGTCTTGTCTTAAACTTTAGTTTTTTTCAGGAAATGTCATTTATTTCTAAGGATGTATGTTGGATCTTATGGTACTGGTTTGATAACTATCAAGTGTCCTGAAATCCATTGCCCCTAAATTTCGAAGACTGTGACAATACCTCAAAGAATTGTAGGCCAAGAAGGACCAGGACAGCTAAACATGCTCCAGCACCCTATTCAGAAGCAGAGAGGGTGCTACTGCAGCTATCACAAGGACCCTTCACCTCATTTTGTTTTCAATGTGGTATAGAGGACAACTGCCCCGGTGCCCAGTTCACAATTGCAAATGTTGCTGCAGGACAGCAAGTACCCACTGAAAATGTGGGGGAAAATAAATGTACCTCACTGCCTTTGAGCACAGCGGTGGACTAGCCCATAACACCACTGCCCTTGGAAAGGACCATGTCTACCCTACCCCTCCTCCTTTTAGGAGCAGATAGCACTGAAGAGGCTACACAGTTATGGAAGTTGCTTGAATACATGGGTTTTCAACTCCGGAGAAGGTTGGATCCTGGTGATCTGGGCTTGGATTCGAGTCCTGAGTCTGCATATCATAACTATGCAGGCAGTGATCAAACATCTACATCTGCTACTCCAGGAACTCAGCATGAGCAATAACACAAATACCATTAATAATTACGCGAGCTGTGAAGTGCCAATACCAAGTATTTTTTTCTGTACAACATACCTGCCTTCCTTTATTCTTTACAACCCACACGTCTACTTCTTCCTCAAATTCTAGCAAGCACCCCAACCTGCCTTCACTTTCCTCCCACTCTGCTCATTCTTAATATCCTTTCCCAAACTTTTGTCCTAGATTTCTGTTTTTCTGCCCCCTGTTCTTCATTTGAACTTGCACAAAGCTCACTGGTGGCTTCTATGAAGATTACACTGTTTCAAGCGCTACAGGACATCCATAATGGTTTGGAGTTTACTGCGCTTTGAATCCTCTCATTCCAATCAATCTGCCTCGTTTCCCGGGCTTCTCTATTTCAATCATGCCCCTCCATTTTCTCCACATTAAGTTTGTCGAGTCCAGGCCTTCATTCCCGCAAGATGGTCTCAAGGGCACCCTGGGGGGCGCTGGGCATAATTTGGGTGTGGGGGTGATAGTCCCTCCTCAGAAGACACTGCGCAGCGCGGCTCTAGGTGCTGCTTGGGTGAGGGCAGTTCTCTGGCTATTTTCTTTTCCTGACTACAATCACAAGCCGCCAGAGGGAGCTCCGATGCGATTAGCCCAGCAGTCAATAGATTCATCTAAACCCACCAGTCACTAGATTAATCTCACCAAAAGTGAGGTTAAAATGGCCGGCCCTCATATGACTGAGGAAGGTGCCCAGTGAGTCCCGAGAACTTCACTTCGACCTGCTGAAGGAAAAGAAGATCTATTAACACAATCACACAATTACTTTTGTAGCACTGAGTCCCGAGAACTTCACTTCGACCTGCTGAAAAAAAAGAAAATCTATTAACACAATCACACAACTACTTTTATAGCACTGAGTCCCGAGAACTTCACTTCGACCTGCTGAAAAAAAAGAAAATCTATTAACACAATCACACAACTACTGTTGTAGCAGTGAGTCCCGAGAACTTCACTTTGACCTCCTGAAGGAAAAGAAAATCTATTAACACAATCACACAACTACTGTTGTAGCAGTGAGTCCCGAGAACTTCACTTCGACCTCCTGAAGGAAAAGAAAATCTATTAACACAATCACACAACTATTGTTGTAGCAGTGAGTCCCGAGAACTTCACTTCGACCTCCTGAAGGAAAAGAAAATCTATTAACACAATCACACAACTACTGTTGTACCTGTGGAAAATACCGAGAACTGCCTCCGAGTCAATCGCTGGTTTCAAACTGTCATCGGAACAGCAGTCTGCAGAGAACTGCCCTCACCCAAGCAGCGCCTAGAGCCGCGCTGCGCAGTGTCATCTGTAAGGAGCTAGACTTCCAACCATGGGGAAGAGACAGGGCAGGAGGGCGCGCAGCTGCCCTCAAAGAGAGCCCTGCCCCTTCAGGAGACTGAGGAGGGACAATCATCCCCACACACAAATTATGCCCAGCGCCCCCCAGGGTGCCATTGAGACCATCTTGCGGGAACTGGAGATGTTGTATTCTGTGATTAAAGTCGTAAGAGATGTGGCGCTAGCCCAGCAGACTGTGTACTCTGTTGGCAGGCATCTCTTTGAAATGTACAGATGGGGGCAGCAATGAGCTTCAGAGGGTCTGCTGGTCGGCAACACAGAACAGATCACACCCACCTTCTTGCCGCGACTGAGGCCCTACATTTCTGTGATTAAAGCCCTAGCAGGTGGGGTGCAAGCAATCTCAGGACCCTGTACAGAGTCACAGGCTCTGCTTGCTGGAAACTTTGTGAAATATACAGATCGTGGCCACAATAACCATCAGTGGTGTCTGCTGGCTGGCTATAAAGTGCGCCCCGTACAGCAGCACTGGCCTTTGACAAACTACTTTTTTGTGTCATAATTTTTAAGCACTTCAATGTTAACTTTCATCTCGGGGATGGGTCAAGGCGAATGAATTCCAGCGAAGCACGTCTACTTATGAAAACCGAACAGAATGTAATTTTGACACTGAATTGTATTTTGCGCCGGTCCTGAATATCTCAAAGAAAGTGTGTGCGACTTATTTAACTGTCTTTGAATAAACGCGAGATTCACTGCAAAATTGAAATTTTTTTCCCACGAGACTTGAAATGTTGCCTTCAATTTTTACAGGTCGCATACTGCAATGTGGAGAAAGAAGCCGTTCCTGGGCTCATTTGCATACCCATAATGCCATGGTGTGCAACTGCTACTTTGGGCTGGGTTATTCTGTTTAATTGTGCTACTGCTCGTGCAGTGATATGTTTGTAAGTTGGGGATGGAAAGCACAGAGTCCACGGATAGTGGGCCTTTCTCTGCAAAGTCACCCTTGGTGTAAAATATTTCCACATGAGACCTTTATATAGCGCGTCGTAGTGAAAACTTTTTGTTTGCCAGCATTACATTATAGCGTCTGGAGTTTCCTCTCGCAGGTGTCCAGGGACAACACTGCGCGACTCGAGGCTGCCGCAGCATCTGAGGGGGGCTCCTTCAGAGCAACAGCGAAGGGCGCCGGCCGATAGAGGGAGCTCAGTCTCCGGCTACACTACAATCACAAGCCGCCAGAGGGAGCTCCGATGCGATTAGCCCAGCACCCACACCCACCAGTCACTAGATTAATCTCACCATAAGCGAGGTTAAATGATTTAGGAGAACTTCACATCGAGTGTTTCCGAGCGTCAGTCTGTACAAGAAATAAAGATTATTTCAAGTTACCTTGGCGGGGCTTGCTGGGCTTGCTTGTGTGCTTCCCAGAGAGACAGGAGATGGGGAAGCGCGCGCGCGGCCGGCGCCGATCGCTTTCCAGAGCGTGCTCGTGACATCTCCTGTCTCCTGGGAAGCAGGCCCGGCAGCAATAGTATCGCGCCTGCGCGATGGCATATGGCTTCGCCATATGCATCGCAGGCGCGAGACCTAAAAAGGACAGCTCCATAAGGTGACTTGCTGCGCTGCCCTGTGTCACGCATCTCATAAATATGCCCCGTAGTGTATATGCATTAAAGTACTTGATGTTCAACCTAGAAACACATGCCAGCATGATTTTGAATTTGGCATACAGATTATTCCTCACAAACGTGATGGATATTCTGTCCACCTTATTACAAGTGCATTACATTCTATGGCAATTTTAGTAATGACTTCACATTTCTGATGGAGTACCGGCCTGCCAACATCTGAATCAGGTCCATCATCTTTGAATATATATTGATCTCTTTAGTGCCACAAACCTATGATTTTCGTTCTTCTATTTAAGAAATGAAAAAAAACAATGTATTCATAGAGAATTCAAACCCATGAGTGCTAAGTCCAAAATCAGCATTTCCTACACAATCTTCATTGCCAAACTAGAAGCATTGACACTCTGACCTTGCATCAGTCTACATGGGTGGTGTTCCTTATTATACTTTTCTGCTTTTAGAGAGGTGTGAGAGCATTGGCAAACTACGGTGGCATGTAGGAAATCACCATGCCTAATTACAATTCACCCAATCTCAAAGGAATTTTCACCAAATTGTTGTTGATTACACACATTGTTAGATAGTTGTGTCAGGAGTGGATACATTTTACCAAGACACTAGGCAATGGAGTTGTGGGATAACTTTTTCTTGAACAGTAGTGTATAAGGCATGAGAAATTAAACTTATGTTAACTTATGTCAATTTTGTGCTTTCTTCGATTTGGGATGAGACATTGCAACATATCACGTGATCACTATTGTTGTCTCCAGATGCAATAAAGAAATGTGAATTTACACTGAAAAGACAGAGACTTTCCCATCACACTGAACACAATAATCTACTCAAGGACAGCTTAACTGTCTCAGAACGAATCACATACTATGTAACAAGTCATGCCACCAGAATATTCTCTAGGAATGATTGAGTCTAATTTAGTAGGATTGTGAGAGAATATTCAAATGTATTCTGTAGTAAGCTGATTTATGTTGCTTGCTCCCCTCTGGTACATATCATGTTAGCTATGTACTTGTGAAGTGAATGGGTGGATGTGATGTCTAAAGTCCTAGAAAAGAGCAAGCTTTTTCTATGTTAAGGGTTCTTATCTTTCCCTTTCTTACAAGGCAAATCTATGCTGGATTTTCAGCAGAACTTTATAAAGTTCTATTTGTACTTTATGATTTATATACGTATATGCCAAATTGATTAATGATCTAGCTTATGTATTTCTGTACTTATATTCTTTGAGAAAACTTTGAAATTTTAGCCCTTGTCTATCATTCCTATTCAGAATGTTTACAGCTTCATCTTAATGTGGAAAATATAATTAGGTAGAGATGGGTTCTAAGGTGACTACCAAAGTCTGTTAGGGCCTACACCACTCCTAGTCCAAGCAGTTGGCGCACAGTGGCTAATGTTAATGAGACACAGGTTAGCAAGCCAACTGCTCTGGTAGCAGAGATGATGGCTTTGAGTGGATCCATCCGATACTGATTGGACCTACTTGGATATAAATTGACTATAGAGCCGATTACTGCACCTTCATGGTTCAGGTAGTTTTGCCCTGAGAGTCAAAGTGACCCAGCGCCAACCTGGTCCTGAATTCCCAAAAATGAGGTGGCTTTTGGGGTAACCCAGAAAGAACTACATCAGTATCAATAGGGATTTGTATGTGTGCCGAAGCTGGATGAGAAGTGAGATAAAGCAGTGCATGTTGAGATTTGTACCTAGGAATGAACATGTTTGCCTTTTACATTTCTCACCTTTTCCCTGGATTAATTTTGGAAGGGCAGAAATCTACCAGGGGAAAATGGTGAGGGTGTGTTAATAATTAAACAGCTCATAATTCTGACCAACATGCAAATAAAAAAAATGCCATCATCCCTTGGCATCTTATACCAGACAGTCTGACCATCTATCAAGCAATGGCGTTGACCTCAGATTTGACTGTATGCATGAATGTTTTTATTTGCATGATTATTGAACACATGATGACAAATGTATCATGTATGAACATGTTAAGTATTGATGCTTTTTAATAAGCATATTTTTTTATTGTAAGGCTTATGCTGATGACAATAAATAAATATGTAATGATGGAAGAACTGGCAAGAAATAAATACATTATATTTCTTGTTAATGTCATCCATCTTGTATCATCAAAAATGCCTAGGTTGAAGATTTCAGCAAACATTCACAGATTCCATATGGAGAAAAAGAACAGGTTTATTGTTCTCATTTTGTTGCCTTGTAGCAAATTAACGAGTCCACTATTTCTGCAAAAGAAAAGCATGGTACTCCCGTCTGGCTGCTTTATCTAGGGTACAAGACCATTGAAAGATGGCAGAAGATGAGCCAAATTTATGAAATTCTCTCCAGTTGATATAGTGCTGAAATTGTTCTCATAGTTATATCACAATAGTTCCTCGTTAAATAAGCCCATGTTGTTGCTGAAATACATTAATGAAATACAAGATTGGATGAATGAATATGTGAAAAAAGAAGGTATGTGACATGTTGAATGTATGAAGCTCTACTTTTGACAAAGTAAGATATATATACTCAGCAGCTTCTCTCACTGGATCTTTTTTTCTGAATGACAGCTACTAAAATCATATGTGAGAAAGTCCTTTGTATCTTACTGAAAAGGGGATGACTTATTCTCTCACACTAAACAACAAATGCTTGAGAAGAACTGCAATTGAGAGAAAAGACTTAAAATAACATGTTTTTGGAATCAACCAGACCACGATTACTACCACATAATTTACTCTCAGCTTCCACCAGCTTGACCTAAAAACTATTGGGCAGACTTACAAGCCCCTTGCACTGCTAGTACGTTGCTTTTTGTGACGCACTGGCAGCGTATTTCTCTGCCTCATATTTACAAAGACAGGAAAAGCCACCCTGCATGGCTTTTCCTGTCCTTGTAAATATGGCCCCTCTACATGCAGCACTTTGCATGAAAGGGGCTTCCATGAGTGTTGCTGTGGGTGTTCCCATGCAACACCCATGGAACCAGACACATTTCCAGACTTACAAGGACTCCTAAACCTGGAAATGCGCCAGTATGCTAAACCGCTATAGGGTTGGGGCAGCGAGGTGCAATGAGGAGAAATGTTTTAATTTCTCCTTGGTTTTTTCCTCTTTCAATTCTTGCTACATTCTACAACATGCCTATAGTGATTGTTTTCATGCAAGAAGGTGCCCCTTCCTGCACAAAAACAATCTCCACATGACGCAGGCATCCTTGCACCATGGTGCAAGGGTGCTTGCACCGGCTCATGGCAGCTGTTTGTGCGCCAATGCAGGGGAGAGCACAGGAATGCGACATATCATTGTAAATATGTTACATTCCTATGCTCTGAAAGTGCTGCAGCGTGGCTCAGTCAAAGGGCTTGTGGTGCCGCGCTGCAGTAATTTTCATATAAATCTGCCCCTTGGGCTGTGCAGAATTTGTAGAATTTGATTTGTCATAATTGCGTACTATATTCTAGCACAGTAGGATGCATTATGCACAAAAAGGTACAAAAACATAATTATCATGAAGAACAGCTGCTCAGGTTCTTGTTGTTCTTGCACTACCATTTCAGCAAAGACTAGCACACTCATCTGACACACATTTATCTATTGTCAAGGGATAGCAAAGAAAGGTAAATATGGCTATTCAGATCTGTAAGTATATGCTTGAAAGTGACCCTTAAATATACAATCTTCAGAGTCATTAGTACCAATATGTATATGTTTTTTGACACTAGGTGTTTATACAGTTTAACCTTAATATTGACTAGAAGACTTGTCTCTTCTAGACCTTGCTAGCAGAGTTGTCTACACAAGATAATATGGAAATTGACTAGTCTCATGAGAACCAGGCGGTCATCATAGTGGAAAGGTTATTATAAAACATTCCTGATGTACTTCACATCAGGACATCCAATCAGGCTTAAGTCCTGAAACATTTTCAGAGTCCTGCAGGTGATGCCATGGAAGAATCCAGTACAATAGTAAATGGATTTCTTCCTTGTTAAACTGTCACATATGAGTCTTTTGTTTTGGTTTAGGTTGGGTTTAAGGTTTGAGTAGGATCAAACTTGCCTAAAATGATTCGGAAGTGTATGTTTTATTTCAGTTTTCATATTGCATGTGTGATTTGGCTGACAGAATTAATGTTTAAATATGCTGCTTAAACACTGTAAGTAAATGTTGGAATAGCACCAAGGTAGTGATGAGTGAGAATGTTGCAAGAACATTTGTGTGGAACATTTGATAACACGTGAGCAGTGGCATAAGTTCCAGAAGACCAGTATAAAACGTATTAAAGCAACAAGTCTAATTAAACGTATTGCTTGCACGAAGAGCTGAAATAAAAATAATACCTGTGTACGTAAAAAAGCATTACCAGGTGTGTGGGCATAGCACCTAATTAAACTGTAATCATAGAAATATTTCAAGGCACTCAATAAAAGTTAACAGTGGGTGTGCATTTGTTTTTGCGGGCCCCTTCACAGAAGAAAACCATAATCAAAATGTGCACTACAGTCTTAGGAGCAAATCCCAAACACAGTCAACTGATAATCAATTCATGCTTTGGGGCAAATAGGTTGCAAAGCATGGTTGCTTGTAGCAGGATTGGGAATGGTAAGTCTTAAGATGATAGGGAAGAGTCACTCACCTCAACTCTGCATTTTCTACAATTGTCAGCTCGGTGTGCAATGGGTCTTGTTCTTATTGCAATTGGTTTTAATTATGAGTCTTTCTCTTTAGTCAATAAATAATATATTAATATATTATTCTATCTTTTTAGTATAATTTGTGGGACAAACATTGTGGTCAGAGGGCAGAAACACTTTTTGTAAGTTCTCTGGCAACCACAGAAAGAAGACTTAGGCTGACAGCATGGGACGCCCACACTCACATTGATGCACACATGGCATGATCCAAGGTGAGCTTGAGCTTACCATAGGACAGATATTGTGTGATCTTAAAAGGGAGATGCAACTCTCAGAGAATAAGACCTTAAGCAATCACTAGGTGGACCTATTACAACGACTAGACACAGTTGTGGCTCAGTGCATCTTTAGTAGGGGCTCAGGACTTGTCCCAGTATCATCTTGGCAAAGGGGTGCACAGATTCAGATTCTCATGGCTTTGCAATTCTGGTTGGTTTTTCTTGTCTCACATACACACACCTATGGAAATTCAATTAACACCTCTGAGGAGGTGTACCGGAGGTCCCACAAGCTGTATATTTTTCTCTTGCTGTGTACTACATTTCATTTGTTGCTTTATCACATTACCAGTTTATTTGTATAGTGGTGCCTTCATACATCTGTTCCTATCCAATCTTGGGGACATTGGAAAACGTCCTTGATAGTTCAAGGCAGCCTGCGGTTTTCCATTCTACATGTTTTTATTAAGAACTTTCACTGCATATTTGATGACAAAATGGTGATGCAGACCATGATTTATGAGCTGCTTGTATTGCTTCAGGCAATTCAATGCCTCCTCACTTTATTAACGTAATTCACTTAAGTTGCTCTTAAATCCAACTAGTCAGAGGTCAAAAGGCTCGTTTGACATGTAGGTGCTTTAAAAAATAAATGATAGATCTATTGGCTCAGGGAGTGGACAGCATCAATTAATGTTATGCTCTCATCTGACTGTTTTTAAAACTGGAGCACTGCCTTTACGAAAGAAAATGAGAACAGTATAGGCTCAATCTAAGAGATGGGGAAAAAGTTATTTCCATTGCTAAATTTGTGGCAGGCACTTAGGAATTGATGAAAACAGCCATGGTCAGGCCACTAGGTAAACACAAAGAAAGACATGGCAGAAGATATAGAAACATTGGAAAGAAAACCAAATAATCAAGGGAAGCTAAATTGAAAGGGAGAGTCACAAACGTCAACAATACGTTGCAATCACACATACACATGTGACAATGGATATTTCCTTGAGTTCCATACCTCTCAAGGCAAGGGGGTTTTGTAAACCTATAATGCATTTTTGCAACCCCCCATTTGCTTTAAATGTCCACCATGCCTAATTACTAATATCAATTACATATACTAGCACAGATTAATAAATTACTTTAGAGTCTCATTGGATCACAAATAAAATCGGAGGCCTATATGGAAAGTATAACAGCAATATTTTTCTAATTCTGTACAAAAGAAGGAATGTATTGGTACAAGCCAAAACTTCCTTGTCCTGACTGGATGGTCCGTAGAACATGTTGAACATGCCATTTGTCAGAATTTTTTTAATTTTCTATTCAAAAGAGTTTTCGGGGACGGCGCGGCGACGCAAGATGGCCACCTCTTGAGAAGCTCCGCCGTTTCGAGCACCGCTCGATAATCCCGGGACCTCCTGTCGGACTCACAGTTCTGCTCCGACAATGAATTTGGACGTCGGAATGTCTGGGGACTATACTGTGCAAGTATTAGACCTTGCTCTGGTGGAAATGTTAACTTTTTTGGCTTTTGTTTATCCTGCGATCCTGCGACCGCCATTTTGGCTCTCTCTTTTCGTGCGCCATCAATCCAGTCAGTGTGAAGCCCTACTGCTATCTTTCCCTCATAATTTTCTTCCCCTTGTCATTTGGCACATATTTCCTAATTTTTGAAGTGCAACTGCGGAAATACATTATTATTCCCTTATGTTGATTTTAAAATCTTCTCAGAGGCTGTGCATTATCGCCACTTTCTGTAATTTCAACGGCAGAGGCTGTGTTCTTTGGCTTTTTATAAACTTCCTCTAATTTTTGCTTGTCTACATTATCTAATATTTCTACAGCAAGCAACAGATATCTGTGTCTTATCAGCCCTGCTACTTATTAGCCCTGTTTTCCAATACCAATGGAGCACCCACATAAATCCCAGGGCTCTGCTACTGGTGGGCGCAAGGATGCCAATGCTGTGCCAGGCAAGCGCATTAAAAAGGATCCACCTTCACCCTCCAAATCCCCTCTCAATCTTGAGGACATAATGGATGAGTTGCGCCATCTTCGCCCCTTTATGACTGACACTGCGGCTGCGCTGCAACGTATTGAAGATAAATGGGCTAATATCGATTTACGGCTCTCAGACGTCGAACTGAAAGTCTGTGACGCTCAAGATGTCGTATCTAAAGTAGAGTCTCTCACCAAAGAAGTTAACCAACTGAAAAATAGCACAGAGGATTTGGAAAACCGCAATAGGCACAATAATCAGCACATTTATTGTATTTCGTAGAATTCTGAAGGTACGGACCTGATTACGTTCTTGAAAACTCAAGTCCTCCAACTAGTGGGTATTCCAAAAACTATGGGCTTTAATATCCAGAGGGCTCATAGACTTATACCTCAGAGTTTTTCTACCTCCTCCAAGCCCAGAGGTATTATTGCCTGTTTTCTTCTCTACTCTGACCTCACCGCAGTTAGAGAACCAGGCCTTATAGGCCTGCGGCGCAGGGCACGCCTTAATCCCAGAGTTCACCTGCCTTGTAAGAACAGAGACACGAGACACTCCGTTGAGCGTGGAAGCCAGGTTTATTAGCTGCAGCTAAGCACAGTTATCGCAGAAGTTACACACAAGGTGGGGTCTAAGGAGACTGCGACGTCAATCGGTGGCGCACAATCTTTTATAGCAACATATTTACAGCATCTCACTCCTTACACATACAAAACGAACCAATGAGAAAAGTTGGAAAACAAGCTATCAGGTGTCTCAAATACGCCCCTCTCTCAGACCCTGTGTGTTACCCCCCCCCAACAAATTAATCAGTGATGGCATCAACAATCCCTTCTTGCAGGTGGCAGGACGTATTTGTGTGCCTCAAAGCATAGTTGTGTAATAGGAGAATACAAGGAGAGAATAGCGAAGGCCAGTCGGATAAGATAGTATAAGGAAAGAATAGGAAAAGGCAAATAGTCGGTCGAGACAGGGATCAATCAAGCCAGACATGGATTAACGAACTCAGCCAGACCCTGACATCGGGTTTCGTAAACAAGGGCAATGGAGTTACTTTTTAACTGAAAGGACACGCAGCAGCTGGAAAAGCAAAAACACACCGTCCGCCATGCTGCCTGAGTGAGGGCAACACAAAATGGCGGCAAGACACAACATGGCAGCTAGATACGGGACGAAGTCAGAAATCAAAGAACCTCACAATTATCAATGCTGCAAAACAACATAAGCAACTCTTGTGGTCTGGCCACAGAATATTCTTCAGTCAAGATGTTGCCAAGTCGACTGCTACACGTCTGAAAGAATTTCTGGCCTTAAGACCTGCATTGCACTCAATGAATGCACGTTATGGCTTGATTCATCCCTGTTTCTTTAAAGTCACTTACAAGGACAGAACATTGAGCTTCGAGGATCCTGCTGAACTTAAAAAGTGTATTAATTCTCACAAAGATAACTCAATGGACTTAGGCAAACCATGAGAATCACTCATTGTGCTTATTGATTTCTGTGTTTCATGTTTGCTGTGCCTCTTTTCCCTATTTTCCAAAACCTCTTCTACTCATTTTGGTGTATTTCAGGTCCGTTTCCCCCATTATAGTTCGTGATTCCTCTTCCATTTGTTGCCCGAATGTACAGCTCATGTGTATTGTATTTCCTGCGATCCTGCTTCTCCATGTCCATGGTAAGCTTTCCCTTTTGTCCTATATTATGATTTTATATTTTTTTTGCTCGTGATTTCTCTCCTGTGTGGTTATCTTGCTTCTCGCCACCCCCACCAATTTTACTGTTTTTCCTTATGTTTCACCCTATGGCTGAAGTCTTCGGACTTTTGGTCATCTCCTTTTGGATTTTTACCTGGGTGGAGTACTTTACTCCATCCTCTCTTTTTCTGGCTTTTGCTCTTCTCCTTTCTTTTTTTCTTTTTTCTTCTTTTTCTGACGCGTCATTAGTTTTTCCACTATTCCGACTATTCTTTCTTCTTATCTCTTTACTTTTTCACCATGCTTTGCTCTCTCGGCTGCTGTCTTGTTCGCTTCATAATTTCTGGAAAGTTCTTATTTCTCTCCTCCCTTGCTGCTTGACTCTTCCATTTCTTTCCATCCTCCTTATTATCTACTTATTCCATTCTCTTCTCATACTTCCTGACCTCTTATCTTTGGCTTTCTCGTTTCCCATTGACATTGTCCTCTCCTCTCCTCAACTTTCTTCCATTTCTCTATCCCTATTTTTCTCATACTTATGAAAGGATTACGCATTATTACATGGAACGTTAAGGGTTTGCGTAATCCTATTAAATGACAACGAGTGCTATCACACCTTGCTAGAATAAACTGCCAAGTTGCAATGTTACGAGAATCACATCTTAAGCTTGAGGAACTATCCATGTTACGTAAACATTGGGTTGGTGAAATCTTTTGCTCGCCCTCTGTTCACAATAAGAATGGTGTGATCATTTTGTTTCATAAATCTTTAGATGTTTCGTTACAAAATAAGTTTTTAGATAATGATGGTAGATGGCTTTATCTAGATGTTACTGTTAACAATCACCAGTTATCTCTTTGCAATGTTTATGGTCCTACTGGTGTTGATTTATCTTTTTGGAATAACCTCTCCACATTTCTCTTGTCCCATGTTGCTGATCATTTAATCCCTGGTGGGGATTGTAACCAACTTATGGACCCCTTCCTTGATAGGAAATCCCTGACCAGATACATCCCGAATAGAATGCAGAAGGGCTTCCTTAAAACCATTATAATGGGGGATTAGTTGACACGTGGAGTATTTCCCACCCCAACACTCTTGAATTCTCCTTCTTTACCCCTGTTCATAAATCTCACCCAAGAATTGACTATCTTTTTCTTACACAGTCAGCATTTTAATTCATGACCAAGGTTGAGGCTCTATACTCATATCGGATCATGCTCTAGTAATACTCGACATTAAGTACCCCCTCTCTTCTCCTGCTACCAAGAGATGGCGCTTTAATAATTCCCTCCTGCTTGATACACAATTCTCTGCTCAATTTCTTCCATTTGCCCAAGAGTTCTTCCAACACAATCTCACTTCTGTATCTGAAATCCATGATGTCTGTGATTCTTTCAAAGCCTCGGCTAGGGGCTTCATTATTGATTTTGTTTCTCATAAAAAAACACTTACTTTCACTTCTCAAGCAAATTAAATTATTGTAGCATAAATAGTTTACTGCCAAAGGACAGGAAACTTAACCCCTCCTCATTCAGGCCAAAATGCAATATAATAAACTCTTATGGGATTCGGCCAGTAACATTCTCCTTAAATTGAGCTCTAAAATGTACGGTGGTCCTAACAAGGCGGGTAGATCCTTAGCAAACTATCTTAAGACTAAAAAACAAAATCCAGAATCGTCTCCATCAAGGATACTTCAGGGACTCTGCACTTTTCGGATTCTTCTATCCTTGATTGTTTCTCAGCATATTGCTCTTCTATTTATACCCCTGAATCTTCCCCATCCTCTCACCTTTTCAACTCTTTCTTCCACAACATTCCCAAACCTACAGACCATGTTCCTGATCTTTCTCCTCTTGATGCTCCCATTTCTGCAATGGAGTTAATCGAGGAGCTGACCCAATTGCCAAAAGATAAAACTCCAGGGCTGGATGGTTTCTCTGTCCCCTTTTTTTTCCATTTCAAGGCTCTCTTAATACCCCACCTTTTGTCACTGTTAAATTATTTTTTGTTGACTGGTGAATCACATGGTTCCTTTATGCAAGCAATGCTTTGCTTATTCCTAAAAAGGATAAATACCCTTCCCTATGCAAAAATTATAGACCAATTTATTTAATAAACACTGACTGTAAAATATACGCTAAACTTCTCGCCCTCAGCATTAATAAAGTCATTCCCAATCTTGTAAATATTTTTCAGTCCAGTTTTGTGAAAGGTTGTTCAATTACTGATAATTTGCGTACCGTTCTTAACATTATACATTTAGCTTCAAAGACTGATTCCCCTCTTGCAGCTATTACTCTTGATGCTGAGAAGGCTTTCAATCGGGTTAGCTGGGATTTCATCTTTGGGTCCTTGAAATGGCACGGTTTTAGTCCCACTATTAATAATTTTATAAAGCTTCTCTCTCTTCACCTTCCACTTCAGTTTGAGTTAATGGTTCTCAATCTAGATAGTTCCCTCTCCTCAGGGGTACAAGACAGGGCTGTCCTCTCTCCCCCTCCTTTTTTTATCCTACCCCTCAAACCCTTTTTAGAAACTATTATGCGCTCTAAGGTTTATACTGGATTTAATTATCAAGACATTAGTATAAAATTCACAGCTTACGCTGATAATATCCTTCTTTTTATTTTTAATCCATCCACTTCCCTCCCAGCCTTTTTTTCTTTACTACATAACTACTCTTGTGTTTCGGGTTATAAATTACATTTTGACAAATCTGAAATTCTTCCTCTAAATAATTTCTGCCTGCCCTCTATGTTTACAGGTTCTGGCTTTGAATGGGCTTCTTCTCATATTAAATGTTTGTGTGTTTTATATGGTACAATCTCAAGGATCTTATTCAACTAACCCTGGGCGAAGCACTACACAACGCTTGTGTAGTTTGCGCAACTTCGCACTACGCGAGCTGCACGTAGCACAGTGCGAACATGCGTAGTGCAGCGTAGCGTAGTGCAGCGGTCATTTTTTGCTTGTTCGCGGCCCTCAACGTCATGTTCACGACCGCGAGCAAGCAAAATGACATCCCGGCGAGATTCTCAATGTGGGGAGGTCAGGTTTCTCATTGTGAGTGGTTGCGCATGCTCGCGACTGCTCGCGATGAGAAACTACCCGTTCGCGTTGAGAAAGCTGCCGCTCGATTAAAAATCTACTCGAGCAGCAGAAAACTACAGCTCGCACTGTGCAAGATGCTGTTTTCAATGATTGCACAGTGCCGGATGTTTGTCCGCACTGTGCGATCATTTAAAACGCATCTTGCACAGTGCGAACATGCTACTACGCAGCTCGCGTAGTGCTACGTGAAGTTCGAGTAGTGCGAAGTGCACTTCGCGTAGCTTAGCGTAGCTTCGCGTAGCACTATTTCGCGAACTACGCCCACTCAATCATTCCGAAATTATAAAAAAGATCACGGCACTCATTGATAGCTGGTCCACTCTTTACCTTTCATGGTGGGGCAGACTTGCCACGATTAAGATCATGCTTCTCCCTATTATAAATTTTTACCTCTCTATGGTCCCTATTACTCTTCCTAATACCTTCGCACTATTAACAGTCTTCTTATCAAATTCCTTTGGAATAATCGCAAATCTAGAATCTCGCTAGCTCGCCTACAACTCCCTAAAGACTCAGGAGGAGTCAATTTTCCTCATCTTAGACGTTACCACTCTGCTTTTTCCCTAAAGCAAATTTGGACTTTCTTGTCGGAATCCCATACCTCATCATGCACGGCGTGGAGCACCTTAGAGTTGGCACAATGTTCTCCTTTTCCTCTTCTTTCAGCTATTTGGGTTATCTGACCTCCAAAGCGGGTGTTCTTTCCTACCCTTGTTCATTCTAAAGCCTTAGTTATCAACTCGTTGCCTGCTCACTTTTCTCCCACTTCCCGTTCTTTGGATATTCCTCTTTGGGATAATAAACACTTTAAGATTAATAATCGCGCCCTCTTTTGGAAGGAGTGGATAGATAAAGGGATTATCACTCCCACAGCATTTGTGGAAAGATGATGTCTTTTTCTGATCTTCAATCTCGTTATCATATTTCAACATGTTATTCTTCTCAGTACTCCATTTTAAAAGATATCCTTACTTGTTACTATTTCCCTGCCAATCATACACCCACTACTTCCTCTTTCCTTTCTCCTTCTTCTTCTCCTCCTATTGACTTTTCCACACAATACAAAGCAGCCACCATCTATAAATTAATATCACACTCCTCATCACCCAGGACCAAGTCTCCCTTGGAACTTCAATGGGAGAAGGACCTTGGCATTGACCTCCCAGTAAGTACATGGGACACTATCTGGTCCAAGATTCACACCACCTCTCATTCTGCCAGAACAACAAAATCCCTTTAATTTTTTTGCAATAGACTATTTTTTACCCATAGTGCCCTTCATAGGTTTAAATTACTTGACTCTCCTAAATGCTGGTCCTGCTCTCATGCAAACGGTGACCTCTTTCACATGTTTTTTCAGTGCCCCTCAATTATTGATTTATGGTCAAAAATTTGGTCCAAGTTAAACGATATTATTTTATCAGATATTCCCTTCCATATTGAGCATGTTTTTCTAGGTAATCTTTCCCCTGTTTCTTCAAAATGTTAAGGATTCTGGCAATTTTGTTAATTTGTACATAGCCATTACTTTTCAGATTATTACTTCTAATTGGAAAGATGCTTCCAAAATTTCCTTTCATGCATGGTAGAATCTTCTTTGTCATCATCATCGAATGGACAGAGCTTTTGCTACCTCCACTTCTTTGGACTTATTATGGTTACCTTTGACTACTTTTTTATCTAGGAGTTTACATTAGCTCTTATTGTTAATTATTGTGATTTAATATGCTACGTAATATGTTTTTCTTCTCTCTTTTCTTTTCTTCTCTTTTCTCTTTCTTTTCTTCTCTCTTTCCTCTTTCTCTCCTCCTTTTCCTTTCTCTTTCCTCCAAAAAATACCTTTAAAAATGCATTTGTACTAGGTAAGGTTTTATTCAATTAGGTCACTTTGTAGCATTGTATTTCTCTAGATTGCGTCTTATCATTATCCTCTGCTTTTATTGCCTCTGTAATGTTGTTTTGCAGTGTTTTATTATCTCAATAAAGCATTTTAAACACAAAAGAAAGATGTCATTTTCCATCAGTCTTCTTCAATATACTTCTGCCATATCTTGAACTCAAACAGTATTTCTCTGATTTTCCTGCTAAGGGGGTTACAAACAGGAATAGGGTTTCTATGGGTTTAGGGTGCCACACATGATAAAATTGAGTTCAATGCATTTGAGAGATTTGGAATGCAACTGAAAGTGAAAAGCAAAAGTAGGTTGCCTGTCATTTTGGTGCAGGTATCACCAGTAGGCTGTATGAAAGCATACCACAGCCATATATTTTTAACATCTGCACATGAAATTGTAAGCCTAATTCTGAGCTTCCATATTGCAGTATCCACAGATGCATTCTCTGTCATTCCTCTTTGGGATGATACGCACATCCACACTTCTGTAGTACTATTTTAATCAAGAGAAGTGTGAACATGCAGGATAGCAGGACATTTGGTAATAGCTACTGAATGTCCTTATCTATACTATTGTATGTCATTATCCCCAAAACCATTTTTTACAAAAAAGTCCTCAGTGGTATTTGTTGATATGGACAATCCAAATTTCAGAGTTGGTTAAGTTAACACCCTTTCCCTAAACTGAGATACTTAGGGACATTTCAAGAAGTCATGATTTTGATTCGCCAATAATTTGTGTCATTATCGTTTTCAATATGAAGGGATGCTTGGTCAATTCACAGCAAAAATACATTGCAATCACAGTTTGATTTTTAGCTACGGGTATTGTGGAATTCTGAGCAAACAATACACATGTGTGCGACTTGAAGATTCTAATAGTGTAATGGTATTTTTTATGTGGCTCAGTCTCACTTTCAAAAAGTAACATGTGAAAATATTTTAGCTATCATTTGTTTCCAGTTCTAGTTTCTAAATGTTTGATCTCAATGATTAGTTTCTTTAGGAAATCTTTAATCATCCACAGAAATGATTCCTTGCTGAATAATGACTACTCCTACACAACACATATACCTCTCTGGGTTAACCTGTGGGTTGCCCACCTGTTTCGCCCATAAACTGCAAGACGGTATGAAACCCAAACATTAGGAAAGGCTTTCTCAGGCTACAACAAAAACAATCAACATCAGGCTCCTGTGTGAGAGGAAGGAGCTGTGAATTTCTGCCTGAGAATGGAGCCCAAAGCTGTTTGGATTGTTTCACCGCTGAAGAAAAAGTCCAAAGCGCATCTGGCTCCATGATGGGGCACATTATTATATGTATGTGCCTTACCAAGGAGTCAGATTCTCTTAGATTTTTTGTTAGGCTAAGAAAAAACCCAAACAGCATCTATGGCTATACCACGAAACAGATAGGTGCATCTGTGCCCCAGAAAGAGGCCAAATGCTTAATGTATTATTTCTTATTGGATTTTTTCTTGTTCTAAAAATACATCCAAATGGTTCCTGGTTCTTTCAAGGGCCAATGTGCATGTACCTATTGTCCAGTGCCCCAGTTACGCCAGGTATTAACTAGTATCATTGTTGCATGTACAAAAATCCCTTTACCTGAAGTTGACTTCTCTTTTCCACATTAACTTTTGACACATATTTTGCGTTCATTAAGTGTGTCCTGGGTTCACAGAATCACTGACCTTGATGACACAGAACACTTCCTGAGAATAGTATCTCACTGCCTTGGCATTAGTGCAAGGCCTCTCACATGCGTAGAACAAATGTGTTTATTATTGCATCCATACAGTGACAGCGGTAAAATACAAAAAATTATTGCTTGATTACAATCGTGGCTCAAGGCAAGGATGCCATTTTCTATATATAGAATTTTGTTTCCTAACATCAAGAGTGGTAACACTTCTGCTGATCTTGAGGGGTCCCTGCATACTAAAGCTTTTGCCTAACAGCTGACTGACAGACAGGTAGGTTAGGGTTAGCATTGTAGGGGTACACTTGATTGTTATAATCTTTGGTATGTATGCATATATAATCTGTCTCAACAAGATGATGGAACTCTTTGTTTTATTCTCTGTGCTGACACTCATTATAACTTTCAACTGCTTCTGTCTATTATTCATCGCAGCCCTAAATTGTATACAAGAATCAATCTGGTTCAATAAATATTGAAAGCGCTTCACCGTGTATTTTTTTGCATTCTCTGAGCGAAAGAAACTATGAGAAAGTATGAGTGACTGAGCAAAAGTTTGAAGTCTGTCACCATGGTTCCTGAGTGAACGGAGTTGTGATGTTCAATGGTTGCCAGAACGGTTCACTCCCTGTTCAGGTTTAGGGGGACTAACAGTGGCACTGGGAGCTAGCTGGTCCAAGGGACAACATATCCTTTGGGTGCATGGAATCAGTCTGGCACCATCCTGAGTTTATGTCATCTGCAAATGTGCAGTTCCTACTGATTGATAAAAACTACACAACACTATGCTCTATTGAGGAGCCTGAGACTATTTGGATTGTTCTTAGCTCAATAATATTTCCAACCATCCACTTGCTCTGTACTGAGTATCAGGTGAGTGAGTCTGTGTACCAGCAAGGCGCAAGACCCTAACTGGTTTATTTCTTAGCCTAAGAAAAGTACAAAGGTCATCCAACTCCTTGCTAGAGCAAAGACATATTTGTCTGTGCACCAGAAAGGAACCCCATGCATTTGGGATTTTTTTGAAACGTAAAAAAAAATTTCCACATTGAGTCTAGATTCCTTCTGAGGCACACTATTGTGTGTCATCAAGAAGCCAGGTGCAGTTTGAGTTTTTTCTCATCCTAAGAAAACATCAAAACATCTGCCCAACGTAAGGCTCTCATTTTGAGGTGTCTGAATGATTTGCCTGTTAAAACTTCCAGAGAAAAGTCTATTTACTGCACCTCTATGGTGATACACCAGTTTCTTTTACCAGTGTATTGTGAGGTTTAGAATGAGGAATAATATGCGTTTTGAGTTTTACTGACTCTTTAAATAGCATGCTTTTTGGCTCAAATATGTTTAATAGCCCCCTAGTGGCACCGCTTTATGCCCCAATGTGCCCATGTCACTGTTTTCCCATATACTCCTAGGCCCAAGTTCTTTCCCTTCACCCATGACCTAAAGACTTCTTCTACATCCTACAGCAACTTTGACCTCCTCACTAGTTGCATGAGCCATTACCAGCCTCTGTACTGAAGATGGCTCCCCTTAATGTCTGCACCCTCTGCATCTACATGCAGTGCTTCCTCAGTCCCAAATGACACCATCCTCACACTTCAGTCTGCTCAAACACCTTTGTCCTTTGGTAATGACATTTAGATCCAACTTTAGTCTGGCCTTAGATGCCCAGTCTCAGTAGCCTGATTCTGCACCACTCAGTTCCACCATGGGATTCCCTCCCACAGGATACCTCTAGTTATCTAGTGAAATTCCCTCCATCCCAGTTAGGCCAGGGACTTTATCTTACCGATAGACAAATTTAAGTGCCATGAAATGACCAACAGCACCAAGACACAGTTCCAGAGGGGAGTTTTGTGTTCTGCGGGAGGAAACCCCTCTGTGAAACCCATTGTCAAAATGTACTATTGCCTATGTGTTCAATGTGCCCACACCAATTACCCAACTAGTAGGATGGTAAATTCTGATATGTGCAGTAATTTCTGTTACCACACATTTTCCATGGGATTTTCCCCAGATTCATTTTAGCATATCAAACGGACCAGAATTTACCACAGGAAAATGCTTGATACAAACTAATGCATACGGAAATTGCTACAGTGAGAACCAAATTGAATATCCTGTCACATTTTTTAAGCAAAGCTAGAGAAAAGGAGGTGTTTGCAGCAGCTGTAAATACCTCACCCAGTGGTAACAGTGGTGAAGTACATTCTTTATCCCACATGTCCAATTCACGATCAGGCCCTAATTCTTCAATGCTTTAGCAATACTTTTCTCCAGGTTCCCCTATTTTGCACACCAGTCACCATTAGTTGTAATTTACAAATGCCTCCAGGTACTCACTCCCTGAGCTCAAATCTCATTTCAACACGCCCCAAGTGGGCATTAGGCCAGTGCAGATTGCGATTTAGAGAGGACTGTCCATGTCCTGTTTATACTCTCAGGAAATTGCAGCGACTGGTACCATTGCCAGCAACAATGTTTCTTTTTACATGCCACCAGATAGATTTGAGTCATACACCAGCTGCATGCTGCAAGGTATTGTGGTCAGCCCACATAGTCACACAGTATTTGCTCCACCTGCCTTGCTTTGCCTTGAATTTTTCAGCTGCTAGTCATCATTGGTTGTCGGCTGCAGGATGTTGAGCACACAATTTTGAAGGTTTGCATTTGCCTCTTTGCTCTTTCCAGATACAAAGTTGAGAATTGAGAACTGGGAATTGCCGGGCTCGACTGGCCTGGCTTGGCTTGCTTTTGTCTGACTGTCGTGAGTGCTGACCCTCTTTTCTGGAGCATTGAAGTGGACCCCTGTGGACTTCTACTTTACTTGTCTCTATCTGGCCCTTTAAATGTCAGGCTACTAACGTGGTGGCAGGGCACAAATAGTGTAAAACGGGAGTGTAAAGGATCAACCAGGAGTCAATGATCTAAGGAGCATGGTCTCATTGGTAGTGTGTATGTTCCATTGACTATGTGTATCATTCAGTTCTCATAGTATCAACCTTTACATATAAAGTTGTTAAACTTGATGAGTAATGGCAAATTAGTCTAGAGCATGGGTACTCACAAATATTTTAAGGGGGCTGCAAAGTTTGGTCTTTGGTGTGACTGAGGGCCACACTTATGCCAGTGGGGGTGTAAAGTCTTTAAACGGGAAGCAAAGCATGCATATTCAGTGGATGAACTTAATTGTGCAAAGCGGAACCATAAAACATTGGATGAATCCCACTTCTTCACTTGACAAAATTGTGTGACCCTGGACAATTGTTTTATTTCAATTACCCTCCTTTTTCTTCATTATCACATATCAGAGGAACCCGAAATACATGACTTCAGGGCCCATGCTGTTCAAAACTGTAGGAAGGTGGAATCTGTCTGCATGGTTACCCCCACTTTGTTCCTGGTGTTTTGCTGTTTTTTGGCTAGTCTGACTGGGATCCTGTTAATTAGGACCCCAGTTTATCTGCTTTCTCCCTAAATTGGTTGTGCAGGTACACTCAAGATTGGATACTGGGGTACCCTTATCAGACCCTAGTTTATGGAACACCTTGTACCAAGGGCATAGCAACCCAAGAGTCCTCCCAGGGGCTGCAGCATGTATTGTGCCACCCCTGAGAGACCATTCAAAATGGCACAACAGGACTGCTACTGCAGCCTGTGTAAGGTGGTGCATGCACCCCTTACTTAGATATAGGTTACCTATTTCTATTCTAAATCACTACACCTACACATGGGTATGGAACTGTGAGGTATTTCTGTCTGCATGGCCTACACCACTAACTCCTCACACATTCCTATTCTAGCAAACAAGCCAAACTAGACCCCCTACCCAGATGCCACTCCACCCACAAGCTCCTATATGGACTCTATGTTGCAATGCATTTTTGTTTGCTTTTTTACATTTATTGTTGCCTTTGTTGAATAGTTTGGGGGTGTTTTCTGGATGGGGCCCGGTAGGGCAACTGACCTGGCAGGGGGAATTTTGTTTTTCACTACTGTTATGATTTCATGAACAGCTCTACTAGTGTCCAAGATGGTATTCGCAACCTGTCGGCATGCCACGGGGCCGCACAACACTGCATGGGTACTCAGGTGTGGAAGGGGGGTTGGAGAGGACATTGCATGCCCCTGCCCCTTTCTGAATGGTATGACTCACATGACTGTCACAGAAGCTAACACATGTGTTCCCCAATACCATATCTTTACCTGGAACATGCAGGGTCTGGCCACACCATCGAAGCGATACCGCATCTATGCTTATCTCAAGAGGCAACATGTCCACACAGCTATGCTCCAAGAAACACATCTCCCCACCACTGATTTGCACAAAATCTGTGCTAAGTGGAGGGACCAGATATGCAGCACTGTGGCCTCCTCCTTTGCCCATGGGGTCATAATGTAGATTGCTCCATTAGTGCCTTATGTCGTGACCACTCAGAAGGTAGATGCAGTGAGCAGATATGTGATACTCGAAGGTCAGTTAGATGACGCACCCTTAGCATTGGCCATGATATATGCTCCCATCACCTGCAAGGGTAAGTTTCTTCATTCCCTAACCCCAGCACGCTTTAGCTCCCCGGTCTGCTATATTTCTTCGTGGCCCTACCCATCGTGCTCCCTAGGGTATTTTTACGCAACCATCACAGGTTGTTGCTAGAACTGATCTGGAACTTGGGCCGTCGCTCGGTAGCAATGCCTGTTTTGCAGCACCCACAAACTGAGGGCAGACTAGGGGCACTGAATTTTAACCTTTATTACACTGTGGCACAACTAGAGTGGCCTATGACCTGGTTGAGCACCCCAAACCACCCTGGATCATCGCTTGTATGCACATCATTACAGGGAACAAACATTCCCCTCGATGTCTGGTTTTAAAATATATATATAGGTTTGCTAGGCTTCCTTAGATGCCGGCTGAGCTAGGGCCCAAAGGCCATGGCTAGGCCCATTGCAAAAAAGGCTACATTTTCACTTGAAAAATATGTCTCCACATTGCGTTTGGGCCATTTCTTGTCTCGGGCTAGGCTTACCCACACAAGTGAGGAACCATTTTTATCAAGAGATATGGGGGAATGCTGGGTGGATGGAAGTTTTGGATCCACGCAGATTCCAGAACATTCCGTCACAGAAATATGAGTAGAATGTGTTTTTTACAACATTTGAGGTTTGCAAGGGATTCTGGGTAACAGAACCTGGTGAGAGCCACTAAGGTCACACCATCCATAATTTTCTGCTGTGTCTAGTTTTGAAAAATGTATAGGTTTGCTAGGTTTCCTTAGGTGCAGGCAGAGTTAGGGTCCAAAATCCACAGCTAAGCACATTGCAAAAAAAGGGTCAGTTTTCACTGGAAAAATTGGATGTTTTCACACCCTGTGTTAGGCCTTTTCCTTTCACTGGCTTTAGATCTACCTACACAAGTGAGGGACCATTATTATTGGGAAACCTAGGAGAATACAGAATAGAGGAACAAGTATTGTTGCCAATTGACTTTCTTTGCATTTCTGCCTTCCAAATGTAAGATTTTGTAAAAAAGAAGTCATTTTGTAAAATGTTCTCTAATTCACAGGGTTGTATGGGTATCCACAATTTCAGAGATGTGCAAATAACCTCTACTTGTAAACTCTATGGGGTATATTATCAAGAACGTCGTTAAAAATTATCCCTGGTTTATCAGTAGAAAACCGCAGCTAAATTGGGAATAATGAGCTTGATAATATGCCCTTGGGAATTCCAAAGAAGTCCATGTTCTGGTGCGAACATGGGCTTCCATTGGAATTCTCCAGGGCAAATTATCAAGCCCATTATCGCCGATTTCGCGTCAGTTTTCTGCCGCTAACCAGGCGATAATTTTAACGTCACCCTTGATAATATGCCTCCCAATTTTGATTCCATTTCACAAATATAAAGGATTGCTTGGTACTTAATTTTCACTCTTTATATTTTACCAAATTAATTGCTAAATACCCCGTACACATTGAGAAACCATTGCAAGACGCAGCTCAGTTATTGGCTCCGGGTACCTCAGGTTCTTGGTGAACCTACAAGTCTTATATATCTTCACAACCAGATCCGTCCAGCAAATTTAATGATATATTGCTTTAAAAAAATCTGCCATGCTTAGGAGATGTTACAGGTGAAAGCGTTGGCACAAATGGCTGTTTTTTCCAACTGGGTTTCAATATTTTTTTATTTCAACTGTTAGTTTCTATAGAAAAACCTTGAAGGATCTATACAAATGTCACCTTCGTGAATCCAGAATGCTATCTTCTTTTCAGAAGTGTATAGTTTTCCGGGATCCATTAATGCTTTCATATCCATTTCTACCACTAACTGGAAGGAACTTGAAAGCACAAAAAATAGGAAAAAATAGCTATGTCCCAGTAAAATGCCAAAACTGTGTAAAAAAGTTGGTTTTCTGACAAAAGTCTGCCTGTTCTTGAAAGCGGGGAGGATGGTAATTTTAGCACCATAGACCCTTTGTTGATATCTTTTGCAGGGAGAAAACCAGACGCTTTCTTCTGCACTGTTTTGTTCCAATTTTTCATAAAAAAGAAAATAATAGCAGTATTTTGGCCAATTTCTCGGTCCCCTCCAGGGGAATCCACAAACCTTGGGTACCTTTAGAATCCTGAAGATGTTGGAAGAAAAGGATGCACATTTGGCGTGGATACCTCATGTGGACAAAAGGTTGAAGGGGCCGACCTGTGAACTACTCCAAATAGCCAATGTAAGGGTCAGCAACGGGGGGGTGGGGGATTTGGCAGAGCAGCAAAAGGGTCAAACCTTGGTGTAACAACAACCACCCTCGTGGTGCATTACATTTCTGACCTCCAGCAGAAAACAAGCAATTTGAACTCAGTAATCAGAATTTGAGCACAACAGGCAGTTATACACCAGGGCTGTGTACATTTATGCAATAAGTGCTGCACAAAGGAAGGTAACTTATGAGGAGTTTGTGACTACCCACAAATGTGTGATTGTATGAGCATACACAAGCTCTTCTCTGAACCTTTCCAACCCTGGTCATTGTTGGTAAATTACTTCTGCAGAGAGCAAGAGGATATCTCTTTCAGGGGTTGGAGAGGTGCGAAATATCCCCTAAACTTAGGGGTCGATTATGATTGCGGTGAATCCGCATCCTCCGGGCCGGTGGAAGCCACCGTCGGCCCGGAGGATACAGATTCACTGCCGCGGACCCTGAAAACACCCCCGCCAGATCATGATGGCGGTGGGATCAGCGGCGGATGTCATGTCCCTCCGCCGCTCATCCGCGGGGTGTTGACTGCAATTTGGTGGCGGTGTCTGCAAGACACCGCCAGCCAAATTACCATGTGTGTGTAAACATGCTTTTACTCGGTGGATTTTCCACCATTGAAAAGCATGTGGAGATTTGTTTCTGGGGGGCCCTTGCGGGCCCCCAGGGTGTCGGGGGTGGTGGGTGCACATGGGGGGTACCTATGGTACCCCCCTGCATTTACATGCACAAAGCGGCAGGCACTGAGCGGTGCCTGCCGCTTTGTGCATGTAAATGCAAAGCATGCATTTTGAACCTTGTGGCGGGTGCTGCTTGAAGCAGCACCCGCCGCAAGGTTAAAGATACGGGATGTGACCGCCAGGGTGGCCGTCACATCCTAATTGGTATGGAGGGACGGTCGCTGCCCCTGCGGATGGTCCCTCCACCTCGGGGGTGGCGGACGGGCGCAGGTCCATCTGCCATCCTAATAGGCCTCTAAGTGGGGAGTGCCAGTTGAGGAGGGAAAAAAAACAATTTAAAATGTGCTTTGATGCTGCCTGCCTCCAAGCACCATTGTACTCGGTAACCAATTTTGCATTAGGCAAATAACGTCAGAAAAAAGACACGACCTTCCCAGTGGAATGCCTGAAAAGTAGAGACGGTGCAGATTTCCAAGCCCACTATAAGTAATTTTAGTGACTAGGGAAAGATGTTTAGTTATGCACCTGTGCACAGTGCTTTTAAGGGTTTATATTTACGATGCCCTTTGTAAAGCAGAGGCGTTGCTACAAGGGATGTGTCATAAAAACAAGTTCATGTCTTTTTTTAAGGTTGGCATAAAAGCAGTTTTAGAAAATGCTAGCCTCGTGTAATTATAAAAAAGAATACATATATTAAAACATAATTATACTATATTAAAACATAATCATACATTAAGGGAATTTGTGCCAGCCTCCTTCAGACATTGCACTGTTACAATACTCTTTATTTTATTTTTTTTCATCACACAACTGAAGGATTTAGTTTAAAATGCCCTCTTTGCCAGATGGCAGTAAAGTGATTATTTTGAAAAGAACTGCTCATGCCAATAATAAAAAATGCCTGAAGCATCTTGTGGATGGTAAAATGCACACGATCACATTCTCATAAGCATCGTTTATTTTAATTAGTTACAGACATATCCTAACTGCACAATGGCAAGTATTTTTTAGCATAATATGCAAGCCACAAAGAAATTAGGAGCGTTATTATTTTTGGGTTGGGTGACCTAAAAACCCATGTGCAATAAAAAGTTGAATATTAATAACAAAACATGTGAAGGTTTCGCATTTTTATTTTTAGTGTATTTCGCATTTTCCTTAACCGTTTAGACTGTCACTTTAGAAATACATTACACATCTTTTAGGGAAGCATGTGCCGGTAATGCGAAATATAATGGTGCTGATCCATCTCCTTTCAAGTTTGCTAGGAATCTCATTAGAATGCTTATTACTCCAACAAAAAACAAAAATCCAACAGATAATAAATATGTGTTTTGGCCCAAGGAGGGTTTGAATAATACAAGGTTATTCAGTCTCAGCAAGCCTCACATATGTTATATTGAATTAATGTGTTCACAGGAAGAACTCCTTATCTTTCTTGTTCCACAGAACATAGTCAATACCAATAGATCTTAGTGATAATGCAGACTTTGAAAACACATGGAACATGAATCGCAGACAATGGGATATAGGTTAATTGAACATAAAATAAATTAAAAATATATTAAATTGCACGTTTCGTACACAGTACATACTAAATAAATGAATTGTTGCTATTTTCAAATTAACGAGGAAGCGCTTTAATGAAGGTAGCAAAAAATATATGCATCAATGAAAAACAATCAATAGACCTGATTCAATACTAAGGTAGCTTATTTAAAAACCCAGGGTCTCATTTATGAGGTTTTGCCGTAGGGAAGCGCAGCAGGCCTTCCTGCTGCGCTTCCCTACGGCAAAAGAAAGGGGCAGGAATGCGATGTATCTATCAGATACGTCGCATTCCTTTCCTTTTCCCCTGCGCCGGGGCACAATGGGGCAGATTTATGTTAACTGGCGCATCCCCAGGGATGCGCCAGTTAACATGCGCCACAGTGCGCCACAGCTCCGCCAGCCATGGTGCGCCGCATTTATAATGCGGCGCACCATGGTGCAAAAACGGCACAGATGCGTGACGCATCTGTGCCGGAAATGTGGCGCATTGCTGGAGTTGCGATGCAGCTCCAGCAAGGCTCGGGGGTGCCCCATTTTAACAATGCTGCATCAAGACCTACGCCTGCTTCAAGCAGGCGCAGGCTTTTGACGCAGCATTGGCTTAAAAGTGACTGAGTGAAATCTCATAGATTTCACTCAGCCACTTTTGCGAGGCGCACCTGCCCCGGAACGCCACCCTGCGCCGGAACGCCCACAAGTGGCGCAGGGCTTTACAACGTGACGCATCTGCCTAGATGCGTCACGTTGTAAATCGTTTGTAGGGATGCGCCATGTTTACGCCGCCTTGCGTGACGCAACAGCGGCGTAAACGTGGTGCAAGGGCCTCATAAATATGCCCCTATGTGCGGCTGTGCACCAACGCAGGCACCTTTGCACAATTGTGCAAGGTTGCCTGCGTTGCGGGGATGATTATTTTTGTACAGGAAGGGAAACCTTTCTGTACAAAAATGCAGAATGCAGCACACATTGAAAAAGGAAAAACGAGGAGAAATAAAGATATTTCTCCCCGTTGTGCCTCCCTTACGCCTCCCGCTTTTGGCACTGCCTCAGATTTACGATTTCTCGTAAATCTGGCGCAGTGTCAACAGCCCATGGATGTTGCTGGGAACGCCCCAGCAACCCCCATTGCACGCCCATTTAATGCAGAACACTGCGTTAAAGGGACTGATATTTATCAAGCAGCAATAAGCCAAAAAAAGTGGCTTAGTGCTGCCTGATAAATATCACGCAGGCTTCTGCGCCACGGAACGTCACAAACAGTGACGTTCCGATGGTGTAAGGGGCATCATAACTGAGGCCCTGAGTGCTGGAACGTCACTTTTTTGGACGTTCCACCAGTGCTCAGTGCAGACCCATATCTATGAGGCCACGGAAATTCACCCCGCATATGTCAAACATATGAAAAGATGTCAGGAAGTCTTGATGTCAGATCAGTGGTTCAATGGATTTTAGGGTTGTGGAATTGAACGGGACATGCTGATTGAGCTTTCTGACCTCAATTTAGATTGTATTAACTTCCATTTCTCCCCTTGATTTTCTAATATAGCTGACACTTTTAACACTGTAGTGATTTCCCTCAAGTCATTAAATATCAGGCTTGCATTCATTTTGGTTGTTTTTTCTAGTGAGAGAACTAATGCTAATCCAAAGGCATTATACCTTTTTTATTGTGAAAAGGGATTGGTAAAGCAGGTCGACCTGATTCGTACCATTATGGAAATCAAAATGACAAAAAAGCATAGAGTAGAGGTGACAGGCCTTTATTGGTGTTCTGTGAACCTCACTTAGTAAAGCCTATTGGGTAATATTTTTGTATTAGTCATATAATAAACAAACAAAGACCCTTGATCAATCAAAACCAGAATTATGGCCTCTTCTCTAAAGCATTATTGCTCTTCTTAAGTAATGTTTAGTACTTCCGTAGGAACATAGCGAGCTTCTCGGGGATCCGAAATGTATTCTTACACAAGAAGGTTATGGAACAGGATCCTCTTCTAAGCATCCACTTTCCGTTTTAACTAGCTGTCATGATTGCTCCTGAAGCTGTGGCAGAGGCCTACAAATCCGAGAGGAAACACACAATCAATGTCATTAAGGCATATACCAACAGTCTTCTCTTCCACACATTGCCAGTAAGAGGGTGCACGTAGGGTATTGGATCACGGACAAGTTCTAAAGGAAAATAATTCAAGGTCTATTCCACTGTGTCATCGACAGGATGAGATGTTTTTGAAGCAATAGATGCCACTGATAAGGTTTTTACGGGTATTTGCTAATAAAGAATTCAGTTTAGGGAAACAAAGAATTCAGACTCAAGATCCTCTATCGGATACCATTGTCACATATAGCTAGATACACCATTATATTCATGTTCTTTGAATCCACAGTGAGAGTGTCTTGGATAGCCTTTAGGCAGAGGTAGTCGATATATGTTCCTTTGCCAGTTTTCAAGGTGAATGTTCCTAAACAATGGAATTTTCCAAATATGTCCAATTTCTCCAAGTAGTTGTTGGACTCACATACATTTTCACTTAGGGGGAGGAATAGATTCTTCTTTTTCACCGTAGCCATCATCAGTCAAGCATGATTTCTTATCTGGGGCTGTCCACACTGCACAGTAGCAGCATCTGCCTTGTCAGTCATGAGTTGTGATTCTTCCACACTAGACTGCATACAATATGGAGACCCCCATGAGCTAAGTGGGCTAGAGGAGTCTATATATGGTATGTAGATGTTAGTAATTATTCCCCTCATGGGCCTGATGGGATCTGCCACTATAGAAACATCCTTCTCCATCATATGCTCTTTCCCTGGATTTCCAATGTGTATCCATTCTCTCGAGGCTATAGTTCTGAAATGACTCAGCAACTAGACCATAGAATTCTCAAAGAATAATGGTTTTCTTGAACACACATTGGATGGTAATCGTATTCAAATGCTGATATAGCTTGAGGTGATATCATTGAGGTGATATCATTCGGGGGATCTTCGGTCCCCCGAAACGCACTCGCCCTAACCCTACATTAAACGGCATCCCGCTCGAAAGGGTGAGAACCTTTGTATACCTGGGGGTCACTTTGACTGAGGACTTTGGTTGGGGCCCGCAGGTAGCCAAATCTACCCTAAAGCTCTTACAGATTCTAGGGGGCATAGGTAAGTTCCAGCAGACATCGCAATTTAAGCCAGTCCCCCCAGCGCTTGAAATCTACAGTGTTCAAGTTAGACCTGCTGTAACTTATGGTGCAGAACTTTGGGGACATTTGAGTATAGCAAGCCTTGTCAGGGTTGAACGGGCCTTTATGAGGAATCTGATTGGTCTACCCCAAAGCACCCCGCTCATACCCTTGAGATTTGACCTAGGTGTGGAGCCCATCTCTGAACTATTAGCGGCCCGACTCCTCCTGTACTGCAGAAGGCTCTGGACAGTACCGGAGCTTGCGGATTATAGAGCTGAGTTCGCTGCTGTCTGGGGTCGTTGAAGAGTAAGAAAATACCCTGGTTGCTCCATATTAAAACTATTGCCTATCGAATAGGAATGCCACAAATATGGGAGACCCCGGCGGAGAGTTGTCCAGTGCTGTGGAGATCTGTGCTGCTGGCCTCTCTGAGGCACTACAACCTAAGTCTGCTGCACCGTTCGCCAAGTATGGGCAGGCTGTCTTCGGAATTTTTGCAGGTAAAACTCGTGCCCAGTAGGGATGAATTTTTGGATCAAATAGAACCTCACCCTGCAAGAAAACTATATACACAATTAAGGCACGGTTGCCTGCCACTTGGGTCACTAACTTGCAAATGGGCAGGTCAAGAGGAGGGAATCTGCCCTGTTTGCAACAAAAACAAAGAAGACATTGCCCATGTTTTGTTTTTTTGCCCTGCTTATAGCGCAATTCGGAGAGCTTGGCTGGTACCACTATGTAGAAATCTGGGACTAAAACATTGTGCTCAAGCCGTTGGAATTTTAAAATATGATACATCCCCCTCATTGTGTTCTCGGTCTCCCGCTTTTTGTATGGTATGTGGCGCAGAAGGTCCACTTTGATTAATTCTGACTAATTTTAATGATGGGCATTTTTCGTTTGATAACTGATTGTTTAATAATGTTTTAACTGCTGTTTTTTTTAATTATTTATGTATTTTATTGTATGTACATATTTTGCTTGTGCTTTTATGGTTGCTGACCGAAATAAAGTTATCCAACAGAAACAGATATCATTACTCGAATCAATTTATTTTCAGAAAAACATGCAAAAGCGAATAATACATGCACTTCAATCAACAGGCTTTCCATGTCTCGATCAAGAGACAAACACACCTGTTCTGAGAGGGATAATATTCTCCTGTGGGGATAATGCAATGGGAAAAAAACAATACTTGGAAGAATTTAGCTTCCTCTTTCTTTCATTTGCTTTACTTTACTTTTTAAAACCTCATATACACACCTTCAAGTAAATGTTGTGTAATGCTCCTGAATATGCCTTCTTTCATTATCATATGAAGGGTTTCAAATCATCGCATATTCCATGGGGTTTGCATGTAGTACCCCTTTTACCTCTAATCATTTGCACCGTCGCCATTCATTAGTATGTTAACCCCCTTCACCACAGAGTATCGCCCCCCTCCAGTTAGCCTAGATTAGTATGGAAAGGATAATCAACTCTTCTGGATCAGATTACTTCTTCAAAACTGATTGGAATACAACTGCTCTTCCATATCAATGTATTCGAAATTAAATTAAATGCTTCATATATTTTCTTACTATCTATTCTTTTTGTACAATGTTGCATAATAAGCTTAACATCTTATAAAACTACAGTGAGATTTATTTGATCAATTATCCATGTATCAGGTGTTGCACTGTTGTAAAATCTGTGCTGGTAAAACTAGTAGGAATTCATAAACATGTATTTTATTAGCCAAGTAATATAGTTTTAAAACAGGGCATCTCAAGCCACATTTTCATTGATAATGTTATTTTGCACCTTAGACTACCTTTACAATGAAATTAAGTCGGTTTACTGTACTAAGACTGTAGCAAGTGCATATAATGATGAAGATGAAGATGGAAGACCAGTTAATACAATCATTCTCTTTGCAGGTGAATTGGTAGTCCAAGCAACTTTGGGCACAATGTGATATTTTTGTGAATGTTATACAGAGGATTCTAATGAAAATGGAAATGAGTTGTTGGTAGTCTTAGTATATTAATGAGATTTGATTCACACACATTAGCTCTAAGATGAAACTTAAACACAATCTTCCAAATAAGTATTTAGGGCTCTATTACAAGTCTGGCAGTATGGGGGCACGGCGGTGGCGATCTTCTGACCATCCTATTACAACTAGGGCAGTTGGACTGCCATTGCCCTGCCGCAGCTGCCAGGGAACCGCCATGTTGCGGTGGTCAGAAGTCCTCATTGTGCTTGGTAAAACAGCTGTGCTCTCACCAAGCATATTACAGGTTTTATTTCTGCTACGGTTTTCATGGTATTTCCTCTTCCATAAAAAACATGGCGTAGAAGAAACAAAGGGGGCCCTACAGGGACACCTTCGTCTCAGTGCCCTGGAGTGCATGCAGGGGGGGGGCACATCATGTGTCCCCTGTGTACATGCACCACAGTTCCTGCAAGGCACAGAGTGCAGGAGCTGTTTTTGACATTCCCATTGCAGTACCCATTCTCATGGCACCACCATGGGAATGAAAAAAATAAGCCCACCAGACCCGAGAAATACTGACTCTATGTATAGAGTTTGGGCTTCTAAGGTACATCAGTGTGACATTTCTGCAACAATAAAAAATCTTGAAAAAATGCAAACCTTTGCAGGGGTTCAGGGTGTGAAATAAACACCCACAAAACTGAGCTGAGATCATGATAGTTGGAAATGGCCCTCTTGAAGGGTCACCCATAAACTTCTTGCCTTACTCCTTCTTTTTGCTGATTTAGTTTTTGTTTGCCATTGGTCTCTGAGCAGTTTGCCACTGCTAACCAGTGCTAAAGAGCATGTGCTCTCTCCTCTAAACAAGTTAATATTTCCTTATGTCCAATTGGCATATTTAATGTAGTTATAAGTCCCTAGTAAAGAAGCATTACCTGTGACCAAGGCCTGTAAATTAAATGCTACTCGTCGGTCTGCAGCACAGATTATACCACTCACTTAAATAGCCCTTTCCATATGTCTCAGGCCTGCCATTGCGGCCTATAGATGGAGCTCAAACTACCATTTCGAGCTGCCAAAATAAACCCTTTGTCAGGCCCAAACCTTCAGGCACTACCTTTAGAAGCTTCTTCCCACTTCAAAGGCACAACTGTGTATAAAAGAACGACCTCAGATGCCACGACTTCAGTAAACTTCTGGACCTGTGCATACTCTGTCAGGAAGAAGGACTGCTGTGCTGCAGAAGGACTGGCAATCTGCTGGACTGCAATCAGCTGGACTCCTGCTTCGCTGTGCTGACCTGCTGCCCTTTTGTCTGGGGGAGAAGGACTTATACCCAGTACCCAGAATGACTCCAAGGGCTTGTTGGCTGGCCTCTTGGCCCAAAGCCTCAGGGATATAACAGGCTTCCAGCCATCAGGCAATGGAACCTGGACTCTGTCTTCCATGAGTCTGCCCTGCCAAGTCATGTCACCCCAGTCCTGGAGCCTTGGATGTGGGCCTAAGGTTCTTGGCAGCCCAACCAAATCATCTTCTCTGCTGAGTGGAGCATCCCCAAGCAGACAGAACAGATGCATCACAGATGCTGCATGGATTGGACCAATGGCAAAGACCTGCATCATCTATGGCAGTTCTCGGAACCTACGTATTGCCCTGGTGGTATGGTGCATCCACAACCGTCTGGACTCCCTCCACCACGGTCGCTCCCCCAGCTCTTGCTCCACGGAAGCCTTGTGCTCGCTGCCTGCCTTGACTGCTGCCTGCATTGTCCTGCTGACTGCCGCCCTGCGAGAGCGCATAGACCACTTGACTGCGCTGGGTATCGTTTCTACTCGCACTGCCTGCCTACGAATTTGCATAACGCCGAGCGCTTATTATTGTCTGCGCTCGCACTGCATTGACCTGTATGTAGTGGCATATGTTTTTATAAGCGTAGCGTGCATTCATTTGCTCATTAACTCTGTGCCTGTGTCTTGGACTGAAGCTCCGGCAGTGCCCCACTTTCGTTTCCTTTCTGGGCGGCCATTTGGTTTTGCTTGTAGTCCCACCCGTGTCTCCTCCTCCCAGACCCCGCCTCCCACCTGACCCTCCCACACACTGATACACAACAGTAGCCCCGTCCTCTCTTTCCCTGTGACCGTCTGGACTCCCTCCACCACGGTCGCTCCCCCAGCTCTTGCTCCACGGAAGCCTTGTGCTCGCTGCCTGCCTTGACTGCTGCCTGCATTGTCCTGCTGACTGCCGCCCTGCGAGAGCGCATAGACCACTTGACTGCGCTGGGTATCGTTTCTACTCGCACTGCCTGCCTACGAATTTGCATAACGCCGAGCGCTTATTATTGTCTGCGCTCGCACTGCATTGACCTGTATGTAGTGGCATATGTTTTTATAAGCGTAGCGTGCATTCATTTGCTCATTAACTCTGTGCCTGTGTCTTGGACTGAAGCTCCGGCAGTGCCCCACTTTCGTTTCCTTTCTGGGCGGCCATTTGGTTTTGCTTGTAGTCCCACCCGTGTCTCCTCCTCCCAGACCCCGCCTCCCACCTGACCCTCCCACACACTGATACACAACAGTAGCCCCGTCCTCTCTTTCCCTGTGACCGTCTGGACTCCCTCCACCACGGTCGCTCCCCCAGCTCTTGCTCCACGGAAGCCTTGTGCTCGCTGCCTGCCTTGACTGCTGCCTGCATTGTCCTGCTGACTGCCGCCCTGCGAGAGCGCATAGACCACTTGACTGCGCTGGGTATCGTTTCTACTCGCACTGCCTGCCTACGAATTTGCATAACGCCGAGCGCTTATTATTGTCTGCGCTCGCACTGCATTGACCTGTATGTAGTGGCATATGTTTTTATAAGCGTAGCGTGCATTCATTTGCTCATTAACTCTGTGCCTGTGTCTTGGACTGAAGCTCCGGCAGTGCCCCACTTTCGTTTCCTTTCTGGGCGGCCATTTGGTTTTGCTTGTAGTCCCACCCGTGTCTCCTCCTCCCAGACCCCGCCTCCCACCTGACCCTCCCACACACTGATACACAACAGTAGCCCCGTCCTCTCTTTCCCTGTGACCGTCTGGACTCCCTCCACCACGGTCGCTCCCCCAGCTCTTGCTCCACGGAAGCCTTGTGCTCGCTGCCTGCCTTGACTGCTGCCTGCATTGTCCTGCTGACTGCCGCCCTGCGAGAGCGCATAGACCACTTGACTGCGCTGGGTATCGTTTCTACTCGCACTGCCTGCCTACGAATTTGCATAACGCCGAGCGCTTATTATTGTCTGCGCTCGCACTGCATTGACCTGTATGTAGTGGCATATGTTTTTATAAGCGTAGCGTGCATTCATTTGCTCAATAACTCTGTGCCTGTGTCTTGGACTGAAGCTCCGGCAGTGCCCCACTTTCGTTTCCTTTCTGGGCGGCCATTTGGTTTTGCTTGTAGTCCCACCCGTGTCTCCTCCTCCCAGACCCCGACTCCCACCTGACCCTCCCACGCTCCGCCCCCTCCACTCTCCATTTATGGCCACATGCCCCCACGCGCAGCGTCCACGCGCTTCGGACACGCCGAAGGTGCGCCAAAGGTAAGCCCGTCTACGCCCGTCCGCGCCTGGACCGCGCCCAGCGCCAGACCCCCTGCCCCTCGCGCTGCCCAGCCCCCCCGCGTTACCTACGATGCCGCCACCCTCCTAGCCCTTAACCCCGGTAGCGCCCCCAACTGCGTCCAAGCCGCTCCTGGACGCACCCATGGACCGTTCTCCTGCTTCTCCTGCAAATTTAGCGGCACCGACAACATCTCCGCTACGACCACACCACAGATTCCCGACCCCAACCACCTAGAATGCATCCTTCTCAACACCCGCTCGGTCCACAGGCACGCCATTGACCTTTGGAACCTACTAGACACCATCTCTCCTGACGTCGCCTTCCTAACGGAAACATGGATGAACGCTTCCTCCGCCCCTGACATCGCCATCGCTATCCCTGATGACTATAAGATCACACGCAAGGACCGCACCGACCATACAGGAGGTGGAATCGCTATCGTCCATAAGAAATCCATCCGCATCTCAACCAGCTCCGACGCCAACCTCGCTAACTCCGAACACCTTCACTTCCAGATCCACATCGACCCCAAGACCACACTCAGAGGCACCCTCCTCTACAGACCACCTGGACCACGCGCAAAATTCAGTGAAGACATCACAGACTTCATCACCCCACACGCGCTCCCCTCCAAAGACTACATCCTTCTGGGAGACCTCAACTTCCACCTTGAAAAGATCAACGACCGCAACACCGCCACCCTCTTAGACAACCTCGCCAACCTCGGACTTAAACAACTGGTCACTTCCCCCACCCACATCGCAGGTCACACTCTCGACCCCATCTTCACCTCCAGCAACCATGTCTCCTTCAGCCACACTACGGATCTCCTCTGGACTGACCACAGCTGCGTTCACTTCACCTACAACAAGCCGAAACCCAGCATCCACCTCCAACCAACTCTACAAAGAAACTGGAACAAAATCACCACAGAGCAGATCTCCACATCACTCCTTCAAACCTCCCCAGCCCCCTCTTCTAACGCCAACGAAGCCGCCTCCAACCTCACCCTTTGGTTATCCAACACCGCCGACACCTTAGCACCACTGAAAAAACGTCAACACAAACTTGGCATCAAGAAGGCCTCATGGTTCAACGACGACCTCAAGAAATCCAAGAAACTGTGCCGCTCCCTTGAAAAGGCCTGGAAAAAAGACCCATCCACCAGCAACAAGGACGCCTTCAACAGCGCCATCCGTACTCACCACCAACTGATCCGAAAAGCCAAGAAAACAGCATTCAAAGATCGACTTGACAACAACGCCCACAACAGCAAGGAACTTTTCAACATCGTCAAGGAATTTTCCAACCCCTCGGCCAACTCCAACGACATCACCCCCTCTCAAACCCTCTGCGATTCCCTAGCCTCTTTTTTCCACAACAAGATTGCTGACATCCACAACAGCTTTGACAACCAACCCGGAAGCCAACCCACCCTACCATCAGCTGACCACCTTCCCCCCGTTAACACCGTTAACGCCTGGAACCCAATCTCCACTGAGGACACCATCCGCCTGATGAATTCCATCCACTCTGGATCCCCCACAGACCCATGCCCCCACCACATCTTCAACAAAGCAGACTCCGTCATAGCTCCGCACCTCCGAGACGTCATCAACTGCTCCTTCAACTCCGCTACCTTCCCAGAAGATTGGAAACACGCTGAACTCACCGCCCTTCTGAAAAAACCAACAGCAGACCCCACCGAACTCAAAAACTACCGCCCCATCTCGCTTCTTCCATTCCCGGCCAAAGTCATCGAGAAAGCTGTCAACAACCAGCTCGCCGCCTTCCTCGAAGCCAACAAATCACTCGACCCCTCACAATCTGGCTTCCGAGCCAAACACAGCACTGAGACCGCCCTCATCGCAGCAACAGACGACATTCGAACTCTACTGGACAATGGAGACACAGTCGCCCTCATCCTCCTCGACCTCTCTGCAGCCTTCGACACAGTCTGCCACAGCACCCTTTTACAACGCCTCAGAAACATCGGAATCCAAGGAAAGGCACTGGAATGGATCTCCTCGTTCCTCACCGGAAGAACCCAGAGAGTCCGCCTCCCACCATTCAAGTCCGAGGCCTCTGAAATCATCTGCGGCGTACCACAAGGATCCTCACTCAGTCCCACCCTCTTCAACGTATACATGAGCCCCCTCGCGGCCATCGCCCGCCAACACAACCTCAACATCATCTCTTACGCGGATGACACTCAACTGATCCTATCTCTCACCAAGGACCCCAGCACCGCTAAAACTAACCTACACGAAGGAATGAAAGAAGTCGCCGAATGGATGAAACAAAGCCGTCTGAAACTGAACTCAGACAAAACAGAAGTCCTCATCTTAGGTAAATCCCCCTCTGCATGGGACGACTCCTGGTGGCCGGAAGCCCTCGGAAATGCACCCATCCCGACAGACCACGCACGGAACCTTGGCATCATCCTGGATTCTTCACTCTCAATGAACAGACAAGTCAGCGCCATATCCTCTTCCTGCTTTAACATTCTTCGCATGCTCAGAAAAACATTTCGCTGGATCCCCTCCGAAACAAGGAAAACAGTCACCCACGCTCTGGTCACGAGCCGACTGGACTACGGAAACACCCTCTACGCAGGTACCACCGCTAAACTCCAGAAGAAACTACAACGAATCCAAAACGCCTCAGCCAGGCTCATATTAGACATCCCACGCAACGAACACATCTCTGGTCACCTTAAAGACCTCCACTGGCTACCCGTCAATAAGAGGATCACTTTCCGACTGCTTACCCACGCACACAAATCACTCTACGACATCGGACCAGATTGCCTCAACTCTCGACTATCCTTCTACACCCCCTCCCGCCAACTTCGCTCTTCCAGCCAAGCCTTCGCCACTGTACCTCGCATCAACAAGACCACCATGGGAGGCAGATCCTTCTCATACCTGGCTGCCAAAACATGGAACTCACTCCCCGCTTACCTTCGCCTCACCCAGAATCACCTAGCGTTCAGAAAGCAGCTTAAAACGTGGATATTTGACAAATAATCCACCTCCCCTTCCTAAGCGCCTTGAAACCCTCTGGGTATGTAGTGCGCTATATAAATGTTATGACTTGACTTGACTTGACTTGACTTGTTATTGAATCTCTAATCGATGGAAGCCTGAATGGTAAAGATGTACTCTTCTTCTGTGCCTTGCAGCTCCTTGGAACTGATGCTCTATTTCAAAGATATCATCTGTCTCTGACTGCCTTCTAATTTTTGGTGCTTTTAAGACCATTGAAAACAGTGTCAATTTGGACAACCAGCAACATAGCTTCATGGTTGTTTGGAATGGAATGAGAGACAGTGACAGAAATATGCTAAGACAGCAAGGTGAGTTCAATTGCATTACAAAGCTTAGGCCCAGGTTTGTCACAGTTTCACACAAAGCACTGAAACAAGACATGCTGCTATGCTTCACTGTGCTGCATGAAAGGGAGAGGGCAGGACTGGACCTTATTTAACTTTGTAAGGGACACCTTCCTGCACAAAAAACAATCCTTAGAGGTTTTTCCTCAAAATGGAGCAAATGTAGAAAGAGGAAAAACAATGTGAAATAAACATGTTTTTCCTTATTACTCCCCCCTTGGATAGGCATAGCATTTTGACACATTCCCAGGTTTACCAGTCTTGGTAAATCTGTGAATTCGCCAAAATCCATGGGTGGATGTGCAGGAACAACCATGCTCTACCCATGAAACACATTCCCAGGGCAGAGTAACACAAGACAGTGACTTTCACTGCCTTGCGTTTCTCTAGATTTAACAAGCAACTCAGGGCCATGCAAGGTGGCCTTGCTTTGCTTGGTAAATCTGAATTTAGTGTTGCATTGGCAAGGGCAAAACAGCACTATGATAAACCTGCCCCTTAGTTATTTTCCCTTGAAATTTTATTCACAATCTAAATATTGCCTTTTTATCACATGTGCCACAAGGCTGTTGGCTTTAGAGAACCGGAAGGCCCATCCAATTAGCAGGGCAGAACTTTCCAAGACATAAACTGAAAAAAAATGATCCCCACCTGCTGAAAGTCCAGTGCATAATGGTTATTGCTTTTAGTGTTCAAAAACAACCTTCAGTTTTGAGAGTTTAAGCAAAATTAAAAATTAAAAAAACAGGTGATTGCCATGAATCAGTGGCCAGCTAGTCTTAACCCCTTCAATGCTCATGACGAGCTCAGCTCGTCATGAGGTACAGTGGAGCTGTGCTCATGACAAGCTGAGCTCGTCATGACCACACCCGTTTCCATTGACCTTCAGCACAGGCGATGAATATGTGCAGCACCATGTGGCTAAATTTTCTCATAATTCACTTCATCCATGATAGCAGTAACACATTAATCGAAAACCGAATGAGGATCTTTCTATACAGCTGATGGCTTACAGACCTTGCAGAGGCACATCCTACTCCACAATGAAGTGTTGTTTAACCAGTGACCTAACTCTAAATAATTCCGTAAGTAGGCTTGGCAGAATTAGCACTTTCAGGAAAATGGTTTGGTTATATGACCTTGCAAGTCTTTGTAATGATATACAAATGCACTGAAACATTTCCAGCAATAGGATTGGGGACTACATCTTTAAAACAGGAAACATAGTTCAAAAAGGCTTTGGCGATGGTGAAACACTTACTCCTAGATAATAGTATTATTATATGGATGTTGGGCTACATCTGTACAAACTACAGCACCCCTTCCATTCAGGCGATTCCAGTTGTGTTGTAGTTTCAAAAAGGGAGGACAGAGAGCTGGGTTATGAGGTCCTGCACACAGGCTCACAAATGAGGCTAGAAATTAGAGAAGGTGTGCAGTTTCTGTGTGAAGGTGGGGGGTGTAATATTGTACGCAGCAGTATAGTGTTTGGGGTGGAGTTGTGGGAGAAGCAGGAAGGGGAGGAGCAGGGAACCAGAAGGGGAAGTTAGTTAGAGTAGGGACTAGGAGAAGACAAGGTGTATGGAATAAAGCTCTGACCACGATCACCATTAGCAAGTGTGACACAACAGCTGGCGACGAGGGTGGGATCCTAGCGCTGTACAAGTGCGCTATTCTGTGAGTGGTGATCCGGTTCCAGCGTGGGGGGCACAGTGGGTTGAAGTCGCCATCGTGACGCGTGTGCCCCACCCCCACCGTGTTTCCGTTTTCTCCTGTGAGCGTGGGCCGTGAGGGAGAGAAGCTCTGGTAGCACGTCCCTGGCCGAGGCTCCGCGATCTGGAGAGTCGCGGTGAGCGTGGCCCTGTGAGCGCCGCGTGGATGCTGAAACCTGGGTGCCTACCCCAGTCTCGAGAAAGGTCGGCTGGGACGGGAGCCCACCCCGATCCTACCTGTGTCCTAGAAGCGTCTGAAGGCTCGCCAACATAGAAGGGCAGTGATCCTTGCCTCCGAGAGCACCTGCCGACTGCCAGCCGGTATGGTGAGTGAGCACCGGTGCAAAGAGAAATCGTAAGTAAGGGAGAGCCAAATCTCGTCGGAAACGAGATTTCCACAGCAGCGGCCATTTTGGGGTCAGGCAGAGTTGCTGTTAAATGCATTAAGCGGCCATTTTGAAGTCAGGCATTTGGCAAAATTTAAGCAAGCACAAGCAACTGCAAAGCCTAAACTCAATAAGCACAAGCAAATACAAAGTACAAGCTTTGAAAGTGACAAGCACAGCACAAGATCAACAAGCATGAGCAAAGACAAGGTTTGAGAACAAACAAACACAAGCAAGAATGAGTAGAAAGGCAACAAGCACGAGCCAAGACAAGACTGAACTAAACAAGCACAAGCAAATGCAAGCGTCAAATACCGACAAGCACAGGCAATAGCAAGTTTCAAATGCCAACAAGCCTGAGCAAATGCAAGGTGATGTAAACAAACATAAGCAAATGCGAATTCTGAAATAAACAAGCACAAGCAAATGCAAGTGTCAAATATAGACAAGCACAGGCAAATGCAAGTTCCAAATGCAAACAAGCCCGAGCAAATGCAAGTTGATGTGAACAAACAAGCAAATGCAAATCCCGAAATAAACAAGCGTGAGCAAATGCAAATCTCAAAGTAAAGAGACACAACAAGCACAAGCAAGTACAAATCCCGGATGCAACAAGCACGGACAATTACAAGTACCGAATTTAGCGAGTACAAGCACACGCAAATCTTGAATGCGACAAACACAAGCCAATGCAGATGCCGAATGTAGCAAACAAGCAAAGGCAAGTTCCAAAGTAACTTTCAGCACCACATGAAGATAAATAATTGAAACTAAAGGAACCTAAGAAAAGAAATGATCTAGAATCCTGAGCAAACAAGAATCCAGGAAGTTTTCTCTCGCCGACCAACTGACGGGTAACCTGCACTGGTCTTGACAAGAAACACAAGGACAAGATGTTGACATCACCAAGAACCCATGCTAAGGAAACACAACCCAACTGCAGCTAGCATGCAGCATTAAAGAAAGCAGGAGTTCCCTGAGCCACAAGCCCCACATGCTGCAGCTGAGTGGCAGCCATTGTGAAATCAGGAAATCCAAGCCTAACTCACTGAAGTCTACTGAGACAGTCATATCTCGACCGAAGAGGGCCAGTCAATAATACGGAAAATCAAGTGAACAATCATGTGACATCAGCATACTACAGTTTTCCTCCAACATGTCGGTGGGAAACGAAACACAAAGATCCAATCCCTGTATTGAAGTGCCACCTCCAGTGACACAGACTGGCATCCAGAGGTTAGGTCATAGATGGAACTGGTGGTTGGACTCCCTGGATGCATTTATCAAAACAACTGGAGTGCGAAGAGATGGAAAACGTCTTCTATTATTGCTTCAGCTGGTGGGTCATGAAGGCCGGCGACTGATCAGAACATTTTCAGCAAAGGACACAGAAACATATGGAAAACTCAAAGAGACGCTACGCGCTCATTTCGACACAAAGGAAGACTTGGATCATGAACACATCGTCTTCAACTCGGCACGGCAGGAACCAGGGGAATCACTACCAAACTTCATAACAAGGCTACAAAGTCTGGTGCGCCACTGCCATTTCAATACATTCACAGACGAATAAGCAGTTCGACTCCGGGTGATCGAAGGCTGTTCAAAACCTGATACAAAGCGCAAGATCCTTAAAGGGCAGTTCTCACTAAAATAAATCATCAGGAGGGCTGAAGTTGGAGAGCGGGTCAAAGCAAGACAATTAGCTAAAGAATTGCACCCGAGTGCAAGACACGAAGAGAAAAGAAAGGAGATGTCTCTCATGTCTGTGAAGAAAGCCCAAGAAACAAACAAAACCAGAAAGAGGGAGGGTGAAGACAGACCAGAGATAAGACAGCGGAAGAGACCAAGTGACGTGAAACACCCTGAGTCAACAAGACAAAAGGCAGTGAAGGATGGCAAACAAAAGACCGGGATGGTCCAGGATTATGACAGCCTCACTGATACAACCTCAAGGAGTTATTCAACGTCAAGGAGTCATTCAACCTCAAGGAGTCATTCAACTTCGAGGAATCATTCAACAAACATTACAAACTATTTGGAAAAAGCATCAAGTGGGACAGACCACACAAAGGAGACAGATGACAGTCTGCTCATCAGATATGTAGAAAGGACTAAGTACAGACGAGTGAACAAGTCACGCCAACTCTGGACACCGGTATACGAACACACTCGAGCAACTCACTGCTCATCAAATGTCGTAGACTCTTCTGAGGAAGCGTTAAGCAGTAGGACACATTACACAAGTGTCACTGACGTCAGTGCACCCAACAAGCGAAAAGAAAAAACAAATCACATGAGGCGTGGTAAGCCACTCAGGCACCAAAAAGGGATAGGCATGTGCACTCAAGACATCCATGACAACGAGAAAACTGAGAAGAGACAATTAATGTCATATGAGAGGGGCAGAGACCAAATGCTCCAGGACCAGACCAAAGAAGTAAGTGCGTGGCTAGCAAATATTCTATCCACAGCAATAACACAAAGGACACTTCAAGAGCTGCACCTAAAAACATGTCTCACAGACGACTCCGACTCCAGGAGCATGTCATCACAGACTACCAGCTCAAGAAATTTACCAGTCAAGACACTCTCATAGGAACGTTCTCAAAGGAAATCAGCAAAAGGCTCCTCCAATTCAGAAAGCATGTCTGTACGATCACTCGGGTCAACCGAATCAAGGCCCCTACAATACTCATGGCACCAATCACCCAAACGCACAATGGAATCAGAGAATGTGCTCCCCGTTCAGAGCAGCATATCTCACGTCAATGACTCAGAACAGGTGATCACCCGAAAATACAACACATCATGTCAGTCACAGTTATTTCAAGACATAAAGAATATACAGGCACCCCTGAAGGGGTCAGCGAGGCTGACTCAACGGTAAGCATGGGTGAAATTTATGAATTCGCGTTCCGCGAATTTGCCGATTTCCCCACAAAATCGCAAAAAAATCCACGAATTTGTGAATTTTCCTGCGAAATCGCAGATTTTTTTGCGATTTGCCCTGGAGTACTTTCTACTGGCTTATCCAGTAAGTGCTCGTTCATTGGGTAAATGTATAGTGCTTTTACTACACTGTAGCTGCGTAAAGGGCCAGAAGATGTGTCTCCAGTGACCATGTGTGCCTGTAACACAGGCACAGGCCCACATGGTGTAGGAAGGTGGATATCTGACTATGGTTACCCCCAAACTTTTTGCCTGGTGTTTAGCTGGTTTTTGACATAGATGGCCTGGGATCCTGCTATTCAGGGCCCCAGGCTAATTGCTCTCTCCTTAAAATGGACTCCATTTACCTTAGGTGCATACAAAATTGGAACTGGTTCACCTTATTGGCCCCTGTAACAGTGTACCCTAGGTACCCAGGGCATAGATGTTTCCAAGGCCTACTAGGGGCTGCAGCATGTATTGTGCCACCCCTGGCCTGGCCTCCATATTTGACACATCTGGCTGATCACTCAGCTGGGGTAAGTTGGTGTAATCACCTCTTGCTTAGATATAGTATCCCTATATCTAACCTTAACTTCACACATGTTAACCTATAAGTCATTCCTATGGAAGGCCCCTGCAATCCTGGGGGCAGAGTGCGTGGTTACATGTGAGATGGTGCTCTAGCATGAGCTGAGCCTGTCTGCAGCTGTTGGGAACAACTCCCGTAGCTGTTCCTGGATATTGCCATACCATATACTCTTAAGTGCATTATAATCCTCGCGTTTATATGGTAACTTTTGTTTGTCTTTATCAAAACATGTCGAGTAAGGTGTCATACGATTTGGAATACTATCCCCTCGACAGTTCTGTGAACGGGTATAGCATTCCACCCTTCTAGAGGGACACGACATGTACATAGCCTTGACCCCGGTTAAAGTTAACCAGAGCCTCAGAATCAAAAAATGGATGCTGCCACCACTGACACAAGTCTGACCTCCTGCTGCTGGGAGTCCTTCCAGCGAGGGAGGCTTGGACAAAGGGTTTCCTGCCTTGGGAGGTGCGAGCACCACCCCAGACAGGATTTTGTGTATTGGGTAGGACAGGGCTAAATAGAATCAGACATGCCCGGGGCACACAAGGTGTCCCCGTGCATAAGCCAGTCCAAACCGGTCCTGGGACGTTCCAGACCCAGGCCTGGCGAGGAGCTGGACAAAGGAAAGGGGGTGTAAACGCCCCCCTTCCTGGTCCCACCCAGAGGAGGGACCTAGCAGGTGATCCACCCCTCAGATTGGGAATAAGAGTGGGAGCAGTGCCATAGCACCTCAGATCATCCTGAATAAACTTGAAACTAAGAAGACGACTGGACTTCGACATTTTGCTGCACAGAAGACTGAAGAGCATCTCCCTTGTGGCCTAGGAGTGGCCACCCTGTGAACACAGGCACCATCCAGCAACTTGATGTCTGCTTTGCCGCCGCCTCCAGCCTCCCGCCGGAGCCCAGAGCCTGACAAGACCCAGACTCCCAGATTTCGCACAGCCCGATCCACAGTCCCTGCAAAGAAGAGACCCGTGGAGGCACCGAGAGACGTGGGACCGGACCTCTTGAAATACCCCCAAGACACTGACTGTGCAGCACCCGAGGCACCCTCGATGCTGTGCTTTGGGGTTTGAGAAGCCCCACAACCGAGCAGCCCTTGCACCGAAGATCAGCCCCCCAGCATCTCCACGATCTGCGTGGGGCCCTTTTGCATCACGCCACTTGACGCGCCATCCCGGCCGCTTGCCACGTGGTCAGCGGCCATCTTGGCGATGAAACTTACAAACTACACTCTGGGTATGGTTGCGCCAGACTTGCCCTCGCTCCTGTAAAAAGGAGCATCCACTCTGACCTTGCTGGTCCTAGTAATAAGCCTTTTTTGATTCCTGCGTGGCTTGCATTAGCCAAGGCCTGTTTTCTCCAATCAAGTTGCTGACACCGCCAACAGCAAGAAGCCTGCGTGGGACAGCTCTTGATTGACTTCTGGATGTCCGCGACCTCTTCGTGTCCACATGGCTGCGGAGAGAAGCTACACCTCAATGCCTGTTTGCACCCAACAATACCTGGTTCCATCCTGGTTCCACGGTAGTCACTGGCTAGTGACTTTGAACATTGTCCCCTCTGCTTTCAGGTCTTCACAACTTCAGATCCACCCTTGGATCCACCAGAACTCTTCACATTGAGCCGCCTGAAGCATCTTCAGCTCCAAGCAACATCGACCAGGGTGACGAAACCCAACACTACTTCGACCCTATGCACCCGCGTCCTGTGGGTGAGGTAACTCAGCAACGCCGGTGTTCCCACACTGGTACACACCTCTAGTGTCTGTGTCTTAAGTTTCACTCCTCTAGGTCACTCGGAAGGTTCCTAACTAACTAACTTTATAACTTTTATGCACCATAGACATTGCATTGGTGAGTGCTTGCACTTTAAACACTGCACCGAGTCCCGCGGGCCTTTCCCGACTTAGTCACTGCTAGTCCCGATCAGCTCCAGCGATTCCCAAGGCCCTAGGCCCGTTTCCTTTTCGATTGGTATCTCTTATATCACTTTCTTAGTATATGGTTTAGGTGGCCCCTAGGGCTCATCCATATTGTGCAACTTTTGTGTATTTTAACTGTGTTTTGTTTTAACGCTTGTGCTTCTGTGCTCATAAAGAGTATATGGGATATTTGTAGTTAATAAATATATATATATATTTTCAATATATATCTGTGTGGTTTCCTTTCATTTGGTATTCAAGGGGGTTGTATATGGTAAAACAGCTTGCTTCACATGCCTTTCAGAGTTTAGCCTAAGACTGCTTTGTCCACGCAACCACTAGGATAGCTGGTCTATAAGGTTGACTTACAACCAATCATCATAAGGGTTGCTTGGCATGGTACAAGGTGATCACTAGAACTAGAGAGCATCATATACCAGGCCAACTTCTCACATTGGTGAGCAGCGGATTGGGATCTGAGCTTGCTGTTTGATTTACCATTACAATCTTTGAGATTATCATTTGAAAGATCATACAGGTACCTGCTAGGTACTTATAAAACAAGACTATTATACTTAAGTTCTACTGAACTTAGTTGTTGTAGAGGATAGGGAGTAGCACACCCTGACTACAACTACTAGATAGGTTTAGTAGGTAAACACCAGTGTAGGTAGATTGCAACATATCCACCCACACTAGAGCAATGTCTGGAGCAGAGGGTTCCACTGGGAATGCCTCTGTTGAGAGTGACCATACAAAGGCACCATCCAGATTTGCTATATTCTCCTTTAAGGAGCTAAGGCAGCTTTGTGCCTTAAGAGGTCTGAAGACAGGGCCATCCCCTACTACAGACCATCTTAGAGAGCTCTTAGAGGTTCTCATGGTCACTCCAGAAGGGGGATGACTAGCCCTCAGAGAAGGGAACATGAGGCCAAAATGAGAGAGGCTTAGCATAGGATCCAGAGACAAGAATTAGAAGTTGCCCTGGCCCAAGAGAAACTTGCTAGAGCAAGACAGCCTAGAGAGAGTGGGGTCATAGAACCCACTGGTGGCAGCATTATCCACAAGGATAAAGACAGGTCTTTTGATAACAGAAACCTGAGTAAGATTGTGCCCCCCTACAAAGCTGGGGATGATATCCACAAATGGATGACTGCACTTGAGAGAGCCTGCAGAGTACAGCAGATCCCTCAGGAGCAGTGGGCAGCAATCTTGTGGCTCTCCTTTGAAGGTAGAGGCCGAGACAGACTCCTCACAGTTAGTGATGGGGATTCTAGAAACTACCTGGTCCTGAAGAGTGCTCTGATTGATGGGTTAGGCTTAACCACTGAACAGTACAGGTTAATCTTCAGAGACACCCAGAAGACACAGACTCAGGACTGGTCTGAATTTGTTGAATGTGCCACTAAGGCTCTGGAGGGCTGGTTGCTGAGAAGCAAGGTTACAGACAATACAGGATTGTATAATTTAATTATGAGAGAGCAAATCTTAAGTAATTGTCAAAATCAGCTTCTACATCAGCACCTGGTGGACTCTGATCTGACTTCCCCACAAGAATTGGGTAGGAGGGCAGACAAATGGGTCAGAACCAGGATCAGGCCTAAGAACCAGGGTGGTGACCAAAAGAAAGAGACTACCAAGCCTCAAGAGAAGGGTGGGGATAAATCCAAAGAGAAGACTTCCCCAGGGCCCCAAAACTCCAATGGAAAGGGGTGGCCCCCCAACACTTCCTCTACAGAGAAAAAGCATTACTGCCATGCCTGTAAACAGGTTGGACATTGGAAAACAGGCAGCTGTTGTCCAAAGAATGGTAATAAGGAAAATATACCTCCAAGTAAGGCTCCAACACCTCCTGTCACTGTCAGCAGTGGTCCCCCAGGTGGTAGGAGCACCCCCAAGAATTTGGGTGGATTTCCTTTTGGAGCTCTGGTGGATTCTGGCCTAACCAGGTCCCCTACCTCAGATACTCTTGTCTATGAGACTGGCATGGGGTTTGCCAATTTCACTGCTTGCCCAAACACTTTGAGCAAGTATAGACAGGAGCCCCTCATCAATGGTTTGAAAGTTGAGGCCTTTAGAGACACAGGGGCTAGCATCACCATGGTGGCTGAATGCCTAGTCCCCTCAAGGCAACTTTTACCTGTTGCCACATATCGGGAGACACACATTGATGGCATAGAAACCAATCATCCCATGGCAGTAGTCAATCTTAGCTGGGGAGGTGTCACTGGCCCAAAGAGGGTGGCAGTGTCAGCAAACTTGCCTGTAGATTGCCTACTTGGTAATGATTTGGAAATCTCAGCCTGGGCTGAGGTTGAACAGCAAACCCATTCTAAAATGGTAAATCTCCATGGTAAGGTTAGTGGGGCTGTGATGGCCACAGCCCCAATCCAAGATGTCCTTCCTGAAAAGGTTGGGAGGGCTGAGCAAACTTCAGCCCCATCTTTAGCTAACTTCCCTCCTGAAAAGATTAGCAGGGCTGTGATGGTAACAGCCCATACCCAAACTGAGTCTCCTCCTGAAAAGGTTGGTGGGGCTGTGATGGCCACAGCCCAAACTCAAGCTGATACATGGGTAGTGAAGCCTGAAATGATGGATCACTCCACCCAAACTGAGAGCATGGAGGAGGAAGAGAAATCTCCCCCTCACCAGACATTAGGAAAGGATCAGCCTCCTCAGGGAACTGATCGTACCCCTGATGAAGGAACTGTCCCAGAGGTTGTTAGGCCTGGCCTGACGGAGCCTCTGATGGCGGTGGACCCTTCTCAGGTGGGACCCAGTCTGGAGCAGGTAACCTGCCCCTCTCTACCTTGCCTTAGTCAGCCCAGGGCTGTAGAGGACAAGAAGGATAGTGAGCCCCAAAGGGCCCCCTGTCAAATAAAGCACCCCCACTACAGATTAGGGGCACCGAAACTAGTAGCCCTAGTGAGGTGGAAACTTTAAAAACTCCTGAGGGATCCCCCTTAAAAGTAGTTAGGGACCTCCCCCAGATGGATACTGTTGGGCACAGCCAAACCTGGGACCCTAAGGGCCCAAACCTGAACTGTCCTCCCAGTAAGCCAACTAAAGGGACCCAGCCTCCAGCTTTAGGCAGCCAGAGGTTGACCCTGAGAGCACTGTGCAACTCAGTCAAGGAAAGTAAGGCACACATGGTGGAGAGTGATTGGAGGAAGCTGAGTCCTACAGAGGAATCTCACTTCAGTACTCCATCCCAACACCAGCCTTTAACTTTGCAAAGACATACCACAGGTAGAGATTCCCTATGGTGGAGACCCTCAGATACCCATAGGGTGAGGGATTGCTTAGTGGACCATGAGACAGGGGGTTAACCAAGCCAGAGCTGGTACTTCCTTATATGGCCACTTAGGCAATATAGGCTTACCTGGACAAGGATAGATTATCTCCTTTCGGTTGGGGGGGGGGGGGTTATGTAGGAAGGTGGATATCTGACTATGGTTACCCCCAAACTTTTTGCTTGGTGTTTAGCTGGTTTTTGACATAGTTGGCCTGGGATCCTGCTATTCAGGGCCCAGGCTAGTTGCTCTCTCCTTAAAATGGCTCCATGTACCTTAGGTGCATACACAATTGGAACTGGTTCACCTTATTGGCCCCTGTAACAGTGTACCCTAGGTACCCAGGGCATAGGTGTTTCCAAGGCCTACTAGGTGCTGCAGCATGTATTGTGCCACCCGTGGGCTGGCCTCCATATTTGACACAACTGGCTGATCACTCAGCCGGGGTAAGTTGGTGTAATCACCTCTTGCTTAGATATAGTATCCCTATATCTAACCTTAACTGGACACATGTTAACCGATAAGCCATTCCTATGGAAGGCCCCTGCAATCCTGGGGGCAGAGTGCGTGGTTACATGTGAGATGGTGCTCTAGCATGAGCTGAGCCTGTCTGCAGCTGTCGGAAACAACTCCCTTAGCTGTTCCGGGATATTGCCATACCATATACTCTTAAGTGCATTATAATTCTCGCAGTTATTTGCTAACTTTGGTTTGGCTTTATCAAAACATGTCGAGTAAGGTGTCATACGATTTGGAATACTATCCCCTCGACAGTTCTGTCGACGGGGATAGCATTCCACCCTTCTAGAGGGACACGACATGTACATAGCCTTGACCCCGGTTAAAGTTAACCAGAGCCTCAGCATCACAAAATGGATGCTGCCACCACAGACACAAGTCTGACCTCCTGCTGCTGGGAGTCCTTCCAGCGAGGGAGGCTTGGACAAATGGTTTCCTGCCTTGGGAGGTACGAGCACCACCCCAGACAGGATTTTGTGCATTGGGTAGGACAGGGCTGAATAGAATCAGACATGCCCTGGGCACACAAGGTGTCCCCGTGCATAAGCCAGTCCAAACCGGTCCTGGGACTTTCCAGACCCAGGCCTGGTGAGGAGCTGGACAAATGAAAGGGGGTGTAACCGCCCCCCTTCCTGGTCCCACCCAGAGGAGGGACCTAGCTGGTAATCCACCCCTCAGATTGGGAATAAGAGTGGGAGCAGTGCCATAGCACCTCAGATCATCCTGAATCAACTTGAAACTAAGAAGACGACTGGACTTCGACATTCTGCTGCACAGAAGACTGAAGTGCATCTCCCTTGTGGCCTAGGAGTGGCCACCCTGTGAACACAGGCACCATCCAGCAACTCAACATCTTCTTTGCCGCTACCTCCCGCCGGAGCCCGAGCCCAGAGCCTGACAAGACCCAGACTCCCAGACTTTCAACAGCCCGATCCACAGTCCCTGTAAAGAAGGGACCCGTGGAGGCACCGAGAGACGTGGGACTGGACCTCTTGAAAGACCCCTGAGATGCTGACTGCGCAGCACCCGAGGCACCCTCGATTCTGTGCTTTGGGATTTAAGAAGCCCCACAACCGAGCAGCCGTTTCACCAAAGATCAGCCCCCCAGCTTCTCCACAATCTGCGTGGGACCCTTTTGAATTGTGCCACTTGACATGCCATCCCGGCGACTTGCCACATAGTCAGCGGCCATCTTGGCAACGAAACCTACAAACTACACTGCGGGTCTGGTTGCTCTAGACTTGCCCTCACTCCTGTAAAAAGGAGCACCCACTCTGACCTTGCTGGTCCGAGTGATAAGCCTTTTTTGATTCCTGCATGGCTTGCATTAGCCAAGGCCTGTTTGCTCCAATCAAGTTGCTGACACCTCCAACCGCGTGAAACCTGCGTGGGACAGCTCGTGATCATTTCCTGGACATCCTCGAACTCTTCGTGTCCACGTGGCTGCAGAGAGAACTTCACCTCAACGCCTGTTTGCACCCGACATCTCCTGGTTCCATCCTGGTTCCAGGGTAGTCACTGGCTAGTGACTTTTTTGAACATTGTCCCCTCTGCTTTCAGGTCTTCACAACTTCAGATCCACCCTTGGATCCACCGGAACTCTTCACATCGAGCCGCCTGCAGCATCTTCAGCTCCAAGCACCATCGACCAGCGTGACGAAACCCGTCACTACTTCAACCCTATGCACCCGCGTCCTGTGGGTGAGGTAACTCAGCAACGCCGGTGTTCCCACACTGGTACGCACCTCTAGTGTCTGTGTCTTAAGTTTCACCCCTCTAGGTCACTCGGAAGGTTCCTAACTAACTAACTTTATAACTTTTACGCACCATAGACATTGCATTGTTGAGTGCGTGCACTTTAAACACTGCACCCGAGTCCCGCGGGCCTTGCCCGACTTAGTCACTGCTAGTCCTGATCAGCTCCAGCGATTCCCAAGGCCCTAGGCCTGTTTCCATTTCGATTGGTATCTCTTATACCTCTTTCTTAGTATATGGTTTAGGTGGCCCCTAGGGCTCATCCATATTGTGCAACTTTTGTGTATTTTAACTGTGTTTTGGTTTAACGCTTGTGCTTCTGTGCTCATAAAGAGTATAGGGATATTTGTAGTTAATAAATATATATATATTGTCAATATATATCTGTGATGTGTCCTTTCATTTGGTATTCAAGGGGGTTGTATATGGTAAAACAGCTTGCTTCACATGCCTTTCAGAGTTTAGCCTAAGACTGCTATGTCCACGCTACCACTAGGATAGCTGGTCTATACGGTTGACTTACAACCAATCATCATAAGGGTTGCTTGGCATGGTACAAGGTGATCACTAGAACTAGTGAGCATCATATACCAGGCCAACGTGGACAAACACGCAAGGCGGGATTCATTCTTCCCCCTGTTAGACTCGTTTTTTGTGCCCTTCTGCCCTCTTTTAGACTCGTTTTTCCCTTGTTTTTCTGCCCTTCTGCCCTCTGTTAGACTCGTTTTGCCCTTGTTTTTCTGCCCTTCTGTACCCTGTTAGACTCGTTTTTTGTGCCTTCTGCCCTCTGTTAGACTAATTTTTCCCTTGCTTTTCTGCCCTTCTGACCTCTGTTAGGCTCGTTTTTTGTGCCCTTCTGCCCTCTTTTATTCCCTTGTTTTGTGCCCTTCTGCCCTCTGTTAGACTTGTTTTTTGTGCCCTTCTGCCCTCTGTTAGACTCGTTTTTGTGCCTTTCTGTCCCCTGTTAGACTCGTTTTTTGTGCCCTCTGTTAACTCGTTTTTCCCTTGTTTTTCTGCCCTTCTATCCTCTGTTAGACTGTTTTTTGTGCACTTCTGCCCTCTGTTAGACTCGTTTTTCCCTTGTTTTTCTGCCCTTCTGCCCTTTGTTGGACTGCTTTTTGGTCCTTAATCGCGTGGCGATGCACCCGCGACTGGCTCATTCTTATTATCACGACCGAGATGAGGGTGGCTGATGCCATCCTCATCGAGATCCAGGTACTGGAGGGTCAGATTAAGACCACTCTTACTAATAAACAGTTCCAAAAACAACTGCATGAGACAAACAAGACTAACAAGGAGTACAAAGACTATATCTTCTTCACGAAGATAGACAAATTTAAGAAAGATCTGGCTATATTCTCCTTCAAGAGAATTTACTCGTATACAAGTGAAAGCTACACACAACCGGATTTCACCAAAAAGGGTAAAAGATATGGATCCAATTACTCTACATCCTCTTCGGATCCTGATTCCAGTGACTCTGATACAGGTGCCAATGGAACGCCACCAATGAGAGGGAGAGGTCAATATAATCGACCAAACCGTAGAAGAACTGGACAAGGCCATTTCTACCAACAAGGCCCGTGGTGGCCACCAGCCCCATGGGGATATCCTAATTTCCCTCAACCGATGCCCCAGTACCATCCACCGCCCCAATTTTATGACGGCCAGGTTTTTTAGCACAAGGCCGAGGCCAGAGCAGGGGCAGACGGAGGGGCCAACCACAAGTACATTGGGAAGACGAGCAGGAGCCCCCAAACACTCGCAGCAGGCAAGGTCAGCAATAGTCATCCCGGGAAGCAATGAGGATCTGATAGTGAACTTAAGTACACGCACTTTGAGTTCGACTGAGCATCAAGTCCTCAACAAGGGACTTGGCATTGTTCCCACGTACAGTGGTGATGCATTTCAACTACGAAGTGAAGTTCAAAAGTTTTTTCGAAAAGCCTGCTTTCATTTCTTCTTCTCTAACAATATGAGAGATCAGGACCAGACGGCTGTTGAGACCAACACTGGTCTCAAGAAAAAAATCCACTTTCAATCCTCTCCTCCAACAGGAACCCTCTATGGTTGGAGCCTTTGAGAAAGCAGTGATCCACGAGATTGGTTTATTGGACTTTTCTAAACAGGACACCTTTCAAAATCTCTCAAAGATAGAAAGAAAGGCAATAGACACTCTGTCCAAGGACCAGAGCATTACTATAAAACCCGCTGATAAGGGTGGTGCAATTGTCATTCTTGACACCACCACTTATCGAGCTGAATGCCTGAGACAATTAGGAGACATTTACTCCTATACATTACTTGACACTGATCCCACAACTCGACTGACAGCTGAGATCAAGAATTTAGTGGACGAGGCAAGTGCGGAGGGCTGGTTAACATCACAAGAAGCCCAATATTTGGTTACCACACACCCAGTCACTCCGTACTTCTATGCCTTACCTAAAATTCACAAAAGGAGTAGGCCACCTCCTGGTCGACCGATTATTTCAGGTATCGGGTCCCTGTTGGAACCTCTCTCGTCCTTTGTTGACTTCTTCTTAAGGCCCTTGGTGCCTACAATGCAAACCTATCTTCAGGACACTAAGGACATACTCCGATTGCTACCTGAAACCTTTCAACATAGAGACTGACATTTTGGTTAGTTTCGATGTGGAGTCACTTTACACTTGCATTCCGCAGGAAGAAACTTTGCTGACAATGAGGCGCTTACTCGAAGCACAAATACATGAGAGTATAACACCTATCAACTTTATCATGGAGTTGGCACGGATAGCCATGACTGAGAATTTTTTTCAATTTGAGGACTCATTATATCTCCAAATATCAGGTACCTCGATGGGGAGTATTTTCGCCCCGAGTTTGGCCAATCTATATGTCCACTCTTTCGAAACCCTGCATGTACTCGACCACAATAATCCGTTTTACCATCAAATGATATTGTGGAAGAGATACATTGACGATATCCTGGTGGTATGGCGAGGGGATGAAATCTCCCTACTCGCCGTTCGAGATTGGCTTAATACTCAGAACCGACTTCTCAGATTCACGGTGGAATATAGTGAGGTAGAGCTTCCATTTTTAGATCTACTCATTATCCCCAAAGATGGCCACTTAGCGAGTAAATTGTACCGGAAGCCGATGTCAAGGAAATCCTTGCTCCGATTTGATAGCCATCATCCCCGCTCCATTAGGGAAAATCTGCCCTTTGGCCAATTTCTAAGGGGTCGGAGAAACTGTTCAGAGAAGTCTGACTTTGACACCCAGTCGTGTGAGCTCTCCACAAAATTGAAGCAACGACAATACCCAAGTACTCTGGTGAGAAGGGCGCGCAAGAGGGCCTTGAATAACCATTGAGAGGCCCTACTAGCCCCACCTGTTGAGAAACCACCCCTAGATAAGCTTACTTTTGTGACCACCTTCAGTACGATCTCCACACAGGTACAAAAAATAGTCCGGAAAAATTGGCGAATCCTTAATACTGCTGGTGTAATGATCCCGCCTCCACTCTTTTCATTTAAAAGAAGCCAAAATCTAAGAGATGATCTAGCTCACACTAGACCTCGATCTACCCCTCAGGATTTTACAACTACCTTGTGGAACCTTCCTCCAGTTCAGGGTCATCATCCATGTGGTACCTGTTCTGTGTGCCCACAGACTGTGAGGACCCTGACAGTTGATATAGGTACACAGCGCCCATGGGTGCTCAACTGCAATAGTGAGAGGGTTATTTGCTTAATTACATGCCCTTGCTCCCTCCACTATGTGGGCATTACCTCTAGGAAGGTCAAGCTCAGAATTCATGAGCACAAAAGCAAAATTAGGCGTAATAGACAGGCCATATGGCTAACCAACCACTTCTTGACCATGAAACATACTGCTGAAGTAATGAAGTGGGTGGTCCTTGAACAACCTTTCATCCCCCAACATGTTAATGACTTCTCCCGTTATCTGTTTATCAAGGAACAAAAATGGATTTTCAAATTAAAGTGTGATACAAATGGGCTAAATGATGAAATCCCGTGGATTCAGATTTAATTTTTCAGATCCTAGGACTAATGCAATTGATGTTGGGTCATGTTGTTTCCGTTGACCTAGGAGAAACCTAGCCAAACTCAGAGCCTAATACATTCCATGTCACATTGGTTCCTACATTATCACCCTACCCACTTGTGGTGACCTTTATGATCCACATGGGTGCCTGGTTCCCTTAGTGACTTTTTGCACATGGGTGCCCGTTCCCCATAGTAATCTGTCATTGACTTTAGGTTTTCCTTTCTGGTCATTTACAACCCTTTGATGAAATTTGTGGTCTGTTGCGCAATTTGCCAAATGTGGCCGTGCGTTTTATACAAACACTCGTGACAGGCAATAAATTGAGCATTTTTTTGAGTCAATCTGTTTCCATACTCTATACCGGAGCTTTTTGACATTCATTTCCGGTTTTGGCTGGCTAGCCAATCAGAAAAGAGGAGCCTTGTCCTCTCTCAGTATGGAACTGGGGCCTTATGATTTTCGTAACTGATTTCTCATATTTAATCGATATGCGAGACCCCTGTGCAACAACATTTTTGAACACGGGCCCGTCTCCGAATATGGAACTTTGTTTTCCTTTTCCTTTTCCTTTTTGGAGACCTGCCGTAACCAGAACAACTGAGATCCTGGTTTTGTTTCCGGTATCTGTAGCCACCCCCATTGGCCCGGAGCGACTTACATATATTTCCGGTTTTTGTGGACTAATTCATCAGGGAAGAGAAGGTTGGTCTCCTCTGTGGTCCGCTTTTCTAAAAAGTTTTGGAATATCCGTTCTGAATAGTGATGTATTTTCACCCACTCTTAAGATTCAATCAACAGTTGAGACCGCTATGTCATGTCCATACACTACAGCACGGGCTCGACTTCCGGTCCGAGATGTTGTCAGTCGAACCCGGGAGCCGCGCCGACATCGAGGTGATTGATATTCTTTCCGATTTACGGTTTGAGGCTAACCAATCAGAGAGGAGGAGGCTGGTTTTCCCTATGGTCCGCCATCCCCTTTCTTTAACCGCCGCCCCACCTGTCCCGATACCTTCCCCTCGGCTCAGTTACTGCCTGAGGTATGACGGACAGGTGGGTGGCTACTTTGCTAGGCACTACACCATCGTGCTGGATTTTCGAGGATTACCGCCTGAGAGATCTCTATACCTTGGAGGATTTTACTGGGTGCAGTGTGCCTTGCGCCTTCTAAATAATTTTTTTCTACAAACCTAGGCTTTCCTCCAATCGATGGGATAACATTCTGCCGATGATTCTGAATATTTGGATCTTTAATCCATATTATTCTTTTTAAACAATTCTTTTTACTAGTGTAGATTAGCACTAGTTGATTCCTCCACACTTGAGTATATGCATTGATCTCCCATTTTTTAACAACCCAGTATTAGTTCAACATCAGCTCTAGGGGCCAGCTGAGGTCGCTCTCTTTCTAATGTTCATCATGCACCAGAGACTGCTATATAAGAGATGGTTGAATTAAAGAACGTATTTATTCATTTAATGCCAGCCAAGAAATGGATGTTTTTTCTTTCTCTTTTTCCTCCTATCTCTTTAGAGCGGGGCCTCTCAACCTGAGCGAGTGCCAGGCGAGGTGAGGCTTTTCCCCATCAAATGCTTGTTTGAGTCATAAATAAATGTAGTATAAAGTTGCATCAAGATTTGATTCAAGGCCATTATATGTTCAGGTATATATAACCTCTGCTCTCTCCAGAAACTGTATCTGCATGTTTTTGTTTTTTACAGGTGAGAAATTTCTAAGACCATGTCTCAACATCCCTACGATCCTATACTTAAAGTACGGTAGGCTATTGTTTTGCATGGTACAATTTGTTTTCTTGTTTATGGACAGATAATATCCACTCTGTCCTCACTTGTTGCAGTAGTGTTTTAACATCAGTAGGTCCTGAAGAAAGCCATTTTTGACTGAAACATGTCGACCAGTTCCATCTTTTGATAGTAGTATTTGTTGGCACTATCTACACTCTGTTTTTTAACCTTGCCATTGTGGTGGCCGCTCTATTAAAGTCATTTCTTGGCACCACATTAGGCAATTTTAATTTCCACACTTTTTTCTTGGTTTATACACCTTTTTGAGCACTGCAACTTTTTCCCAATCAGCACCTGTACCACAACTTTCTGGCTCCCATCACTGGTGGATCAAAAACTAGGATTTCTCATGATATCCCGAGTGAGTAACCCAGTAGATACCAGTCTTACAAAAAATCCCAGATGATGAGTTTCCGCCATCTGGTGGGCTGATGGGTATACTTCTCCTTCTCTTCACATACCTCTTTATTTCTCACCTAATTCAGCATTTTTCATGCATCATTCTCTGAACAAGCAGACAATTTTTGAGCCACACTTAGACCTCTAGCATCCCTTGTGTATTTGTTGTCAGTTAGATTAGGGGATAGGATGCAATTAGGTCTTTAAATATATCTCCCCTATAGACCCTCCTTCATATTTTTGTTTTTTACGTAGACTGCTTTTTGTGCCTTTCTGCCCTCTGCATCACCACATCATCACTCAGCGCTACCCCAGTATCACTCAGCACCACCACATTATCACTCAGCACCACCACAGCACCACTCATCACCACTACAGCATCACTCAGTGCCACCACATTATCACTCATCACCACACCAGCACCATTAAGCACCACCACAGCATCACTCAGCACCACCACAGCACCAATCAACACCACCACAGCACCACTCAGCGCCACCACAGCATCACTCAGCACCACCACAGCGTCATTCAGCACCACCACATTATCACTCAGCACCACCACAGCACCACTCAGCACCACCACAGCATCACTCAGCACCACCACAGCATCACTCAACACCATCCCAGTATCACTCAGCACCACCACAGCACCACTCAGCATCACCACAGCACCACTCAGCACCACTACAGCACCACTCAGCGCCATCCCAGCATCAATCTGCGCAAACATTCAACAACAACTGGTTCAAATATGTTCTCTCAATGTTTCAAGCTTTATTACAAATGTCACAAAAAGATGTTAATTTTTCACTTCTATTCTTGGATTTTCGTCACAATTAAATACACTGACCATAATCTTCACAAAAGTTATTTACAAAAGTTTAAGCTATTGCCATTATAAATTAAAATCACTTTTATTTAAGTATTAATTATTTAAAAAAATTAAAAGCCTTTGTAATTTGTAATATCAATACATCTAAGTCGGATGTATGACGTTACAACGCATACTTTTACCACGCATGCCTTTACAACGCGGTTTTTACATCGCAAACCTTTACAACGCATAGCGCTTTGGGGCGCTGGATAGTGAAAAGTTTAATTTACTATTCCAACTCCAGTCCCCGTGGACACTAGGGAAGGTGTTGGATAGTAAATTAAACTTATTCCCAATCCTAGAGCGCCCCCCAGCGCAATGCGTTGTAATGGTTTGCGTTGTAATGGTCGCGTTGTAATGGTAGTGCGTTGTAAAAGTTTTGTTGTAAAGGTTGTTCACCATCTAAGTCACGTAAATACAAAACATGTTGCATTACAAATGCTATAGGTGTCACATTTACGAAAGTTATAACTATTGGCATTGTAAATGACAAAGCTATTAATTTAGCTATTTTCAAAACCAACACATAAATAAAAAAAATTGTCATTTACAAGACCAATAGCTCAAACTTTCCTAATGCGAGACCTTTTGCATTGCAAATGCTTGTTTTTATATTTGTCAGTGATTCCTGTTGAGGTTTAATTTTTGTAACAGGCGCCTCATTGCCTAATTGTAACTATTCTCTGACCCTTCTTCAAGGGTCCGAGCAGGGTCAGAGAATAGTTGCAAGTAGGCAACGAGGCGCCAGGAAGCACTTACAGGCTTACAGCAGCAGGTGCCCAAGTTGAAGTTAATTTCTTTGTAACCCTTGTGTAAAAAGTTACAAAAAATTAGCTTCAACTTTTGCACCTGCTGCTGTAACCCTGTAAGTGCTTGGCTGAAAATTTGTCCCCGCTGATTCGCGGATTTTACCGCGATTACGCGAGATTTGCGGATCGTGAAATCGCGGAAAATCCGCAAATTCCGCGAGCGGAACGAATTTTCAGCCCATGCTTACTCAACGGGCTTGCAGAAGGAAAACAGATTTACGGGACAGCACCCACCGGGTGGGAAAGGACTATCCTGTCACTCTGCAAGGAAGGCAAAATGTGTGTTAAGTGAGGAACATACACATGCCCGGATGATCAAGGAGTTCACCAGTCCCAAACGCGAGTTGGAGTGGGTGAGACAAACTGAGTCAGTAAATGAGTCCCAGGACCAAACCGAGACACCCATGTCAGATAGTGTCTTACTGTCTGGTATGCATGATCTGGAACAGAAGGACATTGCTGCCCCCGACCAGAAGAGACAAAAGGAAGTAAAATCACATGCAGATGTTCGGAAGAGAACCAGAACACCGCCCACTCATGAAGGAGATCGAGCATCAATCGAACAAGAGACACCAAGGAAGACAGACTGCTGCTATTGAGCTGAGCCATCAACTGTCACCTCACAAAAGGCAACCACGATCGCGTCAGAATCTGAAAATGAGTGGACAACTCAGAAGATAATTGGAAACCGAAACAAATCTGAGAACAAGAGGATCACACACAATGTCTCGCACTTTCTAAAGTGCACTCCCGCGGTCAAGGATGCTCTTGTCAAGACAGCCGAAAGATCAAACAATGAAGTGTCTCCAACAGACTATACCTTGCTGACGCCTGAGGAGCGGACTGAGTCTAAGCCTGGAACGGAGACGTGTCTATGACCCATGCGGACGGTCCGCAGTCTTGTGCGGCCGGTCAAGGAAATATACACATGTTTGAAGTTCATTTTATTTTGTTAAGAAAGGGGGAGCTGTAATATTGTACGCAGCAGTCTAGTGTTTGGGGTGGAGTTGTGGGAGAAGCAGGAAGGGGAGGAGCAGGGAACCAGAAGGGGAAGTTAGTTAGAGTAGGTACTAGGAGAAGACAAGGTGTATGGAATAAAGCTCTGACCACGATCACCATAGTGTCGGGCTCTTCATTAGCAAGGGCGACACGACAGGGGGGAAGACAGGTTTTTCTTCATGATGCCCTAACACACCCCGAGAGGTGTCATGCTTCATCATTGGGCGGTTGCCCCTCGTCAGGCTGGCCATGCAATGCCTGACAAAACCAGGGCTCTTTCTTGGGGATCAACCTAAGGCGGCATCACCGGATATCGGCTTACGGAAACCCTAAACGTTCACACCTACCTCCAACATGGTACCATCAGGAGTTCTTACCTTTGAGCACGCGGTCCTTAAAGAACTAACAGCGAAACGTCTGGAGTCCAGATTCTGTAATATCACGAATTCTGAATCTACAGCAATCAAAGCACTATCTAATGATGCCACAATAACTATAAAGGAAGCAGACAAAGGGGGGGCATCTTCATCATGGCCACCACAGACTACCGGACGGAATGTCTTTGCCAACTGGCGAACACCTACTACTACACTCCTCTGACCCAAGATCCCACCTCACGTCTGCAGACCAGAATACTATCTGTGGTCACAGCAGCCCTTAATAAAGGGTGGATCACCAAAAACGAGGCAGAATTCCTCAGTAACCAGAACCCCAGGCTACCCTACTTTTACATCTTGCCCAAAATTCACAGGGGGGTAATCTAACCCTTGGGAGACCTATAGTCTTGGGCATAGGGTCAGTCTTAGAACCCTTCTCCAGGTTCTGCGAACATTTTTTCCAACCTTTGGTTCGCAGAACCCCCACCTTTCTCCAACACACTAGGGATTTTCTAAAACTCATTGAAACCACCAATACTGGGGGCCTCCTTCCTGATGTACTACTGGCACTAGATGTGGAGGCCCTCTACACCAACATTCCTCAAATAAACATACTTGAGGTATTTGAGGAAACCCTACAGGGCATGTCTTGCACCTCACCGACCCCCATCACCTTTGTCATGGAGTGTGCCCACATCTCACTCAATGAAACTTTTTTCAGTTTGAGGTCAAACTATTTTACCAAACACAGGGTACATCAATGGGCAGCACTTTTGCCCCAAGTCTGGCATGTCTTCACATGTCAGACTTTGAGGCGAGGAATGTGCCCACGGATTCCAACCCCTTCATGAATAATGATCTCCTCTGTAAACATTATAACGATGATATATTGATATTCTGGAGAGGAGACAGGGACACTATCACAATAAGCTGGAAACAACCACATACAAAAAACCCACTGACAGCCACAGTCCACTCTTGAACCGAAGTTTTCACCCCAAGGCACAGAGGGAGAATTTATCCTATGGGTAATTCCTGCACATTCATAGGGATTTCAGCAACATTGATTATTACAAAAAACAAGCCTCTGAACTAAGTACCAATCTGGTCAAGAGACAGTACCCCCACGAATCGTGAACAATGATCAAAAAAGAGCGCCGAATACCATCCGACTAAATATTTTAGAAACACACACAAAACCTGCAACCGACACCATCACGTGTGTTACCACCTTCACACCCGAATCCAACTTATTACAATGAGTCATTAATAAGCACTGGGGAATTTTGGAAACCAGGGACCTAACCCTCAGGAAACCATGATTCGCCTTCAAAAGGACAGCTCACATCAAGGATTTACTGGTCAACACAAGACCAAAAAATCAAACTTCCAGGGTCCCTAATGTCTTTGGGATCTACCACCCGTCACTGGACATTACGCCTGCAGTCAGTGCGTAGTCTGCCCGTTCACCCAGGCCTCGAAAAGCATTCCACTCACCAACAGCTGTAGGTGGACCCAAAACAAACACATGAGTTGCAGCAAACGGAATTGCATCTATCTAATAACATGCCCCTGCCCACTCCAAAACATAGGGATGACCACACGTGCAGTCAAAACTAGGATCACCCAACATAGGAGCAATTTCTGATGCAAATAAAATAACACCAAAATGTGCGCACAGTTTGTGGAAAAAAATCATTTACCCAATGACATACATTGGACTGTTATTGAGGCTTTCTCCACTATCACCAAGGAGGCCCTCTTCATAAAGGAACAATGCTGGGTGTTCAAACTGGGAGGACACATCAGGGGCCTTAACAATGATATCCCCTGGACAGAACTGAACCACTCGGGTTTCTGGTCATCGCACCTCCATGCCACGATTCTGCACCTGTGCGGCACATTCCGATCGCGGGTGCAGTCATGACGGCCAGGAGCCGTCATAAGCATACGAGCACATTGTGCCATGACGGCTCCCGGCCGTCATCAGCATGCAAGGGGTTAATGCTGGCATCTCACCTAGTCCTTGCCCCCCCCACTGGTAGTGCAACTTGTCCCCTTGCAAGTTTTGCACCATAGTTATCATAGGCGACATCCACCGGAGTCTATTCCCTTCCGTGCCCTCGACGAGTGCTAATTTCCGCTCAATAAAGTTTTTTCAACACAACACCACACCTAAGATGGCCGCCAACCCAATTTATGGTCTAGTGTTACACATAAATACAGTATACATGGAAGAGGCTGTTACAGGCCCTGGAGCTAGGGTAGGAGGGCGGCAGGTTGCTTTTCCACGCCTGTGAGTATATTGACACTGCGGTCCACCGCCCACTCCACCGATAAGCTCAGAACTGCCATTTAAACTATTCTTGATTGCACCGCTTATCCGTTTTAGATTACCGATGCAACATGGTTCTCCAGCCATCCCTGTCAGCTGCTTGACGTTGTGCTAGGGGTGAGTTATGGCAGTGCTCGTGAGTCTGTGTATGATGTTATCATTCTGTACAATATGCTTTCATGGGTACCTTTCCCTTCCCTCCACTCGCGTACCGCCAACTAGTGAGAGCTGCACTAGCATGCACTGTCATTTTAGCTAAATGCTCCTTAATTGCTATCCTTACAATGGTCAGAATGCCGACGGTGCCATTCAGGCACAGTGCCTTGATACCAACCGTACATTTTTACAGCGCCCCGAACAGCGGATTAAAACTGAGCACTCTTGTTTTGACATTTTCACTTACCGAGCGAGCAGCGGTCCACACCTTGCCATCTGTTATAGCTCCTACACTAGCCGTGCATGCCACCACCAGGCCTGTTCAAACCACATTGTTCGTTACGGCAATGGGACGTCTCACCCACACTGGCACTGCTTGAAGCAACTTCATGACCACCCCGCCTCGCACAAACCTCCAGGTGCATACATCCTCATCATACAGGAGTTTTACTTGCTCTAAGTGTGTTTTTAACTTGATCACGGCTCAACTTGCCTCAGAACTAGTAGTTATACTGGATCTTTTTGGTCCATTTTATCTACCAACCATGTTCACCTATCATGTACATTGCCTCTAATGCTACAAGCACCCTTTGTTATTGATATCAGATTTAATGCTTGAGTTGTTGGTACGACTGGTAATACATGCTGTCTTCCAAGACTAATGGTTATTACCCCCTTACCTCCCTCCCCTTTTTGTTCCCTTTACACAGGTATACTTTATTCCCCAGTACATGTCAAATAGGGCATTTCTACCGCCCCTGGTAATTTATACTAATCATCTGAATACCAGGCGGTAGTGTACTAATTTCACTATTTTCTTTAATGGTCCTGAAGAAGTGCCAATTTACCTGTTAGGGGCAAGACCAGGCACGAAACATGTTGACCTTCCACATATGGATCGCCCCCTAGGAACACCATCCTCCATAGAGGGGTACACACTTGGTTTTTAATTAGGCTAGGGCTACCTTTTTATTAAAGTTTGATTTAAGAGGACTGCTCCATACCTATTTTATCCATTTTCAACCTCACTGTGCACTACCCAGCCCACACACGCGCACAAACCTTCCGTCTGCTTCTTCAAAAGATCCCCGACAAAGAGCCCCGGTTTCAGGAGCCCATCAGGCATTGCAGTGCCGGCCTGATGAGGGGCAACCGCCAATGATGAAGCAAGACACCTCTCGGGGTGTGTGGGGGCATCATGTAGAAAGACCTGTCATCCCCCCACGTTCACACAGGAGCTGCACACCTTCTCTAATTTCTAGCTCCAGTTGAGTTGTCACACAGAATAGGAATCCAGTTCAGGTTTTCTAAATCAAGACATGTCATTCCTTCAATCTTTATTTATATAGTACAAATATCACAGCGTATATATAGTGACTTTCTATAAGAAAAATGCCTCATTTTTAAACTGATGCTGCTGGTGTCTAAACACTGAGAGTGCCCATAGGCCTGCTAGCCAGGCCTTAGTGCCATGGCTCTAGTATATGGCACAAGGGGTACCCAGGACTTATACTTTAAAGTTACTATTGTGGACTGCAGCACTTATTGTGCCACCACAAGATTAATAAAGTTAGGCAACACTCCCACCCTGCCACTCCTAGTTGACAGACTCATTTTCCAACTCCTAACTTAATTTTGCTCAAATTGTCATTTTAACTGTAGAAAGGTTAGTAGTCAAGTGGGGAGTACAGGGTTACCCACAGAGAATTCAGATGGGCTAACTTCAGAATGGGACTACTAAATCTGGTACTACAAGATAACAAAATATTGGTGAAAATAAACCGACTTTATGCTCAAGTCAAGTTTAATGTAACTTTACATAATTGCCCCTCTGTTGCCCAGGTTTTCCAAAGACCATTACTGATTGTTTGCCACGAGACAGCTTCAGTCCAGATAGGGGGAGGTGTGAATGATTCTCAGGAAGGAACATAAAGGGTTGGCTATTGGAAGAGGTGCTACCACTCCCTGGCGGGGGGATATGTACCATGTGAGTTGAAAAGGTGATCTTCAAAAGAGAAGCCACCTTTGAAGAGCAAATGGTAAGCAGATTGGCATCAGGGACACAATGTGGGAAATAGTTGCCAAACCAATTTTACCATGGGTGTGTAGACCCCAAATAGCCACATCTGGGCTACCAAGCTCCACACACCGAGACAGGGTTTATGTCACCTTGGAATTGGATACTATATTACATTTTGCGGTAACTAGGTGCCACACTATGGCAGACGTCATCAGACGGTAGGGGGCCTGGTAGCTCATTGGCTAATAGTCAGGAAAGAGGAGGGAAGAGGAAGGAAGAGGACTGAAGAAGGACTGCCATGCTGTTCTCTGGACCTAACCAAGAGTGGTTGCAGCAAAGAATGGACTGCATCTGCTAATCTTTGAGCTAGCAAGGAAAGGACTGTGCCTGTGATGCATGGCTCAAGAAAAAGCTGTCTCAAGCCCCAGACAGAAGAAGTGACTCAAATAGTGAGTTGGCTAAATTCCTGTACAGCACCAGGGGTACAAAAGAAAGAAGTCGCCTTGGCGAGTTGGTAGCCACAATTGCTTGATCAGCACTGACCGCTGACGCTTAGCCTATGAGATTAAGTCTCAAGGGTCAAAAGTAGCACCTGAGTCTGCTGGACCCAGGAGTGCAGTTTTGCCACCCAAGAATGACACTGACCTCAGTTAAAGGGAACTGCTATTGTCATGGCAGCCCCCATCTGACTGTACATGGGTCTCTCAGCCGCCAACAACCAGAGCAGGGAACAGTCCCTAAAACAGGATTTTTAGGCACCCAACAGTTGGACTAGGAAGCATTTCCCAGTGGCCCCCTTGAGGCTCCTAAGGTAGAAGGGCGACTTGGCACCTTCTCTTATGGATATTCTCACTCCTGTGGGATCTAGGAGGGGCCATATAAGGGTGTCTGGTTATAAAAGCAACCCAGCCTTTGTTCCTTGCATGATATACACAACTTACTTTGTGATGTGGATCCAGTCTTCGCGAGCAATTGACTCCAGTTGCAGATTTCTTCAGTAGTGCTCTTTTTCTTCCGTGGATGTCTTCTCTGCATGACTCCATCGGTTCCCAGCACCTGCAGGAAAAAAAGAGAAAAGAACAGTCAACAGACCAGATGACTCATTGATTTGTTCGAACCTATAGGAAAAGGACAGGGGAAAAGTTAAGATAATAGACCTTGAAAAAGTCATTGAATTATGACAAAAACTGTGCAACTAGAGAAAAGAGATTTGGACATTGGTACTAAATAACATAGCTAATTAACAACATAGCCTGACAAAACCAATCATTGTAGCCGCTTGGGAAACTCAAGTGGCAGGAGTGAACTGAAGTGTGGCATTTGAAATCTAAGTTAATAAAACACTCCTGGGAGACATATAAAGCCCAAAACCTGCTTGTGGCAAGTGATTGTTCTTCTGTTATTTAATATAGGGGTAGGAGGGTAGGAACATTGTCAAGGAGTCTTGCTAGGCTCTCACTGACACAACTTGCTCTCTTCTCATTCTAGAGTTTCCCTGTACCACCTGACCTTTATCACCAAGGGCAGAGGGAAAGTGGTAATTTGACTGTAAACTCATTTACACTACACTGAAGATTAATGATTGGGCGGTGGGAAGAAGTGGACTGCTCAAACATGTACTCACCTCATATAATGCATTTCCCTCAGACGGATAACCTGACGACTGACACATCTGCAACCGTCAACCAACTGGAAACCAGTGACCTCTACTCAGAACATGACAAGACAATCTGAATGCCCGAGAGGAAGACATCATGTCTTCTCTCAATCCCATTCACCTTTACCCCTGAGGGACTCACTGAATCTCAAGTGCAAATTACTGTTGGGTCCAGTTAGTCCCCAAGCAGAGTTGGGACCAGCTTCTGTGACACCATTATACCTCTACAAGATGGCATTCCGGAGGAGGAGTGCCCAGACCCATGAAAGCTAGTTTCACAGTTACAGGAGACCAGTGGCAACTGGTTTTTGGCTTGACTTCAACCAGATATGGAGGGACATCAACGTCTGTGGCCCTCCCCATCTATTAAAAACCCACTTACTTGAAACCTTTGTCAGTGCAATTACTGTAGGTACCCAAGTATCTCTGTTGCCATCGATAATGGACTGGTCAGAGACTGAAGAAAGTGGATTCCGTGAAGTGACTCAGTGCACATGTTGCGGATGTGCAGGTTCTTACTTGGTGCCAGTCAGCTGTATTGCATGTAGCTTCTGAATTAAGCATAGTAAGATTTTTCTTTTGAATCTTTACCTTTTACCGAGTAAGGTAAGCCGGAGGTATCATTTATTAAGCTAATAATAAATCACTGCTTTTTATTCAATTCACCAACAAATCACCAACACGCATTGGTAACTGATGCAGTTAGAGGTTACTTTGAAAAATTTAGGAAAGCTATGATCGTTATTCTGCCCACTTTGCGTGACCAACTTCTGCAGGCTTGGCAGGACTGTTACCTTGCAGCCAAAACTGTCTCTAGCCCATAGTCTGTGTGTGAACCGTCATAGACATCAATTGAGTAGTCCTGAAGCAAGAGATACAGGATGTTGAAGATGCTGTAGGATGCTGTGGCTGCTGATTCGGTTGACGGGGGTCTTCTTGAAGTCACCCCTTGGTCAACACCCCTGACCCTTGGTGTGTTATATAGGGGTACTTTTTAGCTTGAACAGTTGAGTGTGACAAAACAGTACACCCCTGACCCTTGGAGTGTTATATAGGGTTACTCTTTTTAACTTGAATAGTTGGGCATGACACAACAGTACACCCCGATCCTTCGTGTATTATATAGTATCAACACCTCAATTTTATTTTTTTGTCAAATTGGTTTTCTTAGAGAGTTCTGGGATTTCTTAACACTGAAGATTTTAAAGAAGTGAAAATATGGACATTTGCCCTCGGACCCCTGGGCGTCAGACCGTCAGTACACACCACCGCTGGGTGTGACATAGAGTGCAAGTTGGAACATTAAGAAAAAGTCAGACTTTAGTGAAATAATGTGTGGCTTGTGTCTGGACACAGAGGGCTGATAGTTGTCAGGTTCTTCCTTTTTCCACACATAGCTTGGCTAGCCTTGTCCACCGAGCCCTTAGTGACTATCAGACTCACTTAGCTCTGCATAATACACGGAGCATCCCCTCTTCTTGGGCCCTAAGAGGTAGGAGGGGAGTTGAGATTTTTGGGACATAGTATTAATTTTGTTTTGTCAACCTCTTTTTCTCTTAGTGTCTTTTAGATTTTTCCCATTGTATGCATTTATTGATGTTGTGGTGCTGTCATATTTTGCAATGTACTGCATGTTTAAATGTAATCTCATGATAGTAAGTCTCTACTTTATGAAATAATAACCAATTGTTTCTAGATCAGACTCTAAGATTTGGTAGTTTATTGCTACAAATCAACTCAAACTCCTCTGAACCAACAATTGCATTCTGTTTCAGTTTGTTACTATTTCATTGCATTCATCTTGTGTTTAGTGTTAAATGTACTTTTACAAATGCATTGATTTTTTGTGGAGCTTGAATACAGTAGATTAGTTTTCGTTATCCCCCCGTGTACACTGTTGCCCAAAATTAGAGTAGAATTTGCAATTATTTAAATAATTTCAAGACAATCAAAAGGTGCATAATCCTTAAAAGAAATGTCTTGATCCATCATGGAGACTCCCCTAGGGGTCATGCAAGCGAAGCTCCCGAAACAGGCTTGGAGACTAGAGAGACACTGCCGGGAGTCACACAACCATAATGAAGCCCACACATTTACCTGACCTGAGGGGGGAACATTCGATACTAACATCATATAAAACATCAAAACTTACAATCAGGCCAGAAATATGGGCCAAGTAAGAGATAAGAAAATAGCCCTGCTAAAACTATGGGCTGACCTCAGGGTGGCCCCATCTCACAACATGTAAAACCCCAGAGCTAGGACCATCAGGAAGGAAGACTCCAATTCCTCCAAATCCTGCCAACACAGGAGAAAGGTAGGGAGTGCACACCAAGGAATGCCCTGGTACTTAAAGACACACTCACCCCACTGACAGCCCAGGAAGACCCTGAGGAGGCGCACTTGGTCACAGTGCTAATAAGTGAGACACAATACCACTTCCTGGTGGACACAGGGGCAGCTAGGTCATGCTTACTAGAATAAGCAGTGCCTAAAGCAAAGACCACCATCAAAGTGCAGGGAACCTTGGGTTCTGTGTCCAAGGGCCCCCTACAAAACCCCTTGAACTGGAAGCAAGAGGGAATAGATTTAGGGAACAACTGCTGTAACATTGATCGTCCCGGACTAATATATTGGGATGTGATACATTGTCCAAACTATGGATGTCCATCTAGTTCACTGAAGATGGAACTGTAGCTTTTTACTTCCCTGCAGCCTCCCCTCTAGGGTACAAGCTAGCAGCATCCTCCTACGCCACCAGCATGCCATCCAGGGTGATCCCAGGCCGTTGAGCCCCTGTTAAGAGGATAGTCCTAACTACATGAGAAACCTCTTAGAATTGTATGAACTAGCGCGGCAGCGGACTGGCAGCACACACCATCTCCTGGTAGAAATGCCCAAAAGAGTAGCAGGTAGGGTGCATGAGGAACCAGAGACCTACGATTGTGACACCTACAAACCCACTACATGCCCGAGGATGAATGGGAAACCACCCAAAGTGTATAGGGGCAATGAGGGTAGGAACAGGACCATGCAAACCCTCTGGCCTACTCAGTGCAGCCTCTGTCACCACCCTAGCAACTCCTCAAGGGAGGAAGTGATACAAGTAAGGCAACACCATGACAAGGGGTGCATTGCTCGCACTGGGACCCCCTATCTTCACCAAGCACAGCGCCCAGGCGAATGACCGCAGTAAGAAATACAGTATGCCAGACTGGCATATTACTATCCCACGGAAAAGTCCTTGTCTGCCATATGGGAAAATTACCTGGGCCTAGAATGTATAGGCTATCAGACTATTTCCCCAAGTCAGGACCTCCTTGGAGTAACCTACAAAAGGGTGAGAGCTCCCTCAATGGGGCAGCAGCGACCACAGACCTACATAGGTTGCCCAGCTGGGCGAGGACTTAGCCAAAGAACCCCAGAGGGACCCAACTGAGTGCCCACAGCAGAAAGTTAAAAGGCTGGCCAAGTCCGAATGCTCAAGAATGCCAATATTAGCATGGAAGAAACCACAGGGATGACTATTGACACCTAAAATTGTACCATGAACAGAAAAGAATATTGCCAAGGTAGTTACCACAGAATTCACCTACCACAACGATGGGACGTACGAGTCATCTGAGACAAGCTCACCTTATTGTAAGTGTGACTACAGGGATCCGTCCTTGCTCTCCCGCCAGTTCAAGATTTTTTATCAATGAAACTCGGAATGACTCTCAGAGTAAGTTACGAAATCTAATTGACCTGAGCATTCACTCAGACTGTGACTTCGCTCTACTCCACAAGGTAAGAGCAGGGAGGGTGTACTAGGGATCTATTCTTAGAGTCCTGATAAAAGCCGGGGACAATGCAAAAGCCGGCTGAAACATGTTGACAGTTTGCAGAGTGGAGGATTAGTGGGTGCATTATAGCCCAATATACCACCATCCACAGGGATCTTCAAAACCGTTTTAATATAACCAGGGAGTCCACCAATTAAGGGGAATCTGGAGATCCCTGTTTTAGTTTTAACATTATCTTCCCTGCACCTTTTTTCTTTATTGATCCAGCATAAATTTTCTTTATGTTTGTCTCGTCTCCCCCTCCCTATTGCTCCACCTCTGACGTTGGCTTGTGCAGAGGTGAGCTAGTAGCCCTATGATGAAGCATGCCACAGATTTCTGTGGGTGAGGGCAGTTTTAACAACATGTTGTCTTGCCAACTTACCTCTGCATTGTAGCGACTTACTCAGGTTATCCCCATTTCTATGTGTGTGCATAGCTGTGTAATAGGAGGTCGGAGTGGGGCTTTTCCTCCTACCCCTCCTCTGCTGTGTGCGTGAAGTGTCCACAGAATACCTACCCACTGAACACACCCTGGAATAAGCAAACATGCATTGAATCCAATAACTCAGTATGACACCCACTCCAGACTCATTCAAGAAAGCTCACTTGAACAATATGGACTAGCGACTCAGCAGTGGGAAAGACTCAAGCATTTACTTACACACAAGAATACCTCAGGGCGGCAGTAGTATGTCAACCTGGAATCCACGTTAGAGTTCGCCATCCGGATGCTTGCCGGGACCCGGGGCCCCACTGCTATTAGCCCCCCTGGGTAAGGGCAGTCTGATGTGGGAGCGGGGCAGGCTCCCTCAGATGGTGCACAGAAGCAGGCACAAAGATCCCTTCGCCCAAGTCACTTGGGCATTCCGCCAATCAAAAGAATTTCATTCTTTAAAATCCGTTTCAGGCCTCCTCCAAATGGAGCCCCTCCTAGAGTTGCAAAACGAGGCGGATGCTCCAGTGACAGAAGCCAGGAGTCCCATGCAAATGGGAAGAATAGGGTTGAAATTACCACAGAACTTGTCACACGCTGCAGTGAGTTTTTGACCTTTGTATTAAATCTATCTTATTATCTAATAGACTGCGCAAACATTTGCAACAAATCGAACAGCCGTTTCTATTTCACCTACACACAGTAAGCCCCGCGACAAATCTGACACCCTTGGTGGGCTGAACATTCCTCCTCCTCTCACAGATTCCTACATACATCCAAAAGGTCTGCTCATCTGGATTATTTCCCCCAAAGCAACAGGAGTAGCGTCTGAAGATTCCCAGATTTCGGAAAGAGGGTCTCCATTGATGACCTTCACCGCATGCACACCAGTTGCAGGGGTAGGCTCATTAACTGTGCCCCGTTGGTCCAATGATATTCATAGGGTCTCATGGAACATCGTCCATGGAAACAAGAGTCCCTGTCCCAGTCATGGTTGCATCCAGGTCAGAGGAGCCACAAAATGTTTTCCCAGTAATCACATGACCTGAGTCCATAGCAAAATCCATCTAATTCATTAATGCCACCTCCATCAGGCCGATCACATAAAGGCCCAATGAGACACCTGACTCTTTCTGACAAAACACTGCAAACAAACACAGTTCCAGATATTTCCCTGCTGGTCCCTATGGGGGTCAGCACACGACTTTCCAACCACATCCGGTATACTTTGTGAAAATTAGCAACGTCCACAAACAGAAGTAAACGAACACAGGGACCCACACAAATTAACCTAAAACAACCCAAAGATTCATGATCCTTCCAGAAGAAGGACATATACCAATAACTCAGCCTAATTAGAGGAAATACATTTTTTCATGCTACGTGCCGAGGCCCAAGGGATGCCCACATTTCAACAGAAACATTAAACTAAAATCCAAACACCCACTTCCCATCACAATTACACATGCAGGTCACAAGGACTAAAAGACACCACTGTCCACATCAGAGTGGCACACCTTTGAATGAAGAAGCCCACAGGAAAGAGTACTGTACCCACTGCATCTAGGAGAGCGAGCAACCCAAAATACAAAAAGTATTAATACAGTCTAACACTCACTATTCCCCTAAAATTCTAGCACCTCTTAAAACAGTTTACAAATACAGTTTAAAACTCATCCTCTTCCTAAAACCTTAGCACTTCCTTTTCAGTAACCCATCAGGAAAATTTTGCTCACAGCAAAACCATTGAGCACCAGAGGAAAAACGTATATGAAGGCATTTTTCAGACAACTGCCTAACAATATTTTTTTCCTAAGTAAACTACAAACTACAGATCCTATCTTACAAGTCCGTGATCAAGCTTAAAGTACACCAACACTGCTGTGGCCCATCAGTCCTTCAACCAAAGCTTTCAAAAAGACTTCCTTTCAGAAGGCCAGTTACTCAAAAAATACAAGATACATTGGCTTTTTGCAAAAAACCCTTGAAAGACAATGTTTGCACTGCACCGATACAAGACGCCTCTGGGTACCCAAATGATAGACACCTTACCTGAAGACAACCCTACAGTCTACAATTGCTTTTTAATGTATTAATTTTTGTATTTCTGTACACGCTCTACTTAGCCAGGGTGCTCTTTAGCCCCTCTGGAGCTAGACATATGCTTAATCTCATGAACTCTACTTCTATATTCTTACAACGCATGTGCAGATACCTCTCTTACCTCATATACACTAGCATAGGCACACAAACTATGAACAGGCCATGTTATATATGTTCACTGATACCCCATACCGTAGGTACAGACAGGCTTTACTTTGCCCAGGAGATAGCCCCTGAAAGACCCAAATGTCTCGTCCATCTGCACCTGTGTAGGATCAGGGCGAAGATCCAACCCCGAAGAGTAGAACCCCATAGTGCACTGGTAAACATCACCAAGTATTAGGCCAACCCCACTGCACTGTTTCGCTTCATCGATCCTAGCGACATCCAATCCAAGGTAGGATGTGCAGAAGGGGAACAATCGGGGAGGACACTGTTTGGCCATGGGACTTCATAGAAAATAGATTCCTGGAAGTAGCAAGACCACCTCACCAGTGCACAAATAAATCCACTTCCTCCTCTGTCTGCAGTCCCTGTATGGCACTTAACATCTTTGGGGCCACCTTCTTTAATGACAAGTGGACCCTGAGCATGGAATTCCAGTGCAGGACAGCTCATCTCAATCAAACAGGGGGAAATGAGTCCCATGGGTGGGGATCCAACGCTAGAAAAGACACCCCATGCCAGGGAATCTGGGATACTGAGACTAATAGGTACACATGGATGGAGGGGAATGGCCAACCCCTAATTGTATGGAACCTTACACTGTGGTCTTTATGTTTCAAGGCAAAGATATCATACCGTTGGGCAATAATAAGAACCGTGGCTTGATACTTTATATACCGGACTTGCACCTCCTAGTTGAAGGACTTTTACTGGCAATGCTGCAACCTTGCCTATACCCAGCTCATCCCCGGATGGTTGGTTCTCAGCCCCCTCATGATCAATCATACCCCCAATTAGTGCCTAATTTCAGTCTGTGGTTTCCGGTACAACACTGGCACAGGCACCTAATTGCCGGTACCTGCACTTTCACTTAATTGCCAGAACCAGCCCTTGCTGGTGCTGTTTGTGCTATTTTAAGATGAGCAAAACCAAAATTTGGTTTGTTAATTCAACATATATTAAAAACAACTAACACCTGCCACTCAAGCAATAGCTAATTTGAACAACATCTGTGTCCTTATCAGATAAACAAAATTGTTAATTATGACTCAGATGCTTTTTCAAGATGGCAGAAATTACTTTATTTTACCTCATGAGATGTATATAATACCCGTCAAAACTTTGTACACCGAGAGCCTTTCTTCTGACTTGTTCTGTCAAGACTCTCCTGGCCACTGTGTTCAATTTAACCAGCTTACTCCTGTTTTGCCAAACGCCTCATGTCTTCATATTTCTTTAAGGTAAATTCATAGCTAAGCAACAAAAGTACTAACAATGCAACTTTCTAATATAATACACTTCTCTAATAAAACTCATGATGGCAAACCCAACTTCTGGAATCTCAAGATTATTTACAATTCTAAAACCTTCCCAATATGAATTAAAAGAGCGGGTACTCGATACAGGTACTAACAGTTTTGTTCTCAAAGATTTATAAAGTACACAGAAAAGTAAAAAGTGCAAGATGCCTTGTCTAGAAGTTCTGCGCCACAGAAATGGGGGGATGTTATAACACCCTTCACCTTGAACTGGGAATGTCACTAGAAAGGGTACTGTACTCAGTCGGGCCCTAGTTATATAAAATCTATATTGAACATTTTCAGTGAAAGACAGATAAGGTTTCATCTCTCGATCAAAAGCAACAACTTTGAGATTTACCAAGGAGACGGACTGAGAAGATTTACACTCATGCTTAAATTGGGACTGTTCATAATTAGCAGACTTGATTAGGCTTTTAGCTGTACATAGAATTTGGCTGGTTCTTCATAAAACTCACTGAACTCCATCTATATACCCAAGCCAAATAATGATATCAGCATTATCCAGAGCCAGGCAATCCCGGATGATGTGTCTGGAAAATGTCTGGAAAATCCGAGCTCTGGTGTTAGATATATTTGTATTCACAAGAGCAGAGTGCCAGATCTCCACAATCTTCCAAATATTTTAGGCCCACCTCCAGATGACAAAAATCGCTTTGAGCTCTCTGGGGTACCATCAAGAGGCTGTGGAGGAAGCCATTTTTTAAGTTTGGAGTCTGAAACAGCCAGGAAAACCCCCACACTCCAGCTCCATAAGTTGCAATAGACAGATATTTAGCATTAAAAAGAGCTAAAAGTTCCTTCACAGGGCTGTGGCCCAATTTTACTGCATATAATAACATTGCATCTGCGGCTGTGTTAGTTTGTTGAGCCCTTAGCACCAACCATGGATCTCAACTTAATTGTAAATTAATAAGACAAAGATAAAAACACATCAGGGACATTCTCTACCCTGTTCCCCTAGATGTGGAAGGTCTTAGGATTAGTTCTTTTTTGCCCACATACCTTTAAAAAAGACTCACAATGGTTCACTTTCAAACTAGGGAAGACATGAAATCAACTTCAAGGGCTTTATACAGACTACTGGCTGTCCTCACTAGAATGACAGCATCAGCTGCAAAGAGAAGCAAGGTAATATAATGATTGACCACTCTTGGAAAATCCAACTTCTTTTGTAGTAAATGGGCTTCTAGGCCTTTTATGCAAAAAAGTAATATAAATGGAGCTAAAATACATCCCTGGCTATCACCCTCAGTCAAGGCTATAGATGGCGTGCACGCGCCACGGGGACCATACCAGATCTTAAATGTGGTGTTCCAATGTAGTCTTATGAGGAGAGTAACTAGGGGTTCTTTTATCCCCCATCATGTCCCAGAATTTGGCACTGTTGGCAGTGTTGAACGCATTCAACATGTCCATGAACGCTAGATGTAAAGAGCCTTTCATGGACTTGCCATATTTACCAATAAGGAGTGACATATTTAGACGCTGATAAACCATGCCCACGCCATGTCTGAAGCCATATTGGACCTCCAAGAGAACATTGTTTGTGGTGGCCCTCCCTTCAAGGCATGCTAAAAGGACCCTTCACAAACTTTTAGCTGTACAATCTATTGGGGAAATTGGTCTATAGCATGCCAGGTTGGCTCTGTCCCCTTTTATACAAATTGGCACCACAGTAGCTACTTTCCAAGATGGACAAATTGGGCCAATAATGATAGCTCTAAAAATATTGGTGAGCAATGGAGCTTTTCTTTGAACTGGTCCAATGGGACCCCGTCTAGACCTGAGGCTGTCCTGCATTTGCCTTGCCTAATAGTAAACTGGACATCCATGACTGAGATAAACTGACTTAATTGGAAAGCTGAATGTCTTCCATTTCCTGTAATTGGTTCCTCCTCTTATGGTGCAACCTTTTTATTGGAGGGGTTAAAATTAGAGAGACATATGTTGACCATGATATTTCAGAAATTGAACAATCTATTGGATGGTGGAACCTCTGAAAACATTGACTGGTTCTCCTAGAATTTTCTCATATCCCTAGAACAACTTGCAGCCAGCAAAGCCTCCCATGCTTTAGTTCTCAGCTCAGCCTTTCTGTAGGAAGGTGGCTACCTGACTATGGTTACCCCAGATTTTTTGCCTTGTGATTAGCTGGTTTTCGACTTAGTTTGCCTGGTTCCCTGCTAATCAGGGCCCCAGGCTATCTGCTTTCTCTGTAAAATGGATTCCATGTACCCTAGGTGCATAACTAGATTGGCTTGGGTCACCTTATCAGCCCTGTACAGAGCACTATAGGTGGCCAGGGCATAGGTGCATCCAAGGCCTACCAGGGGCTGCAGCATAACTTTTGCCACCCCTGCGCGCTATCTAAAATTGACACAACTGGCTGATCACTCAGCTGGGGCAAGGTGGTGTAAACACCCCTTGCTTAGATATAGTATGCCTATATTAAAACTATCTGGACACATATAAACCTATAAGTCACTCCTATGGCAGGCCTTAACAATCCTGGAGGCAGAGTGCTTGGTTTTATGTGAGATGGTGCTCTAGCATGAGCTGAGCCTGTCTGCAGCTGTCGGGACCAATTCCCCAAGCTGTTCCGGGATAATGCAATACCATATACTATTAAGTGCATTATAATCCTCGCGGTTATATGTTAACTTTGGTTTGGCTTTATCAAAACATGTCGTGTAAGGTGTCATACGATTTGGAATACTACCCCCTCGCCAGTCCTGGCGATGGGGATAGCATTCCACCCCTCTAGAGGAGACGACATGTTACTTTGCTAAAACGCGGTTGATTTTAAAAGAGCCTCAGATCCACAAAATGGATGCTTCTGCCACAGACACAAGTCTGACCTCCTGCTGCCAACCGAAACTCAGCAGAGGAGGCCTGTACAAAGGCTTTCCTGTCACAGGGAGGTGTTACACCACCCCAGATAGGAGATAGTGGATTGTAGCAGGGAGGTTTGAAAGAAACAAGACACTGCCTGGGGAGCACAAGGCTGCCCCTTGCATAATCCGGCCAAACCGGTTCTGGGGCACACCAGCCCCAGTCCCAGCGTGGCCTAGATCAAAGGGAAAGGGGTGTAATCACCCCCTTCCTGGGTCCCACCCATAGGAGGGGACCTAGCAGGTAATCCAGCCCCTTAGAATGGTATAAGAATGGGAGCAGTGCCAACGCACTTAAATTATCCTGATGAAACATTTGAAACAAAACTCTGGACCCTTCGACATCCTACTCGACGTAGAAGACTGAAGAATCTCCCTTGTGGTCAAGGAGTGACCACCCTGTGCAAACAGGCACCATCCAGCACCTCGAAGTCTGCTTTGTTGCAGTTCCCGCCAGAACTCGAGCAACAGAGATCAACGAGATCAAGCGTGCCTGCCTTCCTACAGCCCGATCCACAGTCCCTGCAGAGCTGAGACCCGTGGAGGTGACCGGAAGCATGGGGCATGCCATCTTGAAAAGACCACGAGACGCTGACCATGCAGCCCACGAGTGACCCTCAAAGCTGTACACTGGGGTTTGAGAAGCCCCAGCCCTGAGCCACTCTTGCACCGAAGCTCACCCCTCTACACTCGATGAGTGCTGCGTGGGGCCCTTCTGCTTTCTTTGGCTCAACGCGTTGGCCCGGTCACTTGCCAGCTGGCTTGTGGCCCCTGTGCCGGCAAAACTTGAAATACGACTTGTGATTCTGGTTACTATAGACTTTGACCCGTTCCTCTGAAAAGGAGCACCCGCTCGGACCCTCCTGGTCTGAGTGAGAAGCAATATTCCAATCCCGCCTGGATTGCTCTTGCCAAGTGTTGTTTGCTCCGATCTTGAAGCTGACCGCGCCGATGGTGAGAACCTGAAGGGGACAGCTTGTGACCCGCTCCCGGATGTCGCAGATGCCCCAGAGCCCAAGTGGCAGCAGAGAGAAGCTCCTCAACAACCACCTGATTGCCCCCGACATTGCCTGGTTCCGTCCTGGTTCCACCCTGGTCACTTCTGAGTGACCCAGACTCTGTCCCCTCTGCTTTCAGGTACTCTACAACTCTGATCCACCCTTGGATCACACCGGACACTTCTCCTTCACATTGCCTGCAGCATCTTCAGCTTCAAGCACTTACAACCTGCGTGACGAAACCCGACGCCACTTCGACCCTATGCACCTGCTTCCTGTGGGTGAGGTAACTCTGCAACGCCGGTGTTCCCACACTGGTACACACCTCTAGGGTCTGTGTCTAAAGTTTTGTCCTTCTAGGTTCAGCGGAAGTATCCTTAAACTCTATTTGTGTAACTTTTACGCACCATTGACTTTGCATTGGTGCATGCGTGTGCTATAAGCGCTGCACCCGAATCCCGCGGGCTTTTCCCGACTTCAGCATTGCTTGTCCCGACTGCTCCCAGCGATTCCCAAGGCCCTAGGCCTAACCACTGTTCGATTGGTATCTCTTATACCACTTTCTTAATATATGGTTTGAGTGGCCACCCGCCCTCATCCATAATTGTGCAACTTTCATATGTTATACTGTGCTTTTGTTTAAACGCTTGTGCCCCTTTGCTCATAAAGAGTACTGGGGATTATTTTAGTAATAAACACATATATTTTTATAATATATACTTGTGTGGTGTCCTTTCATTTGATATTACAGGATTGTGATTGGTAAAACAGCTCGCTTAACACGACCTCTTGAGTTTAGCCTTTAAGGCTGCTTAGTCCATGCTAACACTAGGATAGCTTGTCTATAAGGTTGACTTACAACCAGACACCATAAGGGATTGTTTGGACTGATACAAGGTGGTTCCAGAATTGGAAACATCATATATCAGGCCAACTTATCACACTTTCTAACTTTAATTATAATCTTATAATCCTTATGGACAGCAGCAAATGCTTCCCAGCTGTTTTAGGAGGCCTTTAGTGGCGATTTTAGTTGCCTTTCTACGTTCAAATAGGTACCTTGGAGTAGATGACCTGTCTGTGGTGTGTGAAGTTGTTAAAGCATTGGAGATAACAGTGCATAGACTCTCAAAGTCCTGGACTAAACACTCTGGGGAGATCTCATCTGAAAGGCACCTCTTTACAAGTTCATAATTTTCAACCACAATCTTTCCCTGGAAAATCTTCAGGTCTACCCGGTCCACTTTTATTCTACACCCTATATTTCTATCAAAGGCAATGGGATAGGATATGAGCTAAGAATCACCTAAGAGACAATCTAACTTTACCAAAGGTGCTAAAGGATTATGGTCAGTGGAAGAGTGGGGAATTTCTTTAAAATCAGATACCAGATTACTAGAGTCTCTGTCTGTTATCAACAAATATATTGCACTAGAGTTAGTACCTCCTGTAAAAGTAGTGAGTTGGTTAGGCGTATCAGTCGCACAATCAGTTAAATAAACAAAATCACTTGTGATCAAGATGCTATTGAGTGCATTCCCATAAGGAGCGACCCGTGACCCTGGTTACAGGCAGTTCACTCCCCTCCATGCACAGCTCCACCTGAGTGAGCCCATTTTTCACCCCCGCTGTTGCTGCGAGATCGAGCTAGACCTCTGCCTTTGATCTGCCCCTTCTGCTACTTTCTCACTTTTTCACCTGCTGCACTTCTTTTCTTTTTAACCCTATTACTCTATAACTTTCCTACTTTCACTGTATTCTCTCTACTTTCTCACAGCCCCCTCTGGGACTCTCCCTGATTCAATTTTGGCATCTTGCCACTTCCCCTTCCCACTGCTGCATCTCCTGTAGCCCCGCCACCCTCGCTCACCCATTCGTTCCAGCACCCGCCTCCCAGCTGCTCCTCCCTCCCACCTCCCCTTCTTATGTGTGGTTGCACCACTGGCGTGCCAGGGGAATGCCTAAGGCAATCCCATCTGTGTCCGTCTGTGCCTGGACCGTGCCCAGCGCCAAACCCCTAGCCCCCACAAGAGCCACAACACCCGACGCTGCTACGACTCCAACCTACTCCACGGACTCAACCCCTGCCGAAAAAAACACTGCTTCCAGGCCACCCCAGAGGTCACCCACGGACCTTTCACCTGCCAAAACTGCAGCTTCACCAGCCAGCGAAGGCCTGTTCGTTCTGCTCCTCCTACCAGGGCAGACCACAACCATCTCAGATGCATACTAATCAACACCCACTCCGTCAACAAAAACACCATTGAACTCTGGGACCTTCTCGACTCATCCTCCCCGGACGTCGCATTTCTGTCGAAGACCTGGCTGAACCCCTCATCAGCACCTGACATTGCCATAGCCATCCCGGATGGCTACAAGATAATTCGCAGTGACCGCATCAACAGACCGAGAGGAGGAATCGCCATCGTCCACAAGAATACCCTCAGAATCTCGACCAGCACCGAAGTCACCCTCAGCACTGCCGAACACTTTCACTTCCAGATCCACATCGATCCCAACACCACCCTCAGAGGAACCCTCGTTTACAGACCCCCTCCCAGACCCAGGCCACAATTCAGCGACTCCTCCACTGACATCGTCAGCTCGCACTCCCTGGCCTCCACAGACTACATCCTCCTCGGAGACCTGAACTTCCACCTCTAGAATGCCAACAACAGCAACTCCACCACCCTACTTAACTACCTCGCTAACCTCTGACTCAAACAGCTCATCACAACACCCACCCATGCTGCACCCCATCGTTTCCGCCATCAATCCCATCACCTTCAGCCACACCACCGAACTCCACTGGACAGACCACAGCTGCATCCACTCCTCCTTCAAGAAAAACACCACACACAAGCACCAGCAATGAATCCCCCACTGCAGCTGGAACAAGGTCACCGAAGACCAGCTAATCACCACCCTCGCTCAAGACCCACCAGCCGACCACACTGACGACGACACTGCCACCTGTAATCTTAGGCAATGGATTGACAACTGCGCCAACACTCTCGGCCCGATCAAGAAATACTCAAACAGACGCACCAACAGAAGGGCCATCTGGTTCACCACCGTCCTCAAGGCATCCAAGCAGACCAGCCGAAGACTCGAGAAGAAGTGGCACCATGAACAAACACCAGACAACCATGCAGTCCTCAAGAATGCCAGCCGCAGGCACATCCAACTCATCCGAACCCCCAAAAGGACCACTTTCAAGGAACGCATCGACAACAACGCACACAACAGCAAAGAGATCTTCAACATCATGAAGGAACTCATCAACCCCAGCTCCAGCTCTAACAACATCCTGCTGTCACAAGACCTCTGCGACTCTCTAGCCACCTTCTTCCACCACAAGATCACAGACATCCACAACAGCTTCAACACTCAGACCCACCCGACCACCACTGACACCCCAGACTTACCGCCCCCAAGCCACACCAGCCTCCTGCTCTCCTAGAACCTCGTCAACGACAAAGACACCATCAAAACCATGAACACCATCTACTCCGGCTCACCGTCAGACCCCTGCCCTCACCACATCTTCAACAAAGAAACCTCCATCATCGTATCCCAACTCCGGAAGCTTTTCAGCAGCCCCTTCGAGACGGCCATCTTCCCAGAGGGTTTGAAACATGCAGAGATCAACGCCCTACTCAAGAAACCCAAGGCAGACCCAAAGGACCTCAAGAACTTCTGGCCCATCTCCCTGCTCCCGTTCCCGGCAAAAGTCATTGAGAAGATCCTCAACAAACAACTGACCCACTTCCTCAAAGAGAACAACACCCTGGACTTGTCCCAATCTGGATTCTGCAGCAACCACAGCACCGAAACCTCCCTCATCGCCGCCACTGACAACATCAGGACCATGCTGGACAATGGCGAAACTAGACCTCTTGGCCACCTTCGAGAGCGTCTGCCACCACACCCCGCGCACACGCCTCCACAACACAGGGACCCACAACAAAGCCCTGGACTGGATCACCTCAACATCATCTCATACGCTGACGACACAAGCTGATCTTCTCCTTCACCAAGTACCCCGCCACCGCCAATACCAACTTCCATGAAGGAATGAAGGCCATCGCCGAATGGATGAAGAACAGTCGCCTGAAACTGAACTCAGACGAGACGGAAGTCCTTATCCTCAGATCCACCCCCTCTGCCTGGGACAACTCTTGGTGGCCGGCCTCGCTGGGAGCTGCGCTGACACTCACCGACCACGCACGCAACCCGGGGTTCATCCTGGACTCATCACTGTCAATTACCTAGCAAGCCAACGCTGTCTCCTCCTCCTGCTTCAACACCCTCCACATGCTTCGCAAGATCTACAGATGGATCCCCACCGGAACCAGAAGGATGGTCACCCAGGCCTCGTCACCAGCAGTTTGGACTACGGCAACGCTGTCTACGTGGGAACCATGGCCAAACTCCAGAAAATAATTCAACGCATACAGAACCTCTCTGCACGCCTCATCCTCGACATCCCCCACCACAGCCACATCACTGCCCACCCGAGGGACCTGCACTAGCTCCCCATCAACAAGAGTATCACCTTGAAGCTCCTCACCCACGCTCACAAAGTACACTACGACACCGGACCAATATCCCTCAACAAACAACTCACCTTCTACACTCCCAACTGCCAGCTTTGGTTCACTGACCGCACCCTCGCCAACGTTCCACGCATCCACCGAACAACCAACGGTGGCAGATCTTTCTCCCACCTCACCACCAAGACATGGAAGAACCTCCCCATCCACCTGTGACAGACCCAGGATCTGTTGACCTTCAGGAGACTTCTCAAGTCCTGGCTGTTCAAGCAGTAGCGACTACACCCCTTAGCACCTTGAGACCCTCGTGAGTGAGTAGTGAGCTCTACAAATGATTGATTGATTGGCTGATTAAAGTGTGTTAAAACTGGCCCTCCTTATTTTCAATGCCAAACATCCTCGAAATATTGAACTGAGATGTTTGACAATTAAAATCAGCTACCCAGAGAGTACAAAATGGTTTACCAATGTTATTGACCTTCATATTTGCCTCATCTAACATAGCAGCAACATTGCTGTTTTGTTGATTAAAAAGACTGTGAAAAAATTATGATTGATATGTCAATATTATCCACTCCTGACAGCAGCAACAATTAACAACAAGGGGAGGAAACTAATAGTTTCACTTTTATCTTGGTACATTTAACTGAGATTTAGATAGTCACTCCACCCATTGCGCTGCCTGAGGCAATGGGAACAGCAGGGTTACTGTACAATAGAAAAACATTTATAATGAAGTCCTCCAAAGCTCAAGTCTCTTATGGACAAATCAATTCAAAATTAGTGGGAAATCACAGTGAATCTTCATTTGTTAATTTTGAGTGGATCTAGGCTAAATTCCATGGCAATAAATAGAAAGTGTGACCTGAGTCGACTTGTCCAGGGGAATTAATCCCATTATGGCTTTGTACCCCTGAGTGATCAGTGACTCCTGTCCTAATCATAGATGGGACAATGTATATGTTGTGGCATAGAGTCTGTCTGGCTACACACCTGTGGGCATCAATCATTTTCTTCCAAGCTGGTTAACACTGAAAAAAGTTTAGTAAGATTTAATGGGGGGGCTGTGACAGAGCCATGATATTAGGCCGGTTTTCATGGTTTACCAAATGCTTCCTGTTCAGACCATGTGGAGTCTGTAAAAATAACCTAGAGGAAGAGCTCTAATTGTAAAGAGAGAATTTGCTAATTTGTTTAGTGCTAAAAGTAAATTCCTCACCCACCAAGGAGATCTAAAATGTATAATTTCACAATCTCCCATCAAAGTGTTTGGACCATGGCATATTCCTGACACTTTTCTCTCTGTTAGCATGTTGTGGAAAAGATCATTTGCCACACATGCATTTGACTTTGACCTAGGCATAGTCTAATGTTTCAAGTCGTCCTTTATTTCCTCCTTCCCCACTCCTAGAATTAGAACAATGTCCAGAATAATCACATACGGTGTTGATTCAGGTTTTAATGACGGAGCTGCTGGTGTGAGGAAGTATGTTTAATTCTGTAATTCTTTAGACATGTTGATCCACCCAACCGATCAAGGGGGGCTCTCTTTCTAGCCAGTAGCTCATCCTTCCACTTTGATATTAGCATATTTCTGACTTTGACAAAGGGTGTGGGTAACTGTCGATACAGCAGGGTGGCACAGAACAGAGGCAAAGGAAGACTGGTAGGATGATACACCAGGCATAGAGATTGTCAAAGAGCATGTGGACAACTGATTTTCATTCAAAAGAGATTTCACAGGTGGCACTGTGAGCATTTGGCACAAAGAGGTACATCTTTCTTCCCTCCCACTTCCATTTTTGCTGTCAAATCCTCCCTTAAAGATCTTAACAATCAATCCAATTTGTTACATAACACTTCATTATGGGTCTTTAACAGGGAAAATAATGGCACCTCTAAGCTACTTCTAAAGCTATTGTTTCGTATATCATTCGGCAATTGCCTTAGATTTATGCTGAAGATTCCTCTTAGGTGGCAGCTGCTTACTACTTCTGCTCTATTTTGCCGGGGTGAGTCCAAAAGAAATACAGGATCTAGAGGAAGTTTTATATTAGCAGTTGGACCCCTAACCTCTTTCCCCCCACTGGATGCATAGTAAGGAGTTGTCTCCACTCACATGAGAGTCCATATTTTCCTCCAGTGGTTGAGTATATAACCTTACTCAGAGCCCAATCTGAGTTAAAGCTACAAGCCAATAATTCACTGGCCAAATGAAGTGGATTATTACATTCAGCTTGTATTCATGGTTGTAGGGATAGTTGTGGTGCAGTAACTAAAGTCACAGATTGCTGTCTAACATCATCAATTTTTCCCTCTTTTGACCCATTTCCGAGGTAAGGGACCCCATAACTAATGTCAGGTTGTTTGTGATAGAGAGGGTATTTGTTGGAGATGATCAACTGGCCTTTATGCTATTGTTCCCCTGTATTTTCCATTTCCAAATGGAAAAGACATTAAATGTACAACAGGACATTTTTAGTAACTCCTTCACTTCTACAAGACAGCAATCCTCAGAAGGTAGGTCTTACTGCAGTAGATCTACGTTAAGATAGGTGAACAAGGGGTGGACAAGCCTCAATTGGCTGTGGATGGGTGCAAAAGGGCCCACCCTTGGCTCAAGCTTTGCCGGGGTTTGACCTGTGCATGTCCTGCGTCATAGCAAGTCTCTGAGCGATTTATAGTGGATGAAGTGGCAGCAGTGGGAAAGCAGCTGGATCGAGCCCCTTCTCCTTGGGCGAGTGTAGCCTGGGGTATGGAGACCCCTTCAGGCAACAAACACAGCATACAGCACCCCTTCCCCATTGGGGGAAAGTTTTAAAACCATTTATAGTGTGTGAAGCTGTGGCAGCAGGTAAGCAGCTGGATCTAGCCCCTCTTCCTTGGGCTAGTGCAGTCTGGAGTATGGAGTCCTCTTTAGGCAGCAAACACAGAACACAGCGTCCTCCCACCACAGGACGTCTCTAAGTGATTTGTAGCACATGAAGTGGCAGCAGCGAGAAAGCAGCTGTAGCTAGACCTTCCTTCTTGGGCTAGTGTAGTCAGGGGTATGGAGTCCCCTTCAGGCAGAAAACACAGCACATGGAGACTGCCTGATATTTACCAAAATGTCTAAAAAAACAGACTTAACCGCATTGGCCTCTGCATGGGTATCAAGGCAGAAAGCAATCCCTAAATGCTTTTATTGAAAAATAGATGAAAAGAAGTAGTGGTATCTACCTTAGCATATTTAATAGAAAATCCATTTTTACGGGCCAAGATGGGATTTGATTATAGCCAACTTTGGTCCATGTTTTGGACAGAGCACCAAGGCCCCTCCTCAATGTTAGGGCTTCATGGCCACAGTGCAGTCTTTCAGAGTGCAGGCTTTCAAAGGTGCAGCCCAGCGGTCCAGCAAGACTGTTCTTTTTCTTCTATTGTATCAGGCACTGATCGTAAAGGCTTCTATGGCTCTGCCATATTTATCCTCCATTCTGGGCTTGCAAGAGGGGTGGACACCCTAACAAACGGGAATAAAGCTGCCTCCCCAGCTATGACCACTAACTGGGAAGTGTGTCATATCTTTACCCAAAATGCACTCTTCTATCAAACGTCAAAATAGAGAAAATATTTCCTTGGTGTGTGTGTCTGTGTAACCCAACCCAGAGATGCAGCCAACTACTAACCACAATCACCTTCCAGTCCCTCTCCTAATTTAATTCGATGGCTCCCATCTGGCTATAGATCAGGTAAGAGAGGGTGGTCCTGGTCCTGTGATGTCTTTTTTCTGCAGAGGCTCCTACCTTTAAAGTCCAGCTTATCTACCCAGCCCCCTACCACTCCATAGCTTGTACAGGAAACAAATCTCTTCCTACTAAATGGCTGTATTCTTGCATCCCCGGGATGCTTCACACTTACTCAGGAATCAGCTTGGCTCGGTGCGCAACGTTTACAACGCGCGTTACCACGACCTACTATTACCACGCGGCTGTAACAACGAAAGTTGTTACAACGCATTGCGCTGGGGGGCGCTCGAGGATAGTAAATCATTTAATTTACTATCCCAACACCTTCCCTGCTATCCACAGGGACTGGTGTTGGAATAGTAATTTAAATGTTTTAAATTTGCGCCCCCCCAACGCAAGTCATTGTAACGACTTGCGTTGTTACAACTGCGTTGTAATGGTAGGTCGTTGTAACGCGCGCGTTGTAAAGACATATATCCGCTTGGCTCAGGCTATCAAAGTCTTACAAATCAAAAGGGGCTGCTACAGGGCTGCTTTAGGTAACTTCAGGGTCATAAGTTCTAAAACAACTTTACTGTAACAGTTATAATGAATCTGATGTTGACAAGTTGTTGGGATTATTGTAGCCATTAGTTTGATACTTGGAATGATATGTGTAGCTGACTCAAATTAAAAATTAGACTTTCTTAAGTTTATTAAAGCCTTCCCATGTTGGCCTATGGGGCTAGAAGCACTGTAATAGTAAAAACAACGTTGGCTGTTTTTCATTACAAGTGCATATAAAAGATCTTTTACATTGTCCCGGCTTTATGACAATACGTCCTACCCTGTGGGCACCGTAGGGGTGACTTATAAGTAATAAAATGTAGTTTTGGATTTTTTAAGTAGTTTTAATTCCAAAGTCACATTTGTACACAGCTTTATTACAAAACCAGCCTGCAAGACAGGCCTGGCTTTAAAATGTTGCCAGACACCACAACAGTGCACATCTAAGTGCCTTAAGTCCACTAGGGTCTCTAAAACAAACTAGATGCCCTACCATATACTATGGTCTTATGGTCTATGTCTTTTCCAGTTAGGATTACACCAATTACCATATTTATTTAGAGGACAGAACACTGGCCCGGGGCCTGGTAGGCAGAGCCCAGGGCACTTTCGGAGTCAGTAACCACCAGCATCAAATCACAATTGGGGTGATCAGGGCAAACCGGATGACTTTCCTACAAAAGTATACAGCTCTATTGCAATAGCCAACTACGTAGAGCCCTGTGCTCATTAACCCCTTCCATGCTCATGACGAGCTCAGCTCGTCATGAGGCACAGTGGAGCTGTGCTTATGACGAGCTGAGCTCGTCATGAACAATGGTATTCATAAAATGACAACACAGGAGGGGAAAAGCCACAGCAGCCAAGGTGTTAAAGTGGGTAGACAGTCAAAATATCGAGTTGTTAATGTCGATGTACCATAATATCGAGTCCAAAATATCGATGGTACGAAATGTCGAAACCAAAAATATCGTCGTAGAAAATATCGATTTATGTGTGTGTTAAAAATATCGAAGACATAAATGTCGAAATCAATAATATCGATGGTGAAAATATCGATTGTCAAAAATATCGATATGTTAAAGTGATGTTTTAAAGTATGTTAAGTAATGATTTATTTATATGTAGTTTATATATAAGATCATTTTTATATATAATTTTATTATTTTTAGTAAGAAGTCTAGGAGCGGGATGTAGAGTTTATAGGGGATAAGGGTGGGTAGTGTATTAAAAAAGTATGTTGTAAATATGGAATAATAAATTTCGCATTTGAAGTAAATATATAATTTCGCGAAATTTTAATCAAAATATTTATAAATGCGAAATTTTATATAAAATTATTGAGTATTGTTAAATTATTTGTTCTTTGATTTTGGATATATATTAATAAATTGTGTACATATATCTAAATATTTATTTTTTTACTAAATAATTGTATATTAATGTTAGGAACGGGATGTAGAGTTTATAGGGGATAAGGGTGGGTAGTGTTTTAAAAAAGTATAGTGAAATTGTAAAATATTAAATTTTGCATTTCCTTTAGATTTCTAAATTCCGATATTTATAAAAATTGTTTTGGAGTAGTCGAAATGTGTTCGAAATTTAGGGAGTTAATTAAACATTATGATTAATTTTTGTGTATGTAAATAAAAACTTTTTAAATAATAAAATATTACATTACATATTTGTATTATTTTTACTATAAATTTAGGAGCGGGATGTAGAGTTTATAGGGGATAAGGGTGGGTAGTGTTTTAAAAATATAGAGGGTAATTATATAAATTTCATTTTCGCAATTTCAAAAAAATTTGCGAAATTTCAAAAATTGAAATTAATATTTCGATATTTGCGAAATGATATCGATTTTATTCGAATATAGTATTTATTTTTTAAGTTTGCTGTTGTTTATGTACTAAAATATATTTGTAATTATACTATTTTCATATATTTTCTGAAAATATTTGACTAATTATGTTATGAGTGGGATGTATATTTTCAAGGGGATAAGGGTGGGTAGTGTATAAACAAAGTATACTCTAATCATAGAAGTAAAAATTTCGCGTTGTATTTCATTTTAGTTTCGAAACGAAATTTTATATAAATATTATTCAAATACGAAATTATGAACACTATTAGGTTGTTGTTCTAATTTGAGGTATTTTGTGTATGTAGTAAAAAGAATCAAAAATATATAATGTAGTAGATATTAAATAAATAAATGTATCATATTTTTAGGAGTGGGATGTAGAGTTTATAGTAGGTCAGGGTGGCTAGTTTTATCAAAGGTAAATATTGTGCGTTTAGGGTCTGGTTTTTGTGTATGTGCGAAGGGGTATTTTAACTGTTCAGGGTCAGTTTTTTGTTTGTGTGTAAAGGGGTATTTTTAGGTTTCAGGCTCAGTTTTTAGTTTGTGGGTAAAGGTGTTTTGTTAGGTTTCAGGGTCAGTTTTTAGTTTGTGGGTAAAGGGGTTTTGTGAGGTTTCAGAGTCAGTTTTCAGTTTGTGGGTAAAGGGGTATTTTTAGGTTTCTGGGTCAGTTTTTAGTTTGTTGTTGAAGGGGTTATGTCAGGTTTCAGGGTCAGTTTTTAGTTTGTGGGTAAAGGGGTATTTTTAGGTTTCAGGGTCAGTTTTTAGTTTGTTGGTTAAGGTGTTTTGTCAGGTTTCAGGGTCAGTTTTTAGTTTGTGGGTAAAGGTGTTTTGTAAGGTTTCAGGGTCAGTTTTTAGTTTGTGGGTAAAGGGGTTTTGTGAGGTTTCAGGGTCAGTTTTTTGTTTGTGGGTAAAGGGGTATTTTTAGGTGTCAGGGTCAGTTTTTAGTTTGTGGGTAAAGGTGTTTTGTAACGTTTCAGGGTCAGTTTTTTGTTTGTTGGTAAAGGAGTTTTGTGAGGTTTCAGAATCAGTTTTCAGTTTGTGGGTAAAGGGGTATTTTTAGGTTTCTGGGTCAGTTTTTAGTTTGTGGGTAAAGGAGTTTTGTGAGGTTTCAGAGTCAGTTTTCAGTTTGTGGGTAAAGGGGTATTTTTAGGTTTCAGGGTCAGTTTTTAGTTTGTTGGTGAAGGGGTTTTGTCAGGTTTCAGGGTCAGTTTTTTGTTTGTGGGTAAAGGGGTATTTTTAGGTTTCAGGGTCAGTTTTTAGTTTGTGGGTAAAGGTGTTTTGTAAGGTTTCAGCGTCAGTTTTTAGTTTGTGGGTAAAGGAGTTTTGTGAGGTTTCAGAGTCAGTTTTCAGTTTGTGGGTAAAGGGGTATTTTTAGGTTTCTGGGTCAGTTTTTAGTTTGTGGGTAATGGAGTTTTGTGAGGCTTCAGAGTCAGTTTTCAGTTTGTGGTTAAAGGGGTATTTTTTGGTTTCTGGGTCAGTTTTTAGTTTGTTGGTGAAGGGGTTTTGTCTGGTTTCAGGGTCAGTTTTTAGTTTGTGGGTAAAGGGGTATTTTTAGGTTTCAGGGTCAGTTTTTAGTTTGTTGGTGAAGGGGTTTTGTCAGGTTTCAGGGTCAGTTTTTAGTTTGTGGGTAAAGGGGTATTTTTAGGTTTCAGGGTCAGTTTTTAGTTTGTGGGTAAAGGTGTTTTGTAAGGTTTCAGTGTCAGTTTTTAGTTTGTGGGTAAAGGGGTTTTGTGAGGTTTCAGAGTCAGTTTTCAGTTTGTGGGTAAAGGGGTATTTTTAGGTTTCAGGGTCAGTTTTTAGTTTGTGGGTAAAGGGGTTTTGTGAGGTTTCAGGGTCAGTTTTTAGTTTGTGGGTGAAGGGGTATTTTTAGGTTTTAGGGTCAGTTTTTTATTATAGGGGTACAGGGAAAACATAAATTACGATTATTTTTAAATTAAAATTATTATATTAAATTAATTTTAATGCAATAAATTATTCATTTTTTACATTTCTTTTTTTATAGTAATTAATTCATATTTAATGTCCTGCAGTTACTTAAATTAATTGTTAATTGGTGTTGGAAGAGTAAATTTTATATGTTCTGTGTTCTGCACTTACTCTAATTAAATGGTGATTGCATTTCTAATTGTAAATTAATTACTGTTTTTGAGAAGCAATTACCGAAAGTAATTGGTTATTGGAGTCGGAATATTTAAACATTTAATTATGTGTTTTTCAAAAATTGATATTATATGTATATGGGTGTATGAATAATAATTTTTATAACTTCAGTGTATAGTATGTTCTTTATTTACATGTGGTATATAGAAATAGATATAACATTACAGTTATAATACTTTTGCAAAAATTCATAAAAATGATTTTGTCATAGGTAATACAAAATAATGACACCAGTTTTCTTTCCAGTAAATTTTTTTATTCAACACTTGAAATATACGAACATATATACATTTTATTAAGCTATCTTTGGTATACATATAAAAAAAAATGGAGGACAATGTCTTTTTAATAATCACATTTTATAGTAATTTTCTTGACAAGTACTTTAAATTTGTAGAGAAAAAATGGTTAGTTCACATAATGTAATGTATGATATTATACATACATAATACTATTATTGTTTCTTAATAAAACATCAACATGTGTAATGAAAAACATAAGTCACTAATTTTTAATATATATAGTGATATACTGATGATGATATTAACATATGAACACTTTTAAAATTATAATATAATATAAATATCCTAATTAGAACATGGACATCATCATCAATGATTCTTTTAACATTACAATATTCTTATGTATGATTATTATTATTAATAAATACGTTTTAATAATAACAATTTTCACATATTAGTCATATTGTAAACATCTAAATCTGATAAACAAAAACAATATTACACATTTAGTTATATAATAATTTTAATAAATATTACATTAAATATTTTTATTTTTTTATACTTAATGTAATAAATATTAAAAGTATGTAATATATAATTAATATACAGGCAAAAACATTTTCTATTCACAATATACTATACAATTTTTTTAACATTACACATAATTTCGAGCCATATATATATAACAATAATCGACATTTATAGTAGTTCTTTTCACAGTTACATATTATTTGGATCGTTTCTTTTGTAACCACTCTTTGTCTTTTTGCGTTATTTTGGTAAATGGAAAGTCGCGGTTGGAAGCAGGTTCACCTTTGAGTAGGTACGAATCTACTTTTATATTGTTAAAGTATTGTAAATTATAATAAAAGGTTATATTTTGGTATTTTGGGGTTGAGAATTAAAGTATGACTATTTACATATAATGGAGTGGAATCAATACGTATTTTCGGTCACGACTTTTTGAGCCATTTAAAATAGTTGGAGTTAATGAGTATGTGGTATAATTTAATGAAATTATAAATAAATAGGAATATTATGTTTAAATATTCTGGGATATTTGTTAGTGTTATGTCGGTGGGATTGTTTAGCTGTTTTTTTTTCTCGTATTTTGAAACAGCTATTTCCGTTTCCGAGAATTTTTTTTTAAGGGAAAGGAAGTGTGTTTCAGTTGTTAGAACGGAGATGATTTACATTCTGCCTTTATATTTTGAGTTCTGTGATATTTTTATCACACTTTAAGATAACAGTCGTTATTGTAAATGGCATTTAAATAGTCGTTTAATTTGGATGATGGATAGTTTTTGCAGAGTTAAAGAAAACATAATTAATGAATCGTTGGATTAAGTGTTTGATATTTACACATTGTATTGTCGGATATAGGATTATCTTTATGATGTTCTATTTAAAGGTAAGTTTTAAATTTATGTTCTTTTATTTGGATGGAAGCAGTTTTTAAAAACAAATATTGTGATATAATAATATATTTATTTAGTCTTTTTAGAATAGTGTTAAAAAATAAATTAGACTAAATAAATATTTTTTATTATATTAAAATATGTGTTTTTTTAAATTAAGGATATTTTTTGATCTCTATCAATTAATTTAGTTATAGCAATTAGTTCAATGTTTTGGCTATCATTTTTAAATATTCCAGTCCTCTTGTTGTCGGATATAGTTGGACTTGCTGTTGTAGATATAAATACATTTGAGCAGTTTGTCTAGAGAGTTTTGGTTTCAGTTGTATGACTGATTGCTGCATACGTAGTTCCTGAAAGCTTTGCTCTTTTTGTATAGCTGAGACTAGCTTGTGTAATGTGGGTGTTGTACGTCCAGTAGAAGAGAGGAAGGCATTGTGCCAACCTTCAACAGCATTGTTCGTTTTTGCTTCTTGGTTGAGTGTTGGTAGATAGACATTCCACCAGGGAATTGCAAATTTTGGCTGGCGTCTGTGGCCTGACCTATGTAGTCTTCCTACCCAGTTGTCCTCAAAGTAATCTAAAAGTGGGGCGAGTCTTTGCTCATTTTGGGTGTAGAAAGGACTTTCAATTAACAAATTGTAATGTTCGGCCACATCAGTTACTGGTACATATGCCAGAGCAATGAGATGTTTGATCTGGTATGCAAAATTTATATTTGTTGCATACTCAACACTAAGGGCAGATTTTTGTAAATGTCTCCAGAGACATTGATTGAAATGAAAATAACATCCTTGAATGGATGTGTGTGGGTACGTTTTCAAAATAGAATTAATCATAGCTTGCTCGAAGTCTATGATGATTTTCATTGGGAAGTAGTCAGAACTTTGTTCCTTTATTTTTTGTAAGATTTCAGAGTAAGTAGTGGCTTGTTTGTTTGGTAATAAACAATATATGAAGGGGATACAGGTATTATGATATTGCCCATGAATTGTGTATAACTGGTAGAAAGGTTTTGGGCATATAGAAAAAGTACCATCCATCATCCAAGTAGTACTTTCAGTTAATTTTTTTATATTGTTATTAGTTGCAAACATGATTATTCTTTTGTCCTTGCTATGATTATCATAAAATATAAATGGCTCCTCATTATGAGTAATTACAAGCTCTGGCGGAATTATGACTTCTTCAAAAGTTTTTGGAGTTGGTATATTGGGTCTACTTGCTTTTTTGGTTCTTGCTATTGTTCTTTTAATGGTAGCAATAGATGGTAGCTGACCTCTTGCTTCTTTGGGAACTTTAGGTAGTAATTCTTTCAGAATTACGTTGGTAGGTAATTCTGATCTGGTACTTAATTCCTTGATATTTTCAAGAGTGGATCTCACTTCTATTTCGGAGATGTTTGGTGGGTGATTATGTTCAGTGGTATTTATAACACTAGTTTCCCTTGTTGTAGCACGGCCATAGCATTTATTGGAGTAATATTTTGTACACTTCCAATTCACTTTAAGGTCTTTTTGTTTCTCTTGAGTATAAATGTAGCCCATATAGCATAACAAAAATTTCCCTTTCTGAGATGTAATAAATCTTGCATCATCAGTCATTCTTTACTTCTGGTATCTAGAAAAGTTAATATACAAATATTAATACAATATGAAATGTATAAAAGATTTTAAATAAAGCTAGTATTCTTCTAGTAATTTACTTACCAACAGTAATGTTCTATTTATCGAAAGTAGATGCTTGTTCAGTTAGATGTTGTTCTTGTATTGCCACGGTCTGTTGAGAAATAATTAAGTATGTTATAGGAAAAGTTACCATTTTTGGCTTGGTAACTTATTTCTTACGTTATAATGTCTCTAAAAATAGTTTTGTTAATTGAATGTAAAAAGAGAAATTTCCAAGATTATACTAACAGATGCATAAAAAGAGTCATTTTTATTTCTAGTACATTTTATAGAGTTTATAAAGACTAGTTATGTTTTATTTATGAACTTACCAAGAGAATTATAGTAGTAGCAGAATGTTTGTTCTTTGATGTGAATTATCTGTTTTCTGTAACTTTGAGTTCTGTTTAGAGAGAAAGATGATGAAAATTACTAATGCGTTTATATGTAATATAAATAATACACATTTGTTATAAAGCATTGTTACTTATTTGCTAAAATGAACCGGGGATGATATATGTATTATGAGTAAAAGCACAAAAAAACATATTTAAGAACAGGAAGATTATACTAACAGATGCATAACAAGAGGCATTTTATTTCTAGTGCATTCCATAGAGTTTATAAAGACTAGTTATGTTTTATTTATGGTTTTACCAAGAGAATTATAGTAGTAGCAGAATGTTTGTTCTTTGATGTGAATTATCTGTTTTCTGTACCTTTGTGTTCTGTTTAGAGAGAAAGTTGATGAAAATTACTAATGCGTTTATATGTTATATAAATAATACACATTTGTTATAAAGCATTGTTACTTAATTGCTAAAAAGAACCGATGATGACACATGTATTATGAGTAAAAGCACATCAAAACATATTTAAGAACAGGAAGAAAACATTTTTTGCACAGTATTGTAATTTTTTTTCCTCAAAAAATTCTGCCTGCACAATATGTATTAAGATTTACAGGCTAAGAAACAAAGTATAGAGTTTTAAATTAGGCCAATAATTGGCTAATAACGCTAAGTAAATGTTAAACATATGTAGATACCTTTTTTAAATGTAAAGTGTCCTGTATCTTGAAGTTGAAGTATAACTTGATTTGTTTGTAGAGTCTGTTTAAAGGTAAAGTACATAAAGAAATAACAAATTAGGTTACAAATCTTGGTCTATAATTAATAGACAAAAAAATTAGAATTTATTAACAGAGTTATATGATTACTTACTTGTAGTTTTAGGACGAATTTTCTTGAAGAGAAGAATATAGATGGTGCTCCCAAAATTGGCAGTATGTGGTCACGAAGAATATTTCCTGCAACTTGTATGGCTGTTTGTGATTGGTTTATATAGTCTATGTGTAATTAAGTTTGCCATCTGATTGGTCAGATATGTAAAGACGAGTTACTATTGGTTAGTTTGAATTTTTTTTAAGTAAAACATTTAAGATATATCTTCTTATATAGTTTATGTTAAGGAATTAAAATGATATATTTATGTAAAATAAAACTCTTGTTATAAATAAAGTTTATGTAAAATGAGTACTAAGTATTAAATAAGTATGTTTACAAAGAGTTTATATACAAATTGCGTCAGTTAGCGAAAAACCAATATTGTGCACTAAATGTTACTTAATTATTTGAAAATACATTAGTGAAGTCATTAGAAATGTGTGTATTACTTAGAGAATAGATTTATTGGTGTTATATATAAAAAAGGAGTATAATTTAGCTATCGATATTTTGATATTGACGAAAATAGTGCTATCGAAATTTTTGTATTCGATATTATTGTAGTGTGGTATATGTAGTATTGAGTGTCGATATTATGGTATTCGAAAATAATGCTAACGATATTTCTGTAGACGATATTTTTGTGCATCGATATAGTTTGCTTGATATTTTTGTAGTTTACATGTTAAGTATAGGGTGTCGATATTAGTGCTATCGATATTAGAGACTCGATGTTATAGTAGGTCGATTTTTTGGAAATCGATAATCTGTCAGTGATTCGTTAAAGTGACCCTTAATAAGGTCAACATGTAAGTGCACACTTTTCTGGCATTATTTTTTCTGATACGCATGATTCCTATATATCCAGATTCTTGCAGTATGTGAGGGGAGGTCACTCTCAGGCATCTGAGCCACTTCCTAATTAATGCCTACGACCTCTACTACGGGTGTCGGCCAACAGGTGACACTGGAAGGGTTAGAAAGGACCCTCTGGTGCTTTTCACCTGAGGGTTTCTTTTTGATCTCCTATGGCTCAGACTGCTCAGAAACAGCTTCCCAAGCAGCCTGAGTATTTTTGGGTGTTCTGATGATCAGTGTGCAGAGTGCACTGACATCCGTATGTACAAAAGTGAAAATAAAACAAGCCAAAAGGCTCATTTTACTTTCACTGAATCAGTGTTTGAGCTATCTCAGACCCACCAAGAACTGATTCTAATGGAAAGGTGGTGTTAAGAAGGGGAGAAACTCTCCTTTCCAATGGTACCTCTGCTCAGCGGATCCCTGCAGATTGATCCTAATGCAGGGATCCACTAACTAGACACCAGAGAGAGGGTGAGCAGCCCCTTGGGCAAGGTCCCGAACTCCCACTTAGTAAATTATTTTATTTCAATTTTTCTGCCTTCCCTGGAGGGCAGATGGGGGTGACTACCCCAATCTGAGTGACCCTAGTGGGGGCAGAAAGCCCATTAGCTTCTAGGAAATTATTATCTATTTTTTAACAGAGGGATGCGGCAGTCCAACATGGACATGGCCCTGCCCCCACCACAAATAAATGGGGACACAGTCTTTCTGACTCCCATGGGGGGTAGATGGGGTAATTAACCCTTCTCTGCCCCCTGGGTAGAGAGCCTATTACGTTTCAGGATTTTTTTTTTAAAGAATGGAGAGGACTGCCCACCATGGGCATAGCCGTGCCGCAGCCCAAATAAATGGGGACACAGTCTTTCTGCCCCCCTTGCTGGCATGTTGGGATAATTACTCCTGATCTGCCTCGAAAGCCCAATAGGCATTGGGGTTTTTAAATATATTGTTATACATGGGTGAGGGTTGCCAAAATGGGCATGGCCATGCCCCACCCCAAATAAATGAGGACACATTCTTTCTGAACCCCTTGGAAGCAGATGGGGTAATTACCGCATTATAGATGAAAGATTAATAACATTGCAAAATAGGATTTTTTTTTTAAATAGTGAAATCATAAAACCATCTTTGCAAAATATAAAAATCGATTAAAACAGATAAAAACAGTATGTTCCCAAACATAATCAATTTGTATTAAATACAACATTGACCATGGAACATGGGCTTCATTTAAAAAATATTAAATACAGCATCTAACACATTCCCAATAATAATACTGAAGCTACAATAACCAAATATTTCTTCCTGGGAGCATCAAGGGATGTGTAAGAGAGTACTAGCCAATAATAAAAACACATATATATCCAATTAAAACATTGTTCCCTGCTTTTTCCTAAGTAGCCACACTGTGTAAATGTATTGACTAACACCAAATACCACTGCCTGAGTAGTGTCCTATCTCAAAATACAGTATTCCACCCTATATGCCCTCACACCCCAAAAAGTGCACAGTGGTTTGTTAAATCTCTGCCTGGATCTAGAATAGGCAGCACAAAAGAAGAGGATGTGTTCAACATCCTCAGTGGCATGTTTACATGTATCACATTTTGGGGAAATGGTTTGGCACCACTTCCATTTATATGTAAAATTGTTCACATTAAGTATTCCTAGTCGTAACTTGAAGTACAATGTATGCATCATTGGTGGCTGGATCTGATCCATGTATGCTTCCTTGACAGGAGCAACATTGCAAACTAAAAAGGCTTCTACCAGCCCCGCAGAACTCACTTTTTGGTAGTTGTTATCATTTTCCCTATCCCTGAATGTCACTTTGACTCTACCCTTTGTGTCTGCCCCATTTCATATGGATTACTCCAGGTGTCTCTCAGGCCCAGGTCACATAAATGAAGTTTGACGTATTTAATCTGGGGGAGAAGATGAGCATTTTTATGGCACATGATGTCCTTCAAGGCTAACCTACAGTGCAAGAGCTCAGGGTCATCCACAGCCTCACCCAAAATAGATGAGGTTTTAGGACTGCTAGATGACCCACCCTTTTCAGTCCTGTGTTATAAAAAAATAGGAGGATGGGTGTACTTTGCTGGAGTCTAAATAGAGATCTCAAAATGTTGTTTTCCTTTGATATCAGGCCTTTGATGTTGGAAGGCCCCAGTCTTTGGCACCATATAATGCTGCTACGTGTATTCCTGCCCTTTATACCTCAATGGCAGGGGATGCAGACCTAGAAGTGGTCCCTCTTACTTCTTAATGATAGCAGAGGCAGAGTGTAAAACACCCATCTTGCTCTTATCCAACTGAGCTTTCCATGCCCTGCTCTTGGCAATACTTATCCCCTGGTAGTCAAATTTACCTACTACCTGAAGGGGTTCACCATTCAGCTTGAATAGCCCTCTGTGTGATTTGTGCGGGTTTAACACCATAACCTTTGTTTTAGAGGGGTTCACCTCCAGCCCATGGATGAGAAAAAACTCCTGAAATGTATTCAGTAGGTTTTGGAGCCCAGTTGGAGTACAGGAAAGCAGATGTGTGTCATCTGCAAATTAAAGGGCTGGGGTAGAGCGACCAGCTTATTTGGGGTTGTCATTTATCCATTTGCGTAAGAAGGAGGTCATACCATTAATGTTGAGTAAAAAAAGCATAGTTACTACTACAGTCGTTCTGTTCCCCTGCGAACTAAAGCATCCCATCCCAATGGCAAGCAAGAGAACATTTTATTTTTTTGGGTGCGTTTCTTACATGTGGGCCAGGAGAGTGTGACTTACTCCCACTCGCAATGCTTAATGGCTGGACTTTTTGGGCATGGGTAGACTGCCACCTGGAAAAACCTACCAGACCCAGACAGTTCTGAAAACTAGACATCCAGGGGGGGTGCTTCACAGTCATCCCACACCATTGTCTTACACATAATGCCCTACAAACCTCAAACGATGATTTTAAACACACATTTTCCTTGCATTTCTGTGAGGTAATATTCTGGAATCTGTGGAGAGCAACACATATCCTACCACACATCATTCCCCAAAGTTCTCCAATAAAATGTTACCTTTTTGAAACAGAGCAAACCAAGGTCAATAAATGTCCCCATCCAAGGTCCCCCATTGACCTTGGTTTAGTTCATTCCTGACTCAGCCACACATTGAGAGCAGTGTACATGAGGTAATGCTGGATGGTAGAAATTATGTTGATTCCAGAAGTATTCATCACAGAATTGTAAGAAACATGTGTCATTTCTGGCAAACTGAGTTTTGCCTGGCAGTGTGGGTTAACAAAACCCTCATGGGATCCACACAAGGAACACCACCCTGGAATCCCTTAGTTGTATAGTTTTAAAAAATGTGTATCTTTGCTAGGTTACCCTGGGTGCCACCTGAGTTAGTGCCCAAATTACACAGCTACCCATTTAGCAAAAGACTGGTCAGCTTTGAGTGGAAAAATATGATGCATCCATGTTGGGACATTTCCTGTCGTGGGCACTAGGCCTACCTGCACAAGTGAGGTACATTTTCATCAAAAGAACTAGGGCTAAAATCCACAGCTACCCACTTTGCAAAAAACTGGTCAGTTATGAGTAGAAAAATGAGATGTATCCATGTTGGGGTTTGGGCCATTTCCTGTTGTAGGAACAAGACCTAGCTGCACAAGTGAGGTACAATTTTTATCAGAAGACCTGTTGAAGTAGAGAATAGTAGGATATTCAATACTCTCTCAATCAAAGGCTAGTACGGGTACCCACAAATTCAGAGATGTACAAATAACCACTTATTCTGAACTCTATATCTTCTGCTCATTTAAAAAATAGATCGGTTTCCTTGATACCCATTTTTGACTCTGCATATTTCACCTAATGAGTTGGTCTATACACGGTACCCAATGAAAAACCATTGTACAGTGTAACTCAGTTGTTGGCTCTGGGTAGCTTAGGTCACTGGAAAACCTACAAACCCTATATGCCCCTACAACCAGAAGGGCCTAGCAGATGTCATTGTAGATTTCTTTTGTAAATTGACAATTGTGACAAAAAATTACAGATGAAAACGTTGTTACAAAAGGCCGTTTTTTCCTACTCATTTTAGGTCTTTCTTTCTTTCAACAGTTTGTTTGTTTGGGAAAAGTTTGAAGGATCTACACATATGACCACTTGCTGAATTCCAAATTGAGTTTACTTGACAGAATTATTTAGCTTTTCTGGATCACCTATGTGTTTTACACTGGTGTCCACCACAAACTGGAAGGAGGTTGAGGGCACAGAAAAAATGGAAAATGGGCTATCTCTTTAAAAAATGCCCAAACTGTGGTAAAAAAACATATTTTATTATTCATTTTTGCATGTTCCTAAAAGCTGTGCAGATAGTGACTTCAGAACAGCAAACTGTTCGTTTTTGCCATTTTTAGGGAAAAAACAGGCACTTTTATCCAGAGCTTTTTTTCCTATTTTCCCCCCAAACTCGACCTTTGGCTATATTTTGCCTATTTTCCCCAGCCCCTCCAGATGAATCCACAAACCCTGGGTCATTCTAGAATCACCAAGAAGTCGGAAAAAAGGGCAAAAATATGGCATGGATACCGATTATGAGAAAACATTATGGAGCCCTAAGTGCGTACTACCCCAAACAGCAAAAAAACGACTCAGCTCAGCATTTGGGGGAGGGGGGTTGGTGGTGGATAAGCACCAGCAGTTACAGGGTTAATTCAACTATTTAAGCCCTGCAGCTTGCCTTTTATGTCTTTGAAATGCTCCTTGACAGCAGTGGCGAGGTCACCAACATGGACACGATATTTAAGTAAGGGCACAGAGCTGCTGCATCTGCACCTGCATCGGATATTTTTCAAAGACTATGTCATGTGGGTCCTACTGCTTCGTTGCTTGCCTGGTGTGTCTAAGGGTGTGTGAGTCCGTCCCTTTGTCATGGAAACTGCTGTAGCGATTTCTTGCATTGCTTTGTTTTTATGTGCATTCAACAGTAACTGAAGAGACATGGATGGGTATGTCAATTACAGTGTACATGACTCAACAAGGACCCCTGCATGTTCACAACGTAAGAGTTGGATAATAAATATTTAATACTGGCAGGCAGTGTGGTTGGAGTCAATGTACATATATCAGAATGTATTGCTGTGTTGCTATTGCAACCCGCACTGAGCACATCTTGTGCATATTACTTGCTCTCATGGGGACATTTACACTACATGAATAGGAGCATCCGTTATATCATATCGTATTTTTATCAACAAAATTAATTGTAAACTCACCCCCACTGTGTCATCTACACGATGACTAACAGATACATCACCACTGATGAAAAAACAAAGGTGCACCCAGATCATTTAGTACACTATATTCTAATAAGCATTATTTTATTCTCCACCGCATTAACAGCCCGTTTTTAAGAACTTATATGGAACATACAAGTATTTGGTGCCAACGCAGGCACTATACATTGAGCACAAGTTAAATGGTGGTTGCTCTTATTATCCAAGAAAGAAGATTAGATACATGTTGGTTAACAAACATTTAGAATGAATAACATTGTGTTTACCTATCTTTTTACGATGCTTTCACCGTTGTCTACAACGTCACACTATTTTGGAAATAAATCAATATATTATAAGAGATATGTGATTGGTGTTAGAGCAATGCAGAAGCAATTTGAATACACTAATATCTCTTTGGGTTACATCTTGAACTGCAAGCCATTGTTTTTATAAAGTTTCTTGGTTGAAAATGTTAGCACTTAAAGAATACCGAAAACGTAAACACAAAACCTACAATCATCGGATTAAGGAAGCAGGTAATGCTATCTTAACGTTTATGGTTTGCCTCAGTTAATAAGAGACCTGTCTAACAAATCTCATTACTGAACACAGTGCTGTGTAGCGCAGTAAACCTTTTGATCATTCAAAGGACCATGTCAGTCACGTTTAACAATGACTGAGGATTGTCCAGGCTATCCATTTACCCACAAAGCTACTGCCATGGTCTGACAGCAGTATCTGAGCTTCCTTCTGATTTTAAAGTTTTTTTTTTTCAGAACAATTTTTATTTTGTTGACAACTGGTAAGGAGGACACTGTCCCTCAAAACACCGAAGGACCAGTGAGCAAGTATCATGGCATTGCATATGTTACAGTTCATCAACATTTTGAAGTAAAACAACCCACCCATCCCCCACCCCCTACCCCCAACCCCTGTTCCAACCCCCCACCCTTCACAGTGTCTACAGAGTCCAACAGCTCAAGAATAAAGATCTTATCACAATTAGTGGGTACTCCCATTCACCCGGGCACTGAAAATTGTTCGGCATCAGCGACCGGTTGCTCGGGTGGGTCCAACCACAACCCCCTGTAGTCTGCCCATCGCCTCCATATTTTAAGATGTTTCCTGGGGCCGCCCCTGGCCTTAAACACTGGACGCTCCAACCCCATGCAAAAGTCCAATCCCCTCTTCCACACTTCCAGCAAAGGGGGCCTGGGGTCCTTCCAGGCTCGAGCAATGTCTCTTTTGGCAACAGTGAGGCCTAAGACCAGTAAGTGACGCTTATTTATGTTTCCTCCAACTTGTTCCATGACATGTAACAGGCCCAGCTGCGGCGTGCGAGGAAGGTCCCAGCCCAGCACCTCAGACAGGCAATTCCACACTCCCACCCAAAATCTCGACAATTTCTCGCATGACCATACCGTATGGATAAACGTGCCCACCGCACTCTCGCACCGCAAACACTCAGGGGAAGCAATCAATCCAGCTCTCCACAACCGATCCCTGGTGTAGTAAGCCCTGTGTAAGTATTTGAATTGGATGAAACGTAAGTGCATTGCTATTGCCGCTCCCCTCGGGGCTTTTAGGGCCTCCCGCCAATCCTCTTCCTCGAACACCCCAAAATCATTCTCCCAGACGGATCGCAATTTGTCTAAAGGAAAGGAGCAATGAGTGACCAGCGTCTGGTATATGGTGGATATTTTCTTTCCTTCTAGCTCCCCCATGAAAACCTTGACCTCTAGTGGGCTAAATTCGGGCAGCGAGTCTAGGCCCACCAGGGAGGGGGACAGGGCATTTCGCAGCTGCAAATACCTAAAATACTGGGTACGGGGCATGGCAAATTCCTCACTCAATGCCTGGAACGATTTAAGTGTTGTGCCTTTCATAACATGCCCCAATGTGGAAATGCCGATGGCATCCCAACCCCGAAACCCCTCCATGGACGCCAGGGCTGGCAACCGTCCATTCTGCCACAGCGGAGTCTCCATCGTCAATTTGTTCCACCACCCCATACGGCGCAGAGCTCCCCGCCACACTTGGAAGACCACCTGGGTCACTACAGGAAGCTTCTTCCTAATGGGAGCGGAATACAGGATAGTATGCAGCGAGTATGGGTCCATTATATAGCGCTCGAGGGCATAGGCTGGGTCGCCCTGGTCTCCGTACCACCAGTCGTTGAGCACCAGTAGGTGAGACGCCTGGTAATAGGACAATATATCCGAGGTGGCTAGACCCCCACAATATGTAGACAAGAAGCAAGTGCAGAGGGCCACCCTTGCCGCGCCACCAGCCCAGAGAAACTGGCTGAGTTCACTTGACGGAACCACTGCGGCGCAACAGGATTTGGAAAGTTTTGCAGCTGATACAGGAGGCGCGGGAGGGACACCATCTTGAAAATTGCCGATCGGCCGTAGATATTCAGGGGCATTCTGGACCATGTCTTAATATCCGATCGTACGCGGTCCCAAACAGGAACCACGTTGCGTGCCCATGCTACTCCCGGGACGTCAGTTAGGAAAACACCAAGATACTTGATACCGCCCACCACCTCCTGCAGCGCGGACGTCCAGGGCCCCCCCCGGCGCGTCCCCCCAACACCCACAACGTAGATTTCCGCACGTTCAAATGTAGGCCCGAGACTTCCCCAAAGATTCGCCTTATCTCCAGAAACCTAGGCCCGACCTGTCTATATCCGTAAGAAAGAAGAAGACGACGTCCACGTAGAGTGCGATGCGATCCGATGGACCGGACTCCCTCTCGAGCCCTCGCAATTGCGCGTCCATCCGCACCCAGGCTGCAAGCGGCTCCATAGCCAATGCAAATAAGTAGGGTGATAGGGGACAACCCTGCCTGGTGCCCCTGACAATGGAGAAAGGGTCCGACACCACCCCCGCCACTCTCACCGACGCAGTCAAATCTAAGTATAGTAAATGCAAATAGGAGAGGAAGCAAGGCCCAATATTTAGGCGGGAGAGGAGCGCTCGGAGATAGACCCAGCTAAGAGAGTCAAAGGCTTTGTCTATGTCGGCCAACAAAAGCGCCACCGGGATTCCTGCGGCCCGGGCCGCCTCCACCACTACCTGGGCACGACGGATGTTATGTCTTGTCGCCCTGTGGGGCATAAATCCTGCCTGATCCGGATGAACTAGGTCCGGTATGTAGGGGAGAAGGCGATTGGCCAGGGCTTTCGCCAGGAGTTTTGCCTCGAAATTCAGGAGCAAAATCGATCTATACGAGGAGTGAAGTTCGGGGGGCCTCCCAGGTTTGCTGAAAACCACAATTTTGGCGTGTCGCCAGTCCGAAGGAAGGCGTCCTCGCTCCCTAGCTGCCTCTAATGCCTTCCTATACCGCACCCCCAACTGGAGATGAAAGGTTTTCCTAAATTCACATGGGAATCCTTTAGGTCTGGGGGCCTTTCCGGTGTTAAGCTCCCCAAGCGCCGTACCCAGCTACTCCAGCGATAACGGGAGTTCCAACCGATCTCGACCCTCATCTGGGAGAGCGCGAGGCGGGAGGTCGGCCAAAAATTTATCAACATCCTCCACGGGGAGAACGTCCTGAGGGGCATAAAGGGCCACATAGTACTGTGCAAAGCTGGCTGCAATATCCTCCGGGGTCGTCACTGGATCTCCCCGCTCATCGCGGAGGCCCGGCAAGGACTGCGCATGGAAGGTATTGTGGCAGAGTCTGTAAAGCATGGAACAAGACTTATCTCCCCACTGGTAGATTCGACTCTACGTGGCTAACCACAATTGGCGCGCCTCGTCCAGCAACAGAGAAGAATAGGATTGCTGTGCCAATAGGAGCTGCCCCACTACCTCACTCGCATCCCCAGTGTTGCTCTCCCCCTCCAACTCTCGAACTCGCCTCTACGGCCAGCCTACGGGTCCTATGGGCTCTCGCACACCAGGCGATGTCGATTCCCCGGATCACGGGCTTTAGTGCCTCCAATAGGATGGAGGCGTCTGTGTCGGGCCCATCATTGTCCTCCCAGTAATGAGAGATGGCCTCACGGATGTGCGACTGGTAGTCTTCTTGTTGTAAGTGCCACGCAGACAGGCGCCACCAAAGGGGTTGACGCTTCCTGTCAAGGTTCAAGTTCAGCGTCACAGGGGAATGATCGGAGAGACCACGTGGTAGAATAGACGTGGAGTCCACTCTCCCTATCCAGGGGGAGGGAATGAACAGATAGTCCAACCTAGAGAAGGACCGGTTCACTGCAGACACGTAGGAGTATTCGTGACCCAGAGTATGCTGGTATCTCCACGCGTTGACCCATCCCATTCCCCGCACCATACCGCTCAGTTTCGTGGGGGTGGCATCTGGAGGCCCCCACCGGGCCTGTAGCGATCCATCCGTCCATCCATCACATTGTTCCAGTCGCCATCCACAATCACCAGCACGTTTGGGATATCTGCCCACACCGCAAACAACTTTTCAAGGAGTGCCTCTTGCAACGGGGGCCGGGCATACACACTACCAAACACCATCCGCTCATCTCCTACCATACCCTGTACAAACACATATCGACCATGGGGATCAATCTATTGAGTCTCGTGGACATAGGGAAGCCTACGATGTACAAGGACTGCCACACCTCGAGATCCCCTCGCAAAGGCCGCATGGAACACCTGCTGGTAGCCATATCGCTGTAAACTGAGTGTTTTATTGCCTTGGAGGTGCGTCTCCTGCAGGAGGAGAACATCCGCCCTTTCCCTTTTCCCCAGTTGAAAAACCGCACCACGTTTAATTTGATCCAACATGCCCCGGACGTTCCAGCTCATCGCTCTCATCAACGCCTGCAGGCTGCCCTTTCCTCGGACGTCAGCCATGATCAATGGGTGGGATAAGCATTAACCCGGTCATCTGGATCACCACACATATACACAATAGCAATCGAGCTCGTACAGACACTGTGATCAAAAAAGCATCCCCCCAACTGCTCCCCGCCCCTCCACCCACCCCCAGTCCCACCCTACTGCCCCAGCAACACTCCCCCCTCTCGACCCCCACTCCCAACAGTCCCCAACCCCCCCACTTGCCCCCCCACCCCATACCTCAGCAAAATTGAATACCTGTCGCGGTTTAGATCGTCACCGGCCCCCAACGAGAGGTCCGAGAACCACTATCCCAATGGATCCCCAAAACAAAAATACCACCCACTCAGTACAACCTACCCCCCAACTAACTGCCCTTTTCGAATGAAGGGCTCATGGCCGCCCTCTCTAAGTCGTCCCCCAACCCTTGCCCCAACCCACAATGTTACTTGTTCAGCTGGAGAACCTAGTAGCGCTCTGTAGCAGTTGTCCTTGTCCAGGGGAGGTGGAGACCCCATAGCAGGCCTGGCTTCAAAGTTCTGCACCCCCCATAGAGGCTATGATGCCGGATTTTGGGAGTCCGCAGCCTCGGCAGAGTCCGCAGTGTCCTTTTCAGGGGGAGGATTCTTCTTTGTGCGGGACCTCCAATTGCTCCTACTTCGTGACCGCCGAGGAGTCCGAGGAGGCCCTGCCACGGAGGATGAGTCCGAGCCTCGACCCGGGGGAGTGTGCACTCTGAATCAGACAGTCTTGTCTGTCCATGCAAAGACCTCTTCCGGAGTGTTGAAGAATTGGGTCTTGGATTGGAAGACCACCCGCAGGCGGGCCGGGTACAGCAGGGCGTACTGGATGTTTAGGCCCCGCAATCGAGCCTTAGCTTCAGTGAAGGATTGGCGCTGCTGCTGTACCAGTCTGGTGTAATCTGGGAATATAAGGATTTTATGGTTTTCAAACTGCAGGGGCTCCTTCAAGAACGCTTGCCTCAAGATCGTGTCTCGGCCATGGTAGTTAAGTAGTTTGGCGATCACTGGTCTGGGACGAGCACCCGGCGGAGGTTTTTGAGTCAGTGCTTGGTGCGCGCGTTTAATAACAAAACAACGCGACAGGGAGTCCGGAGGGAGCCACCCTTCTAACCAATGTGTCAGGAAGGCCTCCATGTCCCCCTTCTCGCAGCCCTCTGAGAAGCCAACAAAGCAGGTTATTCCTGCGTTCTCATCCTTCTGCATCCTCGACCCTTGTGGCGAGGCCCTTCTGTATCCCCTCCACATGGGCCACCTTCTGTTTCAGGGTCACCACGTTGTCCTCCACTCCTGTGATTCTTGTCTCTGTTTCGGTGATGTGAGCACCGGCGTTGCGCAAGTCCTGGCACAGTAGCGTAACATCGGCTCCAACCACCCCAATTTTGGCGTCCAACATGTCTCTGGACTGAGTTATCGCCGCCATGAGGACCGTGTTAACAGGGACCGATGTTGAGGTGTTCCCGTCCGCTCCGGCACTTCCCGGTCGGCCCCGTGAATTTGTCTATGGTGCCTTGCTTTGAATTGTGTCGACTGTTGCCACCCCTCGTCATGTTGGTCCGTGGGTGAAGACCACCAGTGCAGGGCACCGCGGGAGCGCCGTCAAGGGTGTAGATATAAGTACCTAGGCCCGAGGGTCCGGCTGCGAGCGCCGCACCTCCGTCCCACGTTTGTGGCACCTCGTCTATCCCGCCACTCCTTGAACGCCCTGGCCGGTAGGCGCTCGATGGTGGACGCCAAGGCGGCGCCAATCACCCAGTCTTGCAGAAAGCCCTCGAGTGTGGAGCCGTCCAGGCTGCGCAGCCAGACTCGGCCGAGCCCCCACGGAGAAGCTGCGCCAACGAAAGAAGTCCAATAGGATGTTGGGGGGGAAGAGGGGCGCCCCACCGCGCCCCCCGGCCAGCACCGTCCCTGCGATCCGACCCGACCACCGAGTGGGGTACGTGCGATATCCATCTCCACTACACCACACCTTTGGGGGAAGTTGGGGTGGTTCAGCCACACTGTCCGGCACTGAGACCCTCTCCTGCCGCGTCTTGAATCACACACCACAGGCTCAGGCACCGGAGGGCCCGGACTACTCTCCACTCCTCCGCCACGCCGGCCGCGCCTCGCTTCCGCCCGGCGGCCCGGAACTCAAGGCCCCGGCTCTCCACGTGCAGTAGGCCGCACCTCGTCGGTGCCCGGATCCCCGTCCAGCAGACAACTCCATTCATCAAATTACAGCCATGGCACCGCTACAGGCTCAGATTGCCAATTCTTCTGGTTAGGGCGTCTTAGGGTCGGGGAGACATAGGATTTTCGCCGGATAAGTGATCGGCGGGATGGAGCTTGCTTAAGCTGCGTCCGCCATGTTCGCCGCCGTAGCTACGCCCCCAAGTTATTTATTTTAATGCTTTTTCATTTGTCTTTTCATAGAACTTTCCCTTTGTGAGTGAGAATAGAGAGCAGAGTTTGTGAAGTTGAAACTCAATCCGATGACCTGCAGCCGACATTTCTGAAATGTATTAGGGATGGGTGGAACTTGACCAGTTTCACTCCATGAACTTCACCAGAGTTATATGAAAAAGCACTGTGAAATTCCATAGAGTTCTGCGAGCGGACAGAAATTGGTATGTTACGCTGATCATGCTGATCTATAGCACCGGGAGCTTACTTTTTGCTGCAAAATCCGCATGAACAGCATGATGTGGGGCACCAAAGGGGGCTGTTTCTTTGTTTTTGTTCTAGTAGATTTTCAATTCGAGAGGCAGCTTCCTCACCGCGAACGGTTGCGACTGCCCACACGCGACCCCACTTATGAGAATATCTCGATAAGTGTCGTTCTAGCACCCAAAAATGGCGCTAGGGGACAGAAATTCTCACTCACGCTCTCTGACTTATTGTTGGCAAGCCACGCATGAGAAATACCTATGCCACTGGCAGTTGGCGGAGTTTTGCTGGAATTCCATGTAACAAGCAAAATGCAGAATGGGCAAAACGCTGTGAACTCCGCCAGCATAGCAGAATCTATCGCCCACTCTAACATTTATGTGTCTTGATTAAAAAAGTCCTGTTATTCCTGAAGGAATCATGAGTTGTACTATTTCACACAGAAATTTTTGACTGTTGAAAGCAGCAAACTTGCCTTGTGAAACACTAAGGGTGGAGGAGGAGGATTTGGGAATCCGCAAGGGAGCACCAACATCTGCATCGTATTTCCTTAAAACATGTACACCTTGCAATTTACATGTCACCGGAATTACTGGTGTTCCTAAAACGGAGGCCTTGTTGGTTTCTTTAAGACAGTCTTTGTGGATGAAGACTACAATAGCTAGGTTCCTTAAGTTCCCATTTTATGCAATGACACTCTTCATAGGAGCACCACAAGTTCAAGCTGCTTCAAGGAGGATCTTCAGCAGAACGGTTGCATCTCATGCTCTCCAAAGTCCTAGCACTTCATTTCTGTGGAACGCATGTGTATCATTATCAAGATTTGAGAATCCTATATGAACTGACTCTCTCAACGGCTCCAACATTTGAGCATGAATATGTGTGGCATTCAATTGTGTACTACAAAGTGCTTGTATAGCAAAGAAGTGATGGAAGAACAGTATTCAATTAGTCTGAACCAGTAGGCAGTTCACTGGACGCATTACATATCGTCTTTTAAATCATCTTGATCACCACATGAGATAACCAACCTCATGCTGTTATGCAGCTCTACAAGGAAAAGTCCAACCCAAATGGAATGATAGCCTCCATTTATCAAGAAAACGAAGCAGCTGAAGTGTTGTTCTTGACTTGTCAGTTAAGTACAACTTAAGTCACGAGATCAAATCAAGCACAGGAACCGAACAAACTAATACTACTTAGACAGTAAACATTTCCTGCATTGAAATGAGTCAATTTTCCCGAAACACTGCCAGCTAGTCTTGGTGCATTTCATCAGTTTTTAAATATCTAAAGAAGTATGATGAGCAAAAACTAATGAGCTTGGGTGTGGCCTAGAATAAATAGAAGTGACTAAGAATAAATCAAACATTCTACCCATCACTTTCATTATTCTCTTGTAGGGTATTTGAAAGCACAAGACCTATGTTTTAGATATTTTAGTGGCCAGTACTAGGAATTTATTTTAGGCAACTATGAATCTAGGTTCTTATATAAATCCAATAATTCCTTATGAACACAAAAGTCATTTCAGAAAGACATTGCGTCACTGTATTGTGATTAGGGATCGGACCGATTTACAGCACCGAGCGTTGTCACTGCATACATTAAACATTTTTTTTGCGAGTATACACAAACAGTCAATGGCATGTTAGTGGTGCCTTTAATTACTCTTTGCCATTCTCTGAACATTCCATATTAGCACTTAGCAGAACAAAATCCTTAGAGCTTTGTTGGTTTTCAGTACCTTTCATGTTAGTGCCATAGAATGAACCATTGAATAATGTATTAATCAAAAGGCTTATTCTTAAAATTAAAGTATTTGATAATGATAATGTATTTTGATCATCCTTGCAATTACATTTAACGTACAATGCTAATGCTTCCGAATTTTCCATTTTGATAACAACCACATGCAGACATTCTTTATAGGTCTGCGCATAAATAGTTTTCAGGGATCATAGATGAGTCACAAATAGATTGTGAGGTATCTAATTTCTACATCCAGTTCCATATGAATGGAATGGAAAACTAGAGCAGAATCACAATTGGAACCTACACCATCACAGTTTCCCACATGGTGCTGCTTGTGTGGTGTCACCCCTCACCAATATCACTGTTCTTAGTTGCTTTAATTAATAGCTTAACTTAATAGTGGTTTACGTGTAGATTCTCGAACTGCGTTTTGCGGTACAAAACGTAGTACTAGAGTTTACCTGCAAAATGCAATTCACAAACCTACAGGTGGAAATATCCACCTTTCCCACCTTTCCCATCATTTCAATGGGGAGATCTCTGCACATGGAAGTTTAATACTTGGTAATAAAAGTCAGAAAGTCTAGGGTGAGTGGTGTGTAAATAGAGAATATCTACTACTAAGGAGAAGGGGTGTAAGGAGGAATAAGGAGAAGTTTACGAGTGGTGAGGAGTAGTTTAGTTAGAGTCATGTTCATGCAAAATCCCTCCCAAAAGAGTAGAGCATTGCTATTTACAAATGTCTGAAGTCACTACTGCCCTAAAGGTGAGAAAACAGTAGTAAATGTATGCAGTGCTGGAAGGGGGGCGGTCGGGGCGGTCGCGCATGTGAAAAATGTTAATTAAAAAAACGCACCTAATGCAACATACTTGCTCCGGGCCGCTTCTTGAAACTGGAACTGGATGCTGGAACTCCCTGGCTCAATCCTGGCGCTGCTCTCATGAAACAATTGTTTATTATATATGTTATTATTTGAGCATGCATGTGGGAAGCAGTGAATTAGCCTTTCAAAATAAACTCAAAACTTGACTATTTAGACAGACTCAAAGGCTAATTCTTGAACGTGCTTCATAGGTTCTGTATCTGAGAGTGAAATCTTAGAGTGGTTGAAGTAAACAGGTGCTGCATAAATCATTTTATGATTATTATGTATGCATTTTAATTACATTCCGATGAGTTACTCAATCTGAACAATATTCTGTACACATAATAAAGCGCTCTGATACCCGATACCTTCGGGTCAAGTTTGTGCTACATAAAACTCCAGGGACAAACAACAATAAACATTAAAAATAACTAACCAAGCAGAAGATAAATCATTTCTTCATTGTGTATATTTAAATGTTGTGCCAAATGTTGTCACTGCGCACCACTGTCTTTTATAGGTGTTCTTTTATCACAGAATTGTAACACTATAAACACATGCACAAAATGAATATCTATGAAGTAATACATCTAGCATGCATCTCAGATCATAGGCCCATATTTGTAACATTAATACTCTGTATATGTTCTCATCCATAGAAGACATGGATCTCAGTTTAATCCACTATTCTAGTAGGATTTCACTAGACTTACGCAGCTCCTATGTCAGAAGAAATGACTTGATCTTATATCACCGAGAATAACCTTTAAGTGCTGTCAGCTTGAAATGATAAGCTGTCATTGAACTGTAGGTCTATCGACTGTCACATTTCAAGAAAGATTTTTCTAACTTGAGAGAGAGTACATGACATTATATCTTGGCAGCTGTAACACTTTTTGAATGTTCTTTGGGGGAGTGCAATAGCCCAGAACACCACCATCCTAAGGCTAACTACAGGAAAGACATAATTGCATGATGAAAATCTGCAAAATAAATATGAACAGATGTGTGGTATTTCTATTTTCACAGCCAATGTTTTCCAAAAAATACATTTGTATTTGAACTATACAAATAGCATCACCTAACAGATTTTGTCAAATAGTCTCCAGTTACAGAAATTGCTAAAACACAGGGCCTGATTATGATCTTGGTGGACAGGGTTACTCTATCATAAAAATTATGGATATCCCATCCGCTGTAATATAAGTTCGATAGGATATAATGAACATTTAATACAGCGAATGAGATATCCTTCACATTTGTGAAAGAATACCCTGTCAGCCAAGATTGTAATCAGACCCTTAGTTATATTTTTCACTAGCATATTTCGAGGCTTTTTTGTCAAAAGGTTTAAAAGATGTTTTGGATTTGGTCTGTGGATTCTAGATGAAAACATGTGTTATCTAATAGAGTGGTTATGAGTGGGCCAAGTCTATTTGAGAACTCTGTGTTTTCTTGTCATTAACGAATAACCCCAGTAATTTTAATTTTCCCCATGTAAATTCCAGCAGGTCAAACCTGACAATATTTGTATTTTTTTTTTGGGGGGGGGGGGGTCTCACATGCAGCAGACACAAAATTCGCCATGTTACAATATTTATCAAATGTCAATTTAGTGTTGGATGTATTTACTACATTCAGGATATAACTCACCCCATGATATGAATGTTTAAGTTTGGTAAATAGAGACTATCTGTGTGTACTCTGATCAGTGCCTAAGCATGATTAAACAAGACCGTTTAGAATGTGCATCATGGTCAAACTATGCTAGTGACCATAACAAAGCTTTACAGACAAAACCTGAATCCTATATGTACTGGAAAGTGTTTACTGCTTAAATAATTACATTTTTATTTCAAAATGTTGGATGTGCTTGCCTATTCATAGATTTAACTTTTACCATGACGACATTCAGGTTCTTAAAAAATAAATAGGAGTCTATACACAAAGTTAACTTACATGTGTAGAATTACTAGTAGCAAATTTACTCTTACACTACACATGTAGGCTTACTAGTAGCAAATTTACTTCTACACTTTTGAGTAACTTCACTACTTTGGGCTGTTCACTAAGTCCGAGTGTAAACTTACTCATATGTGTGGACTTACATGTCTCTGCCCTCTGACTCAGGGGGTGGTACCAACTTTATGAGTGTTAAGTTACTACTAACAAAACGTTTCAGTAGTAAGTCCAGCACCACACAATGCCAACCACTGATAGATACTGCAATGCACTTGCATACAAATATAATTAAGGTAAGGACTCAAAATAAGGCCCCAAAGAAAGAATTTTAACTTATTTTTTAGTAAAGGTGTAGTAAGAAATTGGTCTACTGGTTGAGGGCGTTGAAGTCCTTCTCAAAAACTACAATTTTTCTCTAGGTGAAGTCTCAAACAAACCCTAAATTAACCTGTGTCGACCCTCGGGTAGCTTGGCACAAAGCAGTCAGAATTAATTCAGAGGCAATGTGTACATTATTTGGGCAACACTTCGAACAGTAACAGTGAGAAACATACCACAAAAGGATCCCAAAACATTTAACAATTTGAGTAATTTTAATAACTAAAACAAGACCAAAATGACACAATCCAAACAGTAGAACTGGAGGTATAACATCTTGAAGTTTTTAGTAAAATAGCACAAAAAAACGTAAAGTACCAACTGTGGATATCTGGGTGCACTGGCCCAGGGCAAAGTCACACTTTTAGGCTGACTGCGAAGAAGTTCTGTTAGCTGCAGGGACCCAGTTAGGCTGCTAAGCAAAGTGCCTTACATCCTGGTTTGTGGAGCATTGCAAGGATCTGCGTCGAAGATGCCTCGCACAGCTGAAGCAATGCATCAGTTCTGAGATGCAGTAAGGCTGAGGTGTGAGGTCCTGCATCGTTGCCTAGGATCCCATTGATAAAGACTTGCGATGTGAGGTTTGGCATCAAGGATGCATCTCTCAGTTAGAGTGATGCGTTGGTTCCAAGGAGCTGTAAGGCTGCATTTTGAGGTTAAGTTTCATCATTGAGGCTGCCATCAGCGAAGAGTCTGAAGGCAGTTTCATTGAGGCAAAAAGCTTTGATGCAATGCGGGTCTTTGCAACAGTTCTGATCCACACAGCATTGATGATGTGTAGTATCTGCTCGGGGTTGTGCCATGCAGCAGAGGAGATGTGTTGGTTTCTCTGGATCCACAGAGGATGGCAAAGCACCTTAGGCCCACTTCCAATGGTTTAGGCCTGTGGTGGCACCACTTGGCAGGGTAGACACACAAATGGCAGAGTCCAGGTGCTGGGTACAAGGTTGTTGGAGCCTTCTGTCCCTGAGCCTATAGTCAGGAGGTCAACCAACTGGCCCTTGGAGTCATTCTGGAGTCCTGGGTTTAACAGATGCAGGTCCAGTCCTTCTCAACCAGGCAAAAGGGAAGCAGACAGCAGGTCAGCACAGCAAGGCTTGAGTCCAGCAATGCAGCAGTCCAGCAGAGGGAAGTCCTTCAGCAGCACAGCAGTCCATCTTCCTAACAGAGTTTTCACAGGTCCGGAGTGTACTGAAGAGTTGGTGTCTGAGATCACCTTAGAAAAGATGGAAGAGGTGAAGGCAGAGATTTACATTGTAGGCCTGTAAATTGCATTTTGTAGTACTTTTGTTGTAATATTGTTGTACTACTAAACATATCCCAAATTGCAGTTCATGACTAGACCCCCTCAATCTCTGAACTAGACATAAATGGTCATTTAGCGACCAAGCGGGAGTGGCACTGTAAATTAACAATTTTCAGCCTACCAAGTTTTCCAATCCCTTGTGGTGAAGCTTGTAGTTTACATTCACATAGCCCAGCTGCTTGCACTAGTTTACAACTTTTATTTGGCTTCCCCACCACTGTTGGGCCCCGTGGTTGCAGTACCACTTGCATTGCTCCATTTAATGTGGAGCCACTCCCATTTGTTTTCCCTGCCCAGGACACCATGTCTAACATGGCAGCCATGGGTTGGGTCTATGCACAATGCCCACAGTGCACAGGGAGAGAACTCCATGAACGCCAGGGTCATTACTATTGTTTTGTCATTTGGGCAAATCAAACATGGTCCTAATTTGGTCTGTTCAGTGCCTTCAAAGGAGTTGTCATAGCGGCTGGTCAGCTGATGGCACAGACACACACAACTGTCAGATGGGGAATCTCTAAATATGGCAGGTGGACCACATTGATTGGAGAGGAAGCCATAGCCTCGGCTGACTTGGCCCTCACATCTGTCTTTAAACAAGCCCCTAATCAACTTGTGGAAATATTTTTTTATTTTTCTCAAGCTAGGACAACATTGTTGAATTATTTTTATCGGCCTTTCATGGACTTTGCAGAAGATATTTGCTGCAGTTATTGCTCTCAAACACAAAATGAACCTCTTAAAAATGAATAACAATTCATTAACAATTTTATTGTATCACATTTGCAATAAGCCATTTATTTTGCTGTGTTTAGCGTCGTGAAAAAAGGCATATATTTTCCACATTCCCATTTGCTGTCTCCCAATGATTTTTGAACAGTGAAAGTAAGAGGGTCCTACCTCGTCTCAATTTCAGAAATGTTTTTTATTATGATGAATTCATTCTTCCCATGAATGAAAAGGACAGATGTTTTCTTTCAAATCCTTTAGAAGAAAGTGAGAATTTAAAAACGACATGTTTGTTCTTTTGATGCAAAGGATGATGTACTATAAATATGACGCCTGCAGTCTGAAACAAAGATTTGACTGTATCCTGGGTGCATACAATCAGTGGCACGTGAAAAAGGTTATGAGTGTTTTGGGTTTTAGCTGAAAATCTATCTATGGGACGTATTCCGTAATCATGTGTGCATCGATTAATTTTGCACAGATGATTAAATGGGACCTTTTGCTCAGAGCAGTACCACTTTAATTTGTGCAATCATTTGTGCATTAACATGTTCACTGACAGTGCATAATTTCTGCCAGTGTTTGCCAGGGCTCTGGTACATATTTCTGACAGCCCACCACAATGTGCCTTTTTCAATTAAGCACATGAGCAATGAGTTTAACAGTTCAATATACAATAACAAAAGTAATCCTACCAGAGTGCTCAAGCCGTTCTTACAGCTTTAAAAAAACAAATGGATCAAATTGTCACATGTACAGGTCTGTTATGGTTAAGTAATCGTTGTTGGTACTGGTATTTGGCAATGCTGGTAGGGGCGGAGGTGGTGCAAACTGCAGTGGCTTCGTGAGATACCTTAGGCTCTGGTCCTTATTATGATACAAATTAAGCACGATTCACAAAATATATTACATTTTGTACTCCAACACATACCTTGGCAGCATTGGGGGAAGCGTAGCGGAAGCTCACCGACTTGCCTGCCTCATGTTCCTTGCTGGCTGGGGTGGGACTGAGTCACCCAGGGTTCGTTGCAGGAGGTGGGGTCATTCCTCCTGAAGCCTTAAAGGCTTTCTTCACGCTCCCGCAGCACGGGACGTGCACGGGTGCGCCCGGGCAAAGCCCAGGCCACGGGCGGGCCTGTCTATGCCCGTCTACCCCCTATCGAAGCTGGGCTGGGCCCCACTTTTTGCCTCGGCTTCTCTTAGCCACCGGACAAAATAAGTGTTCATAAGGTTTTACCATCCACAAACTGTTTAATCTTCTACAGCCTACTACAAATGGTTAAAAGGAAGCTAACTGGGGAAAAGGAAGGCACTCCCAAAAGCTTTCAAGGCGTAACACTTGTCTCTTTTCTGGTACGGGCTGCAAAGTCTATAGATAAGGAAATTTCCAAGGTTGAATGTCACCTATCTTTGGACACATGGGATCATATTGAAACACACACAGAACCTAACCCACATAGCAGCTCTGGGGACACAGTTCCTGGTAATTTATCAGGGGCTGAAAAAGCATTCGAATCCATATTCATATTAATCCTCATATATCACCCGTTCAACCATCTACAATAGCTATTGAGCACTCTGCTAAAAGGACGAAAAAGTAAAACACGAGCTACCTTCACAAGGGACAAGGATAAGAAAACTTTGGGGAAACACCACAGGAAGGGAATTGTAAACTTACCATTGTCGACTAGAATTCCCTAGGTTGTGACTATGAGCCCTGATCCCCAAAAAAAGGTTAGATCTTTATTTTTTTTGACTTGGAAAATATGATGATCAGATTTCAGTGTGTATTGTCTAATACTCTTTCTCCAATTTTAGATAGACTGAGGAAAACAGAGGCCATTATGTTAACCCTGGAAAAATCTATCACTAATATTGGAACGTAAGCTGGCCAAGAGAAACCCACATAAATGGATATAAACAATTCTGGGTATATTCGGGGGGGGGGGGGGTCAAATATTCTGAAAAGTAAAGATCACGGCACCGCCATATATCTTCCGCAACCAACCAGTAATAGAGGTTTTGATTCTCTGATTCTCTGGTGGGCTCTGCCCAATCTGGAGGACTGGTGCCTAGTTCCCCACCACCAGTTAAAGAGTGCATCCGAAGTGAACCAAGGGATAGGGTCAAGGATATTTGCTCCACACAAAGTTAGATCGAAGAGAGAGCCCCAAAATTCATTAGCCAATGAAACACCACATTGCGGTTGACCCTACATCCCGCAACAAACCCTGGGTGACCCAATCCCACCCCAGCCAGCAAGGTACACAATGCAGGCAAGTCCAGGGAGCTTCAGCTGCACTTCCCCCAATGCTGCCAGGGTATGTGTTGGAGTACAAAATATAATATGTTTTGTGAACCGTGCTTAATTTGTATAGTAATAAGGACCAGAGCCCAAGATATCTGACAAAGCCTCTGCAACTTTCACCCCCTCCGCCCCTGCCAGCATTGACAAATACCAGTACCAACAACGTTTACTTAACCATAACAGACCTATACATGTGAACATTTGAACTCCAGTTGGATAATATCTAATGGATGTAGAATGGGTCTGAAGGAAACCTATGTATTTCTGAAATGTGCACAGGAAATTGGATTTATAACACACGATGGTTATTTGTACACTTCTGAATTTTGGGGTTATCCATGGTATCATGTGATTCAGAAGGCATTTTGTAGAATGTATTCTTTCTTGCAAACTAGCATGCACTTAGAAGCCAAAAATGTAGAGAAATACAACTTTTAATAACAAGTCTCATATAAAAACAGTACCCCACTTGTGTGGCTGGTCCGTGCACCAATGTCAGAAAAAGCACAAAAAATGCAACATTGATGAAACACTAAACACATTTTTCCATTCAAAATCAATCCCTTTTTGTGGTGTTGTGGGTAGCAGTGGATTTAATACCTAAGTACCAAACTTTTTCCGAAAATTAGACATCAAGGGCAGTTCAGAGTGTTGTGACTTGCACAATGTTTTGTTCTTTTTTTGAAAATGTCTTTATTGAGTTTTTTCATCAAAAAATGTCATGCATGTATCAATACAAGGTCAAACACAACCAACTGTGCATGATCCAGTTAATAGGCAATGCTATGTAGTATACCAACAACTATCACACATCGACAGAAAGTGAATGGGGAAAGAGGATCGTATATAATCAAACTCATATAATCAAAAGAGCATGTATTTTTGCATGCCCTGTCTTATATCTCTTTATATCCATAAAATAAAAGAGATGTATGCAGTCTGCAGCCCCTTTTCAGCCCACAAATAAATGGAGCCTCCTAATTGGACCGCGCCTGAGGTAATCGGCGTAACAAGCAGCCCTCGCCATAAAATAACCGGAGCACCGGAGGGACCCTGACCTGTGAGGGTCGTCAGGAGGGCATAGTCAGAGGAGCGGTGTGTGTCCCAAGGCACGTGCAACAGGGAGCGCACCGGCGGGCTGCGGCGATCCTCCGTGGAGGCGATCTGGGAAGAGAATGCCCGTCAGGTGCTGGAACGGAGCGCACACCAGCTGTAGCAGTGAGCCAGACTTGGAGGGCAGTTGCGGGGCGGACCGGGGCACCGGAGTAGTGCCCCTACACAGTGACTGACTTTAAGATGGCGGGCGGTGGCTGACATCGCAACGAAGGCACCCTTGGGCTGAATACTGATTGAAGCAGAGGCCACGCACAGCACGGAGCATCCAGGAAGCCCGCTCCGGTGGTCACCCTGAGGATTGACATAGCACTGGAAGAGGGGACACCGGAGGCTCAATGGCAGATGAGAGGAGGTCTGCCTGCTTCCAAGATGGCCAAGACTACACATGATGAGCTCCATTCCATGTAGCACCAGAGTGCACCTTTACAAGCAGGTATCAGGCCGGACAGGACACCTTATTTTGACTAGGGGCACTCCTATAAGACGCTTTGAAGAATCGTATGACCATAATTACAGCTCCCGGTAAGGGAAACACCTGAGGCACTGCAATTGTGGACTTCTTTACTTTTCCCTTTGTCCTGCCCGCCATTTTGCTGCTGTTCTTGGACGTTTTTTTCTCTGGTCCCCGACCCATCATCTTGTCCATTCCCTCGTCTTTTACCCTTTTCCCTCTTTTCCCCCTTGAGGATCCTCAAATGTTTCTTCCCCTCTCTGTTTTGCCTTTTCTCCATACCCTCGAATCCCTCCCACCCTCCCTTGGTGTTGTGACTATGTCCCCCTTCCGACCCCACTTAATGGAACTCTGCCTGAGGAAATCTACTATGTATGTATATATATGTATATAGGGATAACTCTAATCACTAGTATAGGCAGTAGACCGTTGTACCATCTACCATTCCTATGTGACTCTTAGAGTATATCCAGTCATATCCCTTCCCTATGTATATAGAGATAACTCTAATCACTAATATATGTAGTAGACCGCTGTGCTCTCTACCATTCCTATGTGACTCTTAGAGTATATCCAGTCATATCCCTTCCCTATGTATATATAAAGATAACTCTAATTACTAGCATATGCAGTAGACCTTTGTACTATCTACCATTCCTATGTGACTCTTAGAGTATATCCATTTGTATCTCCTCCTTGTGTGACTTTACATCTTGTACATTTGCATTTTTTTTTCTGTTTGTATCCTTTATGTAACACATGTAATTCTAAGTCCTTATGTTTTTCAACTGGTTCTTATGTAAAGCGCTCTGACACTTTTGGGTAAAGTTTGCGCTATATAAAATCAAATAAATAATAATGCCTCACATTTGCGTTAGTAGGCAGACTTGTGATGGGTCCCATTTGTTCCTGGGGCAAGATCACAAGGGCAGCAGCTCTGTGTATGTTGTCATTGGGGCCTGACATTAGATCAGATTATTCAGCCAGTCTTTGAATGTGGGCTCTCTTCCTCCTCCCTACCAACATGCAACCGGTCATTAATCTAATTGCAGACTCAGTGCCACATATTTCTGAGTACCCTGTTCTATGCCTGTGACAAGTCCCAGGAGAGGGGTCAGGGTGATGTGTTGTCCTACCATAATATAGAGCACCATGTCTGTCTCTTTCCAGTATGCTTGTATTGGGGCATAGGTCCAAGCCATATGAAAGATGTCAGCTCCTGACATTTCACTTCACGCACAGCAATCATTCACGCATTGGAGAAAACGGTGTCATTTGACAGGTGTACAGTACAGTCTATGTAAAAATGTGTAATGGATTATGCTTAGTCTACTAGAAGGGGCAACCTGTCTCGTCTATGTACAAACATAGTGCACTGTATATCCACGCAGGAGGTTTCTGCCCCCAGTAGGATTGTGCTTGCTCCATCGCAGTTGGGTGTGGTATCATATAGATACAAGGTGCTTGGGATTTACAACTTCTAGTAAAGTATGTAATGTGTCTATGGAAGGGGGTTCTAGTGGGAAGTCCAATAATGGAGCTTTTACATTATGTCTGAGGCGTATATATTGAAATTTATCTAAAGGAGTCGGGTAGTTCCCATCAAAAAAAGAGTCCTGGATCACTCCATTTGATGATCTTATATTTCTGTAGCATCTGTCTGCACTTTGTTTCATATGTGTCCCCAGGAATAATGGATGGTATGGCAATGGCACGAGTGGAGTATAAAGCAGTGGTTTCTTGTAATAAAGCATGATTTAAAAGTCAACTGATGAGTGCTCTGGTTTCGATTATGCTGGTGTATTGATGATATATTTTGTTTGACAGTCATGACAATTAAATACTCTCCTTATTGATCTTTGTGCAGATGATGGGGACACCGGGACCACTGGAGTGTTATGTGCCCCTCGAAAGAAACGGAGACCACAGGTTAGTGGACAGGTTGTATTCTTTTTCTAAGGTTGTCTCTCTGAGGGGTGAAGGGAGTTAGGATTACCAATTACATCACCGTCACCAACACCCTGTATATTCAGTGGTACGCCTAGTTTAACAGGGGGGGGGTGTTCAGAAATTATATCTTCCAAAAAGAACTGCCCTAAATTAATACTTTAGCCTTTTGTCATCCACCTCCTTTCTTGCGGAGTTAAGCCAAGGTACTCCCCAATAACCTTCTTTCTTACAGGGTATAACGCAGAAGTATTGATAAACAAAAAAAATGATTTCCTTCTTAAAGACATAACCCACACAGCTGAAAAGTATAGGGGTGAGTGATAGCCTGCCTCTTGAAGAAGAAAAGACTGAATCACTGTACATGCTTTACTGTTATTGTGTGCAGATTAGAGAAAACATTGTGCAGCAAAATTGATGTTCCAGGCATTCCCCGAGGGGGTGGCATCCCCTTCTCACTTCCTGCATCTCCCCAAGAGACACTCCCAAACCTTGTAGAGCCACACTCCTCCAGAAGCATGGCTGGGCATAACGCTAGTCCAGTAGCCTCCTGGCTTTGGTACATCTTCTCTCTCTCTACTGCTCTCTCAGGTTCTGATGCCATTCGGGGAATGACCCAAGGATGTGTCCTCTTCAAGAGTCTTGCACTGTTCCCACATCGGATTGCAGCCTCTGCCTCCACTCCCTTCTGCCTCTTCACCTCCTCACCCCCTGGATACAGATGTCCTTGTATTCTAGTCGGCATCTGACATCAGCTTTATTGCGGTCAGAGATTTAAAGGGAACATGTTCCTCACATTTTTCTCTGGTTTCCACCCACTTCCCACTTCCTTGGGAATTCGATAATGGCAGTGTTTACGGGTGTCCCCCCACCAGGTGCCTGACTTTGCGGCCCGAGCTATGAAAGAAAAGCAGGTGATTGAACATCCTTCTCTGTTCTGTATGGAACGTGCCATGGTACATCCTCTTTGAGATCCTTAGGGAGATCAGCGTCATCCCTCCTCTCCTGACATTTCTCCTACTTTTTGGCCAGTTTGCCCAATGCCAAAAATTTAAACGTGACTGTGGCCTCTGCGGAATGGGACTGGGACATTATTGACCCTAAGTATGAAAAAGGGGGTATATGAGTCATATATACCCCCATTCTATTTCTAGATGTGGTAGGTATGGCGTAGATTTGTTCCAATGAAAGCCATAATGTTCCTCAGCACAAAAATCATAGAGCTCCACTACTGGGGCTTCAAAGCCCCCTTTTGAAAATGGTCTAGTGAGGGTGTCCGGTGTAGGCGGGATTGTTTACACGCCCAAACCTGACTGATCTTTAGTGTTTTAAGTGCTTGAAAAAAGTGACGGCCATGGTAATAAGGACATTTTTGAGATTAATTATAAAATTTGGGTAGAATGATCATTTATCTCAGCGAGATGCGCTCTGCCAGTTATAAGGGCAGTGAAATCTAGTGCATTATAATGTCTGTAATTTTAGTCAGGGAAACCAATAGATGTTGACAAGTATATCCAAATGTAGTGATGCTGATGTAGTTTCTGGCCAGTGGTCTATGGCCAAGGCAAAAAGCAGCGGTGATAGGGGGAACCCTGTTGGGTGCCCCTAGAGATTTCTAATGTCTTTGAGTCCATGCTATTAATTCCAACCTTTGCCATAGGTTGTGAATAAAGAAGGGCTATCCATGTTAGGAATGAAGAAGGGAACCCAGTCTGAAGGAGCACTACCATCAAATAATCCCATTCCAGGCAATCAAAAGCTTTGGTGCTGTCCAAAAAAACTGTCACCGCCTTGAGATCTTGATCAATATCGTGCAGGAGTGCAAAGGGTGTCCGTAAATTGTGTGACATTGATCAGCCTGGAACAAAACCGGATTGATCTGGTCGATCCAAAAATGTCATAAGTAAAGAGAGGTGGTTGGCTAGAAATTTTGTAAAAATCTTGACATCACAGTTTAGGAGTAATAGGGGCGGTAGGATTTGAAAATGGTATGAGGGTTTCCCGGGTTTGAGTAAGAAGATGATCATAGATTTGCTCACAGAACAGGCCTGCTTCTTTTACCTCCTGGTATACTGATTTCAGGATGGGGAGTAATGTGCGCATTAAAGCTTTGTAATACTCGGCTGGTATCCCGTCTGATATGGGGGCTTTATCAGACTGAAGTTGCATTATAGCTTCCATGATCCTATCATCTTCAGACTCTGCAGCTAAAAACTGTCTTTGTGTATCATTTAGCCATCCCAATGCAACATTGCCAAGGTAACCATCAATATTTGTGTTGTATGCATTTCAAGAAGCATAAAGAGTGTTATAAAATGAGGAAAGGGTGTTCAATATATCTGGTATATCCCAAAGTAGTGTGTCATTTACTGTTAGTATTTCAAGTTTGTATTTAGTAAAGCGAGGTTTACTTGTCATGGTTGCTAAGGTAAATTACCTGGACGTTCGACTTAACCATATGCTTGAGCTCCTGCATATTCCCCCAATAGAGACATTCCCTTTTCTTCATCCGCTGATATCCAGATAGGGTATGTCAAATTTTCCAAGAAAGTTTGAGGTCGTCGGAGCCTCTCAGTCGAGTTTCTAACTTTTTGAACTCTGACTCAAACTTACCAAGATGATCTTGTATGACCGCAATATCCCACCACCCATGGCTAAGCAATTACCACCTACAGTGACCTTGAAGGCCTCCCATATCGTTCCCACCTCAGGGACAGAGTCGTTGGAGTGGTGTGGCTCACTGGTTAGAGGCGGCAGACCCGGAAGCAGAGAATGGCCAGGGACCAGGGTTCAATTCCCGACGCGGCAGGGTCGTGGACCAGGGTCAGCGGACTTGATAATTCTCGCCTCGGTGCCTACTCTAACCAGAGATCACACTCGGCAACTCTGGGCATTATCTTGCCTCATCTCTACAATGGCCCCCCACATTCGCTGGGGATGCCTGGTTTCACCTTGGAGATACCCAGTAGGGACCATCTCACAGGGATAGCCAGGACAGGTTCCCCAGCGGTCTACAGCGCCAGGACGCCTCAGGGCAGCAGTGCGCTTTACAAGACACATACATTACATTACATTGTTACGGTAAAAAAAAAACAACGATCTCCTGCCTTAGCTCTTTGCAGAATAGAGTATCTAATAATAGGGTGGGAGATAATTTCCATAGTGTGAATAGGGGAGAAACAACTGGGGGCATAGCTCCAGTAGAACCAGGAATGGTCGGAATATGTACATGCAGGTAGTGTGACCTTATATACCCAGCTGCTTAGTCCCTTGGACACCAACCAATCATCTAGTCTCAACCAACTATTATGTACACCAGAGAAGAAAGTGTCTACTTTGATCAAAGGGTTGAGTACACTCAATGTATCTAGAAGTTCCTGTTCCTCCATAATATCTTTGACATGTCTTGCTGTCAGTGCTATGATATGTGGTCGGGATGTGTGATCTGTCTAATGTGATGTTAAAATCTCCTCCTCAAAGCACATGTGGGGAACCAATATCCATAATCCTCCACCAGAGTCTCTCAAAAAAGGCTGAGTTGTCAATATTGGGACATAGCAATTAGCTATGGTAATCATTGTTGAGGCCAGTCATCCCTTATCAGCATGTATCATCCTTAGTAATCATTTGAAGTACCTAGTGGTGTGTAAGGGACTCCTTTAGAGATGAGGATGATAGTTCCCCTTGTGTAGGAGAAAAAGGTGGCTAATTGTCTGTAAGATGCCCATTTGGCTGCAAATGTGGTTTGAGTTAAATCTTTTAAATGAGACTCTTGCAGTAAGGCGATGTGTACATGACATCTCTCTAAATGAGCAAACATGTGTCTGTATTTACTTGGATTGCCCAGGCCCCTAACATTCCAGTTTAAACAGTTACATTTCATGACTGTGAAAGTGGCATGAGCTGTCATCTCCGAATTGGTATGGCAATAGGCATGAGATGAAACAGTGGCAGAATTAAATTTTACATGGCATGAATAGCGTTGCAATAACAGTGTTTGATTATGTGCACATAAAAACAGTTCAAACATGCCGAAGCCCTCCCACTCAGGTGGCCCAAAACCACCAGGCAAATGTATCCCTTCCAAGAAAATAAAACCTTAAACAAGGAGCCACTCATATTGGCAATACAGGCAGAAATCATCTAAGGAAGAAGAGAGAGCAAAAGAGAAGAGTGTGGAGAACTCATAGAAAAAAAAGAAGATAAGAAGTGGATAGAGGGGCTATGAGAAGGAGAAGGGGGGAATGTTAGAGTACGAGAGTCCAATAAGGGGAGGATGGAGAGTGGAATGAGAAAGCAGAATCAATGGATAAAGAACGGTTGTACCAAGAAATGAGGACAGTCAATCAAAATAAGCGCTTTAAGAGAGATTTGGGTATCCTGTTGAGAGACAGCCAGGGAGCCTGGAGGAGTCATCTTCCAAGAGTTCAGGGCACCCAGGCGTAGGGAGTTGAGCATCACATGCGCCCCAACATTTGTAGGAAAAAGTGGAGATCTATTAATGAAACATAATAAGTTACCTTTGCAAGCTTTATCATCAGCTGAGGTCAAAAGGAGTGTCTTGAATCCACAGACAGGTGATTACCCCAAAAATAAACATGTGAGACATGTGTGGCCGAGACAGCAGACCATAAAGCAGACAATTCATGAAGTGATATCTTCAATCAATTAAATCAGCCTATCTCTGACATTGGTGATGGTGCTCTAGCCTTCTGGCCCCTCGCTGGATTGGATCTTCTCCTTTTGGTTGTCTGGGAATCTGGACAGATGGTCCTTCTTGGTCTCTTAATTTTCTGGAGATACTTTCTTTTCTCCTGTGTGTTCTGGTGTGACACGGAGAGGGCTGTATCTTTGGTAAAAGGAGGGTCTCTAGCTTCGCTCCTGCGGAATTGGTCATTCTGCCTGGGTAACCCCTTGAAGCCCGACACCACTCTACTAGCAGAGATTTTAGCCTCGTATCCTGGAACCTGTCGGGGTTGACGTCTATGTTTGCTGATGAATGTTGGCTATTGCATGTGAGGGTGTACAACATTATTTGTTTACAGGAGACCTGGGAAACCAAGAAAAATGTTTTCCTTCTTTTTCCCCGCATTAAATTCAACAATGGGTCGAGGCAGTGGAGGTCTTATTATATTTGTGGCTTTAGAATTTTGTAAAGATCTAAAGATACTGTAATGGAACTCCCAGGTATGCCAGGGCATAGAAGTTCACTTGGGGAGAGCACTCATCTGTTTGATTATCAACATTTACAATGCCACGAAGGGTGAGGGTGCACCCACTCATTTTGACGCTCTTAATTGTGCGTTTGATGAAGTAAAGGAGGAGGGGTGCGGGCATATGAACTTAATTCTAGTGGGTGATTTTAACTGCCATTTGTGTTCATCTTTCATAAAGAACCAAGGGAAAGTACAGCCATGTCCAATTTTTGAGGACCTCCATATTGAACACACACTAAATAAGCTGTTATTAACCCAGAATCTGGAAAGTACCCTAGATCATTGCCCCCCCCAGGCCCATTTCCAACTTGACCCTGTCCTATAAAGGTAGGGGTGCTGCAACCATCGTAGATTTTATATTTTTAACAGCATCATTGGGGGTGGCCCGGATCAGTCAACAGAGAGGACAGTGCCTTCAGTGACCACAATCCATTGCCCCTGTACTAATGGGACTGGGCTACCCCACGTCAGGTCTTTGCCAGACGCAGATATCCCTAACCCTTACTGATCAGGGCAGGTGCCTTAGAAGGGCGAGCATATACGCAAAGGCTTTCAATCGTAGCCTTTTCTCCTCATGCCAGATTGAAGTAAGTGCTTGCCAGAACCCTAGCACCCAGAGGGAATACATTTTAAGCTAGTTTTCCTCCATTGCCGACAGTTGCAGGCCTTTTAACTACACACATAGGGGGGCAGGCTCAGGCTGTCCCCTCCTGGTTTGACCACAAGTGCTCACAGGCTTTAAGGATGTTAAAAGCAGCCCTGAAACAGGTGCCACAGGTGAAAGCTAGAGTGTCTTTGTGCCGTCGCTTGTATAAGGAAATGACAAGAGAGCGCAGGCGTCATCTTCAAAAGCAATTCAGAAAAGGGGGTGGTGATGGACAGAGTATCTGAATTAAGCAGAACACTCCTACCCAGTCAACAGATCAGGGCTTGATCCATCACCGTTTTTTAGCTCACTGCACCATCCCAGCTCAGAACCTGGCTACGTGAAAATTAGTCTGTCTCTGGCCCAGTGCATCATGGGAACAGGGCAGACCAAACTACCAAGCCAATTCTTTTACTGGAAAGGAAACAAGCTTCCGCGGCGGGCGGCCGCGCATGCGCATTTCTCACGAGAAATGCGCATGCGCGGCCGCCCGCGCATGCGCATTAGTACCCAAGACGGCGCAGATGAAGAGAGGGAGCCCCGGAGACGCAGCGGGCAGCGGCGCGCAAGGTAAGTGCCTTTTAATTATTACTAACGTTTAAATGAAAGGATTTAGGGAGGGCGGGAGGGAGGGAGGCCTGCGGTGCGTAGTGGGGCTACGCGGAGTGCCGAGGTGGGCGTAGTTTCTCGCCCACTTCACGTAGCTCCGCGAAGCCCCACTACGCCCACTACGCCCAGGGTTAGTATACAGTGGTCCAACCGGGTGCCATGTATTTGGCCTTTATGGACCTTACGTCTGCATTCGACAGGGTTAATCAGTACAAGCTATGGGACATTTTAACCTCATTGGGGGTGGATCCCCGTATTGTACACCTTCTCATATCACTCCATGCCAATACATCGGCAGCAGTGAGAGTCTCACATAAGGGTGCCCTCACCAAACATTTGAATTATACACGAAGGTGCTTCCAGGGTGCATCTTAGACCCTTTTTTATTCTCTGTTTATATTAAGGTCCTAGAGTCAGCACTCCTGGGCCTTCAGTCAAATTCCCCTAGAGCAGGCACAAGAGTTTTGCCATGCCTACTGTATGCGGACAACACAGTGCTCATGGCCCGTGCAGGTCCTAATAGATGGTTTTGTGGTATTTATGGATGGGCTGGATCTAAAGTGAACTTTGCAAAGTCATATATACTGGTGGTCGGCCCACGGGTTCCGGACAAAAAGCTTTAAAGCTGGGAACTATTCTCTTGATAGGGTACCATCCTTCCCCTATCTGGGAGTGTTATTCTATGATTAGCTAAAGTGGGAAGCCCTCTTAGAAGGGAAGATGAATGAGCTGAATTAATCCTTGGGAGCGATTTCTAGTGTTGTGAAAAGATTAGGCTCAGGGGCCCCGGAGGTGATCCTTAAACTTTACAAATCCAATGGCATCTCAAGAGTAATATATAGGAGCAAAATTTGGGGGTACATATCGACACATAAGCTACTGGTGGCGGAAAATACATTCCTGCAATGGAGTTTGGACTGTACACAAAGAGCTAGGGGTGGGGTTTCTCGCTGACCAAGTGGCAACCAAACCCCTAGTGTGCTGGATAAAGATTTGGACCTCCGACCACAAGCATTTAAATTGTATAATTGTATCGGACTCCTGGAAATTGGTGCACGGTAATAGACCTTGGATACATCATATAAGGGAGTCCTTTCAGACTATAGGTAGGCCAGATATTTTCTTTGCACATGACACTTTAAAAAAGGGGGACGTTGTATTATGAAAGATTTACACTACAAATGTTTAAGCTCACGCTGTGAAAATCTGGAGCTCAGCAAACCTTCAGTCAGTGCATATGTAATTTTAAAATCAGTATCAGGTGTGGAACCATACCTTCTGGCCTTAACTAGTGCTCACAACAGATTTGTAATCACCCGTTTTAGGTTTAGTCAACTTCCCCACATTTTACAATGCCCAGTGGGTTTTTCCCCTCACCAGATCACCGAGGTCCCTGTGGCTGCGATCTTTGATCTCCTCAGGACACATTTTATCCTATTGTGTAAATATTTTGCACTTCCCAGGAAACGTTTTCCCTGGCCCCTGCTCAATTGTTTGAAGTACAGGCATGCTAAAGTGGCCCTTTTGCATTTACAGCTGCTACCTAATCCTTTGAATCTCTGTGCAGTTTCTTGCGGGCCGCTTATAAATCCAGATTATCTAGAGTGGATTGATTAAATAATGTGGGTTTATTTATGTGTACTGTCTTGTCAAATTTTACTGAGTTATTTTTGTTTTTAGATGAATTGTGTGCTAATTTATTGCATGACATATTGTCTCTTATATGGTTGGTGTTAGAACTGGGGGTCTCTAGTTGGCAGAGGTAGGTACCACTGTCCAAATAGGGACCCTTGCTTCTAGTCAGGGTAAGGAGGAAACCCTCTGAGATAACCCCTGCTCTCCTCTAGGTAGCTTGGCACGAGCAGTCAACGCTAATCAGAAGGCAATGTGTAAAGTATTTGTACCAACACTCACAGTAGCACAGTGAAAACACCACAAACTGACTCCACAACAATGTTAGATCAGAAAGGGTGCTGCAGGTGTAACCTGGGATGCAAAGGAGACCTGGTACATATCCTACTTGATTGTTTGACATTACTGGAACAGCGGAAACGGTGGCTGCGGCCTGTGTTCCTAAAATATGATATAAGAACTAGGGCGCAGGCAGCTAACCTATTAACTGAAATTCCCACTATTGATATTGCAATTGCCCTTAGGAAATACATAAATGTGGTACTGAGTAATTTAAGAAACCAGGAATAATCTATAGGATTGTATGAATCTTAATTTAATGAAATTATTCTCGAATAAGGGAAATGAATGGGTTGTAATTGCAAATGCTAAGTTTTATCTTAAATGCAATTTTATTGGCGTTGGTAAAAGTATAAGGGTATGTAAGAGTCTTAACCAATATTGGATCAATTTTTATAATGTTTTATCGTTTTTATGTGAATATTTTAAACTTGTGATACTGCCTCCTGCACCTGTTTAAAGACTATGGTCATAATAAACTTACTTTTGACTTGACTTGACTTGACTTGACTCCACAACAGTTTAGAAAAATAAAGGTATGTCATCTAAACTACACAAGACCAAAACAAAAATCCAACATACACAGTACAAGAATATGGTTGCGAAAGAGTTCGTGAGGTTGCGATAAAAATAATCCACAAAGTTCACAGTTGCGCCACGTTTAGTCAACAGTACCTTTAGATGCGACAAATTTCCAAAAGCAGAAGCTGGTGCGGTGGAAAACAAGCGATGCGTTGCTCCTGAGACCTTCAGACCTCCTGCGACAAATCCGGTCTGTATGGGGAGGAAGGCCACTTGTATGGATTCCGGTGTGTAGGTTCCGTAGGAAGTTTGTTCTCGCAAAAGCACGATGCGACGATCTCGTAGGGGCTGCGACGATCTCCAGGGCAACGATGCGCGATCCAGCTGCGATCTCTCTCTCGCAGCTCCTCGATGCGATGGCTGTGCGATGATGTTCGCAGTGACGTGATGCGGTTCGCAAGCAAGCGGTGTGGCAATCTCACCCAACGACGACAGGCTCTGCGACGACACTCGCAGCGATGATAGTCTTCCCGCACCGGTCTGGTGCATCCCGCAAACGAAGGATGCGATGGCTCTGGCAGCAGCAACAGGTGCTCCGATGATCTCGGCCTTCGTAGCGGTGGGAATTTCCTCGCACTGTCGGGGATGCGCTCCGCAGCGAGCGATACAATAACTTTTCTGTAGCAAAGTCTTTAAATCTTGGTTTGCAGCTTCCCAGAACAGGTACAACTTCCAGAGGCACCGCACATGGGCCACGCACTCCAGGAAGGACAGAACTCTCTCACTAGAGCTCAGGGGAAGCTGGGGTGAAGTCCTTTTGTTCCTGGGACTTTAAAACAGGGAGCCAGCTCCTCTAAGGCCCTTGGAGATTCCTTCAAGCAAGGGGACAAAGCACAAAGCAAAGTCCTTCCCCTCTCCTTGGCAGCAAAGCAACAGCAGGGCAATCCTGCATAGCGACAGCTGGACAATCTTTCTTCTTCAGCTTTCTCCTTGGCAGAGGTTCCTTCTTAATTCCAGGATGATCTAATTTTCTGTTGTCAGTGGTCCTGTACTTATAGCCCTAAAAGACTTTGTTCTCTTTGTGCAAGTGGGCCCTGAGCCTGGTCTGGACCAGTTCTGGGTGTTCCTTGAGCACTTTATTTTCCTGGCTTCTCCTTTCCTTTCAGAGTGAGGGACAGGGTCGTCAGCCACCCAACAGGAGGTGGAGCCAGCATTGTGGAAGGCAGGCACAGCCCTATTCAGGCCTAGGTGATATCTCCTCCCACCACTCCAGTTGCAAATGCAGTCATTCAGCCTAGGGCTGACTCAGCCAGCCTCCTGGGGAATCCCAGCCCCTGTCACTCTGAAATTAGACAGTCAATATACAAACTGGCCAAGGCACACAGAAAGGGCAGACAAGAGAACAGCAACTTTATAAAAGTGCTGTTCTCAAACACAGGATTTAAAAACAACCTTTCCTAAAAGGTGTGTTATTAAATTATGAGTTCAGGGATACTAGACTTTATGTCCTATCTTGTTCCTATGGGAAGATATGCTGGTAGCCACTGTAGCCAGCATCCCCCATGATAGCCTATGGAGCAAGATAGCCTTACAATAGTGAAAAACGAAAATGGCTGTAATTCACTACCAGAGCATGTCACCTGCACCAGTACATGCTATAACTTTCATATACACGGCACCCAACCCAGCAGGGTACCTTGGGCCTTCCATAGGGGTGACCAATGTGTACAGAAAGGGAAGGGTTAGGCCCGGTCAGTGAGGACACTGACCAGGAGGACATGGCAGTTCACAGACTGCACATAGGCACTGCGGTGGCAGGCCTGAGACACCATTTTGGGGCTACACATGTGGGTGGCACAATCAGTGCTGCAGGCCCACAAGTAGCATTTGTCATCACCAGCCCTGGCACACTCAGTGCACTTTACTAGGGACTTCTTGGTAATACAAATATGCCAATCAAGTAGATCCAATCACAATAACAATTTACACAGAGAGCATATGCACTTTAGCACTGATCAGCAGTGGTAAAGTGCCCAGAGTCCTATTTCCAACAGCCACAGGTCAGGAAAAATAAGGGAGGAAGAAGCAAAAAGTTTGGGGATGACCCTGCAAGAAGGGCCAGTTACAACAGTTGTTTTGCATCTGAATAAAATACATATATAGGTATACTCCAAGTCCCTGGGATGCCAATGACAGAGATAGTAATGATGGGGAGGTCTACAGAATTATCGAAAGTGCAAGCAGTGCACATAGAAGCAGCTCTGCAATGACAGGTGAAGATGGAACCAGTAAATGCAGCATCTGGGAATACTGTAAAGAACCTGGAGTGCAGCAAATGACAGCCCACTGTCAGGACATGCTATGGATGTGGGGGTCCTTTCCCAACCAAGGGCCGTGCCCTGCCCAATGAAAGAAATGCTCTGTGGGCAATAAACTCTACCATTTCCCGAAGGTGTGCTGTGTCGCCATACGGAGGAGAAAGCAGAAAATACAGGTCAACACCATGAACACCTCCGAAACGGCAAAAGAAGAAGACATGGATGACGACAATGTTGAGTGAGCTGTCTGCGTCATTCAGGTAATGCAACCAAACGGATGCCCACAGAGACAAATCCCGACATATAGTGTGCTGATTGTAGGACACCCGATGCAGGCTCTAATAGATACTGAGGCCTCCATAGATATCATGGCATACTCCATGCTACACATTCTCCCAACACAACCGGTCCTACAGACCACATCCACCCAGCTGTTTGCATACGGCTCGACGTCTCCTCTTCCATTGGCTGGAGTATTCACCACCAGTATCATCCATAACTCTTGATCCACTCCAGCCATAGTCTATGTCACCCAGGAAGGGTCAGGGATGCTGTTGAGGTGCCGGATGGCAGAGCACCTGGAACAAGTGGAATTCACCTTTCATCAGGAGCGTGTGGAATCCCTGGTGGGGGAATTCAAGTCCATCTTTGAAGGCATAGGATGTCTCAAGGATCATATGGTTCACCTTCATATCGATCTCGCTATTCAACTGGTGGCCCTAAAGCACTGTAAAGTGGCTTTTCACCTGAGGCCAAAGGTGGAAGAAGAGCTGAGGAAGCTAGAGCAAGCTGACATCATCGAACGGGTCAAGGCCCTGAAACCCCAGGTATCGTCCATCATTGTAGCAAGCAAGCCTAAACAACCGGGCAAATTCAGAATCTGTGTATACATGAGGCTACCCAATCATTATAAACAAACCCAACCCCTCCCACTGCCTCCACCCGGTTCCAGCAGCGATGGGTAGGTGCATATAAACGAAGCTCAGGCATTCACCAAGTAAGTGAAATATGCAACCAAAAATGTACAGCAATAATTAAACCGTGTCTATGTTGCATACTCCATATAGTTTATACGCGTCTTAAATTATGCGCGCTGTTGCCCCTTGACCGCCGACCTCCTCTTGCCAATAGTGCTTCGAGCACTTCTCAAACGCGGCGTTTATATACAAGCGGTATAACCGCATGGTTTCCACGAAACAGTAAAGCGATTCAAACGCGCTTTTAATAGGCGCCCCGCCGGCATATGCGTGATAAAGCTATACGGCAGGTTTCTGTTTACGGGTGTGCCAGAGCGGGATTTTACATTGCCGAGCACCGCTTAGACACCGAGGCTAGCGGCGCTCTTATACAAGCGTTTTACCAACTAAACAGTCAAGCTAATTAAATGCGCATTTAACAAAGCGCCACGCCGACATATGCGTGTAGTAGTGACACGGCAGGTTTCTGTTCAGGGGTGCAAAAGCGGGACTGTAAACTTGCCGGTAAATCTAAAATAAGTCTCTGTCCTGAAATTTAAACACTCCGCTGCCCAAAAGAAAACAGTAACTAACATGGGTACGATCGTGAAACACAATAATAGACAGAGTCCTAACATAAGAATGATCAAAACGGACTCAAAGCGTTCCAATGATCAGAACACTATCCAAATATAAGGATTTAGATACCTCTTCCTTATCACCTAGATACTCCAGCGTTTATTAATCATACAGAACAGTATCACATACATACAATACAGGTATTTAGATTAACAACCTATAACTTAACATACTGGACACACCTTACCTATGAGCTTGTATCCCAGTTTTTGAACTTAGCAAGTGAGGCACAATAGTTTAATTACATCAGTACACAAACTTTGAATGCTACTTTTAGTGGAGTCTGTATTCACTTGTGGATCTCATTGACTCTGGAGTGCAAAAAGCAAAATGTACCCATTTTCTTTGTAAATACTACTGAGATCTTTCCCTCTATATAGCATCATGGTGGAAGATCTCCTGAAGCTTTACCCGCTGGATACTGTTGTTGTCTGATTGTTTTTAACTTTAGGTGAGTCATGAGTCATGAGTTACTGCGTGCAATAAAACCAATAATACCAATTTGGTATTTTCTTTTTAAACGCATGGTTTTTATCCGCACATATCACTCCCACGAAACCCCACTGTTGAGAGTGCTTGATATACTTGTGTTACAATGACACGCATGAATCACAGCATGTGTTACACACAAGTATCACAGTCATTAATGCAACATGGTATGATTTGTTTGCGATATGTTTTTAACCCTTCCCCATTTTATGCCTCCAACAGGTATTAACAATCGCAACTTGAAGAAGGGTAATATTCACCTGTTCTCTCACTAGGATGGTAGCCAAACGAGCATACATACACCATACCAAGTGACAATAGTGTAGACAGTTACATATACTCTTAGACACCTTTTCACTAGTCCCCGTGGTCCTGAAGAATCGCTCAGTAAATTGTAGAGTAGCGAGAAACATGTTGACCGGACTTTAAAATCCTCCAGAAGAGAGTAGGAAACATCACTTTCCACTACTCTCCTCTAGGAAACCTTTTTTAACTAAAGCAGTAGCCCTCCTGAATAAAATTGACTCTGGTACTACTAGCTTTATTTTACTTCACATAACAACGTCTACCCTGAATCCTGGCCCCATACCCGCACTTCATCTATACGGCAGTTAGAAAAAGATCTCCGCCAAAGAGCCCCTCTATGAGGTGTTGCCCGTTGGGTATTGCACCGCCGACCCAACGAGGAGCAGGCCCAAATGATGAAGCATGACACCTGAAAGGGTGTGTGAGGGCATTAAATCGAACAAAATGGATTCCCAGGGTGACCACCAGGTTACCCTGTTCTAATCCGCTTGCATTACAGACTACACTAACTCCTTTCTTTGTCATTAGGAACAACACGACAACTTTTGCATTTCGCTACCCAATCACGCCATAAAGAGGGAGTGTCATCTTTTTCCAACAGTAGATGACATTGTAGCTGAGTTAAGCGCCTTTCAGTGGTTCTCCACAATGGATCTGCTAGCTGGGTACCAACAATTATTACTGGATCCAGAGTCAAGTGCCATAACTACATTCTTGACACACGTAGGGATCAGACGATATAAGTGCCTCAGTATCGGAGTGTCCAGTGTGGCTGAGGTCTTCAAAAACACCATTTAGGGAGTGCTCGCCGGCCTGAAAGGGGTCCTCAAGGTCAGCGAGGACATTCTTGTACATGCTACCACTCCACTACCAGGAATCTATGAGAGACATTTTCTAATGGTTACGAGACAGCAGCCTCACGCTACATTGAGAGAAATGTGCATTTTTTGGATATTATTTCTCCCAGCATGGAGTGTCACCTGACCTGGCCAAAGTTAGTGATCCAGAAGTCACCAGCTCAAACCACAGTGACCGGGTGAATAGTTTCCTAGGCATGATCACATACTGTTGTCATTCCATGCACAACCTGACAGCCCTTCCAGCACCACTGGGAGAACTAACGAAAAAGAACACCAACTGGGAGTGAAGGCCCGTGCAAGAGAAATAATTTCAGGATACCATACTAGCTCTCTCGGCTGACACCATGCTAGTGTACTTTGACCCTACCCAAGAATCTGAACTGTTGTTGGATGCAAGCCCTATTGGACTTGGGGAAGTACTACCGCAGAGACAAAAGGATGGCGAACGAGCACCGATAGCCTATGGGAGTCGGGCTTTAACAGACACTGAACAACGATACTTGCACATTGAGAAGGAGGCAATAGTGGTTCACATGCATTACCGGCATTTCCACTTATACCTCTACGGCCAGCCATTCACAGTGCACATGGACCACAAGCCACTGGTTCTGCTACTAATGGGAGTCTCCTTGAAACCTTCACCAAGGATTGAAAAGTGGATCCTGCAGTTACAGGAGTATTAATTCCAAGTGGTCTATTACCCAGGGATGCAAAATCCTGCCAATTTTCATAACAAGACACGCCAGACCAGCTACAGAGGAGGAAGAATCCGAGTCGGACAAGATCGCGGTATATGTCAAGCTGGTGGTGAAGCATCCCACAGGTGAAATAACATAATCTTCCTCCAAAGAGTTATACTATTTTGGGTGATTCATCCAAACTGTATAAATAGTTGTCCTGCAGAATATAGAGCATCACAACATTTTATGAATTCACATTTTATTGGTATCTAAAATAGATAAGGTTATCACATAAATATACATTAAAAAATTGCTTTCCTTTCTCCAAACAGTGCTGACAAGACACAGGCAGAGGCCCAAAGACGAAATACAAAACACTACATCTGCAACACCAACATTTAGTAGGTAACAATAATTCAAACACAAGAAAAACACACAATGCAATAATACAATTAAATGAATGAAATGAAAAGGGGATTTGTAATGCGCGACTTAGCCCAAAAAGGGCATCAAGGCGCAACAGAACAAACAAACAGCTAGTCTCAAAATGCCAAAGTGCAGATCAGCTTATACGCCTGTGAGAAGAGCCAGGTCTTCAGAAGTTTGCAAAAGAGCACCAGAGAAGACTGGCTAGAGAGTTCTGAACGAAGGGAGTTCCAGAGTTTGGGCACCAAGGTGGAAAAGGTTCTACCTCCCCACCTTGCCCTCACAAATCTAGGTACTGAAAGCAGATTCTTGGAGGCTGAGCGGAGAGTTCTTCTGGGGGTGTAGACACACAGAAGGGACCTAACACCCTCTGAGCCTGAGCCATATACAGCTCTATTAGCCAGGCAGAGTAGTTTGAAGGAAATCCTGGAGTGTATCGGAAGCCAATGGAGATCCTCTCCAGCCTGAGTTACCGAGGCCAGCCTGGGGAGGTTCAAGACCATCCTGGCGGCAGCATTCTGCACCATACGCAAGTGATGGATGGACCTCTTGTTAATGCCGCTGTAAAGGGTGTTACAGTAATCGAGCCTGGATGAGACCAGGGCGACTGTTGCTTGTCTCCGAGCTACAGGAGACAGATACGGGGCAATCTTTCTCAGAATTCTTATGATGGCACAACAGGTGGACACCGTCCTGTTGACCTGGGGTTTGAAAGCTAGGGCCGGGTCAATCAGTACTCCGAGGTTCCTGGCGGAGAGGGTAGGATGAGGGCAGTCTCCCAAGGAGGCCGGCCCCCAATCCTCAGACCATAGATCCTGATTTCCTCCAAAAATCATAACCTCCGTCTTTTCCCCAGTTTAACTTTAGGACATTTCGAACCATCAATAATAAATAAACAATAATAACAATAAATAAACAATAAAGTGACAATACAACAAAAGAGACTAAACTAAAAAACGCCGACGCGTGTTTCGGAACACACAAACATATACACAGTTCCTTCTTCAGGGCGAGAACATATTAGTAAGCATGGGCGAATTTTGCGGATCTCGCGTTCGCGAATTTTGCGGATTTGCGAACTCGCAATCCGCAAAATCCGCGAATTCCCGCGAATTTGCGGATTTTTTTTTGTGTTCGCCCGTGTTTCTGCCAGTTCGCGAGGGTTTTTACAATTTCGCAATTTGCGAACTTACCTGTCGGGTCGCAAGTTTTGCGAACTTGTTGTTTCTACGTGTCCAGCCTGTTTGGGACACTCTTCTTCATCACTGCCACTCTCTGTCACCACTGTCACTCTCTGACTACTCATGCCACCCTCTGGCCCACCCATGCCACCCTCTGTTTCATCACCACACCCTCTGGTTGTCCAGTGTACATTATTTTCGGCAAAGCAAAGCACACCTTCCCTGCCTCAAGTGACCTGAATTAATTTGGGGCTGATTAATGTGTCACAGAATATTTTTTTAGCTGGCACCTGCTTCCTTAGTGCGCCCTGATTAGTGATCTTTTGCACTTGCTAAGTGCTTTCATTGTTGCAAAATTAGTTACAACACCTGCCCTGCCCCAACTGACAATAATGAATTAGGGGCTGATTAATGGATTTTAACTTCCAGCCTGGCTCCTGCTTGTCTCCCTTAGCTGTAATTCAGGACCTTTGTGGCATATGTGTAACTATTCTGAGGTTCAGAGCAGGGTCACATAATAGTTGCAACTGGCAACTGAACTCTGGAGGGGCCCCTCAGGAAGCACTACAGGAAATGGCTACTAATGATGAGCCTGAACTTTTGAACCTGGTAAGTAGTTTCAGTTTTGCTAAGATCGTATTTCTGCAATTTAGCACTTATTCGCGGGGCGCGAAGTTGTACTGGGAAGCCGCGAACTCACGCGAACAGTGCGAGCAGTGCGAGCAAAATCCGCTGCTCGCGGATTTGCGGATTTTGCGGGAGATTCGCGAATCTCGCGGATTGCGAATTTCCCGAAAATCCGCAAAATCCACGAGCGGAACGGATTTTCCTCCCACGGTTACATATTAGCAGGTATTTGGGGGGCCATCTGAATCCAATGGGAGCAACCACTGGATATGTGGTGTAGCAAGCTCACAGAACTTGAATCTGCGGGCAGATGTAAATGCTATAGGTCAATTCAATAAAAACAACAACAAAACAACCCAGATTGAGCTTGAAAGAAAAATGCATATAACTGAACTGACATGCATCAAGACAGATAGACCAGTTCTTGAACATGTGATGTAGATAGAGAAGAGGTGCCATCACCAAAGTAAAGAAATCAAGATAACCATGAATTTCCTATAACCGACTGTGCATAGCATATAGCAAACGTGCAAAGAAGATGTAAGTTAAGGTCATACGTACATATGTACAATTGGACACCTACTTGATGTACAAGAGGGAAATACACCAATGTTTTCCTGAGGTCCGTGGGTGCTAGATAGCATGAATGACAGCTCCACAAAGATCTAAAAGGGGGCATACATACAAGAGGCAGTTGAAACTGAGGCTTCAAGGGTGAATAACTAGCCAGGGAATCAAACAAGGAGGGTAAAATATAGATTACCAAGATACATAGCAATCACAAGGTAGATAAGACGGTCCTATAGGTCCACTGGCGAATTTGGACTGGATGTGCCTCACCCTGTCCGTACTTCAAGAAGAAGATGCTAAGCGGACAGACAATACAAGCCCCAGGAGAGTTAGGAGTCCTACTTAATACTAAAAGGTATAGAACACACTAACCAGACAAGCTGTCCTCCATAACTACCATGTAAAAAGGTGGTGAACATATCAGGAAAAGCGATAAAGCGTGCAGTGGCGGCAAGGCAGACTAGCCAAGATCGCAGAATAAGGGCGATGGGGGACAGGTCACATCCTCGATCTGGAAAAACAAATGCCTGTGAGGACGACATAAACTGTAGTACCCTTTATGCAAAAGAGAGTCGCAGTGTAAGCCTCCATACTTACAACATGAAGGGGTATATCGACCTCCAAGCCAAATGAGTCACCCTGTGGCATCTACAGGGCTAGAGGGCAGGGTCCCAGGATTGGGATTCAAAAGTTCCTCAGTGCGTGCTTCTAAAGGATAAAGTGTACAGCAGCCAGTTAGACCAGCCAGGGTTGGGACGCCTAGTTCACCCTAAACAACCAATGCGCACATTGTCGTATCTCAGAAGAGAGAGTGAGCACCATGAAAAGTACAATGCATGCGGGGAGCACCAAGCGTGCCTACCAATACAGTACCATGACCCCATGAACAAAGCTAGTAGAAGATTAGCGCAAGGTTCTTCTAACTATTACTAAAGATAAGAATGGATAATGAGCACAGGGCAGCATGTGTTTTACCTGGCAGTAACTAGAAATGAGCAGCGATGTCCTCTGTGTTCCTCCGGGACCGGTAGTGAGGCAGTGAGACAATGCCATTAAATAATGGTTCGGGCGATTGAATGTGGGGCAGCCAGTAACGTGAAAGGGCCCAGCATCTAGGCCACTGCCGTGATTTCCGGGTAACACACACGGGAAAGGCTCGCTGCCATATTGAATACCTCAAGGTGCCGTGAATCGTGGTAAACTGTGGAGGGAGAATCTTAGTGAGATGGAATAGAATGATTTGGAAATGCCAGAGGTCTAGCCCAGGGAGAAGGGGATGCAAAAAACTCTGTTTATGAAAGAAAAACAAACCTATAAAGTCAGCCGTCACCCGATGGGAATTTGCAACGAATATCTGGGAGTCGGGCAGTCTAGCTACCCACGAGAAAAATCCATTCTTTGTGAACACGAGAAAAAAAAATAAGAAAATTAAAAAGGATGGCAAAAAAGGGTCACCAAAGTGGGAACTGGATGAAGCCATTAATAGGAGTAATAACAGGCTGCTAGGAATGAGAAAGGCGGAAGAAAGGATGAAGACAAAAAGTAAAAAAGAGGTAAACAACGTAGAAGCTATCGCATTTGGCGCAGAAACTGCCAAAGGGTGGCCCGAGTGTGTGACCTCTCTGGTCCGCACCTAACGATCAAGCTAGAAAACAAAATTGGTGCTGGGGGAGGATATCAGGGGAAAAGGAGCGCAGATGAGGAAGATAAAGACTACTGATAAAACTCCCTGAAAGAAACCCGGAGTTGGAGGACACGGGTAGAGTAGATCGAGCATAAGTGGGACTGATGTATGTGACAATGCTACTGGGAGACAACCAGTCTTTAAAGAGTGATTCACAAGAAGTACTGGTGTGACAAAATTTAGACTACAGCAGGTCCAATCATAAAAGGGCATTCTCCCAAGGGAGAAGGTCATTGAGCCCATGTTTGACCGTTTGGAGAGTGCAAATCCAAAAAACTTCCCTTTTACGCCTTATTGCATCCCTGTTGTCAGGACTGATGTTAGTTATTCTCTCAAGAATAAGCCATTTGAGGTCTGCTTCCAAGTAGCCATGGGAATTCCAATGTTTAACCAGGGGTCCTCAATTACGTCCGTTCTTGATTGCCGACTTGTGCTCACTAAATCTGATTCTAAATTCTCTGCCGGTTTCACCTACATACCCTAGGTTGCAGGGACAGAGAATCAGGTAGATGATCTTAGCAGTCTTGCAATTGTTCATTTGTTTAAAAATGAATTATTTTTGATTTCCCCACTGGAGAACATCAGTACCCATGGCAAAACTGCAAACATGGCAGTTGCCGCATTTGTGAGTCCCTGTGACAGGATTATTGCCACAATGGATTTCTGGACAAACTCACGTTCTGGTGTGCAGGCATACTTAACTAGGGAGTTACGTACATTTCTGTTGCGACGGAACAGAGACACAGGTCTGAGAAGGGGGGTACCCTGTCCGCAGTTGAGAATATGCCAGTTTTAGGTGATTATTTGGCGCATTCTATTGTTAACGTTGGAGTGTTTGGTGATACAGACAAGTTTGTCTTCCTTCGAGGTGGTCTTGCTTTGGAAGAGTGATTCACGGTTATAGTATTTTGCCCTCTTGAAGGCATCTCCAATCACTCGTTTGGGATAGCCTCGATTGAGTAATTTATTCTTAAGAAGCTCCACACGGGTATTGTACTCATTGATGGTGGTACAGTTCTCTGAATACGGAGGAACTGACTGAAGGGTGTGCTATCTTTCTGACACCGCGGCTGGTAGCTTTGATAATGAAGATGTGTGTTGCGTGCGGTGGGTTTGGAATACCGTGACACCTCAATGGTATGATCAGCAACCTGTATCCAGATATCAAGAAATTCAATCCTCTCTTTGCTCATGTTCGGAGTAAATTTGAGGTGTGGATCACAAAGATTAATCCAGAGTAAAAACTCAGTGAGCTGTTCATCTGGACCCATCCTATTTATATAGTGTGGATGAATCACCCACAATAGTATAACCCTTTGGAGGAAGATTCTGTTATTTAACCTGTGTTTTTCCCTGCTCTCTTCCTCCCATTGAGATTTCAGGGACCCTTTTATGCTTATTGGTGGAGCAATCCCATCCTCTGCCCATCTCATTGGAAGAAATCGTGAGAGCCATGATGGAGGATGAATGCTTGCAGGTGGCCATCTCTGCAGTGATGTCAGGCAAGTGTCACCTGTTACTTGACAAGCTATCTTGTAGGACTGACGAATCATGCACAGCACTAAGTACTTGGCACAACATATGCACAGACCTGGCCGTATCACCGGAAGTCTGCCTCATGAGAGGGTCCCATCTAGTGATCCCCAAGGCACTACAGCAGCAGGTGGTTGATCTAGCACACATCGCCCACCAAGTGATTGTCAAAACCAAGTCTGGTCGATGCTGCAAAGTGTGGTTCACCAACCATGATGAGGTCATAGAGCAGATGGTTCATTCGTGCCCTCTATGTCAAGCAGTTGACCCAGCTGAACCACCCGTCCCGATCGTGACAGAAGAGAAACCACCTCACCCCTGGCACATGAGCAAATGCAGACTTTGGAATTCTCTCGGATGGAAGACACATACTAGTAGTCATTGATGATTTTTGAAAGTATCCGGAGGTTGAGATCCTAGAGTAAAACTCGATGAATAATACCACACCACGCATCGAAAAGATAATGGCCACCCATGGACTCCTAAAAGAATTGTGCACTGTCAGTCATATATCTTTTATTGCCATAATTTTTTAGGAACCACAAAAAGTACATATAACAATCCCAATATAATTATAAAAGGAGAGCGAAATTAATTATATAATCTTAATAGTGATATGAAACATTCATATGTTAAAATGCAGACTGTACGTAAGTCATTAAAGTGCTAGGGTTTTAAAAAACAGTTTAGTCATAATTACAGCGATATTTTATACACATTTTTTTTAAGACAACAGGCAATACATTTAGTACTAAATTTGGAATCTAAATATTGTAGAGCAAGAAAAGCTTGGCAACAGCTTCTCAACCCCATAGATAGCAATAGTGGAACAATCCAACGCTTACCTGGTGACTCATAAAATCTGCAAAATAGCGTTACATGGATTGTGGACTGTTCCGAGATGTCATCACATGGGCACCTAATAAGCGTTTCTGACCAACCTTGCTTCTTCGGAAAGGTAACAATGCGGAAGAATGTGTTTAAACGGAACCGGATCAACAGATGTTTTTCGTAGGAGTTCAGATGATATTGTGCACTGACAATGGTCCTCCCTATGTCAGGAACCGCGCAGCATAGCACCTGCCTAGACGTCTGAAATACAACTCCAGGAATGCCAAGGGAGAGGAGCACGCGTCTACAAGAAGACGCGTAGCGCACACATCAAGTGTGCGTAATTCTGGTTGCCTTTGCTGAAGTTGAGGGGAAGCAGCTGGGAGCAAGCCGCCGTGTTCTCTTCGGTGCTCTGGCTTAGCACGTTTGAAAAATCCTCGACGGTTAGTGAACCGCAAGGCACTATCCCGGGCAGCGGTGAAGGAACTGCAGAAGCCCTAAACATGGTACTCTGTTTTTGTTTCCTGATGCACTTGGAGATGTGGTCAGAGACCGCGATTGCCTTTTGAATTTGCCCTATCTTTAGGTTAGTTTCACCTTGCACGGGCGGCGGTGAAGGAACCGCGGAAGCCCTAACTTGACACAGTTGTTTTTTGTTTCAAGGCGCACGTGGCTAAGTGGTTAGTTATTGCGGACGTCTATCTCTTTAAATGACATTCTGGGCAAAAGTATTTTGAGTTTTCGGATCAGTGGTGAAGGAACCACCCCAAAAAAAAATAACGTTGGGGCAGGAAAAGCTGGGATTCTTATTTTCTTTGCTATTTTCGATACTTTTGATTCTTTTACACCTGAGTGGTGGCCAAAGAGAACTGGTGAGGAAGGCGAGTTATATGACCAGGGGGAGTATTGCACTAGGCTGATTAGGAGGTGGGAGGTGAGGCATGAAGATTTCATGAATGATTTTCCTTAACTTATGTTTATTGTTTTGATAGGATTTGTCCAAAGGAACGCCCTGTTATGTCTGAATTTCTTACAAGATTGAGCTGGTCCATTGATGGATAAAGGTATACAGGCTCTTTTAGTGAGATCATATGAGAGTATTTTATGTAAACCTGTATTATTGATCCATGTTGTTTTCTTTTCTAGGTTCTCCTCCCTGCTGTTTCCACCCTTTTTTATCCCTCACTTGATCTCCTTGATACTCTGTAACTCTTTAGTTGAAGTTTTGGGATTTCAAGGGGTGGACCCCTTATTGCAACATCCGGACCCTGAGGAGTACGAAATCTGACAGAATTATGCACCCAAGAAAAGATACTCCTCCCAGTCTGGATGTTTCAATAAATGGCATTCATGGACAATATCGTTCAGGCATTGGCCTTAGATCAAAAGGAACTTGCAGCCTCTAAACTTGAGACAGGCGCCCTATGGGACAGAGTAGATAATCTAACCAGTTACCCTTTTGCTGTGAATGTCACTAGCAACCTCCAAGAACAGGTTACGGTTCCCCCGCCTATACCGTTGGCAAGTCCCGAAAGGTATGCAGGAGATCCCCTGAAGATACAGGTTTTTCTCACACAGATAATGCTTCATTTCTCATGTAAGACTTCATCTTTTCCTAATAATCATTCTAGGGTGGCCTTTGCTATCTCATATCTGATAGGGGATGCCGCCAATTGGTCGGTTCCATTAGTCAGGAACAACGACCCAGTATTGTCTGATTGGGAAGCCTTCTGTGCAGCGTTTGAACGAGTGTTCAACAGACGAACCACTACTTTTAGCGCAGATAAGTAATTATTGGAGTTGAGAGGGGAAACATGATCTGGTGACATAGCTCACGTCTTTCAATCATTTGGTGGCTGAAGCAGCATGGCCAGAGAAGAGAATGTCTCTTTTTATCAGGGGCTACGCGACAAATTGAAGGATGTGATAGCACAAATCGATCCACAGCCTGTCAACTGTGCTATCTTAATCAGTTTGATGTTAGGACTAGGTGGAAGGATGTCTGAAAGAAGTAGAGAAAAGCCATGGGGAGAGAGGGCTTTCTACAGGTTGGACAGGAACCCTAGGAAAGAGTCAGCCAACCTAAGTGAACCCATGGAGATAGGAGCCATCAGGACACCTCTCTCACGCACTGAGAGAGAGGGCCATCGCACACAAGGGTTGTGCATGTATTGTGGCAAAAGAGTTCACTTTGTACGTTAATGTCCTGCCAAACCAAATACACAAGGCTTTTTATATAGAAATAAGAAGGCTGTTGTTTCTGTTTTGAGTACGGAGTCTGGCGCGTCTACCATGTCTCCTTCCACTGGGTCATGAGAAAAGCACGGGAAGATACCGTCTCTATCGAGCACCAAGTTAAAGGACACAGAATCACACATAGTGTTGGCTGTGGGTTTAGAATACAAACAACACATACACCAAGTGCTAGGTATGTTGGATTCAGGAGCTACAGGGAACTTCATTGACAGTGGGTTGGAGAAGCAACTGGCAGTCGGTAGTGTTTCCTATGATACTCCTGAGGAGGTTTTGGAGGTGGATGGGAAGCTGTTAAAATCAGGTCTAGTTACCAACCAAACTGAATCCCTCAAACTTTCGACTGAAGATGGGAAGCAACAGCACCTGGAAGAAATAATGTTAAACGTCAAAGAAGCTCCTCAATACGAGGTGATACTGGGAATGCCATGGTTTTGGCATCATAACCCTACAGTAGACTGGAAAGACAAGACAGTCAGATTTCTGTCAAAAGAATGTGAGGAACACTGTATGCAGGAACATAGGTCTCAAGCTGGATCTCTGACTTATCCTTTTAGCGTGGCTACTGCAGTAGAGGAGGTAACATTGCCCTTAGAGTGTTCCCAGTTTTCAGCTGTTTTCAGTAAGACACAGGCAGAACAGCTTCCAACCCATGGGATATATGACTGTCAGACTGACCTGATGGAGGGGGCAAACATACCAGCTTGTAGAGTATACGCTTTGTCTAATTCTGAAACCCGTCACCTCAGAGAATGTAGTAATCAAAAATCCAGTCTCAGGGGTTCCACTGATACTTAGTCCATTTAAACTCACAAAGAAGAACTTGACACAGAAGCTGAAATATAAAAGATCATGTTTAATAAACTCAAATGAGATGAGACTACATCACACAGGAGCCTTAGCAACTGAATGAGGCAGTCTGAAGAGTAGAGAACACTGGGGCCTTATATATGTGAGGGTTACATACTCGGCATAAAACCAAGGGGCAGTCCTAGGTCATGTAAGCATACAAAATTACTAAGTTGGGCATACAAGATCTACTTGCTCAACGAAATGGAAGGAGAGTTACTTCTCCATACAGCAGCCTGACAGTTATACTAGAGAAGCAGGTGTATTTTACTAGCTAGGCCCTTCTGGGCATGTGCGATGTGTAAGATGCTAAACATAGTTTGTCTCTAGGCAGATTTCAAGAGCAGTTGACACTGAGGGAGGACAGAGCACATGGCCGGCAAAATGGCTGCCAGAAATACAAAATGGCTTTCACAAAGATGGCTTCTGCTAATACTAACCCATTGCTGCCAATTTACAACAAGAATACATTGATCATTTCTTGAAAATCTGTTTCATTAGAACCTCTTGTTCTCCTGCAGCCTCCCCTCTTTTCTTTGTAGCGAAAGCTAGTGATGACTTGAGAGCATTTTGTGACTATAGAATGTTGAATAAAAACACTTTGTAATAGATAACCTTTGCCACTGATCTCTGCTTTGCTAGATACGAAGCAGGAAGCTACTATCTATACTAGATTATACCTGAGAGGTGCATACCATTTAGTGCGCATCAGAGAGGGGGATGAGTGGAAGACGGCGTTCAAGACACGATTTGGGTTCTTTAAGTACACTGTGATGCCGTTTGCGCTGTGTAACACCCCGGTGGCTTTTCGGTATTTTCTGAATGATGTTCTGAAGGAGTATGTGGACCAATTTGTGGTTATGTATATCAACGATATACTTGTCTACTCTGTGTCAGCTGAGGTACATACCCACCATGTTGTGTTGGTGTTGGAGAGGCTAATAGAATTACATCTGTTTTGTAAGTTGAGAAAATGCGAATTTGGAATGCGAGAAGTAGAGTTCTTAGGGGTGATTTTGTGTCCGGAAGGGTTGAGCAATGCAGAACGCAAGGTACAGGCTGTAGAGGAATGGCCCATCCAAAAGTGTACGCGGGATGTTCAATGCTTCCTGGGTTTTGCGATTATTATCGCAGATTCATCCTGAATTTCTTTCAGGGGGCAGTCCCTATCACCCCGTGGCTTCATAAGAGAGTTCAATTTGCCTGGACTCACGAGGCATCCAAAGCTTTTGCCTACTTGAAAAAGGCTTTTACCACTGCTCCTGTGCTTAAACATCCTCAAATGGGGTCTCCTTTTAAAGTTGAAGCAGATGCTTCTGATGAGGCTATTGGAGCCATTCTGGCTCAGAGAGACAAACACACTGGACAGTTACACCCAGTGGCATATCTCTCCAAGAAACTTATTGCGGCTGAAAAGTACTATACCATAGCCGAGAAGGAACTGTCGGCCATTAAGAAATCTTTCCAGGAATAGCGGCACTATCTATGGGGGGCACGCTATCCAGTCACGGTGTACTCAGACCATCGTAATTTGCATTACATGTAAACAGCATAGGAAGATGACACTCGCAATATCAAACAAGGGTTGCCTTTTCAGAGCAACAAACAAATTGTATCTCCCTACTAGGATCCTACTGAAAAAGGCATATGATTGGTGTCATGTGCTCTCTTGGCGGGTCATCCAGGTGTTCGTAAAACAATAGATCTAGTACAACGGAATTCTGATGGAAATCGTTGGCGAAAGATGTTCGCTCTTGGATAGCGCAATGTGAAGACTGTGCTAGAGCCATGGCAAAACATCAGTCTCAACTTCATCACCGGTCTACCTATGGATTAGGGATGTTCTGCCATTTTGGTGATGGTGGACAGCCTTACCAAAAAGTGCCATTTTGTTCCATGCAAGAACTTGCCAACAGCGGGTCAGATAGCCCAACTACTGCTGGATAGAGTAAGCAGATTCCACGGTCTGCCCAAAGTAATCATGTCAGATAGGGGCCTCAGTTCATAGCAAGTTTCTGGAGGTTTTGGTGTAAGGCTTTACAGATAGAATCTGCGGTTTTGACAAGCTTTCACCCGCAGATAGACGGCCGGACCGAAAGGCTTAACCAGACATTGAAGAAGTATCTGTGCTGTTATGCCATGGAGACACAAGACTCCTGGGTATCTCTGCTATGGATGGCGGAGTTGGCATACAACAATGCCTTGCACTGTTCTGTCAGGTGTCACCGATCATGGTGAACTCGGGTACTGTGCAAGAACCCTGCCCATTGATCTGCCTGTTGACCTGACCGATCAACCTTCTGTGCTGACCCACATCAACAATTTGCGGTCTGTCCATAAGAGAGCAAAAAGGAACTTGTTAGTGGCTAAACAGGTGTACAAGAAATGGGAGGACAGACACAGAACTGATGGTCCCCTGTATGGAGTTGGTGACAATGTTTGGTTGTTCACGAAAAACATAAAGTTCAAGCTACGCCGCATGTTCCACCCCAGGTACATAGGCCCTTACACTGTGGTGAGACAGGTTAATCCCGTAGCCTACAAGTTGAAATTGCATGTCAGTCTTTGCATACATCCGGTATTCCATTGGAGTCTCCTGAAACTGGCTCATGGAGCGAAGCGGTGGGCGCCCCCTCCGGTTTCCTGCGAGGGGGAACAGCCATTACAACACGTTTTTTACCACGGGTTGCTTATACATCGCATGAGTTACAACGCATGCGATGTTACAACGCGTGGTAAAGACCACGCATACCATTACATCGCATGCGCTTTTACAACGCGGCGGCTATCCATGTCGTTGTGAGGAAATTTAGGCTGTTTCCTCACAACGACATGCACCAATCAGGAAGGAGGAAGCAGGAACCGGTAGCAGAGTCAGTGCGCTGGAGAGGAGAGAGGTAAGGGGGTTTGAGCTTGGGGTGGGGGTTACTTTTGTAGGGTTTAGGGTAGTGTAAAAGTAGTGTTGTAATGTTTGTGTTGTGTGGTTTTTTTTAATAACGTTTTAGTGTGTTTTTCTGGTAGTTTAGTGTAGTGTAATGTTGTAGTGTTTGTTTAGTGTAGTGTATTAGGGTTTAGGGTAGAGTAGTAGTGTTTATGTAGTGTAGAGATTTAGATTTTAGGGTAGTGTAGTAGTGTTTGTGTCGTGATTTAGGTTTTAAGGTAGTGTAGTAGTGTTTGTGTAGTGTTTAAGGGTTTAGGGTAGTGCAGTGTTTTAGGGTTTAGGGTAGTGTAGTAGTGTTTGTGTAGTGTAGTGTTTTAGTGTTTAGGGTAGTGAAGTGTGTTAGGGTTTAGGGTAGTGTAGTCGTGTTTATGTAGTGTAGTGATTTAGGGTTTAGGGTAGTGTAGTAGTGTTTGTGTAGTGTAGTGTTTTAGGGTTTAGTGTAGTGCAGTGTTTTAGGGTTTAGGGTAGTGTAGTGTTTTAGGGTTTAGGGTAGTGTAGTGTAGTAGTATTTGTGTAGTGTAGTGTTTTAGGGTTTAGGGTAGTATAGTGTTTTAGGGTTTAGGGTAGTGTAGTAGTGTTTGTGTAGTGTAGTGTTTTAGGGTTTAGGGCAGTGTTGTAGTGTTTGTGTAGTGTAGTGTTTTAGTGTTTAGGGTAGTGAAGTGTTTTGGGGTTTAGGGTAGTGTAATAGTGTTTGTGTAGCGTAGTGTTATAGGAATTAGGGTAGTGTTGTAGTGTTTGTATAGTATAGTGTTTTAGGATAGTGTAGTAGTGTTTGTGTAGTGTAGTGCTTTAGGGTTTAGGGTAGTGTAGTGTTTTAGTGTTTAGGGTATTGCAGTAATGTTTGTGTAGTGAGGTGTTTTAGGGTTTAGGGTAGTGTTGTAGTGTTTGTGTTGTGTAGTGTTTTAGGGTTTAGGGTAGGGGTAGTGTTTTAGGGTTTATTATAGTGTAGTGTTTTAGGGTTTAGGGTAGTGTAGTGTTGTAGGGTTTAGGTTAGTGTAGTAGTGTTTGTGTAGTGTAGTGTTTTAGGGTTTAGGGTAGTGTAGTAGTGTTTATGTAGTGTAGTGATTTAGGTGTTAGGGTAGTGTAGTGGTGTTTGTGTAGTGATTTAGGTTTTAGGGTAGTGTAGTAGCGTTTGTGTAGTGTAGTGTGTTATAAGTATGGGCAAAATTTGAGAATTCATGTTCCGTGAATTCGTGCGAAAGCGAACTCGCAATTCGCAAAATCCGTGAATTTGTGCTAATTTGCGGATTTGTTTTGTTTGCGTGTTTGCAAGGGTTTTTGCCAGTTTGCAAGGGTTTTTTACAAGTTCGGGAATGCTAACTTACTTGTGTAGCCGCAACGGTCGCAACCATGTTGTTTCTACATGTCCAGCCTGTTTGCGACCCTGTGGTTCATCTCGGCCACCCTCCGGTTCATCACTGCCACCCTCTGGTTCACCACTGCTACCCTCTGGTTCATCAATATCACCCTCTGGTTCACCACTGCCAGCCTCTGGTTCATCACAGCACCCTCTGGTTCACCACTGCCACTCTCTGGTTTACCTCTGTCACTCTCTGGTTCACCACTGTCACCCTCTGGTTCACCACTATCACCCTCTGGTTCACCACTGCCACCCTCTGGTTCATCACAGCACCCTCTGGTTCACCACTGCCACCCTCTGGTTCAAGACTGCCACCCTCTGGTTCATCACTGCTATCCTCTGGTTCATCACCCTCTGGTTCACCACTGTCACCCTCTGGTTCATCACTGCCACCCTCTGGTTCATTACTGCCACCCTCTGGTTCGCCACTGCCACCCTCTGGATCATCACTGCCACCCTCTGGTTCATCACTGCCACCCTCTGGTTTGCTACTGCAACCTTCTAGATAATCACTGTCCCCCTCTGGTTCATCACAGCACCCTCTGGTTCACCACTGCCACCCTCTGGTTCATCACTGCCACCCTCTGGTTCATCACTGCCACCCTCTGGGTCACCACTGCCACCCTCTGGTTCATCACAGCACCCTCTGGTTCACCACTGCCACCCTCTGGTTCAAGACTGCCACCCTCTGGTTCATCACTGCTATCCTCTGGTTCATCACCCTCTGGTTCACCACTGCCACCCTCTGGTTCATCACTGCCACCCTCTGGTTCATTAATGCCAGCCTCTGGTTCACCACTGCCACTCTCTGGATCATCACTGCCACCCTCCGGTTCATCACTGCCACCCTCTGTTGTGCCAATGCCACCCTATGGATCATCACTGTCCCCCTTTGCTTCATCACAGCACCCTCTGGTTCACCAGTGCCATCCTCTGGTTCATCACTGCCATCCTCTGGTTCACCACTGCCACCCTCTGGTTCATTACTGCCACCCTCTGGTTCATCACTGCCACCCTCTGGTTCACCACTGCCACCCTCTGGTTCAAGACGGTCACCCCCTGGTTCATCCCTGCTATCCTCTGGTTCATCACAGCACCCTCTGGTTCACCACTGCCACCCTCTGGTTCAAGACGGTCACCCCCTGGTTCATCCCTGCTATCCTCTGGTTCATCACAGCACCCTCTGGTTCACCACAGCCACCCTCTGGTTCATCCCTGTCACCCTCTGATTCATCACTGCCACCCTCTGGTTCAGCACTGCCATCCTCTGGTTCACCAGTGCCACTCTCTGGTTCATCACTGCCACCCTCTGGTTCATCACTGCCACCCTCTGGTTCAAGACTGACACCCTCAGGTTCATCACTGCCATCCTCTGGTTGATCACAGCACCCTCTGGTTCACCACTGCCACCCTCTGGTTCATCCCTGCCACCCTCTCGTTCATCCCTGCCACCCTCTGGTTCATCACTGCCAGCCTCTGGTTCAGCACTGCCACCCTCTGGTTCAGCACTGCCACCCTCTGGTTCATCACAGCACCCTCTGGTTCACCCCTGTAGATTATGGGGGGAAAGCACACCTGCTCAGCCTCAACTGAGATGAATTAATTTGGGGCTGGCTAATGTGTCACTGAATTTGAGCTTCAAGTCTGGCACCTGCTTCCTTAGCTGTAAGTGCTTCCTGTTGCAGTTAAATTTTTTTTACAGGAGCATTGTGCCATACTTTTAACTATTCTCTGACCCTGCTTTGAGGGTCAGAGCAGGGTTAGAGAATAGTTGCAAGTAGGCAACTGAACTTTGGAGGGACCCCTCAGGAAGCACTACAGGGAATGGTTACAAATTAGCTTGAACTTTTGCACCTGCTAAGTGCTTTCAGTTTTGCAAAATTCGTTTTTCTGCAATTTCGCGAGATTCTCAGGGCGCGAATTTGTGCAAAATCGAACTTGCAATCCGCGAATTTGTGCAAATTAGAGGCCATCTTGTGCATGTTGCGTATTTCTGGTTCCGGACGCTATTGGCAATCTCGCGTTTTGTGCGGTGCGCTATTACGAGTTCGCCTGTGTTTTTGCATGCTCGCGGGGAAAATATTGCGCAAACTTACCCACGCGGTCCTCTATGGGCACGGCCATCTTGTTTTTCATTCATTGCTATGGTTTTTGGGCATGCTACCTTTCTATCCATCTTACATCTTTGTAATCCTATGTTTTTCTGAACTTTTTTTTGCTTATTATCTATCTCTACAATTTCCTGCATCTATATATTTTTTTTTTACTTTTTGTTACTTTATTACCTACTTTATTTCTTTCGCTCTCTCTCTTACTTTTTTCACACCTATTCTTCTTTCCTTTTTCTTGTGCCCAGGACCATGGCAAAGGGAGCCGACAAGGGCAAGGGGAAGGGCCCATCACCCCGTACCCGGCTCCCTTGCGGGCGTTTGAGGGGGAGCAAGTCCTGGCCAGGGAGATCTTCTCTGCAGTGGAAGTGGCCTCCTTTATGGTTTTTGCCCAAGTCCGCCTCCCTAAGACCGTGGCAGCAGGTGGGCGGATTGCTTCCAGTTACGGCCTCCGGGAGCGTCGCCAGCTGTGGGAGAAGGTGTGCCGGTGCATGTGGAAGGATTCTGGGGTCCGTCGCACCTACCAGCAAGCGACGCACCAGTGGACTGACATCCTGGACCGGGAGCATGACATGCTCGACCTGCTAGTATTGGAGATCCCTGGCTTTGGTAAGTAGCTATTTAATGACTACTTTTTTTTTCTTTTGCTCTGTTATATTGCTAATCTATTTTTTTCCTGAAGAATACGAATGCTGCTGATTCAATTACATTGCAGGTAAATTAATCTTTAAATAGCTTCTGTCATTGCAGGAGCTCGCCTGGTTATTGGCGTTGCTACTATGCTTACTTGTTTGCAACTTTTTACTCATTTGAGAGCATTAGTGCGTAATGCTAGAGACAGTAGACTCAAGTCTATTCCTTCTTTGTACTCCTGCTGCTGCCACTTTGAAGAGATAGTGGTGGATTGATATGTTGAGTATATTATTTATTACTTGTTATAGGACATTTGTTAGTGGTCTGCAATTATGATGACGGACTGTGTCTGTCAAGCGACATCTCGTGCTGCTGAGTGATGGCAGTCGTAGTAGAACCTTTTTGTTGTTGGTGTAGTTAGTGAATTACATAACTTTCCTATTAGACGGTCTGCGAATCCTGCAATACTATACTACTATCCTTCTGGTTGACCAGATCAGATGCAATTGTTGTTAATTTGTTTCCCCGACATAATTTTAGATTGTGTTCAAAGAAATCAAATATTTCCCAATAAACAATCATCCATGTTGTGTTTCTTTATTTCATGTTCACCAGAACCTCCCAGGGGCAAGGCGGCGGTGGCAACTGAGACTCCGGTGGAAGAAGGTGGACAGGATCAGTCCCTTGCAGGCTCTTCTGCTGGCCCCAGTAAGTTGTTCTATTGTTATATTAATACTTATAATTCCCTAACTTTTACAGCTCCTATTCATTACAAACTGTTTCCTAATAATTCTATGTTTTAGTAAATAGTCTTTGATCTTCTTCTAATGTACACTACTTTCTACATTCTTATCCTGCCTCTACCATCACTCTCTGTGCTACTACTATTTATGATTATGAGTCGGTCTGTGTAGGTAGCTAAGCTTGCTAAGTCGGCAAACGGTGTGAAACAAAAGTCTGATCCAGCAATAGCTCTAGGCACTGAGTGCAGTGCTCTGGGTTGCCCTTGCTGTCTATTCCAGTCTTCTTAATGTAAGTGCTTTGACAATTTCCAACAACAAAATGTCATTGTTTACACCAAATAAAAGGTAGCAGTTGCCTTTTTGATTTGAGAGGAGCACATCCCATACCGCTAGTGTTTCAGGGACTATTCTGCACACAAAGAACTATGGACAAGAGAAATAGGACATTGTTGATGATAGGTGCAGTTTAACTTTTGACATAGCTCAGTCCGAACAGAAGTTAAACCCCCAATCCCCAGACCGACTATCTAGTGTGTCTGACCAATGATTTTACGACCCGGAAGAACAGAAGAATACTACTGCCGAGTCCTGGCCTATCTGAGTCACTGAAACATGACTGCCAAGTGCAGTAGTTCAAACCCTTCCCCTCACTCACTCGTGAACAAAAACCACACAGTATTTGTTAGTTTTAATGTTTTATTTTCAATTAAGAAATGAAAACATTATTTCTTTATTTTTAATAGCGTAGTATTCGGAGCGAGCAATGGTGATGTATGAAGATGACTTTAAAGTTTAAACAACATTCCCATGAATTAAATTACTATGACTCACACTTAATAATAGTTAACAGACACATGAAATTATTAGAATAACTGTGCGGGAGCCCCCACCTTCTTTAAAGTACTTAATGTACTGCTGGTGATGACTTACTAGTAGTTGGTGAATCGTCTGGCAGAAGGGCAATGGGATCTTCTTTCTGTAATGAGAAAAATGGTGCACGTTAAGCAAGCATTCATCAGTTGTCATAGGAAGAAGTGTAGCATTTAATGGAATAAGAATATAAAAGGTTAACACTTCCTCCCCAAAACCGTTACTTTTTTCAATCCCAGTATAAAAAATGTGTTATGTAACATTGTCTTCCATTACGAGACAAAATAGGGGTTGTGTATGGCATCTGAAAATATGACATGTTAAGGCAAAGGACACGTCATCAACGTAACGTAAGCATTAAGCATTTGATTGTTCACGTCGTGTAGGAGGAGGATGTTCTTATCAATCCACGATGGCGCACATGAACTTCTGATTGTAATGATTTTGGTTGTTTTGACCTTATCCTCCCCAGCAAGTGTGTGGAATTTATTGTTGTTGTCAGTCACACCACAATGAAATACCACACAGCCCAGGGAAGAGGGTTAGGGTTGGAAAATTGGATGGGAATGGGGTTTTTTGGGAAAGTTTGGTAGAGAGGAAAAAAACACAGCATGGACAGTCAAACAACACATGAAGAGAAACAAATCTTTGGATTTGAAGATATTGATCAATCTTTAAAGGGACATAAAGGAAGTGCACTACTGCATGCCAGAAGTTGTTTACTAAATGGATGGTTAGGTTACTGCAAAGTAGCACTACTACTTACTGCAACTTACTAGTAACTACAAAGAAACAAGTTGAGAGTACAGGGCTGCAGTCATTACGCATTTCACTTGCCTCTCTACCCTCAGAGAGAATAAACACTTAGAACATTAAATTACTGTTAAACATAGCAGAAACATAGCAAATTTAGAAGCAGAGAGCAAAGAAATGCCGAGTCACACTCATAGAAGTTCACAGCCATAACATTACTTAAAAGATAAGAAAAATAAATGGATACTGTTACTGTATGTTGTTGTACTTGTCCTGTTGAATTTGGGAAGTTGCATGCATCCAGCCATTCCTCTAATTTGTGGCACTCCTCCGTTTCATCTGACGCTCCGTCGATAATTGTTGGATGACCAGAAGACACCCTGTCCACTGCCTGCCTGGCGGATGCTGAATTGCGGCTTGCTAATGTCAAGCCTGACTTCATCCTTTTTTCCATTGCACAGGGTGAAAGCCGCCCTGTAAATGTTGATGGAAAAACAGGAAGTGATATTAAAACACCACTGAGAAAAAAATATAAGGTACGTGTGCTGTGTATTGCAAAAAGTCACACTTTCGAAAGGGCGTACCATGAGTCTCCTTTTGAAGGATAAATAAGTATGGGCGAATTTTGCGGATCTTTCCCCTCAAGCTAGGTGTACTGTAAATTACGACTTTAGAACAAAATAAGACCTTCCCAGCAGTGCTCCCAGACCCTTAAACCCAGATGCTAAAATGTAGAATACCCCCAATCAGACCCCAAAAAACATGCGATACTGCTACCTGTCTGATGCTTAGTGGAAAATGGTGACAAAATGTACTTTGAAAGTAAAGTAGGCCCAAAAATCCCCTTTCCCACCATGGATTTTCTTCAAACCACTTGCAACAAAAATTAGACATTTCTCGACAAGTGCTCCAAGAGTAGACCCCAGAACCCAGTTGCCAAAATCTCGAACACCCCCAAACACATGCAATACTGCTAACCCTAACAAGCCCTAAGTTAAAAATAGTGTCAAACGCTTTCTTCAACTAGGCCCTAACTTACCTTTGCTACCATGGATTTTCTCCAAACCACTTGCAATCAAAATTATTCATACCCAGCGTTGCTCCAAGACCCCAAACCCCCCCCCCCCACAAAAACCAGGAACCCCCCCAAGCAGGCCGGCGAAAACACGAAAGTGAGCGAAATGGCTGAAAATGAAAAACTTTTTCACCATGGATTTTATCCAAAACACTTTTATCCGGTATTAGACCTTCCTAGCAATGCCCCCAGTCCCGTCAACCCAGGCGAAAACAAGTTTAACCCCCCCCCCCCCCAAAAACAGCCAAAAAGCACAAATGGAAAAATGGGGACTTTGACAAATTTCAACATGGTTCCCAGATCACTCTGTGCGCTCTGCAGTTAGGCCCTAACTCCCCTTTGTCACCATGGATTTTCTTCAAACCTCTTGCAATCAAAAGTATCCATATCCAGCGTTGCTCCAAGACCCCAAAACCCCCCCACAAACACCAGGAACCCCCCCAAACAGCCCCCCGAAAACGCTAAAGTTAGCGAAATGGCTGAAAAGTTAAAAACTTTTTCACCATGGATTTTATCCAAAACACTTTTATCCAGTATTAGACCTTCCTAGAAATGCCCCCAGACCCGTCAACCCAGGCGAAATCAAGATTAACCCCCCCCAACAGCCAAAAAGCAAAAATGGAAAAATGGGAACTTTGACAAATTTCTGCATAGTTCTCAGATCACTTTGTGTGCGCTCTGCAGCAAGGACCTAACTCTCCTTTGCCATCATGGATTTTCTTCAAACCTCTTGAAATCAAAAGTATCCATACCAAGCATTGCTTACAAGACCCCAAAACCCCCCCACAAACACCAGGAACCCCCCCAAGCAGGCCCGCGAAAACACAAAAGCGAGCAAAATCTCTGAAAAGTTAAAAACTTTTTCACCATGGATTTTATCCAAAAAACTTTTATCCGATATTAGACCTTCCTAGCAATGCCCCCAGACCCGTCAACCCAGGCGAAAACAAGTTTAACCCCCCCAAACAGCCAAAAAGCAAAAATGGAAAAATGGGGACTTTGACAAATTTCTGCATAGTTCCCAGATCACTCCGTGCGCGCTCTGCAGCTAGGCTCTAACTCCCCTTTGCCACCGAGGATTTTCTTCAAACCTCTTGCAATCAAAAGAATCCATACCCAGCATTGGTCCAAGACCCCAAAACCCACCCACAAACACCAGGAACCCATCCAAAGAGCCCCCCGAAAACGCTAAAGTGAGCGAAATGCCTGAAAATGGAAAAACTTTTTCACCTCCGATTTTCTCCAAACCATTTTTATCCAGTATTAGACCTTCACAGCAATGCCCCCAGACCCGTCAACCCAGGCGGAAACAAGTTTAACACCACCAAACAGCCAAAAAGCAAAACCGCAAAAAGTCAGACAGCAAATTTCAGGCCTACCTGGAATGCAGTCCAAATGCGCTCTGCAGCTAGGCCCTAACTCCCCTTTTCCAGCATGGATTTCCTGAAAAACAAATGCAATCAACATTAGACTGTTCCAGCAGTGCTCCCAGACCCCAAAGCCCACCCACAAAAACCTAGAAGCCTCCCAAACAGCACCCCAAAGACAGGCAAGTGAGCAAAAACGCAAAAACTTTTTCACCATGGATTTGGTCCAAAACACTTGATTCCGATATTAGACTTTCAGAGCTATGCCCCCAGACCCCTGCAGCCACCCGCCGAAAATCAGAACACCCCCAAACAGGCAAAAAGCAAAAATGGGCCTACCTTCAATTCAGTCCAAATACGCTCTGCAGCTGGGCCCTGACTGCCATTTTCCACCATGGATTTTCTGAAAATAAAATGCAATCAAAATTAGACTGTGCCAGCAGTGCTCCCAGACCCCAAAACCCACCCCCAATAACCTAGAAGCCCCCCAAACAGCCCCACAAAAACAGGCAAGTGAGCAAAAACGGAAAACATTTTTCACAATGGATTTGGTCAAAATCACTTGATTCCGATATTAGACCTTCCAAGCTATGCCCCCAGACCCCTGCAGCCACCCGCATAAATGCAGAACACCACTAAACAGGCAAAAAGCTAAAATGCAAAAACTCATACTTGGAAAATGTTCAGCCAACCAGTCAACATCGGTCCAAACGCGCTCTGCAGCTAGGCCCTAACTCCTCTTTCCCACCATGGATTTTCTTCAAATCACTTCCATTAAAAAATTATGCTATCCCATCAGTGCTCCCAGACCCCCACACCCTCCCCCACAAATCTAGAATACCCCCAAACAGCCCCCCAAAAACATGCAATACTGGTATTCAAACCATGGCAAATGGTGCTGTTCACAAAACATTGCTGTATTTAGCACTTTCACTACTTCGATCCTCTTGAAACTCACCTGGACAGTCATTTGTTCCAGCGATTCACAAGAATCTCATCAAGGCAGAACAAAATCGAACCACCGCGCTCTTTAAAGAAGAAGAAGAAGAAGATCTACGACTAGTTTTCACTTAGTTTTCACCCAAACACACGCCCCCGCAAAACACCCAAAAAGGCAAAAATTCTGCCAATTCTGGACCAAAGAACACCAAACCCCCCTAAAACATTGCCAACATCATTATGAACGAGCCTGCATCGGGCCTCGAGCCCTAGAATCAGCGTGAACCATAACAACTTAAACCCAAAAACCCTAGTAAATCGCACTGAACCCTAAACCGTAGATATGCTTTGTCTGTCTGTGTCAAAGAGCCTAGGAATGCTACATCAGGAGGATGCTTCACTCAGTGGTGCCTGCCTTGACTGTCTGCATGGCCCTGCCGCAAGCATAGGCCAAAAATCAATTCCGCTCAAGAATTTGCGATTTTTCGGTACTTTTGCGAGATTTGCGAAATACCGAAAAACAGCAAATTTTGCAAACATAACGGATGTTTGGCCAAAGCTTGAGGCAGTGCCATGCAGAGGGTCAAGGCAGGCACCACTGAGTGAAGCAACCTGATGTAGAATACATAGGCTCTTTGTCAGACAGACAAAGCATATCTAATTGTATACAGCAAGCCACATAGCCCCAATTTTACATGAACTGCTGTCTGGAGTGGACTCTGCCTGGCATAACAACAACAGTACACTGCCTCGCCCTCGACCAATACCACAAATAGACAGACATGTAGTCCTGCTGTAGTAAATGTTTGTTGTTTTTGTACTTGTATAGCGCACAGCTACCCGCTGTGGGTTTCCCGGCGCTTGTACGAATACCGCAAGGGAACCCTTCCTGGCTTTCCCTGTGAAGTGTCCACTCCTGGGCACTCCCATGGTGCAGACCAGGCATCCCTCGTGTTGTGGGGGCCGTTGTGGAGACTAAGCAAGCTATTGCCCAGAGTTGCAGCGTGGGACGCATGATCAGAATAGGCACTGAGGCGAGAATGAATGAATGAATACCCTCTTGTATAGCGCATGGCTACTCTCGAGCATCCCAGCGCTGAAAGACCAGAGGACATAGAAAGACACTATCGGAACAAAAGTGTCTTTAATCGCTTCCTGAAAGCTAGATGGTTGGACTCATGCCTGATGTTGTCTGGGAGTTTGTTCCATTCTTTGGCTGCTTGAACAGATAGCCGACGGCCACCCATCCGAGCCAGCTTCACCCTATGTACTACCAGCAGATTACGCTGGTTAGATCTTAGAGATCTCACTGTTTGATGGCGACGAAACAGGGGATCAAGAATGGACGGGCCAGCATTATAGATGGACTTATGCTCCAGGCACAGGGTTTTAAATATAATCCTTTCCTGGATGGGTAGCCAATGGAGCGATTGAAGTGGGGCCTTAGCCGAACATCGCTTGGGGACTTTCATAAGCAGCCGAGCTGCACAATTCTGTACAGATTGCAGAATTTTTATTGTGCCGACTGGGGCCCCCATGTAGACGGCATTTGCATAGTCCAGCCGCGACAAGATCAGAGACTGGACCAGCATTTGTCTAGCTTCAAATGGAAGGAGGTCTAGAACTTTTTTTTTAAATCTCAGCAATCCATAACAAGTCGCGGCCACCTTCTTAGCCTGGTATTGAAATCCCAGTGAAGAATCTAACCAGATCCCCAGGCTTTTTATTTGGGTCTTAGGTACCGGAGGGGGTTCCAGACAATACGGCCACCAAGGGTCCAAGTTAATTGGGGCTTTATACCCCAGGAGCATAATGTCCATTTGGCCCCATTTAACTTTAAGAAAGAAGAGGTCATCCATTCCAGGACTTTGGTGAGACACGGGGTCAGATTATTGATCCCCTGATCTAAAGCATCGTCCCTCACCAGAGAAACAACCAGCTGCGTATCATCGGCGTAGGTAACAAGTTGGATTCCCCAGGGAAGAACCACCTCAGCCAAAGGTCTCATGTAAATATTAAACAGCGTAGGGCTGAGGGATGATCCCTGGGGAGCGCCGTTATTCAGTTGCAGCTGGCTGGATGACACCTCTCCCTCAAAGACGGAGAAGCATCTGTCCGATAGGAAGGATTGGAGCCATTTGATGGCCAGTCCGGAATATCCGGTTAGGGGAATTAATGAGCCCGAGACCTGCCGGGGCAGGAATCGAACCCTGGTCCCTGGCCAGAGCTCTGCATCAAGGTCTGCCCGCTCTAACCATTGAACCACACTTCTCCACGGTAGTAGTTGTTGTAGACTGGTTTACCTGTTTGCCACTCACGAATTGGCCATAGTTCTTCCGTAAACCGATGCTGATGATCCATCCATCCCAGTGAGTGACTGTAAAGAAAAAAGATATATTATTTAATCAATCATTATGGTAAATTGGCAAGTGAGTCCGCTCCAAGGACATTTTGCATATTTTGTGAAATTCAATATAGTGGCCCCTGAATTTGAAGTACAATTTTAATTAAACAAGGTAAAAAAAACAGAGTTGTTGACATGAGTTACAATTACTGTGTGAAAGATTAAATAATAACTAAGACAAAACATATGAATCATCATTTCATGCACAAAAAACAAACAGCAATTGGTTTCATCAGAGCCAGACAGCCATTGCTGTCCACTGCATGCCATCTTCTCAATTATTCATTACCTGTTCTACTTTTTGTCCGCATCTTCTTCGGAAAGTGATTGCCCACAGGGCAGCCTCTCCTGTCAATATCAGAAGTAACTCTGTCGGCAATCAGCAAGCATGTAGTCAGTCAGTAATTTCAGTCCCACTTGAGGGGACTCATCGTAATCCATCCATCTGCCTTGAGGGAAATGGATAGGGGAAGTCTGGGGGAGGAGTATAAAGGAGCATGATTGAGTTGTGAACTTGTGAACCTCAGGAATGCAGACTGCGGCATCTTCAAATCAATAAGGAATATAAGATGAAGATAGTGCTGCTGATGGACTTGTTGTGATTAGGTGATTAGAGTTTTGTTGTGGTAAAAGTTGCAAAACAAAGAAAGACACACAGGAATAAAAGTGAATAAGGACGAAAAAAAAGGAAGTCATTTTCAGGGCTCGTGTTAGAGAAGTAGAGCTCGTCCTCAAACTCCATGAATTGAGACGGGAGTAGGTCAGGTAACAAAGAAGATCTTCCGTCACCTAAGTCGGTGTCCTCTTCTTCCTGCGTGCATTCACGTACTTTGTAATCTGGTGGTATCAAGTGCTGATTCATCTTGATCAGTGTTAACCTCTCCACATTTTTGGCCGAGAGGCGGGTTCTTTTTGAAGTTACAATGGCACCAGCAGCACTGAAAACACGTTCAGAAGACAGGCTTGCGAGTGGGCAAGACAAATAATTTAAAGCCAGATTGGTGATCAGTGGCCATAGAGTTATTTTCCTGTACCAATACAGCAATGGGTTCGTATTAACAAAGACCTGTGTTGGGTCATCCAGATAGGCCTGCACCATCAAAACAAGGTTCTCCACGGTTGTTCCACTTTGAGTAACATCTGTGGCCTTCTCAGCACTGGAAAGAGCAAACCCTTGATGAGTTAGCCAATCCGCTTCCGACAATATTATGGCTGGGCCTGGTGCAGGTGAGGATGATGATACGGTTGCTGCTGGTGTCGTTAACGGCTGTGAGGGAAAGTGACTCCCTTCGCCTATAGATTCAGAAGTGGAACTTGACGCTGGATCGCCTGCTGGTTCAGTTGGACTTCTGACGGCTCCTTGAATTTTCTGCCGATCTTTTTTGAACCGACTGGCTGACACAGCTAGCCAATGTTTGTACTTTGAAACATCTGCTTCATCAAAAGGAATGAATGCTTTGCTGGCCACTGCCTTTTTGTACCGTGGATCCAGAATAGTGGCACAAATGTAATGTTGTTCTGTACGTATCTTTTGAAGCCTTTCATTGGCAACTAGGCGGCTTTGCAAGTTCTCCGCCAACCGATATGCATCTTGCTTTCCAACATCATCTCTGAACGTTGAAGACACCGCCTTCAGTTGGTGCTTTATCATGACCAACAATGGAATAGCTTTGCTCAAAGAACAGTCCTCCCTGCTGACTTCACGCGTGAAGACCTCAAAAGGACGAAGCATGTCTGTCAGGCTTTAAACCAGCTGCCATTCCTCCAACTCTAGCCTCATGTCTTTCATAGCAGAACCTAGTGAAAAGATATAGTCATTGATTACCATGCACTGCTCAAACAGACGCTCAAGCATGTAAAAGGTTGAGTTCCAACGTGTTGCCACCTCCTGGATGAGTCCTTTGACTGGCACTTTACGTTCATGTTGAATGCTCCTCAGCTCCTTCCGGGCATTAAAAGAATGGCTGAAATGTGTGCAGATTCTTTGGCAGGTGGTCAGTAACTTCTTGACTGGGTTTTCATTTTTCAAGAAATCTTGAACAACCAGGTTTATACAGTGCGCCAAACACGGCACTCTGAACTATTCACCTTCCTGCATGGCCTTTACTATATTACTGCCATTATCCGTGGAAACATAACCAACTATGCAATTTCTTGGTTGCAGCCATTCAGAGACCTTTCTGTTAAACTCCTCCAAAATGTTTTTTGGAAGTATGAGTTTTCTCCATGGAAAACATGGTTAATGTTTCCGAGTAGCTTGAAAAGCTGTGTACAGGTCAACAACTGCACTTGACTTGTCTCTAACCCCTGCAAAAGAGACCCAGTGTGCAGTGATGCACATATAATCAAGGGCTTGGCAACTGGTCCACATGTCTGTTGTCAAGTGGATAGTGTGAACAGCACTCTTCTGCAAAGCTACCCCAATCACCTCCAGCACATCTTGATGTAGTGCTGGAACCGCAACTCTGGCAAAATAGGACCGGCTAGGAACCTTCCATTTAGGGCAGACTGTTGCCACTAATTCTAGAAACCCCACCCCTTCCACAAAAGAAAAAGGGAGAAGGTCCAGCCCTAGCATTTTAGCCAGCTTTGCGTTATACAGACGTACCGTTGGGTGGATGCGTTCAAATGGCGTCTCCGACCACAACATTCCGCAAATGATGGGCTGGATCATTTTACGTGATGATGATGATGATGACGTCTTCAAACCAGTTAGGCCCAGTGATGTAGTTTTTCGCATTGGTGTCTCTCCAACACTCTTAGTGTGCCTCATAGAAGTTGCAGGGGTAGAGGGTGTGGGCGATAACACTGCTGTGCCACTGCCAGCAGAACTGGGTGTACCAGAAAAATGTCTGTCGCTTCTTCACTTCCCCCTGCACGATCAGCCTCTCGTCATCATTAGATGCAATATCAATGGATACATTTGGATTTGTTTTTATTTTGCCTTACTTGATCTTTCTCATGTATGCTTCCCAAACGATAGTGTGGTGTTGCTTGAGATGACCTCTCTGGCCTCCGGTACCATAGTTGGTACGAAGCTTACCCCGACTAACGCATGCTTTACAAATCGAACAAACGACCATGTTTTCCGCCTTTGCGCTAACAGTGAAGAAGTCCCAAACTGGGGACTGGTGATGTCTGCTGAAGGTGGAGGTGCTACTTTGACTTTCAATGCCAGATGAAGTGGAGGATGGGCGTGGCTGAATTCGTTTCTGTTGTTCACTTACAGCACCACTACTTGAGGTCGAGCTGGATGGAGGTCCATGCCGGCCCTTCTGACTAAAAAAGATGGAAGCTGTAGGTCGTGTTGGTGTTGTAGTTAACGGTGGTGCTACCAGTGCCACGCCGCCCATATCCCGCTCAGCAGCCATTCGGGATAGGGTCAAAATGTGTGTCTGCTGCATGCCCGCTGGGGCTGGAGTGACGACTGTGATGACTGGGTCATTGTCAGACTGTTCATCAGCAGCAGAAGAAACCACTTCTTGTTCGTCGTCATCACCCATAAGTTGAAGCTTTGCGGGAGCCTTCCTTTTAGGCTTAGCTACCTTTGTCGGCTCATGGCGTGACTCACTCTCAGACTGCATGGCTGGGTTCCAATCATGATCAAGGTCATCAGAAGGAAGGGGGCTTGAAGAAGAACTTGTAGTAGTAGTATCCCTCCTTTACCTTTTTCTTGCTGGGGATCTGGAAGACAATGGATAATCATCATCAGGAGGAGTGGCTTCCTCGGATGATACCTCCTCTTGAATATCAATTTCCTGATGTGCCCCTACTTCTGGAGGAACAAGCGTTGTAGGCAGTTGTGCCACTCCATGAACCTCTAGTTGCTCCTCTCCATGCACCTGTCCATGTGCCTCTCCTTGCGGCTCTACTTGTGCCTCTCCTTACGGCTCTAGCGGGGAGACCCTAGGAGTTCTGTGCCACCGACGGGGGCGCCTTGCGCGGGGGTAGGTTTTCACACCCAGGCTGCTTGCGCTACAGGTACCTTACCTTAACGAGCCGCCCCACTGGAACAGACTGCGGGCCCACTAGTGATACTCCGAGGGTCTCCCCGCTAGAGCAGGACCACTTGGTCTGTTCCCTGATTGCCCCAGTGAGGTTGTATCTCTCGCCTTTATTTTATTGTGTTTTTTCCACTGTGTAGTACCTAGCACCCAAGGTCCTGAAGAATTGCCAGTTAGGCAAGAAACATGTCGACCTATTTAGAGGGTTGAGTTAGCCCACTGTGCCCCTCACAGTTCCTATCTCCCCTCGCACCCCTTTTAACTGAGGGAGTCAGCCACATGAATAAAGACCCTTGTGGACTGACCCACCTTCTTTTAATCTCACTATTCCCTCACGACTACACCTTCACCAGACCCCTTTCACGCACTCAACCATTGGCTGGAACAAAAGAACTCCAACAAAGAGCGCCTACGGCGCCCATCGGACATTGCAGCGCCAGTCTGACGAGGAGCAGGAGACCAATGATGAAGCATGACACCTAGGTTTCTGGGTGTGTGAGGTCTTCTAGTTCTAACAAGGGAACACCCTGTTCCCTGCTTCTGCTCTACTCCCATACACACACATACCTCTTAGTTGTTCGTTTCCCCGGGGGAACTTTGTACTCTTTTGCTAATTAGTTGACTGGACAAGTACACGGGACCCCGTTAAACATTGTCCACAGGTGGTTCCCACTTTTGTATTGACTTTCTTGTGATTAGCCAAGATCACTGGTCGATGGTGATTGAACAACCAAAGTGGCAGCCGCAGCAGCACTGATGTTCTTGGACCTAAGTTGGCGTTGTGGGACTGAACCCAATGAAGTGGAGGTGCTGCTTCCAGCTTGGTCCCCGGCGGACACCGCTGCTGCTGCAGGCATAGTTTTTTTTTTCCAGAGAAAGGTGTCGGTGGGCAGACCAGTCTCCTTGGTAGGGGGTGCCACTTGCTTCTTCTGCTCCTTCTTACTGGCACTGGCACTGGCAACTTTTTTCCCTGAGGCGCTACGGCCAACTTTCTTTGGGGCCATCTTCTTGAGATGTCAGAACAGCAGGCTGCAGTTGCACGAGTTGCAGAGTTGTCTTGTCTGTGTCCACACGTGACTTCACGTGACGTTGTGCTGCACACACCGCTGCAGGGCTTCTTCCTGGTACTGGTGGTTCTCTTGTGCACCTAAAAGCAATGGAAGCCAGAGGAACATCAGTTATACACCCCAAAAAGTTGAAAAACACACAAAAATCACCACAATCCCATGCCATCCATGCCCTCAGTGATGTTTAAATTCAAGACACCCCACAGAAAGACTAGGCCCATGCACCACTGAATACCCCTGAGCATAATGGTCGAAAGCAAGGCAAACTTGGTTCAGGCCTGAGCACACTGCCTGGCTTCAAAATGGCCCCTTGACCCCCACCAGATGGTCAGGCCCTGCCTGTACCAGGCCTCAAAATGGCCCACACCCAAACAACATCCCAAAAAGTCATAAAACACTCAAAAATCACCACAATCCCATACCATCCATGCACTCAATGATGTTTAAATTCAAGACACCCAACAGAAAGACTAGGCCCACGCACCACTGAGTACCCCTGGGCATAATGGCTGAAAGCAAGGCAAACTGGGTACAGGCCTGAGCACACTGCCTGGCTTCAAAATGGCCCCTTGACCCCCACCACATGGCCAGACCCTGCCTGTACCAGGCCTCAAAATGGCCCCCACCCACATGGCCAGGCCCCAACAACACCCCAAAAAGTCGAAAAACACACAAAAATCACCACAATCCCATGCCATCCATGCCCTCAATGATGTTTAAATTCAAGACACCCCACAGAAAGACTAGGCCCATGCACCACTGAATACCCCTGGGCATAATGGTTGAAAGCAAGGCAAACTGGGTGCAGGCATGAGCACACTGCCTGGCTTCAAAATAGCCCCTTGACCCCCACCACATGGCCAGGCCCTGCCTGTGCCAGGCCTCAAAATGTCCCCCACCCACATGGCCAGGCTCCAACAACACCCCAAAAAGTCATAAAACACACAAAAATCACCACAATCCCATGCCATCCATGCCCTCTATAATGTTTAAATTCAAGACACCCCACAGAAACACTAGGCCCTTGCACCACTGAGTACCCCTGGGCATAATGGTTGAAAGCAAGACAAACTGGGTGCAGGCCTGAGCACACTGCCTGGCTTCAAAATGGTCCCTTGACCCCCACCACATGGCCAGGCCCTGCCTGTACCAGGCCTCAAAATTCCCCCCACCCACATGGCCAGGCTCCAACAACACCCCAAAAAGTCAAAAAACACACAGAAATCACCACAATCCAATGCCATCCATGCCCTCAATGATGTTTAAATTCAAGACACCCCATAGAAATACTAGGTCCATGCACCACTCACTACACCTGTGCCTACTGGCTAGTGAGGCTTTACAGGCACCCCAAAATAAAAAAAAAACAACATATAACAGTGAGCTAAAATTCCATGACCTAAATGAGAATTAAGTTAAAAAAATCACAGAAACAGTTGTAGCATGCACCCATGACTAACCCTGGGCCTACAGGATACTGTGGCTACCCACCACAATATATATTTTGTTAAAGTTGTGAAAAAAGTTTTAGAACTGTAGTTGCCTCAACTGCAATGCCCCAAACAAACAACACCAACTTACTTGTAAAATCTCAAATCCAAAAGTGATCCAAACTCCAAAGTCCAAAAAGTCCTCAAATACAAATATCCAGCAGCAGTCACAAAAAGTAATCCTTCCAGCTCCACAGCCAAATGAAAAGTGACCAGGACATGGACAAAGCACTGGGAGGAACCTGCTGGACAGGAACAGGAAGTTGGAGACTCTGGGCACTTCCTTCCTCCCACCCCACCCCAAAAAATGGACTCCTGCACCAAAAAGTGCAGCCAAATGTCAATCTGAGGAGTTATTCTGATCAAAATCATCGATTTCTCAAGGTTTATGCTTCCTGCGGTGGATTTCTTGTGCAGAATTGCAATTTTTGCAATTTCGGGAAAGCGAGCTGTTCAAATCTCCCGCCGGAAGTCAGCTGCGCGCCGCATCTACGTGTTTGGCATTGTGTACTCCAGAAATGCGTGATTGCGGGCCTTTATGATGTACCCGCATTGTCAAACTCTCGCTGTGCAAGATGGCAAGCCGCGATAACGTAATTGCTTTCGAAAAACTCTCGTGCGATAACGCCGCAAGATCGAAAATGGTGCAGCACACGCAAAACCGGGAGAAAAACAACTCGGCGGACTCAGAATCACAGTAAGTCAACGCCGCGAGCGCGATATTGTATTTTTCAAGCGCGACCAAGCAAAATAATTCGTAGCTTGCGAATTTGCGTATTATTGGGTAAATTCGCGCAATTCGCGGATCGCAAAATCGTCAAAAATCCGCAAATTTCTCAGCGAAACGGATTTTACGCCCACGCTTAGTGTGCTAGGGTTTAGGGTAGTGTAGTGTTTTACGTTTTAGGGTAGTGTATTAGTGTTTGTGTAGTGTTGTGTTTTAGGGTTTAGGGTAGTGTTGTTGTGTTTGTGTAGTATAGTGTTTTAGGGTTTAGGGTAGTGTAGTGTTTTAGGGTTAAGGGTAGTGTAGTACTGTGTGTGTAGTGTAGTGTTTTAGGGTTTAGGGTAGTGTACTAGTGTTTATGTAGTGTAGTGTTTTAGGGTTTAGGGTAGTGTAGTATTTTAGTGTTTAGGGTAGTGTATTAGTGTTTGTGTAGTGAAGTGGTTTAGGGTTTAGGGTAGTATTGTAGTGTTTGTATAGTGTAGTGTTTTAGGGTTTAGGGTAGTGTAGAGTTTTAGGGTTTACTGTAGTATAGTAGTGTTTGTGTAGTGTTTTATGGTGGTGTAGTAGAGTTTGTATACTATTTTAGGGTTTAGGGTAGTGTAGTAGTGTTTGTGTAGTGTAGTGTTTTAGGGTTTAGGGTAGTGTAGTGTTTTAGGTTTTAGTGTAGTATAATAGTGTTTGTGTAGTGTTGTGTTTTAGTGTTTACTGTAGTGTTGTAGTGTTTTAGCGTTTAGGGTAGTGTAGGGGTTGGAGTAGTGTGGGTAGTGTTGTAGTGTGGTAGAGATTTTGGGTAAGGTGTAAGGTAGCGGTGGGAGTAGTGTGTTGTGTAGGTGTAGGGGTAGGGATGTCACTTACCTTGCAAACTTTTACTACGAGTATTGCTTTACCACACATGCCTTTGAGTTGTAATTGCTTGTGTGGTAAAGGCATACTCGTGGTAAAATTATGCAATGTAATGACATGCGATGTCATTGACATTGCGTAGTAATACCCACGTTTTAATGGCACACGTGGTATTACTATGCGATGTAATGACATACATCCCCTGTGAGGGGGGCCTGGAATATGAGGTGAAGAGGATTCTGGATTCGCAGTATCTTCAGGGCATGCTGTGGTACCTTATTTCCTTGAAAGGTTACACCTTCGAGGACGATTTGTGGGAGCCAGCAGCAATTTGCATGCCCCTGCTACAGTAAACCCCTTGTTTCGGAGGAATCCCGACCAGCCTGGTACTAGGAGGCGTGGGGCGGATGGCTCTATTGTCAGGAACCGTGCAGCATAGCGCATGCCTAGACATCAGAACTACAACTCCCGGAATGCCAAGGGAGAGGAGCACTCGTATACAAGAAGACGCATAGCGCACACGTCAAGCGTGCGTAATTCTGGGTACCTTTGCTGAAGGGGAGGGGAAGCGAATGGGAGCTCTGGCTGAGCACGTTTGAAAAATCCTGGACGGTGAGTGAACCGCAAGGCACAATCCCGGGCGGCGGTGATGGAACCGTGGAAGCCCTAAACCTGGTATTTTTTTTTGGTGTCACGGCGCACTTGGAGATGCTATCAGAATCCGCGAACGCCCCTTGAATTTGCCCTGTCTTTAGGTTAGTTTTACTTTGCATGATCCCAGGCGGCGTTGTTGGAACAGCGGAAGCCCTAACTTGATACTGTTGTTTTTTGTTTCATGGCGCACTTGGATATGTGGTCAGTTACCGCGGACGTCTATCTCTTGAAATGACATTCTGGGAAAAGTATTTTGAGTTTTTTGATGAGTGGTGAAGGAATCACCCCAAAAAAACAACATAGGGGCAGTAACAGCTGGGATTCTTATTTTCTTTGCTATTTTTGGGACTTTTGATTCTTTTACACCTGAGTGGTGGCCAAAGAGAACCGGTAAGCAACGAGAGCTATATATGACCAGGGGGTGTATTGCACTAAGCTGATTAGGAGGTGGGAGGTGAGGCATGAAGATTGCATGAATGATTTTCCTTAACTTATGTTTATTTTTTGAGGTCCAGAGGAAAGCCCTGTTATGTCTGAATTTACTAGAAGTTTGAGCTGATCCGTTGATGAATAAAGGTTTACAGGCTCTTTTAGTGGGATCATATGAAAGTGGTTTATGTAAACCTGTATTAATGATCCACGTTGTTTTCTTTTCTAGGTTCTCCTCCCTGCTGTTCCCACCCTTTCCTATCCCTTACTTGATCGCCCTGATACTCTGTAACTCTTTAGTTGGAGTGTGGGTATGCCAAGGTGTGGACCCCTTATTGCAACATCTGAACCCTGAGGAGTACGAAATCTGACACCCTTCTCCAGCCATGAGTTTTCAGAATATCTGCAGTCTCGGTATGTTTAGCACCACAAGATTACCCCACCCTGGTCCCAAGCCAGGGGGTGGAGCGCTTCATGCGCACGCTAAAGAAAGTTCTTCAGATTGCTGTGGCTCGTAGGCAGAACATGAAGTGTGCCCTGTATAAGTTTTTGAGAGAAGACCGACTAACACCTCACTCCAAGACCCAAATCAGCCCGGGGTCTAACGCATCAACAGGAAGGTGGAGGATGTTATTCCACAAGTGAATTGACTGTCGAACCTACACAAATAAGTGGCAGTGAAGCTAAAATAGAGGTATGCCAGGAATGATCATATGTCCAGAATACGCCATGCAAAGGAAAAGTCGTTATCTGTAGATGACCAGGTCCTGGGGAAGAATCAGAACCCAAAAGGGAAATTCACACTTCTGTTCAAGTTGGATCCATGGACCACCCAAGCAGTATATGGGACAATCATCATGGTCCAGAAGGCCGTAGATAGCATCACTAGAAACATATCCCATTTTAACAAATACCAACATCCTATACGCTCAAGCATGGAGGTAACAGAATCCAATGAGGTTGAGATGTCCGATGATTCAGTTGAGGAGATTGTCTGGTCACCTGCAGCATGTGACCTGGCACCTGCAGACAACACAGAGTCTGTTTTGGCCCAGCACCGCAGCCAGGTCATCAGAAAGCCCCTGCAGACATTTTGCGCCCCGAGCGATCCAAGCATATGACGATCGAGATGGTGATGACCATCATGGGGGACAGAGGTACCATTTTAGACCCAGTCCTGCTGCCTCTTCCCGTTTGAGAGACTTTATAGTGATCTAGAGTTCTGAGTGAATAAACTCTCTCTCTCTCTCTCTCGTGCTCTCTCTCTCTCTCTCTATCTCTTTTCCTTACGTCGCATTGTGTTGCCCAGTATAGTAACTGTTTGTTTCATTGATAACAAAGGAGGAATGTTATGTTTAGTGGGTTCGTCACACCCTGAGGAGGTGCAAGGGGTGCGCCATGTTGTTATACGTAAGCCATCTCTACTTGGTAACAACCCATGTGAGGATGGGCTGGAAGAGGAAAAGTAAATAAAGTGGACCAAGACCCACCATCCTGGGCCAGATCCAACCAACCATCCCCGGTGTCTGTGTATTACTGTGTCTCCTCATGACTTCCCACATGCAGACCTGCCAGCTTTTTCACATTACCCTCTTATCAAGTATGCAACCGAACACCCAGCAAACAATAAACATTATCCCCCACTATTGACACTTAAACCAACAGGACTCTGATAATGGTGAATTTGTAGGTCAGGGTTCAGGCTCTCACTACTGGAGGTCAGGGCCATGATGCTTGTGAAGATCAAATCCCCTGTTCTATGGCTATGTGTTAGAAACACCTCTAAAAGGCTAGAAAATAGAACATTGGTTTAAATGCCAATCTCAAATTACAGCATCTGCAATTGGTTACTAATGATGGTGTTTATCTATCTGCAATGGCTGAAAGGAAACAACCTTGAAAAGTGGTAGAGGTGGACCTGCTCATCATTTTGACAAAATGAGTTGGGAAAGTGGGAATGTGGTAGACCTTAGGCCAGCAACCTGAATGCTGGAGATCCTCACCACAATTGGTCCATGATTGACTTAAGCAACTGGATGGGACTAGTTTGTTTTTTTGGGCTAATTTTTTCTTATTTGGTTTTGCCTGCGTGAGTGTGGTGCTCTTTGTATTTTGTCCTTTATGTACGGTCTTGGTTACTATTTTAGTTGGCACGTTTTTGTTTGAGGGCATTTTTATTTATATTTAATGTGTGCTTTTACATTTTTTTGTGTAAGGAACCGAATAAAGCACTAAGGAAGGTGCAAGGCCTAGGAATTATGGTGTACTTTGTTGTGTTGGGACTGTTGATGGGCCTACAGTCTTTCCATCCACTCCAGGCCCCAATCAGCTCCCAGCCCACTGCACTCCTTAGCTAAGTAACCTATCGCTTGTGGGTCAATTTGCTTGTTCTTACTTTCACACACTGCAAAGCAACACAAACCAAGGAAGGGAAATCTCCATGCACATCAGGGAAATTGCTGTTTTGTTTTCACAACTCAAAACTTTCAAAGGTTGTGAGAAATAAAGTAAGTGCAGAGTGGAGTTAAAATAGGTAGCACAGTTGGCATTAATCTCATCCCTAAGTGCATCCTTTGCATAAGAGAATGCACTCAAAGCTCAGAGATCCACATCTGAGATCTCATAAGACGGGGTGGGAGATCTACCACTAGGGGCAAAGGTAGGAAACCTACCAACAAGCTAAGTGTTGAGGGATGTTTGCCATACTTTAAAATAGCAAAAACAACAAGGTGGATGGAATGTTTGAACTAATCTCAGCCACTAGCAATCAGGACACATGCAATTCCATAGTTTTTCGCCCACAATACCACCTTACCTTGGGGACTTCCCTCTGCAAATCAGGCTTGACCCTGCTCATCATGGGAACAGTCAAGCCTGAACTGCCAGCTAGGTCCTACCTAAAACAGAACACAAACAACCTAGGGCTGGTTTCAACTTAATTTGGGATTTTCATCCAGGTAAATCTTGCTTCCAGTGGAACAGTGAGATCAGGACCCATGTCAGGGCACACCCTGTGCACTTAGGGCATTGAATGCAAAAACAACAAAGTGATGGGGGTAATGCTTGAATTAATCTCAGCCACTGGCAACCACTCAGGCTACATACCAAACCATTGTTTTTTGTCTACTCTACCACCTCAGTTTTGAGCCTGCCATATTCAAATAAGTCTTGACCCTTCTCCTCATGAGAACAGTCCAGCCTGAACTGCCAGCCCAGGTCCTCCCTGAACTGGAACACAAGCAACCTAGAACCAATTTTGCCCTAGTTAGGGCTCTTCAGCCAGGTATAGCTTGGTTCCAGAGTCACAGTGAGACCAGGACCTCTGGGCATACCCGACGCACTTAGGGCATCAAATGAAAAAACAACAAGTTGATGGATGGAAAGCTTGAATTGATCTCAGTCACCGGCAATCATTAGAAGCTGCATGTCAAGCCATCGCTTTTGCCTACTGTGCCACCACAGTTTGAACCCTGCCATATGCAAATAAGTCTTGATCCTGCTCCTCATGGAAACAGTCAAGCCTGAACTGCAAGGCCAGATCCTCCCTGAAACGGAACCCAAACAAAATAGGGCCGGTTTCACCCTAATTAGGGTTTTTCATCCAGGTAAAGCCGGTGCCGCTCACTGTGGGCTGCTGCTGGGGAGAAGGACGTGGGATCTCTGCGCACTGCAAGCGCTTTCTGAATCGGACCCTGCGGGCTGCCTTGTGAGGAAAGGAGACGAAGTGTACCACACGCCGAGGGACTGCGAGGACCAGCAGGCTCGGTGATTCACAGCTGCTGCCTCTTCCCTCGGCGTTCCCGCCCCCCCGCGTCCAGAGATTTAATCTCGCTCATATTCCCGCCACACGGGACGCGCGCGGGACATAGCCCGGGGCTAAGCCCGGGCAAAGGGCGGGCCCTCTACGGCCCTCAATGGCTGGATAAGGACGGGACGGGCCACCCCCCTTGTTTGTTACATTGTAGGCCTACTATAGAGAAGGTAAAGACCCCCTTTAATCACTCTGTTTTCTTTTTAGTGGTTTTTTAAAAAAAAATTCCAACATATCACGGTCCTACATCCCTATACCACCATGATCTCCAAAGGGGACAATTCTACCAGCAAAGCGGGTACCGGGCAAACGTTCTCCCTGTTAGATGAGTTGAACCTCCTATGCAAAACTACATATGTCACCTTGGAAACTCCCCCTCCGCCCAAAAGTTTCAGTTTACCTTCAGACAAGGCTACACTTCTAGATCTCCCCATATTACTTAATTAATCCTGCAGTCCGAACACACAAAGTATTGAACTCCCTCAGGTCCCATCTACAAAAAGGAAAAATATCGATGTCAATCAAGGTGGAAATAACCCCAAAACCCAAAAAGTGCGCCAAGGCCCATCCACTGCTAACTCCCCAATAATTCCACCGACTGCGGAGTTTCCAGACGCTATAACACCCCCTTCCCACCTGCAAATATTACCCATTTTCGAACAAATGCTTAGCTCTATGATAGCACCCTTATTAGAAAAAATGAACTTGTTAGGGGAACGGCTTTCTGAGATAGAGAAAGCCATTACGTTAAACTCGCTGGTTGGCAAATGCAGTATTACACCCAATCGCTCTAAGACACCTCCTACACATCTAGGCTCAAAACCACTTGTGCTGGCTAAAAGGCGACAAACACAACCTGCTGGCCCTAGCGCTTCAGGGCAACAAACAGTTAAATACCCCACTAAAGTTTCCCCTCCACAGCCGACCGCACCCAGAGTAGGCCAAAATAAAAACAATTCCATTCATTTACCTCCGGAAGCGGCCCCATATGTGTGCATCCTTCCGGGTGTACCTGCTCTTCCACCGGGAAAAATAGAGAGACAATACGACTTAGTCAATAAAACCAAATTCTGGCTGTCTAAAAATAGGCCACTGCCTCCTAATTTATACGGAACAATAAGGAGTGTTAGAAGGGTTGATTGGCTGGGCTCTCTTCCCAAAGATGTTGCGGGGGATCTGGTACTCGTGAGATTTAGGGACCGAAAGATTGTCCCTTATTTGAAAACCTGCCCGCCTCGAGTAAGAGACGGCCCAATATCAATATGGGACTTACATGACTTTTACCCTACAATCCCGTGCTTTCCCCCCTGAATACCTGGACATGTAACAAAGGCCAATCACAAACTCCTGTGTTCAAACCACAAATTCCTTTATCCTGCCATAATCTTGGAGTGGAAAAGATTTTTTTTTTATGTCTGGGACCCTACCTTATTGTATTTTGGTCATTTTAAATGTTCTTATTTAGATTGTAAATTGTATTTAGTATGAACTTTTATGGTTTTGTATCTTAAAAACCGAATAAAGTATATTTGATAGAAGCTGCATATCAAGCCATCGCTTTTACCTACTGTGCCAACACAGTTTGAACCCTGCCATATGCAAATAAGTCTTGATCCTGCTCCTCATGGAAACAGTCAAGCCTGAACTGCAAGGCCAAATCCTCCCTAAAACAGAACCCAAACAAAATAGGGCCGGTTTCACCCTAATTAGGGTTTTTCATCCAGGTAAAGCTTGGTCCCAGTGGAACAGTGAGATCACAACCCAAGTCTGGGCACACCCCATGCACTTAGGGCATCAAATGAAAAAACAACAAGTTGATCGATGGAAATCTTGAATTGATCTCAGCCACTGCCAATCGCTTGGGCCACATACCAAACCATTGTTTTTAGCCCCCAATGCCACCTCAATGTGTACTCTGCCAATATGCAAAGCAGTCTTGACACTGCTCCTCAGGGGAACAATCTAGCCTGAACTGCTAGGCCAAGTCCTCCCTGAACCCGAACAACTGCAACCTAGCACTGGTTTCACCCTAGTTAGTGATCTTACACCAGGTATAGCTAAGTTATAATGGCACAGAGAGATCAGGAAGCACATCTGGGCATTCCCCAGGGCACTTAGGACATCAAAAACAACAAAGTGATAGATAGAATGCTTGAATTAATCTCAGCCACTGGCAAATGCTAGGGTCCGCAGGCAATCCATCATTTTTCACCCGTCATGCAACCTCATTTTGGATACTGCAATATACAAATCTGTCTTGACCCTGCTCCTCATGGCAACAGTCCAGCCTGAACTGCCAGACTAGGCCCTCCCTCCTAAACTGAAACACAATCAACCCAGGACTAGTTTTGCCATAGTTAGTGCTCCTAGGCCAGGTATATCTTGGTACCAGTGGCACAGTGAGACCAGGACCCACGTCTGGGCACACCCTGCACACTTAGGGCATCAAATGTAAAAACAACAAGGTGATAGATAGAATGTTTGAATTGATCTCAGCCACTGGCAATCGCTAGAAGCTGCATGTCAAGCCATCACTTTTGCCCACTGTGTCACCACAGTTTGATCCCTGCCATAAGCAAATCAGTCTTGATCCTGCTCCTCATGGGAACATTCCAGGATGAACTGCTCAGGTGGTAAAGTGCGCAAAATAACAATGAGTTGGAATGAGGCCAAAGGGATTACCAGTAGCTGAGATTATTTCAAGCATTCCATCCATCATTGTTTTTGTATACTTTAAAATAAGCCCTTAATTATGTCAGATAAGCTCATATTCATTTTTCCATGTTAATCACGTAGTTACTGTTTGTCAAATTTATGATTTATTTGTTAACCCCTTCTGTGCTCATGACGAGCTCAGCTCGTCATGAGGCGCAGTGCTCGTGTGCTGATGACAAGCTGAGCTCGTCATGACCACACCCATTTCTATTATGGTCCAGCACAGCAGGGGAATATCTCAAGCAGCCATGGTGTTATTGTTTGAAATGGATTCAAGGCATTAAATGATGTGGGTCGCAGAGACAGGCTATGGCTTTGTAACATGTTATTTAGATAATGTGCTGACACTGAATCTATGAAAATGGTGGATTGATGCATGACTTGTCAATGCAGCAGCTGAACCTCATGGATGAGTTAGTGACAATAGCGAGCTGCAGTGACACAATTCTTGAAACGAATGTCATGTGACAAAATAAGAATATGCTACAGTAAAATTTTAAATTATTGATGGTGTTTTTAAAATTCAAAGGGTGCCAAAATACATCTCATCATAGCCAGCGAAGGATGATTTGAGATGGAGAAGTAGATTTGGGGAATACAATTCTAATGAAATGTTTATTGCAACATTTTCAATGTCAATCACCAACAGGCTAAAATAAAATGGTGTGTGTACACGTGTGTGTGTGTAATAAAGGATAGAGAAGATGATATCTTATAACTTTAAAATATGTAAACAGAGGGGCATAATTTTCACATTTTCATATAAAGCAATTTCGCAAGCCACCTTGCTGCTCTGTGTTAAAGAGAGAGGGCAGGAATGTGCCATATTTAACATTATATGGTGCATTCCTGCTCTCTGCCTGCACTGGTGCACAAAGTGCTACCTAGCACCAGTTGCAGGCACCTTTGCTCCATGGCCACGGTGCAAGGGGGACTGCGTTGTAGACAGGATTCTTTTTTGTACAGAAAGGGACACCTTTCTGAGCAAAAACAATCATCAGAAGCATTCTCCTCTTATGTGCTCTGCAGAATGCAGCATGTTTAGAAAGAGGAATAAATGAGGAGAAACAAACATATTTCTCCTTGTTATGCCTCCCGTGGGGAGGCATAGCATTTTGACGCATTCTTAGTCATACCACTAATAGTAAATCTGAGAATTACACCTAAATACGTGGGTGGTTGCATGGGAACATCCATGCTCCACCAATGTAACACATCCCTGAGGCTGACTAATGCTATGCAGTGACTTGGGTTGCCATGCATTGCTCCACATTTACCAACCCATGCAGGTCCACGTAAGGTGGACTTGTGTTGATTGGTGATTATCATTCAAGTTTTCACATCGTCATTGCATCCCCCAGCGTTACGCAAAGGCGATGCAAACCCATGATAAATATGTGCCGGTATGCGACGTTTACAACTCAAGCGTTACAACGCCGCACCATTACCACGCGGTCATAACAACGAAAATTGTTACAACGAAGGATAGTAAATCATTTAATTTACTATCCCAACACCTTCCCTACTATCCACGGGGACTGGTGTTGGAATAGTAAATTAATTTTCTTTAATTTGCGCCCCCCCAACGCAAGTCGTTGCAACGACTTGCGTTGTTACAACCGCGTTGTAATGGAACGCGTTGTAAAAGTGTGCGTGGTAATAACGTACATCCATATGTGCCATAGTTTCCTTTATAACACTCAGTTAACTTTTTAGTGAGCGCATAACTGCTACATAAAAAGCACATGTATATATTTATCCAAATGACATTTTGAGAACTATTAGTGTAGTAAAGTCATTAATTCTCTGCACATTTGTTTATTTATGTGAAGATTACTTTTCTTGCATGAATTACATATAATTAATTATATATATTCACGATTTTGTATAGCAGTGAAAGTAAAAGCGAATCAGCCCAAATTCCCCTCAGCCGACGCGGGACCGAACGTGGGACAGACCGTGCTGCTCTCACTGAAGGCACCTCAGCTGATCGCGCCGCTCTCGCTAAAAGCGCTGAAGCCTGTCAGCAGTACCCTCTCCTAGGAGGAGCACCGCGAGAGGGCTGCATGCGTCCCGACCCCGGGGCTTTGGTATCCACGCTGACTGGGACACCACACGATATCGGTGCGGAGACTGCGGAGCACACCGGACAGGAACACAATAGAGGCTACAGCTCCCCCAGACATCGCTGGGCAGCGTGAGGGAAAATTGCTGTGCGGCGGGCCGGAGCCGAGTGGAAAGCTGCGACGTGGTGGTCAACGTGAGCTGGTGCAGAGGCCCACACATGTAGCCCTGCGAGGGCCCACTGACCTGCGAGCAACAGGGGCTGGGCCATTGAGTGAGGCAGCACATCTAACATGGGCTTCAATTGGAATTCCATAGAGCATATTATCAAGCCCATTATCGCAGTTTTAGCTGCAGTTTCCTGCGGCTAAAGTGCCGATAATTTTATCGCCTATCTTGATAATATGCCCCCTTGTGAGTGAAGGATATATGAGACAATCTGTCATTAATTTTTTTCTGTGAAAGTTATATGCATTTCTTGTTGTCTTTACCTGCTGTGCTTGCCATATCTTAGTTGGCTTTGACACCAGTTTTAATTCCTGACATTCTGAAAAATGATGAGCTCGATGATGGCAGATAAACATTCATCAGCTGGTGCTTCAGCTGTTTGATTTGTCTTCCACTCTGCAACTTGAACAGTATGAAGTGTTTGCACACTTACCCCAACTGGTAGATCTTGCATAGCTGCATGGAGAAAAGTGGTGGACTAGGAGCTAAAAGCTGGCCTGCAATATTTACTCATTGCTGTCCCATTTTGTACAAAGTGAGTTCAGCAAGTGAGTGTTACTATTCCCAGGAGGATTTGGGGTTGCAAATTATATAAATGTCTACACGAAAAGTAAATATGTTTCCTCAATCCTGTGTGCCAGGTTTGTCAGTCAGTCAGTCAATCACTTTTATTCGATTTTTAAAAAATCATAAAAAGACACAGGATACATTTCACAGGTTACACGTACAAAAAAGTTAAATAACACAGGGGAATATTTACAAGATATGTACATAATAATTCATAAATCAGATCAGCTGGATGTAAAGTGACGTGAGCGCAAGCAATTCCTGTATTACAGAAGAAATAGATAAAAAGGTAAAAAGGGTACATTTAAAATATATAAAACATCGCTAAATCTATTATCTTGTGACAGTTAAATTCTTAAAAACAGTAGCCTTTAAAAGATTTCGTTTATAATCAATCCGTTATTACATTTTCTGCGCTTTTTATTAATGCGTACACCTGCTACTAAAAAACTTGCAACATGAAAGGTGACGTGTGCATTGTGCAAAAGTTGCCAGGTTTAATAGCTCATGATGCCTACATCTATCCACCACTAAACATAGCGCCCTGACCTTTTGCATACCAATGACTGCTCAAGTTTAGCCGGCGATTGCAGGAGGGGCTCACCAGTACTTACTGGTGGGACCGAACCTTATTTCTCCTAAACAGGCTTTGATCCAGAGCAGGAGAAACAAAATTACAGAACAGGGGAAGAAGGAGGAAGAGAAAGGGGAAAAAACGATGAAAAAGAAGGAAAACAAGGGTGAAAAAGTACCTACAACAGGGAGATAAAAAGGTAGTGAGTATCTGTTGGTGCATTAAGGAGGCGTCAGGTCGAATCAAGACTATGTTGCGTCAACGTTTGTAATCTGAAATTTACCAGCAGCTGGCTTCTAAGCAAAAGTTTGGGCCCTGGCATTTATTATTTTGTAAATTAGGCACTGCGAACAGAAATGGATATTCATTTCTCACTTGGGATAGAGATGCAGCTCATATTTGATCACTTTCTAGACAATTTATTTAAAGTGTATGAATGATCATTGGTTCGAAAACTATGACAAGTTAAAAAAAAATCCTAGCTAGTCCTATGGTAGATGTGTGTAACTCAGCGGTGCTATATTACTTTAATGTTTCGGTACTTACTTTGTTGTATGTATAATCAGTGTTTGAACTCAGTGCATGTCTACAGAGCCAGAATGTAAGGCAAGAGCAAGCACTGAATGAACAAAGCCTGTTATTTCATTCAAAGTGACTTTGTAAAGTAGCCAAATAAAACAGATTTAACCACAAAGACTAGAACAGAAAATTAAGAATATCTGATAAAATAAAAGCAATGCACATTACAGTTTGATATTACAAACAAATTATTCTGATCTTGTTTTCCTTTCAGATCAAGTGAACAACACCCCCATTCGGGTCGATTCTATCACATCAGGCTCTTTCTTTGAAAGCAACTTCTTTGTGGGTGGGTGTGTTCAATGTGAAAGGGCGGCATGCTGTAACTTTTAAGGAAGTCAGTCAATGACTAAACTGGACTGATGCATTGCCCCTTAATGCATGCTAGATTATGTGGAAGAAAAATAAGAATGACATGAATCATAGAACAATGGATGAGGTCTGACTAAAACCACTATAATTGACAATGGGGCACATGCCTCAAAGTAGGGAATTGCGAATCCTTAATGAGGGTTATTAAGGAATCACTATTAGGGAGTCACATTTACCTATCCATGTAGGTTTCGCAAACAAAAATTGTGGTTCCTACATATTCCTTAATAGTGAATTGCAAATTGCGATTCGCTATTGAGGAATGCCTTCCCATTCATTCCTAAGGGGCCAGAGGCTTGTAGGAATGAATGGTAAGGCATTCGTGATTTGCGAGTACCAAATAGGTACTCGCAAATTGCTAATGCAATTTCAAGGTCGATATGGGGCCAAAAGGCCACCCTGATGCACCCCCAAACAGGTAAGTTTGGACATGTGCGCACACACATGCCCTAAGGGCATGTATGTGCACCACTTGACACTTAGGAAAATAGGTAATTTCAAAAATTGTAATTCCCTATTTTGCAATTTGCTTTGGGCTTGGTGCATCCCAAATGGCAAAATACTGGTCTCAAAGGGGCCGATTAGGTGAATCGGCCTGTTTGCAACCGGTATATTGCTTGATGCATGTGCCCCTATGTTATGCCAAGAATGAAGAAGGTAAGAAAGAAAGAGAAAGAAAAAAGAAAGAAAGAAAGGAAGAAAGAAGGCATGAAAGGAAAGAAAGAATGTGAACAAAGGAAAAAGTAGAAAGGAAAAAGAAGGAAAATGAAGGAAAGATAGACATATACAGAAAGAAAAAACAATAACAATACAGAACATTTTCAAATGGGCACAATCTGGTATGCTGTGAAATAGCAGCAGTCAGAGAAGCAAAAGTTTCTAAAATGGCATCTGATAAAGATGGCATGTGCATCAGAGGTGTCCTGCTATCACATCGGGCTCTAAACACAAAGGCAACACTAAAGTAGTTAGAAAGTAAAAAAACACCAACTCTGAAGGGAACTAGCCTGTGTGCACATGTGCTCCTTGTGAGACAGCAAAATGCAATCACTCAAAGTGAAATTAACCAGTTGCTTAAGCAGGGTGACCCATTGTCCCATGTTATATGCTGTATTGGGTGGAAGGAACATGTGAATGACACAACAATGAGAGGATGATAAGAGGTTGCTGAAAGCCCCTATATATAAGTATATCATACATAGTTTAGTAAAATCAAAAGGTCTTACCTAAACCCAAACTTAACTTTCCTCATTTTTTAAGTCAGTGTATCGACAGTGGCTGTGGGAGCAAGGCGACAGTTAAAGTGGGGGTGAGTGACACATTTAATGTTAGGTTTTAATATTTAAATGGCTACTATATGTACATTTATAAGGTGAAGTTGGTGACTTTTTTGACCTTAGCCAAAATTACTCCTATTTTTCATGTCTAATATTGGCATTTATGATGCAAATTCAGCATGCATGAAATTCCAAATCCAATTCATTTTTATTTCTCTGCCTAGGTCTAACCACCCACCCCCTATTGCAGACCATAATTCAGATAGGTGAACTTTAATGTTAGTTTAGATGAAGCTTTTGCCTGTTGTAATCAGCCTTCCCCCCAACAATATCTGGGATATTCCCTATAGTGAGAGCTTTGTCATTGAAAATATTAGAATTAAGCATTAGTGCAGAACTTTGCCATTTAGAACACGTTTTTGCTGCCTGTTTGTCGATAATAGAGATCCATCACTTATGGTAAATGATAAGTGATATAGAATTACAAAAGTTTATTTTGGTGGTAATGACCTCCTTTCTGGTATTATAGAAATGTTATAAAAGTTTGGGTGAGTGGGAGTGTCTTGTTGACCAATTTGAAGGCCTAACGGTTTTGCATGAAGCCTTGTTCTATGCATTGATCCTGTTTTCCTAATTTTCTTTATATGCTGGAACTCATTCATGTTTTCTAGTGACATGATCAGTAATTCTCTATGGCATTTATCATTGTATTTGAAACATTTAAATCAAACATATAAATTAACATATATCTTAGGCTTCTACATTAGGATGTATTTGAGGAACCAAAGCTCTCCTTTTTCCTCAACTCTTTCTTACTACTTACAGCCGTGCAGAGCCTTCTTAGAGTTTAGAAACATTTCCAAAGCACCAATAACCTCCTACATACAATATTTCTCTTACTACGTTTAATCCTGAGCTACCAAATACTCTCAAACCATGTTTCTAAGCACCCAAATTAGGTATTGTCCAAGTGGTACTACTGTGCTAAGATTGGAGTCAAAATTATTATAAGCTCTGCTAAGCTTCCAAAAAAGAACTTAAGACATTGTATCTAAAAGGTTTAATATGGCAACCATGCCATATCTCTACAATTTGTAAGGATAGCAAGCTGAACAAAAGTCTCACTGATCGAACCTCAAATTATTGATTTTCCCTCAACTTTTGTACTTTCTAGCTGAATACAGAAAAAGTGTTAATGCGTACTAGATAGCTATTTGCATCATATTAACTGTTATTCTGCTTCCAAGTACGAACATGCTAAAATGGAAGAAAAAGAACTGTTTTCAGACAAGCAGAATAAGATTGCAGGTTCTGAGTCTCACCTCTGTAATGGAGGGGATACTCACTCCCTAATTCAGTCCCTTCACTTTGCAGGTTTATAAGATAAAAGAAAAACAAGTAAATAAAGCTTTTAATCTAACATGACTTATGGACTGTGGAATGGTTTCATACATATATTGTTTTGAATCATTGATATGTAGTAGTAAGCAATGGACTTTCAATCTAGATTGACACTTTGACTATGTTGTTTCACTGGTCATAGGCAAACCATAATTATCCATGGGTAATATACCATCAACCATGAATGACCATAGCTAATTTCTTTTGACTGACTCTTTAACTGGTATATGTTACAAACACAACCTGGGTGCTTGTTAGTTTTAAGACTAATGGACAGGGTGTATCATATGCATACCTTTCTCTATATTTTCTGGACCACTCAGCTTAATAGTATCTTAAAAATAACAAAAATTAAGATAAAGATCTGTGGGCATTTGCACAAGAACTGAATACAGCCATAGCCTCAATTTTTTTACGTTACAGCAGATTTTTTATATTGCCTTATTGACAAACTGCCACTAACTGCTGTTAGCTGCATATTTCCAGTGGAAATGCGAATTTTTAAGATCTCCACATCTGTTAGTAGGAGTTAACTAAAATTAGATGGAAGGTGGGCGTTCCCATGCAAAAACTGCTGCTAACCCCACTACACAATATTTACAATGAATATACAACCTGGTGATATTTAAAAGAAATTGACGCTAAGGCCAGTTAGCGGCTGGTTTTTAAGACCAGTAAAAAGCTGGTCTAATAAATGGTGCAAACACATCTGTACATGAGGAAGACTAACCCAGACCCTCATTTGCCTACCTAATGACACCATGGAGGTTACACTCTTGCAGCTTAGAGATCCAAGAACACCACAACCACCACTGCTACTACCACCAGCACCACCACAGAGGCAGCGCCAAAGAAGAGAGTGGGTGTACCACCAACGCATCACCAGGAAAGACATCTGGCCAGAGGATGTTACAGCCTACTACAAGCTGAAAAGGACCTCTGACGTATGCATACTCACCCAGATAGTGCGAAGGCTGCAGACACCATCACAGCACTGCTTAAACACCTCTCCGCAGACAAAGCTACTTGCAGTCCTGCACATGTTTACCTCAGGTACCGTCCAACCACCACTGCCGAAGTGGGTTGAGTCTCACATTCAGCCATCTCAAGGTTCCACCCACCTGTTTTAGATGTCATCATCAGCCTGACACCGCAGCACCTACGCTTCACCAACACTGTGCAAGAACAACTTGACAGCAAGCAAGGCTTCTATGACATTGCTGGGCTTCCGCATTTGTTGGGGGCAATTGACTGCACCCATATTCTTATGGCACATATATACAGGAACAGGAAGCACACACTCAATTAATGAACAGGTAATTGTGGACCACCTGGGCCTGTTCATCAGTGTTGTTACAAAGTTTCCTTGGAGTGTGCATGACTCATACATTTTTCGGCAATCGATCATTAACCAGCGCTTTGAGAATAGCACATATGGAAATGGACTGCTTGTTGGTAAGTACAAAATGAATACACCACACACCGACTGCTTGTTGGTAAGTACAAAATGAATACACCACACACCTCAAGTACACAAACATAATACTCAATTATGTGAGAATGCATATGTAGCCAATGTAATATGACATACCGTGGAACAGGTCCAAACAATATACACAAACACCGAATGCAAAATATACAAGACAGATGTTATACAGACCAACAAGGGAGTAGCCTAGAAAATCTCACACAAACCACTCAGTCACCCTTCAAATATTGATTTTGCTGAACTCATCAGACAAAAAATTAAATCAAACAATGCAGCACATGACACAGAACATATGCTTCTGCTCTGCTACATACATCTTGAAATAAACACATCTGCCATATGTACAACCAGATGACAGCTCCTGTGCTCTCACATGTGATGGTACACATTTAGCTCACATGCATAAGCATTTCAGCCATGCACCATGCAGCAGGTGGTCCTGCTGTATGATTTTGCAAGTAGTGTTGCATGACGGGAGCATCAACTGTATATACAAAACAAAAGAAGAGTGTCATATGCCAGGTGTCTCAATGGAGAGACAAAAGGGCAGAGACTGTAAGGAAAGACTATAGAAAGATACCCCCTCGTTGATACATTGGAAACCTTCAAGGGTGTTATGAGAAGCCCTCACTCACCAACCTGGTTGGTGACATGCTTCATCATCGGGCCCACCAGGAGAAGCCGAGTGCCTCCCTGGTGTGCTACAATGCTAGATTACTGCGGAGCTGGGTTTTGTGACAGTGATGTGAAAAGTGATGTTAAAAATGTCCAGTAATGTACCAATCAAAATGATTTATTTACTGGTCAGTTTGGACATGGTTAAAAAAGTTATGTGTGGAAAACTACGCAAATTATGATGGGAGTTTCCACTTAAAGTTGGGTCAACATGTTTCTGCCCTTTGTAGGTATAAGAATTTCGTGGGCATTCGTCAGGACCGTGTAGCGTGTACATTGGCGGTATGGGCGCGCTAAGGCCCACCCTGACCAAAGGACGTGAAAGTTAAAAAATTGTGCTATGTGTAAAAAAAGGTGCAAAACAAAACACAAACCACAAGTTGTGGGATTTACCTCCACTCAAAGGAACCTGTATAGTCTGGAAAAGCAAGAAAGACAAACATACATGTAGGACAAAACATACAATTAGTGTTTGATATTTTATGGTTGTCAGGACAGTCTCTGTGTTTAAAACGCTCTAGGTAGGTCTAGAGATAGACCTGGTGCCATAAAACTATTTTAGTGCCAGGAGCGCTGTATGGTTGCCACAGGGGCATTACAGGCGTGTGGACATGCACTATGGCGAAAGAAATGCAGGCCGTAGGACAGAGCGGCTAAATTACAGCACTCGTGGATAGCGATCAATGGACCAATAATTTTGGCCTTAAGTGCTAACTCCTATAGGTTCTAGGTTGACACACAAGTGAAGGATTAAAGGATCTCACTTGTGTAGAAAGAGATCCACGCCCCATGGGTCTCGGGAGGGGGGTGGAGGCGAAAATGGCACACCCTGTAAATGAGAAAAGGAAAGAAAGTGCCTCGTGAATTTACGCGGGTTAACAGGTTGACAGACAGGGAGATTACTTAGCTCGAAGTTACTGATGCGAGGAATCTTAGCCCGCAACGCCTGGCACCCGCTCGGCACCTAGCTTCTCCTGCTCCGGACCCCGAGGATGTGGGTCTCGGCACCGGGGAGGCTGATATGGAGTACCGGCCAGTGTCGGGGTGGGAGGGGCAACTGAGGCCAATCAGAGGCCGTCTTCAAAGTGAGGGTTGGAGACACGGACCAATCATGGACCGGTCTAAGAGCGAGGCTTGAGAAGCAAGCTTGTTCGACTTGACTGCCTTCGGCGAGTGTTCGGAGGGACCGACCCGGACTACAAAAGAGCTTGGTCTCTCAAAATGCTCGGGCATTCGGGTAGATTCCGAAGTGCCGAATAGCATCAACTGCACATAAATAATCACCAATGTTTATCAAGAATTGCTCTGTGTCGTTGCAGAATGGAGCATGCATAGCAAGAACATACAAACATCCCAAATCAAGATCTCGCTACATGTTTTGCATGTATATCACTACCCTGGTGAGGTGTAGCAGTGTGATGCTCAAGATAAGAAATTACAATGTGTGTCGAATATTAACTGACACACACATGGCGATATTGATGGGTATTACTCAAACATGCATACATGCAGAGTTAAAGTCAACTCATGCACACGGACATCATTGCATATGCATGTTGTCTTCCCAGTAAGTTAATTGCACCAGGCAGCAGTGCCACTGTCACTGAAACGCTGACCCACCTTGATGACAAGCTGGATGTAAAGACCCCGCAATGAGTTTAACATTTAGCTGACAAGGATTTTCACTCTCAGCTATCCCCAGCACTATCACTCCGAATGAGGTATCTTGATGACCTCCCAATATCGTGCTCGTCAAAAAGTTAAGGTGTATGTGTAACCAGGTACATTTGCCAATGGTGCACCCTATAAAATATGTGCACAGGAGAAGTTCAGTGTGGGCGTTGGGCTTGTCAAGAAACTCAAATCTCTTTTCTAGTGAAACATACATCCTAACAGTCACAACATGGAGGTAGCACACAGGACCAAGACAATAACAACATGGTGATGTGTAGGCTGTCAAGTATAGGCAAGCGAATTTCAGTGATGCTAGTTAATTTTCTGAAGGTCCACATGACAAACCAGAAAGTACAAAGTGGCACAATGCACCGCCCCACTAAAAAAAAGGCACCTGCAAACACAGGAGGCACAAATACTAACGGACACATCTTTCCATTATCTGTTTCAGGAGATCAAGAAAAAGCACTCTTGCCATGGCTGATGATGCCCATCAAAGTGACACACAGACGGGCGCACAGAGACTACAACTGGAAAGCACAAGGGCCATTGTTGAACAGACATTTGGAGTCCTCAAATCCAGGTTTTGGTGCCTATATATATGTGGGGGCAGACTCCTGTACAGTCAAGAAATTATATGCAACATCATAATGGCATGTTGCATTCTGCACAATATGTGTGTATGCACAAGCATGCCATCTGAGAAGACCAGGTGCAGCAGGACAATGCAGAGGACTACCAGGACAAAGAGGCAGATGCTAGACATACCAAAACATCTGCTGCTGGAACAGCAAGGAGGGATTAAATCATCAGAATTCTTATTACATAATCACACTAAACAAAGATGCCATCACATGGTTTTATCCTGAAAAAAAACAACAAATGTTACTTTCCGAAATAAAATATCACTACACAAAAGTCCTATATGTTTGGTTCATACCTTCAGAAGTTCATGAAATTTAAATAAAAAATGATCCACACAGCTCTCACATAGAGCAGTGGACAGAACATCCATCAAATGAAGTCTGGGGATTGAACAAAGGACAGGGCATGTGACCAAAGTAATGAATATTGTCCATCGGTGAACAAAGAACAGACATATACATGAGTGAAGTGCTACACGAAAACCAATAAGTACAGCCAAATTTTCCCCGCAACATACTAACAATGACATCATAAATTGACAAATGTATTGGGTGGGATGGACATGACAAGAAATAGTACTACCATGAAATTTTCAAAAATGTCAGTGGATGGTCACTACAACTTTACTAATGTCAATTGAATAATGTGTGTAATTTAGTAAATTATCATGACTACACAAACATACATGCACACATCTGCAGTCACAGTTGAATACATAGACAAACATGCAACTTAAAAAATGTGGCAATGTCACATTTCTTTGTTAATCTCATAAAATGGACAACATACTCTGCTGAATACAATGTTGTGCAAGGTGGCCAGAAAGTGTATCTGGAATGTGCTGCAGCCCTGTGTGTGCAACCTGTAGCTCAACTCCACTCATGTGCATGCTACCCCAAAACCTTTTTACAGACAGAACCAAGGGCAATCCACCATACACTCTAGAGAATTATAAAATGTGATAATGAAAACCAGACACGCATAGTTGTCTCCTGGATGACAACTTAAGAAAGGAAATTATAGATGAGATATCAGTCAGTCAGTCAAATATTCTTTATTCGATAAAATTAATATCATAAAAGACATGGTACAATTATACAAAAAGTTACAATCTAACAAATTTCAGTACAATACATTTTTTCCATCAATGTTAAAAATACAATACATATTAAAAAGAGAAATTTCTAATATTAAGAGTTTTAAAAATATATACCATTTAAAAACTGTCAGTACTACTGCCTTAGTAAAGTAGAATACATATTTACACAAGAGAAACATTACTCAAAACAGCTTTGGATCTGCGGTAGGCTGATGGTATTTTTCCTTATGCGAGTGGCTGCCGTCAAAAAACTGGCCACACAGAACATAATATAAGGGTTACCCAATTGCATTAGGTATATTAGAGCGGGCCTCACCTGAATAAAGCCCGCCTTCTTCAGGAGTGGTAACAAATATTTCCGTCTACATGCTTCATAGTGAGTGCAAAACATGACAAAATGGAGTGTATCTTGTAATGAAAAGCAATCACAAGTGCAGGGATCCGCCTTGTCAGGTGTGCACCAGGTACGGAAAACTCCTAAAGAGTAATGGATCAGGTTTAGGCGGAATCTTGTCAGAAGAAGTCTGTGGTGTCGATTATTCACCACTATTAAATATGGTTCCGGTCCTGGACAACTAACCAGTCCATAGTTTAGTCTAACAAGAGGCTTTCTCAGCTCCGTCTCCTCCCGATCTAATTTAAAAAGGTCCTCTAGGGCCTTTTTTGTTGGAAAAATATCCTTTTTAGTTAATAATTCGGGAGAATAGAACATGTCTGAGCGACCTATTTTTTGCAGACCATTTTTAATATAATTCAGCCATACAATTTTATCAGCCCTCTCTAAATGCAGGCAGTCTTTAATAATGGAGTGGTTTAAAGTAATTTCTTTGTTAAGCCAGATTTTTAGCCAATACAGAAGGGGTGCTATTTGGATTTGGTCTGAGATATATCCGATCCCCACTTCCGTATGTGTTGTAAATGTGGGAGTAGACTGAGGGACTGAGAGAAGCCCCCTCAGAAATTTATTTTCTACCAGTTGTATTTTTTTGATGAGATATATCTCATGTAAGTCATGGTTGTACAAGCAGTGTGAACATGTTTTGGTGAACATAACATTGCTGTGCCTCATCTGCTTCATATAAAACCATCTCACAACTATGAACAATGACACAAGGCCTCCAAACACAACACACATATTGTGTGACTCACCCAGCTCAATCCTTTGTCAAGTGTGAGTACGCAAGCATGGGTAAAGCTGGGCACTTTGAGTATACCTGTGAAACTACAGGTGCTGGATATGCAAATAGGCACTCCAAGTTACTCAGTCACAGGTACCCTGACATACAAGATTTCATATGGTTCTGTGTCTCACCTTCACCAGCTAATGCTCTGCACAAAAACATCATGTGTAATGATGAGAAAAGGGGCAGGACAAAATGGGATATCTCCCCTGTCAACCCATTGTTGTCTTGATGTGTACCCTTTATACATGATCATGTGCACCTTGATTGTTCACCCCTACACAATGCATCATTTATGCATCTCTAGTCTGCAAAGGGTCTACATCTGACATGCCAGAGTTTTCCAACAGCTATGTGTTTTTGATGCTACATCAATGTCCACTGCTGGTTCTCAAAGGCCTGTGAAAGATGCAGGCCTAGCCTTCAAAGACATTTTGCAAAAGCACTGATGTGCTTGTGTCTGACAATATGGGTCAAATGCAAGTAATACAGTGTTGATTCCGTACAATGTGGTCTGTATGTGCCTACTGGCATTGTACGTCATGCTGTTGTGAATAGTGCACTGTGTAAAGTGCTGCTATGTTGTGGCCAGCCAACAATGTCCTGTTCACCTTGGACTCTGGCTCTACAACATGATACCAGATGGCTTTGTGTGCTTTGTTGACCTCTACTTAATTTGCACCAGGCTGACACGTTCTGCATTCTGGTGCATAGACGTATGAGAACTACATCAGCGGTGCTATCACTAGCTCAGCTGCCTACAGAGGCTAAAACATGACGTACTGCGTACTCACATAAAATGGTTGGTTTGTCACCTGTCCAGCCATTATATTGTCATCCATCTAGCTTCAAGTTGTGTTTCGCTGTCACAATAGACTGAGGGGAAATTGTGCTGAACACAAATGGTTCACTGTGACATGCAAGAAAGTATTGCACATATTTTGCTGAAACGACGAATCTACACATTTTGCCATCATCAGACTATGTAAATCCCCATTGTGTCCCACTACCATATTGATTCATGCACATGACTGACTTTTCAGTTCTGCGTATTAATTGTGCACATCTGCAAATCTCAGTTGAAGAATAACCAAGTACAAATCTGTGGTCAAGCCTTCATATTCTTTGCAGCATCCAAAATATGATTACAAGTACTTGATGCCTGAAGTTCATTTACATATGTGTTGCAAGCCTGTCAAACAGTTGCAGCCATCACAGCAATGTGTACTTTGACAGTCACTTTTGTTGTCACATATACAAACTATTCCAAACATAATGACTACCACTGATGCATGCATGTCTTATCCCACATAAATCAATGTGGATAGGCTGCAATGTGGGGTCCAAGGTCATGTAGACAGCTATGCATAATTGTAATCTTGACATATCAGAACAAATGAAGTCACATACACAGCACAGATCACATCACCTAGAAAAATGGTGTCAACAATCATGCTTATTCATTACATTTTCTACATCTGATGAACAACTTGCAATTTGCATCAAAAAGTTTGCCACTTATACACAAAAGCAATACTTTTTCATAATCACCAAGAAAAAATATTGCAATATTCATGTTACAATACTAAAACTTATTGAAAAAGCCAATAGTGTGCAAAATAGTATTGCAGAGCACAAAAAACGGGCCGCAAACACACACAAGTGATGTCAGCATGTATCCTGTGTAATGGAGTATTGAACAGATTCAATTTCTGTTTTAAGCACGCAGTCAGTGTCTGTGGAGCGTGTTGGAGGTGGTTTGAGTTGTGTGCTGGTTTGTTTGGAGTAGATAGTGGTGTTGTGTCCTGTGAACTGCCCCTATTGTCTCAGTGCAGTCCTGTGTACTTGTCCTTATGTATGTTTTGCATCTTGTACTAAATCTTGTTGGCAGTCTGTTTACGGGCTAGTAGTTTATATTAACTGTTGCAGGGGGAGCTTTGGGGACTTTTCCTTTAGATTTGTGGGTTTAGGGGTGTTTTGGTACATGTTGGGTGTGGGTAGGGAGGTCAGGATGTCAGGAAGGGCATTTGGGGGGTTTTCTCCGGCTTGTCAAATTGCACCTGCCATTGATGGTTGAGAGTAGGAGATGGATCCTGCAGGGATATGGTGGAAATGTTCTTCTTTTGTAAAATTTAGTGATGCTTTAGAATGACATCGCAGGGGAGTTCTAAGTATTGCTGAGAGTTGAGAAGCTGGAGGTTATTGAGAAGCTGTATACATGTACCTATGAATAAAGAAGCTTCTACCCACTTACCACTGTGAGTGTGGTTACTACAGATTTTTGGCGACAGGTGATCTGCACAGGGGGCAGAGCACAAGGTAACCTCCACCCCTGGAAAAGCAGTCTGCTTCCAAGAGCTGCTGAGGAATTTAGTTGTATTAAAAAAAGTGAGTTACTAGTTACTTCAAATTCTATGTGTTCTAGAGGAGAGTTCCATAAGAGACTGCCTATCCTATTACCACTATTAGTTAATTTCTGGCAAATCTGGGTGTTTTCACCACTGTGGCTCTTCCGTTGCTGTCACCGTGATCGAGAGGTTGCGTGTGAAGAGTGGCACTGCCAGCATCATTTAACTCCATTTACTCATCTTATGGCGCTTGACGAGATGAAGATGAAGAGTGTCGAATTTACTTTACTTGAGAGATAAATCAATTCTCATTTGTCTTTGTGTGCTGGCCATTAAACATAGTGTCTCAAGTTGCTGAAAGACATTAGCTGTGCTCAGTGGTTGAGTGCTCAAGACAAGTCCTGCTTTACTTAAATCAGTGTCCATGAGCGCTAATCTGTGCCAAGCGCTTGAGACACAAACTGGATTCTTAGACTGAAAGTCGCAAGCACTCTGGTGAAAGTCACAAGCGCTGTGCTGCTGCGTTCATTACATAATGGATTATTAAAGGAAGGTAGTGAACACTGTGCCATTCTGCTTGTTACGTCTTATACATTTCAAGGAAACTTACCTTGTCGGCAGGTATTTCGCTGTGGTGCGTGTGTATTGACAACAGTGAAGACATTGCTTCTGTTCCTGCTCCCGATCATGCATGTATGTGTGAACCAGCTTTTCCTTGTTGGCAATAATAAGAGAAGATGGACCTTGCGAGCAAAATCAATGGAAAACTAGAAGCACAACTTTACTGCCTATAAAGGAAAAATAAGAGAACCATTCTCCAAATTTATCATATTAGAGTTTTATTTAAATTGTTAATTTGACTTTTTATTTTAATTTGTTGTGGTAATGTACTCTTTTGTGTGTTGTGGTAGTTTGTTATTTCAAATTTGTTGCAGGTATGGCAGAAGAAGGAATGGCTGCTCCGGCCAGTTTTTTAGCTGTTCCAGGGGAACCAAGTATACCTTCAAAAAGGTGGAAAAATATATTTTTTACCTAAATGTTTACTCTTGACAGATATAAATACTGTCCTTTGAGGAGACAAGCCATATTGTTGCACCATTTGGGATCAGAAGGAAGGAGAATATATGATCTTCCTGAAATGTCTTTAGGAATTGGTGATGTTCAGCCGGTAAATGTTTATGACATGTCTTTACAAATGTTGGATAAACATTTTACACCAAAATTAAGTGTTAGTTTTTGAAAGACATAAATTATTTTGTTGATCAGAAGATCATGATGAGACATCATAAGGTATGTAGCAGCATTTCGTGGTCTGGCAGAGATATGTGAGTTCCAAGGTTTGACGGAATCTCCAATTTGTGACCAAATTGTGAGATGTACCCAAGATAAGAAGATTAAAGACAGACTTTTATCTTTGAATTCAATGTTTGATGAGGATATACAAACAGCCAGGAGTATGGAGAACACTGCAGTCTGGATGAAAGAGATTGATTTAGGAAAACTAAATGTGAAATCTCCAGATAAAGAGGTTGTTGCACTTGACATACAAGAAGCAAAAGTCAAAAAACCTGTTAAGGTGGTAGAACCTAATATAGATAGACTAAATGAAAGAAGTAACATAATATGCTTCAGGGGCTTCAGGTGTGATGGCCCTGGGCACATTGCTTCGAGCTTCGCGTGTGGGGCAAGGAGCATGACATGTAGATCATGTGGAAAGAAGGGTCACCTAGCTAAGATGTATAGGTCAAAAGTACAACATCCTTCACAAAATCCAAGTGTGAAAGTAGTAGAGAATCTTGGAGAGGTTCAAGAAGAGATTATGTTGTCTGTTGATGGGAGTGAGATCTTTAACGAAACCTCTAACCAAAGTTGCACTGTGCAGAGCAATAAAAACTTGAGCATACAATGGGAAAGTACTGGGAAATGAGAAAATCCTCACTGTAATATCACTCTGGGAACTACTCAAGTCAAAATGTTAGTAGATTTAGGTAGCTTGTTTACTATAATATCTAAAGATATTCATGAGAAGGATCTCAGAGGAAATATGAGTATATTGAAACAACCCAATCTAAAAGCAGTAGGTTACGGTGGCAAAAAGAATTAACATTGTGGGGATGGAATGGATGGACATTTTTTTTAAGAACAACGGTGTACATGGTAGAGTATATGTAACGGAAGATGGGTATAACCTGTTGCAGTGGCATCCTCGACAAGACTTGAATATCGTTCTTGACCCAATAGTAAGGAGCTTGTGATTTTGGTGGAAACTATGCATGAAATTTATTTAGAATTGATTGATTTAGAAGCTAATGTTATCCTTTCCTCATGTATTTACTGATGAGTTGGGTATGTTGAAAAGATTCACTCATAGTATCATTTTGAAAAAGGTGCTGTTCCAGTGGTACATAAGGTTAGTACATTTCCATTTTTAATGAGAGAGCCACTTCAAAAGGAACTTGATAAATTGTTAGAGAATAAAATCATTAAGCCTATCGAGACCTCTAAATTGCTCGCCCCAATTGTAGTCACTCCCAAGGACGGCAACTAAATGTATCTCTGTATTGACTTAGGAGACCTAAATAAGAACATTTGGGTAGATCGTCAACCACTTCTTAATATTGCAGAAATGTTAAGTGTGATGGGAGGTGGAAAACTTTTCACAGTTTTTTATATGACTGCAGCTAATCATTAACTGAACTTACATCCAAATTCACAACCCTTAACTTCCTTTGTTACACCACTGGGTGCTTTCGGCTATTGTCGAATGCCATTCAGGTTGGAATCAACCTCAGCTGTGTTCCAAAGGATTATGCACAATATTTTCAAGGGATGGAGAGGGTCTTGTGTTTTCAAGATGATATTTTGGTGGTGGGAAAATCTTTTGAAGATCATGATGAATTGTTGTTCGAGGTGTTGAGGAGCATTGCAGAACATGGGTTAACTAGAAAGAAAGAAAAATGCCAGCTAAGAAAAGATCAAGTGTATTATCTGGGGCATGAGATATCTCCTAGTGGAAAAGTATTGTAAAAGCAATTGTTGATGCTCCTCAACCTACTGATAAGGAGTTATTGAAATCATTTCTTGATCTTGCTGAGTATTGCTCTAAGTTTGTGTCTAATTTTTCTGATATTGTTCAACCAACGACAGTGCCTGTTGTTTAATTAGTTTGAATGGAGTGCGGCATGTCAATCGTCTTTCACAAATATTAGGAAGTCATTGGTTTGTGCACCTACTTTAGGTCACTTTGATGTTATAATGCTGACAACTGATGGAATTAATGTGGATTTAGGTGCTGTATTGACCCAGAGAGTTGATAATGAAGAGAGGGTGATTGGTTATGCATTGAATCATCTACAGGGTGCTGAAAAGTCTTATTCTGTTATCAAAAAGAAGCTTTAGCCTGTTGTTGGGCAATAAGCCATTTTAGATTTTAGCTTTGGAGACTGCCTTTCACACTTAGAACAGATCACAAGCCTGTGTCGCACATTTTTAAAGGTAATAAAGGACTTGAAGGAAATGTGACCCCACGTATCTTTAGGTGGTTGTTGTCCTTGATGGATATGAATTTTACGATTGATTTTGTCAGAGTAAAAAGAAATTTGGTAGCTGGCTGTTTGTCATGCATGCCTAATGATGATGAAGAAAATATTTCCTTCATGGTTGAAGTGGACTCTTTGTCTACTCTTCTTGACGGGGAATTAGCTTTGAGGCATGAAGAGTGGGCTCAAGCATTGGGTGCAGATGAAAAGTATAGCGAGCTAAAAAAGGCAATAAGTCGTTATTGACAAGATATCTCTGCCTTTAAGTGAGGAATTGAAACAGTATGTTAAGGTGAAAGATCTGTTAGGTATTCAAGTTGATAGAGTCTTAAGATGCAAACAGATCGTTCCACCTAAGGTATTGAGAGGAAGACTGATTAGGCTTGTACATGAAGGACTTTTAGAGAGGAGCATGAGCAAAAGAAGATTAAGGCAATGTTTATGATGGCCTCAAAAGGATAGAAAAGTGGAGGTGGTTGTCAAAGATTGCTCTGCATATAGCAACAGTAATAAGAGTAGAGTAGTTTGTCAACCATCCTAGGGGTTTGTAAAGGTTCCTGATCGACCATAGAAAAAGATAGCTATGGACATTGTGGGTCCAATAGAGAGATTCAGTGTCAGGAACAGATTTTTAATTGTTTTGGTGGATTACCATAGTAAATTGTTTACAGTAAAACCTGTTGAGCACATTACATCCATGAGAGTGATTACATTTCTAAAAGCTGTATTCTTAGAGGAAGAAATACCTAGAAGTTTAGTTACTGACAATGGAGTACAATTGGGTTCAAGTATAATGAAAACATTTCTTGGTGAGTTGGGGATCAAACATGATAGTGTGGCATTTTTTAGGCCACAGCCCAACAGATTGGTTGAAAGGATTATTCGGATAATTGTAGACAACATTCAGTTGTCCCTAGCTAACGGAATACAATGGAAGGAGGAACTAGACAAAATGATATGGTCCTGTAGATTAAACCCTCATTCTGTCACTGGAGCTTCCCCGTTTATCGCTCTCAAAGGCAGGGAACCTGAGACAAGGGGTGTCCTGTGTGGCTTCAGAAGAAAAATCAAGTTTGAGTGGATCCTGAGTGTATCGCAGAAAGAGTTAAAGAATCTCATGAGCACAACAAGGCAAGCATTGATAGGAGGAAGGGTGTGAAGTATGTTGGAATGAAATGTGATAATTGCGTTGCTGCGAAAAGGATGGATTTTGTTAGGAAAGGAGAGAGCAGTTTTTCCCAGCAGCAGAGAGTGGTTAAACTGATTAAATCTGTGGTTAAAGTGAATGACGGAAAAGAGTGGAGTATGGGTAATCTGTGTGAGGTTAATATTTCAAATTTGATGGAATAAATTGTGATGGTTTTCTTTTGAAATTTTGAATGGCTCATTTATGTTACATTGTTAATGTTTTCTGTATCAATTGTAATGTATTGTTTGTAAGGAGGGAATATGTGTGGAAATGTTCTTCTTCTTTTGTAGAATTTAGTGATGCAATAGAATGACATTGCAGGGGAGTTCTAAGTATTGCTGTCATTTGAGAAGCTGGAGGTTACTGAAAAGCTGTATACATGTACCTATGACTAAAGAAGCTTCTGCCAAGTTACCGCTGTGAGTGTGGTTACTACAGATATGCTGTACGTGTTCGTAAAGTGAGGTGGGAGCATGTCTTCCATCAAATGTTGAGGTTCTTTGGAGTGGACAGGACTGTACAACAATGGAAGCACTGATGGCAGGATTGCTTGGGCCGTGAGGGTGACATGTTGGACCACCGGGGAGTCAATGTTGGCTGGCAGGATAGTAAGTACAACGCCAAAGTTCATCATTTATCTTTTTCTTACCAAATTCATTAATCTAGTCAGGAAAACAATGTAAGAAAAGCTACTGGAGGATGTCAGTCATTTATCCTAAGTCATGCTGACAGCTTCAACACAATCATACTTGCACCAGTGTGCAAGTGAGATAGGGTTTATGATGATGTTCCACCATGTGCAGGAATATGTATACTCCTGCACACAATAAATGAAGTGCTGTATCAAGGTTCAATGTGTGCTGCGCAGTGCATCCTATTAAGATAGTGTATGATGAGATTTGTGTATGTGGACCCTCAATGTGAATTAAGTGGCCCTGTGAGCTGCCCAATCCAGGATAAATGACAAAAAACACTGCCTGATGTACAAACATGTCTGCCACCACTGGGCAAAGCTCTAATCACATGTTGACACTTCACTATGTTGTGGCCATAAATGTGGCCTTGGGAATGTATCACACAAGTAGTGTGTGCAAAATCACATTGGCTAACAGGATTGTCTTGTGTTGCTCGATGATGCATTTGTCATGTTTTGTGGGTACGGCAGGCAAAGCAGATACAGTCATGTATGCAACATGAGCAGGGACAGTACTGTTACAGGGCATTATTGTTGATGTATATGAATCTGATGATGAATAGGACATGTGAGAATTCACGTCTGACACCAACACACATTTCTTTAATGTCTCACAGTTGGAAGACCACTGATTACTGAGGGTGACATAGTGAGATTAGAATAATGTTTGTGGTAAATCCTCATGTAGTTGTACACACAGGATGCGCGTAGGATCTGTGAACTTCGCCACTGAAAAAAAAGAAGCATGTGTTTTTGAGATATAGATCAAACTTATGTGTATAGATGTTGGATGACTCTAAAAAGAGCCCTTGTGTTTAGTGGGAGATTTTAGTACTTACAAATAAGTACCGATGTAGAGTCTAAAGTTCATGAGAAAGACTCTGTTCCCTTCATTTGTAAAATGTACAGCATCTCTCCTATAAATACCATGCATATTGAAACTCAGATTGTTGTGGTATATGGACTCCATTGTATAGTCTCGGAGAAAAGTAGAAACAGATTTATTCACATTTATTCCCAGCTTTCTCAATCTGTGGACAAAATAGACTGGAGTAGTTCCATTTCTGCCTTTGGCATAAATTAGAATGGACAAAGGGAGTTTGGGGGAAAAGTGAAATTAAAACTGAAAATAAATGATTCGTTGTTTGACAACATTCTACACAGAAAACTAGGGTGTATGTTTCTGTTTTTAAAAGCATGATTCCTATTGGTTATCAGAACATGATTGAAAATACGATTACTTAGGATAAGGTAGTATATTGAGAAGTCGAGCAGACGTACTGTTTATTTTAGCAACATTGTGTGATGAACTTTTGGGTTCTTCGGGGGCCAGTATTGCTTTTTTGAAAAGGTAGATGCTAATTTATATATGGAAATGCAATCTGCTTTGGATTTTGAAAGTGAGAATAGATTTCACTGCTCTGCCTTTCAAAATGCACCCCGGGACACTGCAGGAGCCGGTTGTAGTAGTTTCCAGGGCCCTCGAGGGCACCAGGCGGAGGGCCACGCAGTCTGCCTCCTGTAATACTCAAATTCTTGGGGGTGGTGATTCCTGGAGCTTGAGGGGGGTCGTTGAAGCCCACATAATTGTAATTTTGTAGGGGGGGTTGGATGCGAACGAAAGTGGTACAAGGGGGTTGTAAATCTGGTACACAGTGTTTTGTTTTATTTTGCTTTCCTTTCTGTCATGTAGAGGATCCAGGGTAAATATAATGGTTTCTGTACAGCCAGTAACTTTTAACCCTACCCCAAAACAGATTTCTGCCTGTTACTATAGTAATAGTTCATAGAACACTTACGTGAGCACTGACGTTAGAAGCTCACCACACTATGTTGCTAATGGCGTTGTAGTTTTTATTCTTTTGAATTGGAACCGTAAGTTGTAGCTATACACTCTGGTAAAGATCTGGTGAAGAGCTAGCTTCACAATTATACCTCAAATTATAAATAAAATTTCTATTGTGGACTGCTACCCCCACCAAAATAAAAGACGTATGTATTTTTTAATGAACTTTTATTAAAACAATAAATAACTGGAAATATAACTAAATGATAACAATACAATAAATAACTAGAACCATAACTTTAACAAAATAATATAACAAACAGCATATAATATGGAGCCCTTAGAAGTACTGTAGTTAATCTGAAAAACAAAAAAGAAAATTAGTGTTTCAAATTAGATCGATGTGACTAAATGAGGTCACACAATACAAGTCAAAGTAATACTATTATATTTTCTATTTGTTTAATGTGTGCAGTGTACCAGATAGATTTCAATTATCCTATAGGCTTGCATTCAAACGTGTGTCTGTATAGAAGTGCCTACTGCGCCATATTTATATTACTGATAAATAGGTCTTTAAAATGATTCACAGATGAAACAGAATTAGGTAAGACCTGAAGTCATTAAGCAGGACAATATTTTTCAGGGCTTATTCACAAAACTCTTGTGCCACTTTGTGTTACTTTTCTCATTTTGAAAGTGACACAAAAGTGGCACAAGGGGTTTGTAAATATCTCTTTTATTTCTAATGCATTTATTTGGAGGTATTGTATATCTAGGCTGCTCTGCTTACCTTGTGTAAACACTGTGGCCAACAGAGTTCACAACTTGAACTTCGCTTTGATTGGTTACTTGCCGGATATGTAAGAATGCTTTCAAGAGGAGACCCCATTAACTGGTGTGGAACTGCAAGTATGCGGAAGGACTTGCAGACTAAGAATCCGGTCAACTTTGGGAGGGAAGAGTTAAGGATATTGAGAGAGGCTCATTCTGTTTCATGAGAAGGCCCAAGTACCAGTGGAGCAACATCGTCAACCTCTACTACACAGCCTAATATTTGTCCCCAATTTGGAACCCTTTAGGAGAAAAAGTAAGAAGGTTGGGAGCTTTGTTTGCCATCCTAATACATAATCATCCATTAGTTATACAGAGATCCACCCTGTATCAGACTCATCTGTACAAGTGTGCATTGGACATTATCTGACACCAAAACCCCCTCAAGTACTTATATCTGTTACTTTTTAACTTCGTCGGCTACTCATATTGAGAGTATTTACCTTAACGTTATCCGTTAAAAATGTGTGCATCTGTATGGCTTCAGACAACTAGTTCATGCCATATTTGATACATCGGTGTAATCAGCTGGAACAGGAGGATATACGTTTCTTCAACCTCAGCAATTTGCTGCTGATTTATGTAACATTCTGCAAACTGAAAAAAGAGTTAAAAATGTATATGTTATACATATGTCCAAGATTAATTTGAATGTACATAAAAACATTTGTTCTCAATAGGATTGGGGTTGAAAAGCATTCATCAGAGGTTATATTTGGCAAGCAAAATAGGAAATAGCATTACATTATACAAATGTTAGGCCGAGATTGGTCACTCACTTCATTTATAAACTCCTGGCCTTGATCTGATAGAGCGCTTTTTGTCTTCCATGATCTTGAAATTGAGAAATAAACATCAAGAAAATTTAAAGACACGTCTTCAAATAAAAAAATTCAAAACAACATTTTCACTTTGTGTCTCAAGTGCAGGCTGAAAACGTGTAACGAGTATTTAAATGAGAAACATGGGTTTCAGAAACAAACGTCTATAAGAGTATCACAATGGAGATTTACATTTTATAAAAAATATTTATAGAAGCAAGAATATTTCTAACACACATTGTTAAATTACAAATGACATATTTGTCCAATAAAATCGAGAGGACATATTTTTATTCATTTTCCTGATAACAGAATGCCCACTAATTCTACCAAAACATGAGAACAGCACAGTTATCTGTCTGCAAACATATGAAATACACAAATGCTTATTTCAGAATGCTTTTCAATCATGAAATGTTAAAGTCAAACCTGATAACTCCATTAGGTCCATTGCAATTTTCGGCTGGTAGCATATGGAGAGCAGTCAGTGGATCTGGTTTGTCTAGTGGTTGACCATCATTTGGTATAGTGCATGGACAGGAATAAACAGCTTGTGGCGACCAGTACGCCTCATGGTTGAGATATGTGTATAATTAGATAGAACAGGGGACAAATCAAGTTTAAGGTTATTAAAAAACTTGGAGAGCGTGCTAAAATACAACATCGGCCAATCGATTACATGTGCAGTGCATGGGGAGGAAGTAACACGTGACGCACTACTTAAAACAATTAAAAGTGGCAGAATTGAGTGATTTGTCCAGAAACATCACCTAACAAGGTAAGATATTGGAGGTATAAGAGCTGGAAACTGTGCTAAAATACAGCATTGCCCAAAATGTTACTTTTGCAAAGCATGGGGCACGTGACACACTACTTACACGAGAAAAATGACATCACATTAAGTTGAACAGCACGTAGCACATTGCTGGGGGAACGGCCATATGGTGTTTGGCAAATTAAAGAAACGTGGCAGGATTAAGAGATTTGCACAGAACAAAGGATATCAAATCAAGTTTAACGTTATTAAAAAACATGGAGAGCGTGCTAAAATATAACATTGAGGAATGGATTACATATGCAGTGCATGGAGAGGAAGCAGCACGTGGCGCACTACATAAAAAAATTTAAAGGTGGCAGGATTAAGTGATTTGCCCAGAAACATCACCTACCAAGGCAAGATATTGGAGGTATAAGAGCTGGAAAACATGCTAAAATACACTATTAAACGAGAAAAACTACATCGCATTAACTTGAACAGCACATAGCACACCGGTGCGGGAACGGCCACGTGGCACTTGCCAAATTAAAGAAATGCGCCAGGATTAAGTGATTTGCCCAGAAACAAAAGTTTCGGGGTCAACTTTAACGATATAAAAAAGCATGGAAAGCGTGCTTAAAAATAACATTGTCAAATCGAACATAATTCGCATTTACGCAGTATTTAAAGATCGTTCAGATTAATTAATTTAATTAGTCTCAAAAAAATGCTCACCTACGAAGACATGGATACGAACACTATCAATGGCTGTGACTGCGGAATAGCAAAAGTTCAAGAAGGTTGGCAGGTTATAAATGCTTTGCAGAGGGATGATTGGTTGAGCATGATGTCACTGGGTGTGAGAGCTGTGATTGGACATGTTGTAATTGAGCATGCGCAAATAAAATGAAATACGTTAGGGGTACATAGCCAGACAGTGGGACGTATTGTGCGCATGTGTAACATTAACACGCATGTGCTACCACAACATGTATGCGCAAAGTGAAGGCAACTCCTAAGGGGTACATACACAGATGGAGTTTGTACAGGATTGGATTGGGTCTAAAAATCGGCCCGGCGCGATAAAAAAAAGGGGCCCACATTTGCATATTGCCTTCGCAAAACAATGCTTTGGCGAAGTTTTATTTAAAAAAAAGGGGGTTTAAGAAAAATGCACGGATTAGCTTGCACTGGTGAAACACACCTGTATACAAGTGAGCCCGCTGTTTTTCATGCTCCCTGCCCCCGCTCAATAGGCATATGTTAATGGGCCGGCCCCAGCGAGAAAAAGGGAATGACACCTCTGCTCATTGATAAAAGAGAAGTAATTGAGGCTGATCCGCCTCCAGAAGGGTCACTCAGGCACCCACTGGGCCAATGGCGGCATCCGAATAACGCAGAAACCGCCAATCATCCCAAGGCTGCTCAAAAAAGCAGCCCACAGCTGGAACTGGACATTGGCCCCTCGGGCATTGCCCGAGTGCCCGCATTACCAATCCGATGCTGAGTTCAGATGTCGATAGAACACTGGCTCCCGCAGAAGGCGGGGAGCCGGCGGGACAGTGGGGGAATTAAAGACCCGCCTACGGTCCCCAACAGTGAATGGCTAAAATAAATAAAAGAAAAAGTCTGTCCCGGGAGAATGGGGTCCCCAGGGCCTTGAAGTGGCTTCAGGAGGGGGGCTATACAGTCCTCCTCCATAAAATAATATTAAATAATTAGCCATGCCCGGGGGCTGGGGATCCCAGTGCCCGTAATTGGCCTCATATAAAAAAATTGAATACGGATAATTTGCTTATTGTCATCTTACCATAAGCGCACCATTCCGATCAAGCGCTGAAGGCTAATTGGCTGTCAAGTGGTTGTCAACATTCAAAACTATAACTGTTGGCAGCTATTTTATGCCTTGGTACAAGGGAGGCTGAAGAAGCCTGTGAAATGTGTGTTTTAAATGTGAAAAAGGGGAGGGTATACACACCCTGATCCTCTAGGTCTGCTCAGGGGGTCCTATAAGGACTCAAGGGCCTCTAATTTTTTTGGGTTGGTAAAATTGCATGGTGCGCATATGATCCGCGCATTCTAGCGATATTAAAAAAAAAAAGATGTGAGCTTCCACGCGTCTTTGGTAATTTGCATTCTTTCAAATGTTTAGAGGAGATGCAGCAGTGCTGGATGCAGGATGCACCATTGAGTAAAAAAAATAACCATAACATTATTTACCTGCTAAGTGAATTTCCTTTCTTAGGCTAACAGTGACTGGTTTTCTAAGTGTGGTGTTTTGGAACATTAAAATATTCACCTAAAATCATCCGAACAACGAATTCCCATTCACTCACCTGTTAGCAGGAGAGAAGCCAGTGCTGCATCATTTAGCCCAGCACTGACCCCGAAAAGTAGGTTTAAGTATACTTACAAGTAACTTGTATTTTCTTCCATAGGAATTGTTAGGGTTTGTGCACAGCAAAGAGCATGTCCCCTCTCATTGCACTAGTGGTCTGTAATAGCTCTCTCTAAAAATACTACTGAAAGCCTTTCTTGTTATCTCAGCCCCTCCCTAAGACTTCTGTGTTGTTGCTCAATGTATTCACAAGTTTGGACATTGCTGTCTTGTTTGCACATTGGCTCTTGCTTTTACCAAGGTTTATTTAGAAAACATTGGACCTTGCTTTTACCAAGGCTTATTTAGAACTCTCCTCCCTAGGCCATGTGTTACTTCAACTCATTATCATAATAACTGAAGCTCTTCACACCTGCTTGTGAGATTCACATGCAGTTCTTCGAACCACACCCAGCTCTTCGAACCACACCCAGCCCTGTCTATAAAAGGTAGCCCCTGAGCCTCACCCAGTGCTTGTGCTCGTCTACCTCCCACTTACCTGAGAACAGATCCTTCGGCGCTGGCACTCCTGCTCTCTCCAGACCTTCATTGACTTCAATGGCCGCGGCTTCTGGCTCTTCATTCTTTTGGTTTCCGGCTACTTCTTGCCTCAGCCCCTCTTCTGTCCACTGCAATCGACCTGCAAAAGAGAAAGAGGTCAAGGTTAGACTGATCAGTATCGCTTTTCAGTAACAAGTAAGTCAAAACCTTTTTATTACCTGAAAGAACTTTATCGGCGATTTCTGGATTCATGTAAAGAAAATTTGGAACAAGATATCTCCCACGAACTTTGTGGTTCAAACCTTTTGTTACAAGAAAACTTTGTGGAACTTTGTGAAATAAACATTGTTTTACATGGAACTTTTTTAAGAATCGAACAGAGGAAACTATTAACAGCAAGGCAAACAGTAAATCAAGGACTTGCACAAATTACCTGCTGTATTTTGATGTAAAAGTACAGTATTTGTTTTATAAAAAGTTTGGAAATGTGTGAAAAGTGAGTTTGCTATTAAGAATGTAGGCTTTAGTTATATTAAGGTGAATGTTAGACTTTGGTAATTCTGATAACGATATTTATTAGATTTTACAGAAGTTTTACAGTAATAGAAAGACATTCCAGAACAGTAACACATTCCTAACCTGGAAGCTTGAGACGAGGATCCAAGAGGTACTTTTAGAAGAGAATTTCTAATAAGATTAGGGTTTAGTCAGGAACACATTTAGGGATAGGTTGCACTTATCTGTTCTTTGTTTATGTTTCATTAGGCACCAGTTTCTACAGAAGTCAGAGAGGGCCGCAGATTTTAGCAGCTCTTCTACAGTGGAAACGCAAGAACGGTGTTGTCTCTCTTTTTTATTTTATCCACTTCCCCCCTTCCCTTGAGCTTCTGGTTCTTAGTGCACTGTTTTAAAACGAGTGTGCTGGAACAAGCAGTTTCAGGGTGGGGTCGAACTGTCTTCAATCTCCATCAGAACTGAACAGGAACTCAGGTGAGCTGGGCTTTGACAGGAATCCCCTTCCTATAAAAAAATGAATAAAGTTAGATTTGTGGATTAGGCTCTAGGGGATGGTGCCCAAGGCCCAAAAAAAGTAAAAGGAAGGGGGCCACACAATGTAATGTAATTATAAAAATAAAATATCTAAAAATAAATAGTTTAAAAAAAGTTAGTAAATCAGTATAAAAAGTAAATAAATATAAGAAAAAATATATTTAAAAATTGTCATTTACAAAACCTTTTTAAATTCACTGAAAAAACCATAGGTTTCAGACATGTTATAGTTAGGAATTATCATTTAAAAAACCTTTGAAATTCTCTGAAAAAAACATAGGTTTTGGACATGTTATAGTTAGGAATTAGCATTTAAAAAACCTCAGAAATTCACTGAAAAAAACCACAGGTGTCAGGGGTGTTATAATTATTTGGACATTTCACTAGTACAAAACCATTGAAATTCCCCCGTTATAGTTTGTTGTACTAACTATAACTCACGCGCCCGTAATCCACTGCTGATGATGTCACATATTACATCATTCATGACATCTCAAATGACATCACTGATGACATCACTGATGAGACCATCCACGTGACAATCTGATACATTTTATCATTCACTAGTATAATTTTTTAACACTCATTATAAAATATGAAGTACCTACCATACTTTAAATCATTGACACACTAATACAAGTTTCTAAAAGCCACTTAGTGATTCCTATATCTACATATACATCTAATTACTTACCTATAGATTCACTCATACTTGGTAAAAAAGATGAATACAACACTATTAAATATAGTTATACACCTACATCAACATTACACACCAGCTTACATCATACCAAGTTATTCAGTTATGCTACTTACTTATGGAAACAATTGATCATACTTATATTTACTAAGGTACACACTTACACAAAGACCCCTTTATTTATTCATGTAGATAGTAACTCCTACTTAGTGTGTTATAAAATCACTATTGCAAGTATACAGTTATGCATATGAAACTCATACAATCACTGGGTCTTATGTATACTTATTCATATACAATAACTGTCACATACACTGCCTTTTATATTGCTAGTTTGTTGGACATGTATTATTGAGAAATATATTTACTCACCATCACACCCATAAAGAGATTTACTCACCAAAACAACTGTTTCAACATACAGTCTCAATCTTACCTACTAAATCAATTATTTACACATCTTTGGACCATCACACACTTCTCATCCAACCAAACACACATTCATTCACTATTACATACAAATAATCACTTAACTAAATAATAACTAATAAACACTTTCACATAGCTAGTAACCAACTTATGTAGTACTTTACACATCAAGAGATAAAGTGATACAGTTATTCACAATTTTTAATCAGTATCTCATATATTTAGTGAGACACTTTAAATTAAATACTTAGAAAGTCATACACTCTGCTACTAAATTCTTCATTTAGACACGTATACATCAATTCAGACTTCAAGGCATATTGCTATATATATATATATATATATATATATTCACTAAAAAAAACATAGGTTTTAGGCCTTATATAGTTAGACCATGTCATGAATGATGTAATATGTGACATCATCAGCATTGGATTGCGGATGCGCGAAATATATAGTTAGTGCAACTAACTATATGTCGAATTTCATTGGTTTTATATCAATAAAATGTCCAGCTAACTATATAGGAGGAATTTCAATGGTTTTTTATATGTTAATTCCTAACTATATAAGGCCTAAAACCTATGGTTTTTTTAGTGAATTTAATTGGTTTTTTAAAGGCTAATTCCTAACTAGATATACTGTATAACCTATGTTTTTTTCAGTGAATTTCATTGGTTTTTTAAAAGCTAATATATATATATATATATATATATATATATATATATATATATATATATATATATATATATATATATATATATATATATATTACCTACTGGCGATAGCCAGTAGGTATATATAGTTAGGATTTTTTTCCTATGGGATTTTTGAAAATTCTATGTCGAATAACTTTGGCGTTTAAGGACAGAATTGGCTGAAATTTTCAGGAAAATGGAACATTTTGTTTCTGAGCAGCCCCTGAAAATTTGGGGGGGTTTCGTCAAGGGGGGGCCGAGAAAAAAGGGGGGTCCCAAAACGTGTTTTTCCCATGCAATTTTCCATAGGGCGGTTGGCCTCACTTTTAGCCTGAACGGCTGAATGGATTTACACCAAACTTGGCAAAATTGTAGGGACTGGTAGCCCGATGTGCCTTTGCTATGTCTCAAGATATAGGCTCCAGTGGTTTTTACAAAAATTAACTTTGAAAAATATATATTGGGCTACATTGGGCTATATATATGTTGGAGCCCAAATGTAGCCCAATGTAGCCCAATGTAGCCCAATGTAGCCCAAAGATGGCCACCAGAGACAAAAAAAACAAATGTAGCCCAAATATCAGCCAGATGTAGCCCAACTATAGCCCAATGACAGAATGTCCCAGAGTGTTCTAAAGAACAACTAGAGTGCTAACAGTCCTACTTATTACAAAGGTATGGCACACCTGAAGCCATCTTGATTGGAATAAAGTGGTAACTCTTAAAACATTTAATTTAAAAAGGAACAAAATGAGGGGGTTCATTTTGCCATAGAAAGTATGATTAGCGAATATATGACGAAATCCTGCATGTACTATTAGGCCGCAAATTAAAATAACGAAAACTTTTAGAACGAATATGCCTTTAGCATACACTAAACAACTAAACTACCCTAAACCCTAAAACACTACCCCCAGCATGACCCTACACTACACAAACAGTACAACACTACCCTAAACCCTAAAACACTACCCCCAGCATGACCCTACACTACGCAAACACTACAACACTACCGTAAACCCTAAAACACTACCCCCAGCATGACCCTACGCTACGCAAACACTACAACACTACCCAAAACCCTAAAACACTACACCCCAGCATGACCCTACGCTACGCAAACACTACAACACTACCCTAAACCCTAAAACACTACCCCCAGCATGACCCTACGCTACGCAAACACTACAACACTACCCTAAACCCTAAAACACTACCCCCAGCATGACCCTACACTACGCAAACACTACAACACTACCCAAAACCCTAAAACACTACCCCCAGCATGACCCTACACTACGCAAACACTACAACACTACCCAAAACCCTAAAACACTACCCCCAGCATGACCCTACACTACGCAAACACTACAACACTACCCAAAACCCTAAAACACTACCCCCCAGCATGACCCTACACTACGCAAACACTACAACACTACCCAAAACCCTAAAACACTACACCCCAGCATGACCCTACACTACGCAAACACTACAACACTACCCAAAACCCTAAAACACTACACCCCAGCATGACCCTACACTACGCAAACACTACAACACTACCCAAAACCCTAAAACACTACCCCCAGCATGACCCTACACTACGCAAACACTACAACACTACCCAAAACCCTAAAACACTACCCCCAGCATGACCCTACACTACGCAAACACTACAACACTACCCTAAACCCTAAAATACTACACCCCAGCATGACCCTACACTACGCAAACACTACAACACTACCCTAAACCCTAAAACACTACGCCCAGCATGACCCTACACTACGCAAACACTACAACACTACCCTAAACCCTAAAACACTAGCCCCAGCATGACCCTACACTACGCAAACACTACAACACAACCCTAAACCCTAAAACACTACCCCCAGCATGACCCTACACTACGCAAACACTACAACACTACCGTAAACCCTAAAACACTACCCCCAGCATGACCCTACACTAAACAACCACCACAACTCTACACTACACTAACACAACACTACACTACACAACACTACACTACACTACACAATCACTAACCCACGAAAAAATTAACACAAACCCACTTACCTCTCTCGTCATCGTGGTTTTCACAACGCAAATGCATTTACCATACATGCCTTTAAAACGTAATTCTTTGTAAAGGCATGCGCGATAAATGCACATGCGTTTTGAAACAATGCGGGATAATGGTATGCGAGGTCAATGACCTTGCGGGATAATGGTATGCGGACTGAAAGTCTGCGGGATAAAAAATGCGGGAAAATGGCTGCAAACCATGATTAGCAGCAGACTTCCCTGGTGAGCACTAGCTTTACTACAGTGATCTAATGAGCAACTAGAGTGCTAACATTCAGAATTTATGGCAAATGTGTGACACATCTGAATGCCTTCTTGGTAGAACCAAAGTAAACAAGCATTGAAAATGCAATAGATCTCGCCCTCGTTTAAGTTAAAGCCATTCTGTTTGTAATGAGGTGGCTTTTTAGCTTTGCTTTTATTAGTGTTTTTAAAACTTTCATGTAAATAACATGCCTATGTATGCATATATGTATATGTATGCATGCATTTATATTTATATAGATATGCAGATTATATATGTTTATATATGTATATTACCTACTGGCGATAGCCAGTGGGTATATATAGTTAGGATTTTTTCTCTATGGGATTTCTGAAAATTCTATGTCTAATAACTTTGGCGTTTGTGGACGGAATTGGCTGACATTTTCAGGAAAATGGCACATTTTGTTTCTGAGCAGCCCCTGAAAATTTGGGGGGGGGTTCGTCAAGGGGGGCCGAGAAAAAAGGGGGGTCCCAAAACGCGTTTTTCCCATTCATTTTTCCATAGGGCGGTTGGACTCACTTTTAGCTCGAACGGCTGAATAGATTTACATGAAACTTGGCAAAATTGTAGATATGGTTTGCCCGACGTGCCTTTGCTATGTCTCAATATATGTGCTCCAGTGGATTTTGAGAAATGAACGTTTAAAAAAAAATATATATCTGTGACAGCGGTCCGGTTAGCGCCCCGGTTCGCGTACCTGACGCGTAACGGAACTTCGCGAAGCGAAGCTGATTGGCTCTCCGGTGTCTGTCAACATTCTAAACAGTCCGGAGCGGCCGCCATCTTGTCTCTCGGTACGATCGAGAGACAAGATGTGGTGAAAAACGAAGGGGGAAATGAAGGAAAGGGGGCAAGGTAGACCACTCCTGACCCCCTAGGATTGATGAGGGGGATATTAAAGTGCCCCGCGGGGCAAAAAATAAAAAAAATTTTTTTTTGCGATTTTACGCCGTAGAGGCGCGTCCCGGTACGCGAACCGGGCAGCTCACCGGGCAGCTCACCGGGCAGCTCACCGGGCAGCTAACCGGGCAGCTAACCGGCAGCGTAGCTGTCAACATTGTAAACAGTCCGGAGCGGCCGCCATCTTGTCTCTCGGTAGGTTCGAGAGCCAAGATGTGGTGAAAAAAGAAGGGGGAGATGAAGGAAAGGGGGCAAGGTAAACTCCTCCTGACCCCCTAGGATTGATGAGGGGGATATTAAAGTCCCCCGCGATTTTTCGCGGTAGAGGCGCTTCCCGGTACGCGAACCGGGCAGCTAACCGGCAGCGTAACGGGACTCCGCCATCTTGTGTTTTTGGAGCGTCCGGTTCGCGTACCGGGTAGCGTCCCGGTAAGCGTAACAAGGGGAAAACCAAGAGAAACAGTAAAAAAAAATTAAGGGAATAGATTTCCAGCAAACTTGGCAAAATTGTAGGGACTGTTTGTTTGATGTGCCTTTGCAAGGCCTCAAGATATGTGCACGTGTGGATTTTGTCTAATTAAGGTTAAAAAATATATATATATATCTGTAAGCGTGCTCCGGCACGCTTACGTTACGGGTTTTGTTTGCGCTGCAGAGCCGATACGTCACGGTTATGCGACGCGCCATGAGGCGTCTCACGTGGCTACGTGATACGTCACGTAATAAAGAATATATTTTACAGCTATAGATATTAGCTTTTAAAAAACCAATGAAATTCACTGAAAAAACCATAGGTTATAGACCATATATAGTTAGGAACTTTCATTTACAAAACCTTGAAAATTCACTGAAAAAACCATAGGTTAGAGACCATATATAGTTAGCTGGACATTTTATTGACATAAAACCAATGAAATTCCATATATAGTTAGTTGCACTAACTATATATCGCGCACCCGCAATCCACTGCTGATGATGTCACATATTACATCATTCATGACATGGTCAGTGACATCACTGATGACATCACTGATGACATCTCAAATGACATCACTGATGACATCACTGATGACATCTCAAATGACATCACTGATGACATCATGACACACCAATACCAGTTACTACATACGCACTCACTGATTCCTACGTCTACACACACATTCACTCATTCACCCATACAATCACTCATACATACAGTCACTCATTATTACAACACTATCATATGCACTCATACACCTATGCAGACACTCACACACTGCCACTCATCCATGGAGTTACTCACACACCTAGTCAGTCCTGTAAAGAATCAATCACACTTCCATTTCCTCATCTATACAGTTAAACACAGAACACCATACTTCAGTGACATCACTGATGACATCACTGATGACATCACTGATGACATCTCAAATGACATCACTGATGACATCTCAAATGACATCACTGATGACATCATGACACACCAATACCAGTTACTACATACGCACTCACTGATTCCTACGTCTACACACACATTCACTCATTCACCCATACAATCACTCATACATACAGTCACTCATTATTACAACACTATCATATGCACTCATACACCTAGTCAGTCCTGTGAAGAATCAATCACACTTCGATTTCCTCATCTATACAGTTAAACACAGAACACCATACTTTTCACACATATACTAACACATACTTACTCTCTTATACAATCACTGATACAAGTACACATTGATATGCACAGAGTCACACACCTCCCAGCCAGCCACACACACACTCAGTCTTCCATACATCCACTCATTCTTCAATATGTAAAACATATTTAAACTTTACAAAAACACACAGACACTAGATGATGTCATTTGAGATGTCATCAGTGATGTCATCAGTGATGTCATTTGAGATGTCATCAGTGATGTCATCAGTGATGTCACTGACCATGTCATGAATGATGTAATATGTGACATCATCAGCAGTGGATTGCGGGTGCGCGATATATAGTTAGTGCAACTAACTATATATGGAATTTCATTGGTTTTATGTCAATAAAATGTCCAGCTAACTATATATGGTCTCTAACCTATGGTTTTTTCAGTGAATTTTCAAGGTTTTGTAAATGAAAGTTCCTAACTATATATGGTCTATAACCTATGGTTTTTTCAGTGAATATATATATATATATATATATATATATATAAGGCCAGAAACCTATGGTTTTTTCAGTGAATTTGCAAGGTTTTGAAAATGCTAATTCTATTAGCGGATAACGTTTAAATATGTTAATATCCTTGTGGGACCACCTGAGCAGCCCTAGGGATCCGATTTTTGATGCATGAACGATGGTTGGATGCATGATGGATGAATGATTGTTGGTTGGATGCATGGCTGGATGCATGCATGATAGATGGGTGAATGGATGCATGAATGATGGATGGATGCAGGATGGATGGATGGGTGGGTGGATGAATGGGGTGCATGAATGGTAGTAAATGTGCGAGGTTTAATGAATAGAGTCTGTGCATACTATTTTACAAATAACTGTAGTGGTAAGCAGGCAAACATTTTAAATGCAAAATGAACCATCCAAAATCAATTAAAACTAGGCCTAGTGGTTTAAGAGTGTTTTATAAAGATGTTAATGTCTTAAAAAAAACGTTAACAGGACCAAATTGACTAGGTAATGTAGAGAAAGTTTTTAGATGTTTAATCTAAACACAGAAGTCCCCTATTGAAAAGGCACCGTGGCCGGAGGCCTGAACATGGGGCCGCCACACAGGTCTTATGATCTTTACCTGCTGCATGACCTGCTGCAACAAACAGACCTGCTGCCCCTGACCGGACCTGGTGCCCATGATTTTCCATCTCCAGAGTGGGACACAGTAAATCCCGAAGCCAAAGACCTTATCAACAAAATGCTCTCAATCAATCCCGCCAAACGGATTTCTGCAACAGAAGCACTCAAACATCCATGGATCTGTCAACGCTCTACTGTGGCTTTTATGATGCACAGACAGGAGACTGTAGACTGCTTGAAGAAATTCAACGCTAGAAGGAAACTAAAGGGGGCTATTTTGACAACCATGCTGGCGACTAGAAATTTCTCAGCAAAGAGCTTACTGAAGAAATCAGATGGAGTAAAGGAATCCACAGAGAGCGTCAACACGACAATTGAAGATGAAGATGTGTGAGCTCGTAAGCAGGAAATTATTAAAGTCACAGAACAACTGATTGAAGCTATCAACAACGGCGACTTTGAGGCTTACACACAGTGGAGGCTGGTGACATTTGAAGGTGGTAGGGCGTAAAATGTGCGGTGGCGCGAATCGCAGAGCACAAGCATAACGATCTAGCCAGAATGACCGAACGAGGCTCAGGGGGGGGGAGAAAGCAAAGTAATATATAAATTCTGCAAGTTCCACCAGTACTAGACACATTGTCAATGTGTTTTATCACCACACAGAGGTTGAGATGATGTGCATGTCTCATCCATGTACTAACCACACCTCACCCCATCCGATTTTCCCCAGCTGGTGCTTATTCAAATCTATACATCTTATGTACTGCGGTAATGTACTGTTGTTCATCAAAGTTAGTAGTTTATTCACATCCGGCTGCAAATGTATATACCCCTAAATGTCCTAGAGTTAAACTGATGCCAAACCACAAATGTCTAAGCTCTCACTTGCTTTACTAATGTATTTAATATAGCCTTTCTCTTCCACATGCAGATGTTGTGCAACTTCTCATTCTATGACCCTTATTGTGAAAAACTCTTCCATCTTCATGTCTAGCAGCACTATATTATAACTTTAAAATAAAAAATAAAATTAAAAAATCCTCTGTAAATGGGCCCTGATGTACCATTACATAAGACATGAATCGCAATTGAAATATTGATGGGTTTTTAGATTGCGGGGAGCTGAGGTTTGAAGAGGGATGACATAGTCACTCTGCCTTACCATAGCATGCTTGGATGTCTATACACAAGCTGTTTTAGAAATTGCAAGTGCAGTTGGTAATCTTTAGTACTATAGCACAAAATGGGTACTCATTGTAAGTCTTATGTTCTGTCTGCTGGTAAATGCAGTCCATACACACAGAAGTGGGAAAGTATGCGCTTGCAGCACTGCATAACAGCCCTGTTGCCCAAGCGGGGTCTCAAATGGGAAGAAGGGCTTGGGGGCTGAGTAACAGCATTTGCATGAGAGCGAGTATGTCCCCCTTTCTGTGATCGTCCAAAAATGTAGCCACAAAGCAAGCAGGCACACTACAATACTGAAATGCTTGTAAATGTTGCGCAGCTGCGCTTGTATTGCTGACGGAAAGGTAATTTCTTGAGCACTCGAGATGGCTGGGCCTAGCATCAGATACATTTACGAATGTCTGCAACTCTGTGCTTGTCTGCGTTTCCGCTATATAAACATCAACACTCTTGGAAGTGCAGAGTCACTCTGCACTTCAAAGACTGTTAATGTTTATATAGCGGAAACGTGACTGAACATATTAAGAGCTGCAGCCGTTGTCTGCTTTACATCCTGGCGATTGGATTTTGCTAAGTCCACGATCAAACATCGAAGTATGGCCATAATGCTGACTAGAGCAAGCACAGCTGAGCTGCCGACTTTTGAGGGAGTGTCTGTGTGCAACGTGTGCACTGTATTAATGGCGGCGTTAGGTGCAGAGCAGACCTGACTACTTTGGAAGCACTAAAGTAGGCAGCTCTGCTCTTGCCATGATGTCACACACAAGCAAAATAATACATACTCACTCAGAGTAATTAGGCAGGTCGGACATTCATCCAACATTCACGTTGCAGCCAGGCTGCCAATATAGAAGTAGAGACGCACTGTGCACACGCAGAACACTAAGTACCTTCTTCATATGGGAGCCTCAGCCACGGCGCGCTTTGTACTTCGAGACAGCACACACTACAATCATGTGTTCGAGGCGGCTCACATGCGTGCGGCGACACTCACACTTAGTTGTCAGGTTTCTCCCATTCATAACCAACATAACAACCCACCCACCTTATCCTGGAGTCCGGACCCGTACATCACTGCCGCATGTCCTCAAACATCCATCCATCTGCTGTATGGTCTAACGTGACCAGTCACGGCTCGCTCACAGTGGGGGCCAGGGGGGTGCGGATAAATAAAATAAAAAACTTACATTGTCTTCACTTGACCGGGTCCACACCATCTCTGCTCTGGGGTCCCGTTGGCGCCTAGACTGATGGCTGCCAACTTGCCGAGACACAGTAGTAGCCAATCCTGATGCTGCGAGCCCCCGATGACGTCAGAGCTCCTTGGCCAATCGGAGCGTGGCTCCTTCGTGCCAGCAGCCTATCAGAGCACAGCTCCTGCGTGCCAGCCACCAATCAGCTAGCTGCCCCTTCGGTTTGGTCTCCGTGGCTCTGGAGATGCGGGCGGCGATTTCTAGGGCAGTCTCAGGCCCCGGATAAATCTTAACAAGCACCTACGAGGACGAGGGGAGGGGGGGGGCGGGAAAGCACACGGAGGGGGCGGGAATAGCTCCAGAAACAAATCACTTTAAGTGAAAGACAGGGGGAAGCGGAAACCACGTCCTCCCGGCCCCGCCCACAACCAGGCATCTTAAGGCAGCTCGGGCGGCGGCGGTGATCTCGGGGGCCAAAACGAGGGGTGGGCACCCTCTAAATTATAATAAAAACATTAAAATGAAAGAGAGAAGTCCCCCAAGCCCCCCCCCCCAAAAAAAAATCGCGAAAATTCGCGGGGTGCGCGCACCCGTGTGCGCTTATAGATATATAATTGATTTCTCTTCTAATTCTCTCAAGAACCACTGGATGGATTTACACTATTTTACCAAAAGCGTGATCTGCATACCAGACACTACCATTTTGACAAGTGTGGTGTAATTCCCTTCAGCGGTTCAAGCTGTAGCTGAGTCTAAAGGTCCTATGGAAATTAACATGGGGAAAACACGTTTTGGGACCCCCCTTTTTTCTCAGCCCCCACTTGACGAATCACCCCCAAACTTTCAGGGAAGGAGCGGAGCGGAGCGAGCCATCTTCTTTGAGAAATTTGCGAAGATTCATCAACCAGCGCCAAAGTTATTCCCAATAGAATGTTGGGGATTTCCTATGGAAACAGGTCCTAACTATATATACCTACTGGCTACCGCCTATATATATGTATATATTACCTACTGGCGTGTCGCCAGTAGGTATATATAGTTAGGATTATTTGTCTATGGAACTTTTGAAAATTCTATGTCTGGCGTTTGTGGACGGAATCAGCTGAAATTTTCAGGAAAATGGCACATTTTGTTTCTGAGCAGCCCCAGAAAATTCGGGGGGGTTTCATCAAGGGGGGGGCGAGAAAAAAGGGGGGTCCCAAAACACGTTTTTCCCATTCATTTTTCCATAGGGCCTTTGGCCTCACTTTTAGCTCGAACGGCTGAATGGATTTGCACGAAACTTGGCAAAATTGTAGGGACTGTTGGCCCGATGTGCCTTTGCTAGGTCTCAATATATGTGCTCCAGTGGTTTTTGATAAATTAACGTTCAAAACAAGATATATATCTGTAACAGCGCTCCGGGCTGCGCTTCGGTCCGCTTACTTTTCGCGAAACGGAACTTTGCGCGCAGAAAGCTGATTGGCTCTCCGGTGTCTGTCAACATTCTAAACAGTCCGGAGCGGCCGCCATCTTATCTCTCGGTAGGATCGAGAGAGAAGAAGAGGTGAAAAACGAAGGGGGAATTTAATGAAAGGGGGCAAGGTATACCCCTCTTGACCCCCTAGGAATGATGTTGGGGTTATTAAAGGGTCCCGTGGGGAAAATAAAAAAAAAATTATTTTTCACGGTAGAAGGGCTTCCCGGGCCGCGAACTGGGCCGCAAACTGGTAGCGAAACGGGAATTCGCCATTTTGTGTTTCGTTTTAATTAAATTACTAGGTATAAGGGGGTGCGGGAGACGTATCCTGACCCCTTATGTTTTCTGAGGGTGGCTGAGGAGGCTCATATATGTTGATACATGTCTTCCAGCGGCTGTGCGTGAGCTTTTTTTTTTTTTTTTTGCTGCGTGACATCTGTTAACGTTCGATTCGATGGAAATCAGGAAGTGTTGACCACCATTTTGTCACTGCGAGTAAATATTTTGTTATAAATGAATCCTTATTGATAAACATTGTCTGCGCCATCTTGCCTTTTTGTCCAATGCCACAATTTTGTCGTGCACGGCAGCCATTTTAGATGCCTTGACCAGACCCACTCTCTGCACGCCGTCGATTCTCAGCACGGCTCCCCACCCTCGCAAGCATCTCCTCCACGCACTGGTCACCCCCGCTCTCTCTCTCATGCATGGGCCATATACTTCCCCCCATCTGCGCTGCTCTTCCCTGAGAATCACACCCTGTGCCCGCCCGACACCTCCCTTTCACCTTATTTACTACCGCACCCTCTGACACTCCTCTTCCTCTGTGTCCGATTGTCCAGGCCGGACCCAGGCTATCACCTAGCCCTGCGGATGTAGTTTATGGCCCCAGCTGTAGAGAATCCAGACATACCAATCCTCCCGATTCAGGCGTGAGACTACTGATTTCAGTGCTAGTCTTCCGTCTCCCGATTCCTGCAAGGAAAAACCCGGGGGCATATTACCAACAACTAGCGATAATTTTTGTCTCTAACTTGTTTAGAGACAAAAATTATCGCCGCACATCGGTGAATTTTATCGCAGATAAACCTTGCTATTAGCAAGGTTTATCGCAAATGCGATAAAAAACGGCCGCAATGCATGAATATCGCTGAAAAGTCAGCGATATTCATGCATTATCCAGCAAATGCTCTTAGCCATGTTATCCACCTTCCATTGGATAACATGGCTAAAAACTGCTCAGGGCAGGTGTTAGCTTTTGGAGATATTCGCGCTTAGCGCGAATATCTCCAAAAGTTGGTAATAGGAGATAGCGATGTTAGGGACTGTTTCCAGTCGCTAACATCGTGGCACGCCCACTTTGCATGTCATTAGTGATAAATATCACTGACATGCAAAGCGGGGCCCAAGATGGTCGCTATCTCCTTTTAGCTGTCACTAACTGGTGTTAGCGACAGCTTGGTAATAGGGAGATAATTTTATCTCCTTTTTTTTGGCTTTTAAAGCCAAAAAAGCGGAAATAAACCCCCTTGATAATATGCCCCACGATTCCTCGGGGGTTTCAGCTGACAGGGCTTGGTATTGTGTTACGTGCTAATTCTTCCAGGAAACGTCAGAGGGTCGATGCAGGGGTTCTAGAAGGGGTGATAAACCATTTAAGCCTCATGAACAAGCGCATGGTCTTTTAAAGATTTGTGAAGTACTCGGGGCAGCGGTGTGTGTGTGCCCTCTTTCAGGAGCGGGCGGGGGGGGGGCACTGCCAGCAACTTGCCAGGCCAGGCAGTGTTCAACACGTGCATCACCCTTTGTCTGCCCGCTATTGCGCTCCATGCTTCGGAAAGGTAAGAAAAAGAACGTGCATTTGAGTTTGAAATGTCCGATCCTGTAGCAGTACACTTGCAAAGCCCACACATGACAATAACCCGATTCAAGGCCCCATTCACCCGATTTTTTAAAAATATATTGCACTCCAACAAAGTTAGATTTTAAAACTTTATTAACTTTTAAATATAACGAACGGAACAAAAACTGTAACAAACATTTAAACATTTTTTGATAAAAAAAAACAACAATGGTCAGAAGCTGTCTTTTGTGCGAATAGTCCCAAGGCAGCACAACGTGCTGAGTTGTGGAAGGCACCCAGGTGAAGAACCATCCCTTCTTTAAACCCCATGGTGACCAACTATAGTTTCAATGAGTGCTATGTCCCAGGTTTTACATAAAGTAGTGTTTACCTAGAGTGGTGCTGTGTAGGACACTCTGAATGGAAATTAACCAGAACTATAACGATAACAACAACAACAACAATAATATAACTTTTATGCCCAAATTACGCAAACATTTAGCTAATCTGCTAAAGGGGGGAGTCGCCATTTCTTTTGATAATTTATTCACCCATCCGTAGCCTCTCTAATCTCTATTACAATGTGTTTCTTGCTGAAATTAACCAGAACTATAATGATAACAACAACAACAACAATAATATAACTTTAATGTCCAAATTACGCAAAGATTTAGCTAATCTGCTAAAGGGGGGAGTCGCCATTTCTAGGATAATTTATTCATCCATCCGTAGCCTCTCTAATCTCCATTACAATATGTTTCTTGCTGTCGCTAGCTGATGAAAAAACTAAAGTGATAACTTCCTCATCCTTATTTTGTCTTTCTTTGTTCCTTAAGATGTTATCTGTGTCAACCTCTTCTGAGAATGCTGATGCGTTAGGGATTTCCTTGTGTTTCTTAATAGCATTGGTGTCTGCACACTTCTTTGTCAATTCTGTGAACATGATAACTGCTTCATAAACAGACGATATCTTTGTTAAGTCATTAGTGTTAAGTGTGTCTGAAACTACAGTGCCCTTCTGTTTTTCTTTCTTCAGGCTCTACAGAGTTTTGTGTGTTGTTCTTTTGAGCGACAATTATTCCAGAGGTTTCAGGTTCACTTGTTTTGTCCTGCAGTGAGTTAACAGCTTTAGAGACTTCATGTTTATTTGCTATGTCCTGCTGTGCGTCAACTGCTTCAGAGACGTCAGCCTCATTTGTTATGTTTGACTAGATCCTGGACATGCCCGGCCGCGCCCAAAATGGCGCCGGTGTAAATGGGACTCGTAACTGCTTGTTGTGTACTGGTTGCCCAACTTTGATATCACGAGATACGTATGCAGTTTTGAAGCACATGGCGGAGGCTCGTCTGCTGTAGTGGGGCGCCCCTTTATCGTTTCAGTTGCCATTCCGCCCGCTTTTGCTACACTGTGCCTTTTCCGCTATTCAGCTGTTTACCGCCCGCTCTTACGGCTACAGCGTCTCGCTCACCATGTAGTTGAGTTGCTCCCACTCTTGCGGTGCAGCGATAGGCGGCTGCCACAGGACTCTTAAAATGGCGGCCGGCTCTTCGGATTTGGGCCTGGTCCAGTAAAATGGCCCTGGGACACCTTGGAACTTGGACGCTTGTCTGCCAGGGCTTGGGTCCCATTCTCGAAAGCGTCCCCTCAGCCTTGAAGATTCTACAAAAGTCTTGGGGGCCCTCGACTCCCGCAGGCTTCCGGTGGGGAGCGGCTGCCATGATTGCCTGCGGAATGGCCACGACGGAGCTACGAGATGGTGGTGCTCTCATGGTGACGCCAGCTTCAGTCTGAAACATCCAGAAACAAGGTGGGGCTTTCATCGTTTGGGAAAAAAAATGTTTTAATCCAATGAAAAGTGTTATTTTTAGGTCACATGACCTAGTCTTACATCATTAGGAAAACAAAAGTAAAATGAACCAATGAAAAGTTTTATTAACAAGTCACATGACCTGTTATGCTTACGTTACGCGCTGCGCGGCGCGCTCTGGATCATTTCCGGGAAGCTGCGCCTTGCGCACCGGAGCACTTCCGGGTGCGCTAACGCGGCGCGTCATATGACGCATTACGCGACAACGCAGGTCCAGAATATAGTCAAAATGTCTCCACCAACCAGCGGTCGGAATACAACCGCTTTCAGCAGTCCAAAAAGTTCTGTTAAATCTTAAGAGCGGGAGCAACTCAACTACATGGTGAGCGAGACGCTGTAGTCGCAAGAGCGGGCGGTAAACAGCTGAATGGCGGAAGAGGCACAGAGTACCAAAAGCGGGCGGAATGGCAACTAAAACGGTAAAGGGGCGCCCCACTACAGCGTGTCTTCAGGTCAAACGGATTGTGGGACAAGGTCCAGAATGGAAGAGTCATCAAAAGGCAAAAAATTCCGCCGGACCCCGGGAGCCGGCCGCCTATGTCGGGGGCGATCTCAGGCCACACCAGGGCAACACGACTTGGGGAGGGGGCAGGAGCCAAGCGCCCCCTCCCAGTCCGCGCCATCTCACCGCCCCTCGGGGGCCTCCGTCAAGCGGTTTAGGGAGGCACCGTATCACATTGTTTTCCAATGCAGTCAGGTCCACAAACGGACCCCACTTACTTTGAATAGTGAAGCTGCAGCAGGTGCAAATAAGGTTTAGACAGTGTTATAAGCGCTGCTTAGAACTCTGAAGTATGGCACTCAACATCCAGGACTTATGCCATTTGTGTAAGGCAGTGACATCGAAGCAACTCAGGGACCAAAAGCATGAACGAACACTCACGTATGAAAATCTTATTTGGGGAAGGGGCAGGATCCAAACGCCCCCTCTCAGTTTGCGCCACTACACCATATGTAGAAAATCTGAAGCCATCGTTCTACAAACTCTCAACGCTTGCTATCAGTGCATGAGTTTCATGCTCGATCGATTGAGCTAGCCGGATCGGGCAACAAAAAGTATAAAATAGTTATGTAAATAGTTATTTAATAAAATGTTTTACCCTGTTTCTTTGCTGGTGTGTTGTCTATATTTATAATATTTGCATAGGGTTTGTCGTTATTTTGGGCGGGGTGGGTGGCGGAGTCGAGCTGTCTTGCAGCCCTCATGGTGTGGAGCTGAGTTCATTTCACTATTTTCTTATTTCTCATGAAGGGTTGTTCCTAATGTTTGTATTTTAGCGAGGTCAAAAAGAGATCCACTTAGTGGTCTACTGATTTTGCTCGATTACTTTTATTTTTTTACACGATTTTTCACTATCTGCAAAGACTAAACAGAGTATTGCGACTTTGTGCTTGTTTGTAAATAGAGAATGATCCAAAGATCAGCGCTTAGAGACCCCTGTGGTTATAACGCGCCATACAAATTAAATAAATAAATAAATAAATAAATAAGAGAACCAATTCTAAAACAGTAAATGCTTGGATAACAATCAATCAAATGGAGAGACAAGCAGGTACGACGGATTACAACGGGGGTAAAGGTCTGCGTTAACTACCCTTCACTATCTGCAAAGAGAGAGTACTACTAAGAGAAAAGAGGGGAGGGGGGGGCAGCGTTCAAAGCACATCAGCGTGCATAAACACGAAAACGTTTTTACCTATCACGTACTTGACATTTGACAGCTTTTGATATTTGCTATTAAAAAACCATTGAAATTCACAGAAAAAACCATAGGTTATAGTCCATATATAGTTAGGAATTTGCATTTACAAAACCTTGAAAATTCAATGAAAAAACCATTGGTTATAGAACATATATAGTTAGGAATTTGCATTTACAAAACCTTATTTTACTCGCATAAAACCATTGAAATTCCATATATAGTTAGATGCGCTAACTATATATCGCGCACCCGCAATCCACTGCTGATGATGTCACATATTACATCATTCATGACATGGTTAGTGACATCACTAATGACATCACTGATGGGGAACAGAAACTTTCCAAAATTAACTTTTAAAAGTCATACACGAAGCAGAACCTACTGGAAGGTAATGAATTCACTCTGATTGGAACTACAAATCCTAGCATGCATGGTGAAAGTGACGTAAACAGCGAGGCTCACTGGGGGTATGTAAAGAAGGCATGTTTAAAACAAAGCAATCAGAGTCAGCTGCTAAGTTTATGAAAAGGTCCATGATTAAGAGGCAGGAGCCTGGAAACGCGTCGGACGGAAATGAATTAAAAGATGAATGCTGCTGCTCGTTTTTCACTGAAATAAACCAGGTGGTTTCCTCTGAAATCGTGTGCGCTCTCAATGCTTTGGGCAAACTTTGTTGGAAATATATATATATATATATATATATATTACCTACTGGCGATAGCCAGTAGGTATATATAGTTAGGATTTTTTTCCTATGGGATTTTTGAAAATTCTATGTCGAATAACTTTGGCTTATGAGGACAGAATTGGCTGAAATTTTCAGGAAAATGGAACATTTTGTTTCTGAGCAGCCCCTGAAAATTTGGGGGGTTTTCGTCAAGGGGGGGCCGAGAAAAAAGGGGGGTCCCAAAACGTGTTTTTCCCATGCAATTTTCCATAGGGCGGTTGGCCTCACTTTTAGCCTGAACGGCTGAATGGATTTACACCAAACTTGGCAAAATTGTAGGGACTGGTAGCCCGATGTGCCTTTGCTATGTCTCAAGATATAGGCTCCAGTGGTTTTTACGAAAATTAACTTTGAAAAATATAAATTGGGCTACATTGGGCTATATATATGTTGGAGCCCAAATGTAGCCCAATGTAGCCCAATGTAGCCCAATGTAGCCCAAAGATGGCCACCAGAGACAAAAAACCAAATGTAGCCCAAATATCAGCCAGATGTAGCCCAACTATAGCCCAATGACAGATTGTCCCAGAGTGTTCTAAAGAACAACTAGAGTGCTAACAGTCCTACTTATTACAAAGGTATGGCACACCTGAAGCCATCTTGATTGGAATAAAGTGGTAACTCTTAAAACATTTAATTTAAAAAGGAACAAAATGAGGGGGTTCATTTTGCCATAGAAAGTATGATTAGCGAATATATGACGAAATCCCGCATACCATCAGTCCGCAAAAAAAATCCCGCATGTACTATTAGGCCGCAAATTAAAATAACGAAAACTTTTAGAACGAATATGCCTTTAGCATACACTAAACAACTAAACTACCCTAAACCCTAAAACACTACCCCCAGCATGACCCTACACTACACAAACACTACAACACTACCCTAAACCCTAAAACACTACCCCCAGCATGACCCTACACTACACAAACACTACAACACTACCCTAAACCCTAAAACACTACCCCCAGCATGACCCTACACTACGCAAACACTACAACATTACCCTAAACCCTAAATCACTACCCCCAGCATGACCCTACACTACGCAAACACTACAACACTACCCTAAACCCTAAAACACTACCCCCAGCATGACCCTACACTACGCAAACACTACAACACTACCCAAAACCCTAAAACACTACACCCCAGCATGACCCTAGACTACGCAAACACTACAACACTACCCTAAACCCTAAAACACTACCCCCAGCATGACCCTACACTACGCAAACACTACAACACAACCCTAAACCCTAAAACACTACCCCCAGCATGACCCTACACTACGCAAACACTACAACACAACCCTAAACCCTAAAACACTACCCCCAGCATGACCCTACACTACGCAAACACTACAACACTAACCTAAATCCTAAAACACTACCCCCAGCATGACCCTACACTACGCAAACACTACAACACTACCCAAAACCCTACAACACTACACCCCAGCATGACCCTACACTACGCAAACACTACAACACTACCCTAAACCCTAAAACACTACCCCCAGCATGACCCTACACTACGCAAACACTACAACACTACCCAAAACCCTAAAACACTACACCCCAGCATGACCCTACACTACGCAAACACTACAACACTACCCTAAACCCTAAAACACTACCCCCAGCATGATCCTACACTACGCAAACACTACAACACTACCCTAAACCCTAAAACACTACCCCCAGCATGACCCTACACTACGCAAACACTACAACACTACCCTAAACCCTAAAACACTACCCCCAGCATGACCCTACACTACGCAAACACTACAACACTACCCTAAACCCTAAAACACTACCCCCAGCATGACCCTACACTACGCAAACACTACAACACTACCCTAAACCCTAAAACACTACCCTCAGCATGACCCTACACTACGCAAACACTACAACACTACCCAAAACCCTAAAACACTACCCCCCAGCATGACCCTACACTACGCAAACACTACAACACTACCCAAAACCCTAAAACACTACCCCCAGCATGACCCTACACTACGCAAACACTACAACACTACCCTAAATCCTAAAACACTACCCCCAGCATGACCCTACACTACGCAAACACTACAACACTACCCAAAACCCTAAAACACTACACCCCAGCATGACCCTACACTACGCAAACACTACAACACTACCCTAAACCCTAAAACACTACCCCCAGCATGACCCTACACTACGCAAACACTACAACACTACACAAAACCCTAAAACACTACACCCCAGCATGACCCTACACTACGCAAACACTACAACACTACCCTAAACCCTAAAACACTACCCTCAGCATGACCCTACACTACGCAAACACTACAACACTACCCAAAACCCTAAAACACTACCCCCAGCATGACCCTACACTACGCAAACACTACAACACTACCCAAAACCCTAAAACACTACCCCCCAGCATGACCCTACACTACGCAAACACTACAACACTACCCAAAACCCTAAAACACTACCCCCAGCATGACCCTACACTACGCAAACACTACAACACTACCCAAAACCCTAAAACACTACCCCCAGCATGACCCTACACTACGCAAACACTACAACACTACCCAAAACCCTAAAACACTACACCCCAGCATGACCCTACACTACGCAAACACTACAACACTACCCAAAACCCTAAAACACTACACCCAGCATGACCCTACACTACGCAAACACTACAACACTACCCTAAACCCTAAAATACTACACCCCAGCATGACCCTACACTACGCAAACACTACAACACTACCCAAAACCCTAAAACACTACCCCCAGCATGACCCTACACTACGCAAACACTACAACACTATCCTAAACCCTAAAACACTACGCCCAGCATGACCCTACACTACGCAAACACTACAACACTACCCTAAACCCTAAAACACTAGCCCCAGCATGACCCTACACTACGCAAACACTACAACACAACCCTAAACCCTAAAACACTACCCCCAGCATGACCCTACACTACGCAAACACTACAACACTACCCTGAACCCTAAAACACTACCCCCAGCATGACCCTACACTACGCAAACACTACAACACAACCCTAAACCCTAAAACACTACCCCCAGCATGACCCTACACTAAACAACCACCACAACTCTACACTACACTAACACAACACTACACTACACAACACTACACTACACTACACAATCACTAACCCACGAAAAAATTAACACAAACCCACTTACCTCTCTCGTCATCGTGGTTTTCACAACGCAAATGCATTTACCATACATGCCTTTAAAACGTAATTCTTTGTAAAGGCATGCGCGATAAATGCACATGCGTTTTGAAAAAATGCGGGATAATGGTATGCGAGCTCAATGACCTTGCGGGATAATGGTATGCGGACTGAAAGCCTGCGGGATAAAAAATGCGGGAAAATGGCTGCAAACCATGATTAGCAGCAGACTTCCCTGGTGAGCACTAGCTTTACTACAGTGATCTAATGAGCAACTAGAGTGCTAACATTCAGAATTTATGGCAAATGTGTGACACATCTGAATGCCTTCTTGATAGAACCAAAGTAAACAAGCATTGAAAATGCAATAGATCTCGCCCTCGTTTAAGTTAAAGCCATTCTGTTTGTAATGAGGTGGCTTTTTAGCTTTGCTTTTATTAGTGTTTTTAAAACTTTCATGTAAATACCATGCATATGTATGCATATATGTATATGTATGCATGCATTTATATTTATATAGATATGCAGATTACATATGGTTATATATGTATATTACCTACTGGCGATAGCCAGTGGGTATATATAGTTAGGATTTTTTCTCTATGGGATTTCTGAAAATTCTATGTCTAATAACTTTGGCGTTTGTGGACGGAATTGGTTGAAATTTTCAGGAAAATGGCACATTTTTTTTCTGAGCAGCCCCTGAAAATTTGGTGGGGTTTCGTCAAGGGGGGGCCGAGAACAAAGGGGGGTCCCAAAACGCGTTTTTCCCATTCATTTTTCCATAGGGCGGTTGGACTCACTTTTAGCTCGAACGGCTGAATAGATTTACATGAAACTTGGCAAAATTGTAGATATGGTTTGCCCGACGTGCCTTTGCTATGTCTCAATATATGTGCTCCAGTGGATTTTGAGAAATTAACGTTTAAAAAAATATATATATCTGTGACAGCGCTCCGGTTAGCGCCCCGGTTCGCGTACCTGACGCGTAACGGAACTTCGCGAAGCGAATCTGATTGGCTCTCCGGTGTCTGTCAACATTCTAAACAAACCGGAGCGGCCGCCATCTTGTCTCTCGGTACGATCGAGAGACAAGATGTGGTGAAAAACGAAGGGGGAAATGAAGGAAAGGGGGCAAGGTGGACCACTCCTGACCCCCTAGGATTGATGAGGGGGATATTAAAGTGCCCCGCGGGGCAAAAAATTTTGCGATTTTACGCCGTAGAGGCGCGTCCCGGTACGCGAACCGGGCAGCTCACCGGGCAGCTCACCGGGCAGCTAACCGGGCAGCTAACCGGCAGCGTAGCTGTCAACATTGTAAACAGTCCGGAGCGGCCGCCATCTTGTCTCTCGGTAGGTTCGAGAGACAAGATGTGGTGAAAAAAGAAGGCAGAAATGAAGGAAAGGGGGCAAGGTAAACCCCTCCTAACCCCCTAGGATTTATGAGGGGGATATTAAAGTCCCCCGCGATTTTTCGCGGTAGAGGCGCTTCCCGGTACGCAAACCGGGCAGCTAACCGGCAGCGTAACGGGAGTCCGCCATCTTGTGTTTTTGGAGCGTCCGGTTCGCGTACCGGGTAGCGTCCCGGTAAGCGTAACAAGGGGAAAACCAAGAGAAACAGTAAAAAAAAAATTAAGGGAATAGATTTCCAGCAAACTTGGCAAAATTGTAGGGACTGTTTGTTTGATGTGCCTTTGCAAGGCCTCAAGATATGTGCACGTGTGGATTTTGTCTAATTAAGGTTAAAAAAAATATATATATCTGTAAGCGTGCTCCGGCACGCTTACGTTACGGGTTTTGTTTGCGCTGCAGAACCGATACGTCACGGTTATGCGACGCGTCATGAGGCGTCTCACGTGGCTACGTGATACGTCACGTAATAAAGAATATATTTTACAGCTATAGATATTAGCTTTTAAAAAACCAATGAAATTCACTGAAAAAAACCATAGGTTATAGACCATATATAGTTAGGAATTTGCATTTACAAAACCTTGAAAATTCACTGAAAAAACCATAGGTTAGAGACCATATATAGTTAGCTGGACATTTTATTGACAAAAAACCAATGAAATTCCATATATAGTTAGTTGCACTAACTATATATCGCGCACCCGCAATCCACTGCTGATGATGTCACATATTACATCATTCATGACATGGTCAGTGACATCACTGATGACATCACTGATGACATCTCAAATGACATCACTGATGACATCACTGATGACATCTCAAATGACATCAGTGATGACATCATGACACACCAATACCAGTTACTACATACGCACTCACTGATTCCTACGTCTACACACACATTCACTCATTCACCCATACAATCACTCATACATACAGTCACTCATTATCACACTATCATATGCACTCATACACCTATGCAGACACTCACACACTGCCACTCATCCATGGAGTTACTCACACACCTAGTCAGTCCTGTAAAGAATCAATCACACTTCCATTTCCTCATCTATACAGTTAAACACAGAACACCATACTTCAGTGACATCACTGATGACATCACTGATGACATCTCAAATGACATCACTGATGACATCTCAAATGACATCACTGATGACATCATGACACACCAATACCAGTTACTACATACGCACTCACTGATTCCTACGTCTACACACACATTCACTCATTCACCCATACAATCACTCATACATACAGTCACTCATTATTACAACACTATCATATGCACTCATACACCTAGTCAGTCCTGTGAAGAATCAATCACACTTCGATTTCCTCATCTATACAGTTAAACACAGAACACCATACTTTTCACACATATACTAACACATACTTACTCTCTTATACAATCACTGATACAAGTACACATTGATATGCACAGAGTCACACACCTCCCAGCCAGCCACACACACACTCAGTCTTCCATACATCCACTCATTCTTCAATATGTAAAACATATTTAAACTTTACAAAAACACACAGACACTAGATGATGTCATCAGTGATGTCATTTGAGATGTCATCAGTGATGTCATCAGTGATGTCATTTGAGAGGTCATCAGTGATGTCATCAGTGATGTCACTGACCATGTCATGAATGATGTAATATGTGACATCATCAGCAGTGGATTGCGGGTGCGCGATATATAGTTAGTGCAACTAACTATATATGGAATTTCATTGGTTTTTTGTCAATAAAATGTCCAGCTAACTATATATGGTCTCTAACCTATGGTTTTTTCAGTGAATTTTCAAGGTTTTGTAAATGCAAATTCCTAACTATATATGGTCTATAACCTATGGTTTTTTTCAGTGAATATATATATATATAATACTTATTCAAATATCGAAGCAAACCACATTCACTGGATGATGTCAACAGTGATGTCATTTGAGATGTCATCAGTGATGTCACGGACCATGTCTTGAATGATGTAATATGTGACATCATCAACAGTGGATTGCGGGTACGTGAGTTATAGTTAGTACAACTAACTATAACGGGGGAATTTCAATGGTTTTGTACGAGTGAAGTGTCCAACTAACTATAACATCCCTGAAACCTGTGTTTTTTTTAAGTGAATTTCTGGGTTATTTTAAATCATAATTCCTAACTATAACATGTCTGAAACCTATGTTTTTTTCAGTATATATATATTACCTACTGGCTATCGCCAGTAGGTATATATAGTTAGGATTAATTCCCTATGGGATTTCTGAAAATTCTATGTCTAATAACTTTGGTGTTTGTGGACGGAATCGGCTGAAATTTTCAGGAAAATGGCACATTTTGTTTCTGAGCAGCCCCTGAAAATTTGGTGGGGTTTCGTCAAGGGGGGGCTGAGAAAAAAGGGGGGTCCCAAAACGCGTTTTTGCATTGAGTTTTCCATAGGGCGGTTGGACTCACTTTTAGCTCGAACGGCTGAATGGATTTGCACGAAACTTGGCAAAATTGTAGGGACTGTTAGCCCGATGTGCCTTTGCTAGGTCTCAATATATGTGCTTCAGTGGATTTTGAGAAATTAACGTTTAAATCAAGATATATATCTGTAACAGCGCTCCGGGCAGCGATCCGGTCCGCTTACTTTTCGCGTTTCGGAACTTTGCGTGCAGAAAGCTGATTGGCTCTCTGGTGTCTGTCAACATTCTAAACAGTCCGGAGCGGCCGCCATCTTGTCTCTCGGTAGGATCGAGAGAGAAGAAGAGGTGAAAAACGAAAGGGGAATTTAATGAAAGGGGGCAAGGTATCCCCCTCTTGACCCCCTAGGAATGTTGTTGGGGTTATTAAAGGGTCCCGTGGGGAAAAGAAAAAAAAAATGATTTTTCACGGTAGAAGCCATTCTCGGGCCGCGAACTGGGCCGCAAACTGGTAGCGAAACGGGAATTCGCCATTTTGTGCTTCGTTTTAATTGTTTTGAGACAAAAATTATCGCCGCACATCGGCCACAATGCATGAATATCGTTGAAAAGTCAGCGATATTCATGCATTATCCAGCAAATGCTCTTAGCCATGTTATCCACCTTCCATTGGATAACATGGCTAAAAACTGCTCTGTGCGTGACGTTTGTTAACGTTCGATTCGATGGAAATCAGGAAGTGTTGAACACCATTTTGTCACTGCGAGTAAATATTTTGTTATAAATGAATCCTTATTGATAAATATTGTCTGCGCCATCTTGCGTTTTTGTCCAATGCCACAATTTTGTCGTGCACGGCAGCCATTTTAGATGCCTTGACCAGGGCCACTCTCTGCACGCCGCCGATTCTCAGCATGGCTCCCCACCCTCGCACGCATCTCCCCCACGCAATGGTCACCCCCGCTCTCTCTCTCATGCATGGGACATATACTTCCCCCATCTGCGCTGCTCTTCTCTGAGAATCACACCCTGTGCCCGCTCGACACCTCCCTTTCACCCTATTCACTACCGCACCCTCTGACACTCCTCTTCCTCTGTGTCCGATTGTCCAGGCCGGACCTAGGCTATCACCTAGCCCCGCTGAATATCGTTGAAAAGTCAGCGATATTCATGCATTATCCAGCAAATGCTCTTAGCCATGTTATCCACCTTCCATTGGATAACATGGCTAAAAACTGCTCTGTGCGTGACGTTTGTTATCGTTCGATTCGATGGAAATCAGGAAGTGTTGAACACCATTTTGTCACTGCGAGTAAATATTTTGTTATAAATGAATCCTTATTGATAAACATTGTCTGCGCCATCTTGCGTTTTTGTCCAATGCCACAATTTTGTCGTGCACGGCAGCCATTTTAGATGCCTTGACCAGGGCCACTCTCTGCACGCCGCCGATTCTCAGCATGGCTCCCCACCCTCGCACGTATCTCCCCCACGCAATGGTCACCCCCGCTCTCTCTCTCATGCATGGGACATATACTTCCCCCATCTGCGCTGCTCTTCTCTGAGAATCACACCCTGTGCACGCTCGACACCTCCCTTTCACCCTATTCACTACCGCACCCTCTGACACTCCTCTTCCTCTGTGTCCGATTGTCCAGGCCGGACCTAGGCTATCACCTAGCCCTGCGGATGTAGTTTATGGCCCCAGCTGTAGAGTATCCAGACATGCCAACCCTCCCGATTCAGGCGTGAGACTACTTATTTCAGTGGTAGTCTTTCGCTTCCCGTTTCCTGCAAGGAAAAACCCGGGGGCATATTACCAAAAACTAGCGGTCATTTTTGTCTCTAACTTGTTTAGAGACAAAAATTATCGCCGCACTTCGGCGAATTTTATCGCACATAAACCTTGCTATTAGCAAGGTTTATCGCAAATGCGATAAAAAACGGCCGCAATGCATGAATATCGTTGAAAAGTCAGCGATATTCATGCATTATCCAGCAAATGCTCTTAGCCATGTTATCCACTTCCCATTGAACAAGCGCATGGTCTTTTAAAGATTTGTGAAGTACTCGGGGCGGCGGTGTGTGTGTGCCCTCTTTCAGGAGCGGGCGGGGGGGCACTGCCAGCAATTTGCAGGCCAGGCAGTGTTCAACACGTGCATCACCCTTTCTCTGCCTGCTATTGCGCTCCATGCTTCGGAAAGGTAAGAAAAAGAACGTGCATTTGAGTTTGAAATGTCCGATCTTGTAGCAGTACACTTGCAAAGCCCACACATGACAATAACCCGATTCAAGGCCCCATTCACCCGATTTTTAAAAAAAATATAGTACTCCAAGACAGTTACATTTTAAAATTGTATTAACATTTAAATATAACGAACGCAACAAAATCTGTAAATATATTTAACCATTTTTTGAAATTAACCAGAACTATAACGATAACAACAACAACAACAATAATATAACTTTTATGCCTAAATTACGCAAACATTTAGCTAATCTGCTAAAGGGGGGAGTCGCCATTTCTTTACAATAATCAATAATGAAAAATCCACATCAATAGGGTTGCCCGTTTTCTCGATGCAGCACTATAGTGCAATATACACAGCACCTGGGGTGTCAAGAGTGAACAGGTCTTTCTTTGTTCCTTAAGATGTTATCTCCGAGAATGCTGATGCATTGGTGTCTGTACACTTCTTTGTCAATTCTGTCAAGATGATAACTGCTTTATAAACAGACGATATCTTTGTTTAGTCATTATTGTTAAGTGTGTCTGAAACTACAGTGCCCTTCTGTTTTTTTTTCTTCAGGCTCTACAGAGTTTTGTGTGTTGTTCTTTTGAGCGACAATTATTCCAGAGGTTTCAGGTTCACTTGTTTTGTCCTGCAGTGAGTTAACAGCTTTAGAGAGTTCATGTTTATTTGCTATGTCCTGCTGTTCGTCAACTGCTTCAGAGACGTCAGCCTCATTTTTTATGTTTCAGTAGATCCTGGACCTGCCCGGCCGCGCCCAAAATGGCGCCGGTGTAAATGGGACTCGTAACTGCTTGTTCTGTACTGGTTGCCCAACCTTGATATCACGAGATACATATGCAGTTTTGAAGCACATGGCGGAGGCTTGTCTGCTGTAGTGGGGCGCCCCTTTATCGTTTCAGTCGCCATTCCGCCCGCTTTTGCTACACTGTGCCTTTTCCGCCATTCAGCTGTTTAGCGCCCGCTCTTACGGCTACAGCGTCTCGCTTACCATGTAGTTGAGTTGTTCCCACTGTTGCGGTGCAGCGATAGGCGGCTGCCACAGGACTCTTAAAATGGCGGCCGGCTCTTCGGATTTGGGCCTGGTCCAGTAAAATGGCCCTGGGACACCTTGGAACTCGGACGCTTGTCTGCCAGGGCTTGGGTTCCATTCTCGAAAGCGTCCCCTCAGCCTTGAAGATTGTACAAAAGTCTTGGGGGCCCTCGACTCCCGCAGGCTTCCGGTGGGGAGCAGCTGCCATGATTGCCTGCGGAATGGCCACGACGGAGCTACGAGATGGTGGTGCTCTCATGGTGACGCCAGCTTCAGTCTGAAACATCCAGAAACAAGGTGGGGCTTTCATCGTTTGGGGAAAAAAAATGTTTTAATCCAATGAAAAGTGTTATTTTTAGGTCACATGACCTAGTCTTACATAATTAGGAAAAGAAAAGTAAAATGAACCAATGAAAAGTTTTATTAACAAGTCACATGACCTGTTATGCTTACGTTACGCGCTGCGCGGCGCGCTCTGGATCGTTTCCGGGAAGCTGCGCCTTGCGCACCGGAGCACTTCCGGGTGCGCTAACGCGTCGCGTCATATGACGCATTACGCGACAATGCAGGTGCAGAATATAGTCAAAATGTCTCCACCAACCAGCGGTCGGAATACAACCGCTTTCAGCAGTCCAAAAAGTTCGGTAAAATCTTAAGAGCGGGAGCAACTCAACTACATGGTGAGCGAGACGTTGTAGTCGCAAGAGCGAGCGGTAAACAGCTGAATGGCGGAAGAGGCACAGAGTACCAAAAGCGGACGGAATGGCAACTAAAACGGTAAAGGGGCGCCCTACGACAGCGTGTCTTCAGGTGAAACGGATTGTGGGACAAGGTCCAGAATGAAAGATTCTTCAATAGGGAAAAAATTCCGCTGGACCCCGGGAGCCGGCCGCCTATGCCGGGGGCGATCTCAGGCCTCACCAGGGCAACACGACTTGGGGAGGGGGCAGGAGCCAAGCGCCCCCTCTCAGTCCGCGCCATCTCACCGCCCCTCGGGGGCCTCCGTCAAGCGGTTTAGGGAGGCACCGTATCACATTGTTTTCCAATGCAGTCAGGTCCACAAATGGACCCCACTTACTTTGAATAGTGAAGCTGCAGCAGGTGCAAATAAGGTTTAAACAGTGTTACAAGAGCTGCTTAGAACTCTGAAGTATGGCACTCAACAACCAGGACTTATGCCATTTATGTAAAGCAGTGACATGGAAGCAACTCAGGGACAAAAAGCATGAACGAACATTCACGTATGAAAATCTTATTTGGAGAAGGGGTAGAATCCAAACGCCCCCTGCCAGTTCGCGCCACTATACCGTATGTGGAAAATCTGAAGCCATCATTCTACAAACTCTCAACGCTTGTTATCAGTGCATGAGTTTCATGCTCGATCGATTGAGCTAGCCGGATCGGGCAATAAAAAGTATAAAATAGTTATGTAAATAGTTATTTAATAAAATGTTTTACTCTGTTTCTTTGGTGGTGTGTTGTGTATATTTATAATATTTGCATAGGGTTTGCCGTTATTTTGGGCGGTGTGGGTGGCGGAGTCGAGCTGTTTTGCAGCCCTCATGGTGTGGAGCTCAGTTCATTTCACTATTTTCGTATTTCTCATGAAGGGTTATTCCTAATGTTTGTATTTTACCGAGGTCAAAAAGAGATCGAATTAGTGGTCTACTGATTTTGCTCGATTACTTTTATTTTTTTACACGATTTTTCACTATCTGCAAAGACTAAACAGAGTATTGCGACTTTGTGCTTGTTTGTAAATAGAGAATGATCCAAAGAGAACCAATTGTAAAATAGTAAATGCTTGGATAATAATCAATCAAATGGAGAGACAAGCAGGTACGACGAATTACAACAGGGGTAAAGGTCTGAGTTAACTACCGTTCACTATCTGCAAAGAGAGAGTACTACTGAGAGAAAAGAGGGGAGTGGGGGGGGGCAGCGTTCAAAGCAGATCAGCGTGCATAAACACGAAAACGTTTTTACCTATCACGTACTTGACATTTGACAGCTTTTGATACTTGCTATTAAAAAACCATTGAAATTCACAGAAAAAACCATAGGTTATACTCCATATATAGTTAGGAATTTGCATTTACAAAACCTTGAAAATTCAATGAAAAAACCATTGGTTTTAGGCCATATATAGTTAGGGATTTGCATTTAGAAAACCTTATTTTACTCGCATAAAACCATTGAAATTCCATATATAGTTATAAGCGCTAACTATATATCGCGCACCCGCAATCCACTGCTGATGATGTCACATATTACATCATTCATGACATGGTTAGTGACATCACTGATGACATCACTGATGACATCTCAAATGACATCACTGATGACATCACTGATAACATCTCATTTGACATGACTGATCACATCACTGATGATATCATTCATGTGATAATACCATGAACCTCTTCAGACTCTAATATAACCTTAGATACAATCAGTGTAAACAGACAGTCACTCATCCATGGAGTTACTCACACACCTAGTCAGTTATGCCAAAAATCAATCACACCTCCATTTTCTGATCTATACAGTTATACACATTTTACTTATTCAAACATATACTAACACATATTTACTTTACTCTCTTATACAATCTCTGATACATGTTCACAATGATCCATACAGCCACTCACACATTCACTAGCTCTTATGCACAGTTATTTATAGATGTCAACTCTCACATGTACTGTGTTTTACATATGTACTTAATTTGACATGTAGCACTGAGATATCCATTCACTCACTAATACACTCATGCACAGTCAACCGCCCATACAGCTGTTTCCACATGCAGTTGTGAATCTATACATATAGTGAATCAACTACTCACACATCTATGTACAGAGTCACACACCTCCCAGCCACCCATACACACACACTCAGTTTCCCATACAAATACTTGGACAACCAATCAATAACCCATACAGTTACTCATATAGCTACTGAACAACATATGCAGCAGTTTGTAGAACAACAGATATAATGATGCACAAATTAAAACAGTTTAGTCACTAACCCATGCACTCAGTGAGACACATTTAATCACTCACTCAATCAGTCAGCCATGCACCTAGTAAATCCTTCATCCAGACACTTATACATCCACTCATTCTTCAATATGTAAGACATATTTTAACTTTACAGAAACATACAGTCACTGGATGTTGTAATCAGTGATGTCATCAATGATGTCATTTGAGATGTCATCAGTGATGTCATCAGTGATGTCACTAACCATGTCATGAATGATGTAATATGTGACATCATCAGCAGTGGATTGCGGGTGCGCGATATATAGTTAGCGCTTATAACTATATATGGAATTTCAATGGTTTTATGCGAGTAAAATAAGGTTTTCTAAATGCAAATCCCTAACTATATATGGCCTAAAACCAATGGTTTTTTCATTGAATTTTCAAGGTTTTGTAAATGCAAATTCCTAACTATATATGGAGTATAACCTATGGTTTTTTCTGTGAATATATATATATATATATATATATATATATATATATATATATATATATATATATATATATATATATATATATATATATATATATATATATTACCTACTGGCGGTCGCCGGTAGAAAGTTATAGTTAGGATTATTTTCAATAGAGAAATCGCAACATTCTATCGGGAATAACTTTGGCGCCGGTTGAGGAATCTGCCTGAAAATGTCCTCAAATTTGCCTCGCGGCGCTCCGGTCCTTCCCTGAAAGGATGGGGGGATTCGTCAAGCGGGGGCCGAGATAAAAGGGGGGTACCAAAACGTGTTTTCCCCATGTTAATTTCCATAGGGCGGTCAACCTCACTTTTAGAAGGTTTCTGCACAGTTCTCTCACCTCTGCTGCAGAATAGTTATTGGGGTGCAATCATTGCATGTGCCGAATCATTGTATGATTTCCAAATGAATATTTTTTTGCAGGGTTCCCCCTGGATAGTACAGCGCAACAGATGAGACAAATCACCTTTTCAGCGTTTACCTTCTTTGCACCCCTTGGGATTTAAAAAAACTCCCATATAAAGTGCTCCTTAGGTTTATATGGGGCTTTGTCTTCAGGCAGGAAATGCCTTGTCTGCCTTCTCTCCTACTCCTCCTCCTCCTCCTCCTCTTCTTCTTGACCACCAATGTGATGTTGTGGTGGTCCTTGTGGTGGTGGTGGTGGTGGTGCAGATGCTCCAGCTGCTGCTGCTACTGTAGCCATTTTAAAGTTCAAAATATTAGTCACAGATATCCAAACAGGTCTTCCTCAGTCAAAGGACAAAGTCAGAATAAGGAAAAAAGGTGGGGGCTTTCATCATTTGGAAACCAAAAGTGTTCTGAATCAATGAAAAGTGTTATTTTCAGGTCACATGACCTGACGCGCTTATGCTATGCGCACAGGGGCGCGCCCGGGGGCACCTAGCGTAAGCGCGTTAGGGCGCACCCTGGGGCGCTTACGTAGCGTGATCGTATGTGCTCCGGCGCTTCCGGGTGCGCTTATGCCGTGCGTCATAACACGCATCACGCGGCTACGCGATACGTCACGATGATGTTTTTGTTCGCTCAATAGCGCAAACGGGGCGCTCACCGGTACGCGAACCGGTGCGCGGCAAAACAGCACTTACCGGTAAGCACATCGGTACGCGCCCAGGGATCACTCCAGGGCAAAAAAACATTAAAAAATAGTATTATATAAATATACAATATAGGAATTCATTTTAAAAAATATTACATTTCATAGCTATAGAAATTTGCTATTAAAAAACCTTTGAAATCCACTAAAAAAAACATAGGTTTCATACCAGTTATAGTTAGGAATTAGCATTTAAAATACCTATGAAATTCACTGAAAAAAACATAGGTTTCACACCAGTTATAGTTAGGAATTAGCATTTAAAAAACCTATTAAATTCACTGAAAAAACCATAGGTTTCACACCAGTTATAGTTAGCTGGACATTTTACTGACATAAAACCATTAAAATTCCAGCGTTATAGGTAGTTGAACTCACTATAACTTGTGCGCCTGCAATGCACTGCTGATGACGTCACATATTACATTACTCATTTCATGGTCTATGTACTATAACGTGGGAATTTCTTGCCTAATCTGTAAAATGGAACTTTCAAGGGGGAACCCTAACAAAAAATACTCATTTGGCAATAACACCATGATTTGCCACATGCAGCGCAGGCATCCCAACAACTATGCTGCGGCAGAGGTCCGAGAATTGGCCACAAACCCTCCCCAATCTTCACCTAGCACCTCCAAAAGAAAGCAACCCACTCCATTGGGACCAGAGACAAGGGAGATGGTCCCAAACATACAGGTGATCAAAGCATAAAGCTCATCAACCGTGCTGGTGACAACCACAATTGCGCCAAAAACAATAATTTTTTCCTGATTTTTTTTTTGCTCCAGTTGAGCCCTTTACAATTCCCTGTTTTTTGTTTCTTCCCATAAAAATAACAAAAAATATATATAAAATAGTTCATAAAAGCCAAAAAAGTACAAATTGTTCAAAAAAACATAAAAAAATATAAAACAACAAAAAGAAGAAAAAAACCAGTTCCTTTTAAAACTACCTCCAATTTATAAAAAAAGGCTACATTTCTTTAAAAGTCTGTCATTCTTTTTCTCCCATGGTACACTCCCCAGTCCACTCCCCGGAGCGCGTACCGGGCGCTCCCCCCACACAAATCGAGAAAAAAAAAAGGTTTTGCCCCGTGGGGCCCTTTTATGGCCCCCAGATCAAACCTAGGGGGTCAGGGGGTCTATCCTGCCCCCTTTTGGTCATTTCCCCCTTTGTTTTTGCCACCTCTTGTGTCTTGATCCTACTGAGACACAAGATGGCGGCCGCTCCGGACTGTTTGGAATGTTTACAGACATCCGAGAGCCAATCAGGTTTCCGCGCACAAACTCGCCTAGCGCGCTGGTTCGCGCCCCGGTGCGCGTACCGGGGCGCGCTTATAGATATATATATATTTTTTAACCTAAATTACTCAAAATCCACTGGAGCACATATCTTGAGACATAGCAAAGGCACATCGGGCTACCAGTCCCTACAATTTTGCCAAGTTTTGTGCAAATCCATTCAGCCGTTCGGGCTAAAAGTGAGGTTGACCGCCTATGGAAATTAACATGGGGACCCCCCTTTTATCTCGCCCCCCGCTTGACGAATCCCCCCCAATCTTTCAGGGAAGGACCGAAGCGCCGCGAGGCAAATTTGAGGACATTTTCAGGCAGATTCCTCAACCGGCGCCAAAGTTATTCCCAATAGAATGTTGCGATTTCCCTATTGAAAATAATCCTACCTATAACTACCTACTGGCGACCGCCAGTAGGTAATATATATATATATATATATATATATATATATATATATATATATATATATATATATATTCACTGAAAAAACCATAGGTTTCACACCAGTTATAGTTAGGAATTAGCATTTAAAAAACCTATTAAATTCACTGACAAAACCATAGATTTCACACCATTTATAGTTAGCTGGAAATTTCACTGACATAAAACCATTGAAATTCCCACGTTATAGTTAGTTGGACTCACTATAACTTGCGCGCCTGTAATGCACTGCTGATGACGTCACATATTACATCACTCATGACATGGTCAGTGACATCACTCATGACATCACTGATGACACCATCCAGTGAATGTGTGTCTTTCTGAAAAATAAATTTGTTTTATATATGTATTTGTAAAGGTCGATGGAAGAATAAATGTTTAAATAAGTGTGTAAATGGATGTTTTTTAAAAAAAAAATTGGTTGGGTAACTGGCTTATTACGTGTATCTTAGTGAATACATATATTAGCGAGTATTGTTTAAATATTTAAATGTTTGTATCAGTGTTTCTCTTTGTGTATAAGTGGCTGCAGGGGTTGGTGACTGACTCACTGTTTGTATGTGTTTTGAAGACAGCATATGTGCAGGACTGTATGGGTGGATGAGTGTGTATATGTGTGTGTTAGTGAGTGAATGACTGTCTCACTAGTGTCTTCATTAGTAACGACATATGTTTTAATCTAGTATATGTGAGTATTGATGTATATAAGTGAGTATAGTATATATAGTGAGAGATTGTAGGAGTTCCTGTTTAAATAAGTATGTGTTTCTATAAGTGATTGTTTAAGAGAGTAAGTATGGGTAAGTTTCCTTAGAAGTAAGGTGGTAGTGTGTGTATAAATGTATATGCAAATAAATGGATGTTCAATAGTTTATTTGCATGTGTGAGTATGTGTGTGAGTAACTTTTGGATGACTGCTGATGTGTAACAGGATGTATAGGTGTATCACTACATATGATGAGTGAGTATATATATGAGTGACTATATAGAACTGTTGGTGAATGAGTGGATGTGTATATAGATGGTGGAATTACTGAATTGGTTGTTGTTACTGGTTTGGGTATCTCCATTTTTTTGAAAATGTTTGTTTCTATTTTTGAATATGTGTTTCAAGCGTTACATTACACTGAAATTAGGTCTGTCACTCTGTCACAAGGATGGTGTCATCAGTGATGTCATGAGTGATGTCACTGACCATGTCATGAGTGATGTAATATGTGACGTCATCAGCAGTGCATTACAGGCGCGCAAGTTATAGTGAGTCCAACTAACTATAACGTGGGAATTTCAATGGTTTTATGTCAGTAAAATTTCCAGCTAACTATAAATGGTGTGAAATCTATGGTTTTGTCAGTGAATTTAATAGGTTTTTTAAATGCTAATTCCTAACTATAACTGGTGTGAAACCTATGGTTTTTTCAGTGAATTTCAAAGGTTTTTTAAATGCTAATTCCTAACTATAACTGGTGTGAAACCTATGGTTTTTTCAGTGAATTTCAAAGGTTTTTTTAATGCTAATTCCTAACTATATAAGACCTGAAAGCCCACCAGGAATCTCCAGTATGCGCCAGGGGACTGCATTGCAGAGAGGTGTAATGAAGCCACAACCCTTTTTACACCTCTCTGCAACGCAGCCCCCGTGCATGTTTGAAGAGGGGGAACTAATTCCCCTTGCATACTGGGGGCCCCTGGGGGCCAATTAGCCCACCCGGAACCTCCAGTATGCGCCAGGGGCTGCATTGCAGAGGTGTAATGAGACTATGCCCCTTGTTACACCTCTCTGCAACGCAGCCCACTGCCGCGTTTGCAGAGGGGGAACTAATTCCCCTTGCATACTGGGGGTCCCTGGGGTCAACTGGTCCACCAGGAGCCTCCAGTATGCGCGAGGGAGCTGCATTGCAGAGAAGTGTAATGAGGCCACACCCTTGTTACACCTCTCTGCAATGCAGGCCACTGGCGCGTTTGTAGAGGGGGGACTAATTCCCCTTGCATACTGGGGGTCCCTGGATCATATCTGCCCAAACACCGATATTCCGAACGATTGTAAATTACTTTTCTTGAGAAACATTTGGATTTGGATTATCATGTCCTATACTTTGGAATTTTTGAAAGACTGACTTTGAGGATGCTATAAATTACTCAAGTCTGCCCGAATTGTGTGGGTAAAATTGATACCTAGTCACTTTGAATAAGAATATACTTATGTCTCGTCTAACATTTGGAAGAAATATCTAGTTATATGACAACTGGATACCGACATAACTTGAAGGAAATAAGAACGCCCTGAAGAAGTTCTGTTGTACAGAACGAAACCTTTCGGCTGGCTGTGGTACATAAACTTAAGGAAAATAAAAGCATTTAAATATACACCAAGATTCAGCGCTTCAATAAGGACTCTAAGTGATATGATTTGATTGGACTCATTGTGAAAGTGGTGCTGTGCCAAACTTTGGAATATTCTCCACTACTCTCTACTACTTACTCTCTCCTACTCCACTACTCTCAAATACTCACTGTCTACTACTCATTCTCTACTACTCTACTACTCTCTCTCTACTACTCACTCCCTACTACTCGCTACTCACCACTCCCTACTACTCACTATCTACTACTCTCTACTACTCACTCTCTACTACTCTCTCTACTACTCACTCTTTACTACTCACTACTACTCTCTACTACTCACTCTCTACTTCTCACTCTCTACTACTGTCTACTACTCACTCTCTACTACTCTCTCTCTACTAGTCTCTACTACTCACTCTACTACTCACTCTCTACTACTCACTACTATTCTCTCTGCTACTCATTCTCTACTACTCTCTACTACTCACTCTCTACTCCTCACTCTCTACTACTCACTCTTTACTACTCTCTACTACTCACTTTCTACTGCTCTCTACTACTCACTCTACTACTTACTCTCTACTACTGTCTACTACTCACTCTCTACTACTCACTCTCTACTACTCTCTACTACTCACTCTACTATTCACTCTACTATTCACTCTACTACTCTCTACTACTCACTCTCTGCTACTCTCTCTACTGCTCTCTACTACTCTCTACTACTCACTCTCTACTCTCTATTACTCACTCTCTACTCTCTACCTCTCTACCTCTCTCTTCTTCTCTCTCTACTAATCTCTACCTCTCTACCGCTACCTCTCTACCTCTCTACCTCTACCCCTCTACCTCTCTACCTCTCTCTACACGCACACATATACACATATATGCATATATATATATGCATATGCATTTATATATATATGTATGTGTATGTATAAAAAAAAACAACAAAACATTTTTTTTTTAAACAGCTACTTTTAAAACTGTCATTCTTTTTCCCCATGGTACACTCCCCGGTACGCTTACCGGTGCGCGTACCGGTGCGCGTACCGGGCGCTCACCCCGCGAAAATCAAATTTTTTTTTTATTTTTTTTTTGCTCCGCGGGGCCCTTTTATGGCCCCCACATCAAACCTAGGGGGTCAAGGGGGGTCTACTCTGCCCCCTTATGGTCATTTCCCTCTTTGTTTTGGCCACCTCTCGTGTCTCGATCCTACCGAGACACAAGATGGCGGCCGCTCCGGACTGTTTAGAATGTTTACAGACATCCCAGAGCCAATCAGCTTTCAGCGCGCAAGTCGCGGTAAGCGCCCGGTGCGCGTACCGGTGCGCGTACCGGAGCGCGGCTATAGATATATATATTTTTTTGAACCTTAATTACTCAAAATCCACTGGAGCACATATCTTGAGACATAGCAAAGGCACATCGGGCTACCAGTCCCTACAATTTTGCCAAGTTTGGTGGAAATCCATTCAGCCGTTCGGGCTAAAAGTGAAATCGACCGCCCTATGGAAATTAACATGGGGAAAACGCGTTTTGGGACCCCCCTTTTATCTCGGCCCCCGCTTGACGAATCCCCCCCAAACTTTCAGGGAAGGACCGGAACGCCGCGAGGCCATTTTGAGGAAATTTTCAGGCAGATTCGTCAACCGGCGCCAAAGTTATTCCAAATAGAATTTTCAGATTTAACATTGAAAAAAATCCTAACTATAACTACCTACTGGCGACCGCCAGTAGGTAATATATATATATATATATATATATATATATATATATATATATATATATATATATATAAATATATATGTTACCTATACTGGCGGTCGCCAGTAGGTAGTTATAGTTAGGATTTTTTTCAATGTTAAATCTCAAAATTCTATTTGGAATAACTTTGGCACCGGTTGACGAATCTGCCTGAAAATTTCCTCAAAATGGCCTTGCGGCGCCCCGGTCCTACCCTGAAAGTTTGGGGGGGATTCGTCAAGCGGGTCCGAGATAAAAGGGGGGTCCCAAAACGCGTTTTCCCTATATTAATTTCCATAGGGCGGTCGATTTCACTTTTAGCCCGAACGGCTGAATGGATTTCCACCAAAATTTGGCAAAATTGTAGGGACTGGTAGCCCGATGTGCCTTTGCTATGTCTCAAGATATGTGCTCCAGTGAAGTTTGAGAAATTTAGGTTAAAAAAAAAATATATATCTATAGCAGCACCCCGGTACGCGCCCCGGGGAGCGCTCCGGGCGCGCCACGCGAGGTGTGCACGGAAAGCTGATTGGTTCTCGGGTGTCTGTAAACATTCGAAACAGTCCGGAGCGGCCGCCATCTTGTGTCTCGGTCAAATCGAGACACAAGAGGTGGCTAAAACAAAGGGGGAAATGACCATAAGGCGTCAGGGATAGACCCCCTTTCACCCCCTAAGTTTGATGTGGGGGCTATAAAAGGGCCCCGCGGGGCATTTAAAATATATATTTTTTTTTTGTTTTGCGCGGGGGGAGCGCCCGGTACGCGCACCGGGGAGCGGCCCGGGGAGCGTACTATGAGCAAAAAAGATGACAGAGTTTTTAAAAAATGAAGCCTTTTTTTAGAAATTGGAGGTAGTTCTAAAAAGAACTTTTTTTTCTTCTTTTTGTTGTTTTACATTTTTTTTGTGTTTTTTGAACATTTTGTACTTTTTTTGGCTTTTCAAAACAGTTTTATATTTTTTTGTATTTTTTAGGGTGAGAAACAAAAAAAGGGAATTGAAACTGGCTCAACTGGAGCAAAAAAAAAAACCCCAAAAAATTACTTCTTTTTGGGGCACTTTTGATTATCACCTGCAAAGACGATGAGCTTTACGCTTTTTTCACCATAGGCGATAAGCTTGCCACATGCAGAACAAGTGATTTTAAAATCAGCAAATCTTGGCTGAATACAAGGCATCATCTCTGATGTTTCTGGTCCCGATGAAGTGGGTTCGTTTCTTTGGGAGGTGGTCCTTGAAGACTGGGGGAGGTTACTGGCCAGTTCCCTGAGCTCTGCACGAGAATAGTTGTTAGGGTGCTTTCTGGTCATATGACGAATCATGGTACAGTTACCAAATGAATATTTTTTGTTTGGGTTGCCCCTTGAGAGTTCTTCATTGCAGATTAGGCAAGTTACCTTGGCCGCATTCACTTTTTTCTTGCCCTCTGGGAGTGAAAAAAACTCCCATACAATGTGTGGCTTGGGCTTGTATGGGGTATTTTCTTCAGGCAGCCATCTTCTCCTCGGCTCCTCCTCTTCCTCTTCCTCCTCTTCCTCTTCTTGACCACCAATATAATCTTGAGCTGGTCCTGTTGGTGGTGGTGGTGGTGGTGGTGGGGCAGATGCACCAGCTGCTGCTGCTATTGAAGCCAATAATAAAGATCAAAAAGGTACAGAGATGTACAAACAGGTCTTCCTCAGTCAAAGGACAAAGTCAGAATAAGGAAAAAGGTAGGGTCTTTCATCATTTGGAAAAAAAACTTTCCTGAACCAATGAGAAGTGTTATTTTCAAGTCACAAGACCAGGGGCTTCATCATTATGAAACCAAAACTGTTATGAACCAATGAAAAGTGTTATTTTCAGGTCACATGACCCAACGCGCTTACGCGTGAATATGTGTTTCAAGGGTTACATTACACTGATAGGAGGTCTGTCAGTCTGTCACAAGGATGGTGTCATCAGTGATGTCATGAGTGATGTCACTGACCATGTCATGAGTGATGTAATATGTGACGTCATCAGCAGTGCATTGCAGGCGCGCAAGTTATAGTGAGTCCAACTAACTATAACGTGGAATTTCATTGGTTTTATGTCAGTAAAATTTCCAGCTAACTATAACTGATGTGAAACCTATGGTTTTTTTAGTGAATTTAATAGGTTTTTTAAATGCTAATTCCTAACTATAACTGGTGTGAAACCTATGGTTTTTTCAGTGAATATATATATATATATATATATATATATATATATATATATATTTGTGTAGGATATATGTATAGGTTGTTCATGTTTGGTTAAGATGTATTTGTCTTTTCTGATGATGTGCTATAAGGGGGGGGAATGGTTGATGTCTCAGATATGTTGTTGCATGTTTAGTATTAGTTAAGGTAGATAGTTTAGAGTAACATTTAGGTAGTACCAGTTAGTTCAGATTAGGCTAGTTGTAGTGATTAGTGTTAGTTTAGGGTACGTAATTTTATGGTATTTTAATAAATGGTTACTGTTTTTGAACTGTGGTTGCACTTATGTCAGAAGTATTTTAATGGAGTGGTGCTTTTGACATTTTATACAACTTATTCAATCACATATAAATCATTAGAATGTGTAAGTGTGGTCATTGCATGATATTTAAGTGAATGGATATTGTCAGGAAACAGTTGTTCTGTGTTCAGTTAACAATCATGAATTTCAGGATGACAGTTATGAGTTATGCCCTTGGTTAGGAATACTCTGTTAAAACATTTGTCATCTAATTAGTAACTCTCAGAGTTGTACATCACATTGTTGCACATGTACAACACAATAGAGAAACATGGGCTTAAGCAAACATTGAAATTGCAATGCTTATCTATCCTGAAAATGCAGGTGTGCGCTGTGTTCCCAAGAATGCTGCACGCCCCTGCATTTCACATGAGCCTGGCACAGAGTCGAGCTGCCAAGCACAATGACACAGTCATCTCACTGCCTATCTGGGACACAAACTCAACATAACCATTTATCAAATGTCCCTCTGGGTACGTTTTGATTGATACACTGATCATACATTTTTTAACACGTCTATATTTGAGTGGTCATAAGCAACACACATCTGTGTGACTTTAGGTATTTTATTTACATCTGCATTCACATTGGTAGAAGACTGGACCAGTTCTTGGAAAAATAACCCCTGCATTGTGTAAATACCTAGTGGAGGGCCAGACAGAGTCCTTTGGATGTAACTTGCCCAGAGACATGTTGAGGAAGAGACAGATTTCAGTCAGCAGGCTGATTGCAGAGTCATTGGGAACATTGCCAAAACTGTCAGTCCGTATTAAAGTCCAAGGTGAGTGTAGCAGAGTCATTCATAGGACAGTGGAAGCTGATGTTCCAAGGCATGATAGTAAGCACAGGTCCAAGTAGAAACTGTCCATTTGGCCCAGATAAATGCTACTGCTGACTTTATCGAAGGAGTGCTAGTTCTTCCACGTCTTCTTCCTCTGATGTGATCTGTCAAGGGCCCCCGTCTGCCAGATGTTGTATTGGCTGGAGCACTGTGAGGCTGTGACACATCAGGGGGTAAGAGGTGGATGTGGAAGGTGCAGTACCATTCATTTGTTCCGAATGATGAGGCATTACTGCAGTGATGATAAGCTGCAGGGCTTGCAAGACTCCTGCAATGTCTCTGTGGTATGCAGTCATGGCTGCCAAGTGTGAAGTCTGCATCCGCTCCATGTTCTCCATGATCTTTCTCATTTCCTGCAACTCCTTCATGATATCGCTGAAGCCACTTTGACTGGACAGTTGTTCCTGTCTCTGAGTAAGTACTCCAGTGAGGTCAGCCATGGAATGCTATACAGCATGGAGCAGACTGTGGGTGCCTGTGATGGGCTCTTGGTGGTCCCTAATGGGACTGAGACACTCACAGACTCCATCTAGTTTGGCTGCCAGGTTGTCAGACCCAACCAGCACCTGACCAGCCATCTCCTGCTGGACCTCTACTGCATGGAATTGACATTTTAGAAGTGGGTCCTCAAGGTCGTGGGTGACAGCTGTTGTGGTAGGTGTTTGCTGCTGGCAATATTGTGCAGGGGTAGAGCTGCCAGGAGGCTGCTGGATGTCCCTGCCAATAGAGTTGAGTAACTCTTGAAGGGTGTCCTGATCGATGGTTGAGATGGCTTCATCTTCATCATTGAAGAGTGGGACTGTCTGCAATACAGGAGGTAATGTTTCTCCCTCTGCTATGTAAAGGGGAAATGCTGTTGTATGTGTGTTTGAAGTATGGTGATGCACAGTAAAGTACACATGGAAATATCAAAATCATTGCCAAATGAAGAATTTCTATATATGTCCATGTTAGAGATCATGTTGTTCCTTGCATACATTTCTCACAAGCCTCCTATTGGCTTCACCATTGTGAGTATAGGGCATTGTGTTTTTCTATGGGTGTTGCAGGGAGAATACCCAACACAAAACCCATTACCCTCACCTTTCACACCACATGAAGTGTGTATGTGGGCTTTGGTGACATGGCAGCGGTTTACAGTAGTTAGTAAGTGGTGGTAAGCCACTATCACCTTACCAACCTCACAGCAAGTGATATTGGCATGGGGATGGGTACTTTGAAAAATGCCCCTCAGATGGACACATGGATGATGCATGATGTTCTGCTCAGGCTGATTGGATGCCTTTGTATAAGGACTTTCCCCAAGGACTAGTTTCCATGCACGTTAATGTGTAATGGCCATCTCAAACTAAGACTGTGATTTCTGTACACTACTGTTAACTATATGACACATGTCGATACTTTGATGTGGATGAGTGCATTTTGACGTTTCAGGTGATGTGACATGTAGCAAGTTGACATGCATTGTTGTAAGCCTGTAATTCTTGCTCTGTGTCATAGTTCAAGTGACATGTACCTTGAAAGGGGCTGTATGGTTCTGTGAGCATGGCACACAGGCAAAAAACACGTTCTTTTTAATGGGACACATTCCTGATATGCCGAGTCCTTAGACTGTACTTTTGGATGCATTTCCCTTCTGCTCATTGTTGTACATCATATTAGACCTCCAGTATACTGAATTTGGACAATTTGGAACATGCACCTTTAAGGCTGAAGGGTGCATATTTACAATTCAGTGACAATGCATATGTTTGTGCTACAGAGACTCACAACATGCTTTGTCACTTTGGGAACACAGGGCTGCATCTCATGAACAAGCAAAGGGAATATATTGACTGGAGAGGTGGCAGGGTGATGCATTGGCCTCCTAGGCTCAACACCACGCTCAGCCAAATTGGCAACACAAGGCTGCATCTCATTGATAACAATATGATGCAGCTCTGTGAACCTCCCAGTTCTGGGGCACAAGTTAACAGGCCACCACCGATGCCAGCACACATGGAGCATTGTGCAAGGGTGTCTGAGTTGAGTTGAAGATTGTACAAATGCATGTAGGGGGACCTCACTGCACATACGCATTCTTCCACACAATACAGGCACCCGTGCACAATGGTGCATGTGTGCCAGCATCTGCAGTGGAAGTAGAAACTCTCCAGCAGGACAAGGGTGAAAACTGTAGCTGCTGCAAAGAAGAATATAGCCGGAGCTGTCACGATGTCAGGCCCACCAGAGGTGCACCTTGGATAGATAGGTGAGTTAGTTGGAACCTGTCTTCGCTTGGGTCTGAGAATAGTTTTTAGCCAAAAATGTTTTAAGTTGCAAGTTTTGGTTTTTACTATACACGCACCTTTAGAATTATCAGCAAGAGTTAAGGACTGGCAATGCACCACTGGGAAGTTAGAACTCACTCAGGGTGGTCAAAGTGCCATAATAAAGATGATTGGAGCATTTTCTGTCCCTGAGACTCTGATCAGAAGACCAGCCAATGGAGTACACACTAAGTCACAACAGGTGGCAATTACCTGAGAGTCCTTCCACAGGCCCAGAAAGTGAACTGAAAAGTGTATCTGAGGGTCATATATTGTCACCTGGAGCATTCTTTGAAGCAGGAGAAGATTCTACAGAATTCCATTTGAAGGGCTTGACATTTCTGACTTCCCAACCCTGGCTCCAGCCTGCCTGCAGGAACAATGCTGGCAGAACAAGCCCTTTGCATGAAGGCAGAGCACAGCCTATTCAGTTGTGAGTGGGGCTATGCCCAGAATAAAACTGCATTCAGGTTGAAATGCCATGTCTGGGACATTTTTTAAGGGAACCTAAGTGGACAGGCTTATCTCAGAGGCAGTGTGTGAAACATTTGTGACCACATACAGTAAATCAGTGACAACACTACAAATGGACACCACACAAGGTTCATATAAAAAATAAGTATACTTTATAGAGAGTTATCACAAGACCAATAAACAACAAAAATCCTCAATACTGTACTTTTAGATGGTAGTTTTAGCTTAGTTAAGTTCAGTTCTTAAGATAAAACACTTTGCGTCAGTGTACCTTTCAATGCAATGTGCTTCCACAAAAAATAATGTTGCAGCAATGGAAATGCGGCAAAGTTCTGGTGCAAAGAAATAAAGATGATGCTCTCTCCTTGATGCGACACACTTCCAGGTGATGCAGCGGCGTCTGCTGAGACGTCGATTCTCGTCTCCGGCGATGCAAGATACTTTACAAGATGTGAGCCGCGACCGGCCCTGCGACAAGATTCCCAGCGATGCGGCAACCTCGATCCTCTCTACTGGCAAGGCGAGTTGCTTCCACAATGATGCGAGCCGCAACAGGCCTTGAGACACTCTTCCCGGTGATGCGTCTGCGTCTGCGGCGACGTCGATCCTCTTCTCCGGCGATGAGCCACGACAGACCCTGCGACACGCTTCTCAGAGATGCGGTGGCGTCCTTCTCTCTTGTGACATGCTTCCCGGTGATGCATTGGCATCTGCTGCGATGTCAATTCTCTTCCCAGGTGATGTGGGGCGCTTCGTGTTGTGAAGTGGCAGCGGCAATTCGGCGACACGCTTCTCGATCTTGCATCGCGCTTCTAGCTCCTTGCGACACGCAAATCCCCCAAAGTCCAGCACAGCTGCAGGCACTTTAGGAAGACTTTTGGGGAGCTGGTAGGTGAGGTCTGTTGTCCCTGAGACTTCAGCAGGAGGCAAGTTCTGTTCCAAGCCCTTGGAGATCCTCCACAAGTTGAAAGTAAAGCACACAAAGTTCTTTCTCCTTTTTTTGGCAGTCAGGCAACCACTGCAGGACAATTCCCCAAGCAGCACTTCAGCTTAGGGATAGTCTCTCCTCAGTTTCATCAGGTTCCTCTCCTCAGCAAAGGTTTCTTCTTGTAGTCCAAAAGTGATCTCATTTCTTGGGATCAGGGTCCCAATATTTATACCCCAAAATCCTTTGTTCCCCGAGAGGAGAGGGGCCTTTGCTTCATCCAAACCCGTTCCAGAGCAATTTGTTTACAGGACTCCTTCCTTCTATTCACTGTGCAGGGCATCAGCCGCCCCTCAGGAGGTGGAGCAAGCACAGGGGAGGGAAGGCACAGCCCTGGAGCACTTTGTTGACAGGATTCCTTCTCTTCTTTCAGTGTACAGGGCAGAGACATCAGACACATCACAGGAGGTGGAGCCAGCATTGTAGAGGGAAGGCCCAGCTTTATTCAGGTCCCAGATGCAACTCCTCTATCACACCCAGATGCAGATTTCTCTATTCACCACTTGGCTGCCCCAGCCTATCCCCTGGAATCCCCAGCCCTGTCATTCACAAACTCAAGACAGAGGAATACACAACCTAGCAGAGGCAGGCTTGAAAGGTTAGGCAAGAAAATACCTACTTTCTAAAAGTGGTATTTTCAAACACAGATTATTAAAACCAACTTTACTAAAAGATGTATTGCATTATTCTGAGTTCAGGCATACTAAACTCTAATTTCTACCATGTTCTCTGAGTCAGTTAGGATTATAAAATGTAACAAATCTAACAGCCCATTCTGGCCTATTTAGAACAGGTTGTTGTGCAATAGTGACAAACGGAAATGGCTGTATTTCACTATTAGGACATGCCACACAAACCAGGGCATGTCCTTCCTTATACTTACAATGCACCCTGCCCTAAGGCCTACCATAGGGGTGACTGATATGAAGAAAAGGGAAGGTTTAGGGACTGGCAAGTGGGTGCTCTTGCCCTGTCAGCATGACAGTACCAGACTGCACACAGGCTCTGCAATGGCAGATCTTAGACACATTTTACAAGGCTGCTTCTGTGGGTGGCACAACCAGTGCTGCAGGCCCACTAGCAGTATTTGGATTACAAGTCCTGGGCACCCCGATGCACTGTACTAGGGTCTAACAAGTAAACAAAACAGTCAATCATGGATTCACCAATTAATACATTCATTTACAATTGGGAGCACTTGCACTGCGTCACTGAACAGCAGTGGCACAGTGCCCAAAGCATCTAACACCAGCAAAAATACATGAGGCAACAGCAAAAATGGAAGGGAGACCCACGCCAGTGGTGCCAGGTCTAACACCCATTAATAACATTTAATTTACAGGTCATAGGCAAGGCACTTATACGTGAATGTAATATGCCAATCACGTGTAAGCCAATTTTGCCATGTTTGAAAGAGAGAGAACAAGCAATTGAGCACTGGTTTTCCCTGGTAAATCACATAGAGTCCTAGAGCCAACATCATTCATTTTTAGCAAAAATTGGAGGGCAAAGGTAAACGATTTGGGGAAGACATCCCTAATGCTTACAGATCTAATAATGTCCATATGTCTATTGATCTTTCAGAGCCAGTAGAATTTTGGAATGTTGTTTTTACAACACTTAGGGCCTGATTACGATTGCGGTTTTCCCGCATCCTCTGGGCCGGCGGAAGCCACCGCCGGCCCGGAGGATGCGGGAAAACCGCTGCGGACTGAAAAAGACCCCCCGCCAGATTAGGATGGCTGGGGGATCGTTTTTCAGTCCGCAGCTTTTCCGCCGCGGTTGCCTTCCGACTGCGGCGGAAAAGCTTTAACATGGCTGGCGGTGTCTATCAGACACCACCAGCCATATTAGGATATCTGCGGAAAGATGCCTTTACACGGCGGCATTTCCGCAATGTAAAGGCATACGGATTTGTGTTTGGGGGCCCGTTGCGGGCCCCCAGGGGTGAAGGAGGGGTGGGGGGTGCACATGGGGGGTACCTATGGTACCCCCCTGCATTTGTCTGCACAAAGCGGCAGGCACCGCGAGGTGCCTGCCGCTTTGTGCATGCAAATGCACAACTTACATTTTTATGATTGCGGCGGGTGCTGCTTCAAGCAGCACCCTCCGCAATGATAAAAATACAGGATGTGACCGCCAGGGTGGCGGTCACATCCTAATTTGCACGGAGGGACCGCCGCAACCCCTGCGGACGGTCCCTCCTACTCTATGGTGGCGGACGGACTCAGGTCCGTCCGCCATCATAATCGGCCCCTAAGTGACATAATTGGTAGTCAAACTAAGCAAAATACAGCTCATATTATTTTTTGGTTCATATATGCACAAGGGACAATGAATAGATGAATATGCATGTTAATCTTCTTACTCACAGTACGTTCAACAGTTCGCATATGTAACCATTAAGACCCTCATTATAAGTTGCCTATTAGAGTCTCTGTTGGAAATGTCCCTTTCTGCAGGAGCTCCCCCATACATTTTGCCTTCCTCCTTCCCTTTTTGCTAAATCATTTTTATTAGCTTTAGGACATTTTGCTCAAGTAGATGTGCTCTTTTCCTAAAACATGATAACATTGGCTTATCCACAATTGGCAAATTGAATTTACTTTTATTAGTCCCCAGTAAGGTGCACTACATGTGCCCAGGCCTGTAAATTAAATGCTACTATTGGAACTGCATCATTTACTAGTGCCACTCACTTAAATAGCCCTTTAAACGTGTCTCAGGCCTGCCATTGCAGAGCCTGTGTGTGCAATTTAAACTGCCATGTCAACCTGTCAACTTAAACCTCTTCCCAGGTCCAAAACTTCCTTTTTAATACGTATAAGTCACCCCTAATGTAGGCCCGGATAGCCCAATGGCAGGGTGCAGTGTATTTAAAAAATGCATTACTAGTGAAAAATACTTACATTTGTGTTTAATTGACCTGTGCTTAACCCTATGGTAGCTCACCAAAAAGAAGCCAGGCTTGACTTAAAGTCAATGTATCAGGTATGTATGCAGCACGCAGTAATACAGTGAAAATACAAGAAAAATACCAAGCCAAATAGATTGGGTTTTAATATATAAAATGATGCTAGTTTGACAAAAAACTAATCAGAAGGCCCAGAGATATTCAATTTTACATGTTAAGGTAAAAAAGGCACAAAAAGGTGCAAAGCACCATCTGTGGTTATCTTAATATGCTGGACAGGGACAAAGTCACAAGTCCAGTCTGACTGCGATGGAGTGTAGGATTGGCACAAGAATAAGTTCCACATGCTAGGATTTGTACCTCATATCCTTGATGTGAGTGCTGTGCATTGGTGCTTAACGAGGCTACATGTCACTCTGCAATGATTCAGATGAATGTTTCAATTGTGTGGTGAGACATTTCAGAACTTTACACCACTTATGATCAGTTCCAATAAAGTTTTCATGTGGGTGGTGAGGCTTTGAATGGTTTCATTTTGCTCAGTATCAGTTCTGATGAGCTTGACAATTGCGCCTTGAGGCTTTGTGGGACTTTGCGTCACTCAGCGTTGGTTGTCATGAGAAAGGTCAGCTGTGTGGCAAGGCTTTGCAGTGATTCACATTTCTTGGTGTTGAATTTGATTAAGCTTTCATGTGAGCTTTGCGTGATTTTGATGGACCCAGCATCGCTTCACACCGGATCTGATGAACCTTCTGGTAAGCAGGAAGGAGTGTTCTTACTGATGCCATCACTTGGGGATCAGAACTCACTTGAGTAGAGGCAAGCAGCAGGGCTCAGGCAGGTCCAGTTGCATGTCCAGGCAAGTCCAGGTCCAGAAAGCCAGCTGTGCAGTTGAAGTCAGGCCTCTGAAGCTTGTTGTGTTCCTCTAGCTCAAATAAGAGGTCAGCCAAATGACCCTTGTCGTCACTCGGGGTAGCCTGAAATAAAGACAAGCTGGTCCACTCGTCCTTCACAGACAGCAAGGGAGTCCTTCAAGCAGCAAGGCAGTCATTTGGCAGTTGGACATTCCTTATTTTGTAATTTCCACTGGTCTTGACGTGTACTGATGAGAGCCTCTGACGATCCAATATTTATACATGTTGCCAGCCTTTGCGTGGTAAACTCCTTTTCCTACCCTCATACCTAGAACGTTCTTCCCCTGTCACGGCTGCTAACTATTTGGGGGTGATAAAAGGTATAGCAGGCTTGGTGTCAGGTTCCTTTGTTCATGCTGGAGCCAAAGCCCTTTTTCCTTCGTTATCCAACCTTGATCTGTCTGAATCCCTCCTAGTTCAGTCCATTTCTTTATTTCATCTGGAGTAGCATGTGTCTGGATATCAATTACGTCTAGGGCGGGATCTCTAACTGTCATACACTTTGTCGATACTATTGTCTTTGTCACATCAGTAATCTGGGTATGAGTCAGTGCTGTATGTTTTGCTGTCTGGTCTGCCAGGTCGTTACCCTGGGACACAGAATCTGTAACTTTAGTATGTGCTTTACACTTCATGACTGATATGCCCGAAGGCAAATGTATTGCTTCTAACAGTGCTTGGATGAGGGGACCGTGTTGAATCTTGGCCCCATGAGAGGTCAGGAAACCTCGTTCTTGCCAGAGGACTCCGAAGTCGTGTACAACTCCGAAGGCATAACGGGAATCAGTGTATATGTTAACATTTCTGTTCTTGGCTAGAATACAAGCTCGGGTCAGAGCGATGAGCTCTGCTGCTTGAGCAGACAGTGTGTCAATACGATGTGTTTCTTTAACTTCAGTTTCAGTGGTCACGGCATATGCAGCCACTAATTCTCCTGTACTTGTTCTCATGCATGAACCGTCCACATAAAGTGTCAGGTCTGGATTTGTCAGTGGAACATCTGTTAAATCTCGTCTAGGCTTTGTTACTGCATTAATGATTTCTATACAATCATGCGGAGCTGAATCTGTCATACTTGTGGGTAACAGTGTTGCTGGGTTCAGGATGCCACAGCGTCTGATTTCTATGTGTGGCTGGAATAGTGTCAATTCATAACCTGTCAGTCGTGCTATAGTCAAGTGTTGAGTCTGGGTTCTGTTTAACAAAACCTCTACAGAATGTGGTACTTGAACTGTTAACTGATGACCTAAAACAATTGAGTCACTTTGTCTTATTGCTAACGCTGTTGCTGCTACTGACTTTAAGCACGCAGGGAGTGCTTGGGCTACTGAATCCAATGTACTAGAAAAATAAGCACAAGGCTTATGTGAACCTGCTTGATCTTGGGTGAGGACAGACAACGCTGTACCATCACGTTCTGTAACAAAAAGTGTAAACGGTTTACTGTAACATGGTGTCGCTAAAACTGGTGCTTGGCATAATGCTTTCTTTAACTCTTCAAAAGCTTGTGTGTGTTCCTGAGTCCAAGGGAGGGCAGTCGAAGTCGCTGCCTCCTGTGTCGTTAACTGGATGAGTGGCTTGGCTAGAAATGCATACTGGGGAATCCATTGTCTGCAGTACGAGGTGAGGCCTATGAAGGCCCGCACTTCCTTTTGTGTCTGGGGTTGTGGCATATTTGCAATTAACTGAACGCGATCGGGAGTGAGCTGTCTCCCCACTTTGGACAGCAAGTGACCCAAGTACACAACTTGCTGAACACAGAATTGTAGCTTCGAAGGAGACACCTTGTGTCCCTTGTCGGCCAGGAAGTGTAAAACTGTCAGTGATGCTTTTTCACATTCGGGCTCACTTCGTGCGGTGATCAGCAGATCATCGACGTATTGCAGTAAAGCGGTGTTAACTGGCATTTGAATACAATCTAGTTGTCTTTTCAGTGCTTGACTATAGATGCTGGGGCTTTCTGTGAATCCTTGAGGTGCGCGCGAAAATTTGAAACTGCGTCCATTTAAACTGAATCCGAAGAGATATTGGCTCTCTGGATCAATAGGCACGCTGAAGAAGGCGTTCTTGAGATCAATTACAGTAAAGAACGTTGCTTCTGAATCAATAGCAGTCAATAGAGAGGAGATATCGGGGACCACAGGATACTGTGGAATAATGCATTTATTTAATTCTCGAAGATCAATCACCAGCCGATATACTGGCGGTGCATTGGGATCAGTACGTTTAAGAATCGGAATGATGGGTGAATTACAGATATTGGAGTCGGTCTCGACGACCACTCCTTGGGCAATGAGCTCTTCAATGATTTTCAGTAAAGCCACTACAGCATCGGGTGGTAACTTGTATTGTCTGATTCTGGGTAATACAACACCTGCCTTGAGTGTAACGCGGTATGGTGTAATGTGCATACAGCCTACATCAGTTGGGCCTTTTGCCCACAAGTAATCTGGTACATTTTTCAATCTGACATCAAATTCACGCAGAACATAATGACCCTTGAAATCCCGCAGAAAGAGTCTAACTCCCTCCGGGGAACAGCATATTATAGCTCCTAGAGCCTTCAATGTTTTAATTCCTAACAGATTTTCTGGACATGATTTCGTGAGTAACAGGTCTGTAACACGTGATAATGGACCCACAGCCAGGGGAACTGGTTCTGATACCTCATTTACAATAGGCTGTCCTGAAAAACCCAGGGAAACATTCTGTGAGCCTGAGAGGGGTGCCCCTGGAACTTCATCATGACTGATTGTAGTGCGACTTGCCCCTGTGTCAATTAAAAACTTTCTGTCTTTTCCCAATACTTGACTGTGTACATAAGGACCTTCTTGATCTACAGGAATCTCAATAAGAGGCAAGCCACCTTCCCTCTCTAGGCTGTTTCATGTATATCGGGAATATTCGGGGTAAGCGGACTGGGCATACTGGTACATCTGCTGTGAAACTTGCTGAGTTGCGGCAATGGGCTGTGGCTGTGGTACTGCTACGGTCTGTGCTGGAGTCGAGGAAGCATGCATAGGCTGTGTACTCTGTGTATTCTGTGAAGACTGATGCTGGCCATGGTCTTGTCTAGGCGGATGCAGTCTTTCCTTAGTTTTACCTGTCGCTATGTTATGTTTCAGAACGGGGCATTCATGTACGTAGTGACCTGGCTGCTTGCAGTAATTACATGTCCCTTTAACGGGAGCTGTAGTGTGACTTGTCTGGGTCGTACCTTTTCTGTGACCGTCGGATGGAACCGTTTGTGCTACTAACATTTTCATTTTCGTGTCTTTCATACGTTTCTGTTCCTGATCTTGTTCTTCTCTAATTCTGTTCTGATGATATTGTAACATCTGTAACATCTGGGATGGCGTATTTGCTTGCCATGTACTCTCGACCTTGTACACTCGATTTTTAACTAACGGTAAGGAATTCTCGACTAACTTTGATACAAAAAGATGCGGGTACGACTCGCTACTTGGCTGGAGGCCACTATTAATAATAAAACATTTCTCGAATCTTGAATAGAAGTCACTAGTATCTTCATCATGTTTCTGTTTACAGGACGAGATGGCGTCCCAATCCTCTTTTCTAGTTGTCAACAACCTGGGCAGGACCTGTACTATCAAACCTGGTAATGCTTTAGTTTTGTCCCCAAGGCCTAACCCTGGGACCCGTTTCTTTTCTTCTTCCTCTATTTCTGCCCAGGCAATCTTTGTGTCTCCCACCTCCCATTCCTTTTCCTTCAGTTTCTCGAATATACCCGTAGGCAATAATACCTTCAACATTTTCATGATATCATCATACGTGTAATCCCCCATTAGTAACATGTCTTTAAGCTCTCTATGAAAACCTGCAGGGTCTTTATCATGGCATGGTACTAGTTTCTTCATTTCTAACAGTTCTAATTTGGTCAGAGGCGTGTGTACATACACGCGTTTCAAGGTTTTATCCTCACCCATAACAGGGTGCACTTCTCGTAAGGGGTTCTGACTTTCTATACTACCCCCGCATTGCATATGGTACATTTTCCTTTCTGGAGGTGGAGCGGGAACATATTCAGAGCGTACAAAGGTATCATATCTATGTCGCTGTTCTAGAATTATTTGAATTAATTTGGTACTTAAGCCTCTCCATCTATCCATCAGTAGTGCTTCTAGTGTCTCGTGTAAGGGACCTGGATCAGAATAATGTTTCCTGTATTTGATAAGAAGGCGCTGAATCATGTATACACCTGCTAATTTCTGTTCGTCGGGGGAGAGGTTCAGAAATGTCTGCGCCACTGTGTCATCATTATATATGTCTGCATTTTCGGCCCATGATACAGCCGATCGGGCTAGTTCTTGTTCATCCATAGAATTGAGTACATGGTACCCGACTCGATCTCGAAGCCTTTTATCAGTTTCCTGGAACTGATGCTCAGCAGAATTCGGATTTGTCAAGGCAGAGAAGAAAACTCTCTTGCTCTCTGGACGGATACCCTTCCTAAGGTAAGTTCCCTTACCTACATATGCTATGGTGCCTACATTTCTTTCGGATTCTTCCTGTTCTTCTTCCTCCTCGGAGGAAGCCTTTTCGTTCCCTTTCTCGTGTACTGCTATTACTGCTTTCCTAATCTTCTTGTACATAGAGGCTATGCAATTCTGTCTGTCATGTTTTCCTTCAGCTATATTTTGACCCCACTTGTTCAATGCATCTAATTCACTCTGATCTGTTCCGGGCCTGTCTCGTTCTCTTATTAGACAATTTATGAAAAATCGTAGTATCAGCGCTTGCATGTCAACTTTCTGTTTCTCCATGGCATCCTTAATACTGTCAGGGTCCTTTCCTGTCTGAACAAACTCATATATTCTATCTAGACGCTCCTTCATTCCTACATAACATAACAAGTTATCAGTAGCAGATCTTAACCGTAATGATGCCAATATCATTAAATCGTCCTTTCCGGGTACTGGATCATATCTGCAAACTGACATGTTTTCTTTTAATGTGTCAAGGCGGGATGAATTAGAGGAGTGGGGAGACCTGTACGTGAGAGGACTCTGCATACCTCTGAGATTGAATCTGTGAGTCGGTGGCGGGGTCTGAGGACCCGCAGTCGCACCTCCTGAAGCAGAAGCTTGTGCATTACCTCCCTGCGGAGTCTGTATCTGAACTTGAATTTGTCGTTTAGGTGGATCAGGCAAACGTGGTTTCGGTAGGTCAGTTTTGAGTACGGGAAGTGGCGGGGCTGGCGGAACGGGGGAGGTCTGTTGCGGTACCGGCGGAACGTGACCTGGGGGTGGAGTGCCACCCCCGTCCCTGTCAGTAGGCAGGGCACGAACAGGCAGATTGGTGTAAGCTGGTGCTACATCCTCTAAGTATGAATTTAGGAATATGTCTTTAGTAGTCTTGTGCATTACTTTAGTTGGAACTAATGGTGGCGGCAAATTTTTCGGTATTTCTGAAATGGCGTCAGATGTACCCTCGGCCAAAAGATACATGTTGTTCACTTGGCTATTTCGGATGCGATCTATTTGTTCTGATTTTACTCGAATTCCTTCAATAACTAATTTGTTTTCTTGGGCCTTTTCTGATTCTTTAAGTCTGTCTTCTCTACGAAGTGCTCTTTCAGCACGTTTATGTGATTCCTTACGCCAAAATTCTATGGCGTCTTTCTGAGATTGTCTGGCTTTCTTTTTCCGTAATGCTTCTTCTACCTTTATGATGCACTCGGCATCCCATGTTCCGTTAACTGGCCATCGGTATCTTTCCTCTAGGTGCTTTGTATAATCGGTCCATAACTCTAGATACAATATGGCGTCTATGCCATGTTTGTTATACATGAAATTACCTGGAGTGTCCCTAGGGGGGATCGGAATTTCTTCCTCTAACATCCCTTTCCTAGTTCCTATCTGCTTTAACTTGTTGAAAAACGGCATTGTGCCTACTTGATACTGAAATGCTCGATCCTTGATACTTAATTCTGAATGTAACTATTTATACAAGAAAACACAATAATGCACAAAAAAACAGTCACATTCATACCACGACATTAATCACAAAAAACATTTAAAACATAGATGACTACCCCACTATACTAGATGTACTGCTCAACAGTACAGATACACTGTTGTAACAGTGCAGAATTTCAGAATACTAGATATACTGCTAAACAGTACAGATACACTGCCTAAAAACAGTGCAGACCGGACTTGTGTACCCAAACCCATCTAGATACGACCCAGCAATGGTACTCACCGGGAAGCACGGAAACAGAAGGCCTCGGAAAACTCGACTAGACTCGACTCGATACTTCGGAAAACTTCGGAAAACTTCGGAAAACCTGGTGGGCCTCTTGACACCTCGGACCTTGCTTCTTTCGGCTAGGCTCTGGTCGGGATCCTCCGCACTCCTCACCGCCTCGTCTGGGCACTGATCGCAGTCTTCGCAACCTCCGTGGGTCAGAGGGAGATGCAGGAAATCCTGCCGATACGCGTATGTTCCGGCTAACTGACGGCAGGGGACACAGATTGCAATGCGCCAACCGGCGCGTGAGGTGGGGGAGGGGTCCCTGTTCGGGCGCCAAAATGATGTAAATAAATAATTTACTCTCTTAATTTCTATGCAGGTAAGTACTTAATCAATAATAACTCAGATCGGATGAAAAAAGACAGAGTCCGTGGTGTTAGAGTTCTAAGGGTTTTATTCCTTAAAAAGGAATGGTCATGGCCAAGATATCATGTTCTGACCACCACACAGGGTGTCAGAAGGGATAGAGCGCGCTAACATTTTATTAACAGTACATAGCTTATATACTTATTGTACACCATTGAAAATAGTATAGAAGGCGTAACAGCTGAGAGAAGACAAGATAACAGTTTACACGTAGTACATGTGCGTAATCAAGAGGCGTGAACTAGAGGTGTGTTCTGGAAACGTCACTGATAGGTGTCACAAAGGGGTGGCACTAACAGAAAATGTGGCAATGTCAGCAGAAATCGGAAGCTTGGATGCGCGCGCAGCTGCATGACGTGTAATTGGAGGGGTGCAGGGGACTTGACATTTACACTGACGGAAAAGAGACAAAAGTCTGGCATGTCAGATCAACTTGTGCTTCTATCATATCTGATATCTGATGTTTAGGAACTAAGCTATCTGGGCAGAAAGGTCTCTAGAGCAGAAGCTATTCTATACTTGCTGTGAGTGCGTGTATAAGCGCCTGGGTGTCTGTATGAGAAACGTGGGGGCATGGGGCCTTCCATGGAAGCATGGCAACGAAGCTATGAATTACTTGCACAGAGACAGGTCGGCCCTTTAGCCCTGTAGCTGAGGAAGGATGTTTACTGAAGCTAGCAGGCAGGAATGTATTTTCGGGGAGGGAAACAGATAACTCGAAGGTTATAGTCAATCTTGGCAGGCAGCAGGCTGAGCCGAGCGCGAGGGGCCGCGCTGAAAGTAAGTCAGAGTTCACGAGTACAGGGGCTGCCTGGGCAGAGATTTCTCGGAGTCAGAAGCCAGAAAAGAGGCTCGGTGGCAGAGATTCAGGGCCTACTTCAGCCAGAGCTGAAAACGTAGGAGTACACTACAAAAAGACGTTGGCATAGCATACTTAGGAACGGACCATTCGACCCATTCATGGTGGGTCTGAAAGAGAACATGTTAACGTTGGACGCAAATGTATTTGCGTCTTCATAGCTGGTACAGGAGGGAAGTTACATGCACTTTAACTCGTACATGGAGACGGTGGGGTACTCGCTAGGGAACACAACTTGACCATAAAATTTAGATTACCTCAGTCATGAGAAAGGTCAGCTGTGTGGCAAGGCTTTGCAGTGATTCACATTTCTTGGTGTTGAATTTGATTAAGCTTTCATGTGAGCTTTGCGTGATTTTGATGGACCCAGCATCGCTTCACACCGGATCTGATGAACCTTCTGGTAAGCAGGAAGGAGTGTTCTTACTGATGCCATCACTTGGGGATCAGAACTCACTTGAGTAGAGGCAAGCAGCAGGGCTCAGGCAGGTCCAGTTGCATGTCCAGGCAAGTCCAGGTCCAGAAAGCCAGCTGTGCAGTTGAAGTCAGGCCTCTGAAGCTTGTTGTGTTCCTCTAGCTCAAATAAGAGGTCAGCCAAATGACCCTTGTCATCACTCGGGGTAGCCTGAAATAAAGACAAGCTGGTCCACTCGTCCTTCACAGACAGCAAGGGAGTCCTTCAAGCAGCAAGGCAGTCATTTGGCAGTTGGACATTCCTTATTTTGTAATTTCCACTGGTCTTGACGTGTACTGATGAGAGCCTCTGACGATCCAATATTTATACATGTTGCCAGCCTTTGCGTGGTAAACTCCTTTTCCTACCCTCATACCTAGAACGTTCTTCCCCTGTCACGGCTGCTAACTATTTGGGGGTGATAAAAGGTATAGCAGGCTTGGTGTCAGGTTCCTTTGTTCATGCTGGAGCCAAAGCCCTTTGAAGTATGAGTGTGGCTGAGCACAACTTCTTACCAGTCATCCTGTCAGGATTACCCATCCTGTCTATACCTAAGGCCCCTTTGTGTCACTGTCTGTAAGCAATACACAAAACCCAACTGCTGAGCCGTTCATAGTCCTGTGTTTCCAGACATGGGCAGAAGGGACAGCTGGTTGGGACAAGCAAATACCAACTTTCAAAAAGTGCAATTTTCAAAATTGTGACTCAAACCGCTCGTGGAGGAGTCCTTGGATCCCTGTTTGCTGCTGCTGCCAGGAGCCCCATAGGGCATTGCTTCATTGTGCCAGGAGCCCCGCTGGGCATTGTAATCACGAGGGGAGCTGCTCACGAAGAGAACGGGACTGCGAGGGCCAGCAGGCTGTGCGTGTACCAGCCAGCACACCTGCCGCCTCTTCCCGTGTCTCCGCCCCTTGCCTGCCTGCCTGCTTGAAAACTCCTCGCGGCCCCCGCTCCGCGGGTGCTGCTCGTGGAGGAGTCCTTGGATCCCTGTTTGCTGCTGCTGCCAGGAGCCCCATAGGGCATTGCTTCATTGTGCCAGGAGCCCCGCTGGGCATTGTAATCATGAGGGGAGCTGCTCACGAAGAGAACGGGACTGCGAGGGCCAGCAGGCTGTGCGTGTACCAGCCAGCACACCTGCCGCCTCTTCCCGTGTCTCCGCCCCCTCTATCCTCATTTGGCTTAATACCTGAAGTCATTACGCGTCAGCGGGACGCGTGTGCGGGACATCACCCGGGACAAAGCCCGGACTAAGGGCGGACCCTCTTAGGCCCTCATAGGCCAGAGTAGGCCGGGCCGGGCTTACTTTCCTGTTCCTCTGTTTTTTGGTACTGGTTTCTACTTAGCCCTTGTTGCCCAAGATATACCATTTACCTATCATGCCTTCACCAGCTCTGGACAAATCCATAGTGAAACCGGGGGGGTCTAAGATTAGAACCCTGGATACATATTTTCCACGCTCCATGGCGGAGGAAGAGGGAGATTTGGATACTGCCCTTGCCGAACGCAGGGCTGAGCGCCGACGCTCAATTGAAAATCTGAAACGTAGACCCCTGGTAGATATTGTAGATGGTGGCACATCGCTGATTGCTAGTGAGGAATCTCTTTCACAGGAAGGAGTCCCTCTTTTGCTGAGGGAATGTACTGTTAGTCCCAGTCAGGTACCGGTGCCCAGCCCCTCCCCTAGCCTCTGCTGTACGGCTATTGATCTTATATCCCAACCTACCCTGACCTCTAAATCAAGGAAAGCTAAGCCCAAATTAGTTACTGTGGCCGAGCTGCACGGCCCTCCTCCTAATAAGCGTAGAAGGAAGTCGGGGCAGGTAAGGGTAAATCCAAACTTTCCCATACCGATTTTGGAAAACCTACTAAGTCTGTTCCTGTTCCCGGTAAGTCTAATGAAGATACGGGTACTGTTCCTCCCCCTATGAATAGCTTGCCTATTTTACTGCCCCCAGTTGTCCCCCAGGGGAACCTAGAATTCCTACTCAGATCTCTGCTGCAGCCTATCACCGAGAGTATTAAGAGAGTGGAGATCCGTCTAACTATTCTTGAGGCTACATTAAGTAGTTTGAACTCGCAGGTTAATACCCTTGGAAGACCCCCTGAGACTATGTCCCCCCCACCCTACCCCCCACCTCACAACCTCCTCCAGCTATTCCAGAACCAACTGCGGTGACTTCTGCCACCCCTATTTTGCAACCCCTCATGGCCATACCAGTTCCTCCATGCCATAGTAAAACTATTATTCCCCCACTACTACCAGCAGGTATTACTCCCCCTTTTATAAATCCCAATGGGCCTGTAAATGGTGACGGTATTCCACCCCCTTTACCGGAGAAACCTGCCCCTAGAGTTCGGAGACCCGACCTTCCCCCCGAAGCTAACGATCTTATGGTAGTTATGGCCGGGGTTCCTCCCCTGGAGATGGGGGAAGGCGAGAATTTTTTCTCACTAAAAAATCAAGTAATTAAATGGTTGAACTGGAATAGACCTCTTCCTGCATATTTTAATAATGAAATTGTGATGGTAAGGAGGGTACCCTGGCTGGGCAAGACCAGGAAGTCAATAGTTGGGGACTGTATTTTGGTGAGCTTTAGAGACCCAAGGACTGTTCATTACATCTGTTCGGGGTCGAATAGATCATCTGAATCCACCATCCGGACCCTGCCTGTATCTTTTTTCTTCCCCCCTGTACAAATGCATCGTGATCAAGTTCAGGACAAATGGACAAGGGTTGCTCAGAGGGGTAGATTCTGTGGGTATCCAGCACAACCTGTTTTTCAACCACCTATGACACCCTTCCATAATTATAATCGTTTTAATTGTCTGAGTGGCCTTAATGGTGTTGATTGACTGCCCACTGCTGTAGATCCCACTATTTCTTCTGATAAAGAGCCTACGGTATTGCCCGACAGTAGCCCTATTCCCATCCAAGACCTTACAATGTCCCAAACTGCCCCGATAATCCCCGTGACTTATCCAGTATTACTGGACCCTCTACCTGTCAATAATGCTTTAATCACCACGGTACCAGTGTCTATTCAACCCCCCATTTGTTCCCCAGGGCTGAAGTTTGTTACCTGGAATGTTGCAGGGTGGAGCAGGCAATCGGCCTCATTGGGGTGGAAAGAGATCCTCTCGGATTTTGATATTTTATGCTTTCAAGAGACCTGGGCAACTGCAGATATTGAACTCGATGGGTTTGTGTCTTATAACAACCAGGCAATAAGGACAGGTATGGGTAGGGCTAAAGGGGGATTAGTGATTTTTACATCAGTCAAACTTCCACTATGTTTGATTTCCTACCTCCCTGTGGGACACCACTCCCAAATTTTAATACTAGAACATCCTAAGGGCCATGTTTTAGTGGTGGTCAACCACTATAACAATTTGTTTAATGCCTCAGATACCTCGGTGGCAGAGGAGCTGGGTCCTTTTTTGAAGAACTTACGAAACGATGTTAGTAAGCCAATTGAGATCATCTGGGCTGGGGATTTTAACCTTCGTACTTGCCCACATTCCTTTTCTAGAACCTGTGGTTTTGATGGAGACAACGGGGAAAACAGAGCACATTTTGTACACTCCACCCATGGTGACTCCTTTAATTCCCTTGTGCTGAACCTGGATCTTATGATCCACTCCCCGGCCCTAGATGTGGATGGTATGCCTGCTCCAACTTTTGTAGGACCCAACTCGTCCTCTGCCATTGATCACATACTGGTTTCTACGCATTTCACTCCTCACTGTACAGTTCCCGTCGTTACTGATCTGGGAGGTAGTGATCACCAAGCAATCACCATGCTTATTTCTGCATGGGGGCCTAGTGCTAGGAATGATTATTTGGTATTAGAAGATGTTACCCCATGCAGACAGAATGGTTTCCGTATAAAGTGGAAATTGGACAACTCCGATAAACTGCAAGCTAGAATTATTAAAGACGGGTTTGCTGAAATTTATAGTTGCCTTAATCCTGAGGCCCCTAACGGGTGTATTATAACTAATTTTGTGGCACTCGGTGATGCTGTAAAAAGGTGCCTTACCATCACTAAAGCCCGAATTAGGAACCAAAATGTGGGCTGGTTTGATAGCTTATGTACTCAATCCCTGCGGGAACTCAAGCTGGCCTTAACAAAACACCCGAGAGATAGGGAGGCCGTCAAATTACTTAGGCTCACCTATAAAAGTAATCTTGTACGTAGGAAGCAGGAACTCAGGGAACTTGCCTGGGATGCCCTGAACCAAGCTTCGGTACTACGGGACAGTAGGCTGTTCTGGTCTACGGTTAATAGTCCTTTCCTTGCCAATGAAGAGTTTCCCAAACTATCAGCGCAGGTTAGAGAAGCCAATTGGGTCTCCCATTTTTCTGGTATTTTTAATCCACCCGGGGGAGACTCTGACGGTCCTACTATCCCGATGTCTGAGACTAGGATACCTTTGGATATTACCCTACCAGAGGTGGTTATCTCCCTAAGCCAGAGTAAAGGTGGAAAGGCACCGGGACCCGATGGGGTACCGGTAGATCTGTACAAATCTAACCCCAGTCTCTGGTGCCCACTCCTGACCCAGGTGTTTAATGCATCAGTCCTGGAGAACACCCCTCCTACTTGGAGTGAATCCCAAATTCTACCTATTTACAAGAAGGGAGATAGAGGCGAGGCTAAGAACTATCGCCCTATCTCCCTTCTTGATTCCTCCCTGAAGATTATGAGCAGGGTTCTCCTTATAAGGCTCGAGGAGTGGGTTGAAGAAAATAATATCATGGCTGAATACCAATTTGGTTTTCGCAAAGGCTTAGGGACTACGGAGCAGTGCCTTAACCTTGACCTCCTTATAGGGAAATATACGAGAGCGAAACAAGGGTCCCTATTTCTCTGTTTTGCCGATCTTTCGAGCGCCTTTGACCTTGTGGACCATGAACTCTTGTGGTGCACTTTATTGGCCATGGGCGCCTCCCAGGCAATCATTCACTTTCTGGCTCGTCTCTATAATAAGCTGTCGGCCCAGATACGTTTTGGTCCGTCGGGTGAATGTACCGAGAAAATCAGGGTTAAGTCAGGCATAAGGCAGGGCTGTGTACTGGCCCCCCTGTTATTTTCCCTCTTTATCATTTCCATCGAATCTGAACTCAAAAAGGTCCAGGCGGATTCCCCTCAAGTCGGTGGACTTCCCGTACCAGTTCTGCTTTATGCCGACGATACGGTGCTCCTCTCGCGTACTCCAAATGGGCTACAGAAACTTATGAACACTTTTTATGATTTTATTAATGCGAGGAAATTGAAAATAAATAACACCAAGACTTTTATTATGGCCTGTGGTAAACGGATGAAATCTGTTATGCCGTTCCATTTTAACAATCATACTATTGAGGTAGTGGATAGGTTCTGCTACCTCGGTGTTACCTTTAACAACAAGGGGACATGGTCCCAGGAGATCTCAAATGTTAATGGTAGAATGGCCAAAAGCTCATCTGGTATTTTTCGATTCGCTGCAAAGCTAGGAAGCCGCCGTATACCTGATATGGTAGACATTTACAGGCATAGATGTGCGTCTATTGCTCTGTACGGTTCCGGTATATGGGGCTATAGTCAGCATAGGACACTGCAAAATACCGAGAATGGGTTCTTTAGAAGATTGCTTTGCCTACCTCCCTCGGCACCTACTGTACTGTGCCATAGCGAAGTCTGTTTAAACTATCTGACTGATCTTATTGGATTAAGACCCCTCATGGTATGGAGGTCAATATGGGCCAAAGAAGAGACTACTTTTTCTAGGAAGATTATCACTGATTGTTTGAAGTTGGACAAAGTCCTTAAGATTCCCTGGCTAAGCTATGTCTCTTATACTTATGACAAGGTATTTAATTTTGACATCATTAAGGATCCCTTTTGTGCCGTTACTGTATTGAAAAAGGAACTTAAAGATGTTTTCATCCAAACTAAGTCTGATATGCGCAGGGTAAAGTGTGCTACCATGTCTACCTATGTGTTTTATCACACTACTAAATTTGAAGGAAAGGGCATGCCTATGTACTTAAAATTCATAACCAAGCAGTCCCATCAGTTTGTTCTGACACGTCTCAGACTTGGTTTAGTACATAATTTAGTTGCCTTCCCTGAGATGAAAGTTCCTAGCCATTCCCCCTGTCCTTGCGATGGTCAGACTAGGCAAAGTACTCGGCACTTTATGCTTATTTGTCCACTCTATATGCATCTTCGCCGTCTCTATCTCAGAACTATGTTTTATGATTATCAGTGTATACTATTACCCAAGCCATGGAATTATTATTTGCACTTGACTCTGCAGACACCTGTTTTTTTACTGCTACTTTTTTACTCAAAGCCATTTCTCATAGGAAAAATCTGGTGTTTTAAATCTTCCTAAATTCTTCATTTCTGAGCTATTGTTTTATTATAATGTTTGTATTGTGTTTTATTGTACGCTTTTGTGATTGTTTTTAATAGTCGAATAAAGCTTGAAATTGCATTCACTCAAGCTTTGACTTTACCACTAAGCAGGATTTTAAAATACAAATAATTTGAGTATGAACAGCATATCTCAATTTGCTCCCAATCTGAAGTTATCACATAATAAATTTTATAAGATAATCAATGGGTGAGATGGACCTCACAACAGTGAAATAATACTATAAGCGTTTCTCTCTGCTAGGACATGTAAAACTTGAGTACACATTTCCTACCTTTTACTTACAATGCACCTTGCTCTGTGAGACTTTAGGGTTTACGTTAGTGGTGACTTATGTGTATTGAAAAGGAACGTTTAGCTCAGTCACTTACTTGGTAACTATAGTATTTCCATTGTCCCTTTGATAAAACTGGTAAGAAAGGAGTGTGAACAGGCTAAAATACTATTACAAATTGAGAGCTCAGACTAGTGTTACACTCAACACTGAATATAAGCTAGAAGATAAAAGTCAAAGATTAGAAAAATACCAGTTAAATGGAACTTAGTGAAACTCATGCACAGGTAAATTAAGCAAAATGAAATATCCTGCATTCTAAAAATTCCAGTCTTCTATTATTGCACTCACTAGTCTTTCAGTTGAGGCTGCCACCAGTGATCTACTTTCAGCAAATGATGATAGCAATAAACACTGCTTAAACAGGTGTTTACACAGAGGTTAAAATTTTACCCAGAAGTCATAATAAAGGGTTAAGAATGATATTGGCTCACATTGAGTCGATATTCATGAATGTCTAGAGTGATAAAAATACCCCAGATGCCCAACATTAATTCAAAACATTTCTCATTTCAGACAGGAGGCTAGCAACCAGCCAATATCCTTTGTTGTGGTCACATTTCACTTCACTTCATTATGCTACATTTGCATATAAGTGAAGTTCTGAGCTTCCTGGGTGGTGTTCCATCGAACCCCTCACATATTCAAAAGTACATTTTAAGATTTTCCATTGCCACAGCTATTGAAACCAAGTTTGGAAAGTATGTGCATTTTTGTTTAAATCGCATTATTTCAAAATCTGATATGTCAATACTTATTTCTTAACTATTACTTTTAAATAGTTATGAATATAAACTTTATTTTACTTTTTGACCCTAACTGTCCTTCTCCTGGGCTGGGATGAAGCTGAAAATGGCATTTGTGAGGCCTGGAATCTCTTTGACTGTTATGTTTATAACTAATACACTAATATACCCAGGTGAAAGCGGTATTTATGGTCAGGGGACAACTCAAAGCATTTCACTGGAATCAGGTTGTGTTTATTAGGCCTGGGTAGAGTTTGCAGAGTTGCAATATGCGGAACTCCGTGTAATAGTCTAAAACTCTCCCGCCTTACGCGGAGGTCCGCTAATGGGCGCAGATCTGCTCAATGTGCCTCTTCGCATGAAGTATTTTATTTATGCAGCGTAAAGTGTGATCTCGTACCAGATATCATGACCGAAAAGCACCACGCTGTTTGCTTCAGAAAGGCAATTTTGTTTTTTGCTCTATTGATTGTGCTGGGCCTATTTTCAATCCTTCTTTAATTTATTTAATCCTCTCCCTATAAAACGTATCTAGCTCTTTTTTTACATTTATTATATTAGTGTTTGTCTGTGTTTGTGTATTCTACTCTTTTGTGTTTTTTCATGACTTTTGTTCCTTTTTATTTTTTCGCTTTACTTCCTCATTAATTTTCCTTCCGTTCTTGATTCCTTTTCCTGTTTCTTATCTTACCCAACCCAGTGCCATGGCAGAGCAGGGGGGCAGCAGCACCAGCCATCCCCAACCCAACCGCAGCACCAATCGCCTACCTTGCGGTTGATGGCGCTGCAAAGGGGTGCAGCCCCATGCCAATTTTTCTGAGGTGAAGGTGGCTGCACTCGTTTTTTATTTGCAGCACAACCTCTCCTCCACCCTGGCAGCAGGCGGCAGGCCTGGAAGTGGGTATGTTCTCCTGGAGCATCAGCAGCGGTAGGAGGGGGGTGCTGCTGTGTGCGCTACAGCTCTGGAGTCTGGCATACCCAACAACAGCTGACTCATAGTGGCAAGACATCCTGGATAGGGGAAATGACTTGCTAGCCATTGAGGTTGTGAGGCTTGGTGAGTAATAATGTTTTTCTTTTGTGTTCCTTGCTAATTTTTCTTTTGAAATACCAACCATGGTGCTGATACTCGGTGGTAAATTAAGTTTACGTTACAAATATTATGTGATCATCGTCTAGCCTGGTGCTTGTCATGACCAAAACCCACTCGTTGATGCTCACTTGGTTTGATTACTTAAGAAGCCACGCAGAGACTCCTTACTCCTGTCACTAATATAGTGGTAGTTAATAGTAATTGTACGCTAGCAATAGCTCACTTCTCTGTGACTTTCTTTTTGAAGCTTGTTCATTTCAATCAATCTCCCAGTGATGTGTAGTTTGCATACATCTATGTATTGAAAAAGTTGCAGACTGAGTTTGCCCGTTAAGGGGGGCTCAGAGATTGAGAATGAGATGAAAAGCAAAGAACATGTATTGCAATTTATTAGTAGTTCCAAAATGTAGTTTAGGAAATTTGGAAAGGGTTAGGTTTAGGAAATTAGGAATAGGTCTAAAATACTAGTATTATAGGGGATCTGATTTTGAAAACTTTAATATTACTGACTTTGCTTTTACCTGTCAAAATATGTTTGAGACGATTATTAACTGTACCATTAATATTTTTTATTTAATTTTCTTTATTTCTTAAATCAGAATCCAGGGGCAAAAAGAGAGCTGGAACCATGGAGTCGGGGGAGGGAGTCGGGGTGCCTCTCCAAGTGCCGCTGACGATGGATCTGCTGGCCCCAATAGGTTCGCCTGTTAATATTATTATTATTTCCATAACTTTTCCTGCTCCACATTTAGAATTATTTTTCCTTGTTATTTTTTTACTGTGCCTGCTTTATAGTTTGCTTCTAACTCCTCTTCATTCTATCGAATGTTTGAAAAATTCTTCTTATCTCTCAATTTGCCTATTCACTTATTTTCTATATTTCAGTTTTCTGAACTTGACTTCAAACTGTCTGTACTAGTCTGTCTGTAGTTTCCTTTTTTTCTACTTTGTCAGTAAGCTTAACCTCTCCACTTATGTATTTTGTGGACTGGCACTGTAGGACTCAGATAACCCATTTCAGGGGCAGGTACTCTACTGTGAAGATTGCCTGCCAAAGTAAGGTATTGTACAAATTTCTGTTGAGAAAACTTTCTTATTATTGCTTATGCTCAACCACCAGTAAAACAGGAGATTGGCTGTGATCCATCATGGTGGACCCCCCAATGTTGTGAATGTGTTATTGTCATAGTATACCAGCATTTGATGACAGTGCAGCATGGATGGAAGTATGAGGATGGTCCCATTGCATTTGTGAACCAAGACCACATGTCCTTCATTCGCCTGTTATTCTACCCCTTCATTGCGCTTTAAAGACTCAGATTCATCATAGCACCGCCCCGTCATTCCAAAATAATTTTGGTTAGCTTGACTATCTAACTTTTCAAACATTGATAACCAACAAACTTCCAAATGTGATATTTTGACAGAAGATACTGCAACCAAACTGTAGAGGTGTATTGTGGTTGTATTTTCTTTATAAAAAAAATTAATAGGGGAGGCATATCTGGCATCTAAAATGTGCTTTGTTTTTTCTAGCCACACAGAACACCGGTGCCAGGGCCGGCAGTGAGAGCACCAACAGAGGGGACGCTGCTGAGGCAGCCGAAGGGGATACCCAGAGGCAGCAGGGATGGGTGGTGGTAAGTCTTATAGCATGGTGACTGACAATTATTAATATACTCACTGCAAAGATATTGACATGAAAACACCCCACTTTAGCAGTTAGAGTAGGGGTTGGGTAGTTAATGGCCTCTTCTATCTGCAACTCAGCAAAGTTTCATAATGAGCTTTGAGAAAGAAGAGTTGATGGAAAAGCGAAAACAGGAGGGGCAGGATGCGGCCTAACTGCTTGGGTAGTCAACTTCAAATCTTGGGAACCGGGTTCGAATCTCAGCAATGACGCTCAACATCCTGTGATTCTGGGCAAATCACTTAATATCTCCATGCCGACCAAATATGAATGTGCCGTCTGTAATGCAACAGGTGCTCATGTGAAGTGCTCTCATACCTGATAACTTTGAGTCGAGTTTGCACTACCTGAAACTCCCCAAAAAAGTAAAAGGGTGGGTGAATGTAATATGAGTGAAAGGATGAATGGGTGAAAGAATGCATATAGGTGGGTGATAGATAGGATGCATGTGAGGGTGAAGAATGGATAAACGGGTAGATAGGGTGAAATTATGCCAGCCTGAGGGAGTAAAAGAGTAAAAGGGTGAAAGGACGCCTGCATGAGTGGGTGAAAGGAATACTCGGGTGGATTAAAGCAGGATGGGTGAAAGGAATGCATGGGTGTGTACATGGATGTTGATGTAAGGTTTGTTGAGACCAGTGTTTGGATAGATGGATATATATGGATTGGTGGTTTTCAATGGTGAAAGACCGGATGAGAGAATGTAAATCTTAAATGGTGTGTATCAAAGCCAAGGTTGAGGGTGAAGTATACTAGAACAATTAAATAATAAATGGATAATTACTTTTTTTCTTTATTGATATCCAACAAAATTTCAAATTCATCCATGTAACACAATATAATTTCTTGGATATACACCACTAATCAATAAATACAACACACAAAACCAGGAAAATAAAAAATATACAGAGCAGAATAGGAGCAAGAATAACAATCCTATCAAGAATCATTAGAGACCAAATACAGCACAAATTATTGCCATAAAAAGCGACTAAGTGCATAAAGTACAAACTAGGCAAGAATGTACAAATGCGCAAATAGTCTATCCTATTATATATATAATGTATATGTCCTCATACTAAACACCCCTTGAAGTAGACAATCTGGTGCCAAAACTTATGATTACGTATATGACGAAACAAGGGATCTCTTCTGGATAAGGGTATGCTCACCATCTTCACTTGCTTGGAATGGTTTATTCAAAGTTTTCATTCAAAGGGTTGAGGTGACATTTTTGTCTACTTCCTTGACTCACTTTATTTTTTTAATTGAGGCAGATATTATGTATTACACCCATCATCAATGATCACTTCCCTCCCTACAAATGTGCATTTCACCAGTGCCACCCATGATGAACTACCTGCTGCATGGTTGAATTCAGCCTGCAGTTTTAGCTGTGCAATCTTCGTCCGTTTCAGTGAATTTGGCATTTACAACGTTTTCAATGCATTGCAATGCGAAAATAAGGTGTGTTTACAATCCCTCCTTGATCCCACTCAGTCACTTCCTAGTACTTCATTCCTTTTTTTCTTTCTTCCATCTTGTCATGAGTTACGTTTTTCTGGCCAAGTGATATATTTTTAATATGGCTTCTATCCTGGATTACCACCTTTTCAAATGTTTCCCTTTCAACATGTATTAACCACAGTGACTCACTAGCCAAGGATTAGGCACATGATGATCAGTGACACCTCACTATTCTGTAATAAAACATTTACTTACCCGGCCTAATCCATCTATCTTTGCATACAGTGGAGTAAATTAGGTTTCATATGCTTCTTGCCATTCTGTACCTTACTACATTCCTTGTACTGCAATATATTACTTTTCCCACCATCTACTTACGGCAGACAGGATGTCCGCATAATTTTATACGTGACGTACATCATTCATTATTATCATCTACCTTGTAGACAGGGCAGTATTGAAAGGCATTTTGGAGAAGACCAGGGCCATTGTAATAAGATTATTGTCCATTAGCACAGCAAGAGAATACTTGTACTACATATTGCCTTAATCATTAATGAGAGGTAATTCATTTTTCTGCACATACTGTCTGTTTAGTTTTTACAAGGAAATCCTTCAAAAGAAAAAAAGAAATGTTCTTTAAACTGGTGTGCTATTTATTCTGCCTTAATTCCTTTATAGACAGCGAGTGCATTTGCCATTCGCCTTTAGTTTTATGTGAGGCATGTGTGGGTAATGGCTGTGACTCTAATCACATCAAAAACAAATCCCCTAGAGAACCAGCAAAGTATTGCTACTATTCCACTAAATAATGATAAACAAGTGCTTTACACCAAGCAATACTTGCAATTTGCATTTTTTCTTTCTTGATCTAGCTACTCCTGCTGTTCATCCATCCAGCCAAGAAATAGCAGCCTTGCTGCGGCAGCAGAAGCTGGAGGCCACATGGTCAGAGTGCAAGTTTCTGGCAGCCCAGGAGGAGGAGGAGGATGAGGAGGAACAGCAGCTGCTGTGGCCCTAGCCAGCATCAGTGACCCCAGCCTCTCAGAAACAATGATGGTGCCGCAGTCCACTGGCAGCCCCCAAACGTACCACCACTGCTGTCCACCCTCAATTTCAAACCAAGCCATATAGTGCTTTGTCTTGCAGAGGCTAGCACTCATTGATATCAGACAGGCACAAATGGAGGGGCACTCAAAAAGCTTCTGGCATGTGTCTAGTGCCCTCTTCCTTACCCTCTGTTTTCATATTTGTTTTGGTGGATAGGACTTGTGGTCGGAGAGGGTGGGAATGCTGGGAGTGGCAACTGGGACTTTCATTTGGACTTTATTTTTTAGTTGGACATTTTGGACATTGGTTGGGGATGGTGAGATTTGTTTGGGGAGAGGAGTGGGAGAGTTATGGGTGGAGTGTTTTTTTATTGTTAAGGAAATACATGGGTATTTCAAATTATTCATGCCTCAAATCTCTTTTTAGGTGTTTTACTCTGCACTGCTGTCTCTTAGTGCAGCCTGTTTTTAAAATGTACGTTAAATAGTGCATAACAATTAGCTATGCAGTACCCTAGTACTACCATTCTCTAGCCTCTAAAGTATGCAGCTAAATCTACCACTAGGGGTGGGGAATTCCCATTGCCTATATTTCCTACAACAACACTCTATAGTTCTCTAACCTGAATAGATGAAGCGAGGGCTGTTACCTCTCTCAGCCTTTTTGCTGCATGGTATTCCAAGGTGCCATCTTATGGTGATGGTAGTAGTTGCAGGCTTACGCACTAACAGTCACCTAGGGAAACTCCAACTGTAGGAACAGTTTAAAGGACTATTCATTGCAGGAACTAAATTAAAATAAAAAATAATGAGTTAAATGGGTTATATATTATATCAGAGTTTTACAAAGAATTGAGACCAGCTTACTACTACTACAGAACACAAAATACCTGATAGTGAAAATATAAAAATAGCCATAGTAACTTTGTTCAAAAAAATGGTGGGCTCATATTTTAATTAAACCTAAAGTTACAAAATCATTGAGTCATGAAGTGGACTCAAAGTCTGGAGTAGACAAGTTTACGCATTTAAGCAACACAATGCCTGGATGATGATGATGCTGACGAATGATGTTCTTCTATATCTAAAACATGAACCATTTTCGATGAATGGATTGGTTAATGGGGCCAGTGTATGCTTTTGTTTAGGTAACAGAACTGAAGATCCTGCCCTTATTTGGTGTAGCTTTGACCACATTCCCCAAACATAGTGCATGATCAATTTATGGTGAAACTTAAGTCACATCTCAATATTTCAAACAGCCCGGGGGAAAAAGCTTAAGGGTTTGATGAATGGATGGGAAAGGTGTTTTGGGGCAAGGTATGACAAAGACAAATCCTGCACAAAGACAATATTCATCTCGGCGATGAGCAAACAACCATCTCAATCTGTTGTGAATCAAAATGAAGGGATGAGTATGACACAGTTAAGTTAATTGCATTTAAAAAAGTCATTCAGCTCCAGAGACCCAAGTTATATTTATATATCTAAATGTTGTGTCACCTAGGTTTGTAAAATAGAAAATACAAATTATGGAGGAGTGAAAATAACCCACACACAGTTCTGAAGAATTATTCCTAGAGGGAAATTATACTGTACTGCCAAATTGGGCTTTGTATCTGCATTCTTCTTGGATTGTCCATCAATCAAGGGTGCTTGGCTAAAGTGGTCTGGTATGGTAACCATGAGTGTGATGGTGCTTTTGCCTTTTGTGCAAGAGAAGGCCTTCGGATCGTGGAACTGAAACAATATTGTACAGTCAAGGAGAAGGACAGATAGTAAGCTTCATGAGGAGTGTACCAAGAATAATCAGAGCAAGAGCATAGTCCTTTGCAATCATTCATTTCATGACTCATGTGTGGTCAATTAAGTAAGAGCAATTATAACAATCAACAATCACAGTCAAGTGGTAGCATGTACAGAGCTTATCAAACTCATAATTGTCATGATCTTCATTATAACATTTACCCTAGTGTGTACATAATGCGATGATGTGACATTATCACATTTCTGTCTCCAGCTACCTACAATAACAAGCCTCCCACCCAACTACATAGTTTCAAATGTGAACCAGCCAGCATACACACTCAGCAGAATATCATTTCCCAAATAGAGTAATCAATGCACCTCTCACCAGTCCACCGAGTTGAGTAGGCCTCTTAGAGTCATGACCATGTTGGTTTCCCTGAAGTTAATTACTTCCTTCTTGTGGCAGTTGTTGAGGAAGTCACATCCAGAGTTATTCCATCATCCTCCTGACTCCTAGTAATGAATACGTCAAACTCTGTTCTGAGTCCAGACCCAAATGAGAGAGATCAAAATGTAGTGCAATGGTGTTGATGAACAACAAGAGAAACAATGAGTATTTTTTTGTAGATTTGTGTTTGTAAGCAAAATTAACTGGTTGGCTCTGTGAGGAGTATGAACCAGAAAACCAAGCAGTGTGGACCTGGCAAACAAATGTCGCTAAATATCAAAAGGGATGGACAAAATCACCTTGAGGAAAGAAATTATCACAAATTAGGCCCCCAACATTGTAAATGATTACAAACTCAATGAAGCTTATAAATTATAGTTGATTGCTCACCTGTTCTGCCCCCCACTCACCGGATACCAGGTACTGCAGGAACTAAGACAGTCCAATACCTCACCCACTGCTCTTTCCCCTCCTGCCCATTGTTGTAAAGACACAAGTAGGAAGGCGCAACGGGGGAAGGTAGGTAAACAAGGGGATAAAGATTTATGGACTTCTACTCCTAGACTTCTCTCCCTAGGAAAATGGTAGGACCCATAAACAGAACCCAAGCTTCTAAAATAGAAAATCAAAAAGAGAGAAGGTGTTATAGCACCAGACATTGCATTGTGCACATAATTACATATCGCTTCATTTTGCTCACCCTTCGTTTGATGCTGTTTAGTCCAATGTAAGCACTGATGTGATTCACAGATTCCAGTCCCAGAATAGCAAAAGCACAATACTTGCAACAGAAGAAATGTCCAAGCCCACAGAAATGTCTCAGAAGTATATTGCGGACAAAAAATCCTAAAACGCAAAAAAACGCACCTCCTGTAGTCTCGAATACAAGGGCTCCCTTAAATGAAAACAAAAAAATAAGAGGGCTCATGGAGCTCCGTAAAAGCACCCAAAACACACAAAATGTGGGAAATAGTATACTAATCCTCAAAGTAATCCAAGTTCCAAAACAGTGAAGGGGAGAGGGCAATGGCCACGTGAATCACAATGATCCAATATCCAAAAGAAGGGCTGTATCCAGGCGAGTTTGCCAAGGACCGCAGCTACTGGGGAGAGAAAGTGATAGACATTGCCAACGGATCCTGAGAAACCAACGTGAAGAAGGCAGCCTGATGACTGGAATGCTGGCGGTGACGTCCTTCCGGGGTAAGAACCAGGAAAGACACCAAGCAATGATGATAAAGGAGGGAGGCGTCTAAATACTCGCCGACGTCTCCAGGAACTCCACTGCATCTATGCACCACATCCCTCCAAACAGGATTCAAAGGTAAAGCCGCATTGACGTGCCAGAGTACAAGGAAAAGGAACCGCTAAGGAAACCCATAGGAAGAAAGAAAAATAGAACTGGCCTACTAGAAAACATGACAGTACCATCTCCCAAATGACCCAAAAAAGGACAGGGTTTGGAAGACCCATTAACCGGGGCTGTAACTTCCTAGGACCCCCTATTCGTAAGTTTCTGGAGGCCACCAAACCATATCCCCAGAAGCATAGGAGGGGGCTGGATGACGATGCCTATCTGCCTTTTCCTTCATACTTTTCTTAGCCTCCAAAAGATGCTCCTATGCCATTTTCCATTTATCAACCAGGGCCTGACTCAAGGTATCTATAGCTGGCACCCTCCCCGAAGGTTGGATAGGTATAGCCCAAGGATGGAATACCATTGAACAGAAAAAGGGGGACATACCCAAAGCCGAGTTTACACTGTTGTTATAAGCAATTTTTTCAATCGGGAGTGCCATCAACCAACTACCTGTTAAAGATGACAACAGACAATGGATGTATTGTTCCATGGTCTGATCAGTACACGCCATCTGTCCATCCGATTGAGGGTGCTAGGCTGTGGACAACCAGCGCTCCATTTTTAACGCGGAGCACAATTCCCTTTAAAAATGGGGAACAAACTGAGCTCCTTGATCTGTCACAATGGCAGTGGGAATAGCATGCGATCATATCACCTGAGACACAAAAACATTAGCTAATTCTTTAGCAATAGGAAATTTAGGCAGATGAATAAAATGAGCACTTTTGTGCAGAGATCAACAACCACCAAAATGGTGGTATATCTAAGTTCCTTGGGAAGATCTGTGACAAAATACATACTAATTGTATACCAAGGAGAAAGATACACTGTCAAAGGATGTAAAAGACCTACAGGAGGAGTATGTACAACTTTGTTTATGGTGCACACTGGACATGATGACACAAACGCCTGTATATCATTGCCCAACGTATCCCACCATAACCAACGAAGACAAAATTTCCTCGCCTTGGCCATCCCAGGATGCCCTATCAATGAGGAAGAATGGCACCAGTTTAGTACTTTATCCAATACCTCAGGAGGTACAACAATTGGATACCATGATACAACAAACCATCCTTTAATTGAAATAAGGGAGTAGTCAAGTCTATGGTTGCCATCTGTTCCTTGACTTCAAAAGGAAAATCATCGGAGGAGCAATAACCGATGATGTTTTCGTTTACCATCATAGGAGTTTCATCAGAAATGGAGGTGTCATACCAGCTATCCACCTCTATACATGATAACATATCAGATTTAGCTTGTTGCACTGCAGGTCTATAAGTGATTATAAAATCATATTCTTTGAAAAATAGCTACCCATCTCATTTGCCAATGGGTTAAAGCCCGTGCAGATAAAAAAAAACTCCAGATTTTTATGGTCAGAATAAATAGTAATAGTATGTCTAGCCCCCCACAAATGATGCCTCCATTCCTAAAATGACAATTTAATAGCCAACAGCTCCCTTTCGGCCACAGTATAGTCCTGTTCAGCAGGCAATAATTTCTTTAGATAAGAACGCAAAAGGGTGCATAAGCCCTGAGTCTACATCCCGCTGGGATAAAACCTCACCCACAGCATACTGGAAAGTAACTGCTTCAACAAAGAAAGGGAGAGCAGGATCTGGATGTTTAAGGTTAAGGGCTGAGGTAAATTTCTCCACTAATGTCTCCAAGGGTAGCTTGGCAGTAGTACACCATACTAACAGGACCCCTTTCTTCAACAAGACCGTCATGGGAGGTATAATCTCCGAACATGGGATATAAAGTACCGATACAAATTTGTGAATCCTAAAAGTACCTCAATATCCTTAACACAAGTCGGCGTAGGCCACAAAGTTATTGCCACTGTCTTTATTAGGCCCATCTTAATTCCTTAGTCGAAATGAGAAAGCCCAAAAACTCAACACACGAAACCCAAAACTTACATTTTTCTAACTTGACAAATAAATGATTGTCACGCAGTTTCTGCAAAACGTGTGTTACATGACCATCATGTTCTGCATCAGTTTTAGAAAAAATCAGGATGTCATCTATATAAACGATAACACTTACATCCAAATACTCCCATAACACCTCATGAATAAAAAACTGAAAAGCTGCAGGGGCATTACAAAGACCAAAAGGCATAACATAATACTCAAACAAACCAAACTTAGTCGGAAAAGTGGTCTTCCATTCATCCCCCTCATGGACACAATTGAGATGATATGCCCTATGTAGATCCAGTTTATTAAAAACTGTGGCATGCCGCAATTGATCCAGTAACACTGGTATCATATGGAGTTGATATTTGTTTTTTATCGTCATCTTATTGAGGGCCCTATAATCAATACAAGGGCAAAGGTCTACTTCTTTTTTTGGTACAAAGAAAAGGGGAGAAAACACAGGAGAAGAGGAATGTCTGATAAATCCGGATGCCAACATCTCATCGAAATAGCCCCGCAAATACTGTTCTTCTTGTTCAGAGAGAGAATAAATCCGACTACAAATCAAAGAAGCACCAGGAACCAAATCAATGCAGCAGTCAAAGCAACAATGAGGTGACAAAACACTAGCTTTGACAGCATCAAAAACAGCGAAAAACTCTAAAAACTTAGAAGGAATACAGGAATACTGAGTACAGGAGCCTATTGCACAAACCAACGGAGAAACCCAATCTGTGGCATCTTCATAACAATACTGCAAACAATGTTAAGAATCTCACGTAACGGTGCATCTGGTCCAATCAATCTTTGGTTTATGTGTTTGTAGCCATGGCACTCTAAGGATCACCCCGAAAGAGGGGGCATCAATAAGATCTAAACTAACTGTCTCAGAATGCCCACAATGTCACAAATCTACAGGAGTGGTTCAGTTTGTTTAGTGATTAACCCTGATGATAATTCGGTACCATCAGTTGTCCTTACAGGTTCAGGCTGCTTTTTATATAAACAGGGTTTGAATAGCCAGGAAGAAACATGCTTACAAATGAGCAGACTTTAACAAACACATGTTATGTAACCCCAATTAGGCACTGTATGATAACTTGCTAATGTGTCTTTTGTATGTGCATTTATCCAAGATATACATCCTAGATAAACAGTGTAATAATTGGATGCCGTACAGACCCGGCACAGATTGTGTTTTCTAACTTGTACGTTGGCGCTCACACGCTAGGACCTCCAGTTCTAACAGTCCCAGTCACAATTGACATTGTCCCATTAAAAGTCCTGTTGCAATCAGCCCATTTCCACTACAATAGTGGTTGTAATTTAACCTCGGCCACTACAGGTTTTCCAATTAACCCTGTCATATGAACATGCTCTCCGGGTTTTGTATACCCCCCTACACGTCACACATGACGTGTTCTCCAGACGTGCACGCCACGCTGACGCAATCGGCTTTTAACAGGTAATCAGATGCTATCCCCACCCATTGACTCGTGAACGGAAGAGAGATACAGACGTCTGCTGTCATGCTCCTCAAGTAAGTCCTCAACTAATGAATCCAAAAGGCTGGTACAGTGCGGTCACCGTAAGTGACATGGCCACCGTTATGATGCCTGGCACACCCCTCCTTCCGTTAACCACTAATTCCTACCCATGTCGAAAGGAAGTTGACTAATTAAGGCATGTTCATTGTTTAGGTGATCGCGGCTGCGGCACTTCAAACCCGAATTCATCACCGGACGGTGATACATTCTTTTACGAAGGTACGTGTACCGATAACTCGAATGTTCATCCCCTCCCCCTCCCCCTTTTTCAATTAACATGTAGAGCTGGTATTTATTGATATTAATAACCTACAGATACCACGCTTCGATATAAGAGGGAACAATCATCCCACGGAGGTTATGAATAAGACACCTCAGTCTCCTTCTTTAAGGTGAGCAAGTCCCGCCGTGCTTTTCCATTTCTGGATGAGTCATGCACACACCCATCACTAAAACAGGCACCTTTATCTAATTTTAGGTTGTCCCCCCCTTATGTCCTGATGAAGACCCGAAACAGTTGCTAATAAACCGGCACCATACCGCTGGGTCGAAACGTCGACGCTAATCCACCAATTGGTCCTCACTACATCTCAACAGAAAAATATGATTTAAAATACTGTTTGAGGAAATTGAAGTTATTGCTGGACCAGTGTATCTAATTGCATTTTCACGAAACTGTATCACTATAACAGTCACCATTAGTCACAGATCACGTTTATTCACTGCAGCACTTATTTTTTGTCATTATATTTTCCATGTGTATGGACAACCGATCTTTTAATATTTAAAATGAAAAAAAACGTTGCAAAGTGATTGAATAATTACAACTTTGCGTACAGAAAAAAACGTTTGGTGTGTGCATTTTTCTTTTAAAGTATTTCTATGTTTTCCATGAAAAAGTATATATGACAAAATACTGAGCCAAGTAACTGTTTAATCAAAGAGATTGAGTACAATCCGACAGAACCACTATTTGCATATCATCTTTTTATATAAACAAGGCACAATCAGCCTGTCATCCAAATGAATATCCATAAAGTTACCTGTGGTTCCAGAATCAAGTAAAATAGAAGCAATAGTTCTCTTACTATTCGTAACCACTAAGTTCACTCTTTCGACAGAACCAGAACCATCATAAGTATTCTGGTAAACCCTTTTGTCAGGGTTTAAAGACGTAATGTCCTGTTTGAAAAAGGCTGCCATTTTTCTTAAGGGGGCTATTGCTGGCTTCACTGGGCAATCTTGTACATAATGTCCACACATCCCATAATACAAACAAAGATTATGTGTCCGCCTCCTCTCCTTTTCTTCTTTAGACAAAGGTCCACTCACCCCACCTATTTGCTTGGGCTCTGGTTGGGATTTTATTACTTTTTCGTCCTTCCGGTCCCCACATACAACTTACAAACTTGGGGCTTGAAAGCAACACTTTTCTCTTCCACGTTCAGACAATCTATGATTTAACTAAACAACAAGATCTATGAACTCCGTACAGTCCTCAGGTGGGTTTAAAATCTGTGCCAAAATATCCTTTAACTCCTCACAGAGGCCCTGATAAAATAAAGAAGACCTTTTTTCAATAGGCCAATGATTTTCTGAAACAAGACGATTAAAGGTTGAAATATGTACTAACAATTCCTGTTTTACTTCTCTTAATTTGAGCAATTCTGCATCACTAGCTTATATGAAAGTATGCTTCACAAACAAGCGACACATCTGCTCCTTAAAAGCAGGAAAATTATAGAGAACAGGGTCAATACTGTCCACCAAAGGGGCTGACCACATTACTGCCATTCCAGCTAAATAGGAACTCACAAAACCAACCTTTGCTGAGTCGTCAGGAATTTCCATAGGCCTACATAAAAAATGCAAATGGCACTGGTTCATAAATATGCTGAACTTGTTGCGATCCCTGAAAACCGCTCTGGTACCGCCAAAGGCACTGGGATAGCGGTAGTAACTATGACAGCAAGGGGTAAACCACCACTAGTACCAGCACCAGTAGACCTATCGAATTAAAACATTGCTGGTTGTACAATAGGTATATGTGTTTTTGGAATGGCACCAGGACCCCTCCCCCAGAATTGTTCTCTAACCTTATAAAGGTTGAGTTCCTGGAGCAAACTTGATTTTCCTGCCTTAATTCTCGTTATTTGGTCTGGATATTAGTAGGAAATACGACTAAATCCTGCACTGTCGGTCCTACCCCCGCAACCCACCATTGATGGAAATCGGGGAGGTGTCACCCTGATCCATCTTAATTCAGGCAGGACACATTTTTATGGGCTTGATTTTGTGTTCTGCCCTCACTCACCGGATACTAGGTACTGCAGGAACGAAGACAGTCCAATTCCTCACCCTGCGCTCCTTCCACTCTTGCCTATAGATGTAAAGACACAAGTAGGAAGGTGCACAAGGGGAAGGTAGATAAAAAAGAGGAAAAAGATATGTGGACATCTACTCCTAGACTTCTCTCCCTAGGAAACTGGTAGGACCCATAAATAAGCCCAAGCATTAAAAAAAATAGAGTTCATTATATAATTAGCAGGTAAAGAACATCCTTTGTGATATTGCACCAGATATTGCATCGTGCACCTAACTACATATCTCTTCATTTCGCACACCCTTCCTTTGTTGCTGCGCAGTCCAATGTACGCATTGATGTGGTTCATAGATTCCAGTCCCAGAAGCGCAAATGCACAATACTTGCAATTGAAAAAATTTAGAAAGCCCACAGAAAAACCTCAGAGGTATATTGTGGATAAAAAACCTAAAACGGTACAAAAGGGGGTGGTGATGGACGGAGCATCTGAATCAATCAAACACTCACACCCAGTCAAAAGATCTGGGTTTAATCCATCACCGTTCTTTAGCCCACTCTGCCACCCCAGTTGAGACATGGCTATATGCAAATCAGTCTGACCCTGTGCCTCATGGGAACAGTCCAGCCCGAACTGCCAAGCCATGTCTTCCCTGGACCGGAAACAAGCTTCCGAGGACCGGTTTCTGGCATTCCAGCCGTCTTCAGCCCGGCTTGCTTGAATCCAGTGGCAAAGTGAGCAAGGGGCTCACATCTGAGCATACCCTGCCACACTTATGGCGGCCAAAAGCGGTACAAAAGGGGGTGGTGATGGACGGAGCATCCGAATCAATCAAACACTCACACCCAGTCAAAAGATCTGGGTTTAATCCATCACCGTTCTTTAGCCCACTCTGCCACCCCAGTTCAGACATGGCTATATGCAAATCAGTCTGACCCTGTGCCTCATGGGAACAGTCCAGCCCGAACTGCCAAGCCATGTCTTCCCTGGACCGGAAACAAGCTTCCGAGGACCGGTTTCTGGCATACCAGCCGTCTTCAGCCCGAATCCATTGGCAAAGTGAGCAAGGGACTCACGTCTGAGCATACCCTGCCACACTTATGGCTGCCAAAAGGGGTACAAAAGGGAGTGGTGATGGACGGAGCATCCGAATCAATCAAACACTCACACCCAGTCAAAAGATCTGGGTTTAATCCATTGCATATAGCCATGTCTGAACTGGGGTGGCAGAGTGGGTTAAAGAACGGTGATGGATTAAACCCAGATCTTTTGACTGGGTGTGAGTGTTTGATTCAGATGCTCCGTCCATCACCACCCCCTTTTGTAAAAAAGCCTAAAAGGCAGCAAAACACACCTCCTGTAGTCTTGAAAAAAAGGGATCCCTTAAATAAGAATTAAAAGATAATAGGACTCACAGAGCTCCGTAAAAGCACCAAAAACACACAAAAAGAGGCAAATAGGATACTAATCCCCAGGGTAATCCAAATTCCAAAACAGCGAATGGAAGAGGGCAATGCCCCCATGAAGAACACTGATCCAATATCCAAAAAAGCATCTGTATCCAGTCAAGATTGCCAAAGACCTTAGCTACTTGAGAGAGCAAGTGACATACATCTCCAACGGATCCCGAGAAATCAACATGAAGAGGGCAGCGCGATGACCAGACTGCTGGTGACAAAGTACTTCCCGGACAAGAAACCAAACAAGGATGAAAAGGAAGGGCGGAGTCCAAATACTCTCCAACTGCTCCAGGAACTCCACAGCAGAAACAAGATTTAAAGGTAAAGCAATACAAAGAAAAGAAACCCCTAAGGAAATCCATAGGAAGAAAGAAAAATAGAACAGGTCCCCGTACCGCACTATATAACTACAGGAGATGACACCACCCTCACTGCCTGCCACTACATGAATCATTGCAGCACTCACAATCACTCATATATCACTCATTGGTATATTACATACCTGTTCCAATTCAAGCATGGTGGTGCAATGCCGATCCTCTTTGATTTATGCAACACACATTAGCCAGTCTTGCAAATCAAATATTCTGGGGCAGTCCTACTAGGGGATGAAAAAAAGGATAAGCACAGGATGGAGGCAGGCAGTGTATGTCCAATATCTGTGAAGGGAATGGGCAGGAGGCTACTTTAATGCACACTGGTCCAACTCCAATCGGGGCATAAATGCGTTTAAAATGTTGTGGCTGCATTAGTCAGAAAAAAACTAAGACAATAATATAATGTTCCCATATTGCCAACCCCGGAGACCACCACCCCCCGGGGCTTTTCCATATTGGGAGGGAGGCCGCTCAGCCCCCCTTCTGGAGCCATTGATGGCCCTTGGGATCACCATCTCCCCAGGGCCAGCTCCTGCAGTGTCCTGGGGTGCCTACCCCTGAGACACTGCTGTTTGCTATGGTAGGGTAGGAGCCTCGTGGCTCCCACCCTACCATAGGAAACTGCTTTTTATCAGAGAGAGCAGCATCTCTCTGATGAAAAGCAATGCCGGCTCTCTAAGGACGTGGGGAGCCGGCTGCGACTATTGGGGCTTTGGGGCTCCCCCCACGGTCCCCAATGTTTTTTTTTAGCCCCGGAGAATGGGGTCCTCGGGGATTATTAAAAATTAGTAAAAGAGGCTATTTTTTTAACGATCGATTTACCGTACGCGGATGGTGCAAATTCCTATAAGCGTACCTAACCAAGTAAAAATCTATTTAAATAATACATTTTACAGATATCTTTCAATTTTATATGTTTATGTGTTGGTTGGTTCTGATGAAACATTTTCTGTTTATTAGTACTTGTAAGTAAATACTTAAGCATAGTCTAAAGTTATTGAGGAGCAGTGTTTTACAGTGTGCTGAACTTTTGACCTTTGTTGATAGTTGAGTTTTGCATAATCTGTTGGGGGTAGGGTGGAAAGTTATGTCAGTTGGAAAGGTTTGAAATGTTGAGCCAATAGAAATGTGTGTTTGGTTTTTAATTATTGTGTGAAGGAATTTGATTTGTTTGTAATGTGTATATATGTGTAAAAAGAGAGGGAATATGTGCCATTTCTTTGGTTCTGCTGCAAGCACTGGAGCAGAGAGAGTCTGTGTAAGGTTATCTGCTGTGTGGGTGGCATTCTTCTTAATCTACCAAACTATTTGAAAGGTGAGTTATTCTCTTCAAAGGAATTGAGTGTGGTGCATTTTCTTTTTGTAAGAGAAATGTGTTTATCTTTGTAAATTTCATAGAATAATATTCTGAGTTTGTCTGCTTTTGGATAACTATTATAGTCTAATCATTTGGTAAGTTAATGTGTTTAGTTAGTCAGCTTTTTTTATAAAGTGCAGTACTAAAAAAGTAGAATGTTTGCAGTCACTTATGTAATGCCTTTAGACAATATTCATAGACTGCTGCATACACTCTTGTGTAAATGAAAGAATTATATTTGCACCTTTTTCTATAATCTCACCTGTCTCTCCTCACAGTGTACCTCTCTATGCTTATAGTGTTTTCTTTCTTCTGATATTGTGTCTCATGTTTGGAAGTAATGTTGGCAAACAAGTAATGTTGGAAATTGGAAATGTATTTTGAAAATGACTCAGGTTTCTGCACTGTAATGTAGTGCTCATATACATGGGCTGTGTTCTCTCTCTTAAACGTTTTAGTGTGGGGAATGTGTTTTGGTGAAATGTATGGTTTTACATTTTTTGACCAGGATCACCCTGAATGTCTGTGTAAATGAAAGAATTGTATTTGCACCTTTTTTTATAATGTCACCTGTCTCTCCTCACAGTGTACCTCTCTCTTTTTATAGTGTTATCTTTGTTATGATATTGTGTCTCATGTTTGGAAGTAATGCTGGCAATAAAGTAATGCTGGAAATTGGAAATGTATTTTGAAAATGACTCAGGTTTCTGCACTGTAATGTAGTGCTCATTTACATGGGTTGTGTTTTTTTCTCTTAAACCTTTTAGTGTGGTAAATGTATTTTGTTAAAATGTATGGTTTTAACATTTTTGACCAGGATCACACTGAGTGTTTGTGTAAATTAAAGAATTATATTTGCACCTTTTTTTATAATGTCACATGTCTCTCCTCACAGTCTACCTCTCTCTGCTTATAGTGTTGTCTTTCTTCTGATATTGTGTCTCATGTTTGGAAGTAATGCTGGAAAAAAGTAATGCTGCAAATTGGAAATGTATTTTGAAAATGACTCAGGTTTCTGTACTGTAATGTAGTGCTCATATACATGGGCTGTGTTAAGTCTCTTAAACGTTTTAGTGTGGTAAATGTGTTTTGGTAAAATGTATGGTTTTACAGTTTTTTTGACCAGGATCAAACTGAGTGTCTGTGTAAATTAAAGAATTATATTTGCACCTTTTTTTTATAATTTCACCTGTCTCTCCTCACAGTCTACCTCTGTCTGCTTATAGTGTTCTGTATTTTCTGATATTGTGTCTCATTTTTGGATGTAATGCTGGCAAAAAAGTAATGCTGCATATTGGAAATGTCTCTGCCTGAACCATCTCACCCTCTCTCTGCACCATCCCTTCTCTGCCTGCACCACCTCTCTCTCTGCTTGCAGCCCTGCACTATCTATCCTCTGCCTGCACCAGCTTGCTCTCTGCCTACACCATCTCCTTTATTGTCTGCACCATTCCTCTTCCTCAGCCTGCTTCCTCTCCATTGCATCTGCAGAGGCCTAATATGATATGGCTGGTGGTGTGTATTAGACAGTGCTACCATGTTAAATATTTTCCCTCTCTGCCTGTAGCCTCTCACCCTCTGCCTGTACTATTTTCTCTTTGTCTATATTACCTCCACCTCTGTGTGTTCCATCTCCCTTCTGCATGTAACATTTCCCCCTCTGTTTGCAGAATTTCCTCTCTGCTGCACCATGTCACCCCCTCTGTGCATCATCTCTGTCTCTGCCTGTACCATCTGTCTCTCTGCTTGAACCATGTCACCCTGTTTCAGCTTCCTATCCCCTCTGCCTGCACCAACTCTCCTTCTGCCTGCTGCCCTTCCCTATATATATATATATATATATATATATATATATATATATATGTTTTGGTAAAATGTATGGTTTTAAATAATGTGTCTAGAATCACACTGAGCATCTGTGTAAATTAAAGATTTATAGTTGCTCCTTTTTCTATAATTTTCACAGTTTCTGCTGACAGTCTACCTCTCTCTGCTTATACTGTCTCCTCTCTTGTGATGTTTTTCCTCTTTCTTTATTTTTATTTGTCTTTGGTTATAGTGCTGCTTGTTCTCACAGTCTGTTCCGTACTCTTAGTGTGTTTTTGTGCTCATTGTCTCCTCTGTCTCTTAATAGTATCCCTTATTTTTATAATCCGTTGTCTGATCTTTTGATCGTCTCTCTGCCAGCTTGTTCTCTCCTCCGTGTGCACTATCTCTCTCTTTGTCCATACCATCTCCCTTCTGTCTGCATTATCTCTCCCTCTGCCTGCACCATCTCTCCTTCTGCGTGTACCATCTACCCTTCAACCTGCACTATTTCACCCTCTGCCTCTACCATGTCCCTCTGTGCCTGCACTATTTCACCCTCTGCCTGCATCATCTCTCTCTCTGCCTGCATCATCTCCCCCTCTGTCTGCACCATCTCCATTCCTCCTGTAACATCACTACCTCTGTCTGCATCATCCTCGTTTTGTGTATGTGAGATACCACAGGTTTCTCTCATGTGCACTGTCAATTACACTTTTACTCTGGGGGCGTACAAGAGGCCCACACAGTAAAGACCGCATGCATTTCTGTGACAGTATTGCTGCTACGGAAAGGCATCTGCAGAGGCCCATTATGTTATGGCTGGCGGTGTGTATTAGATATCACTACCATGTTAAACCCTTTCTGCCCCTGTCATAAGGTGACCGGGGCAGAAAAGCGGTGGATTATGTTTCCCACTGCTGTGGAGCTGTTAGTCATGGCGGGAGGTCATTCTAGGTGGTGGGTTTGGAAGCCTGGTGGGGGCAATCTGCTTGCCATTGTAATGGGCCCTTTAATGTCTCTCAGTCCTTATTGCCTTCTTATACGTAATGTAATAGTTTATTATTCTAAAGTGAAATATGTTTTTTATAATAGATTCTTTCGGTCAACACTAAAAAAAAAATCATCATGCCTACTACAATTGAGAAGAAGAAAGGATGAAAGAAAGCAGTTTATTTAAAGAGGACTCATCTACAACATTTATCTGAAGATCAATGTAGTAACAAAAAGAAAAAAAGTCCTAGTAAGAAAACTAAGACTTTTCTGCAAAGATTAACAACCACTAACAGTAGTGTGAGCAGAATAAACAATACTGTGAGTGTTTCTGCAACTAAGAGAAGAAAGAAGACTCATAGAACAACTCCAGACAAAAAATGTATATAGTAAAAAAAGGATCAATCAATTTATCGACATAAGAAGAAAGATGTTTTATAATAGAATTTCGTTTAATTTGACTAACTTAATAAAGAATTGTAAGAAGAAAACCACACTTCATACGAAGAGAAAATTTATTGAAATTGTAGTTGAGAAAGCATTTGAATTGAAAAAAAACCTTTTCATTTTAGTAATCAATAGAATTCGATGACTAGATAAGGAAATGCATTCTATGAAGAGCAAAAGTAAGTGGAGAAGAGTAATTAACAGAACTAATTTTTCTGAGGTTTTTCTGGGTGAATGGAAACATAATTCAAGTTCAGAGCCTTTTTTAATGAAGAAAGTTATCTGCAGAGTATTGATTTGTTGCATGCAGTTGACACTACTGATCGTGCTTATGAAGTTAAAAATGGTTGTCCTATTGAGAAAGAGCAAATTGTTCCTAGAAATGAGGAAGAGTTGTTAGCTGATGAAGTTTTAGGGAGACATCCTAAAGCTCCAGTGTACAGTAGTATTTGTAGTGTACCGCATGAGTCTATTGATTTTTTATGCAATTTCTTACGTAACTATACTAATAAAAGTATTAAACAAAAGATTAAGATGTTGCAAGGATTAGACCCTTGCAGAGTGAGACAAATTACTGGATTGCAAGGACATTCTTTAGCTTGTCTTTCTAAAAAAGTGTGTCGAAGTGTTTTTCACCATTTCAAGATGTTAGCAGTTCATCATACTCAAATGAGGAAATTAGTGAGAAGGTTGTATTATGCAAAAAGTCCAGCTCTAAAGTTAAAAAAGTTGAACAGTGCTCTTTTTCATGGATCTGTTTCAGATGTAATAAAGGTTTGTGATGAAATTGAGGATAGTTATTTTGGTCCTCAACAACACTGTGCAGAAATTGATCCATTAATTGAAGGAAATATAGAAGAGAATGTACAGCATTGTAGTACAGAAACATTTGAGCAAGAAATAATTAAGTTTGAGGTGATTTCTGGTGAAAGGCCAAATAATTTTTGTATCTGTTGTCGACGTACTCATTATAAAAATCAGACCAAGACTGTTGATCTGTATTCAAAAAGTGAAAAGGAAAATAATAATGAGTGGAAGGATTTTGCAACTTATTTTTTTGGTAGTGAATTGTTTTGATTTGGGTACTGATCAGCGTATTTGTAAATATTGTTATAATAAATTAGATGAGAATAAAATGCCTGCTAGAGCTGTGTATAATAATCTTGAGTTGGTAAATATTCCTTCTGAATGGATGGATTTAAATACTTATGGGTCTATTCTTATTCAATGCGTTCATCCTTTTCAAGCTTTTTTTCGTATGGAGCCTAAGACAGGGAAATTGCCTCCTTCGGATTTACAGAGAGGGTTAAAGAGAAGAGTTGTTTATTTGCTTCTAGATTTAAAGAAAATGTTGAAACAATTGGTGTAGTTATTTTAGTTAATGGTGTTCCTACTAAGAGTAAGAAAATCTGGCAGGAATTAGTGGATGTTAGGAAAGTGAAAAAGGCAACATTGTATCTGATAAGAAAAAATCAATATTATGAAAATGTGTTTCTGAGAGAAGAAGAAGACAGTGGCTTATAATCTGGACAAATTGAAAAAGTGGATGTGTCCAGAACAGAAGAAATATACGTACACTATAGTGTTCATCCACTTCATTCTAAAGAAGTGATGGGGGATACTATAGAGTTGTTCCAAATGAAAGAAGCAAAGGGAAATCCCATAAGTGTATGGGAAAAAATCTTGGAAGCTCGCTGCTTTCCACAGTTGTTTCCTACAGAGAAAGGTGGACGATATGATGACCGACCGGTGCAGATTCCAGCATCTGAATACCGAACATCAAGATTGTATGCTGAAGATCCAAGATTTCGACAATGTATTCCATATTTCTTTCATCTGTTATTTGAGAGTGACTTGTCTGGACTTTCTTATCCAGTAAATCATATATTGAAAACAGGTGTACATCTGCAAAATGTTTCAGCAAAGGAATTTATGGATAAAGTACACCCGAAAGATAATGTTTTGGAATCTCATCCGATTTTTCTCATGGCATGTCAGCGTGGTATTAATGAGTATTGGTACCGTCGTCATGGAGAACTTAAATGTATGCTAAGGAACTTAGGAACTCCTACATGGTTCCTTACTCTAAGCTGTGCTGAATATGCTTGGGATAATTTACTTCAATTTCTTCTAGAGGCGAATTAAAATATAGTAAATATTGAAAACAAGGCACCTGGAGAATTGTGTTCTTTGGATCCAGTTAATGTATTCAGGTATTTCAATCATAGATTTGAAGCTATGATGTATTTTATCACTAATAAAAAAAATCCTCCTCTTGGAGAGGTTTTGTATTTCTTTTGAAGAAAGGAGTATCAAGCAAGAGGTGCTCCTCACATTCATATGTTAATATGGATTAAGGATGCTCCCAAAGTTGGCACAGAGTCAGATGACACTGTAATGTCTTTCATTGAAGGATATGCAACATGTGATATATCGAAAAGTAGAAAAGATAAGGACTGAAGAGAAAAAGTCCTACGATTTCAAAGCCATCGTTGTGGCAAATACTGTTGACGAAAGTACAAATCAAAGGAAAATTCTATAGTAAATGTTGTTTTGGATTTCCACGTCCGGTAATATCGAAAGGAAGAGTGAACAATTTGATGTCATCTCTGCGACATAGTATTAGAAGAAAGTCTTCAAAAAATACCTACAACTTAAGAAGAAATGAAGAGTCAAAATATATAAATGATTACAACCCAGTAATTTTGTCCATGTGGAATGCTAACATGGATATTCAATACATAGCGGACAATTCCATAGCTGTTGCTCGATATGTAACATCTTACATTACCAAGTCAGAAAAGACAGAATTTAAGGAATTGTGGGAAGAGATTTCTCACGAGAAGAGTCTAAGTAAGAAATTATATACTTACAGTTTGAGGATGTTATCTCATTGAGAAATTGGAGCGTATGAACGTTCGGATAGCTTATCATCTGCAAGTCTTAACTCCAAATCTAGAAGAATCATTTGGGTGAGTCTTGGTCTTGCTGCAACACGAAACTGAGTACTTAAATCTGTACAAGAAATTGAATATTTAGCTGAAAAAGAGCCAGAAAATACAGATATTGTGAAAACAAATATGTTGGATACATATTATCCGAATAGAAGTCATCATCTTGAGAACATTTGTCTGAATGAAGTGTTACAAAACTATATTTTTTAACGGAATATTACAGAAAACATCAATAATGGTATATATGCTGTGATTGGTTCTGAAGGATGTCTGGTGAAACAAAGAAAAGGACATTTGATTAATCACCGTAAACTGAGTTGTGAAACACCTGACAAAAGGGAATTTTACTATTTAGCTCTTTTGCAACTTTTCAAGCCATGGCGTTCAGAATTGGAATTACTTGGAGATTTTGAGAGCTATGAAGATTCCTTCAATGCTACTAAAGACACTATAGGATATCCTGTTTTTGCTAATTATGTGAAGATGTTGAATGATAAAATCGAGCAAAAAGCTGCAATTGCAGCTGAGATTGCTAGAGACAGTTCTCAGGATAGTCAAACTTCGGCTTCATTAAGTCAGGATCCATTAGGAGAACCAATTATTCAAAATGAAGCAGCAACTGCTATGGAAGAGGTGGAATCAGCAATGTATCAAGCTCTAGAAGATGTAAGAAACTTAGGAAACTTGGAAGAACAACTAAATGTTGAGCAGAAAGAAATATATATGAGCAAGTGAGAGAACAGATTAACCATGGATTACTTCATGAAAAGAAAGAATGCTCTTGCTCATCATTTGAACCTATCCGATTGTACGTGAGTGGACAAGCTGGAACAGGAAAACGTTTTTTAATAAAAGTAATTTCAACTTATCTACTCAAAAGAACTGACTCATATTTGTCTTGTGTTGTCAATGCTCCTACTTGGTTGGTGGCACACAATATTAAAGGAATTACTTTACATTGTTTATTAATGCTACCAGTAGAGCATGAAAACAATTTGGAATATTACAAGCTATCTGGAGAAGCTTCTTGTGAAGTTTCAAGAGTGTTGAGGAAAATGAAGCTTCTCATTATTGATGAGGTAAGCATGGTATCAAACTTAATGCTTGCCTTTGTGCATTTAAGAATGCAGCAGGTTCTTAAAACAGAGTATGATGTATTATTCAGAGGAAAACACGTCATAGTTTTTGGAGATCTTCTACAACTTACTTCAGTAAAAGGACAACCAGTGTTTAAAACACTGAAACATGAAGAAACCAAAAAGTATTTGGGGAGTATTGGAAATGTTAACATTTGGTCATATTTTCAATATAAGGAACTTATTACAAATATGCGTCAGGCAAATGATGCAGATTATGGAAAAATTCTTCAAGATATAGGATTGGAAAACTGACTGAACATGGCAAGCAAGCATTACAGAAACAATTACTTCCCAATTTGTTTCCAAATGAAAATATTGTTCCAGAGAAAATATATATGAAAATTGCAGAAAACAACTCTGTAATCTGTTCAACGCCAAACCCAACGTGAATGTTCTGTATTCAATGAAGAAATGTTAAAGTTGGAAAATGAAGAAATTATAAAATTGGAAGCTATTGACAAAATTGAACATGAAGGAATCACTATTATTTTGACTGAAAAGTTGAAGAAGAAATTGGATTCTTTAGAGAAGTCGATAAGTAAAACTGCTGGCTTAGAAAAGAATTTGTATGCATATGTAAACTGTAGGGTAATTTTACGCCGTAATTTGAATGTGGAAAAATGTTTAGTAAATGGAGCAATGGGTAAAATTGTTGGTTTTGTTAATTATGTAAATAGAGATGGGATTGAATTTTTGAAAATCAAATTTGATGAAATTGCTGAAGTACAACAACTTAGTAGTTGTCCAGCTCGATTTTTGCTTGTAAAAGTTATGTATGTCTGCAGAAAACAGTTTCCTGTTCCTTTTGCGTATGCGGTGACCATTCATAAATCTCAAGGTTTAAGTGTAGATAGTGCTTTAGTGAATATTGGAAGTACTGTGTTTAAAGAGGGTATGGCATATGTTGCTTTGTCCCGAGTGATAACTTTATCTGGATTGTATTTGATTGATTTTGATGAGACAAAGGTTACTGCAGATGTAAATTGTGTGAAAGAGTATAATAGATTAAGAAGAGAATATGCACCAATTTAGGTCAATATCCAGTGTTCGAAAAGCGTGCAGTAGGTTGAAAAAGAAGATTAGAGAATATCTGTACTGAAACTGTAGAGAAAATCAAAAAAACAAGATGAAGCTGCGCCTGCAAGCAAAAAGAAAAAGGATAGTGTTGAAGAAACTGTTGGATATCGGTTTGAAAATAGTTGTGGTGTCAACTGCTATGCTAATGTAGTTGTTAATGTTTTTTTTTCTTGAAAGCTTGCAACAGCAAATTTCTGAAAATCGGGAGAAAAGATTTTCTTCATTGTTGTTTTCTATTTTTGAGTAATGTAGTAATGATAGAACTAAAATACAAAGTGTTTCTGATATTCAAAATCTTTTGGACATATGTTCTGGTTCTACTCAATTTACGCAAAATATACAGCAAGATTGTCAAGAATTTTTAATGTTTATGCTTGGTGTATTGGAAGAAGAAGGTATAGATATTGACACACATTTTGGTTCTTCTTACTAATGGGAACATGAGTGTAAAAATTGTTTGTTTACATGTACCACTAACATAGACACTGAAAGATTTGACTTTACCAGAGTGTGAATCAGTGTCTTTTATTAATCTAGTTAGAGGAGCAACTCAAAACATGGAGTGTAGGAAATGTAAATCAGAAATGTCATCAACATTATTTATACATAGCTATGGACAGTATGTTATTTTAATGCTGCAACGTTGTAGAGCTGACAGAAGGAAATTGGAAACTTTAATTAAACATTCATTTTGTAGCTACTAAAGTATAATATCAAAAAGAACTTTTGTACCAGTTGCAATTATTTTTCATAATGGATCTTCTACAACATCTGGACACTACACTATTTATTTAAGATTTCTGAAAGGTTGGACAGTTTGTAATGATACTCAATTAGTTTTTAAGCAATGTTTGCCTAAAGAGTAAACACATTCTTACCTAATATTTTTAAAGTCAAAATTGTAAGAGCTAAAATGTATCCTTTCATTATTACTGCTGTTAAGGTTGATTAGTTTGGTGTTGTAGAGTATTTTGTAAGGGAGGGTGAGGAGTTTGAAGGATAATGCTCATGTTGATTTTAAAGCAGTGTATGAGGTTGTGAGTGATGTGGCTGTAGCAGAGTATTTTGAAGTTCAGTCAGGTAGAGATGTTTTGGACTTGTTGTAGTCATTTTAGGTGTTTGCTTGATATTCCTGTGTAGAGTGTGTTGTCACTGTGTAGTGTGTTGTTAATGACGGCCTGTGTCACTGTTCTTCTTCTTTTAGTTAGGCTGCACTTGTAAATGTTGCAGATCATGTGGTGGGTGTTATAGCAATATGAGGAGATGCTGTAGAGTTGGTTACACATGCAGAGGGAGGAGTTAAGGATGAATCATAGGTTGTGTACATGCTCAGTAGATGTTGGTACTGTTTATAGTGTAGTTGGCCAGCAGAAATCATCTGAAGCTGAGTAGGTGAGTTTGAGGATGAGTATGCTCATGTTGTGAAAGTTCAGATTTAGAGAGCTACTCCTTATCTACTTGGTGACGTCTTTAATTACGTTGTGGAGGTTGATTTTTATGGTATGTGGTTTCTTGGTGAGGAAGAGGATGAGTTGGTTATTGTCGATGTAAGAGATAATGTTGTGGTTGAGATGGCGGTTCATTTATATGAGGGTGGCTATGAAGATGTTGAATAGCGTTGGGCTGACGGATCAGCACTGGGGGATGGTGCAAATGATATCAATGGTTTTGGATCAAAACACTGGAAGGCAAATGTTCAGAGTTACTATTAAACAACTTTCAAAGTAAGAATGTCACACATACTATTTGGCCATGGGGAAAAGTTTATGAAACCTTTAATAACTTTATTTCAAGTTTTGTCATGGTATAAAATTAATGATGGTGTTTTGTTATTTCAGGATTGTTTGAAATACCTCATAGTTACACAAGAAATTGGTTTTAGAAAAAAACATTTAAGATATGTTTTATTTCTATTTTTTAGATTCTTAATGAGATTGTTTTTTTTAAGATAATCTTTTTGATTGTCTTGTTTTTCCCGCTGTTATGTGATGAGTACAATTGAACTCACTGTTTCTAGTGAAATTCAATATATTCTGAAAACAGCAAAAAAGGAAAAGGAAATGCTTTAGAAAGGATTTTATGTTGTAAAAGATAAATTGTAACTTTAGTTTTTTTTGTCTTCTACAGATGCTTAATTTGCAATAATTCTTATTTTTTTAAATTAATTATTTTGAAGGTAAGTATAACTAAATATCAAAATTAATCGATGGGATATAATTCTACAAAAGTGAAGTAACACAACGTCTATGGTGTGTAAGTTTGTAAAGAAGGTTTGAAACACATTTGAAGAATTTAAAAAAAATATATAGTGAGTGTACCTGTGTTCTTTGTATTCTACTTCAACACATCAACAGCTTTGGAATTGGTAAGCTGAATAGATATTTTTTACTTTTTTTAGTAGTGCACTTTATTATAATAGCCTTAGTTTATTCTTATAATGATAAACAGTGACTGGTTTGATAATGCAAGGAAATTTTACAACCAAAAATTCATATAAGCAAATTTAATTGATATCATCATATAAAGTACTTTAGAAAGGTTTTTGCATAATATTTTCTAAAGGACAAAATAGTTGATAAAGCTTGTTTTGTGTTATGTTTTAGGGAAAATGATAAAATGAAGTGTTTATGTTTTTGTGCAACGACCTACAACATAAGAAATTCAGTATGGAAAATCAACAACACAATTTGGAAGATGGTTTCGAAAATAGTAACAGTGTCATGGAAGAGCTGAACATATCTTTTACAAGTATTGACAATAAAGAGGAAGAAATGAATGCTGCAGATCTCAGCTGTGACTTTTTAGATCGAAGTTTGGACAATGAGTTTGGTGAACCATTAGATGACACCGAGTTAAACGTGATGAGTTTTTAAATTGATGAAGAAGAAAATGAAATTTCTGATGAAATCATGCTAGATGTTCTATTAAATTATGTAATGTTACAAGAATAAATTTATGATTAAAAATGTAAAATGGTTTGAGAGAGTCTTCTTGTACAATGGTAATCACTGAGTTTATACGGTATAAACTGAGTCTTAGAGCATGGAGTGCTGCAAACATTTATAGATTAAGTATACACTGTTCTATGCACTTCCAAACTTGTGTTTTATAGTTTTTATTTCCAGGTGTATATCCTTTTAGTACCAGCAAAGTCTCCGTGATTGCTGATCCAGTATTAAACAGAGCTATTCAACAGAATGTCCTTCTGTATGCAGTGGGTAAAAAATGAGGCTACTTAAAATACAGTAGGCAGTCTGCTTGCAGAACTGTAATCATGTAGTCAGTATCCAAATATTCATGGACGACAGTACGTCTTAGGCCGAGGACTGCTTTAAACCTGCATAGATTGTCCTTGCAGTCTTCTATGTAACTACAAACTACTCTTTTATATATTGAATTCTTCAGTGTGTATTATTACACTTTCAGCAATCATTCTCACTCTACTGTTTCAGTATTGCATTGAGCCATACAGCAGTATCTCCTTATCTACAAGATATTAGAACATTGGAATGTTGGGAGCTCCACTGATAAAAATGGAGTGCTCCGGGCTTATAATGACTGCCATAAGCCTAGACCTCCAACATTACAATCTTTCTTTGTTCTCAACTCTGGCTGTGAACAAAGGCTTCAGAGAGCATGAGGGGATTCCAATCCACTTCACTCCCTGAAGGATTTGTTCTTTTTGTTACAACATTCTGACTTCTAATAGTAGAATGTTCTAATTGCCTTATAGCCCTTTGTAGCTGGGCCTTACTGGCTATTAAAGTCCCTCTCCCTTGTTAAAGGCTGTTGCCTTTGACTCAAGCCTTTAACACTGGAGAAGGCCTTTAATACCTGGTATAGTCCTCTACAGCAAGCTATAAGGCTATTTTACAACCTTGGAATGTTGGGAACTCCACTGATAACAATGTGCTGCTGCAAGCTTATAATGGATGGTATAACACTAGAGCTTCAACATTGCAATGTTACTTTGTTCACTGCTCTGATTATGAATAAAGGCTTTGGAGAGCCTAAGGGGATTCCAATCCCCTCACACTCCCTGAAGGGTTTGTTCTTTTGTGTTAGAACATTCTGCATTACAATGGCAGAATGTTCTAATAGCTTTGTAGCATTTCGTAGCTGGCCTATACTGGCTATGAAAGTCCCTCTACCTTGTTAAAGGCTCTCACCTTCAACTTGGGCCTTTAATGTTGGAGAGGGTCTTTAATAGCCAGTATAGTTCTCCACAGCAAGCTATAAGCCTATATTCTAAAAGTGAAGCTGCTATACATTCAACCAGATAGTTTCCTTGCAGGTTTCTAATCATTCAGGCAGTACCAGAGTACTTATGAGGTAAAGTAGGCTTAGGGCATGCACTGTTCAAACCCCTTTAGACGGTAATCATTCACGGCCTCATTTATGAGACTTCTTGCAGCATTGGAATGTCACTTTTTGTGGTGTTCTGTGGCACAGCTGTCAGCGTAATATTTTTAAGATAGCTGTGAGGCACTTTTTTTGGTGTACTGTTGCCTGATAAACATCAGACCCTTTAATACAATGTTATGTGTTAAAGGGGTGTGCAATGGTTGTTGGTGGGGGTGTTTCTAGCAACTACAATGGCCTTTTGACACTGTCATACATTTACAGTACAAATATTTTTGGGCCCTATGCTCATAATGCTGTATCAATCCTTATACCTGTTTTAAACAGGTGCATGGTTTTGACGCAGTATAAGCCCAAAAGTGACTGAATTAAATTTGATAAATTTCACTTTTAGGAGGCGTTCCTGCAGTAGAACATCCCTCATCTACTCAGGAAAGCTTCCTTTTGGCGCATGGGTTTACAATGTGACGCACCTTCCAATTATGTCAGATTGTAAATAGCATTCATCATGGTACATCTTTTGCACCACTGCTGCATCACAAATGTGATGTAACGGTTATGTAAAGGAGGCACAAAGCGGTTATAAAACCACCCTTAATACATAAAAATTCATTCAGTCAGTTTTACCAATAGTACAAATTGAAGCATAGACTTGCAACATATTTATATGCATATGTTACATTCAAGTGCTTCGAAGGTACTACAGTATACTATAGGTAAACACTCTATAGATGTATGCTGTAGTACATCCTTATAGGTTTGCACTTTCATATTCATTCATTCATTTATGAACTACACATTCTTTCTGACAAACTTTTACAGACAAACATAGAAATATAGTTCTTTTTTTTGACCAGTAGAGGTAGTTCTAAAAAAACCTGTTTTTTTTTCTTTTTTCTTTTGTATTTTTAGTTTTTGGAACAATTTTTTTTGTAGCAATTAAAACTAGAAAAATAGAGCTTTTCTCAAAAAAAACTGTGGACCTGCAACACAAAATAAAGAAAATAAAAAAAAATTTGGGTCATTTGTGCTGTTCCTCCATCCTAACAATAAGGTCCACTGACTGCTCCCCATAACATAAAAGTTAATTGCAAAACTTGCAGTGGAACTTGATGTTTGCAAATTGAGGAACAATAACTAGAGTAGGAGTGCTTCCTGATGGTGGTGGCGGAGAACTTGAGATGCTCGGCACATCAGGTGGTGGAAAATCCTGCAGACTGCGAGTCTTCTCCCTTGCATAGTTGTGAGGATGCAAATTTTTCACATGTCGATCCATACTTGCAGTCGCAAAAGAATATTTTTTGGTTGGGTCCCCACGAGAAAGAGTTGTACCGCAAATTTGGCAGATCACTATTGGTGCGTTCCCTTTTTTTTTGATCTTCTGGAAAAGTGAAGAATTTCCAAATAAATGCCTCCTTCCTTTTTTTCTGAGGAGGTTCTGCTAGAAAGGTGTTGTCATCTGCTCAGAAGATGCTGGAGACTAAGCAGCCATAATAGTCAAATAAAGTTTGAAATTAGTTCAGCTAGAAAGAAAGGGTCCTACTCCTACAAAAGTCAAAGTAGAATGAACAAGATGGGAGGGGTCCTTCAACAATTGCAGAAGGAAGTATTATGACCCAAGGAAATCTCTTCCTTTCATGTCACATGACTGTACGTGCACTTACGGAGCTCTTCCTTTGCGCTTACGCTCCTCTTACAATGCGACGTTCGAAAGACGTACCCTCGCGATATTCGTAATTACTTTAAAATGTAATATACAGTTCTTAAAACTTAAAAAAAAATTGGGGGGGAATATCCCAGATAATGTGTACCTTTAAAATTTACAATAAATATATAGATATAACGTTTTCAATATTTTTAAAGTTTCCAAGGTATGCGCACGGCAAGTCGCACAAGCGTGGATGACTTCACGCGGTAGTGCCGATGCGCCGCGTAACGTCAAAGTGGATGCGTGACGTGTGCATGGGTAGGCGCAAAGGACAATTTACCATACAAAGGACTGTGGGCTCACTATAAGCGCACGGTGCGATTACCCCCCCCCCAAAAAAAGGAATATTATCAAATTTAATATTTAAGTTTGCCCAAAAAAATTCATAGAACAAATATTTTTATATTTAGTTACATTATTATTTTAGCCACGTCATAGTTAAAAATTAGCATTTAAAAAACCTTAGAAATTCACTGAAAAGCCATAGGTTTCACCCCTGTTATAGTTAAAAATTTGCATTTAAAAAACCTTAGAAATTCACTGAAAAAACTATAGGTTTCACACACGTTATAGTTAAAAATTAGCATTTAAAAAACCTTAGAAATTCAATGAAGAACCATAGGTTTCACATATGTTATAGTTAGCTGGACATTTCACTCATACAAAACCATTGAAATTCCCCCGTTATAGTTAACTATAACTCGCACGCCCGCAATGCACATATTACATCACTGATGACATGCTCAGTGACATCACTCACGACATCACTGATGACATCTCAAATTACATCAATGATGACATCATCCAGTGAATGTGTGTCTTTCTGAAAAATAAATATGTTTTATATGTGTATATCTAAAGGTCGATTGAAGAATAAATGGGTAAATAAGTGTCAACATGGATTTCTTTTTTGTAAAAATGATTGTATAACTGACTTATTAGGTGTATCTTAGTGAATACCTGTATTAGCAACTAATGTTTAAATATGTAAATATCTGTACTAGTGTCTCACTTTGTGTATAAATGGCTGCATGGGTTGGTGAGTAGGTACATGAGTGTCTATATGGCATATTAGTAGATTTTTGAGTATCAGTATGAGTATCTGAGTGTCTGTATGGTTCATGGGGGTATTACTTAGCGCATAGATGTATGAATGAGTGACTCACTGTTTGGATTTGTTTCAAAGACAACATGTGTGCAGTACCCTATGGGTGGATGAGTGTGTGGATGAGTGTGTTAGTGAGTGAAGGACTGTCGTAATAGTGTCTTTATGAGTAACTACATATGTTTAAAACGAGTATTGTTGTATATAAGTGAGTATATGTGAGAGTGAGAGATTGGAAGAGTTCCTGTATAAATAAGTATATGTTTCTATAAGTGATTGTTTGAGAGAGTAAGTATGTGTAGGTTTCTGTAGAAGTAAGGGTAGTGGTGAGTGTATAATTGTATATGCAAGTAAATGTATGTTTTATTCTTTATTAGCCTGAGTGACAATGTGTGTGAGCAACTCTATGAATGAGTGGTGGTGTGTAACAAGATGTATAGGTGTATGAGTACATATAATGAGCGAGTACATGTATGAGTGACTATATAGGACTGATGGTGAATGAGTGGATGTGCATGTAGATTTTGTAATTACTGAATAGGTTGATGTAACTGGTATTGGTATGTAATTCTTTCTGAAAATGTTAGTTTCTATTTTTCAGTATGTGTATCAAAGGTTAAATTACACTGAGAGGAGGTATTCCACTCTTTCACAAGGATAATGTCATCAGTGATGTCATCAGTGATGTCATTTGAGATGTCATCAGTGATGTCATGAGTGTTGTCACTGACCATGTCATGAGTGATATAATATGTGACGTCATCAGCAGTGCATTGCGGGCACGTGAGTTATAGTTAACTATAACAGGGGAATTTCAATGGTTTTGTATGAGTGAAATGTCTAGCTAACTATAGCATGTGTGAAACCTATGGTTTTTCAGTGAATTTCTAAAGTTTTGTAAATGCTAGCTTTTAACTATAACGTGTATATATATATATATATATATATATATATATATATATATATATATATATATATATATATATATATATATATATATATATATATATATATATATATTACCTACTGGCGATAGCCAGTAGGTATATATAGTTAGGATTTTTTTCCTATGGGATTTTTGAAAATTCTATGTCGAATAACTTTGGCGTTTGAGAACAGAATTGGCTGAAATTTTCAGGAAAATGGAACATTTTGTTTCTGAGCAGCCCCTGAAAATTTGGGGGGATTTCGTCAAGGGGGGGCCGAGAAAAAAGGGGGGTCCCAAAACGTGTTTTTCCCATGCAATTTTCCATAGGGCGGTTGGCCTCACTTTTAGCCTGAACGGCTGAATGGATTTACACCAAACTTGGCAAAATTGTAGGGACTAGTAGCCCGATGTGCCTTTGCTATGTCTCAAGATATAGGCTCCAGTGGTTTTTACGAAAATTAACTTTGAAAAATATATATTGGGCTACATTGGGCTATATATATGTTGGAGCCCAAATGTAGCCCAATGTAGCCCAATGTAGCCCAATGTAGCCCAAAGATGGCCACCAGAGACAAAAAAAACAAATGTAGCCCAAATATCAGCCAGATGTAGCCCAACTATAGCCCAATGACAGAATGTCCCAGAGTGTTCTAAAGAACAACTAGAGTGCTAACAGTCCTACTTATTACAAAGGTATGGCACACCTGAAGCCATCTTGATTGGAATAAAGTGGTAACTCTTAAAACATTTAATTTAAAAAGGAACAAAATGAGGGGGTTCATTTTGCCATAGAAAGTATGATTAGCGAATATATGACGAAATCCCGCATACCATCAGTCCGCAAAAAAAATCCCGCATGTACTATTAGGCCGCAAATTAAAATAACGAAAACTTTTAGAACGAATATGCCTTTAGCATACACTAAACAACTAAACTACCCTAAACCCTAAAACACTACCCCCAGCATGACCCTACACTACACAAACAGTACAACACTACCCTAAACCCTAAAATACTACCCCCAGCATGACCCTACACTACGCAAACACTACAACACTACCCAAAACCCTAAAACACTACACCCCAGCATGACCCTACACTCCGCAAACACTACAACACTACCCTAAACCCTAAAACACTACCCCCAGCATGACCCTACACTACACAAACACTACAACACAACCCTAAACCCTAAAACACTACCCCCAGCATGACCCTACACTACGCAAACACTACAACACAACCCTAAACCCTAAAACACTACCCCCAGCATGACCCTACACTACACAAACACTACAACACTACCCTAAACCCTAAAACACTACCCCCAGCATGACCCTACACTACGCAAACACTACAACACTACCCAAAACCCTAAAACACTACACCCCAGCATGACCCTACACTACGCAAACACTACAACACTACCCTAAACCCTAAAACACTGCCCTCAGCATGACCCTACACTACGCAAACACTACAACACTACCCAAAACCCTAAAACACTACACCCCAGCATGACCCTACACTACGCAAACACTGCAACACTACCCTAAACCCTAAAACACTACCCCCAGCATGACCCTACACTACGCAAACACTACAACACTACCCTAAACCCTAAAACACTACCCCCAGCATGACCCTACACTACGCAAACACTACAACACTACCCTAAACCCTAAAACACTACCCCCAGCATGACCCTACACTACGCAAACACTACAACACTACCCAAAACCCTAAAACACTACCCCCAGCATGACCCTACACTACGCAAACACTACAACACTACCCAAAACCCTAAAACACTACCCCCAAGCATGACCCTACACTACGCAAACACTACAACACTACCCAAAACCCTAAAACACTACCCCCAGCATGACCCTACACTACGCAAACACTACAACACTACCCAAAACCCTAAAACACTACCCCCAGCATGACCCTTCACTACGCAAACACTACAACACTACCCAAAACCCTAAAACACTACAACCCAGCATGACCCTACACTACGCAAACACTACAACACTACCCAAAACCCTAAAACACTACACCCCAGCATGACCCTACACTACGCAAACACTACAACACTACCCTAAACCCTAAAACACTAGCCCCAGCATGACCCTACACTACGCAAACACTACAACACAACCCTAAACCCTAAAACACTACCCCCAGCATGACCCTACACTACGCAAACACTACAACACAACCCTAAACCCTAAAACACTACCCCCAGCATGACCCTACACTAAACAACCACCACAACTCTACACTACACTAACACAACACTACACTACACAACACTACACTACACTACACAATCACTAACCCACGAAAAAATTAACACAAACCCACTTACCTCTCTCGTCATCGTGGTTTTCACAACGCAAATGCATTTACCATACATGCCTTTAAAACGTAATTCTTTGTAAAGGCATGCGCGATAAATGCACATGCGTTTTGAAAAAATGCGGGATAATGGTATGCGAGGTCAATGACCTTGCGGGATAATGGTATGCAGACTGAAAGTCTGCGGGATAAAAAATGCGGGAAAATGGCTGCAAACCATGATTAGCAGCAGACTTCCCTGGTGAGCACTAGCTTTACTACAGTGATCTAATGAGCAACTAGAGTGCTAACATTCAGAATTTATGGCAAATGTGTGAAACATCTGAATGCCTTCTTGATAGAACCAAAGTAAACAAGCATTGAAAATGCAATAGATCTCGCCCTCGTTTAAGTTAAAGCCATTCTGTTTGTAATGAGGTGGCTTTTTAGCTTTGCTTTTATTAGTGTTTTTAAAACTTTCATGTAAATAACATGCATATGTATGCATATATGTATATGTATGCATGCATTTATATTTATATAGATATGCAGATTATATATGTTTATATATGTATATTACCTACTGGCGATAGCCAGTGGGTATATATAGTTAGGATTTTTTCTCTATGGGATTTCTGAAAATTCTATGTCTAATACCTTTGGCGTTTGTGGACGGAATTGGCTGAAATTTTCAGGAAAATGGCACATTTCGTTTCTGTTTCTGAGCAGCCTCTGAAAATTTGGGGGGGTTTCGTCAGGGGGGGGGGGGGGCGAGAAACAAGGGGGGTCCCAAAACACGTTTTTCCCATTCATTTTTCCATAGGGCGGTTGGACTCACTTTTAGCTCGAACGGCTGAATAGATTTACATGAAACTTGGCAAAATTGTAGATATGGTTTGCCCGACGTGCCTTTGCAATATATGTGCTCCAGTGGATTTTGAGAAATTAACGTTTAAAAATAAATATATATCTGTGACAGCGCTCCGGTTAGCGCCCCGGTTTGCGTACCTGACGCGTAACGGAACTTCACGAAGCGAAGCTGATTGGCTCTCCGGTGTCTGTCAACATTCTAAACAGTCCGGAGCGGCCGCCATCTTGTCTCTCGGTACGATCGAGAGACAAGATGTGGTGAAAAACAAAGGGGGAAATGAAGGAAAGGGGGCAAGGTAGACCACTCCTGACCCCTAGGATTGATGAGGGGGATATTAAAGTGCCCCGCGGGGCAAAAAAAATAATAATAATTTTTTTGCGATTTTACGCCGTAGAGGCGCGTCCCGGTACGCAAACCGGGCAGCTCACCGGGCAGCTAACCGGGCAGCTAACCGGCAGCGTAGCTGTCAACATTGTAAACAGTCCGGAGCGGCCGCCATCTTGTCTCTCGGTAGGTTCGAGAGACAAGATGTGGTGAAAAAAGAAGGGGGAAATGAAGGAAAGGGGGCAAGGTAAACCCCTCCTGACCCCCTAGGATTGATGAGGGGGATATTAAAGTCCCCCGCGATTTTTCGCGGTAGAGGCGCTTCCCGGTACGCGAACCGGGCAGCTAACCGGCAGCGTAACGGGAGTCTGCCATCTTGTGTTTTTGGAGCGTCCGGTTCGCGTACCGGGTAGCGTCCCGGTAAGCGTAACAAGGGGAAAACCAAGAGAAACAGTAAAATAAAAATTAAGGGAATAGATTTCCAGCAAACTTGACAAAATTGTAGGGACTGTTTGTTTGATGTGCCTTTGCAAGGCCTCAAGATATGTGCACGTGTGGATTTTGTCTAATTAAGGTTAAAAAAAATATATATATCTGTAAGCGTGCTCCGGCACGCTTACGTTACGGGTTTTGTTTGCGCTGCAGAGCCGATACGTCACGGTTATGCGACGCGTCATGAGGCGTCTCACGTGGCTACGTGATACGTCACGTAATAAAGAATATATTTTACAGCTATAGATATTAGCTTTTAAAAAACCAATGAAATTCACTGAAAAAACCATAGGTTATAGACCATACATAGTTAGGAATTTGCATTTACAAAACCTTGAAAATTCACTGAAAAAACCATAGGTTAGAGACCATATATAGTTAGCTGGACATTTTATTGACATAAAACCAATGAAATTCCATATATAGTTAGTTGCACTAACTATATATCGCGCACCCGCAATCCACTGCTGATGATGTCACATATTACATCATTCATGACATGGTCAGTGACATCACTGATGACATCACTGATGACATCTCAAATGACATCACTGATGACATCACTGATGACATCTCAAATGACATCTCAAATGACATCACTGATGACATCATGACACACCAATACCAGTTACTACATACGCACTCACTGATTCCTACGTCTACACACACATTCACTCATTCACCCATACAATCGCTTATACATACAGTCACTCATTATTACAAAACTATCATATGCACTCATACACCTATGCAGACACTCACACACTGCCACTCATCCATGGAGTTACTCACACATCGAGTCAGTCCTGTAAAGAATCAATCACACTTCCATTTCCTCATCTATACAGTTAAACACAGAACACCATACTTCAGTGACATCACTGATGACATCACTGATGACATCTCAAATGACATCACTGATGACATCATGACACACCAATACCAGTTACTACATACGCACTCACTGATTCCTACATCTACACACACATTCACTCATTCACCCATACAATCACTCATACATACAGTCACTCATTATTACAAGACTATCATATGCACTCATACACCTAGTCAGTCCTGTGAAGAATCAATCACACTTTGATTTCCTCATCTATACAGTTAAACACAGAACACCATACTTTTCACACATATACTAACACATACTTACTCTCTTATACAATCACTGATACAAGTACACATTGATATGCACAGAGTCACACACCTCCCAGCCAGCCACACACACACTCAGTCTTCCATACATCCACTCATTCTTCAATATGTAAAACATATTTAAACTTTACAAAAACACACAGACACTAGATGATGTCATCAGTGATGTCATTTGAGATGTCATCAGTGATGTCATCAGTGATGTCATTTGAGATGTCATCAGTGATGTCATCAGTGATGTCACTGACCATGTCATGAATGATGTAATATGTGACATCATCAGCAGTGGATTGCGGGTGCGCGATATATAGTTAGTGCAACTAACTATATATGGAATTTCATTGGTTTTATGTCAATAAAATGTCCAGCTAACTATATATGGTCTCTAACCTATGGTTTTTTCAGTGAATATATATATATATGTATATATATATATATATATATATATATATATATATATATATATCTATATATATATATATATATATATATATATATATATATATATATATTACCTACTGGCTATCGCCAGTAGGTATATATAGTTAGGATTTATTCCCTATGGGATTTTTGAAAATTCTATGTCTAATAACTTTGGCGTTTGTGGACGGATTCGGCTGAAATTTTCAGGAAAATGGCACATTTTGTTTCTGAGCAGCCCTTGAAAATTTGGGGGGGTTTTGTCGAGGGGGGGCCGAGAAAAAAGAGGGGTCCCAAAACGCGTTTTTCCCATGTTAATTTCCATAGGGCGGTTGGACTCACTTTTAGCTCGAACGGCTGAATGGATTTGCACGAAACTTGGCAAAATTGTAGGGACTGTTAGCCCGATGTGCCTTTGCTAGGTCTCAATATATGTGCTCCAGTAGTTTTTGAGAAATTAACGTTTAAAACAAGATATATATCTGTAACAGCGCTCCAGGCTGCGCTCCGGTTCGCTTACTTTTCGCGAAACGGAACTTTGAGCGCAGAAAGCTGATTGGCTCTCCGGTGTCTGTCAACATTCTAAACAGTCCGGAGCGGCCGCCATCTTATCTCTCGGTAGGATCGAGAGAGAAGAAGAGGTGAAAAACGAAGGGGGAATTTAATGAAAGGGGGCAAGGTATACCCCTCTTGACCCCCTAGGAATGTTGTTGGGGTTATTAAAGGGTCCCGTGAGGAAAATAAAAAAAAAATGATTTTTCGAGGTAGAAGCGCTTCACGGGCCGCGAACTGGGCCGCAAACTGGTAGCGAAACGGGAATTCGCCATTTTGTGCTTCGTTTTAATTAAATTACTAGGTATAAGGGGGTGCGGGAGACGTATCCTAATCCCCTATGTTTCATGAGGGTGGCTGAGGAGGCTCATATATGTTGATACATCTCTTCCAGCGGCTGTGCGTGAGCTTTTTATTTTTTTTGCTGCGTGACGTCTGTTAACGTTCGATTCGATGGAAATCAGGAAGTGTTGACCGCCAATTTGTCACTGCGATAAAATATTTTGTTATAAATGAATCCTTATTGATAAACATTGTCTGCGCCATCTTGCCTTTTTTCCAATGCCACAATTTTGTCGTGCACGGCAGCCATTTTAGATGCCAGGCTGGTCCCAGGCTATCACCTACCCCTGCGGATGTAGTTTATGGCCCCAGCTGTAGAGAATCCAGACATGCCAACCCTCCCGATTCAGGCGTGAGACTACTGATTTCAGTGCTAGTCTCCGGCCTCCCGATTTCTGCAAGCAAAAACCCGGGGGCATATTACCAACAACTAGCGATAATTTTTGTCTCTAACTTGTTTAGAGACAAAAATTATCGCCGCACATCGGCGATTTTTATCGCAGATAAACCTTGCTATTAGCAAGGTTTATCGCAAATGCGATAAAAAACGGCCGCAATGCATGAATATCGCTGAAAAGTCAGCGATATTCATGTATTATCGAGCAAATGCTCTTAGCCATGTTATCCACCTCCCATTGGATAACATGGCTAAGAACTGCTCAGGGCACTATCACTGACATGCAAAGCGGGGCCCACGATGGTCGCTATCTCCTTTTAGCTGTCACTAACTGGTGTTAGCGACAGCTTGGTAATAGGGAGATAATTTTATCTCCGCTTTCTTGGCTTTTAAAGCCAAAAAAGCGGAGATAAACCCCCTTGATAATATGCCCCATGATTTCTCGGGGGTTTCAGCTGACAGGGCTTGGTATTGTGTTACGTGGTAATTCTTCCAGGAAACGTCAGAGGGTCGATGCAGGGGTTCTAGAAGGGGTGATAAACCATTTAAGCCTCATAAACAAGCGCATGGTCTTTTAAAGATTTGTGAAGTACTCGGGGCGGCGGTGTGTGTGTGTCCTCTTTCAGGAGCGGGCGGGGGGGGGGAATGCCAGCAACTTCCAGGCTAGGCAGTGTTCAACACTTGCATCACCCTTTCTCTGCCTGCTATTGCGCTCCATGCTTCGGAAAGGTAAGAAAAAGAACGTGCATTTGAGTTTGAAATGTCCGATCCTGTAGCAGTACACTTGCAAAGCCCACACATGACAATAACCCGATTCAAGGCCCCATTCACCCGTTTTAAAAAAAATATATAACACTCCAACAAAGTAACATTATAAAACTTTATTAACTTTTAAATATAATGAACGGAACAAAAACTGTAAAAACATTTAAACATTTTTCACCAAAAAAAGCAACAATTGTCAGAAGCTGTCTTTTGTGCGAATAGTCCCAAGGCAGCACAACGTGCTGAGTTCTGGATGGCACCCAGGTGATGTCGCCTGGGTGCCGCACTGGTTTTGGTATCCTACAATGCTGCTCCGAAAATTGGCGTGGGGCGTCCCGGGTGGTGCGGGGGGAGCCTCGTCAGTAGCAGTCTGTTGTGCGAATAGTCCCAAGGCAGCAGAACGCGCTGAGATGTTGATGGCACCCAGGTGATGTCCAGTAAACTGCCGCACTGGTTTTGGTATCCTACAATGCTACTCCGAAAATTGCCGTGGGGCGGCCCGGGGGGGGGGGGGGGGCGTGGGGGAGGCGGCGTGAACGGGCCTCCCCAGGTGGCGGCCATCCAGCTGAGTTGCGCCCGCTCTTGCGGCTACAGCGTCTCGCTCACCATGTTGTTGAGTTGCTCCCACTCTCGCAGTGCAGCGATAGGCGGCTGCCACATTACTCTTAAAATGGCGGACGGCTCTTCGGTTTTGGGCCTGGTGCACTAAAATGGCCCTGGGACACCTTGGAACTCGGACGCTTGCCTGCTAGGGCTTGGGCTCCATTCTCGAAAAGCGTCTCCTCAGCCGTGAAGATTCTACAAAAGTCTTGGGGGCCCTCGACTCCTGCAGGCTTCCGGTGGGGAGCGGCTGCCATGATTGCTTGCGGAATGACCACGACGGAGCCACGAGATGGTGGTGCTCTCATGCTGACGCCAGCTTCAGTCTGAATCATCCAGAAACAAGGTGGGGCTTTCATCGTTTGGGAAAAAAAAATGTTCTAAACCAATGAAAAGTGTTATTTTTAGGTCACATGACCAAGCCTTCCATCATTAGGAAACCAAAAGTAAAATGAACCAATGAAAAGTTTTATAAACAAGTCACATGATCTGTTATGCGGCATAGGGCTACAAAAAGCGTAGAAAATCCGTTGGCACGTGAGGCGGCGTCAGTAGCGGACCGATGTGCGAATAGGCCGAAGGCAGCACAACGCGCCGAGATCCGGATGGCACCGAGGTGGTGTCCAGTAAATTGCCGCACTGGTGTGGCCATCCTACAATGCTGCGCCGAAAGACGGCGTGTCCAGCTGAGTTCCGGTCACTCTTGGGGTACAGTGACTCGAACGCGCCAAGATCCGGATGGCACCGAGGTTGTGTCCAGCAAGTTGCCGCACTGGTTTGGCCATCCTACAATGCTGTGCCGAAAGTCGGCGTGGGGTGCCCCGTTGGCTTATGAGGTGATGTCAGTAGTGGACCGATGTGTGAATAGGTCGGAACCAGCACAAGGCGCCAAGATCCGAATGGCAAGTCCTGGATGTTGAGTGCCATAGTTGAGAGTTCTGAGCGGTGCTTGTAAGACTATCTGAAGCTTATTATAAGAATCAGACTAAGTTGAAGACTGTCTGAAGCTTATTTGCACCTTTTGCAGCTTCACTATTGCCCAAGGTGGTGTCCAGCAAATTGCTGCACTGGTGTGGCCATCCTACAATGCTGCGCCGAAAGACGGCGTGTTCAGCTGAGTTCCGGTCACTCTTGCGGTACAGTGACTCGAACGCGCCGAGATCCGGATGGCACCGAGGTGGTGTCCAGCAAGTTGCCGCACTGGTATGGCCATCCTACAATGCTGCGCCGAAAGACGGCGTGACCAGCTGAGTTCCGGTCACTCTTGCGGTACAGTGACTCGAACGCGCCGAGATCCGGATGGCACCGAGGTGGTGTCCAGCAAGTTGCCGCACTGGTGTGGCCATCCTACAATGCTGCGCCGAAAGTCAGTGTGGGGTGCCCCGTTGGCTTATCAGGTGATGTCAATAGTGGACCGATGTGTGAATAGGTCGGAACCAGCACAAGGCGCCCTGCACTGTTGAGCTTTTTTCAATGCCTGTTTTTTGTTGTTTCCCCTCCATCAAAAACAAAAAAAAAATATAAAACTGTGCAAAAATACAAAAAAATGTTTAGAAAAGCAGTGCTTGTAAGACTGTCTGAAGCTCTTTTGCACCTGCTGCAGCTTCACTATTGCCCTGGTGTGGCCAAAGATCGCCCATGACATAGGCGGCCGGCTCCCGAGGTCCGGCGGAACTTTTTTCCTTTTCCTTTCTGCTTGTCCCACAATCCGTTTCACCTGAAGACACGACCAGGTTCCTGAATGTGTGCAGGGGGACGCTATTGATTGAATGAAAATGGCGGCTTGACACAAAGCTGACTCAAGCGTTGCTGTTGATGCTATACAGACAAAAATTGGTTTTCAGTTTGTACATTCTTCAGGATTTTTTTTTCCATCCAAGGCTGATTGAGAGTTTGTAGAAAAATGGCTTCAGATGTTCCACATATTACTCTTCAACATTCTTCCTAAATGTAACAATGTGAGACTCACTAGGAGAACGGCTGTTTAACTTTCCTTTCAAAATGCTGCCAACAATATTTTCTGAATGGAAGGCACCATCTTGTAGCATAAAGGGCCGAAAGGGGTTCTGGTCTGGCCGATTGTTGGTGGAGACATTTTGACTATATCTTGGACCTGCCCGGCCTCGCCCAAAATGGCGCCGGTATAAATGGGACTCGTAACTCCTTGCCCGCAAATGTATATCTAGAAAATTTTATTGTAAGTGGCCCTGTCTTATTTTAATTACAAAATGTACGTCCACTGTAGGAGAGTAGGGTCTGCTATCCTATGGTCACCCCAAATTTTTGCTTTTTGCTTCACTGGTTTCTGACTTAATGTGGCTGTGGGCCTGCTAATCAGACCCACAGCCTGCTGTTCTCTCTCTAAATTACTGCCAATGCACTCTAGGTGCATTACGAATTGGAACTGGTTCACCTTATGAGCCCCTGTAATAGTGCACCCTAGGTGCTCAGGGCATAGGTGTATCCAAGGCCTACCAGGGGCTGCAGCACGTATTGTGCCACCCCTGGCCTGGCCTCCATATTTGACACAACTGGCTGATCACTCAGCTGGGGTAAGTCGGTGTAACCACCTCTTACTTAGGTACAGTATGTCTGTGCCTAACCCTAAACTGGACACATATGTTCCTATCAGCCACTCCTATGGAAGGCCTCATCAATCCTGGAGGCAGAGTGCTTGGAAATATGTGAGATGGTGCTCTGGCATGAGCTGAGCCTGTCTGCAGCTGTCGGGAACCACTCCCTAAGCTGTTCCGGGATATTGCCATACCATATACTCTTAAGTGCATTATAATCCTCGCGGTTAAATGCTATCTTTGGTTTGGCTTTATCAAAACATGTCGAGTAAGGTGTCATACGAATTGGAATACTATCCCCTCGCCAATTCTGGCGACGGGGATAGCATTCCACCCTTCTAGAGGGATACGACATGTGTGTAACCCTAACCCCGGTTAAAGTTAAACAGAGCCTCAGCTTCACAAAATGGACGCTGCCACCACAGACACAAGTCTGGCCTCCTGCTGCTGACCGAAACTCGGCAGATGGTGGCCTGGACAAAGGGTTTCCTGCCTTGGGAGGTGCGAGCACCACCCCAGACAGGATTTTGTGTATTGGGTAGGACAGGGCTGAATAGAATCAGACATGCCCGGGGCACACAAGGTGTCCCCGTGCATAGGCCAGCCCAAACCGGTTCTGGGGCCTTCCAGCCCCAGTCCTGGCGCGGAGCTGGACAAAGGAAAGGGGGTGTAACCGCCCCCCTTCCTGGTTCCTCCCAGAGGAGGGACCTAGTAGGTGATCCACCCCCTAGATTGGAATAAGAGGGGGAGCAGTGCCATTGCACAGCAGATCATCCCGAAATCAACTTAAAACTAAGAAGAAGACTGGACTTCGACATTCTGCTGCACAGAAGACTGAAGAAGAATCTCCCTTGTGGCCAAGGAGTGACCACCCTGTGAACACAGGCACCAACCAGCAACTCGACGTCTGCTTTGCCGCCGCCTCCCGCCGGAGCCCGAGCCCAGAGCCCGACAAGAACCAGATTCCCAGACCTCTCAGAGCCCGATCCACAGTCCCTGCAAAGAAGGGACCCGTGGAGGCACCGAGTGACGTGGGACCGGACCTCTTGGAAGACACTCGTAAAGCTGACTGCGCAGCTTCTGAGGCATCCTCGACGTTGTGCTTTGGGGACTGAGAACCCCCACCACCGAGCAGCCCTTGCACCGAAGATCAGCCCCCCAGCATCTCCACGATCTGCGTGGGGCCCTTTTGCACTGTGCCACTTGACGCGCCATCCCGGCCACTAGCCACGCGGCCAGCGGCCATCTTGGCGACGAACCCGAAGATTTAAACAGCAGGTCTGGTTGCTCCAGACCTACCCAAGCTCCTGTGAAAAGGAGCACCCGCTCTGACCTTGCTGGTCCGAGTGAACAGCATCTTTCAACTTCTGCGTGGCTTGCATTTGCCAAGGCCTGTTTGCTCCGATCAGGTCGCCAACACCGCCAACAGCGAGAAGCCTACGTGGGACAGCTCGTGACCGACTCCTGGACGTCCTCGACCCCGGGTATCCACGTGGCTGCAGAAAGAAGCTACCCGACAACGCCTGTTTGCACCCGACATCGCCTGGTTCCAATCTGGTTCCACGGTAGTCACTGGCTAGTGACTTTGAACACTGTCCCCTCTGCTTTCAGGTCTTCAACTCTTTAGATCCACCCTTGGATCCACCGGAACTCTTCTCATCGAGCCGCCTGCAGCATCTTCAGCTCCAAGCACCATCGGCCAGCGTGACGAAACCCGACACATCTTCGACCCTGTGCACCCGCTTCCTGTGGGTGAGGTAACTCAGCTCCGCCGGTGCTCCTGCACTGGTACACATCCCAAGGGCCTGTGTTTTAAGTTTCAGCTCCGTAGGTCACTCGGAAGGTTCCTAACTTTCTAACTTTGTGCTTTTTACGCACCATAGACTTTGTATTGTGAAGTGCGTGCACTTTGAACACTGCACCCGAGTCCCGTGGGCCTCTCCCGACTTAGTTAACTCCAGTCTCGAATAGCTCCAGCGATTCCCAAGGCCCTAGGCCTCTTCACTTTCCTCCTGGTATCTCTTATACCACTTATTTAGTATATGGTTTAGGTGGCCCCTAGGGCTCATCCATATTGTGCAACTTTTGTGTATTTTAAACTGTCTTGTGATTTAACGCTTGTGCTTCTGTGCTCATAAAGAGTCCAGGGGATTTTAATAGTTAATAAATCAATATATATTTTCAATATATATCTGTGTGGTGTCCCTTTCATTTGGTATTCAAGGGGGTTGTGTATGGTATAACAGCTGGCTTCACATGCCTTTCAGAGTTTAGCCTAAGACTGCTTTGTCCACGTTACCACTAGGATAACTGGTCTACAAGGTTGAATTACAACCATCATCATAAGGGTTGCTTGGCATGGTACAAAGTGATCACTAGAACTAGTGAGCATTATATACCAGGCCAACTTCTCACATTGGTGAGCAGCGGATTGGGATCTGAGCTTGCTGTTGTTTTACCATTACAATCTTTGAGATTATCATCTGAAAGATCACACAGGTACCTGCTAGGTACATATAAAACAAGACTAGTATACTTAAGTTCTACTGAACTTAGTTGTTGTAGAGCAAAGGGAGTAGCACACCCTAGCTACAACTACTAGATAGGTTTAGTAGGTAAACACCAGTGTAGGTAGATTGCAACACATCCACCCACACTAGAGCAATGTCTGGAGCAGAGGGTTCCACTGGGAATGTCTCTGTTGAGAGTGACCCTCCAAGGGCACCATCCAAATTTGCTATTTTTCCCTTTAAGGAATTAAGACAGCTTTGTGTCTTAAGGGGTCTGAAGACAGGGCCTTCCCCTACTGCAGACCACCTAAGAGAGCTTTTGGATCAGTCTGAAGCTCTAAAGACCTCTAAAGCAAACCCCACAGGGAATGCTGAAGGAGGCCATCCTTCAGAGGATGACACTGTAGACACCCCTGCCCCTATCATCCTAGAAGATGAGGAAGCCTCCACCACTGGAGCTCCTCAAGTAGATGTAGAGGAAGAGGAAGAAGAAGAGGGGGAGGAGGTGGAAAGCAGTGAGTCAGATGATGACAGAGATAGTCAGGTGCTGGTCAGTAGACTGAACCAGGCTAACTTAAGTCAACTTGGGAATGAATCAGGTAACAACCCATTCAGACCCCCAGGTGGACTTAACCAGGAGCCTAGGAGGAGAAGGATTCACTCAGGTGACTCTGACAACTCCTATGCTTCTAGAGGTTCTCATGGTCACTCCAGAAGGAGGATGACTAGCCCTCAGAGAAGGGAACATGAGACCAAATTGAGAGAATCTCAAATTAGAGAGGCTGAATTGAGAGTCCAGAGACAAGAGTTAGAGATTGCCCTGGCCCAAGAGAAACTTGCTAGAGCAAGACAGCCTAGAGAGAGTGGGGTAATAGAACCCACTGGTGGCAGCAATATCCACAAGGATAAAGACAGGTCTTTTGATAATAGAAACCTGAGTAAGATTGTGCCCCCCTACAAAGCTGGGGATGACATCCATAAATGGATTACTGCAATGGAGAGAGCCTGCAGAGTACAGCAGATCCCTCAGGAGCAGTGGGCAGCAATCTTGTGGCTCTCCTTTGAAGGTAGAGGCCGAGACAGACTCCTCACAGTTAGTGATGGGGATTCTAGAAACTACCTGGTCCTGAAGAGTGCTCTGATTGATGGGTTAGGCTTAACCACTGAACAGTACAGGTTAATGTTCAGAGATACCCAGAAGACACAGACTCAGGACTGGTCTGAATTTGTTGAGTGTGCCACTAAGGCTCTGGAGGGATGGTTGCTGGGAAGCAAGGTTACAGACTATGAAGGATTGTATAATTTGCTGATGAGAGAACAAATTTTAAATAATTGTCAGAACCAGCAGTTGCATCAACATTTGGTTGACTCAGATTTGACCTCTCCCCAAGAATTGGGAAAGAGGGCAGATAAATGGGTAAGAACCAGAGTTAAGCAAAAGAACCAGAACCAGAACCAGGGTGGTGACCAGAAGAAAACAGACCAGAAGGGTGGGGAGCAGAAAACTAAAGACCAGAAGTCTTCAACAGGGCCCCAAACTGAGACAGAGGGTGGGTCCCAAACTTCCAAGAAGAAGAAGAAAGAAGGTCAGAAGAAACCCTGGTGTAAAACTTGTAAGAACACCTCTCACTGGACAAGTGAGTGTAAAAAGGGTGGAGCCCCCAGCACTGCAGCCCCTAAGGCACCTGCACCCACTAGTACAGTTAGCAGTGTTGGTCCTCAAGCCAAGGGTTTAGTGGGAATCACTTTGGGAACTGAAGGAGATTCTGACCTAGTCAGAACTCTTACACAGGCTGTTCTGGTTTGTGAAGGGGACATAGATTTGACCCCTGACATAAGTCCCAGTAACCTGGGCAAATACAGACAGACACCTTTGATTAACAACAAAGTGGCTCAAGCTTACAGGGACACATGTGCCAGTGTCACTATGGTGACACCTAACTTTGTGGACCCTGGACAATACATGCCAGGCGATGATTACCTGGTGACCAATGCCAGCAATGTCACTACTACACATAGTGTGGCACTTGTTAACTTTTCCTGGGGAGGGGTAACTGGCCTAAAGAAAGTTGTGGTTAGTGCTGATCTCCCAGTAGAATGTTTGTTGGGCAATGACCTGGAGAACTCTCTATGGTCAGAAGTTGAGTACAGGACTCATGCAGAGATGTTAGGGATATCATCACATGTCCTTGCTGTGACCAGGTCACAGGCCAAAAAGTGCCTCTCTGAACCTCAGGTCTTGGATCCTGGAACAATGGACCAAGTACCTCCCAAGAAGAAGAACAGGAGGGTTAAGGCTGCGCCTTCCCAACTGCCTACAAGTGAGGATCAGGCTTCACAGGAAACTGATCTTGAGACCCCTGAAGGAACTGTCCCTGAAGAACTTGAACCTGATCAGGTTGAGTTTCTGGGGACAGGGGGACCTTCTAGGGCAGACTTGGGGCAGGCTCAGTTAACCTGTCCTTCTCTTGAACCCCTCAGACAGCAGGCTGCTGCTGAGGCTGCTGGGAATGCTCAAGGTGCCCATAAAGTATATTGGGACGATGGACTCCTTTATTCAGAGGCTAGAGACCCCAAGCCTGGTGCTACCAGGAGGTTGGTTATACCTCTGCAATTTAGGGGCTTCCTACTCACCTTGGCTCATGATATTCCTTTAGCAGGACACCTAGGCCAGAACAAGACTTGGGACAGGCTTGTCCCTCACTTTCACTGGCCTCACATGTCTGAAGACACCAAGGAGTTTTGTCGCTCCTGTGAAACCTGCCAAGCCAGTGGTAAGGCAGGTGGAACAACAAAGGCCCCCCTGATACCACTACCTGTGGTGGGGGTTCCCTTTGAAAGAGTGGGGATTGATATTGTTGGACCAATGGATCCCCCTACAGCATCTGGGCACAGATTCATACTGGTGGTAGTGGATCATGCCACCAGGTACCCAGAGGCAATTCCCCTTAGGACCACAACAGCTCCTGTTGTGGCCAGGGCCTTACTTGGAGTTTTCTCCAGAGTGGGGTTTCCTAAGGAGGTAATATCAGATAGAGGTACCAACTTCATGTCTGGATATTTGACAGCTATGTGGAAGGAATGTGGTGTCAACTACAAGTTCACCACCCCTTATCACCCACAATGCAATGGGCTTGTTGAGAGATTTAACAAGACCCTAAAGGGCATGATTAAAGGATTACCTGAAAAGCTCAGGCGAAGATGGGACATCCTTCTGCCCTGCCTTTTGTTCGCTTACAGAGAGGTCCCTCAAAAGGGGGTTGGCTTCAGCCCCTTTGAATTGTTGTTTGGGCACCCTGTAAGAGGACCCCTGTGTCTTGTGAAGGAAGGATGGGAGTTACCTCTCAAAAAGCCTAAACAGGACATAGTGGACTATGTACTTGGTCTCCGCTCCAGGATGGCAGAGTACATGGAGAAGGCATCCAAAAACCTTGAGGCTAGCCAAGAATTACAAAAAGCTTGGCATGACCAAAAGGCTGTCCTTGTTGAATTTCAGCCTGGACAGAAGGTATGGGTGTTGGAGCCAGTGGCCCCAGCAGCACTCCAAGACAAGTGGTCTGGACCCCATACAATTCTGGAAAAGAAGGGAGAGGTTACCTACTTGGTGGACCTAGGAACTCCCAGGAGCCCCCACAGGGTGCTCCATGTGAACAGATTGAAGGCATATGTCAGCAGGGCAGACATGGGCTTGCTCATGGCTACAGATGAGGGACAGGAGGAAGAGAGTGACCCTCTCCCAGACCTGCTCACTCAGAACCCTGAGGATGGCTCAGTTGATGGTGTGGCCTTAGGTGGCAGCCTCACTGAACATCAGCAACATGACTGCAGACAAGTTCTACAGGCATACAGGCATATGTTCTCATTGACACCCAGTCAGACTAACTGGTGTACACATGTGGTGGACACTGGTGACAGTCTTCCTGTAAAAAGCAAAATTTACAGGCAACCTGACCACGTCAGGGACTGTATAAAGACTGAGGTGCAAAAGATGCTGGAATTAGGTGTCATTGAGCCTTCAGAGAGCCCCTGGGCTAGCCCAGTGGTTCTGGTCCCCAAACCTCACACCAAAGATGGCAAGAGAGAGATGAGGTTCTGTGTGGATTACAGAGGACTCAATGCTGTCACCAGGACAGATGCACACCCTATTCCAAGGGCAGATGAGCTCATTGACAAGTTGGCTTCTGCCAAATATTTGAGCACATTTGACTTAACAGCTGGCTACTGGCAAATCAGGTTAGCTGAGGAGTCTAAAGCCAAGACAGCATTTTCTACCCCTAGTGGGCATTATCAGTTTGTGGTGATGCCCTTTGGTTTGAAAAATGCACCTGCCACCTTCCAAAGGTTGGTGAACCAAGTCCTCACTGGGTTGGATGACTTTTGTGCAGCTTATCTGGACGATATTGCTGTCTTTAGCTCCACCTGGGAGGATCACCTGATCCACCTGAAGGAAGTGCTTGAGGCTCTGCAGAAGGCAGGCCTCACTATCAAGGCAACAAAGTGCCAGATAGGGCAGAGCAAGGTTGTATACCTGGGCCACCTTGTAGGTGGAGGCCAAGTTCAACCACTGGAGAGTAAGATCCAGACCATCAAGGACTGGTCCCCTCCAACTACCCAGACTCAGGTCAGAGCTTTCTTGGGCCTGACTGGGTACTACAGGAAGTTTGTTAAGAACTATGGGTCCATTGTGACTCCTCTTAATGATCTGACATCCAAGAAGATGCCCAAAAAGGTTCAGTGGACAGAAATCTGTCAAAAGGCATTTGATGACCTGAAGAAGGCCATGTGCTCTGCACCTATCCTGAAGAGTCCTGACTACTCAAGAGAGTTCATTGTCCAAACAGATGCTTCTGAGTTGGGAGTGGGAGCAGTGCTTTCACAGCTTAATGTAGATGGCCAGGACCAGCCCATTGCTTTCATTAGCAGAAGGCTGACCCCCAGAGAGAAACGTTGGTCAGCTATAGAGAGGGAGGCCTTTGCTGTGGTGTGGGCCCTGAAGAAGTTGAGACCATACTTATTTGGCACTCACTTCAAGATTCAGACCGACCATAAGCCCCTCCTATGGCTTAATCAGATGAAGGGTGAAAACCCCAAACTACTCAGGTGGTCCATTTCCCTACAGGGGATGGACTTTACAGTGGAGCACCGCCCAGGGACTGACCATGGCAACGCAGATGGTCTCTCCAGGTACTTCCACTTAGAACATGAAGACACAACTGGTCAAGGTTAGTCTAATGTCCCTGCGTTTGGGGGGGGGTTATGTAGGAGAGTAGGGTCTGCTATCCTATGGTCACCCCAAATTTTTGCTTTTTGCTTCACTGGTTTCTGACTTAATGTGGCTGTGGGCCTGCTAATCAGACCCACAGCCTGCTGTTCTCTCTCTAAATTACTGCCAATGCACTCTAGGTGCATTACGAATTGGAACTGGTTCACCTTATGAGCCCCTGTAATAGTGCACCCTAGGTGCTCAGGGCATAGGTGTATCCAAGGCCTACCAGGGGCTGCAGCACGTATTGTGCCACCCCTGGCCTGGCCTCCATATTTGACACAACTGGCTGATCACTCAGCTGGGGTAAGTCGGTGTAACCACCTCTTACTTAGGTACAGTATGTCTGTGCCTAACCCTAAACTGGACACATATGTTCCTATCAGCCACTCCTATGGAAGGCCTCATCAATCCTGGAGGCAGAGTGCTTGGAAATATGTGAGATGGTGCTCTGGCATGAGCTGAGCCTGTCTGCAGCTGTCGGGAACCACTCCCTAAGCTGTTCCGGGATATTGCCATACCATATACTCTTAAGTGCATTATAATCCTCGCGGTTAAATGCTATCTTTGGTTTGGCTTTATCAAAACATGTCGAGTAAGGTGTCATACGAATTGGAATACTATCCCCTCGCCAATTCTGGCGACGGGGATAGCATTCCACCCTTCTAGAGGGATACGACATGTGTGTAACCCTAACCCCGGTTAAAGTTAAACAGAGCCTCAGCTTCACAAAATGGACGCTGCCACCACAGACACAAGTCTGGCCTCCTGCTGCTGACCGAAACTCGGCAGATGGTGGCCTGGACAAAGGGTTTCCTGCCTTGGGAGGTGCGAGCACCACCCCAGACAGGATTTTGTGTATTGGGTAGGACAGGGCTGAATAGAATCAGACATGCCCGGGGCACACAAGGTGTCCCCGTGCATAGGCCAGCCCAAACCGGTTCTGGGGCCTTCCAGCCCCAGTCCTGGCGCGGAGCTGGACAAAGGAAAGGGGGTGTAACCGCCCCCCTTCCTGGTTCCTCCCAGAGGAGGGACCTAGTAGGTGATCCACCCCCTAGATTGGAATAAGAGGGGGAGCAGTGCCATTGCACAGCAGATCATCCCGAAATCAACTTAAAACTAAGAAGAAGACTGGACTTCGACATTCTGCTGCACAGAAGACTGAAGAAGAATCTCCCTTGTGGCCAAGGAGTGACCACCCTGTGAACACAGGCACCAATCAGCAACTCGACGTCTGCTTTGCCGCCGCCTCCCGCCGGAGCCCGAGCCCAGAGCCCGACAAGAACCAGATTCCCAGACCTCTCAGAGCCCGATCCACAGTCCCTGCAAAGAAGGGACCCGTGGAGGCACCGAGTGACGTGGGACCGGACCTCTTGGAAGACACTCGTAAAGCTGACTGCGCAGCTTCTGAGGCATCCTCGACGTTGTGCTTTGGGGACTGAGAACCCCCACCACCGAGCAGCCCTTGCACCGAAGATCAGCCCCCCAGCATCTCCACGATCTGCGTGGGGCCCTTTTGCACTGTGCCACTCGACGCGCCATCCCGGCCACTAGCCACGCGGCCAGCGGCCATCTTGGCGACGAACCCGAAGATTTAAACAGCAGGTCTGGTTGCTCCAGACCTACCCAAGCTCCTGTGAAAAGGAGCACCCGCTCTGACCTTGCTGGTCCGAGTGAACAGCATCTTTCAACTTCTGCGTGGCTTGCATTTGCCAAGGCCTGTTTGCTCCGATCAGGTCGCCAACACCGCCAACAGCGAGAAGCCTACGTGGGACAGCTCGTGACCGACTCCTGGACGTCCTCGACCCCGGGTATCCACGTGGCTGCAGAAAGAAGCTACCCGACAACGCCTGTTTGCACCCGACATCGCCTGGTTCCAATCTGGTTCCACGGTAGTCACTGGCTAGTGACTTTGAACACTGTCCCCTCTGCTTTCAGGTCTTCAACTCTTTAGATCCACCCTTGGATCCACCGGAACTCTTCTCATCGAGCCGCCTGCAGCATCTTCAGCTCCAAGCACCATCGGCCAGCGTGACGAAACCCGACACATCTTCGACCCTGTGCACCCGCTTCCTGTGGGTGAGGTAACTCAGCTCCGCCGGTGCTCCTGCACTGGTACACATCCCAAGGGCCTGTGTTTTAAGTTTCAGCTCCGTAGGTCACTCGGAAGGTTCCTAACTTTCTAACTTTGTGCTTTTTACGCACCATAGACTTTGTATTGTGAAGTGCGTGCACTTTGAACACTGCACCCGAGTCCCGTGGGCCTCTCCCGACTTAGTTAACTCCAGTCTCGAATAGCTCCAGCGATTCCCAAGGCCCTAGGCCTCTTCACTTTCCTCCTGGTATCTCTTATACCACTTATTTAGTATATGGTTTAGGTGGCCCCTAGGGCTCATCCATATTGTGCAACTTTTGTGTATTTTAAACTGTCTTGTGATTTAACGCTTGTGCTTCTGTGCTCATAAAGAGTCCAGGGGATTTTAATAGTTAATAAATCAATATATATTTTCAATATATATCTGTGTGGTGTCCCTTTCATTTGGTATTCAAGGGGGTTGTGTATGGTATAACAGCTGGCTTCACATGCCTTTCAGAGTTTAGCCTAAGACTGCTTTGTCCACGTTACCACTAGGATAACTGGTCTACAAGGTTGAATTACAACCATCATCATAAGGGTTGCTTGGCATGGTACAAAGTGATCACTAGAACTAGTGAGCATTATATACCAGGCCAACTTCTCACATCCACCGATTCCGCAACTGTTAGACACCTTAGTTCTTGCAACCTAATGGCCCGCTCGTTACGTTCCTCTACAGTGTAAATGTCTCCTCATCATATACGATTTCAGTTTGCTCCGTGGCCGGCCCACGTGGTTATAGGCCCGTATTTGTATACTGACATTTTCACAATAAAGGTTTTTAAAACAAAACACGGTAGTAGTATTTAGATTGGTAAAGTTTTTACTTTAGTCACTGTTTTCGAATCAGTAAAAGGCAAGTGAAATAAAGTAGTCCAATTACATGACGGATAAAAGGTATAATATGTAGGAACGCAGTAAAGATAAATGGTCAAGGGCAGTTGTGTTTTCCACTCCTGCAACATAAAGTGATCGATAAGAATCTGATAATCAGGCGTATCGGCGACTAAGACAGCAGGCCGAGTCTCTTTTACTCAACGGCTCCGTCATGGAACGAAGAAACGCCCTGTTTCTCGAAAAAGGAATATATTTTACTTGCAGGACAGTTGTAAATTTTCCGGGAAAGTACATTAGCCTGGAATATTATAACATATATGTTTAAAAAAAAATAATGTTCGAAAACAATAAAAAGCGTAATTTTTAGGTCATATGACCAAGCTTTTCATCATTAAAATAACAAAAGTAAAATGAACCAATGAAAAGTTTTATTAACAAGTCACATGACCTGTTATGCTTACGTTACGCGCTGCGCGCCGCGCCCCGGATCACTTCCGGGTGCGCTAACGCGGCGTGTCATATAACGCATTACGCGACAACGTAGGTCAAGAATATAGTCAAAATGTCTCCACCAACCAGCGTTCGGAACACAACCCCTTTCAGCAGTCCAAAAAGTTCTGTTAAATGACAACAGAGGGGACAGGCAACAAGAACCATCAGTCAAAGAGGGGAGGGCAAGTTCTTCTCTTCCGGGTCATGTTGGGGCGCTACCGGAACTGATCGAATTGGTAGTCTACAGTGTTTCTGGATGTTTCAGACTAAAGCTGGCGTCAGCATGAGAGCACTACCATCTCGTAGCTCCGTCGTGGCCATTCCACGAGCAGACATGGCAGCCGCTCCCCACCAGAAGCTTGCGGGAGTCGGGGGCCCCCAAGACTTTTGTAGAATCTTCAAGGCTGAGGGGACGCTTTCGAGAATGGGACCCAAGCCCTATCAGGGAAGCGTCCGAGTTCCAAGGTGTCCCAGGGCCATTTTAGTGGACCAGGCCTAAAACCGAAGAGCCGGCCGCCATTTTGAGAGTCCTGTGGCAGCCGCCTATCGCTGCACCGCAAGAGCGGGAGCAACTTAACTACATGGTGAGCGAGACGCTGTAGTCGCAAGAGCGGGCGGTAAACAGCTGAATGGCGGAAGAGGCACAGTGTAGCAAAAGCGGGCGGAATGGCAACTAAAACGGTAAAGGGGCACCCCACTACAGCGTGTCTTCAGGTCAAACGGATTGTGGGACAAAGTCCAGAATAGAAGAGTCATCAAAAGGCAAAAAGTTCCGCCGGACCCCGGGAGCCGGCCGCCTATGTCGGGGGCGATCTCAGGCTACACCAGTGCTATAAGACTTGGGGAGGGGGTCGGAGCCAAGCGTCTTCTCCGAGTCCGTGCCATCACACCGCCCCTCGGGGGCCTCCGTCAAGCGGTTTAGGGAGGTACCATATAACATTGTTTTCAAATGCAGTCAGGTCCACAAACGACCCTCACTTACTTTGAGAATAGTGAAGCTGCAGTAGGTGGAAATAAGCTTCAGACAGTCTTACAAGCACTGCTTTTGTAAACATTTTTTGATTTTTTTGTATTTTTGCACAGTTTTATATTTTTTTTGTTTTTGATGGAGGGGAAACAACAAAGCACAGGCATTGAAAAAGGCTCAAACTCAGAACTCTGAACTATGGCACCCAACATCCAGGACTTTCCATCCGGATCTTGGCGCCTTGTGCTACTTCCGACCTATTCACACATCGGTCCACTACTGACATCATCTTATAAACCAACGTTATGTAAATAGTTATTTAATAAAATGTTTTACCCTGTTTCTTTGCTGGTGTGTTGTCTATATTTTTAATATTTGCATAGGGTTTGTCGTTATTTTGGGCGGGATGGGTGACGGAGCCGAGCTGTCTTGCAGCCCTCATGGTGTGGAGCTCAGTTCATCTCACTAGTTTCGTATTTCTCATGAAGGGTTGTTCCTAATGTTTCTATTTTAGCGAGGTCAAAAAGAGATCCCATTAGTGGCCTACTGATTTTGCTCGATTACTTTAGTTTTTTTACACGATTTTTCACTATCTGCAAAGACAAAACAGAGTATTGCGACTCTGTGCTTGTTTGTAAATAGAGAATGAACCAAAGAGAATCCATTCTAAAACAGTAAGTGCTTGGATAACAATCAATCAAATGGAGAGACAAGCAGGCACAACGGATTACAACGGGGGCAAAGGCCTGCGTTAACTACCCTTCACTATCTGCAAAGAGAGAGTACTACTAAGAGAAAAGAGGGGGGGCAGCGTTCAAAGCACATCAGCGTGCATAAACACGAAAATGTTTTTACCTATCACGTACTTGACATTTGACAGCTTTTGATATTTGCTATTAAAAAACCATTGAAATTCACTGAAAAAACCAAAGGTTTTAGCCCATATATAGTTAGGGATTAGCATTTACAAAACCTTAATTTACTCGCACAAAATCATAGAAATTCGCATATATAGTTAGATGCAATAACTATATATCGCGCACCCGCAACCCACTGCTGATGATGTCACATATTACATCATTCATGACATGGTCAGTGACATCACTGATGACATCACTGATGACATCTCAAATGACATCACTGATGACATCTCAAATGACATCACTGATGACATCACTGATGACATCAGGGGTTCTGAAAAAAAGTGGTTGAGATTCAGTGCACTTGAAAAAGAAGAAATGAAATTTAGTTTCTCATCACTCTTTTCCTCAACCTCACTGCTCTTCTCTCACCCTCCCTCTTCAGGTTCCCTTACTCCGCTCCCTCTCACTCATTTCCCTTTCCTCTCTACCGTACTCCACTTCACTCACTCCTTCTCTCACTCCCTCTGTCCTCTCATTTCCTCACTCATCTTCCCTCACTCCCTCTGTCTTACCCTCACTCCCTCCATCCCCTCACTCTGTGACTCCCCCTTCACTCACCCTCACTCACCTTCCATCCCTCACTGTCATCAACTCACCCTCACTCCCTCCCCGTCATTTGTTCCCTCAGTCACTTTCTCCCCTTCATTCAATCATTGTATCCATTCATTTATGCAGTACACATTCATTGAAAAAAAGAATGATACAATGTATAAAGAATATAGCTCTTTTTGTAGAATTGGAGGTAGTTCTGATAACAACTTTTTTTTCTTCTTTTTTAGTTTTTACATTTTTTTATACTTTTTCAGAATGATTTTAAAAAATGTTTTTTTTTCAGGACAAAAACAAAACTAGAGAATGCAACACTGCTCAACAGGAGCAAAAAAAAGGTGGAAAATTAGGGCTGGGTGAAGCAGCCGTGGTCCTCCTTTTTGCGAGCAATAGGTTCAGTGCTCTGCTCCCCGTAGCAGAGCAGTTCGTCACAGTGTTTGAAGACGATTTTCAAATCTCTGAAGACCGGACGTATATTGGGGATTAAATGTGCTGCTGCTCTTCCAGAAGGTGTTGCTGCTCCGGTGGAGGTGCTGCCGCCATCTCTTGGGGGATTGCGTGCCAGGTCCCTGGTGCTCTCCCTTTCCAAGGTATTAGGGTGCCTCCTCTCCACATGCCGGATCAAGGTGGCATTCCTGGAGCTGTATTTGCGGGTTGGATCCCCACATGATAGAGTTGTGTCCCATATCCGGCAGGTCACTTTAGCGGCATTACATGTTTTTCCCCCTCTGGGAAAGTGAAGAACTTCCAGATGAAATGCTCTTTTACTTTTCTCCGGGGGGGGGGGTCCTCAGGCAGGAATTCAAGATCAGAGTCTGAGTAGGGGTCCCTGGAAGCAGACATCTTTAAAAAAAAGAGGTATTATTAAGAACAATGGACAAGAGGTGTTCTCTCAGCAATTGCAAAGATGTAGTGAGGGAAATGGGTGGGGACTTTCCATAGTTGTGAAAAAAACTGTTATTAACCAATCAAAAGTGTTGTTTTAAGGTCACATGGCTTCACGCGCGCTTACGCTGCACGCTCCGGGGCGCTTACGGGGGTGCTTAGGGAGGCGCTTTGCTCGATTTTCGGAAACGTGTTAAAAGTAAAAATACGGTTATTAAAAATCCAAAATACTACTTTTATGAGTATGCCACTGAATGTCTTGCATTATAATTTACTTTAAATACATAAATATAGTTTTTTCGCCTGTGGGTATTGCGCTCACGCTACCTGTACGGCTGCGTTTATGGGTGCGTGCACCCTGAGCGCTCCAGGGTTTAAATATAAAAAAAACAGGAAAAATACATTCAGAAATTAATATTACAAAAATATTGAATATTGGAATAATTTAAAAAATGATAATAATTCATAGCTATAAAAATTAGCTATTAAAAAAACGTAATATTTCACTTAAAAAACCGTAGGTTTCAAACTCGTTATAGTTAGGAATTAGCATTTAAAAAACCTTTGAAATTCACTGAAAAAACATAAGTTTGACACTCATTATGGTTAGGAATTAGCATTTCAAAAACCTTTGAAATTCACTGAAAAAACCATAGGTTTCACACCCGTTATAGTTAGCTGAACATTTTACTCATACAAAGCCATTGAAATTCCCACGTTATAGTTAGCTGGACTCACTATAAATCACGCGCCCGCAATCCACTGCTGATGATGTCACATATTGCATCATTCATGACATGCTCAGTGACATCACTGATGACATCACTGATGACATCTCAAATGACATCACTTATGACATCACTGATGAAATCTCAATTGACATCACTGATGACATCATTCATGTGATAATACGATGCACCTCCTCACACTCTAATCTAACCTTTGATACACCCAGTGTTAAATACAGACTACCATTCTTGAAACCATTGACACACCAATACCAGTTACTACATACGCACTCACTGATTCCTTGGTCTACACATACATCCACTCATTCACCCATACAATCACTCATACATACAGTCACTCATTAATACAACACTATCATATGCACTCATACACCTATACAGACACTCACACACTGCCACTCATCCATGGAGTTACTCACACACCTAGTCAGTCATGCAAAGAATTAATCACACTCCCATATCCTCATCCTTACAGTTATACACACAACACCTTACTTATTCAAACATATACTACACATACTTACTCTCTTATACAATCACTGATACAAGTAGGCATTGATCCATAGAGGCACTTGCACAATCACTGGCTCTCATGTATAGTCATTTATATATGCCAACTCTCACATGCACTGTGTTTTACATATGTACTTACTTGGACATGTAGCACTGAGAAATCCATTCACTGACCAACACACCCATGCACACAGTCAACTGCCCATACAGCTGTTTCCACATGCACTCTTGAACCCATTAACCTAGTGAATCAAATGCTCACACATCTATGCACAGAGTCACACACCTCCCAGCCACCCACACACACACTCAGCCTCACATACAAATACTTGGGCAACCAATCAATAACCCATATAGCCACTCATATAGCTACTGATCAACACATGCAGTAGCTTACACAACAACAGACATACTGATGCACACATTCAGACAGTTTAGTCACTAACCCATGCATTCAGTAAGAAACATTTAATCACTCACTCATGCAGTCAGTCACGCACCTACTAAATCCTTCATCCACTCATTCTTCAATATGTAAAACATATTTAAACTTTACAGAAACACACAGTCAATGGATGATGTCATCAGTGATGTGATCAGTGATGTCAATTGAGATGTCATCAGTGATGTCATTTGAGATGTCATCAGTGATGTCACTGACCATGTCATGAATGATGTAATATATGACATCATCAGCAGTGGATTGCGGGCGCGCGAGTTATAGTGAGTCCCACTAACTATAACGTGGGAATTTTAATGGTTTTGTATAAAATTGATACTTGTATAGCGCACTACTCACCCGCAAGGGTCTCAAGGCACTTGTACGAATACCGCTGTGGAACCCATCCTGGCTTTCCCTGTGAGGCGTTCACTCCTGGGCACCCCCAAGGTGGAGGCCAGGCATCCTTAGCGTTGTGGGGGCCGTTGTGGAGATTAAGCAAGCTATTGCCCAGAGTTGCAGAGTGGGACTCCATGATTGGAATAGGCGAGAATTATCAGGTCCGTGGAATTTTGAGCTGAAGACCCGCCGAGGCGGGGAATTGAACCCTGGTCCCAGGCTAGACCTCTGCATCAGGGTCTGCCACTCTAACCATTCAGCTAATGAATATATATATATATTCACTGAAAAAACCATAGGTTAGAGACCATATATAGTTAGTGATGTCATTTGAGATGTCATCAGTGATGTCATCAGTGATGTCATTTGAGATGTCATCAGTGATGTCATCAGTGATGTCACTGACCATGTCATGAATGATGTAATATGTGACATCATCAGCAGTGGATTGCGGGTGCGCGATATATAGTTAGTGCAACTATATATATATATATATATATATGTGTGTATGCAAAAAGGAACTCCCCACCCAAGGCACCTCCAATCCAGTCGATCGGCGAAGCAAACAAAGGAAACGGACCACAGGATCTGGCCACAGATATATTTAATGGCGCAGGTGAGCAGCAACAGCAATGACGCGTTTCGGGTCCGTAGGCCCTTGATCACATACCATATATATATGTATATATCAAAGAATTTGTCCAAAATGCTCCTTCAATCCCCCAGTACCCGGGACCACACGAAAAAATGAAGGCTGACCCAAGAAACTGCAGGTGAGTAATTTTATTTAGAGTATCAGCAGCCTGCCTCCTTTACGCCTTTCAGCCTACACAGAGGCCTTGATCACATGACGCTTTGAAAGAAACATGTCGCATTTTAAAGTGCAAAGTGCAAAGTAACCTAGAACACGATTGGTTACCAATCAAACCAGATACATAGGCATAGAGAAAATACTTAAAAGGTTTCAAATATATCATGAAAACCCAGTAGATGTCAATACAAAATAAAGCACAATCAACAATATCATAAATAGCATGTAAACTTTCAAGAATGCATAAAAACCACATTATAGGTAAAAATAATTCTAGTTAAAAGTATATGCTGTATATGAAAAGAGGAGAGTTACAATTATTAAAATATTTCAATTCATCCCCTGCATGTGCAAAATGTATGCAATTGTGCAAAGTTGGCAAAATCAGGATGAGACCCAAGTGGGTAATAATTCATTTGACCGTCCTACCAGAGCCTCAATCCCGGAAAATATCCAAGCGTCTCTGCCCATCTGGTTTATAAGTGCAAAAAGTGAAATGTGCAAATGTGCAAAAAGAGCTAAAAACGAATTGTGTAAAAGGATGTAATAAAAACAAAATGCCAATGGGAAGATTGGGTCAGCACCATAGTTGTACGAAATGTAGGAGGGTAAAATCCTAAAGGGTAAAATTCAAGATAATTCAGCTCACAAGAGTGTAAGGGGTCCAACCTAAAGGCATGTGTAAAAGTCTTCGCTGGAGTTCAAACCCAACGGGGTCTTGATATCTAGCTCCATGATATATTTGGTTTCTAGAGCACACAAGAGGGTCTCACGGTTTCCTCCTCGTCTGAGGGGGAGAACAGAATTGATGACAATGTACCTTAGGAGCGCACTCTTGTTCTCATGACGTTCCTTGAAGTGGCTTGCAACTGAATAGGAAGCATCGCTGAAATTGACTCCCCTGATGTGCTCGAGTATCCATTTGTGAACCTGCAACTTGGTACTACCAACATATTGCAGGCTACACCGACACTCCAGCACATACACAGCAAATTCAGTCTTACAGGTCAGCTGTCTAGTGATAGGACGTGGAGTATCACAAAAGGGGATCTTAAACTCAGTCTTGCTAATGCCAAGCCTACAGGCCTTGCAGTTGGAACACTTTCTAAAGCCTTTGTTGGCTTGTAACCACGTCTTATATATATATATATTCACTGAAAAAACCATAGGTTATAGACCATATATAGTTAGGGATTAGCATTTAAAAAACCTTATTTTATTTGCACAAAACCATTGAAATTCCATATATAGTTAGTTGCACTAACTATATATCGCGGACCCGCAATCCACTGCTAATGATGTCACATATTACATCATTCATGACATGGTCAGTGACATCACTGATGACATCACTGATGACATCTCAAATGACATCACTGATGACATCACTGACATCTCATTTGACATTACTGATTACATCACTGATGATATCATTTATGTGATAATACATCTTCAGACTCTAATATAACCTTTGATACACTCAGTGTAAACAGGCACTCACAGACTGTCACACATCCATGGAGTTACTCACACACCTATTCAGTCATGCAAAGAATCAATCACATCTCCATTTCCTTAACTATACAGTTATACACACCTTACTTATTCAAACTTATACTAACACATATTTACTCTCTTATACAATCCTTGATACAAGTTCACAATGATTCATACAGCCACTCTCACATTCACTGACTCTTATGTTCCGTTATTTATATATGTCAACTCTCACATGGAGTGTGTTTTACATATGTACTTACTTTGACATGTCGAACTGAGATATCCATTCACTCACCAATATACTCATGCACACAGTCAACTGTCCATACAGCTGTTTCTACATGCACTTTTGAACCCATACACCTAGGGAATCAACCGCTCACACATCTATGCACAGAGTTATACACCTCCCAGCCACCCACACACACACTCAGTCTCCCATACAAATACTTGGGCAACCATTCAATAACCCATATAGTAACTGATATAGCTACTGATTTAAACATGCAGCAGTTTACAGAAGAACATAAATATTGATTGCCAAATTAAGACACTTTAATCACTAACCCATGCACTCAGTGAGACACATTTAATCATTCTCTCATACAGTCAGTCATGCACCTACTAAATCCTTCATCCAGACACTTATACATCCACTCATTCTTCAATATGTAAGACATATTTTAACTTTACAGAAACATACAGTCACTGGGTGTTGTCATCAGTGATGTCATCAGTGATGTCATTTGAGATGTCATCAGTGATGTCATCAGTGATGTCACTGACCATGTCATGAATGATGTAATATGTGACATCATTAGCAGTGGATTGCGGGTCCGCGATATATAGTTAGTGCAACTAACTATATATGGAATTTCAATGGTTTTGTGCAAATAAAATAAGGTTTTTTAAATGCTAATCCCTAACTATATATGGTCTATAACCTATGGTTTTTTCAGTGAATTTTCAAGGTTTTGTAAATGCAAATTCCTAACTATATATGGTCTATAACCTATGGTTTTTTCTGTGAATTTCATTGGTTTTTTAAAAGCTAATATCTATAGCTGTAAAATATATTCTTTATTAAGTGACGTATCACGTAGCCCGTGAGACGCCTCATGATGCATCGCATAACCGTGACGTATCGTCTCTGCAGCGCAAACCAAACCCAAAACGTAAGCGCGCCAGAACACGCTTAAAGATATATATATTTTTTTAACCTTAATTAGACAAAATCCACACGTGCACATATCACAAACGTTCAAAAAACACAATATGTCGGACTCCCGTTACGCTGCCGGTTAGCTGCCCGGTTAACGTACCAGGAAGCACCTTTACCGCGAAAAATCGCAATTTTTTTTTTTTCACCCCCCAGGGAACTTTAATAGCCCCCTCATCAATCCTAGGGGTTCAGGAGGGGTCTGCCTTACCCCTTTCATTCATTTACACCTTTTTTTTTTCCACCTCTTGTCTCTCGATCCCACAGAGAGACAAGATGGCGGCCGCTCCAGACTGTTTACAATGATAACAGCCAATCAGCTTCTCCTCAGACTCCCGTTACACTGCCGATTAGCTTCCCGGTAGCTGCCCGGTTAGCTGCCCAGTTCGCGTACCAAGACGCGTCTCTACGGCGAAAAAATCGGATTTTTTTGTTTGTTTTTTTTTGGCCCCACGTGGCTTTATAATATCCCCCTCATAAATCCTAGGGGGTCAGAAGGGGTCTACCTTGCCCTCTTTCCTTCATTTCCCCCTTTGTTTTGGCCTCCTCTTGTCTCTCGATCCTACCGAGAGACAAGATGGCGGCCGCTCCGGACTGTTTACAATATTGACAGCCAATCAGCTACTCCTCAGACTCCCGTTACACTGCCGGTTAGCTTCCCGGTTAGCTGCCCGGTTAGCTGCCCGGTTCGCGTACCAAGACGCGTCTCTACGGCGAAAAAATCGGATTTTTTTTTTTTTTTGGGTTACACTGCCGGTTAGCTTCCCGGTTAGCTGCCCGGTTAGCTGCCCGGTTCGCGAACCAAGACGCGTCTCTACGGCGAAAAAATCGGATTTTTTTTTTTTTTGGGTTACACTGACGGTTAGCTTCCCGGTTAGCTGCCCGGTTAGCTGCCCGGTTCGCGAACCAAGACGCGTCTCTACGGCGAAAAAATCGGATTTTTTTTTTTTTTTTGGGTTACACTGACGGTTAGCTTCCCGGTTAGCTGCCCGGTTAGCTGCCCGGTTCGCGAACCAAGACGCGTCTCTACGGCGAAAAAATCGGATTTTTTCTTTTTTTTTTTTGGGCCCGGCGTGGCTCTATAATATCCCCCTCATCAATCCTAGGGGGTCAGAAGGGGTCTACCTTGCCCCCTTTCCTTCATTTCCCCCTTTGTTTTGGCCTCCTCTTGTCTCTCGATCCTACCGAGAGACAAGATGGCGGCCGCACCGGACTGTTTAGAATGTTGACAGACACCGGAGAGCCAATCAGCTTCGCTTCGCAAAGTTCCGATACGCGAAAAGTTCGCGAACCGGAGCGCTGCCCGGAGCGCTGTTACAGATATATATCTTGATTTAAACGTTAATTTCTCAAAATCCACTGAAGCACATATATTGAGACCTAGCAAAGGCACATCGGGCTAACAGTCCCTACAATTTTGCCAAGTTTCGTGGAAATCCATTCAGCCGTTCGGGCTAAAAGTGAGTCCAACCGCCCTATGGAAATTAACATGGGAAAAACGCGTTTTGGGACCCCCCTTTTTTCTCGGCCCCCCCTTGACGAACCCCCCCCAAATTTTCAGGAGCTGCTCAGAAACAAAATGTGCCATTTTCCTGAAAATTTCAGCCGATTCCGTCCACAAACGCCAAAGTTATTAGACATAGAATTTTCAAAAGTCCCATAGGAAAAAAATCCTAACTATATATACCTACTGGCTATCGCCAGTAGGTAATATATATATATATATATATATATATATATATATATATATATATATATATATATATATATATATATATATATATATATATATATATATATATATATATATATATATATATATATTCAATGAAAAAACCATAGGTTATAGACCATATATAGTTAGGGATTTGCATTTACAAAACCTTATTTTACTCGCATAAAACCATTGAAATTCCATATATAGTTAGTTGCGCTAACTATATATCGCGCACCCGCAATCCACTGCTGATGATGTCACATATTACATCATTCATGACATGGTCAGTGACATCACTGATAACATCACTGATGACATCTCAAATGACATCACTGATGACATCTCAAATGACATCACTGATGACATCACTGATGACATCTCATTTGACATTACTGATCACATCACTGATGATATCATTCATGTGATAATACGATGAACCTCTTCAGACTCTAATATAACCTTAGATACAATCAGTGTAAACAGACTCTCACAGACTGTCACTCATCCATGGAGTTACTCACACACCTAGTCAGTCATGCAAAGAATCAATCACACCTCCATTTCCTCAACTATACAGTTATACAAACTTTACTTATTCAAACATATACTAACACATATTTACTCTCTTATACAATCCCTGATACAAGTTCACAATGATCCATACAGCCACTCACACATTCACTGGCTCTTATGCACAGTTATTTATATATGTCAACTCTCACATGTACTGTGTTTTACATATGTACTTACTTTGACATGTAGCACTGAGATATCCATTCACTCACCAATACACTCATGCACACAGTCAACCGCCCATACAGCTGTTTCCACATGCACTTTTGAACCCATACATCTAGTGTATCAACTGCTCACACATCTATGCACAGAGTCATACACCTCCCAGCCACCCACACACACACTCAGTCTCCCATACAAATACTTGGGCAACCAATCAATAATCCATATAGTTACTCATATAGCTACTGATCAACACATGCAGCAGTTTACAGAACAACAGACATAATGATGCACAAATTAAGACAGTTTGGTCACTAACCCATGCACTCAGTGAGACACATTTAATCACTCACTCATACAGTCAGTCATGCACCTACTAAATCCTTCATCCAGACACTTATACATCCACTCATTCTTCAATATGTAAGACATATTTTAACTTCACAGAAACATACAGTCACTGGATGTTGTCATCAGTGATGTCATCAGTGATGTCATTTGAGATGTCATCAGTGATGTTATCAGTGATGTCACTGACCATGTCATGAATGATGTAATATGTGACATCATCAGCAGTGGATTGCGGGTGCGCGATATATAGTTAGCGCAACTAACTATATATGGAATTTCAATGGTTTTATGCGAGTAAAATAAGGTTTTGTAAATGCAAATCCCTAACTATATATGGTCTATAACCTATGGTTTTTTCATTGAATTTCAATGGTTTTTTAAATGCAAATTTCTAACTATATATGGTCTATAACCTATGGTTTTTTCTGTGAATTTCATTGGTTTTTTAAAAGCTAACATCTGTAGCTGTAAAATGTATTATTCTTTAAATCCCAAAATATATTTAGATGTTTATTGATAATTTTTTTTTTAATATTTTTTTTCTTCGCTTCTAGTTCGCGAACCGGGAAGCTTTCCGTTAGCTCATCTTGATGCCGCGATCTAGTCCGCGAACCGGTCAACGTTACGTTAGCGGAACAGTGACGCGTCGCGGAAGCGCGACGTATCACGTTATCGCGTAATGCGTCTAATGACGCGTCGCGTTAGCGCTCCCGGAAGTGCTCCGGACCGCGAACCGGAAGCGATCTGGGACGCGGCGCGCGCCGCGTAACGTAAGCGGAACAGGTCATGTGACTTGTTTATCAAACTTTTCATTGGTTCATTTCACTTTTGGTTTCCAAATGATGTATGACTAGGTCATGTGACCTAAAAATAACACTTTTCATTGGTTCAGAACTTTTGCTTTCCCCTAATCATGTAAACCCCTCCTTATTTCCTCACTCTGACTTTCATCTTGGTGAGAGAAAGACCATTTAGCTAGAATTGAACAATGGCTTATGTACTTGCTGCAGCTGGTGGAACCCCACCACCACCTCCACCTCCTCATAAGAAGAGAGGACCACCTAGTCAATTTATCACTAACAGAGAGGAGGAAGAGGAGGAAGAAGAAGAAGAGGACAGAGAGGAACAACAATTTGTCGAAGAGTTGCCCCGGGTTTCTAAGCGAAAAACAAGCTTCATCTGGCAGTTTTTCTCCATCCCTCCTGGATCAAAGAAGGTGAATGCTAAATATGCCACCTGCCTCATCTGTAATTACAGATTGTCGAGAGGCACAGAAAAGAAATACAGTATGGGCAACTATACGATGCATCGACACATGAGCAGGTGGCATCCCTTAAACTACAGCCGGGCTGAGTTAAGGGATCTTCAAGACAATCCCACGACAACTCCTGTGGCCAGATCTACCTCCACAATGTCTTTGACGGGAAGAGAGGCACAAGAAACTGTGCCAAACATTCAACCCAACTTCCAGCATATGAAGTTATCTTGTATATACTGTGGTGGTATGCTGTCATATGGCAACATGAGCGTCAACCTGATGAACATGGCGTTCGAAAATCATAAATGCCCTAATGCACCCAAGAAGTAATTTTTTTTTTTGCTCCAGTTGAGCCGTTTTCAATGCCTGTTTTTTGTTGTCTCCCCTCCATAAAAAACACAAAAAAAACATAAAACAGTTCTAAAAATACAAAAAAATCAAAAAATTTTTAACAAAAAAATAAATAAATAAAACAACAAAAACAAAAAAAAAACAGTTCTTTTCAGAACTACCTCCCCTTTCAAACAAAATTGCTAGAATGTTTATCACTCTGGCAAGCTCTATTTCTTTTGGTTCGCTTCAAGTTCGCTGACCGGTTCGTGAACTTTAAGCGAACTAAAAAAATATTTTTTTAAAAAAAAGAAGAGTTAGTATAAGGGAAGTAAACAGAGAATAATGTAAAAAGAAAGACAGCTATAGAGAGTAAATGAGAGATACTGTCAATGACATCATCAGCAGTGCATTGCGGGTAAAAAGAGTAGAAAACATTTACCTTATAATTCTTGTTACCTTTTTTAAATATTTTTTCATACTTTCAATCTGTAAAACAAAGAACAAACATTTCCAAAAATATTAAAACATGTATTTAAAAATTAGAAAAGACAAGGGAAAAGGTTCAAAAACAAACAGTTTTTCAACAACTTTGACATTTACAGAAGTCTCTGCTTCTCTACGTCCCCTACACAATCCTAAAGATATATATTCGAAAGAAACTGTATCTTGATGTTGATGAACTGAGGCCTATTTTGGAACATGATGTTTTTCTTGCACTGCTAATGTCTCACAATAGTGATGCAATAGCAGCGCAAAAAAGATGTAAAGCCATCATAAAATTGTGTCTAACATTGTAAATGCTTGATTTAGGATGCAAATAAGATGTGTGCTTTCAAGAGCTTTCTTTGAGGTGAGGCCTCTTTTCTTTTTTTAAAAAAAACACTACCCAGAAGTACAGCACTGAAAGCATTAAAATTGATATTTACAGAACTCAGCTTACCCATATGTACCTCACATTTCTAAATGTATATCATAAGGACAAAAAGCATAACATTAATTATACATGTTAAATGGTTTCTTTTTGCTGTTCTCGGAATGTATCAAATTTCACTTAAATCAGTGACTTGAAGGTATTCATCATGTAACAGCGGGGAAAAAAAAACACAATCAAAATGACTGTGTTTAAAAAACCCATACAACCTAAGAAATCTGAATTCAAAACTCCTTAAAATTTACTTACTTTCAATGACGTCGAACGATCTCCTATGAACAGCATCCACTCTGTTGTGCTACAAATATTTTCAGCCCGCCACTTTCTGAAAGAAAACCTCCATCGATACGTAAAATATGTTACATAGAAAAAAAGACTTCTCTCATTATATCACATGTTTCCACTAGGCCAAATCATGTTGCCGCGATTCGCAAGTCTTGTTATTCTTCCAATCAAATCCCGACATTTTCTATTTTCGCAACTTTCAAATATAAAATATTTGAGATTATTTTCACAATCCTGGACTACTAATAACTTACTCTTCTTTGTCACTCATGTTCTCCTTTTCCTATGACACTGATACTGCTTACTATGAAGCAGACTTACTTGCATCAGGTTTATATAGTTGGATTTTTAATCTAGACAGCATTGCAGACTTACATTCCCTCTACTTAAAATTTTGGTTTTAAAAACACCAGGTAAGAATTTTTAAGGTCAAACGGCAATTTTTTTTTGAACGTTACAACGGAATCATTACAGAATGACCAGCCGTTTCCAGACTTTAAGTAAGCTGTATAATGTCCTGATGTTGTTGATGGACCATCGTGATAGATAATTGCTACAGTAACAAAAGTCCTCCCTGATATTGACAGCTGAGAAGCCACAACATTTTTTATTAAAGTTGACAATTTTGATCCATCAGGCCTACAACGTTGGATCATTAAAATGACATACTGGCCATATCTACGTATAAATAATGTTGACATCATATCACATTTACATTGGCTACACTCCATGTTGTGATCCGCTGCATTTACTAGCTTATTAAAGGACACTGATTTACTGTCTGGCAAAGTTAAATATATAAATCTTTCTGAGTCTACACTAGTAGTACTTGATACCATACAGTTCTCGCAGTCATGCTGCCATTGATAAGAAAGCCCAAACAGGTGATCTACATCTACACCCTCATCTTGCAATACATCAAGCATATACATTAAAAACTCCTGACAATCTTGCTGATTATTTTCAGAGAAGTCTGTTTGACCTGAACATTCATCTAACAGATAACGAACTTCAGACACACTTTCTACTTTTGTTCGATCAGTGCTACATTTCTCTAACACAGAATTCAACAAGCAGCATAAACTTTGTTCTGAATTGAACACAATCTGTTCTTTTAAACTCTCTAGTGAAAAGAGAACATTAACAACTACATTTGCATAGCAGTTGACACCAGAACTGTTTTCAAATTGAAAACCAACAATATCTTCAACAGAATCCACTTTCTTTCTGCTAACAACTTTCGGTTCATTGACTTTTAGTCTTTTTCCAACAACCTCCCTACTGTTACTGATATTTCTACGTTTCTGGCCTACCACACGTTTCTCAAACAAAGGATATTGAGGCAAATGTGGCGCATACTCTCTTCTTAACCTATTGTATTCCTTAATACAATCTAGATCCGCACAAATGTTTGTGACATCACAGTCAATCAAGTACAATCCCGATAAAGTTCTAACTCGTGACAATGCCACATATGCCATACCCTCCTTGAACACAGAACTGCCAATATTCACCAATGCACAGTCTACACTTAAACCTTGCGATTTATGGATTGTCACCGCATATGCCAAGCAAACAGGAAACTGTTTACGGCGAACATATAAGTCTTTAACAAGCAAAAATCTAGCAGAACAACGACCAATTTGCTGTACTTCCTCAATGCCATCAAATTTAATTCTTAAAAATTCTATTCCATCTCTATTTTTGTATTTCTCAAAATCAACAACATTACCCATTGATCCATTTACCAGACCTCTTTCTACATGTAAATTCCTTCTCAAAATGATTCGGCAATTTAAACACACATTCAAAGTCTTTTCAAAACCCGCTGTCTTAGATATAGTCTTCTCTAATGAATCCAATTTTGATTTCAAATTGTCTGACAAAATAATTGTTGATCCCATATGCTCTAATTTGTCGATAGCTTCAAGTTTCACAATCTCTTGCTTTTCTAAATTCAACATTTTGTTGTTGAAGATGGCACATTCTGCAAGAGTTGGCATGAGACATATCCCAGATTTCTTCTCAGTAATTTTCTGAAAAATATTCTCAGGCTCAATCTCTTGTTTGGGATATAAATTTGACAGTAATCGTGCATTTAAAGCTTCTTTCCCATACTCGCTCACTTTTCCAATTCTAATATCTTGTAGAATATTCTTGTAATCTTCATCCTTTGCCTGACGCATATTTTGATGCAGTTCAGCATAATTGAAGTTTAACCATATATTGACGTTGCCAATGCTCCCTAGGCACTTCCTGGTATCTTCATGCGTGAGTATTTTGAACACAGGTTGACCTTTTACTGGTGTCAGCTGCAGAAGATCTCCGAAAACAATGATGTGTTTCCCACCAAATAACACATCATATTCAGTTTTAAGTACTTCTTGCATTCTCAAATGCACAAAGGCAAGCATGACATTTGAAACCATGCTTACTTCGTCAATGATAAGTAGTTTCATTTTCCTCAAGACTCTTGAAACTTCACAGCATGCATCTCCAGATAACTTGTTGTATTGTAATTTGTTGTCATGCTCCACCGGCAGCATCAATAGACGATGCAAAGTAATACCTTTAATGTTATGTGCTGCCAGTCCAGTAGGAGCGGTGACAACACAAGACAGCGATGACTGAGTCCTTTCCTGCAAATAACAAGAGATTGCTTTAATGAGGAAACTTTTTCCAGTTCCCGCTTCTCCACTCACGTACAGTCGGACAGGCTTCAACGATGTACATGAGCACTTGTTCTTCTCATGACTTAATCCGTGCTCAATTTCCTTGGTAACTTCATCATATATTTTCCTCTGCTCAACGTTGAGTTGTTTTTCCAAGTCTTCTAAGTTAACTGAATCCTCCTGAGCATGTGCCATGGCTCTTTCTACTTCATTCATAGCAGTGGCAGCTTCATTTTCGATAATAGGTCCTCCAAGTGGATCTTGACTCAATGAAACAGAACTCTGACTGTCCTGAGAACTGTCTCTGGCAATCTCGGCTGCAATCGTTGCTTCCTGCTCAATTTCCAAAGTTAGCATTTCTTGATATTTAGAAAAAGCAGGACATTCTATGGACTCCTTGGCTGCATTGAAAGAGTCTTCGTAACAGAGGAAATCTCCAAGCAGTTCCTCTTCTGCACGCCAAGGCTTGAAAAGTTGCAAAAGTGCTAAATAGAAAAACTCCTTTTTTTCTGGAGATTCACCACTCAATTTTCGATGGTTTACTAATTGGCATTTTCTTTGCTTGACCAGGCATCCTTCACTTCCAATTACAGCATACACTCCTTTCTCAATATCTTCTTTGATGTTCCTCTTGAATATATAATTTTGGAGAACCTCATATAAACAAACATTCTCAAGGTGACTGCTTCGATTTGGATAATATGTATCCAACATGTTGGTCTTCAAAATGTCGGTACTGTTTGGTTCCTTTTCTGCCAAATACTCAATTTCCCGGACAGGTTTTAGAACTCGATTTCGCGTTGCAGCAAGACCAAGACTCGCCCAAACGAGACTCCTGGATTTGGCATAGAGACTTGCTGAAGACAATCGATCAGAACATTCGTAAGCTCCGATTTCTCGATGCGACAACATCTTCAGACTGAAACTGTACAACTTCTTGCTGAGGCTCTTTTCATGGGAAATGTCCTCCCACATATCCTTCAGTTCGGTCTTTTCTTTTTTGGTGATGTAAGATGTCACATACCGAGCCACAGCCATACAGTTGTCAGCCACAAACTGTATATCCATGTTGGCATTCCACATGGACAAAATCACTGGGTTGTAGTCATTGATGTACTTGGACTCTTCATTCCTTTTCAAATTGTATGTATTCTTGGGTGATTTCCTCGTCACATTATGTCGCAGCGAAGACATCAAACTGTTCACTCTTCCTTTAGAAATCACCGGTCGTGGAAAGTTGAAACGACATTTGGTGTAGAACTTGTCCTTGTTTCTGAATTTACGACGACAGTACTTTCCACAACGATGGCTTTGGAAACGTAGAACTTGTTCTCTTAGACTTTTCTTCTCCGTTGCGTTTGGAACAGCACACGTAGAATACTGTTCTATGAAATTCATCACTAAGTCATCCGGATCTGTTCCAAATTTAGGTGCATCCTTGATCCACAACAACATATGTATATGAGGGGCACCTCTTGCTTGGTACTCCTTTCTCCAGAAGAAATCCAACACCTCTCCAAGAGGTGGATTCTTTTTATTTGTGATGAAAGACATCATAGCTTCAAATCTATGATTGAAGTACCTGCATACATTCACTGGATCCAAAGAACACAGTTCTCCAGGTGTCTTGAATTCAATGTTTTCAATATTTCCATTTGCCTCTCGTAGAAATTCAAGTAAGTCTTCCCAGCCATACTCGGCACAGCTCAGAGTGAGGAACCATGTTGGAGTTCCTAAGTTCCTCAGCATACATTTTAAATCACCATGACGACGGTACCAGTACTCATTAGTACCACGCTGACACGCCATGAGATTAATTAAGTGAGAATCCAAAATACTGTCTTGGACATTGACTTTATGCATAAAGTCACTTGCCGAGATGTTTCGCATCTGTATACCACTTTTTAAGATGTGGTTCACTGCATATGACAGTCCAGACAGATCGCTTTCAAACAGGAGATGAAACAAATAGGGAATGCATTGCCGAAACCTAGGATCTTCTGCATACAATCGTAAAGTCCGGTATTCAGACGCAGGAATTTGATGAGGTCGCTCATCATATCTTCCTCCTTGACCTGTGGGAAATAGCTGTGGGAAACACCGAGCTTCCAAACTTTCCTCCCAAACACTAATGGGACTCCCTTTGGCTTGTTTCATTTGAAACAACTCAATAGCATTCCCCATGACTTCCTTGGAATGCAAAGGATGAACACTATAATGTTCATATATTTCTTCACTTTTAGAGGCCTCTACTTTCTCAATTTGGCCAGCACACAAATCGCTATCCTCTTCATCACTTACTTCCTCTTCTGCAACATATACATTCTTATAGTACTTATTATTTTTCTTCAAATACACTGTTGCCTTTTTGACTTTCCTAACATCCACTAAATCTTGCCATATTTTCTTATTCTTTGTCGGAACCCCATTAACCAAGATAACCAGAGGTTCCTCTTCCACTTTTTCTATTCCAATTGTGTTAATGTTTTTCTTCAAATCTAGAGGCAAATAAACAACTCTTCCCTTTAATCCTCTCTGTAAATCTGCTGGAGGCAACTTCCCTGTCTTTGGCTCCATTCTTACAATAGCCTGAAAGGGATGGATACTTTGAATCAAAATAGATTCATAAGTATTTAAATCCTTCAATTCAGAAGGAATCTCAACCAATTCCAGATTATTTTGAACTGCCCTAGCAGGCATCTGGTTTTGGTTTAATTTATTACAACAATAAGTACACACACGTTGATCCGATCCCAAATCAAAATAATTTTCTACCATCAAGTATGTGGCAAAATCCTTCCATTCACTATTATTTTCCCTTTCACTTTTTGCATATAAATCCACTACCTTAGTCTGATTCTTATAATAAGTGCGTCGACAACATACACAAGTGAAATTAGGCCTCTCACTTGATTTCATCTGAAACGTGGCAATTTCCTTCTGAAAATTATCTGTACTGGAAACCTGTACATTATCTTCCACATTACCCTCTACTTCAGGGTCAATTTGAACATTCTCATCTTTACTACCAAAGTAACAAAACTCAATTTCTTCACAAATATTTTTCACATCTATTTCAGAACCATGCAAAAGAGCAGCACATAATTGTTTAAGCATAATTGCTGGACTCTTAGCATAATACAACATTCTCACTAATTTTCTCACTTTATTATGATGCACTGCTAGCATCCTGAAATGATGAAAAACACTCTGGCATACTCTCCTGGAAAGACAAGCCAGTGAATGACCACGCAAACCTGTCATTTGTCTCACTCTGCAAGGATCTAAATCTTGCAACAACTTCATTTTCTGCTTCAAACTTTTCTTATTAAATGTCCGTATAAAATCACAAAGCAAATTGATGGAAACCTGTCGCACACTGCAAATAGAACTACACTTCCAAATGTACACAGGACCCTTAGGACGTCTTCCTAAAACCTCATCACTTAGCGCCTCTTCTGTCTCTGTTGTCACAAGTTGTTCTTTTTCAACTGGACAACCATCCTTCACTTCATAAGCTCGACCACTGATGTCAACTGCATGCACCAAATCATTATCCTGAAAATAAGTCTCCTCATTAAAAAATGCCTCAGAACTTGAACTATGCATCCATTCTCCGGAAAAAACTTCACAAAAGTTAGTACGATTTACTACTCTCTTCCATCTACTTTTTGTTTTGAAATCAGAAATTACCTTGCTTAGTTTCCTAATTCTACTGATTACCAAAATAAACAACTTTCGCTTAATTTCAAAAGCATGATCAATAATTTTCTCTACATTTTTCTTCTTCTTATAAAATGCCGCTTTCTGTTGGCCTTTCTTTTTAATACTTTTCAATAAATTAACTAATATCCTATTACGGAACATTCGATTTCGAATGTCCCTAAACTGTTGTTTCCTTCTACTATCATGCACAAAGTTATCTCTTCCTCTACCAGTAACATTTGTGATGGGTCTCTCCTTTCCATTTAAATTACTTTTCTTTTTGTGAACTGAAACATTTTTTTGAGCAAAACTTTTTTTACTACAAATATTTCTTAAGAATGATTTCGTGCTCTTACCCGGACCTTTCTTGGTGTTTTGACAAGTATTTGGGGAAGAGGACTGCTGCAATAAAACATCATCCTGCTGTCTTTGACGTTTTCTAGCCTTTCGTATTCGACTTTTGGAAGGCATTTTCCAAACTATGAAAGAATCTGCAGTTGAATCTGTGGAAAAATATAATATAAAATGTTATTAACCACTATTACCAAACAGTAAATAAATAACAGTCATCTAAAACTTAATGCCGTACTAATTATTTAACATAGCAAATGTTTTCCACCAGCACTGCATCACAAAAATGACACTCAATGGTACAAAAAAGGCATACAACACTCATAAATCACTCCCTAATATTTTAAATCATTAATTCAGGATGACGATAAGATGTAGCCTATCTAAAGATTTGTTTAGGCCCTGATCTTTAGACTGGGGTAAATGTGTGTCATTGATCCACATTCAGTCCATCACCTGTTTTGTTTATTTGAGGTGAGGCCAACACATGGTTGCAGATAAGATTTTCACTGAAAAATATCAAAATAAAAAAACATGTGAAGGCCTACCAATGAAGTAAATCATTAAATGAAAACCAATACATTTCTGGAAATATGCACTACTAATGCTTCATAAGATGTTTTGGGTCATATTTATAATGCATTTGAGTATCTAGTATGCTATTTTACGTTCTTCCTGGTGCAAATTTATTGTAAATATGCTCCCACCTGCGGTTGGCAAATTTAGATTTTGATTATGGGAGTTAGATAGGCATGTTACTAATTTCCCAAAAATGGTGTATAACCCCAAACAACCTTTGAAGCAAATGCTCTTAGCCATGTTATCCACCTCCATTGGATAACATGGCTAAGAAGTGCTTGCAAATGTGAAAAAAACGGCCGCAATGCATGAATATCGCAGAAAAATCAGCGATATTCATACATTTTCCAGCAAATGCTCTTAGCCATGTTATCCACTTCCTATTAAATAACATGGCTAAGAACTGCTCTGGGCCTCATGAGGAACGCTTTCCATTTAAAAAGGGAAAAATAACATCAAAAACACTAAAATGCCTTCTAAATATGACCCCAAACAACCTATGAAGCTCTAACAGTACATATCCTGAAATTTAATTGATTTCAAAATTCGATTTTTAAACACAGCATATAAATCAATTGTATACCTGCATTCATGAAGAAATGACTAAAAATGTCCTTGAGACACATGATTGTGTTTTCTGGAATGCCCTAGCACCATTTTTGAGACACTATTAACATGGCTAGGTAACTCCCATAATCAAAATTTAAATTTGCCAAGCGCAAGTGGGAGCGTATTTACAAGACACTTGCCCCAAGAGGAACGCTTTCCATTTAGAAAGGTAAACATAACATCAAAGACACTAAAATGCCTTCTAAATATAGCCCCAAACAACCTATGAAGCTCTAAAAGTACATATCAAGAAATGTAATTGTTTATCACAAATGCGATTAAAAACAGCCGCAATGCATGAATATCGCTGAAAAGTCAACGATATTCATGCATTATCCAGCAAATGCTCTTAGCCATGTTATCCACCTCCCATTGGATAACATAGCTAAGAACTGCTCGCAAATGTGAAAAAAAACGGCCGCAATGCATGAATATCGCAGAAAAGTCAGCGATATTCATGCATTTTCCAGCACATGCTCTTAGCCATGTTATCCACTTCCTATTAAATAACATGGCTAAGAACTGCTCAGGGCCCCATGAGGAACGCTTTCCATTTAAAAAGGGAAAAATAACATCAAAGACACTAAAATGCCTTCTAAATATGACCCCAAACAACCTATGAAGCTCTAACAGTACATATCCTGAAATGTAATTGATTTCAAAATTCGTTTTTAAACACAGCATATAAATCAATTGTATACCTGCATTCATGAAGAAATGACTAAAAATGTCCTTGAGACACATGAAAGTGTTTTCTGGAATGCCCTAGCACCATTTTTGGGACACTATTAACATGGCTACGTAACTCCCATAATCAAAATCTAAATTTGCCAAGCGCAAGTGAGAGCGTATTTACAAGACACTTGCCCCAAGAGGAACACTTTCCATTTAAAAAGGGAAAAATAACATCGCAGAAAAGTCAGCAATATTCATGCACTTTCCAGCAAATGCTCTTAGCCATGTTATCCACTTCCTATTAAATAACATGGCTAAGAACTGCTCAGGGCCCCATGAGGAACGCTTTCCATTTAAAAAGGGAAAAATAACATCAAAGACACTAAAATGCCTTCTAAATATGACCCCAAACAACCTATGAAGCTCTAACAGTACATATCCTGAAATGTAATTGATTTCAAAATTCGTTTTTAAACACAGCATATAAATCAATTGTATACCTGCATTCATGAAGAAATGACTAAAAATGTCCTTGAGACACATGAAAGTGTTTTCTGGAATGCCCTAGCACCATTTTTGGGACACTATTAACATGGCTAGGTAACTCCCATAATCAAAATCTAAATTTGCCAAGCACAAGTGGGAGCGTATTTACAAGACACTTGCCCCATGAGGAACACTTTACATTTTAAAAGGAAAACATAACATCTTAGACACTCAAATACCTTATAAATATGGCTCAAAACAACCTATGAAGCTCTAGCAGTACATATCCAGAAATAAAATTGATTTCTTAAATCGTTTTTAAAAGCAACATATCTGTTTCAGCTTACATAACAGACCATGGAATGGGCTCCATGTACCACAATATCTTGTGTTACTGCATGCCAGAATGTTACACCAAATATGCAATTACAATTTCTCTATGAAACTAATTCTATTAGTATATCACTAGAGACAAAACCACATTTTAAAAACACAGCTTTCTTCATCATTTTCTCCTTAAATCATACTATTCTCTATCTAAATTAAATAAATCTTTTCTCACCTTAGCAAATATTTTTTGAGTTTTGAAAACAGTCTAAGAAATACACCAAATTGTCTTCAGCAGAAGAAAAAGGATGCACTCCAAAGGCTGCAGCTATTGAAAGCACAGAAATACAGATATTCTTTTCACATATCTCTCATATTAGCCAATCATACCTCTTCCCTCACTTTTTTCAAATCAAAACCCTTCCCCCCTCTGCCCTGTCTGCCTTGTTTCCATAGCAACCACCTCCTGGAAGACCTCTCATGTTTGCAAATTCACACAACAATGTTTCAATTGAACTCTGAACTCTCAGTGCACCTGCGTATCCAGTGCAATCTTTCATTAAATGTTTCTTCCTTGACCATTCAAATTACATCTTTCAAAGAACACATCCATGCACCCTAACTTTCTGTTTTCAGAAATGGAAATGCACCAATCACTGCTAATGAATCATTAGCATTGTAAATCCACAGTTTTTTTTCTTTTGAAACTCCTACTGTTTCAACTGCCCTTTCATTACCACACTTCATCTGACTGCAGAACAACCTTCTCCCACCATGTTTAAGGTCTGGATTGTTGGACATAGTTACATCCACTGGGCTCAAAGGTATGCTGAGAGCAGAAATTTACCTAACCTCAATTTACAAGATGTGGAAATTAAGTGGTTGGGCCAAAGAGGATTAAAATGTCACCAATTGATACCATTGGTGAAAACCTTTATGCATTTGCCAAAACCTGACCTGTTAATAGTGCACTGTGGAGGTAATGATTTGGGCACTTTGACAGGGGTAGGTCTGGAAATGCTTTTAAAGGACACCTTTGAGCAATTAATGGCACTTTTTCCTCAAACTGCCTTGGTATATTCCAATATATGCCAAAGACAGAAATGGAGGTGGTCCAACCAATTTTGTCCACAAATTGAGAAAGCGAGGAAGCATGTAAACAAATCTGTTTCAGCTTACATGAGAGACCATGGAATGGGCTCTCTGTACAACAATAACTTGCGTTACTACATGCAAGATATCTACAGAGGAGATGGAGTTCACTTCTCAGATGAGGGCAACAGAATTTTCATTCTGAATTTAAGACTGTGCATTGGGTCCTACTTATAAGTACCTAAATGTACCATAAACTCAAAAGCTCTTCTCAGAGCTACCCTACATCTGATCACTCACAATTATTATTTTTCTCTAATTTTTTTCACTAATTTTCCACAAAATTCGCTCCCCGGAGCGCTACCCGGTTCGCTAACCGAAAGCTAACCTCGCGGAATTTTTTAAAAAAAAGTTTTTTTTCCGCACATATAAGCCTCCTCAGCCACGCTCAGAAAACCTAGGGGGTCAAGATAAGTCTACCATGACCCCTTCTACCCATTCTAAACATTATTTGCCCTCCATCTTGTATCTTAATGCGACCGAAACACAAAATGGTGGACTCCCGTGACGCTTAAGGTTCGCTAACCGGGCCGCTTCCCGGAAAGCGGTCCTAAAAAAAGGCGGGAAAGTAATTTACAGAAAAACGACTAGAGACACTCTCACCAAATATAGATTAGCTCATACTACATAACAATCCCTTCCATTCTCACAAATTTCATTGAAATTCCATTTAGCCATTTAGCCTGTAGACCTCTCCAAGTACCGTGAGGTAAATTACTTCACAAAACACATCTGAATTGTTGGAATTGACAACCAATGAAAATGTTACTTTCATTTTCTACTTTTATTACCTGACATTTGATTGGTTATATACCTGTATATATATAAAGGGAGAGAAGGAAACACAGCCATTTTGACTACTACTTGTTGTTGTATATATCATTTAGAATATCACTAATAACATCAACTTGTTTCTAAAGGTAAGTTGTTATTTTTAAAACTGAAGTATATTGTGCACTATAAGTAAATATGGTAAACTTTTTCAGATAGTTATATACTATCCCTCTGTAAGAGTTAGACATTGAGAAAGGCTTCTTTATTATAATTATGGACTGATTTAGGTTTCTGTGGTATAATTATGAATTTACTTAGGCTTCTTCACAGGCACTTTTTAATAGTACTACTTCACGCCTGAAACCATACAGTGCCCATAGATTACTTCTCTGTTATAAACTCACAAGTGCCTGTCTGAACTTAAACCCAACAGTGCCCTATCTCTACTGATATATTTATTTTTTATGCAAATTACAGCAATAAAATGGAAGGTGAGCAGAATGTTTCCTTCGAAATTGTTCTGGAGACCAACACAGAAAAAGAAATTGAGGACAATGATGACTCTGATTTCATGGATGAATCACGGGACCATGAATTAGTTCAATGTGTGGAATCAGTGGATCATTTACTTCATTATGATGACGGTCAAATGTTTGAACTTATGTTCACTGAACAAGAACACATATCAGACAGTGAAATGCTAGACGTTGTATTCAATTTCGAAAAACAATCCGAAAAATAAAATTATATGTAATATTAAAAAATTGTTTGAGTCTTTTAATCATTTTTATATGTAATTCATAAAGTAGTTAAATGTTAGAAATGTTATTAAATTTTGAAACACAATCACAACAATAAAAAATTGCTGAAAAAATAAAAATATTAAAAAATAATCAACAAAACCAACAAATAATTAACATACAGTATTAGAAAAGTCTTTCATTCTTTTATCCATAAAGTTCGCTGCCCAGAACGCTTTCCGGTTCGCGAACTTGGCGCTTACCACGCAAAAAAAAATGTTTTTATTTTTTTTTTTTGGACCCTCCTAGGCCCTTTTAAAACCTCCACATAAAACCTAGGGGGTCAACGAGGATCTACTATGCCCCCTTATGGTAATTTCCCCCTTTGTTTTGGCCTCCTCTTGTCTCTCGATCCTACCGAGAGACAAGATGGCGGCCGCTCCGGACTGTTTAGAATGTTGACAGACACCGGAGGGCCAATCAGCTTCGCATCGCAAAGTTCCGATACGCGAAAGGTTCGCTAACCGGATCGCTGCCCGGAGCGCTGTTACAGATATATATCTTGATTTAAACGTTAATTTCTCAAAATCCACTGAAGCACATATATTGAGACCTAGCAAAGGCACATCGGGCTAACAGTCCCTACAATTTTGCCAAGTTTCGTGAAAATCCATTCAGCCGTTCGGGCTAAAAGTGAGTCCAACCGCCCTATGGAAAACTCAATGCAAAAAACGCGTTTTGGGACCCCCCTTTTTTCTCAGCCCCCCCTTGACGAAACCCCACCAAATTTTCAGGGGCTGCTCAGAAACAAAATGTGCCATTTTCCTGAAAATTTCAGCCAATTCCGTCCACAAACGCAAAAGTTATTAGGCATAGAATTTTCAGAAATCCCATAGGGAAAAAATCCTAACTATATATACCTACTGGCGACCGCCAGTAGGTAATATACATATATATACATATACATATACATATATATATATATATATATATATATATATATATATATATATATATATATATATATATATATATATATATATATATATATATATATTACCTACTGGCTATCGCCAGTAGGTATATATAGTTAGGATTAATTCCCTATGGGATTTCTGAAAATTCTATGTCTAATAACTTTTGCGTTTGTGGACGGAATCGGCTGAAATTTTCAGGAAAATGGCACATCTTGTTTCTGAGCAGCCCCTGAAAATTTGGTGGGGTTTCGTCAAGGGGGGGCTGAGAAAAAAGGGGGGTCCCAAAACGCGTTTTTTGCATTGAGTTTTCCATAGGGCGGTTGGACTCACTTTTAGCTCGAACGGCTGAATGGATTTGCACGAAACTTGGCAAAATTGTAGGGACTGTTAGCCCGATGTGCCTTTGCTAGGTCTCAATATATGTGCTTCAGTGGATTTTGAGAAATTAACGTTTAAATCAAGATATATATCTGTAACAGCGCTCCGGGCAGCGATCCGGTCCGCTTACTTTTCGCTTATCGGAACTTTGCGCGCAGAAAGCTGATTGGCTCTCCGGTGTCTGTCAACATTCTAAACAGTCCGGAGCGGCCGCCATCTTGTCTCTCGGTAGGATCGAGAGAGAAGAAGAGGTGAAAAACGAAAGGGGAATTTAATGAAAGGGGGCAAGGTATCCCCCTCTTGACCCCCTAGGAATGTTGTTGGGGTTATTAAAGGGTCCCGTGGGGAAAATAAAAAAAAAATGATTTTTCACGGTAGAAGTGCTTCACGGGCCGCGAACTGGGCCGCAAACTGGTAGCGAAACGGGAATTCGCCATTTTGTGCTTCGTTAATTAAATTATTAGGTATAAGGGGGTGCGGGAGACGTATCCTAATCCCCTATGTTTCCTGAGGGTGGCTGAGGAGGCTGATATATGTTGATACATCTCTTCCAGCGGCTGTGCGTGAGCTTTTTTTTTTTTGCTGCGTGACAGTCCGGAGCGGCCGCCATCTTGTCTCTCGGTAGGATCGAGAGAGAAGAAGAGGTGAAAAACGAAAGGGGAATTTAATGAAAGGGGGCAAGGTATCCCCCTCTTGACCCCCTAGGAATGTTGTTGGGGTTATTAAAGGGTCCCGTGGGGAAAATAAAAAAAAAATGATTTTTCACGGTAGAAGCGCTTCACGGGCCGCGAACTGGGCCGCAAACTGGTAGCGAAACGGGAATTCGCCATTTTGTGCTTCGTTAATTAAATTACTAGGTATAAGTGGGTGCGGGAGACGTATCCTAATCCCCTATGTTTCCTGAGGGTGGCTGAGGAGGCTGATATATGTTGATACATCTCTTCCAGCGGCTGCGCCATCTTGCCTTTTTTCCAATGCCACAATTTTGTCGTGCACGGCAGCCATTTTAGATGCCAGGCTGGTCCCAGGCTATCACCTACCCCTGCGGATGTAGTTTATGGCCCCAGCTGTAGAGAATTCAGACATGCCAACCCTCCCGATTCAGGCGTGTGACTACTGATTTCAGTGCTAGTCTCCCGCCTCCCGATTTCTGCAAGCAAAAACACGGGGGCATATTACGAACAACTAGCGATAATTTTTGTCTCTAACTTGTTTAGAGACAAAAATTATCGCCGCACATCGGCGATTTTTATCGCAGATAAACCTTGCTATTATCGCAGAAAAGTCAGCGATATTCATGTATTATCGAGCAAATGCTCTTAGCCATGTTATCCACCTCCCATTGGATAACATGGCTAAGAACTGCTCAGGGCAGGTGTTAGATTTTGGAGATATTCGCGCTTAGCGCGAATATCTCCAAAAGTTGGTAATAGAAGGTAGCGATGTTAGGGACTGTTTCCAGTCGCTAACATCTTGGCACGCCACTTAGCATGTCATTAGTGATAAGTATCACTGACATGCAAAGCGGGGCCCAAGATGGTCGCTATCTCCTTTTAGCTGTCACTAACTGGTGTTAGCGACAGCTTGGTAATAGGGAGATAATTTTATCTCCGCTTTCAAGGCTTTTAAAGCCAAAAAAGCGGAGATAAACCCCCTTGATAATATGCCCCACGATTCCTTGGGGGTTTCAGCTGACAGGGCTTGGTATTGTGTTACATGGTAATTTTTCGAGGAAACGTCAGAGGGTCGATGCAGGGGTTCTAGAAGAGGTGATAAACCATTTAAGCCTCATGAACAAGCGCATGGTCTTTTAAAGATTTGTGAAGTACTCGGAGCGGCGGTGTGTGTGTGTGCCCTCTTTCAGGAGCGGGCGGGGGGGCACTGCCAGCAACTTGCCAGGTCAGGTAGTGTTCAACACGTGCATCACCCTTTCTCTGCTTGCTATTGCGCTCCATGCTTCGGAAAGGTAAGAAAAAGAACGTGCATTTGAGTTTGAAATGTCCGATCCTGCAGCAGCACACTTCCAAAGCCCACACATGACAATAACCCGATTCAAGGCCCCATTCACCCGTTTTTAAAAAAATAGATAACACTCCAACAAAGTAAGGTTATAAAACTTTATTAACTATTAACTTTAACGAACGGAACAAAAACTAAAAACATTTAAACATTTCTCAACACAAAAAGCAACAATGGTTAGAAGCTGTCTTTTGTGCGAATAGTCCCAAGGCAGCACAACGTGCAGAGTTCTGGACGGCACCCAGGTGATGTCGCCTGGGTGCCGCACTGGTTTAGGGATCCTACAATGCAGCACAGAAAAACAGCGTGGGGCGTCCCGGGTGGTGCGGGGGGAGGCCTTGTCAGTAGCGGTCTGTGTCCAGTGTCACATGGCTGACACAACATGTACGACAGGCACCCAGGTGATGTCCAGTAAACTGCCGCACTGGTTTTGGTATCCTACAATGCTGCTCCGAAAATTGGCGTGCGGCGGCCCGGGGGGGGGGCGTGGGGGAGGCGGCGTGAACGGGCCTCCCCAGGTGGCGGCCATCTAGCTGAGTTGCGCCCGCTCTTGCCGCTACAGCGTCTCGCTCACCATGTTGTTGAGTTGCTCCCACTCTTGCAGTGCAGCGATAGGCGGCTGCCACATGGCTCTTAAAATGGCGGACGGCTCCTCGGTTTTAGGCCTGGTCCACTGAAATGGCCCTGGGACACTTTGGAACTCGGACGCTTGCCTGCTAGGGCTTGGGCTCCATTCTCGAAAAGCGTCCCCTCAGCCGTGAAGATTGTACAAAAGTCTTGGGGGCCCCCGACTCCCGCAGGCTTCCGGTGGGGAGCGGCTGCCATGATTGCTCGCGGAATGACCACGACGGAGCCACGAGATGGTGGTGCTCTCATGCTGACGCCAGCTTCAGTCTGAATGATCCAGAAACAAGGTGGGGCTTTCATCGTTTGGGAAAAAAAAATGTTCTAAACCAATGAAAAGTGTTATTTTTAGGTCATATGACCAAGCCTTCCATCTTTAGGAAACCAAAAGTAAAATGAACCAATGAAAAGTTTTATAAACAAGTCACATGACCTGTTATGCGGCATAGGGCTACAAAAAGTGTAGAAAATCCGTTGGCACGTGAGGCGGCGTCAGTAGCGGACCGATGTGCGAATAGGCCGAAGGCAGCACAACGGGCCGAGATCCGGATGGTACCGAGGTGGTGTCCAGCAAATTGCCGCACTGGTGTGGCCATCCTACAATGCTGCGCCGAAAGACGGCGTGTCCAGCTGAGTTGCGGTCACTGTTGCGGTACAGTGACTCGAACGCGCCGAGATCCGGATGGCACCGAGGTGGTGTCCAGCAAATTGCCGCACTGGTGTGGCCATCCTACAATGCTGCGCCGAAAGACGGCGTGTCCAGCTGAGTTGCGGTCACTGTTGCGGTACAGTGACTCGAACGCGCCGAGATCCGGATGGCACCGAGGTGGTGTCCAGCAAATTGCCGCACTGGTGTGGCCATCCTACAATGCTGCGCCGAAAGACGGCGTGTCCAGCTGAATTGCGGTCACTGTTGCGGTACAGTGACTCGAACGCGCCGAGATCCGGATGGCACCGAGGTGGTGTCCAGCAAATTGCCGCACTGGTGTGGCCATCCTACAATGCTGCGCCGAAAGACGGCGTGTCTAGCTGAGTTGCGGTCACTGTTGCGGTACAGTGAGTCGAACGCGCCGAGATCTGGATGGCCCCGATGTTGTGTCCAGCAAGTTGCCGCACTGGTGTGGCCATCCTACAATGCTGCGCCGAAAGTCGGCGCGGGGTGCCCCGTTGGCTTATGAGGTGATGTCAGTAGTGGACCGATGTGTGAATAGGTCGGAACCAGCACAAGGCGCCAAGATCCGAATGGCAAGTCCTGGATGTTGAGTGCCTCAGTTGAGAGTTCTGAGCAGTGCTTGTAAGACTGTCTGAAGCTTATTTGCACCTGCTGCAGCTTCACTAGGTCCGGCGGAACTTTTTTCCTTTTCCTTTCTGCTTCTTTTCCTACAATCCGTTTCATCTGAAGACACGACCAGGTCCCTGAATGTGTGCAGGGGGACGCTATTGATTGAATGAAAATGGCGGCTTGACACAAAGCTGACTCAAGCGTTACTATTGGTGCTATACAGACAAAAATTGGTTTTCAGTTTGTACATTCTTCAGGTTTTTTTTTTCCATCCAAGTCTGATTGAGAGTTTGTAGAAAAATGGCTTCAGATTTTCCACATACTACTCTTCAACATTCTTCCTAAATGTAATAATGTGAAACTCACTAGGAGAACGGCTGTTTCTGTTTCCTTTCAAAATGCTGCCAACAATATTTTCTGAATGGAAGACACCATCTTGTAGCATAAAGGGCCGAAAGGGGTTCTGGTCTGGCCGATGGTTGGTGGAGACATTTTGACTATATCTTGGACCTGCCCGGCCTCGCCCAAAATGGCGCCGGTATAAATGGGACTCGTAACTCCTTGCCCGCAAATGTATATCTAGAAAATGTTATTGTAAGTGGCCCTGTTCTATTTTAATTACAAAATGTATGTCCACCGATTCCGCAACTGTTAGACACCTTAGTTCTTGCAACCTAATGGCCCGCTCGTTACGTTCCTCTACAGTGTAAATGTCTCCTCATCATATACGATTTCAGTTTGCTCCGTGGCCGGCCCACGTGGTTATAGGCCCGTATTTGTATACTGACATTTTCACAATAAAGGTTTTTAAAACAAAACACGGTAGTAGTATTTACATTGGTAAAGTTTTTACTTTTAGTCACTGTTTTCGAATCAGTAAAAGGCAAGTGAAATAAAGCAGTCCAATTACATGACGGATAAAAGGTATAATATGTAGGAACGCAGTAAAGATAAATGGTCAAGGGCAGTTGTGTTTTTCATGTCTGCAACATAAAGTGATCGATAAGAATCTGATAATCAGGCGTATCGGCGACTAAGACAGCAGGCCGAATCTCTTTTACTCAACGGCTCCGTCATGGAAGGAAGAAATGCCCTTTTTCTCGAAAAAGGAATATATTTTACTTGCAAGACAGTTGTAAATTTTCCGGGAAAGTACATTAGCCTGGAATATTATAACATATGTTTGAAAAAAAAATATTGTTCGAAAACAATAAAAAGCGTAATTTTTAGGTCATATGACCAAGCTTTTCATCATTAAATTAACAAAAGTAAAATGAACCAATGAAAAGTTTTATTAACAAGTCACATGACCTGTTATGCTTACGTTACGCGCTGCGCGCCGCGCCTCGGATCACTTCCGGGTGCGCTAACGCGGCGTGTCATAAAACGCATTACGCGACAACGTAGGTCAAGAATATAGTCTAAATGTCTCCACCAACCAGCGTTCAGAACACAACCCCTTTCAGCAGTCCAAAAAGTTCTGTTAAATGACAACAGAGGGGACAGGCAACAAGAACCATCAGTCAAAGAGGGGAGGGCAAGTTCTTCTCTTCCGGGTCATGTTGGGGCGCTACCGGAACTGATCGAATTGGTAGTCTATAGTGTTTCTGGATGTTTCAGACTAAAGCTGGCGTCAGCATGAGACCACTACCATCTCGTAGCTCCGTCGTGGCCATTCCACGAGCAATCATGGCAGTCGCTCCCCACCAGAAGCCTGCGGGAGTCGGAGGCCCCCAAGACTTTTGTAGAATCTTCACGGCTGAGGGGACGCTTTTCGAGAATGGGACCCAAGCCCTATCAGGGAAGCGTCCGAGTTCCAAGGTGTCCCAGGGCCATTTTAGTGGGCCAGGCCCAAAACCGAAGAGCCGGCCGCCATTTTGAGAGTCCTGTGGCAGCCGCCTATCGCTGCACCGCAAGAGCGGGCGCAACTCAACTACATGGTGAGCGAGACGCTGTAGTCGCAAGAGCGGGCGGTAAACAGCTGAATGGCAGAAGAGGCACAGTGTAGCAAAAGCGGGCGGAATGGCAACTAAAACGATAAAGGGGCGCCCCACTACAGCTTGTCTTCAGGTCAAACGGATTGTGGGACAAGGTCCAGAATTGAAGAGTCATCAAAAGGCAAAAAGTTCCGCCGGACCCCGGGAGCCGGCCGCCTATGTCGGGGGCGATCTCAGGCTACACCAGTGCTATAAGACTTGGGGAGGGTGTCGGAGCCAAGCGTCTTCTCCGAGTCCATGGCCATCACACCGCCCCTCAGGGGCCTCCGTCAAGCTGTTTAGGAAGGTAACATATCACATTGTTTTCTAATGCAGTCAGGTCCACAAACGACACTCACTTACTTTGAGAATAGTGAAGCTGCAGTAGGTGGAAATAAGCTTCAGACAGTGTTACAAGCACTGCTCAGAACTCTTAACTATGGCACCCAACATCCAGAACTTATGCTATTTGAGAATGGCAGTGACATCGAAGCATCTCAGGGACCAAAACCATTAACGTACTTTCACGTATGAAAATCTTACTTGGGGAGGGGGCAGGAGCGAAGCGCCCCCTCCCAGTCAGCGCCACCACACCGTATGTTGAAAATCTGAAGCCATCGTTCTACAAAGTCAACCAAACTTGGATTGAAAAATCTAGAAAAATGTACAAACTGAAAACCAGTTTTGGTCTGCATAGCATCAGTAGCAACGCTTGAGTCAGCTTTGTGTCAAGCCGCCATTTTGATTCAACAAAGCACAGGCATTGAAAAAGGCTGAAATTCAGAACTCTAAACTATGGCACCCAACATGCAGGAGCTTGCCATCCGGATCTTGGAGCCTTGTGCTGTTTTCGATCTATTCACACATCGGTCCACTACTGACATCATCTTATAAACCAACGTTATGTAAATAGTTTTTTAATAAAATGTTTTACCCTGTTTCTTTGCTGGTGTGTTGTCTATATTTTTAATATTTGCATAGGGTTTGTCGTTATTTTGGGCGGGATGGGTGACGGAGCCAAGCTGTCTTGCAGCCCTCATGGTGTGGAGCTCAGTTCATCTCACTATTTTCGTATTTCTCATGAAGGGTTGTTCCTAATATTTCTATTTTAGCGAGGTCAAAAAGAGATCCAATTAGTGGCCTACTGATTTTGCTCGATTACTTTTATTTTTTTTACACGATTTTTCACTATCTGCAAAGACTAAACAGAGTATTGCGACTTTGTGCTTGTTTGTAAATAGAGAATGATCCAAAGAGAACCAATTCTAAAACAGTAAATGCTTGGACAACAATCAATCAAATGGAGAGACAAGCAGGCACGACGGATTACAACGGGGGCAAAGGCTTGCGTTAACTACCGTTCACTATCTGCAAAGAGAGAGTACTACTAAGACAAAAGAGGGGAGGGGGGGGGTGCAGCGTTCAAAGCACATCAGCGTGCATAAATACGAAAATGTTTTTATCTATCAAGTACTTGACATTTTAAAGCTTTTCATATTTGCTATTAAAAAACCAATGAAATTCACAGAAAAAACCATAGGTTATAGTGGATATATAGTTAGGAATTTGCATTTACAAAACCTTGAAAATTCAATGAAAAAACCATTGGTTTTAGGCCATATATAGTTAGGGATTTGCATTTACAAAACCTTATTTTACTCGCATAAAACCATTGAAATTCCATATATAGTTATAAGCGCTAACTATATATCGCGCACCCGCAATCCACTGCTGATGATGTCACATATTACATCATTCATGACATGGTTAGTGACATCACTGATGACATCACTGATGACATCTCAAATGACATCACTGATGACTTCACTGATGACAACATCCAGTGACTGTATGTTTCTGTAAAGTTAAAATATGTTTTACATATTGAAGAATGAGTGGATGTATAAGTGTCTGGATGAAGGATTTACTAGGTGCATGACTGACTGATTGAGTGAGTGATTAAATGTGTCTCACTGAGTGCATGGGTTAGTGACTAAACTGTTTTAATTTGTGCATCATTATATCTGTTGTTCTACAAACTGCTGCATATGTTGATTCGTAGCTATATGAGTAACTGTATGGGTTATTGATTGGTTGTCCAAGTATTTGTATGGGAGACTGAGTGTGTGTGTATGGGTGGCTGGGAGGTGTGTGACTCTGTACATAGATGTGTGAGTAGTTAATTCACTATATGTATAGATTCAAAAGTGCATGTGCAAACAGCTGTATGGGCGGTTGACTGTGTGCATGAGTGTATTGGTGAGTGAATGGATATCTCAGTGCTACATGTCAAAGTAAGTACATATGTAAAACACAGTACATGTGAGAGTTGACATATATAAATAACTGTGCATAAGAGCCAGTGAATGTGTGAGTGGCTGTATGGATCATTGTGAACTTGTATCAGGGATTGTATAATAGAGTAAATATGTGTTAGTATATGTTTGAATAAGTAAAGTTTGTATAACTGTATAGTTGAGGAAATGGAGATGTGATTGATTCTTTGCATGACTGACTAGGTGTGTGAGTAACTCCATGGATGAGTGACAGTCTGTGAGTGTCTGTTTACACCGATTGTATCTAAGGTTATATTAGAGTCTGAAGAGGTTCATCGTATTATCACATGAATGATATCATCAGTGATGTTATCAGTCATGTCAAATGAGATGTTTTCAGTGATGTCATCAGTGATGTCATTTGAGATGTCATCAGTGATGTCATCAGTGATGTCACTAACCATGTCATGAATGATGTAATATGTGACATCATCAGCAGTGGATTGCGGGTGCGCGATATATAGTTAGCGCTTATAACTATATATGGAATTTCAATGGTTTTATGCGAGTAAAATAAGGTTTTGTAAATGCAAATCCCTAACTATATATGGCCTAAAACCAATGGTTTTTTCATTGAATTTTCAAGGTTTTGTAAATGCAAATTCCTAACTATATATCCACTATAACCTATGGTTTTTTCTGTGAATATATATATATATATATATATTCACAGAAAAAACCATAGGTTTTAGGCCATATATAGTTAGGAATTTGCATTTACAAAACCTTGAAAATTCACTGAAAAAACCATTGGTTATAGACCATATATAGTTAGGGATTAGCCTTTTCAAAACCTTATTTTACTCACACAAAACCATTGAAATTTCATATATAGTTAGTTGCACTAACTATATATCGCGCACCCGCAATCCACTGCTGATGATGTCACATATTACATCATTCATGACATGGTTAGTGACATCACTGATGACATCACTGATGACATCTCAAATGACATCACTGATGACATCACTGATGACAACATCCAGTGACTGTATGTTTCTGTAAAGTTAAAATATGTCTTACATATTGAAGAATGAGTGGATGTATAAGTGTCTGGATGAAGGATTTAGTAGGTGCATGACTGACTGTATGAGTGAGTGATTAAATGTGTCTCACTGAGTGCATGGGTTAGTGACTAAACTGTCTTAATTTGTGCATCATTATATCTGTTGTTCTACAAACTGCTGCATATGTTGATCAGTAGCTATATGAGTAACTGTATGGGTTATTCATTGGTTGTCCAAGTATTTGTATGGGAAACTGTGTGTGTATGGGTGGCTGGGAGGTGTGTGACTCTGTACATAGATGTGTGAGTAGTTGATTCACTATATGTATGGGTTCAAAAGTGCATGTGGAAACAGCTGTATGGGCGGTTGACTGTGCATGAGTGTATTAGTAAGTGAATGGATATCTCAGTGCTACATGTCAAAGTAAGTACATATGTAAAACACAGTACATGTGAGAGTTGACATATATAAATAACTGTGCATAAGAGCCAGTGAATGTGTGAGTGGCTGTATGGATCATTGTGAACATGTATCAGGGATTGTATAAGAGAGTAAATATGTGTTAGTATATGTTTGAATAAGTAAGGTGTGTATAACTGTATAGTTGAGAAAATGGAGGTGTGATTGATTTTTTGCATAACTGACTAGGTGTGTGAGTAACTCCATGGATGAGTGACAGTCTGTGACTGTCTGTTTACACTGATTGTATCTAAGGTTATATTAGAGTCTGAAGAGGTTCATGGTATTATCACATGAATGATATCATCAGTGATGTGATCAGTCATGTCAAATGAGATGTTATCAGTGATTTTATCAGTGATGTCATTTGAGATGTCATCAGTGATGTCATTTGAGATGTCATCAGTGATGTCATTTGAGATGTCATCAGTGATGTCATCAGTGATGTCACTAACCATGTCATGAATGATGTAATATGTGACATCATCAGCAGTGGATTGCGGGTGCGCGATATATAGTTAGTGCAACTAACTATATATGAAATTTCAATGGTTTTGTGTGAGTAAAATAAGGTTTTGAAAAGGCTAATCCCTAACTATATATGGTCTATAACCAATGGTTTTTTCAGTGAATTTTCAAGGTTTTGTAAATGCAAATTCCTAACTATATATGGCCTAAAACCTATGGTTTTTTCTGTGAATTTCAATGGTTTTTTAATAGCAAATATCAAAAGCTGTCAAATGTCAAGTACGTGATAAGTAAAAACTTTTTCGTGTTTATGCACGCTGATGTGCTTTGAACGCTGCCCCCCCCTCCCCTCTTTTCTCTTAGTAGTACTCTCTCTTTGCAGATAGTGAAGAGTAGTTAAAGCAGGCCTTTACCCCCGTTGTAATCCGTCGTGCCTGCTTGTCTATCCATTTGATTGATTGTTATCCAAGCATTTACTGTTTTACAATTGATTCTCTTTGGTTCATTCTCTATTTACAAACAAGCACAAAGTCGCAATACTCTGTTTACTCTTTGCAGATAGTGAAAAATCGTGAAAAATCGTGTAAAAAAATAAAATTAATCGAGCAAAATCAGTAGGCCACTAATTGGATCTCTTTTTGACCTCGCTAAAATAGAAATATTAGGAACAACCCTTCATGAGAAATACGAAAATAGTGAGATGAACTGAGCTCCACACCATGAGGGCTGCAAGACAGCTCGGCTCCGTCACCCACCCCGCCCAAAATAACGAGAAACCCTATGCAAATATTAAAAATATATACAACACACCAGCAAAGAAACAGGGTAAAACATTTTATTAAATAACTATTTACATAACTATTTTATACTTTTTATTGCCCGATCCGGCTAGCTCAATCGATCGAGCATGAAACTCATGCACTCTGATAGCAAGCGTTGCTACTGATGCTATGCAGACCAAAACTGGTTTTCAGTTTGTACATTTTTCTAGATTTTTCCATCCAAGGTTGGTTTAGTTTGTAGAACGATGGCTTCAGATTTTCAACATACGGTGTGGTGGCGCGGACTGGGAGGGGGCGCTTCGCTCCTGCCCCCTCCCCAAGTAAGATTTTTATACGTGAAAGTACGTTAATGGTTTTGGTCCCTGAGTTGCTTCGATGTCACTGCCATTCTCAAATGGCATAAGTTCTGGATGTTGGGTGCCATAGTTCAGAGTTCTGAGCAGCGCTTGTCACACTGTCTGAAGCTTATTTGCACCTACTGCAGCTTCACTATTCTCAAAGTAAGTGAGGGTCGTTTGTGGACCTGACTGCATTTGAAAACAATGTGATATGGTACCTCCCTATACCGCTTGACGGAGGCCCCCGAGGGGCGGTGTGATGGCACGGACTCGGAGAAGACGCTTGGCTCCGACCCCCTCCCCAAGTCTTATAGCACCGGTTTAGCCTGAGATCGCCCCCGACATAGGCGGCCGGCTCCCGGGGTCCGGCGGAACTTTTTGCCTTTTGATGACTCTTCTATTCTGGACCTTGTCCCACAATCCGTTTGACCTGAAGACACGCTGTAGTGGGGCGCCCCTTTACCGTTTTAGTTGCCATTCCGCCCGCTTTTGCTACACTGTGCCTCTTCCGCCATTCAGCTGTTTACCGCCCGCTCTTGCGACTACAGCGTCTCGCTCACCATGTAGTTGAGTTGCTCCCGCTCTTGCGATGCAACGATAAGCGACTGCCACAGGACTCTCAAAATGGCGGCCGGCTCTTCAGATTTGGGCGTGGTCCACTAAAATGGCCCTGGGACACCTTGGAACTCGGACGCTTCCCTGATAGGGCTTGGGTCCCATTCTCGAAAGCGTCCCCTCAGCCGTGAAGATTCTACAAAAGTCTTGGGGGCCCCCGACTCCCGCAGGCTTCTGGTGGGGAGCGGCTGCCATGTTTGCTCGTGGAATGGCCACGACGGAGCTACGAGATGGTAGTGCTCTCATGCTGACGCCAGCTTTAGTCTGAAACATCCAGAAACACTGTAGACTACCAATTCGATCAGTTCCGGTAGCGCCCCAACATGACCCGGTAGAGAAGAACTTGCCCTCCCCTCTTTGACTGATGGTTCTTGTTGCCTGTCCCCTCTGTTGTCATTTAACAGAACTTTTTGGACTGCTGAAAGGGGTTGTGTTCCGAACGCTGGTTGGTGGAGACATTTTGACTATATTCTTGACCTACGTTGTCGCGTAATGCGTTATATGACACGCCGCGTTAGCGCACCCGGAAGTGATCCGGGGCGCGGCGCGCAGCGCGTAACGTAAGCATAACAGGTCATGTGACTTGTTAATAAAACTTTTTATTGGTTCATTTTACTTTTGTTATTTTAATAATGAAAAGCTTGGTCATATGACCTAAAAAATACGCTTTTTATTGATTTCAAACTTTTTTTTTTAAACATATATGTTATAATATTCCAGGCTAATGTACTTTCCCGGAAAATTTACAACTGTCCTGCAAGTAAAATATATTCCTTTTTCGAGAAAAAGGGCGTTTCTTCGTCCCATGACGGGGCCGTTGACTAAAAGAGGCTCGGCCTGCTGTCTTAGTCGCCGATACGCCTGATTATCAGATTCTTATCGATCACTTTATGTTGCAGGAGTGGAAAACACAACTGCCCTTGACCATTTATCTTTACTGTGTTCCTACGTATTATACCTTTTATCCGTCATGTAATTGGACTGCTTTATTTCACTTGCCTTTTACTGATTCGAAAACAGTGACTAAAAGTAAAAACTTTACCAATGTAAATACTACTACCATGTTTTGTTTTAAAAACCTTTATTGTGAAAATGTCAGTATACAAATACGGGCCTATAACCACGTGGGCCGGCCACGGAGCAAACTGAAATCGTATATGATGAGGAGACATTTACATTATAGAGGAACGTAACGAGCGGGCCATTAGGTTGCAAGAACTAAGGTGTCTAACAGTTGCGAAATCGGTGGACGTACATTTTGTAATTAAAATACGACAGGGCCACTTACAAAAAAATCATCTAGATATACATTTGCGGGCAAGTACCATGGGTGACGTTAATTCGAACTTTCAATAGTACAGTAATCAATAACACATCAGAACTTAATATCAATAGGGATGTCAAAATATTCATTCTCGTCCCCGCCCGCCATGAGCATCAAAACTGCATTCATATATCGTGATATCAAGGTTGTTCAACCAGTACACAACAAGGAGTTACGAGTCCCATTTATACCGGCGCCATTTTGGGCGAGGCCGGGCAGGTGCAAGATATAGTCAAAATGTCTCCACCAACCATCGGCCAGACCAGAACCCATTTCGGCCCTTTATGCTACAAGATGGTGTCTTCCATTCAGAAAATATTGTTGGCAGCATTTTGAAAGGAAAGATAAACAGCCGTTCTCCTAGTGAGTCTCACATTGTTACATTTAGGAAGAATGTTGAAGAGTAGTATGTGGAAAATCTGAAGCAATTTTTCTACAAACTCTCAATCAGCCTTGGATGGAAAAAAAAATCCTGAAGAATGTACAAACTGAAAACCAATTTTTGTCTGTATAGCATCAACAGCAACGCTTGAGTCAGCTTTGTGTGAAGCCGCCATTTTGATTCAATCAATAACGTCCCCCTGCACACATTCAGGGACCTGGTCGTGTCTTCAGGTGAAACGGATTGTGGGACAAGAAGCAGAAAGGAAAAGGAAAAAAGTTCAGCCGGACCTCGGGAGCCGGCCGCCTATGTCATGGGCGATCTTTGGCCACACCAGGGCAATAGTGAAGCTGCAGCAGGTGCAAATAAGCTTCAGACAGTCTTACAAGCACTGCTCAGAACTCTCAAATATGGCACTCAACATCCAGGACTTGCCATTCGGATCTTGGCGCCTTGTGCTGGTTCCGACCTATTCACACATCGGTCCACTACTGACATCACCTCATAAGCCAACGGGGCACCCCACGCCGACTTTCGGCGCAGCATTGTAGGATGGCCACACCAGTGCGGCAACTTGCTGGACACCACCTCGGTGCCATCCGGATCTCGGCGCGTTCGAGTCACTGTACCGCAAGAGTGACCGGAACTCAGCTGGACACGCCGTCTTTCGGCGCAGCATTGTAGGATGGCCACACCAGTGCGGCAATTTGCTGGACACCACCTCGGTGCCATCCAGATCTCGGCGCGTTCGAGTCACTGTACCGCAAGAGTGACCGGAACTCAGCTGGACACGCCGTCTTTCGGCGCAGCATTGTAGTATGGCCTCACCAGTGCGGCAACTTGCTGGACACCACCTCGGTGCCATCCGGATCTCGGCGCGCTGTGCTGCCTTCGGCCTACTGTAGCCGCAAGTGCGGACGCAACTCAGTTGGACGGCGAGTGAAACGCTAAGGGGCGCCTCACTGCAGCCGAGGAGCCTCCATCTTGGGGGAGACGCACAGCCCCCACTGACTGACGCGACCTTACAGGCCAACGGGGCGCCCCACGCCGACTTTCGGCGCAGCATTGTAGGATAGCCACACCAGTGCAGCAACTTGCTGGACAACAACTCGGTGCCATCCGGATCTCGGCGCGTTGTGCTGCCTTCGGCCTATTCGCACATCGGTCCGCTACTGACGCCGCCTCACGTGCCAACGGATTTTCTACGCTTTTTGAAGCCCTATGCCGCATAACAGGTCATGTGACTTGTTTATAAAACTTTTCATTGGTTCATTTTACTTTTGGTTCCCTAATGATGGAAGGCTTGGTCATATGACCTAAAAATAACACTTTTCATTGGTTTAGAACATTTTTGTTCCCAAACGATGAAAGCCCCACCTTGTTTCTGGATGTTTCAGACTGAAGCTGGCGTCAGCATGAGAGCACCACCATCTCGTGGCTCCGTCGTGGTCATTCCGCGAGCAATCATGGCAGCCGCTCCCCACCGGAAGCCTGCAGGAGTCGAGGGCCCCCAAGACTTTTGTAGAATCTTCACGGCTGAGGGGACGCTTTCGAGAATGGAGCCCAAGCCCTAGCAGGCAAGCGTCCGAGTTTTGGCAACTGAAACGGTAAAGGGGCGCCCCAGTACAGCAGACGAGCCTCCACCTGGGGAGGCCCGTTCACGCCGCCTCCCCCACGCCCCCCCCCGGGCGCCCCACGCCGTTTTTCGGAGCAGCATTGTAGGATGCCAAAACCAGTGCGACAAGTTACTGGACATCACCTGGGTGCCATCCACATCTCAGCGCGTTCTGCTGCCTTGGGACTATTCGCACAACAGACCGCTACTGACAAGGCCTCCCCCCGCACCACCCGGGACGCCCCACGCTGTTTTTCTGAGCTGCATTGTAGGAAACCAAAAACCAGTGCGGCACCCAGGTGACATCACCTGGGTGCCGTCCAGAACTCAGCACGTTGTGCTGCCTTGGGACTATTCGCACAAAAGACAGCTACTGACCATTGTTGCTTCTTTTTGCCAAAAAATGTTTAAATGTATTTACACTTTTTGTTACGTTCATTATATTTATAAAGGTAATAAAGTTTTATAATCCTACTTTGTTGGAGTACTATATATTTTTAAAAAATCGGGTGAATGGGGCCTTGAATCGGGTTATTGTCATGTGTGGGCTTTGGAAGTGTGCTGCTACAGGATCGGACATTTCAAACTCAAATGCACGTTCTTTTTCTTACCTTTCCGAAGCATGGAGCGCAATAGCAGGCAGAGAAAGGGTGATGCAAGTGTTGAACACTGCCTGGCCTGGCAAGTTGCTGGCAGTGCCACCCCCCCGCCCGCTCCTGAAAGAGGGCACACACACACCGCCGCCCCGAGTACTTCACATATCTTTAAAAGACCATGCGCTTGTTAATGAGGCTTAAATGGTTTATCACCCCTTCTAGAGCCCCTGCATCGGCCCTCTGACGTTTCCTGGAAGAATTAGCACGTAACACAATACCAAGCCCTGTCAGCTGAAAGCCCCGAGGAATCGGGTTTTTGCTTGCAGGAATCGGGAGGCGGGAGACTAGCACTGAAATCGGTAGTCTCACGCCTGAATCGGGAGGGTTGGCATGTCTGGATTCTCTGCAGCTGGGGCCATAAACTACATCCGCAGGGCTAGGTGATAGCCTGGGACCGGCCTAGACAATCGGACACAGAGGAAGAGGAGTGTCAGAGGGTGCAGTAGTGAATAGGGTGAAAGGGAGGTGTCGGGCGGGCACAGGGTGTGATTCTCAGGGAAGAGCAGCGCAGATGGGGGGAAGTTTATGGCCCAAGCATGAGAGAGAGAGCGGGGGTGACCAGTGCGTGGGGGAGATGCTTGCGATGGTGGGGAGCCGTGCTGAGAATCGACAGCGTGCAGAGAGTGGGTCTGGTCAAGGCATCTAAAATGGCTGCCGTGCACGACAAAATTGTGCCATTGGAAAAAAGGCAAGATGGCGCATACAATGTTTATCAATAAGGATTCATTTATAACAAAATATTTTATCGCAGTGACAAATTGGCGGTCAACACTTCCTGATTTCCATCGAATCGAACGTTAACAGACGTCACGCAGCAACAAAAAAAAAAAAACGCTCACGCACAGCCGCTGGAAGACATGTATCAACATATATGAGCCTCCTCAGCCACCCTCAGAAAACATAAGGGATCAGGATACGTCTCCCGCACCCCCTTATACCTAGTAATTTAATTAAAACGAAACACAAAATGGCGAATTCCCGTTTCGCTACCAGTTTGCGGCCCAGTTCGCGGCCCGAGAAGCACTTCTACCGTGAAAAATCCATTTTTTTTTATTTTCCCCACTGGACCCTTTAATAACCCCAACATCATTCCTAGGGGGTCAAGAGGGGTCTACCTTGCCCCCTTTCATTAAATTCCCCCTTCGTTTTTCACCTCTTCTTCTCTCTCGATCCTACCGAGAGATAAGATGGCACACGCACAGCCGCTGGAAGACATATATCAACATATATGAGCCTCCTCAGCCACCCTCAGAAAACATAAGGGATCAGGATACGTCTCCCGCACCCCCTTATACCTAGTAATTTAATTAAAACGAAACACAAAATGGCGAATTCCCGTTTCGCTACCAGTTTGCGGCCCAGTTCGCAGCCCGAGAAGCGCTTCTACCGTGAAAAATCAATTTATTTTTATTTTCCCCACGGGACCCTTTAATAACCCCAACATCATTCCTAGGGGGTCAAGAAGGGTCTACCTTGCCCCCTTTCATTAAATTCCCCCTTCGTTTTTCACCTCTTCTTCTCTCTCGATCCTACCGAGAGATAAGATGGCGGCCGCTCCGGACTGTTTAGAATGTTGACAGACACCAGAAAGCCAATCAGCTTCGCATCGCAAAGTTCCGTTTCGCGAAAAGTAAGCGGACCGGAGCGCAGCCCGGAGCGCTGTTACAGATATATATCTTGTTTTGAACGTTAATTTCTCAAAATCCACTGGAGCACATATATTGAGACCTAGCAAAGGCACATCGGGCTAACAGTCCCTACAATTTTGCCAAGTTTCGTGCAAATCCATTCAGCCGTTCGAGCTAAAAGTGAGGCCAAAGGCCCTATGGAAATTAACATGGGAAAAACGCGTTTTGGGACCCCCCTTTTTTCTCGGCCCCCCCTTGACGAAACCCCCCCAAATTTTCAAGGGCTGCTCAGAAACAAAGTGTGCCATTTTCCTGAAAATTTCAGCCGATTCCGTCCACAAACGCCAAAGTTATTAGACATAGAATTTTCAAAAATCCCATAGGGAAAAAATCCTAACTATATATACCTACTGGCGACAGCCAGTAGGTAATATATATATATATATATATATTCACTGAAAAAACCATAGGTTATAGACCATATATAGTTAGGAATTTGCATTTACAAAACCTTGAAAATTCACTGAAAAAACCATAGGTTAGAGACCATATATAGTTAGCTGGACATTTTATTGACAAAAAACCAATGAAATTCCATATATAGTTAGTTGCACTAACTATATATCGCGCACCCGCAATCCACTGCTGATGATGTCACATATTACATCATTCATGACATGGTCAGTGACATCACTGATGACATCACTGATGACATCTCAAATGACATCACTGATGACATCACTGATGACATCTCAAATGACATCACTGATGACATCATCTAGTGTCTGTGTGTTTTTGTAAAGTTTAAATATGTTTTACATATTGAAGAATGAGTGGATGTATGGAAGACTGAGTGTGTGTGTGGCTGGCTGGGAGGTGTGTGACTCTGTGCATATCAATGTGTACTTGTATCAGTGATTGTATAAGAGAGTAAGTATGTGTTAGTATATGTGTGAAAAGTATGGTGTTCTGTGTTTAACTGTATAGATGAGGAAATCGAAGTGTGATTGATTCTTCACAGGACTGACTAGGTGTATGAGTGCATATGATAGTGTTGTAATAATGAGTGACTGTATGTATGAGTGATTGTATGGGTGAATGAGTGAATGTGTGTGTAGACGTAGGAATCAGTGAGTGCGTATGTAGTAACTGGTATTGGTGTGTCATGATGTCATCAGTGATGTCATTTGAGATGTCATCAGTGATGTCATTTGAGATGTCATCAGTGATGTCATCAGCGATGTCACTGAAGTATGGTGTTCTGTGTTTAACTGTATAGATGAGGAAATGGAAGTGTGATTGATTCTTTACAGGACTGACTAGGTGTGTGAGTAACTCCATGGATGAGTGGCAGTGTGTGAGTGTCTGCATAGGTGTATGAGTGCATATGATAGTGTAATAATGAGTGACTGTATGTATGAGTGATTGTATGGGTGAATGAGTGAATGTGTGTGTAGACGTAGGAATCAGTGAGTGCGTATGTAGTAACTGGTATTGGTGTGTCATGATGTCATCACTGATGTCATTTGAGATGTCATCAGTGATGTCATCAGTGATGTCATTTGAGATGTCATCAGTGATGTCATCAGTGATGTCACTGACCATGTCATGAATGATGTAATATGTGACATCATCAGTAGTGGATTGCGGGTGCGCGATATATAGTTAGTGCAACTAACTATATATGGAATTTCATTGGTTTTTTGTCAATAAAATGTCCAGCTAACTATATATGGTCTCTAACCTATGGTTTTTTCAGTGAATTTTCAAGGTTTTGTAAATGCAAATTCCTAACTATATATGGTCTATAACCTATGGTTTTTTCAGTGAATTTCATTGGTTTTTTAAAAGCTAATATCTATAGCTGTAAAATATATTCTTTATTACGTGACGTATCACGTAGCCACGTGAGACGCCTCATGACGCGTCGCATAACCGTGACGTATCGGTTCTGCAGCGCAAACAAAACCCGTAACGTAAGCGTGCCGGAGCACGCTTACAGATATATATATTTTTTTTAACCTTAATTAGACAAAATCCACACGTGCACATATCTTGAGGCCTTGCAAAGGCACATCAAACAAACAGTCCCTACAATTTTGCCAAGTTTGCTGGAAATCTATTCCCTTAATTTTTTTTTTACTGTTTCTCTTGGTTTTCCCCTTGTTACGCTTACCGGGACGCTACCCGGTACGCGAACCGGACGCTCCAAAAACACAAGATGGCGGACTCCCGTTACGCTGCCGGTTAGCTGCCCGGTTCGCGTACCGGGAAGCGCCTCTACCGCGAAAAATCGCGGGGACTTTAATATCCCCCTCATAAATCCTAGGGGGTCAGGAGGGGTTTACCTTGCCCCCTTTCCTTCATTTCCCCCTTCTTTTTTCACCACATCTTGTCTCTCGAACCTACCGAGAGACAAGATGGCGGCCGCTCCGGACTGTTTACAATGTTGACAGCTACGCTGCCGGTTAGCTGCCCGGTTAGCTGCCCGGTGAGCTGCCCGGTTCGCGTACCGGGACGCGCCTCTACGGCGTAAAATCGCAAAATTTTTTGCCCCGCGGGGCACTTTAATATCCCCCTCATCAATCCTAGGGGGTCAGGAGTGGTCTACCTTGCCCCCTTTCCTTCATTTCCCCCTTCGTTTTTCACCACATCTTGTCTCTCGATCGTACCGAGAGACAAGATGGCGGCCGCTCCGGTTTGTTTAGAATGTTGACAGACACCGGAGAGCCAATCAGATTCGCTTCGCGAAGTTCCGTTACGCGTCAGGTACGCGAACCGGGGCGCTAACCGGAGCGCTGTCACAGATATATATATTTTTTTAAACGTTAATTTCTCAAAATCCACTGGAGCACATATATTGAGACATAGCAAAGGCACGTCGGGCAAACCATATCTACAATTTTGCCAAGTTTCATGTAAATCTATTCAGCCGTTCGAGCTAAAAGTGAGTCCAACCGCCCTATGGAAAAATGAATGGGAAAACCGCGTTTTGGGACCCCCCTTTGTTCTCGGCCCCCCCTTGACGAAACCCCACCAAATTTTCAGGGGCTGCTCAAAACAAATATGTGCCATTTTCCTGAAAATTTCAGCCAATTCCGTCCACAAACGCCAAAGTTATTAGACATAGAATTTTCAGAAATCCCATAGAGAAAAAATCCTAACTATATATACCCACTGGCTATCGCCAGTAGGTAATATACATATATAAACATATGTAATCTGCATATCTATATAAATATAAATGCATGCATACATATACATATATGCATACATATGCATGTTATTTACATGAAAGTTTTAAAAACACTAATAAAAGCAAAGCTAAAAAGCCACCTCATTACAAACAGAATTGCTTTAACTTAAACGAGGGCGAGATCTATTGCATTTTCAATGCTTGTTTACTTTGGTTCTATCAAGAAGGCATTCAGATGTGTCACACATTTGCCATAAATTCTGAATGTTAGCACTCTAGTTGCTCATTAGATCACTGTAGTAAAGCTAGTGCTCACCAGGGAAGTCTGCTGCTAATCATGGTTTGCAGCCATTTTCCCGCATTTTTTATCCCGCAGACTTTCAGTCCGCATACCATTATCCCGCAAGGTCATTGAGCTCGCATACCATTATCCCGCATTTTTTCAAAACGCATGTGCATTTATCGCGCATGCCTTTACAAAGAATTTAGTTTTAAAGGCATGTATGGTAAATGCATTTGCGTTGTGAAAACCACGATGACAAGAGAGGTAAGTGGGTTTGTGTTAATTTTTTCGTGGGTTAGTGATTGTGTAGTGTAGTGTAGTGTTGTGTAGTGTAGTGTTGTGTTAGTGTAGTGTAGAGTTGTGGTGGTTGTTTAGTGTAGGGTCATGCTGGGGGTAGTGTTTTAGGGTTTAGGGTTGTGTTGTAGTGTTTGCGTAGTGTAGGGTCATGCTGGGGGTAGTGTTTTAGGGTTCAGGGTAGTGTTGTAGTGTTTGCGTAGTGTAGGGTCATGCTGGGGGTAGTGTTTTAGGGTTTAGGGTTGTGTTGTAGTGTTTGCGTAGTGTAGGGTCATGCTGGGGCTAGTGTTTTAGGGTTTAGGGTAGTGTTGTAGTGTTTGCGTAGTGTAGGGTCATGCTGGGCGTAGTGTTTTAGGGTTTAGGATAGTGTTGTAGTGTTTGCGTAGTGTAGGGTCATGCTGGGGGTAGTGTTTTAGGGTTTGGGGTAGTGTTGTAGTGTTTGCGTAGTGTAGGGTCATGCTGGGTGTAGTGTTTTAGGGTTTTGGGTAGTGTTGTAGTGTTTGCGTAGTGTAGGGTCATGCTGGGGGTAGTGTTTTAGGGTTTTGGGTAGTGTTGTAGTGTTTGCGTAGTGTAGGGTCATGCTGGGGTGTAGTGTTTTAGGGTTTTGGGTAGTGTTGTAGTGTTTGCGTAGTGTAGGGTCATGCTGGGGGTAGTGTTTTAGGGTTTTGGGTAGTGTTGTAGTGTTTACGTAGTGTAGGGTCATGCTGGGGGTAGTGTTTTAGGGTTTTGGGTAGTGTTGTAGTGTTTGCGTAGTGTAGGGTCATGCTGGGGGGTAGTGTTTTAGGGTTTTGGGTAGTGTTGTAGTGTTTGCGTAGTGTAGGGTCATGCTGGGGGTAGTGTTTTAGGGTTTTGGGTAGTGTTGTAGTGTTTGCGTAGTGTAGGGTCATGCTGAGGGTAGTGTTTTAGGGTTTAGGGTAGTGTTGTAGTGTTTGCGTAGTGTGGGGTCATGCTGGGGGTAGTGTTTTAGGGTTTAGGGTAGTGTTGTAGTGTTTGCGTAGTGTAGGGTCATGCTGGGGGTAGTGTTTTAGGGTTTAGGGTAGTGTTGTAGTGTTTGCGTAGTGTAGGGTCATGCTGGGGGTAGTGTTTTAGGGTTTAGGGTAGTGTTGTAGTGTTTGCGTAGTGTAGGGTCATGCTGGGGTGTAGTGTTTTAGGGTTTTGGGTAGTGTTTGCGTAGTGTAGGGTCATGCTGGGGGTAGTGTTTTAGGGTTTAGGGTAGTGTTGTAGTGTTTGCGTAGTGTAGGGTCATGCTGGGGTGTAGTGTTTTAGGGTTTTGGGTAGTGTTGTAGTGTTTGCGTAGTGTAGGGTCATGCTGGGGGTAGTGTTTTAGGATTTAGGGTAGTGTTGTAGTGTTTGCGTAGTGTAGGGTCATGCTGGGGGTAGTGTTTTAGGGTTTTGGGTAGTGTTGTAGTGTTTGCGTAGTGTAGGGTCATGCTGGGGGGTAGTGTTTTAGGGTTTTGGGTAGTGTTGTAGTGTTTGCGTAGTGTAGGGTCATGCTGAGGGTAGTGTTTTAGGGTTTAGGGTAGTGTTGTAGTGTTTGCGTAGTGTAGGGTCATGCTGGGGGTAGTGTTTTAGGGTTTAGGGTAGTGTTGTAGTGTTTGCGTAGTGTAGGGTCATGCTGGGGGTAGTGTTTTAGGGTTTAGGGTAGTGTTGTAGTGTTTGCGTAGTGTAGGGTCATGCTGGGGGTAGTGTTTTAGGGTTTAGGGTAGTGTTGTAGTGTTTGCGTAGTGTAGGATCATGCTGGGGGTAGTGTTTTAGGGTTTAGGGTAGTGTTGTAGTGTTTGCGTAGTGTAGGGTCATGCTGGGGTGTAGTGTTTTAGGGTTTTGGGTAGTGTTGTAGTGTTTGCGTAGTGTAGGGTCATGCTGGGGGTAGTGTTTTAGGGTTTAGGGTAGTGTTGTAGTGTTTGCGTAGTGTAGGGTCATGCTGGGGTGTAGTGTTGTAGGGTTTTGGGTAGTGTTGTAGTGTTTGCGTAGTGTAGGGTCATGCTGGGGGTAGTGTTTTAGGATTTAGGTTAGTGTTGTAGTGTTTGCGTAGTGTAGGGTCATGCTGGGGGTAGTGTTTTAGGGTTTAGGGTTGTGTTGTAGTGTTTGCGTAGTGTAGGGTCATGCTGGGGGTAGTGTTTTAGGGTTTAGGGTTGTGTTGTAGTGTTTGTGTAGTGTAGGGTCATGCTGGGGGTAGTGTTTTAGGGTTTAGGGTAGTGTTGTAGTGTTTGCGTAGTGTAGGGTCATGCTGGGGTGTAGTGTTTTAGGGTTTTGGGTAGTGTTGTAGTGTTTGCGTAGTGTAGGGTCATGCTGGGGGTAGTGTTTTAGGGTTTAGGGTAGTGTTGTAGTGTTTGTGTAGTGTAGGGTCATGCTGGGGGTAGTGTTTTAGGGTTTAGGGTAGTGTTGTAGTGTTTGTGTAGTGTAGGGTCATGCTGGGGGTAGTGTTTTAGGGTTTAGGGTAGTGTTGTAGTGTTTGTGTAGTGTAGGGTCATGCTGGGGGTAGTGTTTTAGGGTTTAGGGTAGTGTTGTAGTGTTTGCGTAGTGTAGGGTCATGCTGGGGGTAGTGTTTTAGGGTTTTGGGTAGTGTTGTAGTGTTTACGTATTGTAGGGTCATGCTGGGGGTAGTGTTTTAGGGTTTTGGGTAGTGTTGTAGTGTTTGCGTAGTGTAGGGTCATGCTGGGGGGTAGTGTTTTAGGGTTTTGGGTAGTGTTGTAGTGTTTGCGTAGTGTAGGGTCATGCTGGGGGTAGTGTTTTAGGGTTTTGGGTAGTGTTGTAGTGTTTGCGTAGTGTAGGGTCATGCTGAGGGTAGTGTTTTAGGGTTTAGGGTAGTGTTGTAGTGTTTGTGTAGTGTGGGGTCATGCTGGGGGTAGTGTTTTAGGGTTTAGGGTAGTGTTGTAGTGTTTGCGTAGTGTAGGGTCATGCTGGGGGTAGTGTTTTAGGGTTTAGGGTAGTGTTGTAGTGTTTGCGTAGTGTAGGGTCATGCTGGGGTGTAGTTTTTTAGGGTTTTGGGTAGTGTTTGCGTAGTGTAGGGTCATGCTGGGGGTAGTGTTTTAGGGTTTAGGGTAGTGTTGTAGTGTTTGCGTAGTGTAGGGTCATGCTGGGGTGTAGTGTTTTAGGGTTTTGGGTAGTGTTGTAGTGTTTGCGTAGTGTAGGGTCATGCTGGGGGTAGTGTTTTAGGATTTAGGGTAGTGTTGTAGTGTTTGCGTAGTGTAGGGTCATGCTGGGGGTAGTGTTTTAGGGTTTTGGGTAGTGTTGTAGTGTTTGCGTAGTGTAGGGTCATGCTGGGGGGTAGTGTTTTAGGGTTTTGGGTAGTGTTGTAGTGTTTGCGTAGTGTAGGGTCATGCTGAGGGTAGTGTTTTAGGGTTTAGGGTAGTGTTGTAGTGTTTGCGTAGTGTAGGGTCATGCTGGGGGTAGTGTTTTAGGGTTTAGGGTAGTGTTGTAGTGTTTGCGTAGTGTAGGGTCATGCTGGGGGTAGTGTTTTAGGGTTTAGGGTAGTGTTGTAGTGTTTGCGTAGTGTAGGGTCATGCTGGGGGTAGTGTTTTAGGGTTTAGGGTAGTGTTGTAGTGTTTGCGTAGTGTAGGATCATGCTGGGGGTAGTGTTTAAGGGTTTAGGGTAGTGTTGTAGTGTTTGCGTAGTGTAGGGTCATGCTGGGGTGTAGTGTTTTAGGGTTTTGGGTAGTGTTGTAGTGTTTGCGTAGTGTAGGGTCATGCTGGGGGTAGTGTTTTAGGGTTTAGGGTAGTGTTGTAGTGTTTGCGTAGTGTAGGGTCATGCTGGGGTGTAGTGTTGTAGGGTTTTGGGTAGTGTTGTAGTGTTTGCGTAGTGTAGGGTCATGCTGGGGGTAGTGTTTTAGGATTTAGGTTAGTGTTGTAGTGTTTGCGTAGTGTAGGGTCATGCTGGGGGTAGTGTTTTAGGGTTTAGGGTTGTGTTGTAGTGTTTGCGTAGTGTAGGGTCATGCTGGGGGTAGTGTTTTAGGGTTTAGGGTTGTGTTGTAGTGTTTGTGTAGTGTAGGGTCATGCTGGGGGTAGTGTTTTAGGGTTTAGGGTAGTGTTGTAGTGTTTGCGTAGTGTAGGGTCATGCTGGGGTGTAGTGTTTTAGGGTTTTGGGTAGTGTTGTAGTGTTTGCGTAGTGTAGGGTCATGCTGGGGGTAGTGTTTTAGGGTTTAGGGTAGTGTTGTAGTGTTTGCGTAGTGTAGGGTCATGCTGGGGGTAGTGTTTTAGGGTTTAGGGTAGTGTTGTAGTGTTTGTGTAGTGTAGGGTCATGCTGGGGGTAGTGTTTTAGGGTTTAGGGTAGTGTTGTAGTGTTTGTGTAGTGTAGGGTCATGCTGGGGGTAGTGTTTTAGGGTTTAGGGTAGTGTTGTACTGTTTGTGTAGTGTAGGGTCATGCTGGGGGTAGTGTTTTAGGGTTTAGGGTAGTTTAGTTGTTTAGTGTATGCTAAAGGCATATTCGTTCTAAAAGTTTTTGTTATTTTAATTTGCGGCCTAATAGTACATGCGGGATTTTTTTTGCGGACTGATGGTATGCGGGATTTCGTCATATATTCGCTAATCATACTTTCTATGGCAAAATGAACCCCCTCATTTTGTTCCTTTTTAAATTAAATGTTTTAAGAGTTACCACTTTATTCCAATCAAGATGGCTTCATGTGTGCCATACCTTTGTAATAAGTAGGACTGTTAGCACTCTAGTTGTTCTTTAGAACACTCTGGGACAATCTGTCATTGGGCTATAGTTGGGCTACATCTGGCTGATATTTGGGCTACATTTGGTTTTTTGTCTCTGGTGGCCATCTTTGGGCTACATTGGGCTACATTGGGCTACATTGGGCTACATTTGGGCTCCAACATATATATAGCCCAATGTAGCCCAATTTATATTTTTCAAAGTTAATTTTCGTAAAAACCACTGGAGCCTATATCTTGAGACATAGCAAAGGCACATCGGGCTACCAGTCCCTACAATTTTGCCAAGTTTGGTGTAAATCCATTCAGCCGTTCAGGCTAAAAGTGAGGCCAACCGCCCTATGGAAAATTGCATGGGAAAAACATGTTTTGGGACCCCCCTTTTTTCTCGGCCCCCCCTTGACGAAAACCCCCCAAATTTTCAGGGGCTGCTCAGAAACAAAATGTTCCATTTTCCTGAAAATTTCAGCCAATTCTGTCCTCATAAGCCAAAGTTATTCGACATAGAATTTTCAAAAATCCCATAGGAAAAAAATCCTAACTATATATACCTACTGGCTATCGCCAGTAGGTAATATATATATATATATATATATATATATATATATATATATATATATATATATATATATATATATATATATATATATATATATATATATATATATATATATATATATATATAATTTAAATTGTACATTAAGCAATGTATATTAGTGGATATTAACAATATTTGGAGGCTAATAATGTTTAATTTGCCAACCTTTGCAATATCGAGATGCAATGCCACATTTTAGAAGTGTTTACTATTTACTTTTCTATGTCTATTGTTTTTGATGTCACGTGATGTTCTTTCACTATGCACCGTCGCTTTAAAAATTTTAACTAGTTGAACCAGCCATTTCGTGTGAACAAGGCTCACGGGAGCTGAAATGCGTTATGGCGACCACGTAATAAAATAACTTACCACTTATCCTTGGGTCCGTGTCCGTAGATGGAGCTATCCTATTGACAATGGAAGGAAGTGATATATATAAAGATAAGGCGAAGAAGGCATGGAATTAAGAGTGGGTTCCAGGAAGAAGGACAACAAACGGAAGTAGCCAAGTGAAATTCTATTACAGTAAGCAATCTATCCGAGTTGGAACTATCGGATGAAGTTCAAAACATTTTATCATTAGGTTTGTCCTCCTGCAGTCGCAGCAATTTTATTTACACACAAACAAACATAATTTTTTTAAAATTGTGCGCAAATTAAAATTGAAGAAATATTACAACAAGAAGAATCCGTGTGAAAAGCTATCTAACAGCAAGTGGCAGTATGAAACAAGTGACAACCTGGTAGTGGCAGATCTAGACCTATTCAGAGATATGGAAGAATGGAAATTGGAAGGCATTAGCCTAAGTGAGGAGCTGTGTAATGGCAACACAGTTGATAGACTTGACCATATCATCTATGAAACCAAAGCCACGGAATTCAGAAAGAAATCAACATTTGCACCAGCTATGCCAAAAGACTCCATTGATTTGTTTACAGAACTCGTTATTGATGACCTCAAAGACATAACCAAGGAATCAAGTAAAGATTTTTACAAGAATCAAAATGAGTAAGATGTTAAATATGATAAGATCATGGAAATAATCAAAGCATGGAAGGACATAGTTGTCAGACATTCAGACAAAGGGGGCAACCTTGTCTTGTGGCCCCTTTGCCAATATGATGCTGAGGCATGATCCCAATTGAAAGATGAACAATGCTACCAAAAAGTACTGACGAGTATTGTGTTGGAAACCCAAGCTATACTCCAAAAGGAACTGGCACGTTGGAGAGGTTTGGGGTTGATCTCAGAGGCAGAGTTTAAATACTTAAGAGTGAAAAATCCTGTAATCCCGATTTTTTATTAAATTCCCAAAATACATAACGACGCAGCAACACCGCCTGGGAGTCCAATTATCTCAGCTATTGGCAGTCTTTTTGAAACAACATCAATGTTTTTGGACAATTTTTTTACAGGATTTTGTTAAAAACTTATCCTCCCACATCCAAGACACTGGAGACTTTTTGAAGATACTATACGAGATCCAATGGAAAGAAGGAGATGTTTTCATAACGCTTGACGTTTCCTCGCTCTATACGAGCATTTCCCATACTGATGGACTGAGGGCATTAAGACACTTTTTGGGCAACAAGCTACTGGCATTGTATCAACACTCAGAGATGTTGATAAGAATGGCAAAGCTTTGTCTAGAAAACAACTTATTTCAATATGGCAATGATACATAAAAAATGTCAGGGGTGTGGTAAATATTTGATTTACCGTCTTAATTTCTATGCAGGTAAGTACTTAAACAAAAATAACTCAATCGGAAAGAAAGAGACAGAGTCCGTGGTGTTAGAGTTCTTAGGGGTTTTATTCCTTAAAAAGGAATGGTACCAGACCGGATATCGTATTCCTGCCACCACAGGGGTGCAGGAAGGGATAGAGCAATATTTTATTGACAATACATAGCTTATATACTTAAATCATATTATAGAAACCAATACAGTAGGCGTAACAGCTGAGAGAGACAAGATAAGACACACACGTGGTAGTGATACGTAATTAGAAGGCGTGAACTAGGCGTGAACATAGAGGTGTGTGCTAGAAACGTCACATGTAAGTGTCATAAGTGGGTGGCAACAAAAGCAGAATCTTGCAATGTCAGCAGGAATCTGAGGCCTGGATGCGCGTGCAGCTGCATGACGTGTGCATGACGTATGACTGGAGGGTGCAGGGGACTTGACATTTACACCAGCGGAAAGAGACAGAAGTCTGGCATGTCAGATCAACTTGTACCACTATCATATCTGATATCTGATGTTTAGGAAACATATTATCTGGACGGAAAAGGTCTCTGGGGCAGAAGCTATTCTATACTGACTGTGAGTGCGTGTATAAGCGTCTAAGTGTCTGCATGAGATGCGAGGGGGGCATGGGCCTTCCATGGTAACAGAGGCTATGAATTACTTGCACGGAGACAGTGAGGCCGGGCCCTTTGCTCTGCAGCTGGGGGGATGTTTACTTAAACTAGTAGGCAGGAATGCATTTTCGAGGAGCGGAACAGATAATGCGAAGGTTGAATACAGTCTTGGCAGGCAGCAGGCTGAGCTAAGCGCCGTGGGCCGCGTAGGGAGTAAGGCAGAGGTCACGGGTACAGAGGCAGCCCAGGCTGAGGCGTTCGGAGTCAGAAGACAGAAAAAGGCTCGATGGCAGAATTCGGGGCCTGCTTCGCCAGAGCTGAATAACGTGTAAAGTACACCACAAAAAGACGTTGGCATAGCATACTTAGGAACTGAATATTCAACCCGTTCATGGCGGGTCTGAAAGAGGACATGTTAACGTTGAACGCAAATGTATTTGCGTCTTCATAGCTGACACAGGAGGGAAGTTACATGCACTTTAAACTCGTACATGGAGACGGTGGGGTACACGTTAGGGAACATTTCTTGACCATAAAATTTATATTTCCTCATTCCCTCCTTGTTCCCTACGGACCCTTCATGATATATCGATCCTCATGAATCGATCAGTCTGTTCTTGTAACATCATTTGCTCTTCTTTCTTCTTTTTGCGTTTTGAGTGAAAACTGGAATGTGCAATGCACGATGTGGCGCACAGTCCACAAATCGCTGGCCCACATTGTAGGCACAGGCAGCAACTGAATACTATGACAAGGGCAACGCCTAGGAAGGATAGGATCTTCCATCCTCAAGCAGTCAATGTTGTCCAGAACCAACCGGACCAAGTCCAGGTGCCTGGATTCTGATGTATCAAACTTGCAATTTTATGAAGACGTGTAATAGCTTGGTATACCATTGGCGCGTTTTCTGGAATGAAAACACAGCAACTTGACCCGATGACTTTACAAGCTCCGCCTCTGTCTGCCAAGATGACGTCAATAACGAGACGGTTTTGAAGAACAACAACCCGCATGGCGGACTGCTCCTCTGTCAAGTTGCCTAGAGCGGAGGCAGTTTCATTCACTACTGCTTCGAGTGTTCTAGTTAATCTTCGTATTAGTTTACTGTTTTGGACGGGGCCTGTGAAGAAAAAGAATCCTTTGTTAAAATCTGTGTATTGCTCCCATGCCGTTTCAGTATAGTCGACAATCGGGAGATCTCTTCTGAGTCTACTCTTTACTAGATTTGTATTTCTGTGATAATCAGGAGGGGCTAGGAAAACAGGTGGCAGAAGGAAGGCAATATAACAGGTACCATCCCAATCTGGAGGTAAGCGTATGTATGCGGTATGGCCACAAACAAAATAGGAATGACGAGTAGCTCTAAAGGAAGACTTGCCATGATCACTGAATTCGACCACGGTAGTACATTTACTATGACCTAAGTGTACTGAACCCTTCTTTCTGACACATAAGTCACCTGTGACTGGTAATACTGACATAGCAGGGAGAACTGGTGCAGCTTCGGATTCAACAGTAAGAATCATGAGGTTAATTGTATAATTACCTAACCCATACACTTCATTTTCTAGATCAGTTCCTGTCCTAATGGGAAGTCCCTTCTTGTCAGGGTAGCAGACGTTAAGCAGAACTAGGTTCGGGTTTCCCCAAATCCAATTCCCCTCGAAAACAGCAATATCAGAATCTAAAGAATTAATTAATCTAAACCATGCACCACAGGAGCCATTGTGAGTGAACGGGTACGGGAAGAGAGGCAGAACTCCCTTATATTTCTGATAGGGAGGGAGTCGGCCACATATCCAACAGTTTGTAGCATTGTTAGTCTGATGGGAGTGATGTAACATACTAATGAATGTGTTGTTGCGCAGCGCAAGCCTGTAGGATAGTTCATGAGGCGGTAATTCGCTAAAAGAGTGTTCGGCAGTTACATTTTAAGCAGATTGTTCACGCTTGAAGATAGGGTAGTATATTGGCAATAGTATACTAGCAACAATGATCAAAAGACTTAGAAAAAACATAATCAATAATGTCACTATACAGTGACTGCGGAGTGATTTACAGTATGTACGTTTCTTGAGTTGTCTCTCTCTCTCTCTATCTCGATCTAGGGGATACATGTCAGAAACTATTTAACCGATTCACCTAGGGGAGGACTTAAACAATTAAACTGTCTGACTTGCTAGATCGAAGTTTTGTTCGATACTCCTCTTGGGGAGTTTTCTCTCGCTTGGAAACTTTATAGTCACTAGATTCGAGGCAGTCCTTTGAGGGGGTGGATGAGTCAGTTTCTGGCAGTAGTTTGTTGCATTTTTTAATATGACTCGTGTGGATCCACCCCTTTCGGCCTTCCACCTTGATCGCGGTCCTCGTGGTAAGAAGGACGATCTTCGGCTCTTTCCAGCGGGGCTCCAGCGGACTTTTCCTGTCGAAGTTGCGAATCAACACAGCATCGCCGGGACGGACATCATGTGGCTTTACATCAGTGTTGTCGGGAAAGGCTGCGGCAACCTGTGAACGACATGATTGGAGTGCAGACATCAAGGAGGCAAGGTAATCTGTCAGCATATTACAATCAACATCGGTAATTTTCTTAGGCATGGGCGTCCCCCACATATTCGGTGGTCTGCCAAAGACCACTTCATACGGGGATAGCCCTGATCTCGAATGGGGGACCATTCTCATGTAAAACAGTGCGACTGGCAGGGCGACTATCCAGTCGACCCCTTTCTCTTTACAGATCTTTGCAAGGCATGTTTTCAATGTCTGGTTATGCCTTTCGACAAGGCCAGCGGCCTCGGGATGTCGGACACAATGGAATTTCCACTGATATCCTAGCAGAAGGGAAACCTGTTTCATGAGCTCGGATGAGAATGGCTGTCCGTTATCTGAGTACACGATACGAGGCAAGCCGTACCGTGGGAAGAATTCTCGCACCAGCTGCCTGGCAGTGGTCGGGGCAGTGTAATCTGGGACTGGATATGCTTCGGTCCAACGGGAAAGTGCACAAACAACTACGAGGACATACTTAAATCCTCGACAACAGTCCATCTGGATATAATCCATCTGGAGGACTTCAAAAGGGTGATCGGGAGGATGAAATCCACCTTGCTCTACAGGGACACTTTTACCTGGATTGAACTGACAACAGATCATGCAAGTACGCACTTTCTGTTTTGCTGCTGCTCGTAAGTGTTTGTTGTACCAGAGATTCTGTAAACTGTCTAACATAGCTTTTTCTCCTAGATGTGCTGGACTATGTGCTGTATTTATTATGACTTGAACCATAGAGTCAGGGAGAAACCATGTAGATTTTCCCTTCGTCATCCATCCTTGATCTGTCTGAATCCCTCCTAGTTCAGTCCATTTCTTGATTTCATCTGGAGTGGCATGTGTCTGAATATCGATTACATCTAGTGTGGGATCCCTAACTGACATACACTGTGTCGGTACTATTTTCTTTGTCACATCAGTTGTCTGGGTGTGAGTCAATGCTGTATGTTTTGCTGTTTGGTCTGCCAGGTCATTACCCTGGGAAACAGAATCTGTAACTTTAGTATGTGCTTTACACTTCATGATGGATATGCCTGAAGGCAGATGTATCGCGTCTAACAGGGCTTGAATGAGGGAACCGTGTTGGATCTTGGCACCGTGAGAGGTCAAAAAACCTCGTTCTTGCCATAACACTGCGAAGTCGTGAACGACTCCGAAAGCATAACGGGAATCTGTGTATATGTTAACATTTCTGTTCTTGGCTAGTATGCAGGCTCGGGTCAGAGCGATAAGCTCCGCCGCTTGAGCAGACAGTGTGTCAATACGATGTGTTTCTTTGACTTCAGTTTCAGTGGTCACTGCATACGCGGCCACTAACTCTCCTGTACTTGTTCTCATGCATGAACCGTCCACGTAAAGTGTCAGGTCTGGATTTGTCAATGGAACATCTGTTAAGTCTCGTCGGGGCTTTGTTACTGCATTAATGATCTCTATACAATCATGTGGGGCTGGATCTGTCATAATGGAGGGTAACAATGTTGCGGGGTTTAGAATGCTACAGCGTCTGATTTCTATGTGTGGCTGGAATAGCGTCAATTCATAACCTGTCAGTCGTGCTATAGTTAAGTGTTGAGTCTGGGTTCGGTTTAGAAGGACCTCTACAGAATGTGGAACTTGTACTGTCAATGGATGTCCTAATACAATTGAATTGCTCTGTCTGATAGCTAGGGCTGTTGCGGCAACTGACTTTAAGCACGCAGGGAGTGCCTGGGCTACTGAATCCAATGTACTTGAAAAATAAGCGCAAGGCTTATGTGAACCTGCTTGGTCTTGAGTGAGGACAGACAATGCTGTACCATCACGTTCTGTAACAAAAAGTGTAAAAGGTTTGCTGTAACATGGTGTCGCTAGAACTGGTGCTTGACATAAAGCTTTCTTTAATTCCTCAAAAGCCTGTGTATGTTCCTGAGTCCAAGGGAGGGCAGTCGAAGTCGCTGCCTCCTGGGTTGTCAACTGAATGAGTGGTTTAGCTAGAAATGCATACTGAGGAATCCATTGTCTGCAGTACGAGGTGAGGCCTATAAAGGCCCGCACTTCCTTTTGTGTCTGGGGTTGTGGCATATTTACAATTAGCTGGATGCGATCAGGAGTGAGCTGTCTCCCCACTTTGGACAGCAAGTGACCCAAGTACAGAACTTGCTGAACACAGAATTGTAGCTTCGAAGGAGACACCTTGTGTCCCTTGTCGGCCAGAAAATGTAAAACCGTCAGTGATGCTTGCTCACATTCGGGCTCACTTCGTGCGGTGATCAGCAGATCATCGACGTATTGCAGTAAAGCAGTGTTAACTGGCATTTGGATACAATCAAGTTGTCTTTTCAGTGCTTGGCTATAGATGCTGGGGCTTTCTGTGAATCCTTGAGGTGCGCGTGAAAATTTGAAACTTCGTCCATTTAAACTGAATCCGAAGAGATATTGGCTCTCTGGATCAATGGGCACACTGAAGAAGGCGTTCTTGAGGTCAATTACAGTAAAGAACGTTGCTTCTGAATCAATGGCAGTCAATAAGGATGAGATATCGGGAACCACAGGGTACTGTGGAACAATGCATTTATTCAGTTCTCGCAAATCAATCACCAGCCGATATACTGGCGGTGCATTGGGATCAGTACGTTTAAGAATCGGAATAATAGGGGAATTACAGATATTGGAGTCGGTCTCTACGACCACTCCTTGGGCAATAAGCTCTTCAATGATTTCCAGTAAAGCCACTACTGCATCGGGTGGTAACTTGTATTGTCTGATTCGGGGTAAAACAACACCTGGCTTGAGTGTAACACGATATGGTGTAATGTGCATGCAGCCTACATCGGTTGGGTCTTGTGCCCACAGGTGTTCTGGTACATTTTTCAATCTGACATCAAACTCTCGTAATACATAGTGACCCTTGAAGTCTCGCAGGAAAAGTCTAACTCCTTCCGGAGAGCAGCATATCACGGCTCCTAGAGCCTTCAGTGTTTTGATACCTAACAAGTTTTCTGGACATGATTTCGTTAGTAACAAGTCTGTAACACGTGATAATGGACCTACTGCTAAGGGGACAGGTTTCGATACTTCATTTACAATAGGCTGTCCTGAAAAACCAAGGGAAACATTCTGTGAGCCTGAGAGGGGTGCCCCTGGGACTTCATCATGGCTGATCGTTGTGCGGCTTGCCCCTGTGTCAATTAAAAACTTTCTGTCTTTTCCCAATACTTGACTGTGTACATAAGGACCCTCTTGATCTACAGGAATCTCAATAAGAGGCAAGCCAACCTCCCTCTCTAGGCTGTTTCATGTGTATCGCTGATAATCGGGGTAATCTGATTGGGCATACTGGCACATCTGCCGTGAAACTTGCTGTGTCGCGGCAATGGGCTGTGGCTGTGATGCCGCTGCAGCCTGTCCTGTATGTGATGAAGCATGCATCGGTTGTGAATTCTGCAAAGTTTGTTGTTGGCCCTGGTCTTGTCTAGGCGGATGCGGTCTTTCTTTAGTTTTACCTGTTGCTATATTGTGTTTCAGGACTGGACATTCATGTACGTAGTGACCTGGCTGCTTGCAATAGTTGCATGTCCCTTTAACGGGAGCTGCTGAATTATTTGTCTGTGTCCCACCCTTTTTCTGACCGTCAGCCGGGGCTGTCTGGGCAACTAGTATTTTCATTTTCGTGTCTTTCATACGTCTTTGTTCATGTTCCTGTTCTTCTCTGATTCTGTTCTGATGATACTGTAACATCTGTAACATCTGGGATGGCGTATTTGCTTGCCATGTGCTTTCGACTTTATATACTCGATTCTTAACTTGCGTTAGGGAATTCTCTACTAATTTACTTACAAAAAGGTGTGGGTATGACTCGCTACTTGGTTTCAGGCCACTATTTATAATGAAACATTTCTCGAATCTTGAATAGAAGTCACTAGTATCTTCATCGTGTTTCTGTTTACAGGCTGAGATTGCATCCCAGTCTTCCTTTTTAGTTGTCAATAATCTTGGCAAGACCTGTACTATCAAACCTGGTAGTGCTTTAGCTTTTTCCCCAAGGCCTAGCCCTGGAGTACGAATCCTTTCCTAGTCTTCTATTTCAGTCCATATAATCTTTTTCTCTCCCACCTCCCATTCTCTTTCCTTGAGCTTCTCGTAGATGACGGTAGGCAACAGAACCTTTAACAATTTCATAATATCAGTATAGGTGTAATCTCCCATGAGTAACATATCCTTAAGTTCCCTGTGAAAACCTGCGGGGTCTTTATCATGACAGGGTACTAGCTTCTTCATCTCCAATAATTCTAACTTGGTCAGAGGTGTGTATACATACACACGTTTCAGGGTATTATCGGTACCCATGACTGGGTGTACTTCTCGTAATGGGTTCTGCCTTTCAATGCCATGAAGACGCTCCATATGATACATTTTTCTTTCTGGGGGCGGAGCGGGAACATATTGTGGGCCTAAGAAAGTGTTATATCTGTGCCGTTGTTCTAGAATTATTTGAATTAACTTAGTACTTAGGCCTCTCCATCTATCCATAAGCAGTGCTTCTAATGTATCAGGTAAAGGACCTGGATCAGAATGTTGATTTCTGTATAACGTGAGGAGGTGCTGAATCATGTATATACCTGCTAATTTCTGCTCGTCTGGGGAAAGGTTCAGAAATGTATGTGCCACTGTGTCATCATTGTATATATTAGGATTGTCAGCCCATAGTACTGCTGACCGGGCTAGTTCTTGTTCATCCATAGAATTGAGTACATGGTACCCCATTCGTTCTCAAAGCATTTTATCAGTGTCTTGAAACAGATATTCAGGAGAATTCGGTTTTGATATGCCAGAGAGAAAAACTCTCTTGCTTTCTGGGCGAATGCCTTTCCTAAGGTAAGTTCCCTTACCTACATACGCTATCGTGTCTGTAGTCTTTTCTGGTTCTTCAGGTCCTTCCTCCTCCTGGGAGGGGCCATTTTCTTTTTCTTTTTAAGTGCTTAGTATAATCGGCCCATAAATCTAGATACAGTATGGCGTCTATGCCATGCTTGTGGTACATGTAATTTCCAGGCGTGTCCCTAGGGGGGATAGGAATTTCTTCCTCTAGCATCCCTTTCCTAGTTCCTATCTGCTTTAACTTATTGAAAAACGGCATCTTGTCTACTTAATACTGGATACTCAATCCTTGCTACTGAACTCTGAACACAATTAGTTACACAAAAACACAATAATGCACATTAAACAATCACTCATACCACGACATTAATCACATGAGAGAACATTTTGAACATATATCTCTACCCTCGGAACCAGATGTACTGCTAAACAGCACAGATACACTGTCGAAGACAGTGCAAGAACTTGAATAACGGATATACTGCTAAACAGTACAGATACACTGTCTAAAACAGTGCAGACCGCGTTTGTGTACCCAAACCCGTCTTTACCGGATACATAATAATGCACCCGTCTAGATACGTCCCAGCAATGGTACTCACCGGGAAGCACGGAAACAGAAGGCCTCGGAAAACTCGACTGGACTGGACCGGACTCGACTCGACTCGACACGTGGATACTTCGGAAAACTGGTGGGCCTCTTGACACCTCGGACCTTGCTTCTTTCGGCTAGGCTCTGGTCGGGATCCTCCGCACTCCTCACCGCCTCGTCTGGGTGCTTATCGCAGTCTCCGTCACCTCCGTGGGCCAGAGGGAGATACAGGAAATCCTGCGGGTACGCGTAGTTCCGTCTTGACTGATGGCAGGGGGCAAAGCTTGCAACGCACCAACCGGCGCGTGAGGTGGGGGAGGGGTCCCTATTCGGGCGCCAGAATAATGTGGTAAATATTTGATTTACCGTCTTAATTTCTATGCAGGTAAGTACTTACACAAAAATTACTCAATCGGAAAGAAAGAGACAGAGTCCGTGGTGTTAGAGTTCTTAGGGGTTTTATTCCTTAAAAAGGAATGGTACCAGACCGGATATCGTATTCCTGCCACCACAGGGGTGCAGGAAGGGATAGAGCAATATTTTATTGACAATACATAGCTTATATACTTAAATCATATTATAGAAACCAATACAGTAGGCGTAACAGCTGAGAGAGACAAGATAAGACACACACGTGGTAGTGATACGTAATTAGAAGGCGTGAACTAGGCGTGAACATAGAGGTGTGTGCTAGAAACGTCACATGTAAGTGTCATAAGTGGGTGGCAACAAAAGCAGAATCTTGCAATGTCAGCAGGAATCTGAGGCCTGGATGCGCGCGCAGCTGCAGGACGTGTGCATGACGTATGACTGGAGGGTGCAGGGGACTTGACATTTACACCAGCGGAAAGAGACAGAAGTCTGGCATGTCAGATCAACTTGTACCACTATCATATCTGATATCTGATGTTTAGGAAACATATTATCTGGACGGAAAAGGTCTCTGGGGCAGAAGCTATTCTATACTGACTGTGAGTGCGTGTATAAGCGTCTAAGTGTCTGCATGAGATGCGAGGGGGGCATGGGCCTTCCATGGTAACAGAGGCTATGAATTACTTGCACGGAGACAGTGAGGCCGGGCCCTTTGCTCTGCAGCTGAGGGGATGTTTACTTAAACTAGTAAAGTAAACAGAACAGAATGGCTGGATAGGGAATATCAGTAACGCAGTCAATATGTACTACGTAACCAAGGTCTTCAGTACCAAAACAAATTTATTTAATTTTTATCTGTTTTTTCAGATTTTTCAAAACGCATGGGCAAACCAAAGACTCTCACATCAGTGAATACATGAATACAATATTTACATTTATACACACATACCAATGTACATTATTTACAAGGTGAAAGAAACACAATTGAATAAAGACAGTTGAAAATGACACACCAAAAAAGCGATAACGTTATTCAATACTCAAACATGAATTGCATTTATATACAATGAGAAAATTCATACAAAACACAAGGGTATAACCAGTCCAAGGGGATGAAAAACCAAGGGGCAAGCGGGGACAGATGGAATGATACGCCTGCCTGCCTGACAACACTGTGGTTGAATGTTTGTATTGGGTTGCACCACTAGGGTCCCAGATGGTATATATTTTTTCTCTTCCTAGGTGCACCCTTTTGAATGACCACAGGGTGGGAATGTCGACGCGTTTCGAACCTGTGCCCGTTCCAGCTTGAGACACCCGGAGAGATTGAATCCCACGGATAAAGTCGCGGCTCATTTATTTCCCAGCCCTGAAGTGAGTTCTGGCCTCTAACGCTACAGGTTTCAAAAGCTACCTACTCAGCTGGCAAAACGAAACATATTCAATATGTAAACAGTTCCACTCACGTGTGTGTACCGCGCGGCGGACAATCGATTCTTAAAGAACCCGACTTGGCTACCCACAGAATCAATTCCCCCCCCCCGGCGATTTACTGACACCAAGGCACATTCTTTGCCACGTGCAGACTTATTGTTCCCAGTCCCCGTCCTGAAGAGAACCGTCAATTATCCGGTTCGAAACGCATTGACATTCCCACCCTGTGGTCATTCAAAAGGGTGCACCTAGGAAGAGAAAAAATATATACCATCTGGGACCCTAGTGGTGCAACCCAATACAAACATTCAACCACAGTGTTGTCAGGCAGGCAGGCGTATCATTCCATCCGTCCCCGCTTGCCCCTTGGTTTTTCATCCCCTTGGACTGGTTATACCCTTGTGTTTTGTATGAATTTTCTCATTGTATATAAATGCAATTTATGTTTGAGTATTGAATAACGTTATCGCTTTTTTGGTGTGTCATTTTCAACTGTCTTTATTCAATTGTGTTTCTTTCACCTTGTAAATAATGTACATTGGTATGTGTGTATAAATGTAAATATTGTATTCATGTATTCACTGATGTGAGAGTCTTTGGTTTGACCATGCATTTTGAAAAATCTGAAAAAACAGATAAAAATTAAATAAATTTGTTTTGGTACTGAAGACCTTGGTTACGTAGTACATATTGACTGCGTTACTGATACTCACGATATTAATTTTCCCTATCCAGCCATTCTGTTCTGTTTACTTTGTTGTTGAGGTCCGGGCTGGACAGATGTAGGATCCAAAACCTTTTTTGTTCTATACTTAAACTAGTAGGCAGGAATGCATTTTCGAGGAGCGGAACAGATAATGCGAAGGTTGAATACAGTCTTGGCAGGCAGCAGGCTGAGCTAAGCGCCGTGGGCCGCGTAGGGAGTAAGGCAGAGGTCACGGGTACAGAGGCAGCCCAGGCTGAGGCGTTCGGAGTCAGAAGACAGAAAAAGGCTCGATGGCAGAATTCGGGGCCTGCTTCGCCAGAGCTGAAAAACGTGTAAAGTACACCACAAAAAGACGTTGGCATAGCATACTTAGGAACTGAATATTCAACCCGTTCATGGCGGGTCTGAAAGAGGACATGTTAACGTTGAACGCAAATGTATTTGCGTCTTCATAGCTGACACAGGAGGGAAGTTACATGCACTTTAAACTCGTACATGGAGACGGTGGGGTACACGTTAGGGAACATTTCTTGACCATAAAATTTATATTTCCTCAGGGGAACGGACATGGGTACCTGCTTTGCCCCCAGCTATGCGAATATTCACATGGGCTGGTGGGAGGAACAGGAACTCATGGCCATCCACAGGTTGGAATGGGAAAATAACATTGTGTTATGGGTCAGATTTATTGATGACCTGTTCATCAGATGGAGAGTGCTCTCCATTGATGCCAAACATTTATCACGTCTCTGAATGCTAATGATCTTAATTTGAATTCTACTGACAACATTAGTGCCTCCTCTGAACATTTTTTAGACCTTGAGGTTTTTATCAGTGAAGGTTGTTTGCACATGCATACCTATAGAAAGCCCTCTGCAGGGAACTCTGTTCTACACAGTAAAAGTTTTAACCCACAAAAGCTAAAACAGAGCATTCCTTATGTGGAGCAGCTCTTCATGAAAAGGAATTGCAGTGAGGCAAGCACATTAGTACAAGCACAATCAGATTTAACTGTGAGATTTAAGGAACAGGGATACAGCCAAATCGTCCTTGATCAAGCTTTGACTAAAGTGAATAACTTATCAAGAAATGACATACTTTTTGGGGAGAGCAGCAGATCAAGAGAAAGAACCAGGCAGGACCTTAGGTTGATAACTGGATACAATGCCTACCATGCGTGGGTGAGAGCCAGCATGAGTAGGCATTGGCATCTGGTTAGGGGGGATCCCATCCTAAAAGATACAGTTCCCAGGAAACCACTGATCTATTGCAGAAGGGCAAGATCCATGCGGGAACAACTCGTTAACAACAGCTCAGAATTTATCGAAACAGGCATTTGGCTTACAGCCAATCCAGGCTTCGACTAATGCCAGAAATGCAAAGCCTGCAAGCATGGAGTTAATATAAAAGAAGTACAGTTACCACTAACAACTAAACCTTGGAGGATTCTGAGGTTCTTGAACTGTAGGTGAGAACACGTGGTGTACGTGCTACAATGTACGTGCCCCATGACATACGTGGGCAGTACCATTCATATGGCCCACGTTAGGATCCTCCAGCTTATGAGAGCAGTGAAAAACAGGAACCCAGCCCATCCAGTGTCTCCCCACATTAACGAAGTACATAAGGGTAGAATTTATGACTTATCTTCGTCATTGACTCAGTGCCTAAAAGAAGAAGAGGAGGCAACAGGGAAGTTGGGCTAAGAAAACTAAAGTCCCAGTATATTTTAATGCTCAACTGTAAGAGCCCCAACGGCCTTAATTCCGATGAAGGATTGCATACACAATTATTACAGTAGGAGGTACTGAGTCAGGTGTTCTCTCTGAAATGTGAATCTGTTTAATGCTTTTTAAATCTTTTGTATGACTTTTAGATGTGTAATGTTTTGACTAAAAACAGTGTGATTTAGGACTGAGTCCAGGAGTAATTTTAAGATCTCAAATGGTGGATATTTATGGTAATTGTTGATATCTCCAGGAGAAGATGCCTATCAGTATGTGGTTAGCAAGGGATAAGAAACTGTGTAATGGGATCATATATATATATATATATATATATATATATATATATATATATATATATATATATATATATATATATATATATATATATATATATATATATATATTACCTACTGGCGGTCGCCAGTAGGTAGTTATAGTTAGGATTTTTTTCAATGTTAAATCTCAAAATTCTATTTGGAATAACTTTGGCACCGGTTGACGAATCTGCCTGAAAATTTCCTGAAAATGGCCTCGTCGAGCTCGGGTCCTTCCTTGAAAGTTTGGGGGGGATACGTCAAGCGGGGGCCGAGATAAAAGGGGGGTCCCAAAACGCGTTTTCCCCATGTTAATTTCCATAGGGCGGTCGATTTCACTTTTAGCCCGAACGGCTGAATGGATTTCCAGCAAACTTGGCAAAATTGAAGGGACTGGTAGCCCGATGTGCCTTTGCTATGTCTCAAGATATGTGCTGCAGTGGATTTTGAGTAATTTAGGTTCAAAAAAATATATATATCTATAGGCGCTCTCCGGTGCGCGCACCGGAGTGCGCTCCAGGCGCGACACGCGACTTGCGCGCAGGAAGCTGATTGGCTCTTGGGTGTCTGTAAACATTCTAAACAGTCTGGAGCGGCCGCCATCTTGTGTCTCGGTAAAATCGAGACACAAGGGGTTTGAAAAAAAAAGGGGCAAATGACCATAAGGGGGAAGAGTAGACCCCCTCTGACCCCCTAGGTTTGATGTAGGGGCTAAAATAGGGTCCTGCAGGGCATTAAATTTTTTTTTTTTTTTTTCGTTTTGCGCGGGGGAAGCGCATGGTACGCGCACCGGCGAAGCACTGGGAAAATCCAGGACCATATTTATGAAGGCCTTGCGCTGCTAGTTTTGCGCCTCCTGTGCGTCAATTTTTGTGACGCACCAGCGGTGTAAAAAAATGCGCATTGTTATGCAAAATTTAAAAAGTGACGCATCTATCTAGATGCGTCACTTTTTAAATATAGTGCAACGAGGCACATTTTTTAACACTGCTGTTGTGATGCGTCACTTTTCTGTGCGCACTCCTTATGACATTCCAGATGTGTCATATTTAATGTATGACGAATCATGTTGCAAGGAGTTACAGATACATCAGTATTTCTGACATATCTGTAAACATAAAAGTGATGCGAGGCAGGTGCAAGATTTTGACGCAACAGCATCCTAAAAGTGACGCAGAGAAATCTTATAGATTTCAGTACGTCGTTATTACCAAGCTTTTTGCGGGGGAATGCCCCCTTTGCATACATTATACCTGTCGCAGATATAATGTGGCGCAGAGTTTTAAAAAGTGACCCATGTACCTAGATGCGTCACTTTTTAAAAATAGCGTCAGGTATAATGCATGCAGAGGGGGTGTTCTCCCGCAAGAAGCTTTGTAATAGCGACGCAGTGAAATCTTTGAGATTTCACTGCGTCACTTTTAGGATGCTGTTGCGTCAAAATCTTGTGCCTGCTTTACAGCAGGTGTTAGACTGACGCAAGCCCTTTCACATGGTGCTTTTTCCATGTGAAAGGACACATTACTGGAGTTGCATCACTTTTGTGACGCACTCCAGCAATGCGTTACTTGGAATGTCATAAGGAGTGCGCACAGAAAAGTGACGCATCGCACCAGTGGTGTAAAAAAATGTGCCTCGTTGCGTTATATTTAAAAAGTGACGTATCTAGGTAGATGGGTCACTTTTTAAAATCAAGCGCCACATTATATCTGCGTGAGGTATAATGCATGCAGAGGGGGTGTTCCCCCGCAAAAAGCTTTGTAATAGCGACGCAGTGAAATGTTTGAGATTTCACTGCGTCACTTTTAGGATGCTGTTGCATCCTTTAAATATAGTGCAACGAGGCACATTTTATTACACTGCTGGTGTGATGCGTCACTTTTCTGTGCGCACTCCTTATGACATTCCAGATGTGTCATATTTAATGTATGACGAATCATGTTGCAAGGAGTTACAGATACGTCAGTATTTCTCACATATCTGTAAACATGAAAGTGACGCGAGGCAGGCGCAAGATTTTGACGCAACAGCATCCTAAAAGTGACGCAGAGAAATTTCATAGATTTCAGTACGTCGTTATTACCAAGCTTTTTGCGAGGGAATGCCCCCTCTGCATACATTATACCTGACGCAGATATAATGTGGCGCAGAGTTTTAAAAAGTGACCCATGTACCTAGATGCGTCACTTTTTAAAAATAGTGTCAGGTATAATGCATGCAGAGGGGGTGTTCCCCTGCAAAAAGCTTGGTAATAATGACGCAGTGCATCTTTTTTAGGATGCTGTTGCGCCAAAATCTTGCGCCTGCTTCACAGCAAACCTTTCACATGGTGCTTTTTCCATGTGAAAGGACACATTACTGGAGTTGCGTCACTTTTGTGACGCACTCCAGCAATGCGTTACTTTTGTGTTTACAGATATGTCAGAAATACTGACATATCTGTAACTCTTTGCGAATTGATTAGTCATATATTAAATATGACATATCTGGAATGTCATAAGGAGTGCGTCTAGAAAAGTGACGCATCGCTGTTTTCACGTAGCGATGCGTCACTTTTCAGAAATGAGGCCTCCAGTTTATTCACTGTGTCATAACTTTCTTTTCTAACACTCACCTTCTTTCATTCCTCCTACTTCACTTCCTTTCACCTCTCATACCTTTCTGTTCTTTCTTACTCATTCTCCTTTCAATTATCAATGCACTATATTTCACTTACTCTTCATTTTTTTAAGAATATAGCTCTTTGATGAGAATTGGAGGTAGTTCTGAAAAGAACTTTTGGTTTTCTTCTTTTAACTGAACAGGAACAAAAACAGGGAATGGAAACTGCTCAACAGGAGCAAAAAGAAAAGAAAAAAATTAGGGGTGGGAAGGGCAGCGATGGTTCTCCAATGCTCGAACCATGAGCAGGACACTTTGCTCCCCATAGGTGAGGAGTTGATTGCAGTATCTGCATTTGACAACCCCATGGTTAAATGCAGGTTGTATGTTTGCCACCTGCTCCTGCGATTGTTCTCTCCCAGAAGAAGTTGCTCCTCCTGTTGATGTAGAGGCCCCATCTCTGGGAACCTCTTGTGCCAGAGCCCTGACACTTTCCCGGGCAAAATTCTGGGGGTGCCTCCTCTCCACATGGCGAATCATGGTGAAGTTGCCAAAAGAGTATTTTTTTGGGGGGTTACCCCGTGACAGGACCTGTTTGCAGATCCTGCACTCTACTTTTGGTGCATTCACCTTCTTCTGGTCTGCTGGAAACTTAAAAAATTTCCAGATGAAATGCTCTTTGACCTTCGGCTGAGGAGGCTCTTCATCAATGAAATCATTGGAGTCATCTTCACTGCTGGATGGTCTGGCAGCCATGATTAATCAAGAAATATGGAACAGCAAAAAAGGCAGGTCTTTCAGTCACAAAAGTGAAAGAAGAAGTGAAGGAAATGGGTGGGGATTTCATTCATTGTAAAAAAAAACTGTTAGCAACCAATGAAAAGTGTTATTTTAGGGTCACATGACCCGACGCGTTTACGCTGCGCGCTCCGGTGCACTTCCGGTGCGTTTACGCAGCGCGATCGTAGGCGCTTCCGGGGCGCAAACGTGGCGCGATCGGAGGCGCTTTTGCGTGCGTTTATGCGCCGCGTACGTAGGCGCTTCCGAGGGCAATTACGTTGCGCGCCGAAGTGACGTCATCAAACTTTTACAGAAATGCATAATCATTTTCCTTATTAAAAAAAACTAATTTTATTTGTATGGTACGAAATGTTTTGCATTATTATTAACTTTTCATTCATATTTTTTTTCACGAACGACAGTTGCGCTCTGGGTGCGCTTTCAGATGAGCTCACGGAAAAGCTTACCGGAGAGCTTAGCTGAAAGCTTGCCGGAGCGCGCACCCAGAGCGCAAAAGAAAAAAATTATATAAAAAAAACATGAATACTTTAAAAAAAACAGCAAATTGTAAAAAAAAAAAAAAAGGTTAGAAACTCGATATACAAAGGAATTTGCATTTAAAAAACCTATGAAATTCACTGAAAAAACCATAGGTTTCACACCAGTTATAGTTAGGAATTAGCATTTAAAAAACCTATTAAATTCACTGAAAAAAACATAGGTTTCACACCAGTTATAGTTAGCTGGAAATTTTACTGATATAAAACCATTGAAATTCCCACGTTATAGTTAGATGGACTCACTATAACTTGCGCGTGCAATGCACTGCTGATGATGTCTTATTATGCCAGTTAACCAATCAATTTTTAAAAACCATCCATTTAGACACTTATTTAAACATTTATTCTTCCATCAACTTTTACATATACATATATAAAATATATTTATTTTTCAGAAAGACACACATTCACTGGATGGTGTCATCAGTGATGTCATGAGTGATGTCACTGACCATGTCATGAGTGATGTAATATGTGACATCATCAGCAGTGCATTGCACGCGCAAGTTATAGTGAGTCCATCTAACTATAACGTGGGAATTTCAATGGTTTTATATCAGTAAAATTTCCAGCTAACTATAACTGGTGTGAAACCTATGGTTTTTTCAGTGAATTTAATAGGTTTTTTAAATGCTAATTCCTAACTATAACTGGTGTGAAACCTATGGTTTTTTCAGTGAATATATATATATATATATATATACATATATATATATATATATACATATATTCACTGAAAAAAACCAGAGGTTTCACACCAGTTATAGTTAGGAATTAGCATTTAAAAAACCTTTGAAATTCACTGAAAAAAACAGAGGTTTCACACCAGTTATAGTTAGGAATTAGCATTTAAAAAACCTATTAAATTCACTGAAAAAACCAGAGGTTTCACACCAGTTATAATTAGCTGGAAATTTTACTGACATAAAACCATTGAAATTCCCACGTTATAGTTAGTCGGACTCACTATAACTTGCGCATGCAATGCACTGCTGATGACATCACATATTACATCACTCATGACATGGTCAGTGACATCACTCATGACATCACTGATGACACCATCCAGTGAATGTATGTCTTTCTGAAAAATGAATATGTTTTATATATGTATATGTAAAGGTCGATGGAAGAATAAATGTTTAAATTATTGTCTTAATTAATGTATTTTTTTTTTAAATTGATTGGTTAACTGGCCTATTAAGTGTATCTTAGTGAATACATATATTAGCAAGTAATATTTAAATATTCAAATATATGTATCAGTGTTTCACTTTGTGTATAAGTGGCTGTATGGGTTGATGAGTAGCTACATGTGTGTGTATATGGGTTATTTTATGTTTTTTAGTATCAGTATGAGTGTCTGTATAGTTTGGTGGGGGTGTTACTTAGCACATAGATGTATCAATGACTGACTCACTGTTTGTATGTTTTTTGAAAACTGCATATGTGCAGGACTGTATGAGTGGATGAGTGTGTATATGTGTGTGTTAGTGATTGAATGCCTGTCTCACTAGTGTGTTTATCAGTAACAAGACATATTTTAATCTAGTATATGTGAGTATTGATTTATCTAAGTCAGTATATGTGAAAGTGAGAGATTGTAAGAGTTCCTGTTTGAATAAGTATGTGTTTCTATAAGTGATTGTTTAAGAGAGTACATATGTGTAAGTTTCCTTAGAAGTAAGGTGGTAGTGTGTGTAAATCTGTATATGCAAATAAATGGATGTTTATTAGTTTATTTGCATGAGTGAGTATATGTGTGAGTAACTTTTTGATGACTGTCGGTGTGTAACAGGATGAATAGGGGTATCACTACATATGATGAGTGAGTATATGTATGAGTGAATATATAAAACTGTTGGTGAATGTGTGAATTTGTATATAGATGGTGAAATTACTGAATTGGTTGTTGTAACTGGTATGGGTATATCCACTTTTTTGAAAATGCTAGTTTCTATTTTTGAATATGTGTTTCAAAGGTTACTTTACAGTGAGAGGAGGTCTGTCACTGTGTTACAAGGATGGTGTCATCAGTAATGTCATGAGTGATGTCACTGACCATGTCATGAGTGATGTAATATGTGATGTCATCAGCAGTGCATTGCATGCGCAAGTTATATTGAGCCCGACTAACTATAACGTGGGAATTTCAATGGTTTTATGTCAGTAAAATTTTCAGCTAACTATAACTGGTGTGAAACCTCTGGTTTTATCAGTGAATTTAATAGGTTTTTTAAATGCTAATTCCTAACTATAACTGGTGTGAAACCTCTAGTTTTTTCAGTGAATTTCAAAGGTTTTTTAAATGCTAATTCCTAACTATAACTGGTGTGAAACCTCTGGTTTTTTTCAGTGAATTTCATAGGTTTTTTTAATGCTAATTTTTAACTTTTTATAGGGCTTCATACCTATGTACTTTTTAGTAAATTTCTAAGCTTATTTTTTCAAAAATGTCTATAGCTGAGAAAGGTATGTTTTTATAAAAATGAACACTATAATGTATATTATAATATTAGTTTTTGTTTTGAAATAGTTTTTTTTAATATATTTTCATCTCTGGAGCGCTCCCGGTGCGCGTACCGGTGCGCGTCCCGTCAGCGCATCAACAAAAAAAAGAAAAAAAAAAGTATGAAGCTAAAAGGAATGGGGACAGAGAGAGTGGTGTTAAGAGAAAGAAAGCTAGAGGGAAGAACACAGAGGGACTGTGTAATAGATAGTAAGACAGAGAAAAAGTGTAAGAGGAAGTAACTGAGAAAAAGAAAAAGAATAAGGGAGCAAAAGAAGAGAAAAAATAGGAAGAAGACTAAAGCAGATGTTCTGGGAGAATGTGAATGGATGATGAAAGTAAAAGGAAGGACAGTTAAGTATGGGGAATGACAGATAGTGACGGAACCAGAGAAAAGGAACAGCGGTGACGGAGGGAATGAAAATAGCAGTGAGTGTCAGTAAAGAGGAGTGAAAGAGGGTATATATAAGTGAATAAGGGTAAGACATGGGGAGTAACAGAGAGAAAGAAGAGAGAGAGTAAAAGAAGGAGTGTCACAAAGGAACTAAGTGAACCAGTAAAAAAGGTAAGTGAAGGAGTGTGGATAAGCAGAGGTACTGAAAGAAGTTGAATGTGGTAGGAAGTAAACATGGAGGATAAGAATAAGTGAGGGAAGCAAAGTAAAGAAACAGGGGTGAGGTAGGGTGAGAGAAAAATAGTGAAAATAAAACAAAAGGTGATAACAAAAAACATTTTTTAAACACACTTACCATATAATTAATGAAAACTTGTATCTGTGAAAGATAAAAGAAAAACACGTTATAATTACTTAAAAATATATAATAAAATAGAAGAAACAGTTCATGAGGTTTAAAAATCTACAAAAGTTTACTAAGAAATGAAGCAATAGTGAAGGATACAAAAAAAGAAAGAAAGTAATGTAGTTTGAGAAAAAAGAAGGAAAAAGAATTAGAAAGAGAACAAATTCCTAAAGGTAAGTAAGATATTAAAAGAATGTAAGATATCAAAACAAAATCAGTAAAGATAAGAAAGTAAAAGGACAATGAGTGAAAAGGAGATGAGTCTGAATGAGAAACTATTAATAAAAAAGAGGAATAGAAGATGACTGAGAGTGGGTGAAGTGAAGTCACAGAGTGAAGGGATGAAAGGAATGGTTAATATAGAACGATGGATAAAACAGGAGTGAGAGAGTAAGTACACAGAAAAACAAAAGGACGGACTGAGTGAACTACAGTACAATGAGTGCGAAAAAAAAAGGAGAAAAAGAAAGAGAGGGTAAGAAAACTAAAGCAGTGGTACTGAGAAAATATGAAAAAGATAAAAAGTGGTGGAAGGAAGAGAGAAATGCAGACAGTTCCAATTAGATTGAGAAGTTGTGAATGAAGTGCAGTAAAGAAACAGCGATGAAAAAAGAGTATAAATTAGTAAAGAGAGGTAAATAAGGGTGAAAATGGAAAATTAGTGTGAGACAATGTGAACATTAAATAAATTACACAATGCAAACTACACAATTACTTCTACAATATGTTACATTATTTATTTTTGCTGTTCTCAGAATATATTGAATTTCACTTAAATTAGTGAGTTCAAAGTCTTCATCATTTAACAGCGGGAAAAAAAACACAATCTAAAAGATTGTGTTTAAAAAAACATTCAAACATACATCTCATATATGTACACTAATCTTTGATTCACTTACTTTTCCGTGAGGCCAAATAGAAGATAGTGAAGGTCCTTTTGGTGGAAAAAAAGTCTGCTGTGCTCTATAACTTCCATTTCATCAACTTCCTATGAAAAAAGATCTAAGAACATCATACCTTACACTTTCCTCACGGCCAATTTGTGTCAGATATGTCAGTATTTATTACTTTGAGATCCACTTAAAGTATGTACATAAGATAAATAATTTAAAATATTAGATTAACTAACTAACAAACTAACTTTTAATATCTATTCCCGACTTCAAAGGCCAATTCCCTTTACTAAAACTTTGGTTTTAAAAACACTAGATAAGAATTTGTAGAGTCATAAGGCAAACGCTTTTTATAAGTTAAATGAGAATCATTGCAGTAACTCCATCCTTTTTCAGATTTTAAGTAGCATGTATATTGACCTGAGGTTGTCGAAGAACCGTCATGATAAATAATAGCTTCAGTTGTAAAGGTTCTTCCTGAAATTGATAACTGAGAAGCCACAAAATTTTTAATAGAAGTTGTCAATTTAGTTCCATCAGGTCTACATCGTTGGAAAACTAAAATGATATACTGCCCATAACTTTGTATAAATAATGTGGACAGCATTGTACAGTTACATTGGGTACACACCATATTATGATCTGCTGCTTTAACTAGATTTTTAAATGACACTGATTTACAGTCAGGTAAAGTCAAATATATAAATCTTTCAGTGTCTATTCTAGTAGTACTTGATAAACTACAATTGTGGCAGTCATGCTGCCATTGATAAGAAAGGCTGAAAATATTATCTACATCTACACCTTCATCTTCCAAAACACCAAACATATACATTAAAAATTCCTGACAATCCTGCTGAATGTTCTGTGAAACTTTATCTTGACCAGAACACATATCTAAAATATTTCGAATTTCTGTTACACTTTCTATTTCTGCTGTATCACTGCTACATTTCTCAAACACAGAATTCAATAAACCACACAATCTTTGATCCCGATTTTCAACAATCTGTTCTTGTAAACTTTTAAGGAAAAAAACAACATTAACCACTACATTAGCATAGCAGTTGACACCAGAACTATTTTCAAACTGAAATCCAACAACATTTTCTTCACAATTCTTTTTCTTCCTGTTTTCAATTACATTTTTCTCTACTTTTTGTCTTTTTGCAACTACCTCACTGCAATTATCCTCATTTCTTCTTTTTCGGCCTACCACACGTTTTTCAAACAGAGGATATTGAGGCAAATGTGGAGCATATTCTCTTCTTAACCTATTGTATTCTTTAACACAATCTAGATCTGCACAAATTGTTGTCTCATCACACTCAATCAAGTACAATCCTGATAAAGTTCTGACTCGGGATAATGCCACATATGCCATACCCTCTTTAAACACAGATCTTCCAATGTTCACCAAAGCATTATCTACACGTAAACCTTGAGATTTATGAATTGTTACTGCATATGCCAAACATACAGGAAACTGTTTTCGGCGAACATATAAGTCTTTTACAAGTAAAAATCTAGCAGAACCACAACTTATTTGTTGTACTTGTTCAATGCCATCAAATTTTATTTTTAAAAATTCAATTCCATCTCTATTTCTGTAATTCACAAAATCAACAACATAACCCATTGCTCCATTTACCAGACCTCTTTCAACATTTAAATTCCTTCTCAAAATGATACGACAATTTAAACACACATTCAGAGTCTTTTCAAAACCAGCTGTTTTAGAAATACTTTTCTCTAATGAATCCAATTTAGTTTTCAAATTTTCAGACAAAACAATTGTTGCACCCATGTGCTCTATTTTATCTATTGCTTCCAGTTTCACAATCTCTTCATTTTCTAACTCTAACATTTTGTTGTTGAAGATGGAACATTCTTGCAGAGTTGGCATCAAACATATCCCAGATTTCTTCTCAGTCATTTTTTTAAAAATATTCTCTGGAAGAATGTTTTCATTCGGATACAAATTTGAAATTAATCGATCTTGTAAAGCTTTTTTCCCAAGATCGCTTACTTTTCCAATTCTTACATCTTGTAGAATATTTTTATAATCTTCATCCTTTGCCTGTCGCATATTTTGAAGCAGTTCAGCATATTTAAAATTTAACCATATATTAACGTTTCCAATGCTTCCAAGGGACTTCCTGGTATCTTCATGTGTGAGCATTTTAAACACTGGTTGTCCTTTTACTGGAGTCAACTGCAATAGATCTCCAAAAACAATAATGTGTTTTCCTCCAAATAACACATCATACTCTGTTCTAAGAATTTCTTGCATTCTCAAATGCACAAAAGCAAGCATTAGATTTGAGACCATGCTTACTTCATCAATGATAAGAAGTTTCATTTTCTTCAAGACTCTTGAAACTTCAGAACAAGCATCTCCAGATAACTTGTTGTAATGCAATTTATTATCATGCTCAACTGGCAGCATCAGTAAATGATGTAGAGTAATCCCTTTAATATTATGTGCAGCCAAACCAGTTGGAGCAGTTACAACACAAGACAGCGGTGAATCAGTCTTTTTCTGTAGATAACTTGCAATGGCTTTAATTAGAAAACGTTTTCCTGTCCCTGCTTCTCCACTTACGTACAGTCGGACAGGGTCAAATGATGTGCATGAACACTCTTTTTTCTCATGTCTGAATCCATGTTCAATTTGCTCTGTGACTTCGTCATATATCTTTTTCTGCTCAACGTTTAGTTGCTTTACCAAATCTTCTAAGTTCACTCCATCCTCTTGAGCTTGTTCCTAAGCTCTTTCCACCTCATCCATGGCAGTGGCTGCTTCATTTTGGATAATAGGTCCTCCTAGTGGATCCTGAGACAATGAAGTAGAACTCTGACTATCTTGAGAACTGTCTCTAGCTATCTCTTCAGCAATTGTGGTTTCTTGCTCCATTTCTTTATTCAACATTTGCAGATAATTTAGAAAAATAGGACATACTATGGTATCCTTAGTTGCATTAAAAGAGTCTTCATAACAGAGAAAATCTCCAAGTAGTTCCTCTTCTGTACGCCATGGCTTAAAGAGTTGCAAAAGAGCTAAATAGTAAAATTCTCTTTTGTCTGGAGCTTCACAACTCAATTTTCGATGATTAATCAAATGGCCTTTTTTCTGTTTCACTAGACATCCTTCATAGCCAATGACTGCATATTTCCATTATTGATATCTTCTGTGATGTTCCTCTTATAACTGTAGTTTTGCAGAACTTCATACAAAAAAGTGTTCTCAAGGTGAGTACTTCTATTTGGATAGTATGTATCCAACATATTTGTCTTCAAAATATCTGTACTGTTTGGTTCTTTTTCCGCCAAATATTCAATTTCTTGTACAGATTTCAAAACTCGGTTTCGTGTTGCAGCAAGACCTAGACTCACCCAAATGATTGTTCTTGATTTGGCATAGAGACTTGCTGATGATAACCGATCAGAACATTCATATGCTCCAATTTCTCGATGCGACAACATCTTCAGACTGAAACTGTATAATTTCTTGCTTAGACTCTTTTCATGTGAAATGTCCTCCCACATTTCCTTCAGTTCTGTCTTTTCTTTTTTGGTGATGTAAGATGTCACATATCGAGCCACAGCAATAGAGTTGTCAGCAATGAACTGAATATCCATGTTAGCATTCCACATGGACAAAATCACTGGGTTGTAATCGTTGATGTACTTAGATTCTTCATTTCTTTTCAAATTGTATGTATTTTTGGGAGATTTCCTCGTCACAGTATGTCGTAGAGATGACATCAAATTATTTACTCTTCCCTTAGAAATCACTGGTCGTGGAAATGCAAAATGACATTTCGTGTCAGTACTTTTCCTTGTTTTTAAATTTTCGACGACAGTACTTTCCACAACGATGAGATTGAAAACGTAAAACTTGTTGCCTTAAACTATTTTCTACAGTAGATTTTGGAACAGCACATGTTGAATACTCTTCAATGAAACTCATCACTGTTTCATCTGAATCTGATCCAAATTTGGGTGCATCTTTAATCCACAACAACATATGTATATGAGTAGCACCTCTCGCTTGATATTCCTTCCTCCAAAAGAAATCCAAAACCTCTCCAAGGGGAGGATTTTTTTTGTTGGTAATAAAAGACATCATAGCTTCAAATCTATGATTAAAATATCTGCAAACATTCACTGGATCCAAAGAACACAGTTCTCCAGGTGTTTTCAATTCTATATTTGGTATGTTTCCATTTGCCTCTCGTAGAAATTCAAGCAAGTCGTCCCATGCATACAAGCACAGCTAAGAGTGAGGAACCATGTAGGAGTTTCTACGTTTTTTAGCATACATTTCAATTCTCCATGACGACGGAACCAATACTCATTGGTTCCACGTTGACATGCCATGAGATTGATTAGCTGAGATTCCAAAATACTATCTTGCAGATTAACTTTCTCCATAAAGTCCCTTGCAGAAACATTTTGCAAATGAGCTCCACTTTTTAGTATATGATTAACTGCATAAGAAAGCCCAGACAAATCACTTTCAAATAATAGATGAAGCAAATATGGAATGCTTCGACGAAACCTTGGATCTTCAGCATATAATCTTAAAGTCCGGTATTCAGCTGCAGGAATTTGAACTGGTCGATCATCATATCGTCCACCACGACCTGTTGGAAATAATTGTGGAAAACAACGAGCTTCCAAACTTTCTTCCCATACACTAATGGGACTTCCTTTTGCTGCTTTCATTTGAAACAAGTCAATTGCATTTCCCATTACTTCTTTGGAATGCAAAGGATGAACAGTATAATGTTCATATATTTCTTCACTTCTAGACACATCAACTTTTTCAATATGACCAACTGAACAATCACTGTCTTTTTCTGTAGCTGTTTCCTCTGCTCCAACACTTACATCTTTGTAGTACTCATTGTTTTTGACCAAATACAACGTTTTTGACCAAATACAACGTTGCCTTTTTGACTTTTCTAACATCCACTAAATCTTGCCAGATTTTCTTACTCTTTGTCGGAACCCCATTAACTAGAATAACTAGAGGATCCTCTTCTACTCTTTCTACACCAATTGTATCAATATTTTTCTTTACATCTAGAGGCAAATAAACAACTCTTCCCTTTAATCCTCTCTGTAAATCTGATGGAGGCAATTTCCCTGTATTAGGCTCCATGCGTACAATAGCCTGAAAAGGATGGACACATTGAATCCAAATAAATTCATAAGTATTTAGATCCATCAATTCAGAAGGAATATCTATCAACTGAAGATTATTATGAACTGCTCTAGCAGGCATTCTATTTTCATTAAATTTTTTTTAAACAATAATTACAAATACACTGATCAAAACTCAAATCAAAAGAATTCTCCACCAACAAATAGCTTACAAAATCCTTCCATTCACTATTATTTTCCAATTCACTTTTTGCATATAAATCAACTAACCTAGTCTGAATCTTATAATGAGTCCGTCGACAGCACACACAAGTTAAATTAGGCCTTTCACTTGATTTCACCTTAAACTTGGTAATTTCCTCGTCAAACTTTTCTATACTTGAAATCTGTCCATTATCTTCCACATTATCATCCATTACTATATCTATTTCTACACTGTCCTCTTTGTTCCCAAAATAACAAAACTCAATTTCTTTACAAATAGTCTTCACATCCACTTCAGATCAGTGCAAAAGAGCACTGTTTAACTGTTTAAGCTTAAGTGCTGGACTTTTTGCATAATACAACTTTCTCACTAATTTCCTCACCTTATTATGATGCACTGCTAACATCCTAAAATGATGAAAAACACTCTGACATACTTTTCTAGAAAGACAAGCTAGTGAATGCCCATGCAAACCTGTGCTTTCTCTCACTCTGCAAGGATCTAACTCTTGCAAGATCTTCATTTTTTGTTTGAGACTTTTCTTACTATATGTACGTAAGAAATTTCGAAGCAAATCGATTGAATCCTGTCGCACACTACAAATACTACTGCACTTCCATGTGTACACTGGACCCTTAGTACGTCTCCCTAAAACTTCATCAGTTAACACCTCTTCTGCATCTCTAAATACAAGTTTCTCTTTTTCCATCACACAACCATCTTTCACCTCACATGCTCGACCACTGGTGTCAACTGCATGCACCAAATCATTTTCCTGAAAGTAACTCTTCTCATTGAAAAACGGCTCAGAACTTGAACTATGTATCCATTCACCAGAAAATACTTCACAAAAATTACTCCGATTAATAATTCTTTTCCATCTACTGTTCGATTTGAAAACATCAATTGCCTTATTAAGTATCCTAATTCTATTGATTATTAAAATAAATAATTTTTTCTTAACTTCAAAAGCCTGATCAACAATCTTTTCTACACTTTTCTTTTTCTTGTAAAAAGCAGCTCTCAGTTTACTTTTCTTATCATTTTTTAGCAAATTTAAAACTACCCTATTGCGAAACATTCGCCTACGAATGTCCCTAAAAAGATTTACCCTTCTATTGCTATCCATTCTCTTCTCTCCTGCTCCAATCGAGACATTTTTTGTGGGCCTCTCCTTCCTTTTTAGATTTGTTGACTTTTTCTGAATATTCACATTAGCAATATCATTTCTTTTTCTACGACATATGTTGCGAAGAAAAGACTTAATTGGCTTACCAGAAGCTTTTCTGGTGTTTTTTGAAGTAGTTGTTGTAGAGGATTCCACAAACTCTGTTGTTGATGTTCTCCTTTTCCGTATGCTATTTTTGATAATTCTTTGCCTTGAAGGCATTTTTGCTTGCTTTTCAGAAGTTGATTTGAATCTGTTGTTCTGTAAAAAAAACACATGAAAGACCACTATTAGCAAACAACAAAGTAATGTCAAAAAGCAAACAATATAAACAATACATTGCAACATATTTAAGTTTATACAATAGCAACTCAGGGCTTTATTTATAAAGGCCTTGCGCCACAAGTGCGTCACTTATTACCCATGTTTAAAGTGATGCATCAGCTGCACAAGGCAATCATAAAAAAGGGCCAAATGCAAATATCAATCAATTGCACCCAAAAATTTTTTGAATATAATGTAAGAAACACTGCGCAGAACCTATGTACAACCACTCAATATCAGCAAACAAAGTCAGGGCCTTATTTATGAAGGTCTTGCGCCACAAGAGTGTCACTTATTTCCCATGTATAAAGTGATGCACCAGTTGCATAAGGCAATCATAAATAAGGGCCAAATGAAAATACCATTAATTTGCACCCAAAATCGTTTTTTGAATAACATTTAAAAAACACTGTGCAGAACCTATGTTCAAGCACAGAATATCACTTTTGAAACGTCACTGTTTCCCCAAATACAAATCCTCTATCTTTCAAATATTGATATCAAGCATTATCAAAAATCCAAAAACAAATCAACAGCAAACAAAGTCAGGGCCTTTTTTATGAAGGCCTTGCGCCACCAGTGCGTCACTTATTACCCATGTTTAAAGTGATGCATCAGCTGCACAAGGCAATCAGAAAAAAGGGCCAAATGCAAATACCAATCAATTGCACCCATAAATCGTGTTTTCAATAACATATAAGAAACACTGCGCCAAACCTATGTACAACCACTCAATATCAGCAAACAAAGTCAGGGCCTTATTTATGAAGGTCTTGCGCAACAAGAGTGTTACTTATTTCCCATGTATAAAGTGATGCACTAGTTGCATAAGGCAGTCATAAATAAGGGGCAAATGAAAATACCATTCATTTGCACCCAAAATCGTTTTTTGAATAACATTTAAAAAACACTGCACAGAACCTATGTACAAGCACAGAATATCACTTTTGAAACGTCACTGTTTCCCCAAATACAAATCCTCTATCTTTCAAATGTTGATATCAAGCATTATCAAAAATCCAAAAACAAATCAACAGCAAACACAGTCAGAGCCTTATTTATGAAGGCCTTGCGCCACCAGTGCGTCACTTATTACCCATGTTTAAAGTGATGCATCAACTGCACAGGGCAATCAGAAAAAGGGCCAAATGCAAATACCAATCAATTGCACCCAAAAATCGTTTTTGGAATAACATGTAAGAAACACTGCGCAGAACCTATGTACAACCACTCAATATCAGCAAACAAAGTCAGGGCCTTATTTATGAAGGTCTTGCGCCACAAGAGTGTCACTTATTTCCCATGTATAAAGTGATGCACCAGTTGCATAAGGCAATCATAAATAAGGGCCAAATGAAAATACCATTCATTTGCACCCAAAATCGTTTTTTGAATAACATTTAAAAAACACTGCACACAACCTATGTACAAGCAAAGAATATCACTTTTGAAACGTCACTGTTTCCCCAAATACAAATCCTCTATCTTTCAAATGTTGATATCAAGCATTATCAAAAATCCCAAAACAAATCAACAGCAAACAAAGTCAGGGCCTTATTTATGAAGGCCTTGCACCACCAGTGCGTCACTTATTACCTATGTTTAAAGTGATGCATCAGCTGCACAAGGCAATCATAAAAAAGGTCCAAATGCAAATACCAATCACTTGCACCCAAAAATCGTTTTTTGAATAACATATAAGAAACACTGCGCAGAACCTATGTACAACCACTCAACATCAGCAAACAAAGTCAGGGCCTTATTTATGAAGGTCTTGCGCCACACGAGTATCACTTATTTCCCATGAATAAAGTGATGCACCAGTTGCATAAGGCAATCATAAATAAGGGCAAAATGAAAATACCATTCATTTGCACCCAAAATCGTTTTTTGAATAACATTTAAAAAACACTGCGCAGAACCTATGTACAAGCACAGAATATCACTTTTGAAACGTCACTGTTTCCCCAAATACAAATCCTCTATCTTTCAAATGTTGATATCAAGCATTATCAAAAATCCAAAAACAAATCAACAGCAAACAAAGTCAGAGCCTTATTTATGAAGGCCTTGAGCCACCAGTGCGTCACTTATTACCCATGTTTAAAGTGATGCATCAACTGCACAAGGCAATCAGAAAAAAGGGCCAAATGCAAATACCAATCAATTGCACCCAAAAATCGTTTTTGGAATAACATGTAAGAAACACTGCGCAGAACCTATGTACAACCACTCAATATCAGCAAACAAAGTCAGGGCCTTATTTATGAAGGTCTTGCGCCACAAGAGTGTCACTTATTTCCCATGTATAAAGTGATGCACCAGTTGCATAAGGCAATCATAAATAAGGGCAAAATGAAAATACCATTCATTTGCACCCAAAATCGTTTTTTGAATAACATTTAAAAAACACTGCGCACAACCTATGTACAAGCACAGAATATCACTTTTGAAACGTCACTGTTTCCCCAATACAAATCCTCTATCTTTCAAATGTTGATATCAAGCATTATCAAAAATCCAAAAACAAATCAACAGCAAACAAAGTCAGTACCTTATTTATGAAGGCCTTGCGCCACCAGTGCGTCACTTATTACCCATGTTTAAAGTGATGCATCAGCTGCACAAGGCAATCATAAAAAAGGGCCAAATGCAAATACCATTCATTTGCACCCAAAATCATTTTTTGAATAACATTTTAGAAACACAACACAGGACTTATATACTAGCATACAATTTGACTTCTGAAACATAACTATCTGCTTCCAAATATTCTCCATAGAGCAAACAAGTCTCTATCTAAATTAAATAAATCATTACTTACCTTTACAAATGCTTTGGGAGATTGAAAACAGTGTCAGACACACACACCAAGAGCAAAAAGTGTGCACTCAATACACTGAAACCAAGACTGGCATAGAAAATCTCTAACTTTGTACACATATGCCTTAATTCAACCAATCAAAAGTCTTCCCTCACTATTTTCAAACCAACACCCTTCCCCTTCTCAGATCTCTCTATCTGTTACCATAGCAACACCCTCCTAACTGAACTCTCAGGTTCAAAAGTTTATTGTTCAATGTTGCAAATTAACTCAGCAAGGATGTTTGACCTCTCAATACACCAGCTTATCCAGGGTATTTTAGCTTTTAGTGACTTTTTTTAACCATTCAAATTGCTTCTTTCACACAACACAACCATGCACCCTAACTTTCAGTTTTCAACTATCTGAATCCACCAATCATTGCTTGTGATTCAAGAGCAGTGAAACTCCACAATTATTTTTTTGTAAACTCCTACTGTTCCAACTGCCATTTCATTCCTACACTTCATCTGACTGCACCAGAACCTTCTCACATCATGCATTCTGTATGGATTATAGGACATAGCTACATCCACTGGGCTCAAAGGTATGCAACAAGCAGAAATTATCACAACCTTGATTTATCAAATGTGGAAATCAAGTGGATTGGCCAGAGAGGATTAAAATGTCATCAATTGATACCATTAGTGAAAACCTTTTTGCATCTGCCAAGCCCAGACCTCTTAATAGTGCACTGTGGTGGAAATGATTTGGGCACTATGACTGGGGTTGGTCTGGAAATGCTCTTAAAGGACACCTTTCATCAATTGATGACACTTTTTCCACAAACTGCCTTGGTATATTCAAATATATGCCAAAGACAGAAATGGAACTGGTCCAACCAATTTTGTCCACAATTTGAGAAAGCACGGAAACATGTGAATAAATCTGTTTCTGCTTACATGAGAGACTATGGAATGGGTTCAATATACAATAATAACTTGCGTTACAACATGCAAGACATCTACAGAGGAGATGGTGTGCACTTCTCAGATGAAGGAAATAGAATATTCCTCCTGAATTTAAGACTGTGCATTGGAACCTACTTGTAGGTACCTAAATCAGCCACAGAACCCAAAAGCTCTTTTCAGAGCTACCCTACCTCTGATCATTCAAAACGTTTATCTTTTTCTAACTTTTTTCACTATTTTTCACCAAAGTACGCTTCCCGGTACGCTTACCGGTGTGCGTACCAGGCGCTTCCCCCGCGGAAAATTAAAGATTTTTTTTTTTTTTACGTTTATGAGCCCCCTAAGCCCCCCTCAGAAAACCTAGAGGGTCAAGAAGTCTCTACTGTGCCCCCTTCTAACCATACCGAACATTGTTTGCCCTCCATCTTGTGTCTCGATTGTACCGAAACACAAAATGGAGGACTCCCGTTACGCTTCCGGTGCGCGTACCGGAGCGCGCACCGGTAAGCGCTCCATAAAAAAAGGTGGGAAAGTAATTTACAGAAAAACCACTGGAGACACTTTCATCAAATATAGAATAAGCCTTACTACATAGCAGTCCCTACCATTTGCCCAAATTTGGTGGAATTCCATTGAGACATTTAGGCTACAGGCCTGTCTAAATATCCTGAGGTAAATTACATAACAAAAACACATATGAAATGTTAGAATTTACAACCAATTAAAAAGTTTCTTTCATTTTCTACGATTATTTCCTGACATTTGATTGGTTATGTACAAAAATATATATAAAAGAAGAGAGGGAAACACAGCCATTTTGACTACTGCTTCCAGAAGTACATTTGAAAACAAATAACACTGACAACTTCAACTGATTTCTCCAAAGTAAGTTGTTATTTTGGAAGTATGTTGTACACTTTAACTTAATTTCAGAAAATTATTCTGTTAGTTATATACTATCCCTCTGTAATAGTTATAGATAGAGATAGACTTCTCTGTAATAGTTATGGATTGAGTTACGCTTCTCTGGTATACAGTACCCTAACTCTACTAATATAATTAATTTGAATGCAATTTTCAGAAAGAAAATGGAAGGAGAAAATCAAGCAAATGTTACTTCTATCGAAGTAAAGGTGGAAAAACCAGAAGAGCAAAAAGATGAAGTTGATTTCATGGATGACTCTTTGGATCAACAGTTTATAGAATGTTTGGAACAAATGGAATCATGTACTTATAACTATGAGGAAATACCAGAAAATATTATGTTACAAGTTTTATTAAATTATGAAAAAGAATCAGAGGAATAAATTTATATTTAATAATTTTAAATTGTTTGAGACAATATTCATTTTTATATATAATTCATAAAGTATTACCAAAATAATTACATTATAAAATGAGACTTATAGTATACTGTGCAACTTTTTTTCTGTTACATACTAAGTTTACTCATAGTTACTACCTTTCTCCCACTATATTATCTCCTATGTATATTTTACACCTCTTTTTCATCATAAGGGATCAGGATAGACTACCCATGATCCCCTAGTAATTCTCAGGGAGTGCTTAAAAGATCTGTTTCTGCTTTCCTGACAGACTATGTGATGGATTCCATATACCACAATAACTTCTGTAACAACACGCAAGATATCTACAGTGGAGATGGTGTACATTAAATTTAAGTCTCTGCATTGGTACCTACATGTAGATACTTAAATAAAATAAAAAAATAAAAAAATATTGATGAACATAACATTTTTTTAAGGTGATTATTTTTCCCATAGTACGCTATCCGGTGCGCTCCCCGGTGCGCGTACCGGGCGCTCCCCCCGCAAAAATAAATTTTTTTAAAAAAAAAAACAGACCCCGTGGGGCCCTTTAATAGCCCCCACATCAAACCTAGGGGGTGTCTACTCTGCCCCCTTATGGTCTTTTACCCCTTTGTTTTGGCCACCTCTCATGTCTCGATCCTACCGAGACACAAGATGGCGGCCGCTCCGGACTGTTTAGAATGTTTACAGACAACCGACAGCCAATCAGCTTTCCGTGCGCAAGTCGCGTGGCGCGCCCGGTGCGCTCTCCGGTGCACGCACCGGAGCGCGCCTATAGATATATATATTTTTTTGAACCTAAATTACTCAAAATCCACTGGAGCACATATCTTGAGACATAGCAAAGGCACATCGGGCTACCAGTCCCTACAATTTTGCCAAGTTTGGTGGAAATCCATTCAGCCGTTCGGGCTAAAAGTGAAATCGACCGTCCTATGGAAATTAACATGGGGAAAACGCGTTTTGGTACCCCCCCTTTTATCTCGGCCCCCGCTTTACGTATCCCCCCAAACTTTCAGGGAAGGACCGGAGCGCCGCGAGGCCATTTTCAGGAAATTTTCAGGCAAATTCGTCAACCGGCGCCAAAGTTATTCCAAATAGAATTTTGAGATTTAACATTGAAAAAAATCCTAACTATAACTACCTACGGACGACCGCCAGTAGGTAATATATATATATATATATATATATATATATATATATATATATATATGTACATATATAAATATCCACAGCAATCCTTATTCCAGAAGGAAGAAGGCACACACACGAAGGCTGAAGGATAAAGGCTTCCTTATTTAAAAGGGCCTCCCTCGACCCAGAGAATGAGGAGACGCATTTCGGCTGATTCAGCAGCCTTTATAAATCTGGTAGGCGCCATTTTGTTTTAACATTATATAGCCCACAACTAGTAGACATGAAAACTAGTTACCTAATCACATAATGTGAAATAATAAAGTACTTAAAATGTAAATATGTACATTAGACATGTAATACAATTAGTACAAAAAGGCATAGTGAAAATTGCAAATAAACAATATTAGAAACACAGATTATGTTCTAATGTAATATATATATATTTATGGATTTTGTAAAAGAATTGAAAGACAATGCACTCAATTTGAAGTTTACCATGCAACATAGGCAGAATACTGTGGACTTCTTAGACATTAGACTCACAGTAAAGGTAAACAGCCTAGAAACTGATCTCTTTAGAAAGAGTACTGCTGGCAACTCCGGCAAGTTGTCATCCCCCTAATTTTAGGTGGAGCATACCCTTTGGTGAGTATCTCTGGGCTAAGAGAAACTGTAGCTCAGAAGAAACATACATCAAGAATAAAACAGATGTCACAGAGATTCAGAGCCAGAGGATATCCCCCCAAAATGTTGAAAATGGGTGAGAGAAGAGCTGATAAATTAAAAAGGAATGACACACTCTATAAACCACCAAAGACTAAACAATCAGAAATAGAGGCACCAATCAGACTGATTACTACATATAATTCCCAATCCAGTATGTTTAGATAATAAAGTAAAGGTGGACATCTTGACACAAGACAGAACCCTGAGAGAGAAACTGAGCTCATTTCCAGCTAGAGCATACAGGAAGGGCCCATCTATCAAGGACATAATTGTAAAAGGCCACATGAATAACCAGAAACTGATATGGTTAGACAGAGTAGGAGGATTTACTCGATGTGGCAAGTGCAAAGCCTGCAGTCACAGCGAGAACGTGAGAGAGGTCACTCTGCAAAGAACTAAGAGGAGGTGGTACATCCGCAAGAACATACAATGTAGCACTGACTATGTAATTTATGTTATCACTTGTCCTTGCGGCAAGTGGTACATAGGTTCAACCACCTTTCCGGTTAAGAAAAGAATATTTGAGCATTGGCGTGCAATCACTAATAAACACTTTAGTTATAGCACGGCCAAACATTTCCACCAGGAGCATGAGGGGACAATGGATTAATCCTTAGAAAATGAATAGTGTTGCATCACTGTGGGCCTACGGCATGTTGATGGATGTTGGGAAAATGTGAAAAAGAAAATTTCAAAAAAAAGTTTTACAAAATACTTTAAAAAACTAGCAATTAAAAATAGAAAGAAATTAAAATTACATAAAAAAGGAATGTGAAAAGATTATCATAAAAAAAATAATTGCTGATGTTCTAAGGGACTACCAATGGAAACCCATTGGGATTTGGGAGATAATGAGTGGTGGAGGTGAAAAATGTAAACAAAATATTGAATAATACAAACGTACTGTTTATACAGTACGTTTACTATGACCATTAAGAAAATAGGCCTCAAGCATGTTATTAAACTGCTATCAGGGAAAAGTACAAAGAAAATGAGTACAAACAAAAAGGCTTAGTCTCTACACACAAAATCGCTTTAAAAACTGAAAAAAAGGATAGTTGCAAAAAATGACCACATGGCTAAACAACAAGCAATGAAGCAAGGAAACGAGCCACATGGGTAAACAACAACAACCAGCAATGAGGCTTAGCCAAAACAAAGAACACATGCAGGCCTATGGCAAAATCACACTGGCTGACTATGCAAAAAGGCAGCCAGTCACATGGTCAAACAACAACTAAACCAGCAAGGAGTCATGGCCAAAACAAAGAAAACATGCAGGACTATTGCAAAAGCACACTGGCAGGCTAAGCAAAATGGCAGCACGCCATATGGTCAAACAAAAATAACCAGCAAGAAGGCATGGCCACAAAAAAAGAACATATGCAGGACTATGGCAAAAGCACACTGGTTGGTAGTGGCTATGCAAAATGGCCACTAGCCGCATCGTCAAACAACAAGCAAGGAGGCATGGAAAACAAAGAACACATCCAGGCCTATGGACATCTGAGTATACCAAATGGCTCCCTGGCCACATGGCATGGGGAACAAAGACAAATTGTGGCCTAGGGCAAACATACTCACTCACTGGCCGGACAAAGGAGGCATGGAAACACAGGAGAACACAGCATTAATTCAGCAATGCCAAAAACGGAATTTAACTGGACTCTGAAATTTCATAACACACATAATCCAAAGGCATCAACTATATTACCCCACCTATACACTGTGTGCAGAAACAACTTGAAATACCCCCCAAAACCCATTTTGTAATCGGATACCTTGCCATCCATAGCCTAAATAAAAATTCAATCCAACAGATACCACAGAAACGGTTGTTTCATGCACTCATGATGACCAGTACCAAGCCTTTTGGCTAGAAGGCCCATTGGCAAATTTTGCCACAAAGTGAAGTAAATGAATATTGTAAACTTATTAAGAAACATGGAGAACATTTACTGAACTGTGCAATATTTCTTCTTTACAAAAGAAGAACAATTACATGCTCAAACATAACTAAGCCCCTACTGAAACTGCAGCCCGCCCACCACAATACATTTCAAAACTCAAATAAAAGTACAAATAAATCCTAGTGCATGTCCTCTTTCAAACACACAACACCCTTATACAACAGTATGAACTTACTTGTGATATCACAAAAACAAAGTTCTCAAATCAAATGGTTTACATGCAGCAGACAAAATAGAGTGATTCTTCCATCTCTGAATCTAAACGAAATGTGACCAGGAGGTGGACAAAGCACTGGGAGTAGCATACTGGAAAGGAACATGAAGATGAAGTCTCTGGGGCACTTCCTCCTTGTTGAAAAGAAAAGAAAACAATGCAAATGGTACATTTGTAAAGTTTATTAACTCCAAATTGTCTTTTATGGAGATTTAGCTGTTTGTCCAGGAAATAATCTTCTCCGGTTTGCAGCCGCAGTTGCTTGCGCTCTCTGGTGCTCACCTACATCACAAAAGAAGCGCTGGAAGTTACTGACATGGCCTAAAGCTGCGTTAGTGGGCACAAAATCTTGTGGGCACTTCCTGTCCACGAGCAGATCTTGTGGGCACTCGTAAGCACCCAGCACGTCTTGTCATGCTCCAAGTGCATGCAAAATGAATAACAAGCTCACCAATGAAAAATAAACATTCTATTACATTGCAGAGTGTGGAGTTTTTTGGTAACTCAGCGTTCTCTATGGAACGCAAAATTGTCAAATTCCAGAAAAGGCTGTGAGCAGACCAGAATTGTACACCAAGGCCTAATGTTTAAGTCCTTCTGCTCTGACTAACCGAAGATTCTCGTTTAATGTTTCAGAAGATAAGTACATCTTCAAAGAAATTAAAGTCATGTTGTCATCTTGAAAATGGGTGGCGGTTTGGTTTTTATCTTTGCATACATCTAAACACACCTCTAATGAATTAGAAGGGCCACAGTGTAGTCATATAGGCCAGTTCAGGAAAAGGTTAGGGCTAGTATGTTAAAAGTGGGAGATCTGCACAAACAGTATCAGGAATGTCATTTATAAAATGGCTGTAAAAGCCAACAACTCTTTTAACAGCATGTTTTCCTTATGAATTACATTCTAGCATTGAGCCAAGAGAAAATATTGTTTTCACTTGTCCTCCTTTGGGCACAGCTTATCAGTGTCAGAAATCCAGCTTCCTGATCAGCCCCCGGTTATAAGGGATTATTCTACCTTTTACAGAAGCCATATCTTCTGCTGAAGACTCAGATGCCAAGAAGCCAGATTTCATTAGGATAACATAGATATAGATGCAGTTAATACTCCTTGAAGTAAAGAAACTGAGAGCTCCAGTTCTCGATTGGGTCACATACTTTTTAGAAAATCAAGCCTTATGGATCAGATTAACATTTCCTCTCTTAAGTAGGCTCCTAACTTTGTTGTCACCCACTTTGATCGATGGTTTGCAGCAGCGTGGTGAAGGTGTTCCTGGCAACTTTGAGCCTGATCACAAAATGGAAATGAGAATTCCAGCTTGTTGATGGCACACAATTGCATATGAAGTTGCCTAATTTTTACTGCAAATTTAAAAAAATTGGGTCTTTCCTGATGATGATACAAGATTGGCTACTGCATTAGAGTTTTTATATCATTATCTATGGTCAGCATTTCAAAACTTGTTTGCCAACGACCAATCAGTTAGTAGCAGGCTTCAAGAAGATTGCTTTATTTTCAATGCTCTTGCTAAATTAATTTCCACAATCTGTAGTTTTTAGAAAAACTGTTGGGATTCCGGAAGGTACAACCTTCTTATTTTCATGCCCACGAATGACCATCCTATACCATGAAAAGATAATTTGACTTACTTCCATCACAACACTTCAGCAGAATAGCAACCCCAGCATCAATTGCCACCTGCCGCAGCTCATGTACTTTTACGTGTTTCGAAAAAAAATTCAAGAAGCACACGCTTAGGAAATTACTATGATTTCACAGTTAATACTGTCTTTTAATTTTATTGCTTTTTATGTTTTTCATATTTTCTCCTGCCTGGATTTCCCTGAGGAAAGATCTTCAGCTCATCCCGTGCTACTAAGAGTTGAAGCAATGTAAAATGTTATACTTTTTTGGAATGTGCCTATAATATGTACACAGACAGGGTGTTATTAATGCTTAACCAGAGCCGTGAATTTCATATAGTAGGGTTGCTTAATTTAAGTGCATTACCAATTGAGCACCTCATTTTGGCTATTTACAGAACATATAAATGCAATCCCTCCAAACAACTTCATAAATTGACTCACGAGACTGCATGTTTAAAGCTCTTTTACAGTCATTTCTTTTTCACTGCAACCTGGCCTCCGCTAAAAACAAAACAGTGCTTCAAATAAATACATGTGACTACAAAATCCCAAAGGTCCTTTTTTTCTATAAATGAGTGTACTTCTATAATTCATCAATACATGTTTCTTCATTGTCCTGGTGTAATATCAAATACTGTCATTATAATTAATAGAAAAACCCTTAGGGTTACACAAATACAATCCTGCATGACTTCCCTCCATCTGGGGACAAACACTCGGTAGAAATGTATTGCAGCCTGAAAGACAACATCCGTTCTGGACCGGAATACAAAGGCAAGAGCATACTTCTGATGCGTAGACAGAGCATTTACTCTTCCATGAAGTCGACATATATGAGCTACTGACAAATCAAAAGTGCATACTTCAGTGATGGAGTAATTTCGAATTGCTCTGTGCTTTCTTTACCCGTGTAGGAGCATCAACATTTTTTACTCACACGCACAAGTCATGACAGTAATGGCTGTGTTGAGCACTATTGAAGCGAAAGCTTCAATCTACAACCCGCCTATGTTTGTGGAGCAAACCGTATGCAGGACTGGCTTGGTCGGACTGAGACATAAAATAATCCCGGGAATCAAAATAAAAGCTCCTCACATTATGGAATCAGAAAGGGACCCCTGTTTGAAAATGTTCTCACTTTTGAACTTGTAAAGACTTAGGGCCTTATTTATGAAGGCCTTGCGTCAGTTTTGCGCCGCCGGTGCGTCACTTTTTGTGACGCACCAGCGGTGTAAAAAGTGCGCCTCGTTGCACCATATTTAAAAAGTGACGCATCTAGGTAGATGCGTCACTTTTTAAACCCCTGCGCCACATTATACCTGTATGCAGAGGGGGCGTTCCCCCACAAAAAGCCTCGTAATAGTGACGCAGTGAAATCTATGAGATTTCACTGCGTCACTTTTAGGACGCTGTTGCGTCAAAATCTTGCGCCTGCCTCACAGCAGGCGTAAGACTGACGCAAGCCCTTTCAAATGGGGCTTTCCCCATGTGAAAGGACGCATTGCTGGAGTTGCGTCACTTTTGTGACACACTCCAGCAATGCGTCACTTTTGCGCTTACAGATACGTCAGAAATACTGACGTATCTGTAACTCCTTGCGACATGATGCGTCATACATTAAATATGACGCATCAGGAATGTCGTAAGGAGTGCGCAGTGAAAAGTGACGCATTGCTGTTATCACGCAGCGATCCGTCACTTTTCATAAATGAGGCCCTTGCTGTATAAGTGTTTTGCAAGGTATGGAAGACTGCGTGGATTTGATAATCCTGTCAAAAACGTTTCTTTTAATATCAGGGAAATTAACAGTAAAAACTGACCAAGCAGACCAGAAAATATGCTCACAAACAGCTTAGACACCGGCCCAAATATTAACCTTTCAGAACATCCCGTGGGATACTGCCTGGTTGCGATATAGGCCAGTCTGATTCCGAATATGAATCATTTCATTGATGATTTCAAGAAGATATGTGAGCATTTGATAGGAGCTACCAGACCCACCAGGATTTATAAGTCCAGCGTGAATACTATGGGATCCTTTGTTTTTCTCCAAGGCGTTCACCTGCTAAGGTGTTGCATCTGTTGACGTTTGTGAGAGCCACTACAGTTTACTCTTGATTGAAAGGATAGTTTGATATTTAACAGTAGAGTGTAAAAGGAATGTTTGTAAACTAAATTAAAGTATTTTAATCGCAAGTAATTTTTCTTTGGTTTTATAACTAAACAATCACTCTTATAATCATGCCCACTCTAATAACTAGGCCTACTATTTAGGGATGACCTAAAATATGTGTTCCTTTTCAACATGTTACATTTCATGTAGTGTATTGTTGTAACTGGCACTCTTTGCAGGACCACCACAAACCTATTGCCTTCACTCCCTTCCTTTGTTGAACCAGCTTCTGTTGCCTTTTAAGTCTGGCAAAATTGGCCCACATGTGATTGCACATTTAATTTACTTGTAAGTCACTAGCGTATTGTACTACATGTACCCAGGGCCCAAAACTTAGATGCTGTTAGTGATCCCGCAGCACTCATTGTTCCACTCACTAAAGTAGCACTTTAAAACCTGAATGCAGATTTAAAATGCCATTTCACCCTGGCAAAATTAACCTTTACTTTTGCCAATCCCCAAACTTCCTTTTTAAAACCTATAAATCACTCTTGAGGTAGACCATAACCAGTCAAAGGACAAGGTGCATGATATTTAAAAAAGTACAATATTTGTGTTTAGGTTTTACATGTGCAGGCAGTGAAAAAATCATGAAGTCGCTTTTTCACTCCTTTAAGACCCATCTCTGTCATAGACTTATACTGGGTTAACATAGCTACTTTAATAATTGCTCACCATGGATTAGGAACAGATAGAGATATGGTATTTACACTCACTTGAATGTAATTTAAAATCCTCTTTAATGGTAATTTAGGATTTTGGATTACAATTTTGAAAATGTCACTTTTAGAATATTGACATTTTCCTGCCCAAAAGTTTCTGAGTCCTTCTAGGAGTATCTACTGCCTGGGCCCCCCCGAGTAAGCATGATTATTGGGTCCAGACAGGGAACAATAGGACCTTGGTATAGCTGGGAGACAGCATTTCTGATAGGATGACTGGGAGGAAGCTGTACCCATCACCACCTACACTTCACAGAGGTTTGTCTCCAGCACACTCAAAGGAACTTGACAAAAGGCCTGCCCTGCCTTTTGTCAACCCAGACAGCTTGGAGCCCTGACCAGGGGAAGGAAAGGAACTTTCCAGAAACAGTGTTGACCGTAGGACAGAGACACCCTCCACACAAAGGCTGTCACCAGGTATAAATATTGGATTTCCAAAGCCACTCATCAGCCAACTCCTGTGGAGGATTCAGAAGGACTTCCCTGCTTCCAGAAGGAATACCTTGCTGCTTGAAAGACAGCCTTGCTGCATGTCATTGCTGATTGAATAAGGATTTACCCTGCTTGCCTTCATCCCAGGCCACCCAGAGTGACTCCAAGGGTCAGTTGCCTAACTTCCTGTGTGACCTTCAAAGATGCAAAAAGCTTTAAGAGGCCTTCCAGGCACTGCCCAACTGAGTAGCTACAAATGGGCCTGCCCGGACCTGCCCGAGCCCTGCCTTAGTGAGTCCTGATCTTCAATATGTTCCCCCCATGTGCGTGGCCCATAGCTGGAATCAGTGGAACATCCTCCAAGAAGAAAAAGGTAAAAATCCTGAAGTTGGCCTTCTCTGACTTGAACGAAATTCCAAGTTATGAGGGTAACTCTTTAGCGGGACTAACCCGGTCCAAGTATCTGGCCCATGCTCCATCATGGTTGGCCTGAATTTGTGACATTCCCGTGGTCTAACTCTTTCAGACAACCAGGAGTAGCTCTTTGCACGTTTAGGCGCTACATCTTTCAAAATTTCAAATCCCTGGTTCTACTAATGCTATTTTTGTCATTCTGCTTTCATTTTATTTGTTGAGATTTACTCTGTAGTTCTCCGTTGGGTTGGGATTTTTTTAGAATGTGTTTTTACTTTTTACTGTTATTGTAGCAAATAAATAAATAAATATCACACTAAGTTCAGCCAGTCTGCTCTGCTGCTGTGCCAAGTTACTAGAGGTTAAACAGAATCATTTAGTGACTTTTGGGTTTCACTCAGACAAGATTTTGGTTGGTGTCTGAGTGGTGCTTCCTTTCCCCTCAACCAATAAACATTTTCTTACATATATCCTAGCAAATGCATTACATGTACTCTGTATTTTAAATGCATTTTTTTGGTTTGTTAGAAGTGTTTGGTCTATTGCAGATCATGGTCTAGTGAGAAGAACAGACCTTATAGAGAAAAAGGTTTTGTAGCAGAAGCATCAGAAACTTGAAGAGCTGTACAAAACTGTTGCTAGTGATCTAGAGCCGTGTGTACTAAGATTTTCACAGTTTTGTACATGTGTTTTGGGTGTTTTTTACAAATTGGGTATCAGTAGCCTGTATATCAATTGCCAGACACCGTAATTCCTGTAGCAAACCAGAGACCAATTATTGACTTCAAATTTGGGGTAGTACTGATTTGCAAAGGTGATGGGGCTCTCCTTTGTACCTCTTCCTATTCTGGAACCACAGTGGCCACTTCAGGGTGAGTAGGCAGTATACCAAGGACTGTTCTTTCTTCTTAACAATGTTTTATGAAGGTTGCCCATTTCCTTTAAGAAACCTGGGCTGCTTTGGAAATAAAGAAAGTTTTCAACTTTTAAATACTTCCACCTGACAGGTGGACAACTGTCCCATGCATGCTATTGACGGACCCGTGATTACCATATCTTAATTCTTCAAATGTGATCATGAAATAACCCCCCTCCCCCTTTGTTCATATGGACCTTTGTTCGTCGCCAAGGAGAAGTGAAAAGGAATGACCAGCTTTATTAAAACATAAAGATAATACAAATGCTAAATACTTTTAGTACCAAATCGAAACAGAATTTGTGCAAGTTAAAAAGTTATCAATTTTGAATTTCTTAAGTTTTCATTATTTTGCTCAAATAATTATTGTGCTTTAAGCATCAGCTTTAGAATTGGATATAATCCAAATATTCATATTTCAATATAAGGAAGAATACAATATGTGTCAATATAACAGTTAATAATGTAACAATACAGCAAGAGTGTTCCATAAAGGATTTCCTCTAATCTAAGGTAGATCAAAATAGTATACAGTGTTTGTTCAGATACCCTACAAAGAGTACAGAGAAAATAAATGCATAAGCTTAAAGACTTTGCATATCAATTTGGAAAAAGATCAAGCTGGAAAGCATCCTCCACTATAAATCAGCAGATGTATGATTATACAGGAATAGGCTAAGCAATCTCTCCTAAAGAGAAGTACATTCACAAGAAAGTCAGAGATGAGTCTCCAGCAAATGCGAGTCAGAGAAACTCTCCCTCTACTCAAAGAACACGCACTCATATAAAAACACAATATTCACATCAGCATTCACAGCATCCAATCGGATTTATCAAGCTCTTTAAAATAGGTAAATGTCCCAATTTCTCACGTCTGTACAATGGGCCATAAACACAAGCATAGTTCCCACTACAGTACACACCTGAGCAGATGCAACACTTAGGTTTCTCTCCACATAGCTCCGTGATAACTCTGTTGGGTGCTTTTTAATTTGAAAACCTACCAGCTGCTGACTTGTTGTGTGGGCGCTGTTACTCCCTGCCTGCTCCTCGCACTGCTGTTCCAGGATGCGGGCTGTGATTACCGGTCTCCCCCGCCGCCGCATCCTCCATCTACGCGGCCGCCGAGTGGGGGGACCACAGCCCCCAGAACACACCGCAGGCACCGCCTCGCCCACCCACTGCCACTTTCGCGTCCGGAGGCGCTTAAAGAACCGGAGCTCCCTCGAAGGAATGGGAGCTCCGTGATAACTCTGTTGGGTGCTTTTTAATTGGAAAACCTACCGGCTGCTGACTTGTTGTGTGGGCACTGTTACTCCCTGCCTGCTCCTCGCACTGCTGTCCCAGGCTGCGGGCTGTGATTACCGGTCTCCCCCGCCGCCGCATCCTCCATCTACGTGGCCGCCGAGGGGGGGACCACAGCCCCTAGAACACACTGCAGGCACCGCCCCGCCCACCCACTGCCACTTTCGCGCCCGGAGGAGCTTAAAGAACCGGAGCTCCCTCGAAGGAGTGGGAGCTCCGTGATAACTCTGTTGGGTGCTTTTTAATTGGAAAACCTACCGGCTGCTGACTTGTTGTGTGGGCGCTGTTACTTCCTGCCTGCTCCTCGCACTGCTGTTCCAGGCTGTGGGCTGTGATTACCGGTCTCCCCCGCCACCGCATCCTCCATCTACTCAGCCACCGAGGGGGGGACCACAGCCCCCAGAACACACCGCAGGCACCGCCCCGCCCACCCACTGCCACTTTCGCGCCCGGAGGCGCTTAAAGAACTGGAACTCCCTCCGCGTTGCGGGACACGTGCGTGTCTGCGCCGGGCTAAGCCCGGGCAAAGGTCGGGCCCTCTTAGGCCCTCAGAGGCCGAAGGAGGCTGGGCTGGGCCCACTCTCTTTCCATTTGGCTTACTAATGTCCAGGACTGCACAAATACTCCAACTATAAACCACTGAGTAAGCATACTCTATTCTATTTGTAATTTGGTTCTCTGGTCATGAATGTCTTAATAGATATTGGCTTGTTATCATTACTGTCAGAACTGAAGTGTGAGTTAAGTGGGTCCTCCTAGTCATTATTTGCCTGCTATAATGACATCCATCGTAAAGGAAAAATCACTTCTCCCCGGGGGAACCAATAGAGGTCCGCTCGATAACTACATTTTTAGGGTTGGCAATGAGATTGACAGGGAAACAATGCTTGCAGAGCGTCGGGCCGATAGATGCCGCTCAGTGGAGCTCATTAAGAACAAATGTTCGTCTATGGGCGCATTGCAGCAGGCTGTTTCCCCTGTCCCCAGTCTCACTTGTGAAAAGGAGGGTTGTGCTGAATCCCCTGATGATAGCATTCCATTAATTTTCCAGGATAGATCTCCCACTCTGCCTGTTACCAGTCATCCAACAATAAATGTTTCCACACTCTCTTCTAACTCAATTCCAGAGGTCGAAATACTGTTAGACACTCCACCACCAAAAGCTAAGTCTGCCGAAAAGGTTAAAAAGAGCCATAAATCCACTCCTGCTTTGGGTCCACCCCCCAAAAAAAAAGAAAAAGAGGTAGCGGTTTAAATAAAAATAAAAACAAGACTACCCATACTAACTCTGGGAATACTAAAAATTCATTAGATAACCCACCTTTAACACCTGTAGTAGTTACACCACCGCACGTACCATTGAAAGACTCATTATCCACTGACCTAACGGGCAACATCGAACATTTAATGAAATCTCTTATACTGCCAGTGGCAGAGAGGTTGAAAAGAATAAGCTTGCAATTAGTAATTCTGGAACAAGTCATGGGGGAAATCAAAGAAGCCACAAAAGACCTACAAAAGCTTACACCTGTTCGGCCGAAACCTGTCCCAGCCCCAAATATTGCAAATCAAAATGTAATGAAACCAGGGAATCCATCCAAAACAAAGGCAGTAAAACTAATCCCCCCTAAAGCAATAGTACCAAATATAAGCACAAAGCAGAAAGACAAGGAGGTCTTGGCAAGTGGGAAATCGAACCCTCCTCGGAGTGTTCCAAAAGCGAATGATCGAGAAAAAGTAATGAGGGAAATTCCATCTAAAAGGCTCACTGTGGAATTGCCGCCGGAAGCAGTTTCATACGTAGTGGTTCTTACTGGCGTGCCACCCTTAGAGGAAGGGACTACTGAAGCTGAATACCAACTAAGGAATAAAGTAATATATTGGCTAAAACAGAATCGCCCTCTCCCCCCACACATAAATGGCAAAATCTTGTATGTCAGATGTCTTCCCTGGCTAGGACAAAGGAAAAAAGATATAAAGGGAGACATAATAGTAATACATTTCAAAGATGAAAGAGCTGTTGGTCACATTATTAATTGGATTCCCCAAAACGGCAGTAACACCATTAACACATGTGACCTGACATATTTTTATCCTAGAATCCCAATGGCCCGGGTAACCAATGTTAGGCCACTGCTTCAACCTATGAGAAATCATAGAGAGCCTCCTTCCAGAAACCAGAATGACTGGTTTATGCATCCGCCTTTAAATCTGGAAGGTTACCCTAGGCCCCTTTGCCATCAGCAACCCAATTATTCCATTCCATTATACAATCGTTATGCCGTTTTCTCAAGCATGGAGGGAGTCGATTGACTTGATACAGGGATTCTAGTTAAGAATAGTTTTGACAGCTCACAAAAGGTCCCAAAGGTCCCATTGATGACCATCGAGCAACATCTCCCAAATGGCATCTCACCTGCCCAAACCCCAAAGCAAGCCTGCTTGAAGGATACAGTGAATGTTCCCGTGACTCTGATCACAGGTCAAAATCACCCTTCCTTAGTTTCCCCCTCTAATCAGGATCATAATCCTAGAACTGATAACAGATTGAAACTAGACAACGGGGGACATAAAGGGGATGAGAACAAACATCGTATCTCAGTCTTATTCTGGAATGTGGCAGGGCAGCGGGCCAAAGTGACTAATGACAAATGGATAGATTTTATTCCCAATTTTGACATCATAGCATTACAGGAGACCTGGGCATGTGATGCGATACATATGGAGGGATTTAAGAACTATTTTTCACCTGCCAAACCTTCTACCTCAGGCAGAGGGAAAGGAGGCCTAACAATCTATGTTTCAAATCTCCTTAATACGACTAAAGTTGTATCTATCAAACTAGACCCAAATTTCCAGATTTTAAGGTTATGCTTTAATAACAAGGATAATTTCCTTGTAGTAAATTTTTAAAATAATTTAGAAGATCTTGAAGCACTGAATGCGGGAACTTTGATCCAATCCATATTAAGCATAGGTGAATTTTGCGAATCTGGCGTTCGTGAATTTGCGTATTTGCGAACTCGCAATCTGCAAAATCCGCGAATTCTCGCGAATTTGCAGATTTTTTTTTGTGTTCGCAAGGGTTTCTGCCAGTTCGCGAGGGTTTTGTACCAGTTCGCAATTGCGAACTTACTTGCCGGCTCGCAACGGTCGCGACTATGTTGTTTCTACGTCTGGTTCATCATCACAGGTTCCCAGCACCCTCTGTTTCACCACTGCCACCCTCTGTTTCACCCATGCCACCCTCTGGTACATCAATGCCACCCTCTGGTTCATCATCACTGTAGATTATGGGGGGAAAAGCAAGCACACCTGCCCTGCTTCAACTGACATGAATTAATTTGGGGTTGATTTATTAATGTGTCACTGTTTTAAAATTCCTGTCTGGCACCTGCTTCCTTATCTGTAATTTGCTTTCTGTTGCAGTGCAATTTCATTTTCCAGGACCTTTGTGGCCTACTTGTAGCTATTCTATGAGCCTGATGTGAGGGTCAGATCAGGGTCATACAATTGTTGCAACTAGCAACTGAACTCTGGAGGGGCCCCAGTCAGGAAGCACTACCGGGAATGGTTACTAATGATGAGTTTAAACTTTTGCACCTGCTGAGTGCTTTCAGTTTTGCAAAACTCGTTTTTCTGCAATTTCGTGTGATTCGCGGGGCACGAACGTGCGCGAGATCGAATTCAGAAGCCGTGAATTCGTGCGAATATGCGATTTGTTTTTTTGCGGCGTGTTAGTTCGCAAGGTTTTGTGCGTTTTAGCGAGCCGCTTGTAGCGCAATGGCGCGAAGTTACCCTCACGGTAGTTCACAGGCGCGGCCATCTAGTTTGCATGACGTATTTCCGTTTCCGGGCACGATGTGTAATCGCGCAAAGTGTGCGGCTCGCTAGTACAATTTCGCGTGTGTTCGCGAGGAACATCTCGCACAAACTTACCCACGTGGTCATGAACGGGTGCGGCCATCTTGTTTCTCATTCATTGCTATGGTTCTGGGCATGCTTTTTCTATCCTCTCTGAATCTCTGCAAACCTTTGCTTGTTTGAAGTTTTTTTTGATCTATTTTACTTATTATCTATCCCTCTTTTTTTCTAGCCCTATATTTTTGTGTTTTCTGCTACTTCTGGTTAATTTTAAACTACTTTTTTAAACTCTTTTCTTTTCTTCTTCCCTATTCTATTTTCTTTATTATTTAGCTTCCTTTCTGCCCAGACCATGGTAAAGGGAGCCGGGAAGCATCCCGAGAAGGGGAAGGGTCCCGCACCCCATGCCCGGCTCTCGTGCGGGCGTTTGAGGGGGGAGCAGGTCGCACCCCGGGAGATCTTCAGCCCGGAGGAGGTGGCCGCACTAGTTTATTATGTTCAGCGCCGCCTCCCCAGGGCCATCATGGCAGGCGGCAAGATCACTCGCGGGTACGGGATCCAGGAGCGCCGGAAGCGGTGGGAGAAGGTGTGCCGGGCCATGTACCAACACTCTCGGGTCCGGCGCACCTACAACCAGGCCACCCACCGTTGGACGGATCTCCTGGACTGGGAACGCGATCTGCTCGACCTGCTCGGCCTTGAGATCCCCGGGCTTGGTGAGTAGTAGTAGCTATTCCTTTACTACTCTGTTTTCTCCTGCTCTGTGTGTTATTATATTGCAAATTTTTGTTTGTTACCAAGAGCATTAATGCTGCTGATTACATTGTAGGTAAATTATATTTCAAAATGTTCTGTGCATTTCAGGTGCACTGCTCTCCTTCTCAGTAGCGTGGCTACTATGCTTATTTGTTTTTGATTTTGTGTTCATTTCATTGGCCTGTGAAATTATGTATGAGTGTAGTTTAAAGATCTGCGTAATGCTAGACACTAAGGGAATTCGATTTTTAATTACCGGTGCATCCCTGCAAAGTAGCAGGGATGCGCCACCACCCATGGTGCGCCGTATTTACAATGCGGCGCACCATGGGCCCAAAACGTCACCAAAGCGTTACGCATCTGTGCTGTAAAGGCGGCGCATTGCTGGAGTTGCGTCGCAACGATGGCGCAGCTCCAGCAAAGCTCTGGGGTGCCCTATCTCCCCAATGCTGCGTCAAGCCGTACGTCTGCTTCAAGCAGGCGCAGGGTTTGAGTCACGCATCATTGTCCTCAAAGTGACTGATTGAAATCTTGTAGATTTACCTCAGCCACTTTTAGGATGCGCTCCTGCGCAGGAACACCCTCCCTTGCACTGGAACGCCCCCTGATGGCGCAGGGCTTTACAACATGATGCATCTCCCATATGTGTCACGTTGTTAATATACGCCGCACCATGGCGCCTCTTTTGTTCTGCCGCTGCGTCACAAAAGTCATGCAACAATGGAGCAAAAGAGCCGCAAGGGGCTTCTAAATCAGCCCCTACAGACTCAAGTCCAGTCCTTCCTTTGTACACATGGTGATAAGAAGAAATAGTGGTGGTGGATTGATAGTTTGAGTATTTTAATGACTGGTTAATGTAGTAGGAAACTTTTTAGTGTTTTCGCTGATATGCAATCACGATGGACTTTGTCTGTCACTTCGTGTGCTGCGGACTGCTGCCTGCCAGTCCTAGGCGAACCTTTTTAGTATTTTGTTTACTGAGTTACATAAGAACTTTCCAAGTCGACGGCCCGCAAATCAAGCAATACTAATAACGTAGTAGACCACATGAGATCGGTCAATATATCCCGTGGAATAGTTGTCTATTTGCTATTTCGCCAAAATATTTTGTTATTGTTCTTTTGAAATGTTTGATTTGGTTGACAAATATCATCCATGTTTTCTGGTCTTTCTTTCTTTCATGTTGTACATCAGCTCCTCCCAGGGGCAAGAGGACACAGGAGGAGGAGGCTGCTGTTCGCCAGGATGCAGGCCAGGATCGGGCAGGCAAGGGCTCCTTTGCTGGCCCCGGTAAGTTTTAATTTTAATATAGAGTACCTAATATTTCCTAGCGTTCCTCGTTCGATTTTTTCTAAATCGTCTTTGATCTTCTTGTAGACTGTATCTAAATTCTTATCCTGCCTCGACTATGACTCCCTGTGGTATTACTAGATTATTCTTATTAGTCTGTATGTGTAGCTAACTAAGATTGCACATTTGGCAATTCCATTGGACTCCCATTCTAGTCAGCAATAGCTCTATGCACTGAGTGCAGTCCTCTGGGATTGTCCATAATGTCTTTTCAAGTCTTCTAAATGTTTACGCTTTGACAATTGCCCACAATAAAAAGGTGAATGACCATCAAGAAAGAATAGGATACTACTTTACTTTTGGTTTGGATAGGAGGACAATCCATTCTACTAGGACAAATCTGCACAAACAGAACTATGGACACTAAATAATGCATTGCTTAGCTTATCAATTATAATAGGCGCTGTTAGACTTTCCACATACCTCAGTGATAACAGACTTTGTAGTTGAACCCCCAATCTCCTTACTGACTCGACCTGCTCCGCCTTGAGATCCCCGGGCTTGGTGAGTAGTAGTAGCTATTCCTTTACTACTCTGTTTTCTCCTGCTCTGTGTGTTATTATATTGCAAATTTTTGTTTGTTACCAAGAGCATTAATGCTGCTGATTACATTGTAGGTAAATTATATTTCAAAATGTTCTGTGCATTTCAGGTGCACTGCTCTCCTTCTCAGTAGCGTTGCTACTATGCTTATTTGTTTTTGATTTTGTGTTCATTTCATTGGCCTGTGAAATTATGTATGAGTGTAGTTTAAAGATCTGCGTAATGCTAGACACTAAGGGAATTAGATTTTTAATTACCGGTGCATCCCTGCAAAGTAGCAGGGATGCGCCACCACCCATGGTGCGCCGTATTTACAATGCGGCGCACCATGGGCCCAAAACGTCACCAAAGCGTTACGCATCTGTGCTGTAAAGGCGGCGCATTGCTGGAGTTGCGTCGCAACGATGGCGCAGCTCCAGCAAAGCTCTGGGGTGCCCTATCTCCCCAATGCTGCGTCAAGCCGTACGTCTGCTTCAAGCAGGCGCAGGGTTTGAGTCACGCATCATTGTCCTCAAAGTGACTGATTGAAATCTTGTAGATTTACCTCAGCCACTTTTAGGATGCGTTCCTGCGCAGGAACACCCTCCCTTGCACTGGAACGCCCCCTGATGGCGCAGGGCTTTACAACATGATGCATCTCCCATATGTGTCACGTTGTTAATATACGCCGCACCATGGCGCCTCTTTTGTTCTGCCGCTGCGTCACAAAAGTCATGCAACAATGGAGCAAAAGAGCCGCAAGGGGCTTCTAAATCAGCCCCTACAGACTCAAGTCCAGTCCTTCCTTTGTACACATGGTGATAAGAAGAAATAGTGGTGGTGGATTGATAGTTTGAGTATTTTAATGACTGGTTAATGTAGTAGGAAACTTTTTAGTGTTTTCGCTGATATGCAATCACGATGGACTTTGTCTGTCACTTCGTGTGCTGCGGACTGCTGCCTGCCAGTCCTAGGCGAACCTTTTTAGTATTTTGTTTACTGAGTTACATAAGAACTTTCCAAGTCGATGGCCCGCAAATCAAGCAATACTAATAACGTAGTAGACCACATGAGATCGGTCAATATATCCCGTGGAATAGTTGTCTATTTGCTATTTCGCCAAAATATTGTTATTGTTCTTTTGAAATGTTTGATTTGGTTGACAAATATCATCCATGTTTTCTGGTCTTTCTTTCTTTCATGTTGTACATCAGCTCCTCCCAGGGGCAAGAGGACACAGGAGGAGGAGGCTGCTGTTCGCCAGGATGCAGGCCAGGATCGGGCAGGCGAGGGCTCCTTTGCTGGCCCCGGTAAGTTTTAATTTTAATATAGAGTACCTAATATTTCCTAGCGTTCCTCGTTCAATTTTTTCTAAATCGTCTTTGATCTTCTTGTAGACTGTATCTAAATTCTTATCCTGCCTCGACTATGACTCCCTGTGGTATTACTAGATTATTCTTATTAGTCTGTATGTGTAGCTAACTAAGATTGCACATTTGGCAATTCCATTGGACTCCCATTCTAGTCAGCAATAGCTCTATGCACTGAGTGCAGTCCTCTGGGATTGTCCATAATGTCTTTTCAAGTCTTCTAAATGTTTACGCTTTGACAATTGCCCACAATAAAAAGGTGAATGACCATCAAGAAAGAATAGGATACTACTTTACTTTTGGTTTGGATAGGAGGACAATCCATTCTACTAGGACAAATCTGCACAAACAGAACTATGGACACTAAATAATGCATTGCTTAGCTTATCAATTATAATAGGCGCTGTTAGACTTTCCACATACCTCAGTGATAACAGACTTTGTAGTTGAACCCCCAATCTCCTTACTGACTAGATAGTGTGGCAGAGTCATTTAGCTCCCAAAGTCACCGATGATTGATCCCCAATGATGATTATCCAACGCAGGACAAGAGTACGGAGTCAGAGTCAAGAAGTGTCGGAGGCACAGACTCATGCTTGCAAAAATTGCAAAACCTTTAGCTCAGCCACTCTAGTCTGGAGGACCAAAAACCACAGAGTCTATTTAAGTTTAAAAGCTTTATTAAATGTAAACACATTTATTAAAATCAAGTTTGTCATAAAACTAAATGTTTAACTGAAAATGGAAAAGTGCTTAGTGCTGACGATTAATTGAACACATTTCTTGTGGTCGAGCCGAGCTCTCACCTGGTTTGAACTTGATCTTGCTTGTGTTCTTAGAAGTCAAGCTTCTGTCTGTTAGGAGAAAAAGTGGTGCGTGTTAAAAATAAAAAAGCAAGCATTTATCAGTTGTGCCAAAAAGTGCAGCAAGACAACAGCCTTCCCTGGAAAAAGGGACATTTTTACTTTAGAGTAGACAGCCACAAATGATTACATTGTTTGCTGTTTTTTTAACATTTCTTTATTCCTAGACCAAATATTATATAGTAGTGAGTGGTGTATTCTAACATTCTTAAATGTACTTTGTAGGTGGAACATCTGGTGGCGAGGCCAGCGCGGAGGTGGTGGTGGTGGATGAGGGGAACACTTCGGGGGAGAATGCGGTGCAAGTGCCGGACGACACCAATGTGCCTTTGAGCGTTCACACGGTGGTGGCGGGCAGAGGTAAGCTATATATTCCTTACTTATTGAGATTGAAGACTGCAGAGTGTGCTATCTGGGGCTCTGGGAGGGGGAGGGGGCGCACCAGCAAGTGCAAGGAGCCTGCGCCCGCTATCTGCACGGGTGTATTATAAATCGACCAGGTAGTAGCCTCCTCTAAATGTACTTCGACTTAGCTGTGACGTTTTTGGCGAAAAGAATCCCAATCAGATCTGAGATGAACTTGATGGATGGGATGAACGAAAAGCGAAAGAAGAGTGTAAGTAAGTATGGAAGGACGAGAAATTTAATGATGACTGGCAAAGAAGAATGATATGTGCTTGCTTGGTCCCCGAGGTGGCTGGGAAGGAAAGAATATGGTATGGTGCATGGCTGGGTGAATGATGAAGCAAGGTTGGGTGGAAGGAGAACAGCCTGGGTGAGTGAAACAGAAACTGTATGTGTGCATATACTTTGAATGGATGGATGCCTGGATCATGGTACTATCCGACTCTTAGATAGCATATGTGTATCTAGAGAGAGTAGACGGTCACTGGATGAACTAAGTGTTACTTTGAAGAGCATGTAACACTGCACCCACACATCCGTTCCAGTGTAGGAAAGGCAAGGAAAAGAAGTTGTAATTTTGTCCAAATACTACCATGAATAGTAGCAGTAGTTTGTATTGCAACTGCAAGCACAGCATATATCCGGTTATTACGGTGGACACTCCCTACCTCTCTTAATATGTTTAGTTTAGTAGTAGTACGTCATTCATGTGTGGGTGTATCACTGTTCACTCAATAAAAAGCAAAGCACCTAAAGTCATCCCATATGTAATCAAATACATCCCATGTGAAGTGATAGATAATCATATTATTTAGCTTCTTCATTTTCCTTTTCTAGTACTCATTTGTACTGTAGGCTGAAAGTTAAATTAATTAAGCAGTAGCCCTTTAACAGAGTATTCTCAGTGCCACCCGTAATAGAAAAGTAAGAGCTTCACCACCTGCATGTACTGGACCGGTACAGTAACGCAAGTCTGTCTCACTCATCATGGTGTGCGTCTGTTTTTCTCGGGTGCAAGTTCACTGCGCTGGCATTATGCCGGCTTGCATAAGATAACGTACCAATTTTCCTAAACAAGAGAGAAGAAGAATAATAAGACTGGTGTACTGTCATAGTCAACTGTAATGGAAGTCCATAGTGCTCGTAGAATGTGTTCCTTAAACTCCTGCTAATGTTAGAGCAAGGATGAAGAAGTGGGAGGTTAGATAGATACTGGCCTCAATAGTTATGTACTGTGCTTTCAAGTTGCTAGTTGTACTGTGACACAACTTTCTGCTCAATCATTTTGTGTTAATCTTAAGGAGCATTGGTTACAGACTATGTCTTTCTTTCTTCATATAGTTGCTCCTTCCAAATCAACAACACCAACATGGAAGGAACGGGCTCGAATGGCCCGACAACGGAGGCTGGATGCCACTGTCGCCGAATATCGGCGGCTGGTGGCCCTGGAGGAGGAGGACACGCAGTCAACTGGTACAACATCCACTGGGACAGCTGCGTCCTCCTCTGGGCCCCCACGGGCTGCCAGCCAGCGCAGTGCTCCAGCGGTACGGAGCTGGGCTACCAAAGCCAACCGCCACCGCCGAGCAGCAAAGACAGCAGCTGCCCCCCACAGGAGTTGCAAGGCACGCCAGCACCGCTTATGCCTCAGAGTGTCCTACCTAGAGCAGGAGGTCCTAACTCCTAACTTATAAGACCTTGGTGGAGGGCCTCCGCTCCGACCATGCCACCCTCCGCAAGGAGTATGATGCCCTGGCCGCTAAAGTGAACAGCAGCCTGCCGTAGTGTCCCTTGCCCCTTTTTTAGAGACTTTTGGGGGGTGGGAATTGGGAGTTGGGTTGTTTTTGGGACTTTTGAAGGACAATCGTTGGGGTTAGGGAGGGTCTTGCGGGAGAATATTTTGTTAGGGCTGCACAAATATACTTTTTGAAACTTTATCTGAGCATACCTGTTTTTACTGCTTTTGAGTCTGGTGGGTGGAGGTTTAACAGTAAGTTTGTTTTCCTGAAACTTAAGTCTGTGTCATTTTCTTCCTTTAAGTGTAAATGGCTAAATGTTTATAACACTAAGTGCCTCTCACAGAGTAAGTGAATTCAAGAGTCCTAGGACTTTAGTAGTACTACCGTCAATCTCTCGTCTCTCCTAATACTCCATTATACTACCTCCCACCAAACGCTTATCTTACCTGTAATTTGTGTTTGAAAGTAGGGCTAGGCCCAGGGCTGGCTCCACGGGAAATGGCGATTAAGGTTGGCAATCCTGGGCGGATGAAATTTCCTCATTGTGGTGGTACTAGTGGTGTGACACAGTGGCAGTTGCATGCCTATGGAAAAAAAGAAAATGAAACCTGGTTTGTCTCTTTACTGGAGCATTACAACGGTACGATAGAGAATATAGCAGGTGACAGTACACTAGAACAGTGCCACAATGTAGCCTAACAAATGGTAAAGTATTGAAAGTATAACTAGTACTTGTGTTGAATTTCTTTGACATTGGCTACTACTACAAGAAATAGTACTGAAGCTGAGTAAGTCTAGAATATATCCTCGGATTCCTTCACCAGCCTGTTGCTATGACCTTATCCTCCCCAGCAAGTGTGTGGAATTATTGATGTCATTTAGTCACACATCAATCAAAACCAAACAGCCCGGGGGAAGAGGGTTAGGGTTTGGAAAATGGATGGGAATGGGGGTTTCTTTTTGGGTAGGTTTTGTTGAGAGAAGAAAAAAAAAGCACAGCATGGCCAAACAATAATTGAAGCTAAAGAAATCTTTGGGTACAAAGCTAACCATAAATCTTTTAAGTGACATAAAGGAAGTGCATGCACTACTGCATGCATTGTTACTGAAAAGTGAGTAGTACTTTCGACAACCGTGAATGACAGTATGCGACAGTACAGGGCTGCAGCGTTTTCACTTACCTATCTCTGCACTCAGAGAAACACTTCTTACATTAAATTAGGTTTAAAAAATAGCCGAAGTAAAACCTATAGAATAGCTGTAGGGATCAATTTAGAAGCAGAGAGAGATCCAAGAAATGCAGAGTCACACTCATAGAAGTTCACAGCAATAACATTACTTAAAAAACATTACTAAAGAATGGATACTGTATCTGTATGTTGTTGTAGTTGTCCTGTTGAGTTTGGTAAGTAAGTTGCACGCATCAAACCATTCCTCTTATTAGCGGCACTCCTCTATTCCAGCTGACGCTACGTCCATCAATGTTGGTGACCAGAAAACACCCTGTCCACTGCCTGCCTGGCGGATGCTGAATTGCGGCTCGCTAATGTGAAGCCTGACTTCATCCTTTTTTTCACATTGCACAGACTGAAACCCGGCCTGTAATTATTGATTGAAAAACAGGAAGTGATATTAGAACACCACTGACAAATAAATTTAAGGTATGTACGCTGTATAGTGCAAAAAGTCACACTTAGAGTTTCCTAATAGACAGTACAATATTTTTGAAAGTGCGTACTCTGTCTGAGTCTCCTTTTGAAGGATAAATAAGTATGGGCAAATTAATTTAGCGGATCTTTCCCCTCAAGCTAGGTGTACTGTAAACTGTGTTTTAGAACAAAATTAGACCTTCCCAGCAGTGCTCCCACACAGACCCTTACTAAAGCCAGTCGCGGAAATGTAGAAGACCCCCAATCAGATCTCATTGAACGAGGCCTAGAAGAAAACTGTTGAGAAAACGTACTTTGAAAGTAAAAGTAGGCCCAAATACCCCCTCACCCACCGTTACAAAAAGTGGCAAAAGGCTTTTCGGCATGGATTTTGTCCAAACCACTTCTATCCGGTATTAGACCTTCCCAGCAATGCCCCAAGACCCGCCAACCCACCGGCAAAAAAGCACAACACCCCAAACAGCCAAAAGGGAAAATCTCATACTTACAATATTTATCGGCCTTCGGTCCAAACGCGCTGTGCAGCTAGGTCATAACTCCCGTTTTCCACCACGGATTTCCTGAAAAGCAAATGCAATCAAAATTAGACTGTCCCAGCAGTGCTCCCAGACCCCAAAACACATCCACAAACACCCAGAACCTCCCCAAAGAGCACCTCAAAGGCAAGCAAGTCAGCAAAAACGCTAAAAAAAATTCGCCTCCGATTTGGTCCAAACAACTTTTATCCAGTATTAGAGCTTCCCAGCAATGGCCCCTGAGCCGTCAACCCAGGCGAAAACTAGTAGAAGACCCCCAAAAAGCCAAAAAGCAAAAGTACAAAAATGGGAACTTAGTCATTTTCCTGGCAATTTCCAAAATCACTCCGCACGCGCTCTGCAGCTAGGCCCTAACTCCCCTCTGCCACCATGGATTTGCTTCAAACTTCTTGCAATCAAAACTATCCATAGCCAGCAGTGCTCCCAGACCCCGAAACCCACCCACACACACCAGGAAGCCCCCCAAACCGGCCCCCAAAAACGCTACATTGAGCAAAATGTCAGAAATAGCAAAAACAAATTCAGCATGGATTTTGTCCAAACCACTTCTATCCGGTATTAGACCTTCCCAGCAATGCCCCAAGACCCGCCAACCCACCCGCAAAAAAGCACAACACCCCCAAACAGCCAAAAGGAAAATCTCATACTTACAATATTTATCGGCCTTCGGTCCAAACGCGCTGTGCAGCTAGGTCATAACTCCCGTTTTCCACCACGGATTTCCTGAAAAGCAAATGCAATCAAAATTAGACTGTCCCAGCAGTGCTCCCAGACCCCAAAACCCACCCACAAACACACGGAACCCCCCCAAAGAGCACCTCAAAGGCAAGCAAGTCCGCAAAAACGCAAACAATTTTTAGCCTCCGATTTGGTCCAAACCACTTTTATCCGGTTTTAGAGCTTCCCAGCAATGGCCCCAAGACCTGCCAACTCACCCGCAAAGAAGTAGAACACCCCCACAAGTGCAGAGTTTTTCTTCATTGGGCGTAATCCAGCCCTTTGCTTTGAGGGAAATAGGAGTCTGGAGGAGGAGGATAGAGGAGCATGTTCTTGTGAACTTGAGGAATGCAGACTGCGGCACCTTCAAATCAATAAGAAAACAAGTGAAGACAGTTCTGCTGATGGGCTTGTTTTTGTGATTAGGTGATTAAAGTTTTAATTATATTAACTGTGCAAAACAAAGAAAGACAGACACACAGGAATAAAAGTGAAAAAGGACGAACAAGAAAGTTATTGATTCATTGGCTCATTTTCAGGGCTCGGTGTCAGGGAATAAGAATAAGAATTCGTCCTCATACTCTGCAAATTCAGGCAGGAGTAGGTCAGTGTCACCTAACAGAGAACAAATTCCCTCATCTAAGTTGCTGTCCTCCTCGTCTTCATCCGGCGTTTGTTCTCGTACCTTGTAATCTGGTGGTATGAGGTGCTGATTCATCTTGATCATTGTTAACCTCTCCACATTTTTGGGCGAGAGGCGGGTCCTTTTGCAAGTTACAATGCCACCAGCAGCACTGAAAACACGTTCAGAAGACACGCTTGCGAGTGGGCAAGACAAGTAGTTTATAGCCAGGTTGGAGATCTGTGCCCACAATTTTTTTTCCCATGCCAATACGCCAATGGGTCAGCATTAACATAGACCTCTGTTGAGTCATTCAGATAGTCCTGCACCATCGACTCAAGGTCCTCCAAGGTTCCTCCACTTTGCTTACTTTTTGCTGTGACCTTTTGAGAACCAAACCCAAGCTGAGTTAGCCAATCCTCTTCTGCATCCAATGTTACTGTTGTGACTGGTGCAGATGATCTGGTTGCCGGTGTCTTTAACGGCTGAGAGGTCACTTGTGCCACAGGTGCAGAAGTGGATTCTTTTGACTGGGGATGGCCTGCTGATGCTGATGTACTGCCTTTTCCTTCAATTTGCTGCTGTTCTCTTTCAAACCTCTTGGCTGACAAGGTTTGCCAACGTTTGTACTTTGTAACATCTTCATCATCAAAAGGAAAGAATGCTCAGCCTGCCAGCGCCTTTTTGTAGCGTGGATCCAGAATAGTAGCACAAATGTAATGCTGTTCTGAGTGAATCATTTTAAGACGTTCATCACCAAGTAGGCGCTCTAATAATTTCTCCTCCAAAAGAAAAGCGTCTTGCTTTTTTTAATCTTTTTGAAACATAGAAGACACCGCCTTCAGTTGGTGCTCCAGCATGCACAACAATGGGATAGCTTTTCCCAAATTACAGTCCTCCTTGCTGACTGCACGCGTGAAGACCTCAAAAGGACGAAGCATGTCTGTCAGGCTTTTAACTAGGTTCCATTGCGCCGCATCTAGCCTCAGATCCTTCTGAGCTGTACCCAGTGTTAAGAAATAGTGATCGAGTACCGTATACTGCTCATATAGACGCTAAAGCATGTAGAAGGTTGAGTTCCAACATGTTGGCACCTCCTGGATGAGTGCTTTCACTGGCATTCGACGTTCATGTAGCAGGCTCCTCAGATGCTTCCGGGCCTTAAAAGAATGGCTGAAATGGTTGCACATTCTTCGGCAGGTGGCCACTAACTCGCACGCTGGACTGTCTTCATCACTCAAGAATTTTTTAACAACCAGGTTTATACAGTGCGCCAAACACGGCACTCTGAAATAGTGACCCAGCTCCATGGCCTTAACTACATTGGCGCCATTATCCATGGAAACATAACCAATCTGGCGTTTTTTGGGGGACAGCCAGTGAAAGACCTTTGTGTTAAACTCATTCAAAATGTTTTCTGCTGTGTGACGTTTCTCCAAGCCAAACATGGCTAGTGTTGCATGTTTCCGAGCAGCTTTAAAAACTTGGTCCGGGTCAACACCTGCGTTTAGCTTTGCTTTAACCCCTGAAAAAGAGACTCAGTGTGCAGTGATGCACATGTAATCAGCACCTGCGCAACTGGTCCACATGTCTGTTGTCAGATGTATAGTGTGAACAGCACTCTTCTGCAAAGCAGCCCCAATCACCTCCAGCACATCTTCATGTAGTGCTGGAACCGCAACTCTGGCAAAATAGAACCGGCTAGGAACCTTCCATTTAGGGCAGAGCGCTGCCACTAATTCTAGAAATCCAATCCCTTCTACAAAAGAAAAAGGGAGAAGGTCCAGAGCTAGCATTTTAGCCAGCTTAGTGTTATACAGACGCGTCAGTGGGTGGTTGCGATCATATGGCGCCTCTGAAAACAACATGGTTCTAATGTTGCCCTGAACCATGCATTTACGGGATGATGATGATGATGACTTCTTTGACCCAGTTACGCTCGCTGATGAACTTTTTTGCATTGGTGTCTCACTCTCTCCCACACTCTTAGTGTGGCTCACATGGGGTGTGCTGCTGACAGGGGTACTGGGTGTAAGTGAAGTGTTTGACACGTCTTCTTCGTCCTCGTCATCATCAGATGAAACATCAACGTTTTCTTGACTTGCAATTCGGGCTTCCTTGATCTCCTTTAGGTGCGCAAACCATTGGACAGCGTGCTGTCTCTTAAGATGACCTCTCTGGCCTCCGGTACCATAGTTGATACCAAACTTACCACGACTATTTGCAACCTTACAAATGCTACAAATGGCGAAGTTTTCCTTTTTGGGCAAACACTAAAGAAGTCCCAAACTGCGGACTTGAAATGTCTGTGGGGGCCGGAGGAGGCGGCGGTCATGCTTCTAATGCCAGATGCAGTGGAGGATGTGGATTGCCAAACTTTAGTATGTTGTGCACTTTCACCACCACTAATTGAGGTCGAGGTGGATGGAGGTCCCTTCTGGCGAGGAAGAAATATGGAAGCGGTACGTGTTGGTGTACTAGTTAACTCCAATGATTGTGGTGTTTCCATTGCCTCCTCGTCGACAACATCATCACGCTCAGCAGCTTCTCGGGCTAGGGTCAAAATGTCTGTTTGCTGCATGCCCGCTGGGGCTGCAGTGACCTTTATGATGACTGGGTCGTCGCCGTGAGAGTCTTCATCAGCAGCAGTATCCGCCACTTCTTGTTGAGCCTCATCACACTCCATAACTATGAGACTTTGGACGAGCTTCCTTTTACGCTTAACTACCTTTGTCAGATCATGGTGTGCCTCACTCTCAGACGACAGTGGTGCTGGTTCCCAATTTTGATCCGTATCATCAGAAGGAGGTGTGCTTGAAGAAGATGTAGACACCACCCTTGATCTCTTCCTTGCTAGGGATGTGGAAGACAATGAATGATCATCAGGAGGAGTGGCTTCCTCAAATGATACCTCGGCTTGATTGTCGATTTCCTGATGTGCCCCTACTTCTGGAGGAACAACAATTGGGGGCACTTGTGACCCTCCATGCACCTCTGCTTGCGCATCTCCTTGCGCTGCCTCTCCCTCCACAAGTACTTGGGCTTGTACTTGCACATGTGGTTGTTGTTGCGGCTGTGGTTGTTCAACACTCGTCTGATGAGTTACAACAACCTGTGTTGATTGAGGGACATTGCTGCTACTTTCTTGTGATGAGCCAACATCACTGGTCGATGGTGATTGAACAACTAGACTAAGTGCCTCTGCAGCACTCAAGGGCTTGGATTTAAGTTGGCGTGGTTGTGGTGGTGGCACTGAGCCCAATGGAGCGGGGGTGCTGCTCCCAGCTTGGTCCCCAGCATATCCCGCTGCTGCTGCAGGCGTACTTTTTTTTTTACTCCTAAAAAATGTGGCGGGCGGCACACCAGTCTCCTTGGTAACTTGCTTCTTCTGCTCCTTACTGGCAACTTTCTTGCTAGAGGAGTTACGGGGAACTTTTTTTGGGGCCATCTTCTTCAGAGGTCAGAACAGCAGGCCGCAGTTGCACGAGTTGCAGAGTTGTCTGTGGCCAGACATGACGTCGCGTGATGTTATGCTGCACACACACACTGCTGCAGGACTTCTTCCTGGCACTGGTGGTTCTCTTGAGTCTTGTGCACCTAAAAGCAATGGAAGACAGAGGAACATCAGTTCAGTTATACACCCCAAAAAATCGAAAAACACAGAAAAATCAGCACAATCCCATGCCATCCATGCCCTCCATGATGTTTAAATTCAAGACACCCCACAGAAAGACTAGGCCCATGCACCACTCACTACCCCTGGTAAAAAGGTCACAACAACAGCCCAAAAAAACGAAAAACACAGAAAAATCAGCACAATCCCATGCCATCCATGATGTTTAAATTCAAGACACCCCACAGAAAGACTAGGGCCATGCACCACTCACTACCCCTGGCCATAATGGTTGAAACCTAGGCAAAATGGTTGCAGACCTAAGAACACTGCCTGCATTCAAAATGGCCCCCTGCCTCCCAGCACATGGCCTGCCTGTACCAGCACTCAAAATGACCCCCGCCCACATGGCCTGTCCCCATGAACACCCCCAAAAATCGAAAAACACAGAAAAATCAGCACAATCCCATGCCATCCATGCCATCCATGATGTTTAAATTCAAGACACCACACAGAAAGACTAGGCCCATGCACCACTCACTACCCCTGGTGAAAAGGCCACAACAACAGCCCAAAAAAACGAAAAACAGAACAATCAGCACAATCCCAGGCCATCCATGATGTTTGAATTCAAGACACTCCACAGAAAGACTGGGGCCATGCACCACTCACTACCCCTGGCCATAATGGTTGAAACCTAGGCAAAATGGTTGCAGACCTAAGAACACTGCCTGCATTCAAAATGGCCCCCTGCCTCCCAGCACATGGCCTGCCTGTACCAGCATTCAAAATGGGCCCCACCCACATGGCCTGTCCCCATGAACACCCCAAAAAATCAAAAAACACAGAAAAATCAGCACAATCCCATGCCATCCATGCCCTCCATGGTGTTTAAATTCAAGACACCCCACAGAAAGACTAGGCCCATGCACCACTCACTACCCCTGGTGAAAAGGCCACAACAACAGCCCAAAAAATGAAAAACACAGAAAAATCAGCACAATCCCATGCCATCCATGATGTTTAAATTCAAGACACCCCACTGAAAGACTAGGGCCATGCACCACTCACTAGCCCTGGCCATAATGGTTGAAACCTAGGCAAAATGGTTGCAGACCTAGGAACACTGCCTGCATTCAAAACTGCCCCCTGCCTCCCAGCACATGGCCTGCCTGTACCAGCACTCAAAATGGCCCCCACCCACATGGCCTGTCCCCATGAACACCCCAAAAAATCGAAAAACACAGAAAAATCAGCACAATCCCATGCCATCCATGCCATCCATGATGTTTAAATTCAAGACACCCCACAGAAAGACTAGGCCCATGCACCACTCACTACCCTGGTGAAAAGGCCACAACAACAGCCCAAAAAACGAAAAACACAGAAAAATCAGCACAATCCCATGCCATCCATGCCCCCCATGATGTTTAAATTCAAGACACCCCACAGAAAGACTAGGCCTATGCACCAATCACTACCCCTGGTGAAAAGGCCACAACAACAGCCCAAAAAACGAAAAACACAGAAAAATCAGCACAATCCCATGCCATTCATGATGTTTAAATTCAAGACACCCCACAGAAACACTAGGCCCATGCACCACTCACTACCCCTGGTCAAAAGGCCAAAACAACAGCCCAAAAATTGAAAATTCCAAAATTGTAGTTGCAGCAACTGTAATGCCCCAATCAAACTTACTTGTGAAATTTCTAATCCAAAAGTGATGCAAAGAAAGTCAAAAAGGCCTCAAATCCAAATATCCAGCAGCATCCACAAAAGTATCCTTCCAGGTCAAGAATCCGAATGAAAGTGACCAGCACATGAAGAAAGCACTGGGAGGAGCCTGCTGGACAGGAACAGGAAGTTGGAGACTGTGGGGCACTTCCTTCATCCTACCTCCCCCCCCAAAAAAATGGACTCCTTGCAAAAAAAAGTGCAGGCAAATGTCAACCTGAGGAGTTATTCTGATAAAAATCATCATTTTCAGAAGGTTTATGCTGCTTGCTGGTGGATTTCTTGTGCAGAATTTCAAATTTTGTAACTTCGCGCGTGCGAGATTGTTGCTGCTCGCCACATCGACGTGTTCGCAATTGCAAACTCTCGCGATGCGTGCTGTGCAAGGTGGCAAGCCGCGATTACGTAATCGCGGTCGCCAAACTCCCGCGGGATCCCGCAGCAAGATCCAAAATGGCGCAGCACTCGCAAAATATCGAGAAAAACAACTCGGCAAACGCTGAATGACGGTAAGTGAACGCCGCACGCCACAAAATTGTATCACCAAGAAAAAAAAATCTGCTGCATGCGAATTTGTGGATTTTCGGTAAATTCGCGAGCGTTCGCGGATTGCGAATTTACCGAAAATCCGCAAAACCGCGAGCGGAACGGATTTTCCGCCCATGCTTAATCCATATCACTAGCTTGTAAGAGAAAAGCTGTTAAAGAGGAGACAATTATTTGGGTGGGGGACTTCAATCTGGGTCCATGTATTTCTGAGGGAAATGGTATCTGTGGCATCATAGACGAAGCCAGCAATCCAATCACACACTTTAGGCATTGCACCTTAGGCAATCTCCTTAATGAATTATTGTTTGATCTAGATTTAGTAATAGCAAACAATGTCAAGAAGGAAGATTCGCTACTCATTCCAACATTCCATGGGAGGGGGCACCAAACAGTTATAGATTATATTTTGGTCTCAAATGGTGATATGCTGGCAGAAGCTGTGTTCACCTCACATAAAATTCCATTAAGTGATCACACCCCAATTAGCATCTCTATGCCATTGACCCAGAACCCAAGAAGTGGCTATAGTTCCATTCTAGCACAAAACAATCTGGCCTTGAATAGAATAAATGGCTACGCCCTGAAATAGACCCTACAGAAATAACAAAGCAAGTAGTAGTAAGGGCTTTCCCTCATTTCACAAAATGTCTTTGCTTGGACGTATCCGATCAAGACATTATTACTAATTTTGAGGCAATCATAAAAATAATAAAAGAGGCGTTGTGGATTGAAGTAAAGCAAAATTCCAGACAGAAAAAGGGCTGGTTTAACCATGCATGTACCGTTGCTTACACTAATTTAAAAACTGCCCTGAGGAAATCAGTTAGGATCCCACAAGAGGTAAAAGACCTATGGAAGATATACAATCTAGCACTCAAAATTAGGAAAAGGGAATTAAAAAACTAACTTTGGGACCAACTGCATGAAAGCTGCACTACAAGAACTCGGCTGCTTTCTGGCAAGTGGTCAAATTGCCTTTTCTAAATGACAATAACAAGATCCCAAAAATAGAGATAGCAATAGATGAGAAAGACTGGGTCCAACACTTCACCAAGATCTTCTCTCTTAGCCCTGACTCTCAAAATTCAAGGGACCCTAGACCTAATGATCTATCCAGCTCTTACCCCATCGACCTACAGTTCACAACGACGCAAATTGCACAGGCTCTGAAAGTCAGCAAAAATGGGAAGGCGCCTGGTCCTGATGGCGTCCCAATCGATCTGTTCAAAGCCCAAATGGATCTATGGACCCCCCTTCTCACCAGAGTTCTGAATGCAACTTGCAACGTTGGTTTACTGGATTCCTGGTCGAGATCCGTGTTAGTCCCCCTATTTAAAAAAGGGGACAGAGGGTCTGTTTCTTGCTACCGCCCAATCTCACTCTTAGACTCCCTTAGTAAAGTGGCTGGTCGAGTCATTTTAGAACTGTTACAAGATTGGGCAGAGGAAGGCAGAATTATTTCAGACCTCCAATATGGGTTTCGTCAGGGCCTAGGGACTATTGAGCAGGCCTAAAATCTCTCCGTCCTGATTGATAAATACGTTTCTATCAAAGGCGGAGACCTTTATATGGTCTATGTGGATTTATCATCCGCGTTCGATTGTGTCTCCCACTCTAAACTCTGGTCTCTGTTGATCGATATGGGGACACCATCGAGCGAAGTAAAATTCCTGAGAGAACTTTACTCAAATGCCACAGCAAAAGTCCGCTACGGGATGGGGGGAGAGCTGACGGAGGAGTTTCCAGTGGAAAGAGGGGTGAGGCAAGGGTGCGTCTTGGCACCCTTCCTTTTTACTTTGTACACGAATGGGCTGGAAAGTGAGATGTTGAAGGATTGCCAAGACCTTCCAATGGTGGAAAATCGCCCAATTCCCGCACTCCTTTATGCGGATGATACAGTTATATTAGCCCGCACCCCCATTGAATTGCAAAAGAACCTGGATAGATACTCTACGTTTATGGCTGGTCTGGATCTGAAAATAAATATCAGTAAAACCTTTGTTATGAGGGTGGGATCGCGCCGTAAAAACAAAATGAGAGGGATTTACCTGAATAAGGAAAAAATAGCGACTACTGATAAATATTCTTATCTGGGTATAACAATAGACCACAAACTTTCGTGGACAGCAGCCGTGGAAACCCGTAAACTGCTCTTTTTAAGAACTACAGCTGCCCTAACCAACTTCGCGAGAAAGCTGGGAAAGAGAGCTCCCCCAGAAATGATCAAGATATACAAAGCCAAATGTTTCTCCGTGGCCCTGTATGGGGCTGGTCTTTGGGGTTTTGTTGCTCTTGATAGTATTCAAAGGGTAGAAAATTCCTTTTTAAGGTTTCTTCTAGGAGTCCCTGGTAGCGCGGGCACCTTTGCCTGTCACACCGAGCTAGGTCTTTCATATGTCATGGACCTAGCAAAAACTGAACCACTGTTACTGTGGCATAGGATTTGGACCTCAGATAAGGCAACCTTTACCCAGTTCATTCTTTCTGACTGTTTGAAAATGGATAACGCTAATAACTCAAGGTGGTTGCGATATATAGCGAGGTTTCTCCATGATTTGGGGTGGGATCAATATTATCTAAATCCCTCACTAATTCGGGAGGCACCGAGAAAGGTTCTAAAAAAGAAATGCCTGGCCCATTTAGAGAATTTGAGGCTGATGAGTGAGATCACCAAACCTTCTGTTACTCATGCCCTGCTCATACAAGCGGAACCTACTATACAGCCGTACCTCACCTATAACACCACGAGTTACGAGCATTATCTGTTGGTAAAGTTTAGAATTAATTCCATTTATAGATTGGTTGCATTTCCCACTAGGAACATTTGGGCAAAAGTCCTTCCCCCCTGTCCTTGTGACGGTGTCTCGTTACAATCTACTGCTCATATTTTATTTTTTTGTATCTTTTACCATAAGCTCAGGAAAAAATGGCTTACACCTATACTAAGGAGCACCGGTTTTACACAATATCGTTCAGCATTGCTTTTTTAACAATTATTACAGGGTGAGCGGTTGGTTTTTTCAGTGGCGAGCTTCCTTAAATGTCTTGCTCGCCAACTTTAGATTGCCCCCTGTATAATACTGAAACTTGAATTTTAATACTAAAACAAGTAATGCTAAGACCCTTCTATGAATTCAATTTGCAGGTTGCCAATTCGTCTAACATTTTATCCTGTAACTATTGTATATTGTATTTTTAAAAATTGTACTATAAATGTTAGTTGATTGTATTTATTCATGTATGATTTGTTTTGTATGCTTTTATGATTTGCAACCAAAATCGAAATAAAGCAATATTGAATTGAATTGAATTGAGTCTCCAGCAAATGCGAGTCAGAGAAACTCCCCCTCTACTCAAAGAACACGCACTCATATAAAAACACAATATTCACATCAGCATTCACAGCATCCAATCGGATTTATCAAGCTCTTTAAAATAGGTAAATGTCCCAATTTCTCACGTCTGTACAATGGGCCATAAACAGAAGCATAGTTCCCACTACAGTACACACCTGAGCGGATGCAACACTTAGGTTTCTCTCCACATAGAGATCTGCAAACACTAAACACCAGAAAGAATTTCTCTGCATTTGAAAAGTGCTTAATTGGAGCCTTTGCAATGCTGCCATAGTGATAAGTCTGCGCTGCTAAATGCATTTTTAGATGTGTTTTTGTCTTTAAAAATGCTAATTGAGGAAGTGTAAACACCTGCAGTGAAAGGCAGTCCTGAAGCATCAGGAGAGCAGCTCCAGAGCCTTCATTGCAACCCACAATACTGTCTGTGGAATACTTCGGGAATTGTAGCAGTTCCTAGACATTAACATACTTTGGAAGTTGGGGCTGACATCTAACATTTAGGTGTCAGCCACCAGTAACATTCCAGAGGCTGAAACTTTATAACTAAATTAAGGCAATCAGCTTTGGAGGCAGAAGTGCTTTAATACTCACCAGCTGACAGGCCTGTGAATTTTCACTGCTGAAATTCCACTTGTTTCAAAGGGTGGCAAGGATAGAAATTGTGCAGCAAGTGCACTGACACCAGGACCCAAGTCTGCAGTGTACACTCTGATGGCTCCAAAGTTAAAGTGTGATTCAAAACTCCTCTGATTTTTAAAGTTACAGATTTTCATAGTTTCAGAAATGATCATTAAAACTGATCCTCACAGTCCTACTACTAGGTATTGATTACACAGAGGAGTAACAGATTCCTATTTCCTTATATTCAATGCCACTGGGATGAGGTGGCTGTGGGGGTCAAATTATTGGTTCATACTAAATTATGTCACAAAAAACACAAATTATGCAGCACAATTTGTGATAAAATGGCCTCCTTATTTTGGCTTTTTTGCATAGGTTAACAGTGTCAGTACAAAGGGGTCACCTTATTAGTAACAGCTTAACACCCAAGTACAGCAATAAACAACAGAATGGGGGCCAGTCAACCTTTGCAAGTGGCCATCCTCTGTATGACATGTAGCTCTAAATTTGAGTAACATATGATCCATTTGAGATAGAAACTATCTTTGTTGGTTAAAGACTGTATATCATGTAGCAGGTGATGGATTATGTGGCATATGTGGAAAATCCACAAAATGCTACAACTGCAAAACCTCATAATTCCAGGGACCCTGCATATTGTCTGAAAATGCCTAGAAAATTGCAAGTACTAGAATCATTTGCTTGGCATTGATAACTGTGAGAGAGAATCAAGAGTTGTTTCTAATCTCGTTTGTAAATTTAGAACTTCTGCACATTAGTTATCAGCTTTGCACACTGTGCTGGTTATGGTGTGAAGCCAAGGAAATACCCTCTAGACCAGATTTTTACACTGGGAAAAGTTATTTCCGATGATATGTGTCGGATCTGTTTATTATAAAAAGTTATGACAAAGGCATTAGGCTTGGCTTGATTATTTTGAAGAGCACTTGCTAAAACCAATACGGCTATAATAGGAATTTGTTATAATGCTGTGCTACAGCCTGTAGGCAATTATACAAAACAAGGGAAACCCAGAAGGTATGCCATAGGGACCTTGGGCAGTAACATGTTTTAGAGAACAGTGGTCCCTATTCTGGAAGGAAAAATGGACAACCACAATAATCATACGCTTAAATAGATTGTATGTCTTTCGTCCAGCAGGACAAGAATTAATTTTTATATAAGTTCAGTTGATTGTGATTCAAAACATTAAATGACAAGTGGGCACAGCCGTGACCCACAGAACACAAGACAAACCAACGAAAAACAGAATGGCCAAAGGCAGTGTATAAGATGTGTCTGTTTGTTTGTAATCACTATGACAGACTTAAATATCCATTTCCACACCATTGATCATTACAATATTATAAAATCATATTGCATATGGTGCTTTTAGTGTCGACAAATTTCAATGCTATTCACAACAATATAAAGCATCATCTTCAGGACAAGGGATAGTTCATTGTTGTCTTAAGCTTATTCACATATTTTGCCTATATCGCATTAGTTTGAAGGATGAACAAGGTTCAACGCTAATGACACACTTGTAATATGGCCCAGTAGATCCGTAACGGGGGCTGACAGCCACTAAATCATAAATAGGCTATGGGCCTTCCTTGTATGGTTTAATTCCTGATATCAATATATGTCAGTGCCGGAACGCACTTGAGGCTTTTGGTTAAGTATCAATTCCGCTAGGTGCCAGGTTGCACCTCTTGAATAATGGCGGAAAGTCAGGGCACTGGGGCTCTTGCTGGTGCTGCCATTGAAAAATTGATGTTTGTAAACATCCCAAAACCATGTGGCAGACACTGCATGGTGCCTACCACACATTGCAGGGATGTTTTAGGCCTTATAGCTTAGGTTGTGGTGAGACGGAGCCCTGCTAGGGGACCTTAAAGTCACTTTCCGAAAGCCCTTCCATTACTATTGATGGTTCTACTAAGAATTCAGTTGAAGATCCTCAATGCAACTTTCTTTCACTCCTCTTGATTTTGTGAGTTTAAATAAAGCAATCTTTTTATTAAAATGCTGATCATTTTATTTAAAGGGAAACAAGATATGTTGCAAAAAGAAAAATACATAGTTTTTAAAAAAAATTTAAAGAGTATGCAGTGGTACGTGGGACCACTGCCTGCTCTTAAAAACACTTTTTATGAATATTCACAAAGGGGTCTGCTTCCTGTTTGCAAATGGGTTTTAACTTACTTGAAGTAGGTGGTAAAATGCAAATGTTTGGCAACTGAATTTTAGTTGCTAAAATTCTTAATTCCCACTGTAATTCAGTATTGGGAAGTTATGCCCTGTGCACACCCCTTTCTAATACTGAATCAGTATGTATTCACATTTCCAAACTGTGATTCGGTAACACGTTACTGAAGTGTAATTTGGGAATAATACATACAAAAAGGCATTTTTCCAGTGACAAACAGCGTGATTCTGTGAATTTGGCCATTTGCTACTGGAAACCTGATTGATACATCTGGCCCTAAGAGCTTTAAAACATTTCACGAGTTCAAAAAGTCAACAATAAATGAGAAGTTATCAGTTCAGAATATTTAAATGTTTTTGTTAATTTTACAATTCCATTCACTTCAACATTTTCCTCTAATCGTGACACAATCCTTTTTTCGTAAGCCTATCACAGTTTAACTCTTGAAGAGTCGTCAAAAAATCCCAGTGCAGCACTTCACTCTAATTGACATATCCCAGCATGGCACACTCTGATTTAATTCTCATCCCTTACAGCAGCTCTCCCTTCTTTGCAATTTTCTGATACATTAACTTCTACAATTTTAAGCAATAACAATAAACAAATAACTCTTGTCTGCTCCGTTAAAGAATGCAAAGTAGTCCAATAACTGATATTTCAATGTGATGAAGAATATACTAGCTGTCAATATAACATTTAATATTGTGATAATATAGATAGACAAAAACGTTATTGTTTTGGGCTCATTTTAGGAACAGCAACATTTGATAAAACATTTGAATAAAACAAACATCTCACCCTTAGTTCATAGCTGATTAGCGCAATATTGTAATAAATTCCATCCGGGTTACATCATTTCCTAAGCATTTTTCCCACTCTTTACAGTGATACATATTAAAAGAAAAAATATCATTATAGTTCCCATTATTCTTTACTCCTCCCCCAATGGGCATCAGAAGCCCAGGTTAGATGTGCAGGACATCTAACCTGGGCTTCTAATGGAATTCTATAACGCATATTAGAAAGCCCATCATCGCCATTTTAGCGGCAGTTTCCTGCCGCTAAACAGCGATCATTTTAACGAGGCTCTTGCTAATATGCCCCTATATTCTTCATAGATGAGTTTTCAGCAAATGTGAGCGAGCGAAGCTCTTTCTACTGTAGGAACACGGATTAATATAAACATAAGATATTCTAGATGTTAACATGTTTCATTTCTTCATCCACAACATTCAATAGGATTTTAAAAACCTCTTGGTAGTAGGTAAACCCCAATTTCTCATGTTTGCACAATAGGCCATAGACACAAGTCCTCGAAAAGATACTATGTCACATAATTTGCGGTCCAGACAGTTTTTCCCATGAATCATCCTTTCTGAAGTTTCCTCTCCTCCCAGTAAGAACCCCACTGTCAGTTGTTTGTATATCAAACAAATGCCTATTCACTAATTTACAGAAGGCTTGTGGAAAGTTACAGCATCTGCACTAAAATTAAAAAAACATTTTGTGCAATAAACGATTCAACGTGGGAAAAACAGGCCTTGCAGTGCTAGTGTATTTTTTTTATAGGTAGTGTAGCATCATCAGTTAAGCCAATTTAAATCAGGAAATTATTACTACCAACTGGATGTTGTCAGTAGGTTTAGTTAGGACCAGGTTCCCATACGAAAATCATTTTTAGACATGCCTATATCTTTAGTGCTGCTTGATGAATCTTCAATCAATCAATCAGGGTTTTGTAAAATGTATTACTCACCCATTAGGGTCTTAAGGCACTGGGGGGAGGGGGGTGCAGCTCTGTTGGGGGTCATTCAAAGAGCCAGGTTTTAAGGTCTTTCCTGAATTGGTAAAGTGTTGGGCTTCTCCGGAGGTGGAGGGGGAGCTTGTTCGATGTCTTGCCTGCAATGCAGGAGAAGTACTTTCCACCTGTTCTGTTCCTGTAGAAGGGTGGGATGGTGGCTAGCAAGAGGTCGGCTGACTGGAGGTTTCTCTTCGGTTCGGGGAAGGAGAGGAGGTTGTTGAGGTATTGAGGTTCGATGTTGTGGAGGGATCTTGTATGCAGGTGTGAGCAGCTTGAAAGTTATCCTTCTTTCGACAGGGAGCCAGTGGAGGTCGCAGAAGTGTTGGGTGATGTGGTTGGGCCTTGGGATGCCAAGTATTAATCTGGCTGCAGCGTTCTGGGTGGACTGGAGTTTGCAGAGGAGATTGTTATTGTTTTCGGTGTAGAGGACATTGCCGTAGTCCAATCTACTGGTGATGAGAGCGTGAGTGACCGTTTTCCTAGAGTCAGTGGATATCCATTTGAATATTTGACGAAGAATGCGGAGGGTGTTGAAGCATGCGGAGGAGAGGGAGTTAATCTGGCAATTCATTGATAGTGATGAGTCCAGTATCATGCTGAGGTTGCATGCAAGGCCTGTCGGGGTGTGTTGGTTTCCAAGTTCAGGGGCCACAATGTGTCATCCCATGCTGAGGGGTGGTGCTGTGGATGAGGACTTCTGTTTTCTCTGAGTTTAGTTTCAGGCAGCTGTTTATCATCCAGCTTGTGACAACTTGTATCCCTTGTTATAAGTTGTAGCTTGGGATGTCGGGTTCCTTGACGAGGGAGAGGATGATTTGGGTATCATCATTGTAGGAGACAATGTTGAGCCCATGGTTTCTGGCGATGGCTGCAAGGGGGCCTCATTTGTTGCCAGGGTGATTTTATCCTGTTAAAAAAGCCTTCTGCTGATATTTTAGGAAACATGTTTGAGTGATATGTTTTTTCATGCTTTTCACATAGAGGTTATAGATGTTGCTCCAGAAGGTAAAATAGGAGCATATTTTCAGTAAATTGACACTATGTTTCACAGCCACATGAGAATGGCGTCTGACATTCTCAGTAAAACATGTACTTCCAACAGGAGCAGCCTATCAGTTGATTCGCTAGTATTCTACTGCAGCCTCGCAGAGTGTTCTGAAGAACAACTAGAGTGCTAAGAGCCTCACTTATGAAAAGAATGTGGCACACCTGAAGCCTTCTTGATTGAATCAAACTGAAAAAACGTAAAACATTTAAGTTAGAAAGGAACAAAATGAAGGGACTCAGTTTTTCATAGAAATTATGGTTAATGCTGTAGAAAGAAAAATTAAGACACATTGTAAATGAGATATCGAATATGTTGCTGCTGTACCTCAACAGGAACAGTCTGTCAATGGATTCCCTTGTATTTTACTGCGGCCTCCCAGAGTGTTCTAAAGAACAACTAGAGTGCTAACAGTCTTACTTCTGAGAAAAAGGTTAACCCTTCAAAAAATGAAATAAATGAAAAAAGGCACACCTGAAACCATAGTAATTGAATTGAACTGGTTAAACGTAGAACATTCTGGGCCTGATTACAATGTCGACCTCTGGTCGATGGTCCCAACACCGCTAATATAATGCTACCGCTCATAGTGCGGCTGCATATTCTCATTTCTCTATGGGAGCATGTGCTGTAGCGCAAGCCCCCATTGAGAAATTGTAGTTTCCGTTATTCTCTGCACCACATGAAAGGAATCCCTGCACCATGTGGCAGGCACTTCATGGTCGGTGGCTTTCCAAGTCACATCGTAAAGAAGCCCTTAATTTAGAAAGGAACAAAATGATGGGTTTCCTTATGTCATAGAAATTAAGTTTAGTGCTGTAAATTAGGACACTTTTTAAGTGAGTTCTCAAATATCTTTCTCATCTATTTCATTAAAACATTCTGACATGCAGACTGAAAAATGCATTTTTAACACCAGCACCAGACTGCCTGTTAACTCTCTGGTGATCAGCTGTTTACTAGAGTGTTCTTTTTTTTTCCTTTTCTTTTTTTCTTTTTTGTCCTCATATATGCCACCAGAATGTATCAACTCTAGATGGGATCTCTCTCAGGGCCACTGACACCAATCGGTTTTTTGATTCCGCCCCTGGATTTAGTGCTTGGCCTGCAGAGGTCACCCAGAGGTAGGCTGTCTCCTTATCCAACTCCCATTACCGTTCCGAAGTACCTTGTCCCTTGGGAGGACCGTACCACAAATCTCTGTCATAATCATTGGACGGTTTATTTATCCGACCATACTTTCAAAGCAGACCATACTTTAGTAGCGCCCTCTCCACTACACAACATATCAAACTGACTAATGGCAATGATATTTCTTAGGTAATCAGCGAATCTAGGGGGGGTCTCAGATTTCTACTCTCTACATATCTCCCTCCTTGCAATGACAATAACATAGAATAGAAACTGTGTAGCACTGTCGCTGATGTTATATCCATATGGGAGGCCTAAGAGGATCAGTCTCGAGCTGCAGATAACTGGTGTTAAAAATATCTCCTCCAAAAACCTACCCACATGTCTCCAGTAACTGTTGATTTCTGGGCAGTCCACAAACATATGTATGTCGTCAGCTGCAGGGAATTTACACCTTGGGCAATAATATGGATTCCTAGAGATCTTTGATAGTTTCGAGGGAGTCCAATATGCTCTATATGCAGTGAACAGGTGGTTCCTTCTGAGGTTGGCAGGTTTTATGATCATCTGTGAGATTGTAAATGAGTCTATCCAAACCTTCGTCATCTCATCGGTATTATCGATTAAAAGGTTATCCCAGAGCTTCGTAATTTCGGGCTCTACAATATCCTTTGCACCCACTAAAGAGTTATACCAAACTGAGATCTCCCCTTTCCAACCTCTCCCTCTATTGATTAAGTCTAGGATCTGGATCTCGTTCTCATTCCCCCAACCCTGCCTCCCCCACAAAGAAGACCATTGATAATATTTAAATCTTGTGAGGGACCCCCCCGTTAAATTAGATAGAGATTCCCAGTCCATTAATTGAGAGTTATTGCCGAGGTCACTCCATTTCACAAAACCCGCCTCCCTCAGAGGGATGGCCAGTCAAACTAATAGACATTCAGGGGTGCCCGGGGAATCCCATATTGGGGCTTGGGAATTATAATATGGGATCCCCAGAATCTTGCATATAGACTGCCAGTTCTTAAGTGCCGCCTGTAGTGGCTTCAAACGGACCTTTTTGTAGAATGTTTGATTCACGAATTTGTAAAGTAAAAATTCTAGGCCTTGTGGCTGGTCAGATAACATTGCTCGAAAAAGACGGCCATGAGAAGAGGAGTCCAGGTTATTTGCAAGGAGTCTAAAATGTTTAAACTGAAAAGCATAACAGTAAAAAAGTAAATCAGGGAGAGCCAGCCCCCCCACTTTTAACCCCCGTCTTAATTTCTTCCACGCAATCCGAGGGGATTTGGTGGGCCAAATAAAAGACCCGATCTTCCCCTGAAGGCTGCCAATATCTTTGTGATTAAAGATCAGGGGGATATTATTAAATAAAAAGGTGATTTTGGGGAGAATGGTCATTTTGATCAGGTTAACTCTACCATTGATATTCAAGGGTAGACTGGCCCACCTAATTAACAACTTACTTATCTCCTTTACCACAATCTGCAAGCTGGTTTTTGGAACATCCGCTAGTTTCTGAGTGAGGTATATGCCCAGATATCACAATTTTTCTTTAGCACCAGGTATTGGGGTCGTGATATTCCAGCTCATTATATCAGGTTTTTCTTTGTTTATTTTATATCCCGAGACTGTGCCAAATTCTTCTGCTAACTTAAATAGTCTGGGAATAGCCTCTGCAGGGTTGACAGTATAGAGTAGGATATTATCAGCATATAATGCAGTCTTTAAAACTAATTCTCCCATTTTAAATGGAATAATTACCAGGTCTAGTCTCAAAGAACAAACAAAGGGCTCGATATATATATCGAAGAGAAGCGGGGAGAAAGGGCAGCCCTGCCTGGTGCCTCTGGAGATATGAAACCAGTAGATCAGGCCGCCATTAATCAAGACCTTAGCACAAGGGCTCCTATATAGTGATTTTATTCCTTCAATAAAAGAAGATGGGAACCCAAACTTTGCCATGGTCTCCCATAAAAAGACCCAATTGACCTGATCGAATGCTGTTGCAGCATCAATCGCTACGATGGTGAGTGGCAGTCCTCTCTCCTCAGCAACGTCTATTGCTCCAATCACCTGAAATGTGAGCTCGTTTAGTTGCCGGCCAGGTATAAGTCCCCTCTGGTTCTGAGTGAATTATGGTCTTGATCACCATAGCCAATCTAGTAGCTAATATTCCAGAGTATATCTTTAGGTCTGAATTTAGGAGGGAAATGGGTCTGTATGATTCAATCATTTTAGGGTCTTTATTTGATTTTACTATCAGAGCGATGGTGGCTTCTGACCATGAGGGTGTAATGTCCCCTCCATGTCGAAAGATTCTATTAAATAGTGACAGTAGTACAGGTAGAATTTCCTCAAGATTATCTTTATAGACCTCAGTCGGTAGCCCATCTGGGCCAGCAGCCTTGCTTCTACTCATCTTGTTCACCTGTGCTCTTATCTCCCCCTCAGTAATATCACTGGCCAAGATGATCTTATCAGACTCACTCAGTTGGGGCAGTTCCCTCGAATTCCACCACTGTTCCAATTCTTCAACTCCCGAACAATTATTTTCTTGATATAATTCCATCATAAAACCTCTTGCTTCTTCCCTGATGTCATCATCTTCCGTTAGCACCACCCTCGTGTCTCGCTGGATTAAGGAGTTGATGTTATTCCTGCTCCTCTCAGATCTTGCTTTCCAAGCAAGAAGAGCGCCGCACTTTTCTCCATACTCGAAGTTCTTAAGCTTACTAATCTTCCATCTATCCTTGATTGATTTTTCAACTCTAGCTTTAAATCGTGACTGTAGTTCTAAAAGTTCCTTTAGCTCCTTCTTTTTAATGCAGTCAAGGTCGTTGGAGTCCTTTTACTTAATGGATCTTCTTTTATGGGTCATCAGAGCTCAAGATCCCTCTCATATAGGTTTTAAATGATTCCCAAACTATCTGTTCCGTGGTTGTGCCTATATTGAATAAAAAGAACTCGGATGTACTGTCCTTAACCTTAGCTATAATTTCCTCATCTAGTAGGAGTGTTCTATCCAGAGTCCATCTATAGACCATCTACAGTCTAAGGGTGTGGCCTTAGAATTAACCCTTAATTCGACCACAGAGTGGTCAGAGAGACCTGCTGTATTATATGAGATTGAAGCTATGTCTGGTGTAAACACACAGTCCACCAGAAAGTAATCGATTCTGGAGTATTGCCTATATTTTTTACTGTGAAAGGAATATTCCCTCAAAGCTCCATGCTTGACTCTCCATATATCCTGCAGACGGAACTCCTTCATAAAATTCCCCAGAGCCGAGAGAGAATTTCCTGGGACATTATACTTAGCTTTAGAGGTACGATCCAGCTGACTGTCTAAATCTAAGTTAAAATCGCCTCCAAATATTAGTGGCACTGTGTACTGTAGCAGAACTCCCTGTAGCTTTAGAAGGAAGCTATGATTCTCCTCATTGGGGCCGTAGTATACAGCGCATGTATAAGATAAACCACCTATAGAGAGGACTGCCACTAGCCATCTTCCGGACTGATCGGTCTCTCAACTCTGGACCCTTATTCCCTTGTTTGCTTGAACAATTATGGCTACCCCCTTTTTATACCTGTTTGCCTAGAGCATAACACATCTGGACCCAACTGAGTTTCGCAAAGACTTGATTACATAACTCAGCTTCGAGATGTGTTTCCGGTAATAAATGGACGTGTGCTTGAGTATTTTTTAAAAATTCACAGACCCTCATTTGCTTTTTACGGCTCCCCATACCGTTTAAGTTCCAGGAGGAAATGTGATGCTTGCTGCCATGCTACCGGCCATTATCTGGTTTAATCAAGCAGATGACCCCGCTCAGTAAATTTATGACATATGAGGACATTTTTATTTCCCACCCCCACCCCGTGCCCCCCAAACCCCCCCTCGAGGAACCCTCCCATTATATTAGGCGTTAGTCTCGCCTTAGGGAGCCCCTCGCCCTCACGACGCTTACCATGTGCAATGATACCCTTTTATTATTTTTTTTATTTATTTATATATTTTTTTCCCTTTTTCCCTTTTCTCCTTTCCTCTTCCTTACTCTCCACCAACAAATTCTACCCAAGCTATCCCATTACTCTCTTAATTGAATAGCTATTTAAGGGGGAAGAAAGAAACGGAACTAAGAGAGGAAATATATGTATTTATACATCTAACTTAAATTTCCTTATATATAGCAAGTAGGTAAGTGAATATGCAGTAAGGTTCCTGATCTTGGTTATATCTTGCAGGATTGAGTCTAACTATTTCCTCATTTTTAACAATAATTCATCCACTTCTTCAGGGTGATTACAGTTGTGCATTTTATTGTTCCACATCAACTTCAATAGGACTGGAAATTTCATTTGCACTTGCGCACCCAAAGATCTAAGTTCTGGCATTCTAGATCCCAATTCCCACTGCCTCTCAGCAGTCCGTCCCCCTATATCAGATCTAATTTGAAAAGGATTAGCCCGGTAGTGGAGGGAAGATCGTGCTAGACATCTGCTAAGTATAAACTCCTTAACGCTAAAGGTTTGAAAGTTAACTAGGATCCTTCTAGGTGCCTTCCGATCGGGATGTAATCTAAAGGGGTCTCTATGCACCCTCTGAATTTCAGCCTCAAGATCAATATCCGACCGGTCCTTCAACACCCCCGCACGTAAAAGTCTACAAACAAACCCTTTAATATCTTCCACCTCCTCTCCTTCTGGTATTTTTAAAATTCTAATGTTATTCCGTCGGGTTTGTATCTCCAGCCTTTCCATATCCATCATGAGGGATCGGTTTTGTGCTTTGAGAGTGTCAATGTCTTTAGTGTTCACCAAAGTGGTTTCCGAAAGCATTGATACCTTACTATCCAATGAGCTGGTCCGGATTGCTATATCATCTAATTTGGCTTCCAGCAAATCAAATCTATCATGCAATCTTTTTTGGTTACACTCTGAGACTTCGAACCTTCCCAATAAGTCCTCCCGCAATGTTTGAAGTAGTAAGCCAATTCTGTCACACTCGGGCAGATTTGTGGTTCTGGCTGAGTCATGGACAGCTGAACTGTTCCTAGGGAGAGACTGAGCTAGAACGGGAGATTTTACCGGAGGTGGTTGAAAAAATTGAGGTATATTTTGCTCTCCCGAGCTCGCCGAGGCTGAGGCCGTGGAGGATGTAGAGTCATAATGCCTGAGCCATCAGGAAGCTCTTGTGCTACCGGTGAAGGAGGTAAAGGAATAAGAGAGACTTGGGGGTCAAAAATAGTGTCAGGAATAATGCTTGACGGCAAACCAACTCCTAGAGGTGCTGGGACTTCTGAAACCCCCGGGACCTCTGGGCCCTCTAAGCTTTCATTACCCTGGATGGTCTCAAGCGGGGCATATCTATTCCTCAAGGTCGGGGAGGACGAGGACGGAGATGCAGCCTGGTCTAATTGAGCTATATCAACTGTTAATGGCTTCCCCATAGTGTCCTGAGAACTTTTGGACCCCGCCATGTGCGCCATGATCTGAAAATAACTTTTAAGGGAAGGCATGCTTTTTTGTACCTGCAGCTGTAAGGTCGCCTTAGTGCCCCCACCTTTCTTATTCCCCCACTTTATTTTTTTCTTATATGGGGTTAGAGGGGTCGGACCACCTTTTTCGATTGGTTCTATAGAGTCCCAGACCGCCTGTCGTCGCAGGTCCTGTTTTGACCTTAATTGGTATATATATGTGAAAAAGTGTCAGAGCTCCAAGCATACCTGATATGTAATCGCCTTGACTTGTACTTGCGCGGGAGCAGAGATGATTAGGCTCAGGAACTAGATGCCAGTACCCGAATCCCAAGAGACGATGCCGGCAGGTCTATAAGAACCTCCCTACATCATCCTCCGGGAAGGGGGTGTGGATAAAATAACAAACTGAGAAGAGACTGGTCCGGAAAGTTTCCTCAGACTACTTCCTTCAGGGTGTCTGCGTATTGGAAACCTGTAAGAGGAGCACACCATTAGTTTTTTCCCTCCTACGCTACTCTGACTCTAATGTTCTCGGGCTTAATCTTAACTCACTTAATATTTTCCCGGACCTTGCTTCTCTTCTATGAAATGTGGTCTTTCTCGTCTAGTTAGTCGTTGCTGCAGGGAAGACAAGGGCGAATGGGTTAATTCCTTACACATGCTATTCTATGGTCACCCCTGATACTGTCTTCTTCTAAACATACTTACTTGACTAACTACTCGAGTACGCTGCTTTGGGGGTTCTGTAAAGTTGTTCTGAATTGGGAAAACGTGGAACAGGACTTTACTTATAGATAGTCTTTACACTAGCAACGACTCAAGGAGGAATGTTCTGGCAAACCTTATTTCCCGCTTTTTTCACACAAAGTTCAAGAAATGGTTTCTCTTTTCCTTTGCCATTCAATGTTCTAGGAAAAAAGACTTCTCGTTTCTCTTTTCGCTCAAGGTTCAAATAAGGGTTTCTCGATTCCCTTTTACTCAGTGTTCAAGAAAGGTTTTTCTCGTTTCTCCTTTCACTCAATGTTCAAGAAAAGATTTCTCGTTTCTCTTGGTCACATGGGATTTAGAAGTTCGGATGGTGCACTTGACAATGTTAACTACGACACTTTGAATATCTTCAGTTTGGCCAAACACTAGTTATTCGACACTTAGCTTTCTGTTGTTGACTGACTCTCTTGTTCGCTGAAATCTTCTTCTCCACAGGAATTCACCTTTGCTCAGTATACACTTCGACGATTCTTCAGAGGTTCTCTTTACCGCTGGAAACTTGGACTTGGGAAAGGGCTGTTATTACGCGTTTGAATTAGTACGCCGTAATAACGTTTCCTCGACACTCGCGCTAAACGAAAATGGAGTACTACAACCAGGATACTTTAAACTAAGGATTCGAGAAATTCACCAGAGTACGCACACAGGTTCTTCTTCGCTAACGGTTCAGGTGAAGTGGTAGTTTCTAGAACTTGCGTCCCGCTCATACTCTCCGCACCAAAACGAGGCTTAAACGACTAGAGCGTCAACCTCGCAGCACCACGGCACCGCGGCAGCCATTTTGTCTCTCCAGAGTCGGACCCTCTCCGACCATGATAACTCTGTGTACCTTCGGGCTTCGCTTTGGGTCGAGGTTGAACCACACACCAGCGTATCCACATGACGGGTTCTGACAGTACCCCCCAACAAGGCAGGCTCCTTCCTTCTGGGCTTGGAGGGGTAGCGTTGGTGGAAGGAATGAACCAATCTGGGAGCGTGAACATCTTCTTCCAGTTCCCACGATCGCTCTTCAGGCCCATAACCCTTCCAGTCGATGAGGTAGTACAGTTTCCCTTTGGAGAACTTGGAATCCAGAATGTCTTTTACCTCAAACTCCGTTCCCGTTTCCAGGTGAATTGGCTTAGGGGGTGCTTGCATTCTCAGGTCTGCAGAAGTTCTCTTTAGCAATGAAACATGGAAGACAGGATGAATCTTTAGCCTAGCAGGAAGTGTCAATTGATAGGTGACGGGATTGATTTGTTTCTCCACTGGGTAAGGACCAATAAAGCGGGGTTGAAATTTTTGATTTCCCTTTAGTCTCAGATGCTTTGTGTTCAACCACACCTTATCCCCCACGGACAGTGGAGGACCAGCACGCCGCTTCCTATCCGCATAAATCTTATACTTCTCCTTAGCCTTTTGCAGATTGTCCGTTGCCTGTTGCTGGATGTGACCCATCTGGGACACCAGGTCCTCGACAGCTGGGACTGCCGTTTCCATTTGTCGGATTGATGCGTTTGGATGTCGTCCATAATTCAAGAAGAAGGGGGAGAAACCAGTGGAACTGTTTCTCGCATTGTTATGGGCGAATTCCGCCGACCACAAGTAATCGGCCCACTGAATTTCTTCCTTCAGAAGGAATAGTCGAAGATACTGCTCCAGCTCTTGATTCACCCTCTCTGTTTGCCCATCTGTCTCTGGGTGATAGCTCGTGGAAAACCTAACTTCTGTACCTAGACCTTTCATGAATGCCTTCCAAAAATGAGATACGAACTGAGTACCCCTATCCGAAATGACCACCTTGGGTATGCCATGGATCCTGACTATTTGGGAGTTAAAATGATCTGCTACTTGTTTAGCTGACGGAGTTCCTTTTAATGCTATGAAGTGGGCCATTTTTGAGAAGGCGTCTACTACCACTAGAATGGTGTCATAACCTCTGCTCAAGGGTAAATCGGTAATGAGATCAAGAGTCACTGTGTGCCAGGGATAAGGAGGGGTGGGTAGGGGTTGCAGGAGCCCCTTAGGTGCTTGTCGTTCAGATTTTCCCTGAGCGCAGATCTCACAAGCCTTAACATATCTCTCAATATCTGTTGACATCCCAGGCCACCAATAGTGTCTCTTTATCAGCTCTTTGGTTTTGTTCTCTCCCTTGTGTCCCGCCAGCTTATCATCATGACACTCACGCATCACCTGTTGCTGCAATTCTTTTGTAGGCACATACAAGGCCTCCCCTTGATATGGCAACTGACGAACGATCTTCCTGCCAGGATCTTCTTTAACCCAATTTTGCTTGTCCTCCGAACTCATGCTTCCTGCTATGGCCTCTTGGACATTGATCGAAACTGTGGCCCCAATAAACTTGTTCTCAGGGATGATCGGTTGAACCTCTATGGTCGTTCTCTGAGGGTCGGTATCCAGTCTGGAAAGTGCGTCGGCCTTCCCGTTTTGTGCTCCTGGACGAAAGGTAATTACGAAGTCGTAATCCGCAAAGTACAGGGACCATCTGAGTTGCCTTGGCGTGAGCGTTCTGGCGGACTTCAAGAACTTCAGGTTTCGGTGATCTGTGAATACTGTGACTTGATGCTGTGTCCCCATCAGATAATGCCGCCACTCCTTGAAGGCATCCTTGATAGCCAGTAATTCCTTCTCGGTGATAGTGTAGTTAATTTCCGCCGGGGTCAGCTTCCTAGATCGGTAAGCTACTGGATGCAGTTGACCTGTGCTCTTGTGACGCTGCGACAGGACTCCCCCCAACGCCTGGTCTGACGCATCGGTCTCGACATAAAACGGTTCCGATGGATCAGCATGAAGCAGGACTGGTGCAGTAGTAAAGGCTTCTTTTAAGGCTTGAAAGGCCTCCTCGGCCTCTTCCGACCACTCGAACTTCGTTCCTTTCTTTAACAGCCTGGTAAGGGGTAGAATTCTCCCGGAAAACTCTCTGATGAATCGCCTGTAGAAGTTGGCAAACCCAATGAAACTTTGGACCTCTTTCACACTCGTTGGAGATTTCCAGGTGGTTACTGCCTCTATCTTCCGCGGATCCATTAAGATGCCAGACGGGGAAAGGACAAATCCCAAAAATTCGACCTGGGAAACGTCGAAGGCACACTTCTCCAGTTTTACAAACAGCTTGTTCTCTTGTAGTTTCCTCAAAACTCCTTTCACCTGCTCGTGGTGTCTCGTCACATCAGAGGAATAAATCAAGATGTCATCAATGTATACAATGGCACACTGGTCGATGAACTCCTTCAGGACATCATTAATAAAATGCTGGAAGGCAGCTGGGGCATTACATAGCCCATAGGGCATCACTTGGTACTCGAATAGGCCGAATCTAGTCCGAAAGGCCGTCTTCCACTCGTCACCTTCTCGCATCCTGACTAGGTGGTAGGCCCCTCGCAGGTCTAATTTTGTGTAGACTTGAGCTCCTTTGACTTGGTCCAATAACTCCGATATCAAGGGCAGGGGGTATCTGTTCTTCTTTGTTATCCTATTGATTGCTCGGTAATCGATGCATGTTCTTAAGTCCCCTTCCTTCTTTGGCACGAAAAATAGGGGCGACGAGACAGGCGACTGTGAGGGTCGGATGAAACCATTCGCCAGATACTTGTCCAGGTATTCTTTCAGATGTTGGTGTTCTTTCTCGGTTAACGCGTACACTCGACTGCATGGCAAGTTGGCTCCAGGTTCTAGATCAATCTTGCAGTCGTAGGCTCGGTGTGGAGGTAACATCTCGGCTTCCACTTCGTTGAACACACCTTCGAACTCCTTATACACCTCCGGGACCTGGCGGGTGTCTATGGCGCACACGGAGTGCTCTACAAGACTCAAGGCATGAGCTGGGTTTATTTCTTCTCCACTATTCCTTGGAACAAAACAGTTCTCACAACAGTAGTTTGAGTCCATGTGAACGGTTCTGGAGTTCCAGTCAATCGTGGGGTTATGCTCCGTGAGCCATGGTAGTCCAAGAATTAACTGAAACTGTGGAGCATCGATCAGGTTGAACTGGATCAATTCACGATGGCATCTGCGGTGATCAGCTCCATCACCTCTGTGTGGCTCACGATGGGTCCCGAAGATAGGTTAGTTCCATCCACAGCGCGGACTGGCTCGCTTTTCTCTTTTCTTATGGCTCTGATTCCCACCTTGTCCGCAAAACGCAAGTCACAGAAATTTCCCGTCGCTCCAGAGTCTACCATGACAGAGACTTCGGTCAGGACCGTCGATCGGAACATCACTCTCATAGACAGAATCAGATGCGGAGCCGCCGCTTGTAGGGTATTAGCCTCATGGTGTTCTTTTGGAGTCTCTTCAGTAATCGCACCCACCCGTTCAACTCCAGCCACAGGTGGTGCCGCTAGTTTTCCTTCGGCTTGAATGTTCCTTTGGGCTTCTTCGGACAGTTTCGGACAAAATGCCCACTCGAACCACAATATATGCACAGGTTATTCGTTCTCCTTCTCTCTCTTTCTTCTTTCGTTAGGGGCCCTCTGATGGTTCCGATCTGCATTGGTTCTACTCCGGAGTTTCCTTCTGAGGTTCGTGTTCCCTCTGGACGCACCCTGTCGAATCTGGGAACGACCGCCCGGAAATCTTTTTTCTTTTCCCCTCGCCGCTCTCCTTGACGAAAATCTATTTCTAGAACTAAATCGATGAGGGCCGATATCTCCGTTGGGCGATTTGGAATTTGAGCCAACACGTCCTTCAGCTCGTCTCTCAACCCACGATAAAACACTGCTGCTCGTTTGCTTTCTGGCCAATCCGTCTCCACCACCAACTTGTTAAACTGCGCCAGATATGCTATTAGGTCTCGATTGCCCTGTCGCAAATCTAGTAATTCGTTGTCCACAACTTGGGAGATCCTCCTGCGATCAAATATTCGAAGAAACTCTTGTTTGAAATTTTCGAAGTTCCTCAACAGCGGGTCTTCTCTGGTGACTAGAGGCATGGACCAGGCCGCTGCGTCCCCGCTCAAATACGAGAGAATGAAGGCTACTTTGGACTGCGCATCAGGGAAAATCGATGGGCGGCACAGGAAATGTAAGGAGCATTGCGAGAGAAATATCTGTGCCTTCTGTGGATCCCCACTAAACCTTTCAGGGGCGGCTAGAGGAATAACTGGAGACAGGGAGTGTATGACTTGTGTAGTTGACTTGTTTGTCGCTTCTAACACTGGATTCATGGCCTCCCGCTCTAAACTACTAGTTCTGTGTAACCTCAGGGCTAACTCGGCTGTTTCCTTTCGGGCGTTCACTACCTCTTGTTTTAAATTCTGATTCTCTTCCCTTACTGCCTCCAGTTCCTTGTGGATTGCGTCTAGGATCGTCCCTAACGATTGTACATCTATTCCTTCGGCCATCTCTGCTCAGGTGCAAAAAATACTTGGGCACTTCACTCTGTCAGAGCTCCAAGCATACCTGATATGTAATCGCCTTGACTTGTACTTGCGCGGGAGCAGAGATGATTAGGCTCAGGAACTAGATGCCAGTACCCGAATCCCAAGAGACGATGCCGGCAGGTCTATAAGAACCTCCCTACATCATCCTCCGGGAAGGGGGTGTGGATAAAATAACAAACTGAGAAGAGACTGGTCCGGAAAGTTTCCTCAGACTACTTCCTTCAGGGTGTCTGCGTATTGGAAACCTGTAAGAGGAGCACACCATTAGTTTTTTCCCTCCTACGCTACTCTGACTCTAATGTTCTCGGGCTTAATCTTAACTCACTTAATATTTTCCCGGACCTTGCTTCTCTTCTATGAAATGTGGTCTTTCTCGTCTAGTTAGTCGTTGCTGCAGGGAAGACAAGGGCGAATGGGTTAATTCCTTACACATGCTATTCTATGGTCACCCCTGATACTGTCTTCTTCTAAACATACTTACTTGACTAACTACTCGAGTACGCTGCTTTGGGGGTTCTGTAAAGTTGTTCTGAATTGGGAAAACGTGGAACAGGACTTTACTTATAGATAGTCTTTACACTAGCAACGACTCAAGGAGGAATGTTCTGGCAAACCTTATTTCCCGCTTTTTTCACACAAAGTTCAGGAAATGGTTTCTCTTTTCCTTTGCCATTCAATGTTCTAGGAAAAAAGACTTCTCGTTTCTCTTTTCGCTCAAGGTTCAAATAAGGGTTTCTCGATTCTCTTTTACTCAGTGTTCAAGAAAGGTTTTTCTCGTTTCTCCTTTCACTCAATGTTCAAGAAAAGGTTTCTCGTTTCTCTTGGTCACATGGGATTTAGAAGTTCGGATGGTGCACTTGACAATGTTAACTACGACACTTTGAATATCTTCAGTTTGGCCAAACACTAGTTATTCGACACTTAGCTTTCTGTTGTTGACTGACTCTCTTGTTCGCTGAAATCTTCTTCTCCACAGGAATTCACCTTTGCTCAGTATACACTTCGACGATTCTTCGGAGGTTCTCTTTACCGCTGGAAACTTGGACTTGGGAAAGGGCTGTTATTACGCGTTTGAATTAGTACGCCGTAATAACGTTTCCTCGACACTCGCGCTAAACGCAAATGGAGTACTACAACCAGGATACTTTAAACTAAGGATTCGAGAAATTCACCAGAGTACGCACACAGGTTCTTCTTCGCTAACGGTTCAGGTGAAGTGCGTAGTTTCTAGAACTTGCGTCCCGCTCATACTCTCCGCACCAAAACGAGGCTTAAACGACTAGAGCGTCAACCTCACAGCACCACGGCACCGCGGCAGCCATTTTGTCTCTCCAGAGTCGGACCCTCTCTGACCATGATAACTCTGTGTACCTTCGGGCTTCGCTTTGGGTCGAGGTTGAACCACACACCAGCGTATCCACATGACGGGTTCTGACAAAAAGCAAGGCCCCCCTGATACGAATTCAATTCCTGGGTCAGGGTAAACAATGTGTGTAAATAAAACACCCAGGCAAAAAACACAATACCAACTAGCACACAACAAATAGTTCAAATCGACATAAAAACTAATAGACAACTGTTTTAGCACTTAAAGTACATTTTAATTCCATAGACAAAATATATGTTAATAACATTTGATAAAAAACTTTTTGGCATTATAGCATATGCATTCCTTCATACAATAACAATGTACATTTAAAATAATGGATGGTTTCCTGCCTACGCGTTTCGACAACTAGCCGTGTCTTCCTCAGGACTGTACCATCATATGCTGTTTACATTAATCTTTCGAGGGAGTTTCCTCTTCTTTTAGAAATCTCCTGTCTTTTAAACCGTGTATTTTCAACTGCTGCAATACGTATTGGTAGGTAGTTATCTGTTAAATCTGATCTTTTTAATTAGGTACTTATCCTTCTCCTCATTGTTAATATTATAGCAAGACAAAGTTGCGGGTTCTCCAAGAAGTTAATGCCCTATGTTAAAAAACGATTAGAAAGAATCACACCAACGCTTTTAAAGTCTTCATGTGTTAAATACGGCGTTCCAAGGCCCTGCTCATGGTTATCCAGCCGATAATCCAGTACACGTGTGTTCGTCTTCTATGTGTTTATATGGTAACACGCTGATCTAATTTAACAAGCTGGCCACTCAGTTCACGGCAAAAGTGAACTGAGTCGTTACCGGATGCATACCCGGCCCGATACGTCTTTGCCGAAAACAGATATATGAATATCGACATAGGAAACAATATCCGAAATATCCCGACACTTTGTTTGAAGAGACACCACCGCTGCGCAAGACCTAATTAGGAAAGTGGCCAGCTTGTTAAATTAGATCAGCGTGTTAAGCATAAACAGGAAACCATCCATTATTTTAAATGTACATTGTTATTGTATGAAGGAATGCATATGCTATAATGCCAAAATGTTTTTTATCAAATGTTATTAACGAATATTTTATCATATATTTTGTCTATGGAATTAAAATGTACTTTAAGTGCTAAAACAGTTGTCTATTAGTTTTTATGTCGATTTGAACAATTTGTTGTGTGCTAGTTGGTATTGTGTTTTTTGCCTGGGTGTTTTATTTACACACATTGACCTTAATTGGTATCTGTTCCTCGGTTCCCCTACCACTTCTTTAGATTTAGAAATGTCCTGCCCGACCCCAGGGGAGCCTACAGCAGTATTCAAATGTGGCTGGACCTGTGGAGGTGATATTACTGCTACCGTACCTTCAACCTCTGCACCTGTTCCCACAGATAGTGGATTTATCTCCATACAGACCCTCCTCCTCACTGTCTCCTTACCAGTATATCGTGCTCCCAGGGATTTAACAGCTGAAAACTGCCCCCAGCACACTGGACCCCTGAAATGGGAAAGAAGTGCCCCTCGAGAACGATACTACACACTCCTCCAATTCACGTATCCTGGCTCATGCTCCAGTACCTTTCCTTCTCCAGCTGCTGCCCCGCGTTTGCCAAACGAACCTTCACCGCTGTATGCTGTTTGTCAGCTCTGACCTCGGTGCACGCCGACTCCGCCTCTGCCTCCGACCTTGCTACAGGCTGGTCCCGCATTTGCCCAGTACTGCTGGGTCCTAATGTCCCCGAGCACTACTCTGCTCCTGACTCCGCCACCACCACCACCATTGCTGGAAGAGAAGAGCAGACACGCTGCACTGGTAACAGTCCCCTGAAATTTTGCTAGTGAAAATGCACCAAGCCTCTCACCGCTTAATTCCGGTGGAATCGTTCGAAAAGAAAAACTCCAGTATACTGCTTGTAGCGCCGCCGTGGCGAGGAGCTCCGCGACAGCCATCAGCTTGCCTCCACAATGTTCCGTTTACTAGAGTGTTCTGATGTGCAACTAGAATGCTAACATTTTGAATTTATATCAATAGTGTGACACATCTGACTGGCATCTTGATGAATTTGAAGTGGAAAACTAAAAGCATTTTCAACTGAGGATATTGTAGTGAATGAGGTGTTTAGGGTGCCTAATACCAAATAAGTTACTGAGGAGGGCCACCAGTGAGAAAGGAGCACAAATGTTGCACAAATATAACTCAAATGTAGTACAAGTATATTCCAATGACAGAAGCATGCAAAACACTTGTTTTTATTTTTTTACAGTTTCATATAGTACAGACTTGCCCTGAAGGTGTTGGTGTGCTTATCATGAGCATCTGTTTAATTAAACAAGGACACATTCATTTCGGGCTTTAGGCACTGGGAGATTGAGTGATTTACCCAGAATAACAGGATGTCGATCTGATGCTGAAACTCAAACCTGGTTCGTCATTTGCAAAGTCTGCAGCTCTGCCCGTCACATTCTGTACCCTAAATGCAATATAAAATCAAGTCATCAACAGGATAAAAACATCAAGATAGCACATCATTTAAAAGTGTTTGTTGCTATTTGAGAACTCATAAAATATGTACTATTTTTTTTAGAACAGTAACCCTAGTCTATGGGAATAAGATCCTCTCCTTTTTATAATTTCTAAACAAAATGCTTTAGGTATTACAGTTTTGATTACATCACAATGATGTCAGGCATGCCACACTTTTGAATTACATTTAGAGTGTTGGCAATCTTGTTACTCATTAGAATAATGTTGGAGGCAGATGTCAGAGGCATGGACTCGGCTAATTGAGGGCCGGGAGGAGGGTGCAGAGGCAAAAGGTTGACCACGCTGGGCATGTTGACGGGGCAGTGGCAGCACAACAGACAATGGAGCACAGGGGAAAAGGGGCAGGGGCAATATACCAGATCATTGAGAGCTGAAGGACGAGGCATTGGCAGTACAACCATATATGCCTACAAACACTATTCAGACAGAAGACTCCCAATGATTTAAGCCCAAAAGAGATTTGTTCATTCTGTCTCCTGCCTGAAATCTCCTCTTTTTTAATGTAAGTCAATGTGGAAAATCAATTGCCCAGGTTTTTTTTCTCCAAAATCTCCCTCTTACAAAGTTCAAAAAGTTGGCTAGTATGGTACATTGGATCACAGAGGGCAGGACAATTGGGGTAGGGAATTGGACTTGGATAACAGAGGTCAAGAGGGAGATGGGTAGCGGCACCAATCTGACCTTACAGAACAGGCGTCAGAGTTTGCAGCAACACAATACACTACACAGGGTTAGCAGGGCAGCAGTGCCGCACAACAGACCATGGAATGCAATAGGGAGTAAACAGGGCCATGCACATGGACAACATAGAGCAGAGGGGAAAAGGAAAGGGCAGCAAACTGACCATACCAGACAGACAGGAGAGAAACATGCAGCAAAACAGATCATGAAGGGCAATAGAGTGGAGGCATGGGCAGGGCAATGGACCAGACAGGGCAGGAGGTAGGGGCTAAGGCCATACACATGAAAAATGGAGGGGATTGTGCTGGAGTAGCAAGCTGAGCATGAAGGGCAGGCAGGATGGGCACTAAAAGCAAAATATACCATGGAGGGCAACAATAAGTATATATTGGCATACACACATACAGTGGAGGGAGGGGATCAGGGACAGAAAGCTGACCAGTGACCACACAGGGCAGGTAGGAGGAGCTGTGGCAGCACAGAAGGCTATGAGTGGTTAGTGACAGTAAAGCAGCCATGGTGAGTAAGAGGGAGGGGCAGAGGCATGTACAAAGGACCATGGAGAATAAAAGGGATGGGTAGCGGCTAGACACAAGCAAGAGAGGGCAGGAAAAGATGCTTCACAATAGACCATGCAGGATAGGCAGGAGGAAAAGTTGCAGCACAATAAAGTGTGGCAGGCAGAAGTAGGTTGCAGCAAAATGTACCAGGGAGGACAGGAGGGAGGGGATGGGGGATTGGAACGTGGAAAGGCAAGGTGGAGGTAGGAGGGTCAAGCAGTAGTCATTTGACCGTGCTAGGCAGGTGGGAGGGACAGTGGCAGCTCAAAAGAATACTCACAGTAGATAGGAGGGACAGTGGCAGGTCCATGGGCAGGGACACCCAGCTAAATCAATGGCAGTGGCAAAACCACAGGCCATGCTGGGAAGGAGGGAGGGGCTAGTGCATGGACTCAGACAACAGACAGTATTGAGGAGGTATAAGGGGCAGAAAGATAACTGTTCATGGAGTGTCGGAAGGGCAATGGTAGCCCAAATGCCACACAATGCTGTAATGAGGGAGCAAGGGCATGGATTCAAACAACGCATGGCAAGGAGTGGAGGGAAGGAACAGCAAGCATTGGTGGGGGCAGAACAATGACTGGCCGAGCCCTGTGCTAAACTCCCCTCACCTTGTATTGAATAACACAAAAGTTACAGGGACATTATAGTTAGGAAATAGTATTTTTTTTAAAACAAAGGTTACATGGATGTTATAGAAAGGTTCAGATTTTACAGGTACAAAACCATATAAATTCAACTGTTATAGTTAGATTCATTTGAAGTAAGTATAGCTTGTGACCAAGATAGCTATAACTCACTCCCTTGCCATGCACTGCTAATTACCCCAGATATTGCATCACTCATGACATCTTCTGTGACATCACTGATAATATCACTGTAACATTTGCAATAAAACTATTGATGAGAAAACTATGCATGACAAAGGTGCAAGTTATAGTTACCTTAGAGCACAAGTCATAGTTACTTTAAATAATTCTAACTATACAGCTGAATTTCTATGGTTTTGTGCATGTAAACTTTGAACTTATCTATAACGCCTCTGTAATCTTTGATTTTTAGTACATTTCTAAGTTCAAAAAAATTCTATTTCCTAACAATAACATTCTTGTTTCTTTTGTTTTTTTCAGTGAATTTCCTTTATATATGCTTATATTTTCTAAGGTTGATTATCCACTATGAATAGGTTCCAAATATACATCCTACTTGGTATATTCCTGTGCACTTTTGGATTAAATACGTTTCTTTAATATTATGAAGAAATTCGCTGGGGCACCACCATTTCTGTGAAGGGTGATAATCAAAAATGATTACAAATTGGTACTATCCTTTTTAATGTTAGTTCAAACTCAAGATTCAGATTCAAAAATACTTTATTCGGTTTCCATAGTTTAGAACAACGTTAAAAGTACATAAAAAAAATACAAAAATTGTTAAAAAAGAAAACATTTAAAATTACATCAGCATAAAGTGCATTAAATAAGTAACAGTCTCTTCATAAGTTAAAAAAGAGATAAGTATAGCATTTAAGCAAATACAAGTTCAGAATCAAGGTTTCAAATTCATACTGCGGTCTAAGCTGGCCCTACATCTTAACGTTGATTTCAGGAATCTATCTACCTGGTTTGCTGTATACACTTCCCCTAAAAATTGCAATCGAAGGAATGCTGGGCGACATCTGCGTAAACTCATTGCCTTTAAAATGGGGTTTAGCCATCGTTTTCTTTGAACTGTGTAAAATTTACAAAACAAGACAACATGAATAGTTGTTTGAGTGGATATGTCGTCACATTGGCATGGGGATAGACTTCATGCCCAGTCATTTGTTCGGTGAAAGGTGACAAAATGGTGAAAAATGTTCTTCCTAAACCGAGTTAAAAGTAACCTATCATAAGAGGTCAAATTAAGAGTAAGATAAGGCTGGATGAAGAGTGTAGTTTGTACCATTAGCGAGTGTTGTACACTCTTTTTTGTCACTCGTTACTTAGTCGCAGCTGTTCTAAGTGGGTCATACAAATTAATTTGAAGGATTTTCTAGAAACCTTTGCGATTTCTTGGGGCATATCAAAAAAGTCTGCCATTCCCAGATCGTAAAGAAAGTTCCTGATATAGGCAATCCATCCTATCTTGTGCGCTTTGTCCAGTGAAAGACAATCCAGAATGAGATTTTGGCAGAAAGATGTTTTCGTGGAAGACCAAATTCAATGCCACAACAAGAGGGGCTGGATTCTTATCAGGTCTGTCAGGAATGGCAGACCTAACTCTGCATGGCAAGAATAGGTTGTGGAGCCCTGTGGCAGTGCAAGGAGATATCTTAAAAAAAAAGTTCCACTTTTTGTAGTGAGTTAACATTGCCGTGCCCCCATATCCCTGCCTCATAAATTGCAGTAGCTATGCAATTTGCTTTCTGAATATATATTAATTTGGTTGGGGGTCGCTTTCCCAGTCTTCACGAAAAGCTAATTAGTGCCGTGGTTGCTCTTGTAAACAGCAATTTGCTGGTATCAATGGCTTGTTTCCACGATTGCTTATTATCTATCACGATGCTCAGGTAGAGGTACGTATTTGCGCTTTCCAGCTTAGTGTTGTCTAGGAATATTGCCTTAGACCTGTGTAAGGTGCTGCCTAAGGTTATGACATATGTTTTTTTAATATTGATTTTTAACTCTAGGTCAGCCATAGGTGTGTGGTATCTAGCTAAGGCTCGCTGCAGTTCCTGGGGAGTACGGGCTAAGATGACTGTGTCGTCCACATAGAACAGGGCAGGTATAGGGCATTTCTTAATTTGTGGTAGGTCCCGGCACCCTTCCACCATGGCTAACTCAAGGCCATTGGTGTAGAGTGTGAAAAGAAAGGGTGCAGGACACAGCCCTGCCTTACACCCCGCCGTACAGCAAACGGCGCAGTCAACTGTCCTCCCGTACCATACCTTACTCGGGCACTTGTCCCAGAATAAAGTTTACGTATAAAATTCACTATAGATGGTTCTACCCCCATTTCCTGCAGAACAGACTATAGCTTACTGTGGTTGACGCAGTCAAACGCTGCAGATAGGTCGACATATGCCAGATGCAGGGACCCACCCTTTCCGGACACATATTTTCCTGCTAAAAGTGTTAAGTTTAATACCTGTTCGGTAGTACCCAGACCCTCGCGGAATCCAAATTGGAGGTCTGATAGGACCATGTTCTCTGTTGCCCATAGTTGGAGCCGCTCTAAAATAATACAGCCCGCCACCTTACCTAGCGAGTCCAGAAGTGATATTGGGCGATAGCAAGAGGGGGATTGCCTATCTCCCTTCTTGAAGATTGGGACTAGGATACTGGTGGACCATGTGTTAAGCAGTCCCACCATGCAGGATGCTTCCAGTACGCAAGTTAGAATTGGGGCCCAGAGTTCCAGGTTGTATTTATAGAGATCTACGGGAACTCCGTCGGGGCCCGGAGCTTTACTACTCCTACTTGCTAATAGTGCTGACTCTACTTCTGGTAAGGTAAAGTCAAGATGTATTGGGAAGGGGGGATTAATATCCGAAACAGTTCCCCCATTCTCGATCATCGAGAGAGGATCTTCTTCGTGAGGTAAGTCAAAAATCGGAGCAAAATGGTTAATCCATGTTTTTTCATCAATTGCTATATCTAACTTGGGATTGCTGTTATTATCCACAAGAAAGGGGGACTTAACTACAGCCCAAAAAGCAATATTATCCTTTGTAGCACTGTTTTTATGAAGTTCTGCCCATAACTTCTCTTTCATTTCCTTTTCCTTTGTTTTAGTTCGCTATTATATTCTCTTCTGAACTTTGATATTTCATTTTTGTCCCTAATTGGTCTGCAAAGGTCTCTTTTTAATTTGGAGTATACTTTGGTACACTTTGTATTAAACCATCCCTTCACTTTTGCAGTTTTAGGTCTTGCGTTGCCAGTAAGGGCTTCTTTTACCGAGTGGGTGATTATCTGGAAATTTTCCAGGACCGTCTGATACTCAGTAGTGTGGTCGAGACATTTTTCGATGGCTCCAAGGGAATTCATCACTATCCTATTTGTAATTTTTTGTGGATCTATTTTCCCCCATTTAAGTGCGTAGCCATTTAGTCTCTTGATCGACAGTTTTGCCTGGCCCAGATGTTCTAGGGGATTCCCTCTGTCTACGGTGCTTGGCAGAAATAGTGTAACACTATTAGGGTAATGATCGCTTAATGCGATATCATGCGTTACAAAATGACATAATTGGAACGCTGAAGTTGTAGTGATTAATATGTAGTTATTAACACTGGAGGAACCTCTCCCATGATATGTGTTTGTAAGGGGGATTGGGGGTGCACTAGCTCATTTGCTAGTCCCATTTCGAGGGCAAACATATTCTCGTTTAAGGAGTTTCCCACTGGGGTGTGCAGGAAATCAGTAAGACGGATATGGTTTTCATCCTCGAGACCACATGTTGGACCGAAACAGTGCCCACATATATATTGGTTAAAGTCCCCCCCACACTATAACTAAGTTTTTCCTTGTTTTACTTTTTAGCTCTAGCAGGTTATTGTGGATCTCAGTTGTTACACTTGTGAACTCACCCTGACTAAGGTTATTGTAACAATTCACAAGTGCTATAAGGTTAGTTTTATCAACTTTCAGGGTAATAATTTGATAGTTTGCCGCTACTTTAATTTGGTCAACTTTCAGTAATTTTATGGTGTTAGTAACAAAAACAGCTAATCCACTCTTTGCTCTTCCAGAGTTGAGGGCAGGGCCATAGAGTAAAAACTTTTGTATCCCTCTATGTGCATTGTTGTTATTGCCCAGGTCTCCTGAATACATATAATGTTGAATTTACTAATGAAGTTTATCCAAATTTCATCTTTTCGTTTGGATTTCAGACCTGCGACATTCCAGAAGAGTAAACCTATTTCGGCCTTATCAGGATATTCCATTATAAGGAGCCCTTGGGAGGTCACACTAGTGTTTTCTACCGGATCGTATGTGATATTAGGTTCTGCCATAACATCGTGAGGTAGCTCTGTCTCTTGTCCCTGTGAGGGCCTGCGATGTGGGTAGCTTTTAGGGAGTCAATCTTGATCTTCCAGTCCAGAAAGTATACTGAATCTATTTGCTGTGGGTAGCGCCTGATTTGGGTCGTGTCTCTTAAAGAGTTAAAGGCTCGGAATGTGTGACATACAGTTAGGAGGGGGGTAGAAAAAACCCAACAGGAATATATTTATCTCACCCCTCACGATGTACTTACTGCTCAATTCATAAAGAATTTCTTTGACCAGCAAGGATGATCTAAAGGTGAGTACAATACAGTCCCCCGGGAGAGAGCTTACATCGGGTCCCACGCACTGCACCCTTCGGGCCATTTTAAATTCTCTGAATAAACAGTCATTTAAGCCTGTTTTGAGCACTAGCCAATGTAAGGCCTCGTTTCTAACCGTTTCCCACCCCTCTAATTCTAGAGGTGGCTTTCGTGGAACATTTGCCAACACTATTACGTAGGGTATCGCTGCAGGAGGAAGATCTAAAGTTTCATCTACTCCTGATTTTACCCAAATCTGAGTATCAGAATTAGATAAGGAAAACGGGTGTGCACAAGGGGGGTGGACAGGGTTTCTTGTTGAGGTGATGTCTATAGTAGCCGTAACAGGGTTGTTACCCTTTCCTCGGTCTATAGTTTGGGGAGCGTTAGTTATCTGAGTATTTGATCTTATGTTGGTGTTCTGGTGTTTATCTGGATGCCCGTTAACCCCTTAAGTGCTGCGTCGGTGCGTTGGCCGACGGCAGCACTACCTCCCCAGTGCTGCGCACGATCATTGGACGTCCATTCAGCACTGGTTCCAATGGACAGCGCAGCACTGGGGAGGGATGTTTACTAGCATCTATGAGGTTAATCTGCGTGTGCCCTTTAGCTAATGGAGCTTGGTTGTTATGGACAGAATGGGTATTGTTTTTAAGGAGCCCTGGGTGCGATGATAATGATTGTTTTATTTGCATCAGTCTAGCTTCCATTTGATCAAGCCTTATCCTAAGATACATATCCAGCCTTTCCACCACTGTGATAAGGGAGTTGATATCATTATTGGCCTTTGCCGTACCCCTGTCGTTGGCCCTTTGGGGTTGTGTGGATGATTTCCCTGCACCCACTTTACTCTTTCCTTGTTTTGTGTATTTCCTTTTTGGGGTTGCTGTCTCTTCCTCATTCCTTGAAAGCGAGTGTATGTTGGCGTGGGTTGTGGGGTTCAATGGGTGCTTACTACCCGCGAGGGTCGTGTTTAAGCATGGGCGAATTTTTTGAATTGGCAATTTGCGAATTTGCGGATTTGCAAATTGGCAATCCGCAAAATTCACGAATTCGCGCGAATTTGCGGATTTTTTTATTTTTGCGTGTTCGCGGGTGTTCGCGAGGCGCTTTGCGTGTTCGCGGATGTTCGCGAGGCGCTTTGCAATTTCGCGTTTTTTTTTTAATGCCTGCTTAATCACTGCCACCCTCTTGTTTTTTATGCCCATCTGCCCTCTGTACCACTTGTTTCTGTGCCCTTCTGCCCTCTGTCCCACTTTCGTGCCCTTCTGCCCTCAGCCCCACTTAGAATGGCGCCGGCAAGCTGCCAGCGCCATTCTAAAATAGCTAGAAATAGCTTCAACAGGAAGCACTAATAGATAAAGTAAAGCAGGTGCTCCAGTTGAAGGTCAAATTAAGTTACACAATCATTAATCACCCCAAGTTTGGGGGTGATTAATGAAATGAAATGAAATGAAAAATTGCATTTGTATAGGGCATAACCGCCCTGGGGCCTCGCAGCGCTTAATGATTGTGTAACTGAATTTGAGCAGCACCTGCTTTACTTTATCTATTAGAGCTTCCTGTTGAAGCTAACTTTTGTAACTATTTTAGAATGGCTCTTGCAGCTTGCTGGTGCCATTCTAAAAGAGTTACAAAAGTCAGCTTGAACTTTTGACCCAATCCCCGTTCGCGGATTTTCGTTCGCGGATTTTGCGGGAAATTCGCGAATTTTGCGGATTGCGAATTTACCCGAAAATCCGCGGAATCCGCGAGCGGAACGGATTTTCCGCCCATACTTAGTCGGGTTTCTTTGTTTTTTCTGGGGCGGTTGTTGGGATAAGTCTGAGTCGCTTAAGGAAATTCTATCAGCAGTATGCTGAACACAGCCATTCCTAACTATTTTCCTTGAGGCTGCATGTCTGGGCCTCGATGTAGGGGCCGGAAGGTTAAGCTCCAGGGAATTGGCCTTAATTAATTCCTCTGCTGACCTTATCTGATTGTCTAAGGCCCCCATAGCCTCCGTTAAGTAACTTAACAATGTTTGTTGCGAGTCCGCGATAGCCCTCCCTCCCCCATTGGGCTTTGGACAAGCATGCTTCCTTTTACCCATTTTTTTACTTATGTCCAAGATCCTGCTCTTAACGTTTTTGGCAATATTCACTATAGTCTCTCAAATGATTGTTACTACAATATTAAAAGTGCAATAGGAAATATAGGAACCAAGGGGATTAGCCCAGCCAGGCCCCAGTCGGCCACTGACGGGCACGGACGGGCCCGCCCTTAGCCCGTGTGCCTACTGCACAGTGGGAGGCGCGGCCTTGATTTAAATTCCTCCGGGCGCTTTTCGATGACGTCCCCCGATGTGCACGGCCTCAAGTACGCTGGGAGATGTGGTCCTCATTGCCACACAGCCCCTTAGGCAGCCAGCTCAGAGGGCGAGAGCGGCGGCAGATTCCTGGGGAAAGTGGCTAGAATGGCAGCAGTGTCTTGGGCAAAGTGGCCGGGCTCACTGCAATGCAGCGGCACTTCATACTGCAGCAGGTAGGGTCAGCAAAGAAGGTATAAATCCTGCGCAATGGGAGGCACGGCCTTGATTTAAATGCTTCCGGGCGCTTTTCAATGATGTCCCCCGATGTGCGTGGCCCCATGCACGCTGGGAGATGTGGTGCTCGTTGCCACAAAGCCCCTCAGGCAGCCACCTCAGATGGCGAGAGCGGCGGCAGAGTCCCGGGCAAAGTGGCGAGAATGGCGGCAGTATCTTGGGCAGTGTCTTGGGCACAGTGTCCGTGCTCACAGCAATGCAGCGGCACCTCTGACAGCAGCAGGTAGGGTAAGCAAAGATGGTATGAATCCCGTGCCAAAGGAGGCGTGGCCTTGATTTAAACGCCTCCGGGTGCTTTTCGATGACATCCCCCGATGTGCGCAGCCCCAAGCACGCTGGGAGATGTGGTAGTCATTGCCACAAAGCCCCTCAGGCAGCCAGCTCAGATGGCGAGAGCGGCGGCAGAGTCCCGGGCAAAGTGGCGAGAATAGCGGCAGTATCTTGGGGGGTGTCTTGGGCAAAGTGGCCGGGCTCACGGCAATGCAGCGGCACCTCTGACAGCAACAGGTAGGGTCAGCAAAGAAGGTATGAATCCTGCGCCGTGGGAGGTGCGGCCTTGATTTAAACACCTCCGGGTGCTTTTCGATGACGTCCCCCGATGTGCGCTGCCCCAAGCACGCTGGGAGATGTGGTTCTCGTTGCCACAAAGCCCCTCAGGCAGCCAGCTCAGATGGTGAGAGCTGCAGCAGAGTCCCGGGCAAAGTGGCGAGAATGGCGGCAGTATCTTGGGCAGTGTCTTGGCCAAAGTGGCCGGGCTCATGGCAATTCAACGGCACCTCTAACCGCAGCAGGTAGGGTCAGCAAAGAAGGTATGAATCCCGTGCTGCGGGAGGCGCGGCCTTGATTTAAACACCTCCAGGTGCTTTTCAATGACGTCCCCCGATGTGCGCGGCCCCAAGCATGCTGGGAGATGTGGTCCTCGTTGCCACAAAGCCCCTCAGGCAGCCAGCTCAGATGGCGAGAGCGGCGGCAGAGTCCCGGGCAAAGTGGCGAGAATGGCAGCAGTATCTTGGGTAGTGTCTTTGGCAAAGTGGCCGGGCTCACGGCAATGCAGCAGCACCTCTGACAGCAGCAGGTAGGGTCAGCAAAGAATAAATAAATCCCCTAATGTTAATTCAACAGATAGATCTGCAGCCCCCTTTCATCCCTTATTTTATTTTTTTGCCGGTAAAAAAAGTGATCTGCAGTCCATCTAACTATGGTATGCATTAAGCAATACTCAACAAACTTAATAACAATATTAGACAAAATGTACCTCAAACAAGATTTTCAAAGTTTGCTCACATGATCCAGCATTTTTGCTCATTACTTTCCCCAAAAATGATAACATCATTCAATTTTGTAGATTATAAATTAATAAATCAACTGAATTCAAATTAGTCTCAACCTTATCCCTGCATAAATAGTAATGGTCTAACCAGAACTGCCAAGACATGTCTGCTTTAAGCTTGAACCAAGCATCCCAAGACCAGTTTTGGTATTGCTTTGGTTTGTCCTTGAGTTGCAGATTCAGTCTGGTGGTATGCCGGGACCCACAAACATATGTTTTGCATGTAGAGCACCTCACTTTGACAATTAAAACAATACTGGGGTGCCTGCAAGGAATAATCTCCACAAGTATTAATTTCTTGAACCTCGTTTCATTCCATATTTTATCTCTTGAGGGCTAGATTCCAAACCATACCATTCCAAACCAATAATGTACACCAAAAACATATGAAATGTTCATGAACATAACTATAAACCTTTCTGTCCAACTAACTGATAGCAGAAATGTATAACTGTATAGTTATTGCTTCCGCATTGTCAGTCAATGCAATATGGAATCAACAGTTTTTAGAAATTGGTTTTTTGATTGACTGGGGTATGAGCCCTGGTCAAGCAGCAACCCCAATCCTAGTCAGGATAAGAGGCAGGCAAACCCTATTTAACCCTGTGCTCAGCCTCAGGTAGCATTGCACAGAACAGTCAGCTATTACTTTAGAGGCTTTGTGTAAATTATTTGTGCAACACTTCAAACAGTAAATCAGTGAAAACATCACAGAAAAAAATTCCACACTAAGGGTCTGATTACGACGTCCTTTGGAAACTCTTCTGACCAAATCAGTTTTGGAATCGTTTCTGACTGACTAGGGTTGTGCAAGTCTGACTGACCAATTATGATGCTTCCCAACATCGTTCGGTCAGACTCGCATTAACTTCAATAGGAGCCTGTGTTCCGAACAAGAACACAGGCTCCCATTGAAAAAAAGGGGTGGTTGGGTTAAACCATGCACCCAGAGACGGGCACCCAATGGTGCCTGCCACACTGTGCATGGTTGGCAAGGGGGGTCCCTTGGGTACCCCCACTGGCCTGAACCAGAGGCCTACGGGTGAAGGGGATCCTGCTACAGGCCCCCAAAGTCCGATTCTGGCGGCCGTTTATGTTGGGCAGGCCGAATCGTTACGGCTGTCCGAATCATTCATTGTAAAAGCTCGTTTAGAAACCATGTTCATAGAGCTGTAGGAACTGGCTCTGACCAACTCGGGCTGTCCGAATGCCATTCGGAAATGATTCAGACAGCCCAAACTATTTCCTTGCATCATAATCGCTCGTCCGGAAAGGTGTCCAATTCGGAATTGGAAACATAGGTTCCGAATAAGACTTGCCGAATCCGAATCCCGTTCGGAGCCTTTAACGGTGGCATTGTAATCGACCCCTAGGTTGGAAACATAAGTGTGATTCTGATAAATACAACACAACAAAATGAAAAAAAAAATTGTAGAACTAGAGACATTGCATTTAAAAGTTTTTAAGTAAAATAGCACCAAGAAGAAAAAATTTCATTGGGACACTCTGGGGCAAAGTCACAAGTTCAAGCTTACTGCAATGGCGGCCTTCAGGGACCCAGTAGGGATCACTGAACAAAGTACCTTAAATCCTGGTTGGTGGATCCATGTTGAAGATGCATTGCACAGCAGAGGCAATGCTCCGGTTCCTAGATGTGACAATGCTGCGGTGCAAGGTCCTGAAGCATCAACGTTGAGGATCCTGTCTGTATGTATGTATGTATGTATTGCATACTTGTATAGCGCAGACTGTCACCCAAAGGGTATCCTGGCGCTTTGACTTATACAGACCAACACAGAACACATCACTACACTGCCCTGGGGAATAGGTGGGGCACAGGGTTTGTGATGTAAAGTCAGGTGAGGAGGATGTGAGTGCCACATAGGCAATACATTGGTACTGATGAGTGGTGAAGCTGCAATGCAGCATTTCAGCATCATCGTCGAGGCTGCCGTTGACAAGGTATGTTAGTAAGATGCGCTGAGTAAAGTGTTGTGCAGCGTTGGTTCTGAAGGCAATGCGTTAGTCCCAAGATTCCGCAGGTGGCAGTGATCTGAGTCTTTTATGATGGGTCCAGTCCATGCAGCAGTGGTAATGCTTCGTATTTGCAAGTGAATGCGCAGTAGAGCAGAGAAGATGCATCAGTTCCACTAGCAAGCACCTTAGTATCACTTTCAAGGTTCCAGGAGGAGTGGGGTGATACCACTTGGCAAGGTAGACCCACATATGGCAGAGTCCGAGTGTAAGGGCTGAAAGCCTGTTCCATCACTGAGGGTTCAAATCAGAAGGCCATCAACCTAGCCCTTACAGTCACTCTGAGTTCTGGTGGCAAGTGATACATGTCCAGTCTTTCACACCTAGACAAGAGGGCAGAAGACTGCAGATCAGTAACACTGATCAGCACAGAAAAGCAGGAATCCAGCAGAGTGCAGCCATTCAACAGCACAGCAGTCCTTCTTCCAGGCAGATTATCCTCAGGTGCAGAAGTGAACTGAGGTGGTGGTGTCCGAGGTCTATTACGTATACCTAGTGATGCCTTTGAAGTGGGGGAGAGTTCAAAGACATGCTTTTAAAGTGCACAGAGGTCCTCCCTTCCTGCACTGGCTGAAGAATCATTAAAGGAGTATATGTATCAATTTGTGTGTGGATAGGACACAGCCTATTCGGGTGTGCCCAGCTCCTCTTTCCCATCCTGCCAAGATGGCCCATCAAGTTACACCTAAACTCCTATTGTGTGAGGCTGTAAAAGGGGAATACACAAAGACCAACTGCCAACTGCACCCTGTCATGAGATGAGAGACAGTCTACAAGCACCAATGGTTAAAGCAAGAAAATGGCAACTTTCTGAAAATAGGATTCCAGAGACACCATACTTGGTTCAATTTTATCTTCCCATTTGGAAATTACACTTATAAAATGTAATAAGGAAATTCCAATGTTACCCTGTGAGAGATATAAGCCTTATTGTTTTGAAAAATGAATTTAATTGTTTCTCACTATCAATGTACATTTTCACATTTTCTGCTTTTCAACTACATTGCACCCTGCCCTCTTATTTGTCCAGGGCCTTAGAGGTGACTCATACATATGAAAAGGAATGGTTTGGGCATGACAAATGTTACCATGTCGACTTGGCAATGTAAACTGTACACACAGGCTCTGCAATAGCAGGCCTGAGGCGTGGTTAAAGGGCTACTTAAGTGTGTTTTTGCACAATTAGCGCTGGATGCTCACCAGTAGCATTTAATTTACAGCCCCTGGGAACAGGTAGTGCATATTACTAGGGACTTACAAGTAAATTCAATATGGCAGTAGTGGATAAGCCAATATTACCATGTTTAACCAGAGAGCACATGCATTTTAGCACTGGTTATCAGTGGTAAGTGTCCAGATCCCTAAGGCCAACAAAAACGAAGTCAGCAAAAATAGGAGGTCTGAAGGCAAAAAGTCAAGGGAAACCATGCAAAGAATTAGATGGTGCATTCTTGTCCTTTCCTAGCACTGGCACACTATTGGCTGCCTAGTGCCAATGCAGGCCCCCTTCTGACATGTGGCAAGGGGGCTGTGTTGAAAGCAGGATTGTTTTTATGCAGGAAGAGGCATTTTCCTCTCTTTATGTTTCTACTTGCTGAGCCTCTGGTGCAGTGGCAGCTGGCATCTACTGAGTGTAGGGGGTTGGGCAAACAAACGTAAAATAAAACAAAAAAACTTACAGATTGTGAGAGTTAATGTCCTCCTCACTCCCAGTCTTGCGCTGGGACTGCAATGCATGCCCCAGCAAACTCCCTTGAGAAATTCAGGTTGCTAACTTGCTGTTAACTTAAAGACAGCTGGATTGAGAGGTTCAAAGTGTGCAAGTGCGTCTCAGGACGGCTGGCCAAAGAGACATGTGCTCTTTAAACAATTGCAAATGTAGCCCTTTGCCCACCACTCCTCCCTGCTGTCACTCAGCAGGCCCCGTCCCACCACAACACGCGGTTCAGGATGGTACGATGAAAAATAAAATGATAATCAATTACCATTTTATTTTTTATCTCTGGGGCTTTGGGTGGCGCATAAATAGGGCGATGCTCCTACGCTCCAATGGAGGAGCCATCCCTGCTCTGGTGGGGAGGCATGCAATTTTGACACATTCCCAGGACTTCCAGTGTTGGTAAATCGGAATCCATGGGTGGATGCATGAGAACACCCAAGCTCCACCTATGGAACGTTTCTAGGCTGCAGAGTAACACAAGGCAGAGGTTTACGCTTGTAGTGGTAGAGGCACTCTATGTTTTGAACCACGTGATGACCTTTGACTACCATGGTTTTAATTGACTTTTGGTGTTTTTTTTATCCTAGCCTGAATGTATAACATCACTTCCCCTCATGTGCATGTTCCCCTTGAAGATTTCTTATGTGTCTCTTTGTAGTTTCAACAGAGTGGGAGCTGTCACAGAGTAGACCAGCCTTGCCAGTAACAGAACTGTGGGATGTGCATTTGAAAGCATGAGAGAGAGAGAGAGGTGTGGAATGTACTTCTTGGTCTCGGAGTGCGGTGTTATAAGCAGTGGTGCTCAAATGGGCATTATGTTGTACATTGGGAGTTGAAGTGAGTGATGCTATAGGCAGTGGTGCACACAAGTGCATTATGTTGTACATTGGGAAGTATTATGAAGTTCTTAATATTGGCTTTGACGTGCCTTTATGTCATCTTGAATTCTGACTCTGTCTTGCTTGAGCTTTTTGCGCGTACAGGCACGCCCCCAGATTACTCAAGTTGTTTAGGTTATTCACCTTCAAGGTTGCTTTGTTTTTGGAGATTGTTGAATGTTCTGCCGGAGACTTTTGTAAGCCTTTTAAGATAAAGACTGGAACACATAAGAATGCAGAAGGAACGTGAGAACGTGTTTGCTTTCGGAATGCTTTCATGGAAAGTGGTCAATTACAGTAAAGTTCCTTGGCTCGAGGGAGGGCCCCTCAGAACCTTCTAGTGTGTTTTGAGATTATAGAGCTGAGGTTTGTTGACTTGGAAACTGGGATTTGAGCCTGAACAGTGGCTGCCTCTTCAGTGCAGAAACCTGGTTGCTGAAACTCTTGACCCCGGCTGTGAATCCCCCACTCTGAAGTGGGCCAAGATGAAGAATGCACCAGGTGAAGTGTTTTATTTTAGATTTTTGCCATTGTGATGTGTGGGTGTCTGTGTGCACATTCAAGTTTTTCAGTGGCTATAACAGTCATTGTGATGTGTGGCAGTCTGTGTGCACATTTAAGTTCCAGTGGCTATACTCATCTGAATTTAGTGTATTTATCATTCTGATTTCTTGCAGGATGCCCAGCATAATCTGCTTGTGTTTCATTTCATATTAGTATACATGAATTTAACAGTTGCATTTGCCATGTGTGTTATTATTGCTTTCATATTTATATACATATATCTCTATATACATTTGAATGTTGTTCATTTGGCATCTGAAAAAGCCTGTCTGTTAGACATCATTGCATAAATAAAACCCCAAGCCTTATTCTGAAAACAGTATCTGATGTGCCTCATATTATTAAAGTGAAATCCCTTTCCAGGTGGTGTTTTGTTGTTTTTATTCATTTGTCATGTTTGAGCGTCCATGTGGGCGGGTGATATTCTGTATTATCTGGGAGTGCGAAGCAATACATTGCTGCCTTGCATTACTCTAGATGGCCTTGCGTGGCTTGATAAAGCTCATTGAGGATTTGTTTCACCATTGTGGTCCCTTGCATGGTTCAATGGTGATGCAAACATATTGATACATTTGGGCCACTTTTTTCAAAGTTCATAATGAGATTTGCTGGTAGCAGAAATGTTGCCAGAATATTAAAACCCATTTGGGGGTTAAATAAGGTTCCATATTTGAAAACCAAGAGACACTTTGTGCAGCTAAGAAGCAGAAATGCTGAGTCATCCTAACAATTTAGAAGTCTGCAATACTTTGCATTTAATTTGGGAAATTGTATTGTTCCCCCGAAAACATTTAGTAAAAAGAAAATAGAAAACAGTTTTGTGCTGACAGAGCCCTACATCAAACTCTGAATAGAACTTACAAAAACTACCATTATCTGGGTCTGGTGGCTATGTGGACTAATGCATCCACTGCAGGGGCTGGTGTTTGACTTCATGGTCACAGGTTCAAATCCCGGCAGGTCAACTCAACCTTTCATCCATCTAAGGTCGATAAAATGAGTACCGTTGGGTAACAATAAACATCTATTCTTCAGCACCAAGATGCATATGGCTGAATTGTGCTTTACAAATATACAAAATGTTAAAGTCAATGCTTAGAAATGACTTCCAGTTTAACAATCGTTTCTAAAGTCACTGAACGGCATCTTTATCAGAGTGAAGGAGTAATATACTATGTCGCCCTTGCAGCGAAATGGGCCAATCAGAGATATATAAATGGGTCCCTGAGAACATGACAAAGTAATGTAAAACTGTTAGATAATAATCTACCCTTAATCAAACCTGTTTGATCGTACTTATTAATGAGATTTAGCATTGGAGAATATATAGGTGCCAGAACTTTTCTATTAATTTAGTAATCTTGATTAATGAGAGAAATGAGGCAATAATTGGAACTATTCCTTGATCTTTGTATGGTTTATGGAGAACAACAATTGTCATATATTTTTTTTAAAAACTCAACAGAAGCGATGCAAGCAACATTTTGCAATGAGGATAAGAGGACAGAGAATACTTGAGTAATGAACATTTTATAAAACTCAGTTGAAATACCATTCAAACCAAAAGATGTTTTAGAATGTAAGGATTTTGTTGCAGTGTAAACTTCTTTAATAGTCAAAGGTGCATCAAGAACATCCTTATCAGCCTGTGTTAGTGAAAGTAAATTGCATTTTAGCAGAAATTGATCAGTTATATTATCTGAAGCCTGTATACATTTGAATATAAGGTTTTACATTATTTCACTGTTGCTGTAGCAGAGAAAAGTAATTGACCATCAAGGTATCGTCTGGCATGTATCCAGTTTTCATTTATTTAATTTTTAATATTTAGCGAATATGCCATTAGATTTATTGCTCTAAAATGAAAATATTTGTTTTGCCTGCATTAAAAGACCTGCTCTTTTACTAAGGAGAGCATAGTACTCATAACAAAGATTTTGTAATTGTATTTTGTGTTAAATATCCGATGATGATATAAAAAGTGTTTCAGTTTTACCAATTTGTCATTCCAATTTTTTCAGTTTGGAAATGAATAATTTATTCTCATATGCCATTATGGAGATATATGCCTCAACAGCATTCCAACAAATACACTTAGAGTATCTTCTGATAAATAATATGCACGCGCACCTTAAAACTCCTATGAACTATTTGATCATCAACTTTTCTTTTAAACTTTGTGCTGTGTTGCTATTTTAAATGAGCATCTTTTATTGTGTTATTCGCCAACTAAGTACAAACTGTATGGAATTTAATATGTTTTTTATTTCTTAGATTAGTATTTATCTTGTTTAGCTTAGGGTTATATGCTTTTATGACAAATGTTGTCGAATAAAGTATTTAAACTTGACTTGATAATAATCAGAAATGGCAGATAATATTTTAAATTATTTGTGCCAAATAATTCAATATCAGTATTCTATCCTCCATATAATCCTCAGAACGCATCACCCAAATATGGAGGCTACAGTCCTTATCACTGGACGACCCCCTGGAGAACCGGGCCTTATGGGCCGGGCGGCGCAGGGCACACCTTAATCCCCAGGTTCACCTGCCTTGTTACTAACCATGATAAAACCCCCACCTAGGGGAGCTAGGGGAGCTGATGTCTCAACTTTACTAAATAAGGAGGAACTGCACTGGATTCTGAGGACTAATAGCATCAGGAATGGACCCAATCGTATTGAGGACTGGACCTCCTTGCTGTAATAGACAATCAGTGATATTACTTCCAATACAGAAACTGGATATAAATGATACATGTGACTCAATGTGTTGTACATAATCATGCTAGAAATTTGCATAATCTATGTCACTTGCGCCGTTTAAACACCACCAGCTCACCATTTTTTGTCACACGCGCCGGCAACACCTTAGTTATTATCACTGTTTCCCACTCCTCTCTGACGTTCTAAGATGGCTGTCACCGTAGAAGGCTACACGAGCACAACAATTTGCCGTTCCAAGATGGCCACCGCCCCTGGACCATGAGGCTGTTAGTCCCTTGCCTCTTTCCATCACCCACCATTTTTGGCTCCAAAGTCATAAAGTAACTTGGAGACTCTGCTTCACCTCACACGCTATCCAGCACCAGCAGGAGCCCCCGTGCCCTGAGTTTCCGCCGGTATTCAAGTAAGTAACCAAAACTGTTGCAGACCGTGTTCTTGACCAGCCCCTTTTGGTTAAAATTCGAGACTTAATCTAATAATTGAATGCTTTGTGTTTTAGGAGGTGCAACCTGGCACCTAGCGGAATTGTTACTTAACCAAAAGCCTCAAGTGCGATCCGGCACTGACATATATTGATATCGGAATTAAACCATACAAGGAAGGCCCATAGCCTATTGACGGTAAATTACTTTTCACTGCGCCGTTTTGAGCACCCCCCGTTTTTAAAATCACATCTGAATGCTGTTTTTTTTTAATATAGACTGTTTGTCACCGCAGAGTTAGTGGCTGTCAGCCCCCGTTACGGATCTACTGGGCCGTATTACAATCTTGTCATTACCGTTGAACCTTGTTCATCCTTCAAACGTAAGGAATGTTTTAACAACACTGTTTTACTTTGGGCAATCTGTACCGAACCGCTAAATAAATAATGGTCAACACCAGCAACGTAATACTAATGCTTGCTTCGAGAAATTAAAGCCACAATTTAAATACAACGGCACTATCGATTTTTTAACATTCACCGCAAGTGCATCGCGTCACCCGCCACCACCCCTTGTGATTCACATCCCGTGAACAACTATGATACGCCTTTATCCCAATTGTTCCTCCCCATTTTTGTAGTTTCATCCATCGCCGTTTTTTCACCTTAAACCACTGTGCCTTCAACCTTCACTGGCATTGCTGTTTTAACACCTTAAACCACTGCGCCTTCAACCTTCACTGACATCTCGGGCACAAGCCGCATGAGTACTGTGCAACTAGACTCTAGTCCTGAAGCGGATGTCCTCTTCTTTGTGTCACACATCAATTCACCCTCACAGAAGTCACCAATCAGATGCCTAGCAGTTTAATTTTACTTATCTCTATTTCTTGTATTTTTCTCCCCCCTTTTATTCCCTTGTAAATGTTGATACAGTAATGCGATATAGGCAAAATATGTGAATAAGCTTAAGACAACAATGAACTATCCCTTGTCCTGAAGATGATGCCTTATATTGTTGAGAATAGCATTGAAACGTCGTCGACACTAAAAGCACCATATGCAATATGATTTTATAATATTGTAATGATCAATGGTGTGAAAATGGATATTTAAGTCTGTCATAGTGATTACAAACAAACAGACACATCTTATACCCTGCCTTTGGCCATTCTGTTTTTCGTTGGTTTGTCTTGTGTTCTGTGGGTTATGGCTGTGCCCACTTGTCATTTAATGTTTTGAATCACAATCAACTGAACTTACATAAAAATAAATTCTTGTCCGGCTGGACGAAAGACATACGATCTATTTAAGCGTATGATTATTGTGGTTTTCCATTTTTACTTCCAAAATAGGGACCACTGTTCTCTAAAACATGTTACTGCCCAAGGTCCCTATGGCATACCTTCTGGGTTTCCCTTGTTTTGTATGATAATTATTACTAACAGAGACACGAGACACTCTGTTGAGTGTGGAAGCCAGGTTTATTAGCTGAAGCTAAGCACAGTTGTCCTAGAAGTACATGCAGAGTGTAAGTTCTAAGGAGACTGCCATTTTAGTCCGTGGCGTACAATCTCTCATACTAAACACATTTACGATATCCCACTCCCCACACACACAAAACGAACCAATAGGAAAAGTTGGAAAAAAAGCTATCAGGAATCCTAGTATACGCCTCTTTCTCGGACCCCGTGTGCCACCCCACCCCAACAAATTAATCTGTGATGGTGTTCACAATCCCCTCTCGCAGGTAGCAGGACATGCTGGTGTGTCTCAAAGGATAGTTGTGTAATAGGAGCATACAACTTTCTAAGTTTCTTCAAATTGCTATATACTCAGCTTCCTGCCAAAGTCAAGACAGGCCCTTATATATCTCAGTCGAGCCCAATTGAACGTGGCACACTCTCCCCACTATTGTTTTAATTGCCCATCAAGCCACTTACCGACACGACAAAGGAAGACGGGGTTTTCCCCCTCAGAAACGGAACACATGCAGTCTCTCTACATGTGGTTGACCTGTTAATATATATCCGGGATATCAAGAAGCCATGCAAAACCATAGAAAGAGTGCTATTAGAGTTCACTTCCCTATCAGGACTTTGAGTAAACTGGGGGAAGTCATACTTGTACCCCTTCGCTGAGTCAACCTCTGACCCAATGTTGTTGATCAACAGCACATTGGAATACTCAAAGCAGACAGCATTCTGATACCTTGGAATTTGAATCTACCGAGAAGCAATGGACCTTTTGGAGGGAAACCTCACAAGCGCTATAACGCAGTTATGTCCCAGATGGCATTCTTGCACACCCTTCCATTGATTATCATGGGCCGAATTGCACTCCTGAAAATGGTGGTGCTCCCAAAATTAATTTATCACTTCACCAATTTACCCCTATATGTCAAGCCAGCACTTTTCTGCATGGTCGAGCATGATAAGCCGCAGTTCATATGGCATGGCACATGTAGCAGAGTGTAAAAACAAATAGGTCCCTAATCGGTATCAAAGCTATTACAGAACTATAATCTAACACAGTGCTGGTACTTGAAATTAACTGCAGAGTATCATACAAAAACAATGTTATACAATTTAAAGTACTACTCACAGACTAAATAAAGCCATTAACATTTTATTACGTTAATACATACAATCAAGGTAAAAAACTTTACAATTTAAAAACAATGCACAATATCACTAGAAAACAGAAAGGTTGACGCTGCGTTTCGGTGAGTAGACAATTGTTCACCTTCTTCAGGACAGTTTTCTAAAAATTGAGAAGTCGCTAAGAATACATTCCCCATGGCTTCTGGTAGACAGCAATGTGTATAAAAATGGGGGATCTTGAAGATGTCCCGCATATTAACAAAACAGAAACTAGAGGAAGTTGTATATGTTTGTTGGTGCCACTGTTATTTTATTGTTCAATAGTCGAATAGGCAGGAGAACATTGCGGCTGGCTGATAGTTCCGGTTGGGAGCATTCACTCGCCCGGATCGAAGAATTGCAAAATAATCTTCGATAGAGTGGTTTCCCCCTAAAATTGTATATCAACATTTTCAATGGAACCTCGTACCTGGGAATTTTGCCTCTGAAAAGTCCCAGCATCAAGTGGGTGTGTGCCAGCCAGGGAGAGCAGCGTGGCCCGTGCAGGATGCCGCGGTCGGGGTTAACAATCTAAGGGTAGAGAGAGAGAGTGGCGGCTGGGTCCGAGGAGCTGCCACGGAGACGCGCACACATAGATTCAGCATGTGGGCGAGGCAGCAGTGTGCTTTGTGTGTCCCGGGGAGCGGCTGCAAGGATAGCGTTCAGGGGTCAGCTGATAGCATCGAGCTGCACATAAAACGTCTCCAAAGGCGTAATAGGCAGTAATTCCCGCATCAGAAGCAAAGCGGTGATGGTTGCTGAAAGATTGTGCATGAAACCAGTAAAGGGTGAAAAAAGCATGAAGGTGCCCACAGATCTCACAGATCGACCTCTACCTGTAAACCCTGCATAAAAGGAGAGAAATGGACAGAAAAGGTTGGGAAACATAACAAAAGAGGAACCAAGAGTTTATGGGACCAGTTACTGCCTTAGGAGTAAAAGGTTTGAGGTAGAAACCCCCGACCCGAGACGACAAGAAAGAACCTGGTAAAAAACCCTAATATTAGAAAAAGTGGCCCCAAAAGCAACATAATGGAGGTCAAGCAGGGGTTAACCCAAACCCGGAGACAGAGTTTCACCTCCTCAACCTCTAAACCAGGCCAGGGCAAGCAAGGAGTGAAAATAAAAATCACGCCTTATCTGCGCTCCTACTTTGAAATACAGGAGAAATATTTACCTCTGAATACATCTTTAGGAGGATTAAAAATGAACAAGGAAATTAGGAGTGGTTCAGATATAACCTCACAAAAAGAAAACCATATCTCTAGAAGTGGAGAGATCGTTACCAGTAATAGATTTAAAGCATTAAGTTTTGAGAATTCTGAAACAGAGAAGATGCCCTGTGGCGGGTCAAAAGAAGGTCCAAATATTGAAGTGAACACAACCCAAAGCAAAGCTCAAAAAGAAAGCGCAGTGGCCGACCCCTACCTATTAGATCAAACCATACCGGCGGACATTGAAAACTCATGGGAATCCTTATGTATGAAATGAGAGCCAACTTTGCCAGATCAGAAAAAAATCAGAAAAGGATTCAAGCAACATGTGAGGCTTTAGAAGTAAAAGTTAACTCCCTGATGGACAGTGTGTAAACTATTGAGACATAAGTAGATATGCTAGAAAGAGATACTTTAGCAAATTATGGGGAAATTTGTACTCTGAAAGCAAATAAGAGAGCACTTAAAGACAAACTTGAGACACTGGAAAATAATGAAAGAAGGAACAACCTCTGAGTTTTAAATATACTGGAAGGGCAAGATCTCAAGAATTTCGTAATTAATTTGCTGAAAGACTTTCTCCCAGAGGTATCGGTTAAGACCTTAGAAGAAGACATCCAAAGAATCCACAGAGACCCGTTTAAAATCGCGAAGCCGAGAAAAAACCCTAGGAGAACCCTAATTAATTTTAAAACTTACACACCTAAAGAAAAGATTCTGAGCGAGGCCCTGAAAGCAGGAGTTTTTACAAAAGGAGACTACAAATTTAGAATTCAAACTGACATATCAAGACTGACACAGGACAGACAGTGAGAACTTGGAAACCACATGCAAGATCTTAGATCCCTAGGAGCTACTGTTCACATGAGATTTCCAGACACAATCAATCAATCAATCAAAAAAGACTCAAGAACATATGAAGGAATCAAATGTATAACATTTGAGAGCCAAACGAGGAGATGAAGCCTAACTCTTTCGCTGCGGCGGCTATTCCGCCGCAGCGCTTACGGTCGCGGGGGGGGGGCGCGCGGGTGAGCTGCGCGGGTGACAGAACCGTTCCGTCACGGCTCACAGGTGAGCTGTGCTCATGACGGAACGGTTCCGTCACGGCCCCGCCCGCTCAATTAAACGATCCGCGCAGGCGCGAAATCAGCGCCGCGCAGGCGCGGCGGCCGGGCCGTGACGGAACCGTTCCGTCATGAGCACAGCTCACCCGCGAGCCGTGACAGAACGGTTCCGTCAATAGCCTCGAAGAGGTTAAAGAACAGATTAAATCAACACAGAAGTAAATGTGATTTTGGGGAGAATCAGGGAATAAGAATGACTTCGGTCTGGAGCGGGTGGTTTCTCGAAAAGGGCAAAATCCGTTCTGCCCAACAGAAGCAGGGAGGGTTCTCCAGGGGTGGAGGGGTGTACATGTATAAACATAAACACAAGGTTTAGGAGCATTTGGAAGAAAAAAATGTGTCCAACATATAATACATAAGGAAGAACAAGATCCTATTTTTAGAAACTGGGTAATTACTGGAACCTTATAGTAATGGAAAAAGTAAGAAATGACGAATATAATGTCGGAGATCATGTCCTGGAATGTGAATGGCCTTAGGGTTAATAAAGAGAAGACAGAACATTTTTGAATACCTGAAAATTGTGAAGAATGAGTATATAATTTTACAGGAGACACACTTATTAAAAACAGAATGGGACAACATCATGAAATATCAAAAGTGGGTTGACTGTTATGTTTGTATGAATCAAACATGTTGTATCAAAGGGGTGGCAATTATATTTTTAAAAGATGCAATGGTAACAATTGTGGAAAAGATAATTGACTCCAAATGATGAAGGGCAATAGTCATAAAAAGAATTGGGAGGGAAATGTGCAATATTGTGATCCAAACCTAGATGACCCCGCTCCCCTCCAGGCACTTTAATCTCATCTTATAGAAGCGTCTGCTCAAATCATTCTACGGGGGGAGTTTAACATATTAATTGACCCTAAACTCAACAGATCCTCTTCAAGTAAAAGTTTAAATTTACCAAAAATTAGGGCTTGGTTAAAAAGATATACAGAAGAATTGGAGATGGTGGATGCGTGGAGGAATAAAGGAATTTCATCCAATAGGTTTACCTACATAAACAAGAAATATGGCCTTGCATCTAGAATCGATTTCTGCTTGGTAGAAAAAAACTGAGTAGTCAGTATAGATCATAACCCTGCAAATCTTTCTGATCACTCTTCCGTATCATTTATAATGAACATTTGGAAACTTCAAGCAATAACTAGATGGCCGCTAGGTCATACCTTGCTTCTAGACCAACAAATTGTTGATGAATTAAAAACGGTTACGGAAGAATACTTCAAGTGTAATTATAACAATGAAGTATCAATACAGACAGTTTGGGATGCCTACAAGATGGTAATTAGAAAGACTCTAATTAATCTCTCCATGTTTAGGAATAAAGCCACAAAATTAAGGACTAATCAATTAGAATTTGAAATTTTGGATCAGAACAGGAAGCTAGATACTGCTGACTCCGTAGATAATTGTGAAAACATCAAAAAAGAACTACAGATTAAACAAACCGAGCTAATTGATCCACTAGACAGTTAGTTAAGGGAAAAATCGGGAGGCTAGTGAGTTAGCAAACTATGAATATGGAGAAGGTAGTGGCAAATTACTGACATGGAAACTTAAGACCAAGCATAATAGAAACAGAATCACGGCTATACAATCAGGAGAACAGGTTGTACAGGAAGTAGAAGATGAAGAAATTGAGAACGCTTTCACTAACTTTATTCAGTCCCTATGCGCCGAAGATTTAAAGTCTAGTGGAAACAAATTAGATTCCTGTCTTAACAATTTACTTATTCCTAGCCTGGAGGATGAGAATAGAGAGACTCTCAATGCAGAAATAATGCTTGAAGGAGTAACTAATGCTCTCTCAAAATTAAAGAAAGGAAAAGTTGCTGGTCCGGACGCTTTACCAAACGAGCTGTACCTCAACTTGAAAGAGCTTCTAGCCCCCTACTTAGTAAAGTTACTAAATGAAATTCTTTATTAATGGAGCAAAATTACCGGAATCCTGGAATGACGCCACCATTAGTCTAATTTTAAAACTAGAGAAAGATCCCCTGAAATGTGAGTCGTATAGACCAATATCCCTTCTGAACAATGACTATAAAATCTATTCACAGATTTTAGCCGCAAGACTGGGGCAAAATATTCTGGGCCTTACTTATGAAGACTTGCCATACTTTTACGCCACCATTGTGTCACTTTTTGTGACGCTGTGGTGACGTAAATATTGCACCACATTGCGCCATATTTACAAAGTGATGCATCAAAGCAGATGTGTCACTTTGTAAAAGTTTGCGCTACATTATACCTGTGTCAGGTATAATGTTTGCAGGGTGGGCGTTCTCCCGCAATAAAGTGTCATAGAAGTGACGCAGTGAAATCTATGAGATTTCAATGCAACACTTCTTGGACGCTACTGTGTCAAAATCTTACACCTGGCTCACAGCAGGTGTGAGACTCACGCGGGCCCTTTCACACGGGCTTTGCCCCATGTCAATGACACATTGCTGGAGTTGCGTCTGTTTTCAGACACACCCCAGCAATGTGTCACTTTTGCCCCTACAGATACGCTACAAATACTGATGTATCTGTAATTCCTTATAAATTGGTGCGCCGTATATTAAATGTGGCTCATCCATTGTCACAAGGAGTGGGCAGTGAAAACTGTTGCATCGCTGTTTTGTTGCAGCGATGCAACAATTTTCATAAATGAGTCTTTCACCATTAGGTACCTACATAAAAAAATAAGGGGCAGCGTAAATGAAAAATGAACTGTGGTACCTTATGAAACCTCTATTAGTGAATGCACTGCAGAGGTCTGCGCGTATGCGCGTAACCAGCGAGCCACAGAATTAAATCTTGATTGATTCAGTGCTACGAGGTCACTCCCTGTGACAGAAAGCACTGCGAATATGTATGTCATTATTTTATACTTACATTACATACAGTGTAAGATAGAATGCTGCAGAAGGTGGAAATAGTTTTATGATAAAATGGTGCTTCCAAAACATAGATTTTAGTAATACTGGAGCGTATATAATGCAAACTTTTATTTCCATTGCTGTAACTTTTACACCTCTTTATGGGCACTAAGGGCTGGGTAAATGTAGATAAAATTCAAAGCAAGCACTTCCCAGCCCAGTTGTTATTTTTTTGCACTCCCACTCAAAAAACTCAAACTTTGTCATCACAAAGCTTGGAGTAATTTGATTAATTAAAGCCAGAACTGCTCCCAAGCATCCTTTACACTTTTGCATTTGAATTTCATTCAGAGAAGCTTCTGATAACGATCTAAAGTATCCATCCCGGGAGGGCTGTCTTTTTGTTCAAAAGGAAAGCGCACGTTTTAAATTGAAGTGAAACTGGGGACTGTGCGACCCCCTTGCCAGGACTCCAGATTGAAGACCTCTGCTCTAGATGCACATTTAGGAATGCAGTTAAAGTTGGAGAGAAAAGGTGTAATTTGAAATAGTTTTGAGCTCTATTGTGGGATCAGAAATCCCATGGCAAAAAAGTTGTGGAAGAAAGTAAATAATCAATATGTAATTATGTAGCATTGGAGGAAAAAGTAAAATCTGTAGTAGTGGATTGTGTTAGTGTCCAATGATCGATCAACTTAGCTTTGGCTAAAATTGCTTTAAATAGTGCATGACTTTGTAGAATGACATTTAACTGTAGAAAATCTATCCAATGATGGTTCTAAGGTCAAGCTAAAATCTTCACCGAGTACTTTCCCAATACTTTCAGATCCTCTTGGGTAGGAGCATAAATATTTAGCAAATAAAGTGAGCATTTATCAATTTGTATTTCAAAATAGACATAACCTCCCTCAAAATCATTTTTTAAATATAAAATAATGAACTGTCGTTTCTGAGAAAAAGATATAGATACACCACTTATGTGACTTGTGCTGGTGGGGAAATGATTGTACTAACTCAAATTATTGTAATATATATGATCAGATGTATCATCAATATATGTTTCTTGTAGGAAACACATATCTACTTTGCATTTATGGAGGAAATCATATATTTTCTTTCTTTTTACTGAGAGACATAACACATTAACATTTAAAGAACCAATTTTTTTTAATATAATTTAGCCATCCTTATTTTCCATTTTATTAGTATTTGTTGAATGTTAAAAAAGATATATGTATAAATTGAATCAACTAATAGGTAGCCCCTACATAAAATAACAAACAGCACATACAAGACCAACAATACATATATAACCCCTAATGAAAAAATAAATTAACTGGAACATTGAGACAATGGTGGCAAAATCCAAGAGAAAACATCAGCTCCATGGTACCTGCTTACAGAAAGGGAAAACAATGTTTATTTGGTGAGAGAGCATCATGTACTGTTTATAGAGACTTGAGAATACCAAGTGATCAGAGCACGGTGATCCATGTGAGCAATTAAATCTGCAGGTGAAGTGAAACATTTGGATACATGATATTTCTATATGCTCATGACTGCTGGATAAAAAAGTTAATATTTGTAACTGTGTCTTTGAGCCTGAAGTGAATAACAGGGAACTCATTAACCAAAGTTATTGTTTCCTTTGTAAAGGATTGGTCAATATATTTTTAGTTCCCCTCCACCCTTAAAGTTGGAATGAGTCAAACTGCTTACATATAAGGATGAGGTGATGATGATGCAGCATATAAATATGACTTATCATGGCTTAGGTTGATAGGGTTTACAATACGAGGTCACAAAAGATTTATCAATGCTTTATCAATTTCAGATTTCTCAGAAAAAAGTACATTTTAGTAGAGTTGGCAACAGTTTTTCCAGGAAATTCAGTTATTTGAACTCTCAATATCTTCTTCCAGATTGCACATGCTAAGTTTTTATTGGTGGTTTCTACTCTCCAAAGCCAATAACATCTTCTTCAAATGCCCTGTGTGACAAACTTGAGAAGCCAGAAGTTCAAATGCTGCTTTATTATCTCTTATTTTGATCTCATTATCAGACCCTTTAATTGAAAGACCAGCTCTGTCCCTTTGAAATTATTTCATATCAGAGCAGATAGAGTCAATGTTGCTATGAATTACATGAATTTCTTCAAACATTTTTGCTTTTGATAATTCATGGGATTCCAGCACTTTAGATGTAGCCAGGGCGGGAGAGTAGGCTGGGTTATTTTTTTGTTAAAGAGATGCTGCATAGATTTCATTTCTGAATTAGAGATGGACATATTCTGAAATTTTCCAATATTTACCACATATGAATTTGCTGAATTACATTATGCTAGCTCTTTTAAAATGGAGACTTTCAGGCTTTACAATATTAAGACTTAGGAAGTAAAAGGCTGCAGACATTGTGGAAAACTTAAAAGAGTCTGTCTAAAAGTTTGCCAAAGAAAGAAAAGATGCATTGCACCGTTAAAGAAAGGAGCAGTATACTATAAATGAATCCGTCTTTAAGCAAAATAAGGAAGTGACCGGACCCGTCCCCTCTCCTCAAACCAACCCTCCGTACACAGGCAGTCACCTGACAGAAATGACATGAAATGACCAGAAACAGCTCTCAAAGCCAATGCTGTGAGGTAAAATGGCATCGTTTCAGAGCAAAGATTTTCATGTAATTTATTCCTGGCTTAAAGTTTACACAATAGCCACAATTTGTTGAGAAAAACAGTTGTTTATAGCAGGAAAAAGTGGAGTTATGCACATCTCCTGCATCTCCCTGTCACTAACATTTTGATGGGGAACGAGTGGTTGCTTGGGGGCATTATTTATGGAAGTCAGGATTTTAATTGACAATGCTCCATTGACAAATTTACTGGCAAGGGAGCAAATTGTAACATGCGTGAGAGTATGAATCATGTGCTAGCATGTTTTCAGAGATAGGAGGTGAAGGTGGAAGTGGTTGGCATCTACATCCATCAGTGGTCATCCATGTCCCTATGATTTTCTTGACCTGGGTTGGTGTTCTTATTTGGCTATGTTCTTGGAGGCAGTGGGTCGAAGGGGTTGGAGGCTGTGCAGGAATTTGTTTTCACCAGCTGTTCCAGGAGCATGACTCTCCCCTGAGGTTGCAACAGTGGGCAATTGTTCAGGGTCAAAATGTGCAGCATCTACTCAGTATGCCAACTTAAAGTATCATTTCTTACCATTCGGTAATGTTTGCAATATAACTTTAATATGTTCTTCAGGAGCTGGCTCTACTGTGGCAGGTCTCCATTGCACAAGTGTGATTTTGCAGGTAGCTTATCAAAGTCCCCAAATAGGTGGTCATAGAGGGCCTGGGCCCATACATGTTGAAGTTACCACATTGTTCAATGTCCTGCTGAGTTAAGAAGTTATCCTTTCTGAAAGCCGTCATTCCTCAAGCCAACCTACCATGCACAAGTAGCCACCTGGCCAGATAAGAGGTGGAAGGGTGCATTTAGTGAGGGGTATGGCATATTCAATTTAATTGTAAAAATTCCAGTGCACATCTAAAAATTCCTAACCATGTGAAGCCATAGAGAACACTGGAATTGCATATGTGTTGGAGGGTGGGACTGGGGATTTATTTGGGATATCCCTAGGGCAGGTGTGATATGGGAAAGTTAGGACAAACATTCATAGGCTTCAGTTTAGCTCACTTAAACTGGCAATCCAGAGGCTATCTCAATGTAAGAGTCAAATGATCAGCAATGGTGGCGAGATACATAGCTATGCTGTATAGGTCCAACAATCTTGTGTTCCTCTGCAATACTAGCCTCTCTGACAGATGAAGAGTACTCCTTTGGTCGTTTTTCCATGGGCACTGTGAAGGAGAGAGACAAAGAAACTTACCAGTCCACCGTCTTGTAGTATGGCGTGATAATGAACAAATCATACTGAGAGATATGACATGATGTTGCTTCGAGAGTGAACATGAGACAGTGACACAGATAATTTCCTACTAAGAAGGGCTGTTAGTTGCTTTTAGGTGGCCCGCATCTTTTAACAGTAACAATGCTAAGGACCCTATTAGGACAGCGGCATAGGGTGAGGAAATATGGACTTAAACAGAGCAGCTATTGTAGAAATGTAGAGTAGCATTGGAGTTAAAAGGCACAGATTTATTTTTTACCTCTGACATATTTGAGATTGAGGTTGGAAATGGGTCCTAATGCATTGATGTAGTTGTTATCAAAGTCATTCCCAATAATTGTAACCAACATATATTTGTAAGCAGTTGTCAATTGCATTGTATTGTGCTTGGTCACGTGGTGCCATAGAGGTCTTGAGGTAACAGATATGCCTAAGTGATGGATTGTAAAATACAGATGTCTTGCCTGAAGTGGACACTTAATACAATGTGGTGTATTTAGGGATATCAAGTGACCACCATTGTGAACATACACATATGTGATCAGTACATGGAACATCATGAAGATGTAGTATCTATGTGTACCTGTGTACCTGTGAAAAGTGCAAAGCAGCAATGTTAGTGAATTATTGAGGTAGACTAGGCCTCAGTTTCGATTAGAATAAAAACTGAATATTAATACAAAGTGTAGAGACTCTGTAGTCAGAGGGGAGAACACTGCACATAGATACAACATGCGTATCTTATTGTCTGTGGAGTTGTCCTGACATTAAAATACAGGTTTGCGATTCCAAAACAAATGTAAACTCATGCAAAAGTGTACATTTACCTTTGTGAATCAGGCCCTAGGGCTTTAGTTGAAGTCAGCCTTGGGTGTGTGAGCTCTAATGACTCTGGCTTTGTTGTCTGAGTTGTGTAAATATTTGAAGTGCTTACATTCAAGGACCGCATATTCATGATTGACCTCCTATTACTTCGGAGTACCAGCTACGTAAATGTTTTGAAGGCAGAAACAGGCCCCAGACCTTCAGATCTGAAAGTCATGAATGGACAAGCCTTGTGAGAAGTCTGTGTTATCCACAATGGGTGTAAGTAGGGAGTGACAAGTAGCAGGGCCTTTTTTGCATGCAATGAAATTCCACACAGCAAGCATGGCCCGGGTAAAGGGGGATACATATTATAGTTGACCTTGCATTCTTTTGGGTTCAGTGGCGCTTCACCAAAATTGCTGACAGCCAGGTTTTGGTAAGCATAACACCACTGCTTATCCATTTCTCCCTTTAACCATTCAATAAAGTAGCGTAGTTGTGCGGCTTGATCATAAATAGTGAGATCACAAGATATATTTTACTTTTACATGCCATTGATGCTGTTTATACACTATATACAATAGCCTTAAAGGGCAGTTAAATATGCTAATCAGGGATTAGCCAATGTCCACAATTTTTAGGAGTCAGAGCACTTACACTGGGCGTTGCACAGCAGGGCCCCAGTGTGCAGTCTCTAACAACCAGCATTAGAATTCAACCAAAATGTTCTCACTCCTAGAGTGTGACAGCATGACATGTGCACAGACCTAGTAGTGACACTGAAAATATGTACAAATACTATTGCCTTGCAACTGGTATGGTGGCATTGACCATTATTTGGGTGCGGTAGGGGATGGGCAGCTGTTTCAGCCTATGTTGGTTCGTGCTATGGGCATTTACAAGAGTTGTGAAAAGTTAGATGACCTGTAAAACTGTTGTTTCTGTCTCAAAATGAACCCAGAGCATCTGCCTCCCCCCCATTCTGTTCCGAAGCCTCCAAGATCATCTGTGGCATACCCCAAGGATCATCCCTCAGCCTGACAATTTTCAACATCAACATGGCACCGCTCGCCCACGTTGCCCGACTGCAGGACCTCAACATCATCTCTTACGCCAATGACACCCAGCTGATTCTTTCTCTCACCAAGGACCCCCTCGATGCCAAAGCCAACCTTCACGAAGGATTGAAGGCAGTTGCCGAGTGGATGAAGAAGAGCCGACTGAAGCTGAACTCAGACAACACGGAGGTCCTCATCCTCGGCTCCACCCTTTCAGCCTGGGATGACTCCTGGTGGCCAACCACACTGGGAGCAGCACCGACACCCACTGACCATGCACGCAAACTGAGGGTCTTCCTCGACTCGACACTCTCCATGACCAAGCAGGTCAATTCCGTCTCGTCATTCTGCTTCAACACCCTATGCATGTTCCCCAAGATCTACAGATGGATCCCCACCAAAACAAGAAGAACGGTCACCCAGGCCCTTGTCAGGAGCAGGCTGGACTATGGAAACGCCCTCTATGTGGGAGCCTCGGCCAAACTCCTAAAACAACTGCAACGCATACAGAACGCCTCTACACGCCTCATCCTCGACATGCCTCGCCATAGCCACATCTCACCACACCTGAGAGACCTGCACTGGCTCCTCGTCAACAAGAGGATCACCTTCAAGCTCCTCACCCACGCACACAAAGCACTCCACAACACCAAACTGGCATACCTTAACAGATGACTCACCTTCTACACCTCGAACCGCCAGCTCCGCTCTGCCAACCTCGCCCTCGCCATCGTCCCACGCATACAAAGAGTGACCACCGGTGGAAGATCATTCCCCTACCTCCCCACCAACACATGGTACATCCTCCCCATCCTCCTACGGCAAACCCAGGACCTATTGACCTTCCGGAGGCTATTTAAGACCTGGCTGCTCGAGCAGTAGCAGCACTCCCTCCTTCCCCCCCCTAGCGCCTTGAGACACTCACGGGTGAGTAGTGAGCTTAACAAATGTGCGGATTGATTGATTGATGCTAAAGGTAAGGTGCTTTCATACTTTTTGAAAAGGCTTGGTAGTATGGCCTGGACTGTTCCCACGAGGCACAGGGTCAGACTGATTTGCATATGGCCATGTCTGAACTGGGGTGGCGGAGTGAGCTAAAGCATGATGATGGATTAAACCCAGATCAGTTGACTGGGGTGATTGCTTGCATTGTTTAACACTCCGTCCATCATTCCCTTTGGTTTTGCTTTGATACTTTTTTATACACATGTCTGTTTGCTGTAGTAAACATTGTGATTTGTGATTAAGATGCATGCTTTTTGTAGGCATGGTTACATTTTCTTGTTCCTCATGTTTTTGTCATCAGATTTTGTGTGCTTCTTGCCTTGCCTGATTTTGGTGATCTTTGAAAATGACAAGCCATGAAGTTTTGGGGGGATGCATGATGGAAAGTAAATATTTCTACATGGGGGAGAGTTAGGTGTATGTTTGAGACCACTGCTAAGACGAAAAGGTGCAATTTCTGTTCTGTATACTATTAGTGGAGTAACCATGTATTCCTCAGATCCTGGGTACTATATGGTATATGCAAAAATCGTTCTGTCAGTTCAGAAATATCTTCAAACAGATCATACAAATCGCTTCAATCAATGCTCACTAAATTTATCAATGAATGTAGGCTTGACCACAGCACAAAATTTGAAAAAATGCTGCATTGTTTTAACAAAATGACAAATCGTTCCTTTTGTACATAAGGTGCTCCATATGAGATAGGTGCAAAAGGTGCTCATAAAGTGAGTTACATAAAGCAACAATGAAAATATGTGAAAATCAAAAAGTTAAAATACAAACAATCTTCAAAGTACATGCCCGCCTAACACATGATAGTATACAATCTCTCATCTGGAGGTTTGTATTGCCCATTTGCTCGCCATTGTGGAAAGAATAAAGTGCGGGTTACAGTATTGCTTGTCAATGTTTTGACCATCTTCAAAATGTGTGACTCCCTTTCACCTACTGGGGTCTTCAACAGGACAATAGGAACACATGTAGGTAAAAATATTTATTAATGTCAGGCGACACAAAATCTATACACTAAAAATGGAATAGAAAATACGAGTGCAGCTAACCTCTTTGTCGTCCACTCATGTGCCAATACTCTCCATGCTATGGTAAGGTGCCAGGATGCCACTCTCTCCCACACAGGGTTCTACATAATAGAAAAACCAAGAATCAAATGTCAAGGGGTAATAAAAGAGCAAAATAAACAGAAAAAAAGACCCTAATTTACCAGGTCTTAATTTGTGCATCAGAGTCTCTGGGGACTTCACAACAGGGCTAAACTAAATTGAAAAAATGTAAAGCAACTTTAAACTAAGCCCATTTCCAAAGAGCAGAAAATTGTGCAGCAGATGCTTTGTGATGTCGCCAACCTCTCTGTATAGGCTGCTCAGGACTTCAATCAAATGCGGATTCGGCTCGGTTAGAGGCCTACAGATAAAGAAGAGGCTCTACGTCAGAGTAAGCATGCAGGCCACCTCGTAAGACACAACAACTACCAAAATGTTACCTGAGAGTTAGCCCTCTAGATTGCCGAAGAATAAGGGGGTACATTGAATACTATCCGAATGAATCGTGTAGTCAAGGCAAATCAAAAAAAAGTGGCACTCGTTCAATTCTTTAGCATAACCCTCCATATGTTTCGCATTCCCTAAATGTCAAAATCGCTTATGTGCATTAAAACATACCAGGGAATAAGCAATTAAGTATGGGTGAAATTTGAGAATTTGGGGTCCGCGAATTCCTGCGAAATGGCAAAAAAAATCCACGAGTTTGCAAATTTTCCCGCAAACTCGCGGATTTTTGTGCCATTTGCACAAATATGTGACCACGTGTGCCTGTAAATGTGCCAGTGCGCCAAAAGGTGCCGAGGTCCCTTGAGTGATCAGGCCATTATAGTGGGGATGGGCGGGAAGATGTTTCATACCGCTAGTGTGTGGTGGACGGGGCCAAACGGGCGGGGCTTCTATGGGAGTTTACATGCATCTTGTTTATAAAGGGTCAGAGACTGAGAAGAGCAGCAGATGAGGAGAAAGCAGCCTCCTGGTCACAGGAGCTAGAAGGAGATCGCGCTCGGAAAACTCATGGATACAAAAATATGTTTGGTACAGGACCCCAGAATCCTTCAGATGTCCAAGATAGCTCTGCTACGTGTGTTGGTACAAAGCCATTCTGATCCAGCTCAGTGGGTTCAGGCACCTGCAGCTGCTGCTGCTGGACAATGTCCCATCTCATACTAAAGTACCCCGTACAGGCAAATGCCGTTGCTGGGCAGTAGGGTGCAGTGGCATGCGGGTGCTCCACGCCTGGTACATGCGCATACAGGTGCCAGGGGGACACGTGTTTATTGGTGCTGTGTAGCAAGAGCATTCAGGCACCAGACTTCATGGTGCAAGAGCATAATGGTGCTGTGCGGTACGGGTATATATGTACTGGGGGCAGTTAGCACAATGTGTGCTCACACCCAGAGGGTTCCCAGGCAATTGAGCATGAATGATTTTCACACTGAGAGGGCTCCGAGGCAGTTCAGCAGCACGGGGGCTTACACCCACTGGGCCCCAGGGCAGTTCAGTAGCGCGTGTGCTCACAAACCCTGGGCAGCTCAGCAGCGCGGGGGCTCACACCCACAGGGATCCCGGGCAGTTTAGCAGTGCCACCCTCTGGTTCATCACTGCCACCCTCTGGTTCATCACTGCCATACTCTGGTTCATCACTGCCACCCTCTGGTTCATCACAGCACCCTCTGGTTTGCCACTGCCACCCTCTGGTTCACCCCTGCCACAATGTGGTTCATCACTGCCACCCTCTGGTTCATCACAGCCACCCTCTGGTTCACCACAGCCAACCTCTGGTTCATCACTGCCACCCTCTGGTTCTCCACTGCCATCCTCTGGTTCATCACTGTCACCCTCTGGTTCACCACTGCCACTCTCTGGATCATCACAGCTACCTCTGGTTCACCACTGCCACCCTCTGCTTCATCACTGCCACCCTCTGGTTCATCACAGCACCCTCCGGTTCACCACTGCCACCCTCTGGTTCATCACTGTCACCCTCCGGTTCATCACTGTCACCCTCTGGTTTGCCACTGCCTCCCTCTGGTTCATCACTGTCACCCTCTGGTTCACCACTACCACCCTCTGGTTCATCACTGCCACCCTCTGGTTCATCACTGCCAGCCTCTGGTTCTTCACAGCATCCTTTGGTTCACCACTGCCACCTTCGAGTTTATCACTTCCACCTTCTAGTTTGTCACTGCTACCCCTCTGGTTCACCACTGCCACCCTCTGGATCACCACTGCCACCCTTGGTTCATTACTGTCACCCTCTGGTTCATCACTGCCAACCTCTCGTTCATCACTGTCACCCTCTGGTTCATCACTGCCACCCTCTAGTTCATGACATCACCCTCTGGCTCATCACTGCAACCCTCTGGTTCATCACTGCCACCCTCTGGTTCATCACTGTCACCCTCGGGTTCCTCACTGCCACCCTCTGGTTCACCACTGCCACCCTCTGGTTCATCATTGTCATCCTCTGGTTCACCATTGCCACCGTCTGGTTGATCACTGCCATCCTCTGGTTCATCACAGCACCCTCTGGTTCACCACTGCCACCCTCTGGTTCATCACAGCTCTCTCTGGTTCACCACTGCCACCCTCTGGTTCATCACTGCCACCCTCTGGTTCACCACTGCCACCCTCTGGTTCACAACTGCCACCCTCTGGTTCATCACAGCACCCTCTGGTTCACCTCTGCCACCCTCTGGTTCACCGTGCCACCATCTGGTTCATCACTGCCACCCTCTGGTTCACCACTGCCACCCTCTGGTTCATCACTGCCACCCTCTGGTTCACCACTGCCACCCTCTGGTTCATCACAGCACCCTCTGGTTCACCACTGTCACCCTCTGGTTCACCACTGTCACCCTTTGGTTCATCACTGCCACCCTCTGGTTCATCACTGCCTCCCTCTGGTTCACCACTGCCACCCTCTGGTTCACCCCTGCCACCCTCTGGTTCATCACTGCCACCCTCTGGTTCATCACTGCCACCCTCTGGTTCATCACTGTCACCCGCTGGTTCACCACTACCACCCGCTGGTTCATCACTGCCACCCTCTGGTTTATCACTGCCACCCGCTGGTTCTTCACAGCATCCTTTGGTTCACCACTGCCACCCTCTAGTTTATCACTTCCACCTTCTAGTTTGTCACTGCTACCCCTCTGGTTCACCACTGCTACCCTCTGGATCACCACTGCCACCCTTGGTTCATCACTGTCATGCTCTGGTTCATCACTGCCATCCTCTCATTCATCACTGTTACCCTCTGGTTCATCACTGCCACCCTCTGGTTCATGACATCACCCTCTGGTACACCACTGCCACCCTCTGGTTCATCACTGCCACCCTCTGGTTCATCACTATCACCCTCTGGTTCATCACAGCACCCTCTGGTTCACCACTGCCACCCTCTGGTTCACCCCTGCCACCATCTGGTTCATCACAGCACCCTCTGGTTCACCACTGCCACCCTCTGGTTCACTGTTACATAAACAAAAGGAATCCTAGCATTAAAACACTGTAAATAATCCTGCACTTTTGGTTATTTACACAAACTATAGAGATAGTCCATACTTTCAGTGCTCCCGCGTAGTCGTAGGTCGCAGCACGCAGCATCCCGTTAGAGGGGTGCGAAGATCCCTATGATGAAGCATGACACCAAGGGGCCTGTTGGTGTGTGAGGGGTATTTTACAAAACACTGAGTGTCCCCACACCTGTGGTAGACACTTTCCCTTTCCACTGTGAGTAGGATTCCTTTTGTTTATGTAACAGTGCCCGTGGAGTAAGAATCCTACTTCTGTACTCTACCTCCCTCCTGATGTTTCTTTGTACCCTCTGGTTCACCCCTGACACCATGTGGTTCATCAATGCCACCCTCTGGTGCATCACTGTCACCCTCTGGTTCCCCACTGCCACCCTCTGGTGCATCACTGCCACCCTCTAGTTTATCAATTCCACCCTCTTGTTTGTCACTGCCACCCTCTGGTTCACCAATGCCACCCTCTGGATCATCACTGTCACCCTCTGGTTCATCACTGCCACCCTCTGGTTCATCACTGCCACCCTCTGGTTCATAACTGCCACCCTCTGGTTCATCACAGAACCCTCTGGTTCACCACTGTCACCCTCTGGTTGACCACTGTCACCCTCTGGTTCATCACTGTCACCCTCTGGTTTACCACTGCCACGCACTGGTTCATCACTGTCACCCTCTGGTTCACCACTACCACCCTCTGGTTCATCACTGCCAACCTCTGGTTCACCACTGCCACCCTCTGTTTCATCACTGTCACCCTCTAGTTCACCACTGCCACCCTCTGTTTCACCACAGCACCCTCTGGTTCACCACTGCCACCCTCTGGTTCACCACTGCCACCCTCTGGTTCACCACTGCCACCCTCTGGTTCATAACTGCCACCCTCTGGTTCATCACATCACCCTCTGGTTGACCACTGTCACCCTCTGGTTGACCACTGTCACCCTCTGGTTCATCACTGTCACCCTCTGGTTTACCACTGCCACCCTCTGTTTCATCACTGTCACCCTATGGTTCACCACTGCCACCCTCTGGTTCATCACAGCACCCTCTAGTTCACCACTGACACCCTCTGGTTCACCACTGCCACCCTCTGGTTCACCACTGCCACTCTCCGGTTCACTACTGCCACCATCTGGTTCATCACTACCACCATCTGGTTCACCACTGCCACCCTCTGGTTCACCACTGCCTCCCTCCGGTTCATCACTGTCACCCTCTGGTTCACCACTGCCACCCTCTGGGTTATCACTGCCACCCTCTAGTTCATCACAGCTCCCTCTGGTTCACCACTGCCACCCTCTGGTTCATCACTGCCACCCTCTGGTTCATCACAGCACCCTATGGTTCACCACTGCCATCCTCTGGTTCATCACTGTCACCCTCTGGTTCATCACTGCCACCCTCTGGTCATCACAGCACCCTCTGGTTCACCCCTGCCACCCTCTGGTTCATCACTGCCACCCTCTGTTTCACCACTGCAACCCTCTGGTTCACCACTGCCAACCTCCTGTTCATAACATCACCCTCTGGTTCACCACTGCCACCCTCTGATTCATCACTGCCACCCTCTGGTTCACCGCTGCCACCCTCTGGTTCATCACTGTCACCGTCTGGTTCATCACTGCCACCCTCTGGTTCATCACTGCCACCCTCTGGTTCACCACTGCCACCCTCTGGTTCACCACTGCCACACTCTGGTTCACCACTGCCACCCTCTGGTTCATCCCTGCCACCCTCTGGTTCCTCACTGCCACCCTCTGATTCATCACTGCCCCCCTCTGGTTCACCACTGCCACCCTCTGGTTCACCACTGCCTACCTCTGGTTCATCACAGCACCCTCTGGTCCCGAATGCCACCCTCTGGTTCACCCCTGCCACCATCTGGATCATCACAGCAACCTCTGGTTCACCACTGTCACCCTCTGGTTCACCACTGTCACCCCCTGGTTCATCACTGCCACCCTCTGGTTCACCACTGCCACCCTCTGGTTCACCACTGCCATCCTCTGTTTCACCCCTGCCACCCTCTGGTCCATCACTGCCACCCCCTGGTTCATCACTGCCCCCCTCTGGTTCACCACTGCCACCCTCTGGTTCACCACTGCCACCCTCTGGTTCCTCACAGCACCCTCTGGTTCACCACTGCCACCCTCTGGTTCACCACTGCCACCCTCTGGTTCATCACAGCACCCTCTGGTTCACCACAGCCACCCTCTGGTTCATCACTGCCACCCTCTGGTTCAACACTGCCACCCTCTGGTTCACCACTATCACCCTCTGGTTCACCCCTGCCACCCTCTGGTTCATCACTGCCACCCTCTGGTTCATCACTGCCCCCCTCTGGTTCACCACTGCCACCCTCTGGTTCACCACTGCCAACCTCTGGTACATCACAGTACCCTCTGGTTCACCAATGCCACCCTCTGGTTCACCCCTGCCACCATCTGGTTCATCACAGCAACCTCTGGTTCACCACTGTCACCCTCTGGTTCACCACTGTCACCCCCTGGTTCATCAATGCCACCCTCTGGTTCATCACTGCCACCCTCTGGTTCATGACATCACCCTCTTGTACACCACTGCCACCCTCTGGTTCATCACTGCCACCCTCTGGTTCATCACTGTCACCCTCTGGTTCATCACAGCACCCTCTGGTTCACCACTGCCACCCTCTGGTTCACCCCTGCCACCATCTGGTTCATCAAAGCACCCTCTGGTTCACCACTGCCTCCCTCTGGTTCACTGTTACATAAACAAAAGGAATCCTAGCATTAAAACACTGTAAATAGTCCTGCACTTTTCGTTATTTACACAAACTATAGAGATAGTCCATACTTTCAGTGCTCCCGCGTAGTCGTAGGTCGCAGCACGCAGCATCCCGTTAGAGGGGTGCGAAGATCCCTATGATGAAGCATGACACCAAGGGGCCTGTTGGTGTGTGAGGGGTATTTTACAAAACACTGAGTGTCCCCACACCTGTGGTAGACACTTTCCCTTTCCACTGTGAGTAGGATTCCTTTTGTTTATGTAACAGTGCCCGTGGAGTAAGAATCCTACTTCTGTACTCTACCTCCCTCCTGATGTTTCTTTGTACCCTCTGGTTCACCCCTGACACCATGTGGTTCATCAATGCCACCCTCTTGTGCATCACTGTCACCCTCTGGTTCCCCACTGCCACCCTCTGGTGCATCACTGCCACCCTCTAGTTTATCACTTCCACCCTCTTGTTTGTCACTGCCACCCTCTGGTTCACCAATGCCACCCTCTGGATCATCACTGTCACCCTCTGGTTCATCACTGCCACCCTCTGGTTCATCACTGCCACCCTCTGGTTCATAACTGCCACCCTCTGGTCCATCACAGAACCCTCTGGTTCACCACTGTCACCCTCTGGTTGACCACTGTCACCCTCTGGTTCATCACTTTCACCCTCTGGTTTACCACTGCCACGCTCTGGTTCATCACTGTCACCCTCTGGTTCACTACTACCACCCTCTGGTTCATCACTGCCAACCTCTGGTTCACCACTGCCACCCTCTGTTTCATCACTGTCACCCTCTGGTTCACCACTGCCACCCTCTGTTTCATCACAGCACCCTCTGGTTCACCACTGCCACCCTCTGGTTCACCACTGCCACCCTCTGGTTCATAACTGCCACCCTCTGGTTCATCACATCACCCTCTGGTTGACCACTGTCACCCTCTGGTTGACCACTGTCACCCTCTGGTTCATCACTGTCACCCTCTGGTTTACCACTGCCACCCTCTGTTTCATCACTGTCACCCTCTGGTTCACCACTGCCACCCTCTGGTTCATCGCAGCACCCTCTAGTTCACCACTGCCACCCTCTGGTTCACCACTGCCACCCTCTGGTTCACCACTGCCACTCTCCGGTTCACTACTGCCACCATCTGGTTCATCACTACCACCATCTGGTTCACCACTGCCACCCTCTGGTTCACCACTGCCTCCCTCCGGTTCATCACTGTCACCCTCTGGTTCACCACTGCCACCCTCTGGGTTATCACTGCCACCCTCTAGTTCATCACAGCTCCCTCTGGTTCACCACTGCCACCCTCTGGTTCATCACTGCCACCCTCTGGTTCATCACAGCACCCTCTGGTTCACCACTGCCATCCTCTGGTTCATCACTGTCACCCTCTGGTTCATCACTGCCACCCTCTGGTTCATCACAGCACCCTCTGGTTCACCCCTGCCACCCTCTGGTTCATCACTGCCACCCTCTGTTTCACCACTGCAACCCTCTGGTTCACCACTGCCAACCTCCTGTTCATAACATCACCCTCTGGTTCACCACTGCCACCCTCTGATTCATCACTGCCACCCTCTGGTTCATCACAGCACCCCCTGGTTCACCACTGCCACCCTCTGGTTCATCACTGTCACCGTCTGGTTCATCACTGCCACCCTCTGGTTCATCACTGCCACCCTCTGGTTCGCCACTGCCACCCTCTGGTTCACCACTGCCACCCTCTGGTTCATCCCTGCCACCCTCTGGTTCCTCACTGCCACCCTCTGATTCATCACTGCCACCTCTGGTTCACCCCTGCCACCCTCTGGTTCACCACTGCCTACCTCTGGTTCATCACAGCACCCTCTGGTACCGAATGCCACCCTCTGGTTCACCCCTGCCACCATCTGGATCATCACAGCAACCTCTGGTTCACCACTGTCACCCTCTGGTTCACCACTGTCAACCCCTGGTTCATCACTGCCACCCTCTGGTTCACCACTGCTACCCTCTGGTTCACCACTGCCATCCTCTGTTTCACCCCTGCCACCCTCTGGTCCATCACTGCCACCCTCTGGTTCATCACTGCCCCCCTCTGGTTCACCACTGCCACCCTCTGGTTCACCACTGCCACCCTCTGGTTCCTCACAGCACCCTCTGGTTCACCACTGCCACCCTCTGGTTCACCACTGCCACCCTCTGGTTCATCACAGCACCCTCTGGTTCACCACAGCCACCCTCTGGTTCATCACTGCCACCCTCTGGTTCAACACTGCCACCCTCTGGTTCACCACTATCACCCTCTGGTTCACCCCTGCCACCCTCTGGTTCATCACTGCCACCCTCTGGTTCATCACTGCCCCCCTCTGGTTCACCACTGCCACCCTCTGGTTCACCACTGCCAACCTCTGGTACATCACAGTACCCTCTGGTTCACCAATGCCACCCTCTGGTTCACCCCTGCCACCATCTGGTTCATCACAGCAACCTCTGGTTCACCACTGTCACCCTCTGGTTCACCACTGTCACCCCCTGGTTCATCACTGCCACCCTCTGGTTCATCACTGCCACCCTCTGGTTCATCTCTGCCACCCTCTGGTTCACCACTGCCACCCTCTAGTTCACCCCTGCCACCCTCAGGTTCATCACTGCCACCCTCTGGTTCATCACTGCCCCCCTCTGGTTCACCACTGCCACCCTCTGGTTTACCACTGCCACCCTGTGGTTAATCACAGCACCCTCTGGTTCACCACTGCCACCCTCTGGTTCACCACTGCCACCATATGGTTCATCACTGCCACCCTCTGGATCATCACTGCCACCCTCTGGTTCACCACAGCCACCCTCTGGTTCATCAGTGCCACCCTCTGGTTCACCCCTGCCACCCTCTGGTTCATCACTGCCACCCTCTGGTTCATCACTGCCCCCCTCTTGTTCACCACTGCCACCCTCTGGTTCACCACTGCCAACCTCTGGTATATCACAGCACCCTCTGGTTCACCAATGCCACCCTCTGGTTCACCCCTGCCGCCATCTGGTTCATCACAGCAACCTCTAGTTCACCACTGTCATCCTCTGGTTCACCACTGTCACCCCCTGGTTCATCACTGCCCCCCTCTGGTTCATCACTGCCACCCTCTGGTTCACCACTGCCACCCTCTGGTTCACCACTGCCACCCTCTAGTTCACCCCTGCCACACTCTGGTTCATCACTGCCACCCTCTGGTGCATCACTGCCACCCTCTAGTTTATCAATTCCACCCTCTTGTTTGTCACTGCCACCCTCTGGTTCACAAATGCCACCCTCTGGATCATCACTGTCACTCTCTGGTTCATCACTGCCACCCTCTGGTTCATCACTGCCACCCTCTGGTTCATAACTGCCACCCTCTGGTTCATCACAGAACCCTCTGGTTTACCACTGTCACCCTCTGGTTGACCACTGTCACCCTCTGGTTCATCACTGTCACCCTCTGGTTCATCACTGTCACCCTCTGGTTTACCACTGCCACGCTCTGGTTCATCACTGTCACCCTCTGGTTGACCACTACCACCCTCTGGTTCATCACTACCACCCTCTGGTTCACCACTGCCACCCTCTGTTTCATCACTGTCACCCTCTGGTTCACCACTGCCACCCTCTGTTTCATCACAGCACCCTCTGGTGCACCACCGCCACCCTCTGTTTCACCACTGCCACCCTCTGGTTCATAACTGCCACCCTCTGGTTCATCACAGCACCCTCTGGTTGACCACTGTCACCCTCTGGTTGACCACTGTCACCCTCTGGTTCATCACTGTCACCCTCTGGTTTACCACTGCCACCCTCTGTTTCATCACTGTCACCCTCTGGTTCACCACTGCCACCCTCTGGTTCATCACAGCACCCTCTAGTTCTCCACTGCCACCCTCTGGTTCACCACTGCCACCCTCTGGTTCACCACTGCCACTCTCCGGTTCACTACTGCCACCATCTGGTTCATCACTACCACCATCTGGTTCACCACTGCCACCCTCTGGTTCACCACTGCCACCCTCCAGCTCATCACTGTCACCCTCTGGTTCACCACTGCCACCCTCTGGGTTATCACTGCCACCCTCTAGTTCATCACAGCTCCCTCTGGTTCACCACTGCCACACTCTGGTTCATCACTGCCACCCTCTGGTTCATCACAGCACCCTCTGGTTCACCACTGCCATCCTCTGGTTCATCACTGTCACCCTCTGGTTCATCACTGCCACCCTCTGGTTCATCACAGCACCCTCTGGTTCACCCCTGCCACCCTCTGGTTCATCACTGCCACCCTCTGTTTCACCATTGCCACCCTCTGGTTAACCACTGCCAACCTCCTGTTCATAACATCACCCTCTGGTTCACCACTGCCACCCTCTGATTCATCACTGCCACCCTCTGGTTCATCACAGCACCCTCTGGTTCACCACTGCCACCCTCTGGTTCATCACTTTCACCATCTGGTTCATCACTGCCACCCTCTGGTTCATCACTGCCACCCTCTGGTTCCCCACTGCCACCCTCTGGTTCACCACTGCCACCCTCTGATTCATCACTGCCTCCCTCTGATTCACCACTGCCACCCTCTGGTTCACCACTGCCAACCTCTGGTTCATCACAGCACCCTCTGGTCCTGAATGCCACCCTCTGGTTCACCCCATGCCACCATCTGGCTCATCACAGCAACCTCTGGTTCACCACTGTCACACTCTGGTTCACCACTGTCACCCCCTGGTTCATCACTGCCACCCTCTGGTTCACCACTGCCACCCTCTGGTTCACCACTGCCATCCTCTGGTTCACCCCTGCCACCCTCTGGTTCATCACTGCCCCCCTCTGGTTCACCACTGCCACCCTCTGGTTCACCACTGCCACCCTCTGGTTCCTCACAGCACCCTCTGGTTCACCACAGCCACCCTCTCGTTCATCACTGCCGCCCTCTGGTTCAACACTGCCACCCTCTGGTTCATCACTGTCACCCCCTGGTTCACCCCTGCCACCCTCTGGTTCATCACTGCCACCCTCTGGTTCATCACTGCCACCCTCTAGTTCACCCCTGCCACCCTCAGGTTCATCACTGCCACCCTCTGGTTCATCACTGCCCCCCTCGGGTTCACCACTGCCACCCTCTGGTTCACCACTGCCACCCTGTGGTTCCTCACAGCACCCTCTGGTTCACCACTGCCACCCTCTGGTTCACCACTGCCACCATATGGTTCATCACTGCCACCCTCTGGTTCATCACTGCCAACCTCTGCTTCATCACAGCACCCTCTGGTTCACCACTGCCACCCTCTGGTTCACCACTGCCACCCTCTGTTTCATCACAGCACCCTCTGGTTCACCACTGCCACCCTCTGGTTCACCCCTGCCACCATCCGGTTCATCACAGCAACCTCTGGTTCAACACTGTCATCCTCTGGTTCACCACTGTCACCCCCTGGTTGATCACTGCCACCCTCTGGTTCATCACTGTCACCCTCTGGTTTACCACTGCCACCCTCTGTTTCATCACTGTCACCCTCTGGTTCACCACTGCCACCCTCTGGTTCATCACAGCACCCTCTAGTTCTCCACTGCCACCCTCTGGTTCACCACTGCCACCCTCTGGTTCACCACTGCCACTCTCCGGTTCACTACTGCCACCATCTGGTTCATCACTACCACCATCTGGTTCACCACTGCCACCCTCTGGTTCACCACTGCCACCCTCCAGCTCATCACTGTCACCCTCTGGTTCACCACTGCCACCCTCTGGGTTATCACTGCCACCCTCTAGTTCATCACAGCTCCCTCTGGTTCACCACTGCCACACTCTGGTTCATCACTGCCACCCTCTGGTTCATCACAGCACCCTCTGGTTCACCACTGCCATCCTCTGGTTCATCACTGTCACCCTCTGGTTCATCACTGCCACCCTCTGGTTCATCACAGCACCCTCTGGTTCACCCCTGCCACCCTCTGGTTCATCACTGCCACCCTCTGTTTCACCATTGCCACCCTCTGGTTAACCACTGCCAACCTCCTGTTCATAACATCACCCTCTGGTTCACCACTGCCACCCTCTGATTCATCACTGCCACCCTCTGGTTCATCACAGCACCCTCTGGTTCACCACTGCCACCCTCTGGTTCATCACTTTCACCATCTGGTTCATCACTGCCACCCTCTGGTTCATCACTGCCACCCTCTGGTTCCCCACTGCCACCCTCTGGTTCACCACTGCCACCCTCTGATTCATCACTGCCTCCCTCTGATTCACCACTGCCACCCTCTGGTTCACCACTGCCAACCTCTGGTTCATCACAGCACCCTCTGGTCCCGAATGCCACCCTCTGGTTCACCCCATGCCACCATCTGGCTCATCACAGCAACCTCTGGTTCACCACTGTCACCCTCTGGTTCACCACTGTCACCCCCTGGTTCATCACTGCCACCCTCTGGTTCACCACTGCCACCCTCTGGTTCACCACTGCCATCCTCTGGTTCACCCCTGCCACCCTCTGGTTCATCACTGCCCCCCTCTGGTTCACCACTGCCACCCTCTGGTTCACCACTGCCACCCTCTGGTTCCTCACAGCACCCTTTGGTTCACCACAGCCACCCTCTCGTTCATCACTGCCGCCCTCTGGTTCAACACTGCCACCCTCTGGTTCATCACTGTCACCCCCTGGTTCACCCCTGCCACCCTCTGGTTCATCACTGCCACCCTCTGGTTCATCACTGCCACCCTCTGGTTCATCACTGCCAACCTCTGCTTCATCACAGCACCCTCTGGTTCACCACTGCCACCCTCTGGTTCACCACTGCCACCCTCTGTTTCATCACAGCACCCTCTGGTTCACCACTGCCACCCTCTGGTTCACCCCTGCCACCATCCGGTTCATCACAGCAACCTCTGGTTCAACACTGTCATCCTCTGGTTCACCACTGTCACCCCCTGGTTGATCACTGCCACCCTCTGGTTCATCACTGCCACCCTCTGGTTCATCTCTGCCACCCTCTGGTTCACCACTGCCACCCTCTAGTTCACCCCTGCCACCCTCAGGTTCATCACTGCCACCCTCTGGTTCATCACTGCCCCCCTCTGGTTCACCACTGCCACCCTCTGGTTTACCACTGCCACCCTGTGGTTCCTCACAGCACCCTCTGGTTCACCACTGCCACCCTCTGGTTCACCACTGCCACCATATGGTTCATCACTGCCACCCTCTGGATCATCACTGCCACCCTCTGGTTCACCACAGCCACCCTCTGGTTCATCAGTGCCACCCTCTGGTTCACCCCAGCCACCCTCTAGTTCATCATTGCCACCCTCTGGTTCATCACTGCCACCCTCTGGTTCACCACTGCCACCCTCTGGTTCACCACTGCCAACCTCTGGTATATCACAGCACCCTCTGGTTCACCAATGCCACCCTCTGGTTCACCCCTGCCGCCATCTGGTTCATCACAGCAACCTCTAGTTCACCACTGTCATCCTCTGGTTCACCACTGTCACCCCCTGGTTCATCACTGCCACCCTCTGGTTCACCACTGCCACCCTCTGGTTCACCACTGCCACCCTCTAGTTCACCCCTGCCACCCTCTAGTTCACCCCTGCCACACTCTGGTTCATCACTGCAACCCTTTGGTTCATCACTGCCCCCCTCTGGTTCACCACTGCCACCCTCTGGTGCATCACTGTCACCCTCTGGTTCCACACTGCCACCCTCTGGTGCATCACTGCCACCCTCTAGTTTATCAATTCCACCCACTTGTTTGTCACTGCCACCCTCTGGTTCACAAATGCCACCCTCTGGATCATCACTGTCACCCTCTGGTTCATCACTGCCACCCTCTGGTTCATCACTGCCACCCTCTGGTTCATCACTGCCACCCTCTGGTTCATAACTGCCACCCTCTAGTTCATCACAGAACCCTCTGGTTCACCACTGTCACCCTCTGGTTGACCACTGTCACCCTCTGGTTCATCACTGTCACCCTCTGGTTTACCACTGCCACACTCTGGTTCATCACTGTCACCCTCTGGTTCACCACTACCACCCTCTGGTTCATCACTGCCACCCTCTGGTTCACCACTGCCACCCTCTGTTTCATCACTGTCACCCTCTGGTTCACCACTGCCACCCTCGGTTTCACCACTGCCACCCTCTGGTTCATAACTGCCACCCTCTGGTTCATCACAGCACCCTCTGGTTGACCACTGTCACCCTCTGGTTGACCACTGTCACCCTCTGGTTCATCACTGTCACCCTCTGGTTTACCACTGCCACCCTCTGTTTCATCACTGTCACCCTCTGGTTCACCACTGCCACCCTCTGGTTCATCACAGCACCCTCTAGTTCACCACTGCCACCCTCTGGTTCACCACTGCCACCCTCTGGTTCACTACTGCCACCATCTGGTTCATCACTACCACCATCTGGTTCACCACTGCCACCCTCTGGTTCACCACTGCCACCCTCTGGTTCACCACTGCCACCCTCCGGCTCATCACTGTCACCCTCTGGTTCACCACTGCCACCCTCTGGGTTATCACTGCCACCCTCTAGTTCATCACAGCTCCCTCTGGTTCACCACTGCCACACTCTGGTTCATCACTGCCACCCTCTGGTTCATCACAGCACCCTCTGGTTCACCACTGCCATCCTCTGGTTCATCACTGTCACCCTCTGGTTCATCACTGCCACCCTCTGGTTCATCACATCACCCTCTGGTTCACCCCTGCCACCCTCTGGTTCATCACTGCCACCCTCTGTTTCACCATTGCCACCCTCTGGTTAACCACTGCCAACCTCCTGTTCATAACATCACCCTCTGGTTCACCACTGCCACCCTCTGATTCATCACTGCCACCCTCTGGTTCATCACAGCACCCTCTGGTTCACCGCTGCCACCCTCTGGTTCATCACTGTCACCGTCTGGTTCATCACTGCCACCCTCTGGTTCATCACTGCCACCCTCTGGTTCCCCACTGCCACCCTCTGGTTCACCACTGCCACCCTCTGGTTCATCCCTGCCATCCTCTGGTTCCTCACTGCCACCCTCTGATTCATAACTGCCCCCCTCTGATTCACCACTGCCACCCTCTGGTTCACCACTGCCAACCTCTGGTTCATCACAGCACCCTCTGGTCCCGAATGCCACCCTCTGGTTCACCCCATGCCACCATCTGGTTCATCACAGCAACCTCTGGTTCACCACTGTCACCCTCTGGTTCACCACTGTCACCCCCTTGTTCATCACTGCCACCCTCTGGTTCACCACTGCCACCCTCTGGTTCACCACTGCCATCCTCTGGTTCACCCCTGCCACCCTCTGGTTCATCACTGCCACCCTCTGGTTCATCACTGCCCCCCTCTGGTTCACCACTGCCACCCTCTGGTTCACCACTGCCACCCTCTGGTTCCTCACAGCACCCTCTGGTTCACCACTGCCACCCTCTGGTTCACCACTGCCACCCTCTGGTTCCTCACAGCACCCTCTGGTTCACCACAGCTACCCTCTCGTTCATCACTGCCACCCTCTGGTTCAACACTGCCACCCTCTGGTTCATCACTGTCACCCTCTGGTTCACCCCTGCCACCCTCTGGTTCATCACTGCCACCCTCTGGTTCATCACTACCCCCCTCTGGTTCACCACTGCCACCCTCTGGTTCACCACTGCCACCCTGTGGTTCCTCACAGCACCCTCTGGTTTCTCACAGCACCCTCTGGTTCACCACAGCCACCCTCTCGTTCATCACTGCCACCCTCTGGTTCAACACTGCCACCCTCTGGTTCATCACTGTCACCCTCTGGTTCACCCCTGCCACCCTCTGGTTCATCACTGCCACCCTCTGGTTCATCACTGCCACCCTCTAGTTCACCCCTGCCACCCTCAGGTTCATCACTGCCACCCTCTGGTTCATCACTGCCCCCCTCTGGTTCACCACTGCCACCCTCTGGTTCACCACTGCCACCCTGTGGTTCACCACTGCCACCCTGTGGTTCCTCACAGCACCCTCTGGTTCACCACTGCCACCCTCTGGTTCACCACTGCCACCATATGGTTCATCACTGCCACCCTCTGGTTCATCACTGCCACCCTCTGGTTCATCACTGCCACCCTCTGTTTCATCACAGCACCCTCTGGTTCACCACTGCCACCCTCTGGTTCACCACTGCCACCCTCTGTTTCATCACAGCACCCTCTGGTTCACCACTGCCACCCTCTGGTTCACCCCTGCCACCATCTGGTTCATCACAGCAACCTCTGGTTCACCACTGTCATCCTCTGGTTCACCACTGTCACCCCCTGGTTCATCACTGCCACCCTCTGGTTCATCACTGCCACCCTCTGGTTCATCTCTGCCACCCTATGGTTCACCACTGCCACCCTCTAGTTCACCCCTGACACCCTCAGGTTCATCACTGCCACCCTCTGGTTCATCACTGCCCCCCTCTGGTTCACCACTGCCACCCTCTGGTTTACCACTGCCACCCTGTGGTTCCTCACAGCACCCTCTGGTTCACCACTGCCACCCTCTGGTTCACCACTGCCACCATATGGTTCATCACTGCCACCCTCTGGATCATCACTGCCACCCTCTGGTTCACCACAGCCACCCTCTGGTTCATCAGTGCCACCCTCTGGTTCATCACTGCCACCCTCTGGTTCATCACTGCCCCCCTCTGGTTCACCACTGCCACCCTCTGGTTCACCACTGCCACCCTCTGGTTCACCACTGCCAACCTCTGGTATATCACAGCACCCTCTGGTTCACCAATGCCACCCTCTGGTTCACCCCTGCCGCCATCTGGTTCATCACAGCAACCTCTAGTTCACCACTGTCATCCTCTGGTTCACCACTGTCACCCCCTGGTTCATCACTACCACCCTCTGGTTCATCACTGCCACCCTCTGGTTCACCACTGCCACCCTCTGGTTCACCACTGCCACCCTCTAGTTCACCCCTGCCACACTCTGGTTCATCACTGCAACCCTTTGGTTCATCACTGCCCCCCTCTGGTTCACCACTGCCACCCTCTGGTGCATCACTGTCACCCTCTGGTTCCACACTGCCACCCTCTGGTGCATCACTGCCACCCTCTAGTTTATCAATTCCACCCACTTGTTTGTCACTGCCACCCTCTGGTTCACAAATGCCACCCTCTGGATCATCACTGTCACCCTCTGGTTCATCACTGCCACCCTCTGGTTCATCACTGTCACCCTCTGGTTCACCACTGCCACCCTCTGTTTCATCACAGCACCCTCTGGTGCACCACCGCCACCCTCTGTTTCACCACTGCCACCCTCTGGTTCATAACTGCCACCCTCTGGTTCATCACAGCACCCTCTGGTTGACCACTGTCACCCTCTGGTTGACCACTGTCACCCTCTGGTTCATCACTGTCACCCTCTGGTTTACCACTGCCACCCTCTGTTTCATCACTGTCACCCTCTGGTTCACCACTGCCACCCTCTGGTTCATCACAGCACCCTCTAGTTCACCACTGCCACCCTCTGGTTCACCACTGCCACCCTCTGGTTCACCACTGCCACTCTCCGGTTCACTACTGCCACCATCTGGTTCATCACTACCACCATCTGGTTCACCACTGCCACCCTCTGGTTCACCACTGCCACCCTCCGGCTCATCACTGTCACCCTCTGGTTCACCACTGCCACCCTCTGGGTTATCACTGCCACCCTCTAGTTCATCACAGCACCCTCTGGTTCACCACTGCCACACTCTGGTTCATCACTGCCACCCTCTGGTTCATCACAGCACCCTCTGGTTCACCACTGCCATCCTCTGGTTCATCACTGTCACCCTCTGGTTCATCACTGCCACCCTCTGGTTCATCACATCACCCTCTGGTTCACCCCTGCCACCCTCTGGTTCATCACTGCCACCCTCTGTTTCACCATTGCCACCCTCTGGTTAACCACTGCCAACCTCCTGTTCATAACATCACCCTCTGGTTCACCACTGCCACCCTCTGATTCATCACTGCCACCCTCTGGTTCATCACAGCACCCTCTGGTTCACCACTGCCACCCTCTGGTTCATCACTTTCACCGTCTGGTTCATCACTGCCACCCTCTGGTTCATCACTGCCACCCTCTGGTTCATCACTGCCACCCTCTGGTTCCCCACTGCCACCCTCTGGTTCACCACTGCCACCCTCTGGTTCATCCCTGCCATCCTCTGGTTCCTCACTGCCATCCTCTGGTTCCTCACTGCCACCCTCTGATTCATCACTGCCCCCCTCTGATTCACCACTGCCACCCTCTGGTTCACCACTGCCAACCTCTGGTTCATCACAGCACCCTCTGGTCCCGAATGCCACCCTCTGGTTCACCCCATGCCACCATCTGGTTCATCACAGCAACCTCTGGTTCACCACTGTCACCCTCTGGTTCACCACTGTCACCCCCTGGTTCATCACTGCCACCCTCTGGTTCACCACTGCCACCCTCTGGTTCACCACTGCCATCCTCTGGTTCACCCCTGCCACCCTCTGGTTCATCACTGCCACCCTCTGGTTCATCACTGCCCCCCTCTGGTTCACCACTGCCACCCTCTGGTTTATCACAGAACCCTCTGGTTCACCACTGTCACCCTCTGGTTGACCACTGTCACCCTCTGGTTCATCACTGTCACCCTCTGGTTTACCACTGCCACGCTCTGGTTCATCACTGTCACCCTCTGGTTCACCACTACCACCCTCTGGTTCATCACTGCCACCCTCTGGTTCAACACTGCCACCCTCTGTTTCATCACTGTCACCCTCTGGTTCACCACTGCCACCCTCTGTTTCATCACAGCACCCTCTGGTGCACCACCGCCACCCTCTGTTTCACCACTGCCACCCTCTGGTTCATAACTGCCACCCTCTGGTTCATCACAGCATCCTCTGGTTGACCACTGTCACCCTCTGGTTGACCACTGTCACCCTCTGGTTCATCACTGTCACCCTCTGGTTTACCACTGCCACCCTCTGTTTCATCACTGTCACCCTCTGGTTCACCACTGCCACCCTCTGGTTCATCACAGCACCCTCTAGTTCACCACTGCCACCCTCTGGTTCACCACTGCCACCCTCTGGTTCACCACTGCCACTCTCCGGTTCACTACTGCCACCATCTGGTTCATCACTACCACCATCTGGTTCACCACTGCCACCCTCTGGTTCACCACTGCCACCCTCCGGCTCATCACTGTCACCCTCTGGTTCACCACTGCCACCCTCTGGGTTATCACTGCCACCCTCTAGTTCATCACAGCTCCCTCTGGTTCACCACTGCCACACTCTGGTTCATCACTGCCACCCTCTGGTTCATCACAGCACCCTCTGGTTCACCACTGCCATCCTCTGGTTCATCACTGTCACCCTCTGGTTCATCACTGCCACCCTCTGGTTCATCACATCACCCTCTGGTTCACCCCTGCCACCCTCTGGTTCATCACTGCCACCCTCTGTTTCACAATTGCCACCCTCTGGTTCCTCACTGCCACCCTCTGATTCATCACTGCCCCCCTCTGATTCACCACTGCCACCCTCTGGTTCACCACTGCCAACCTCTGGTTCATCACATCACCCTCTGGTTCACCACTGCCACCCTCTGATTCATCACTGCCACCCTCTGGTTCATCACAGCACCCTCTGGTTCACCACTGCCACCCTCTGGTTCATCACTTTCACCGTCTGGTTCATCACTGCCACCCTCTGGTTCATCACTGCCACCCTCTGGTTCCCCACTGCCACCCTCTGGTTCACCACTGCCACCCTCTGGTTCATCCCTGCCATCCTCTGGTTCCTCACTGCCACCCTCTGATTCATCACTGCCCCCCTCTGATTCACCACTGCCACCCTCTGGTTCACCACTGCCAACCTCTGGTTCATCACAGCACCCTCTGGTCCCGAATGCCACCCTCTGGTTCACCCCATGCCACCATCTGGTTCATCACAGCAACCTCTGGTTCACCACTGTCACCCTCTGGTTCACCACTGTCACCCCCTGGTTCATCACTGCCACCCTCTGGTTCACCACTGCCACCCGCTGGTTCACCACTGCTATCCTCTGGTTCACCCCTGCCACCCTCTGGTTCATCACTGCCACCCTCTGGTTCATCACTGCCCCCTCTGGTTCACCACTGCCACCTTCTGGTTCACCACTGCCACCCTCTGGTTCCTCACAGCACCCTCTGGTTCACCACTGCCACCCTCTGGTTCACCACTGCCACCCTCTGGTTCCTCACAGCACCCTCTGGTTCACCACAGCCACCCTCTCGTTCATCACTGCCACCCTCTGGTTCAACACTGCCACCCTCTGGTTCATCACTGTCACCCTCTGGTTCACCCCTGCCACCCTCTGGTTCATCACTGCCACCCTCTAATTCATCACTACCCCCCTCTGGTTCACCACTGCCACCCTCTGGTTCACCACTGCCAACCTCTGGTACATCACAGTACCCTCTGGTTCACCAATGCCACCCTCTGGTTCACCCCTGCTACCATCTGGTTCACCCCAGCAACCTCTGGTTCACCACTGTCACCCTCTGGTTCACCACTGTCACCCCCTGGTTCATCACTGCCACCCTCTGGTTCATCACTGCCACCCTCTGGTTCACCACTGCCACCCTCTGGTTCACCACTGCCACCCTCTAGTTCACACCTGCCACCCTCAGGTTCATCACTGCCACCCTCTGGTTCACCACTGCCACCCTCTGGTTCACCACTGCCACCCTCTAGTTCACCCCTGCCACCCTCAGGTTCATCACTGCCACCCTCTGGTTCATCACTGCCCCCCTCTGGTTCACCACTGCCACCCTCTGGTTCACCACTGCCACCCTGTGGTTCCTCACAGCACCCTCTGGTTCACCACTGCCACCCTCTGGTTCACCACTGCCACCATATGGTTCATCACTGCCACCCTCTGGTTCATCACTGCCACCCTCTGGTTCACCACAGCCACTTTTTCATCACTGCCACCCTCTGGTTCATCACTGCCCCCCTCTGGATCACCACTGCCACCCTCTGGTTCACCACTGCCAACCTCTGGTACATCACAGCACCCTCTGGTTCACCAATGCCACCCTCTGGTTCACCCCTGCCACCATCTGGTTCATCGCAGCAACCTCTAGTTCACCACTGTCATCCTCTGGTTCACCACTGTCACCCCCTGGTTCATCACTGCCACCCTCTGGTTCATCACTGCCACCCTCTGGTTCACCACTGCCACCCTCTGGTTCACCACTGCCACCCTCTAGTTCACCACTGCCACCCTCTGGTTCATCACTGCCACCCTCTGGTTCATCACTGCCAACCTCTGGTTCACCACTGCCACCCTCTGGTTCACCACTGCCACCCTCTGGTTCCTCACAGCACCCTCTGGTTCACCACGGCAACCCATGGTTCACCCCTGCCACCATATGGTTCATCACTGCCACCCTCTGGTTCATCACTGCCACCCTCTGGTTCACCACAGCCACCCTATGGTTCATCACTGCCACCCTCTAGTTCAACACTGCCACCCTCTGGTTCATCACTGCCACCCTCTGGTTCATCACAGCTCGCTCTGGTTCACCACTGCCACCCTCTGGTTCATCACTGCCACCCTCTGGTTCATCACAGCACCATTTGGTTCACCACTGCCACCCTCTATTTTATCACTTCCACCCTCTAGTTTGTCACTGCCACCCTCTGGTTCATCGCTGCCACCCTCTGGTTCATCACTGCCACCCTCTGGTTCATCACAGTACCCTCTGGTTCACCACTGCCACCCTCTGGTTCACCACTGTCACCCTCTGGTTCATCACTGTCACCCTCTGGTTTAACACTGCCACCCTCTGGTTCATCACTGTCACCCTCTGGTTCACCACTGCCACCCTCTGGTTAATCACTCCCACCCTCTATTTCACCACTGCCACCCTCTGTTTCATCACTGTCACCCTCTGGTTCACCATTGCCAGCCTATGGTTAATCACTGCCACCCTCTATTTCACCACTGCCACCCTCTGTTTCATCACTGTCACCCTCTGGTGCATCACTGCCACCCTCTGGTTCATCAGAGAACCCTCTGGTTCGCCACTGCCACCCTCTGGTTCACCACTGTCACCCTCTAGTTCATCACTGTCTCCCTCTGGTTTAACACTGCCACCCTCTGGTTCATCACTGTCACCCTCTGGTTCACCACTGCCACCCTCTGGTTAATCACTGCCACCCTCTATTTCACCACTGCCACCCTCTGTTTCATCACTGTCACCCTCTGGTTCACCACTGCCACCCTCTGGTTCATCACAGCACCCTCTGATCACCACTGACACCCTCTGGTTCACCACTGACACCCTCTGGTTCACTACTGCCACCAACTGGTTCATCACTACCATCACTGCCACCCTCTGGTTCACCACTGCCACCCTCCGGTTCATCACTGTCACCCTCTGGTTCACCGCTGCCACCCTCTGGTTCATCACTGCCACCCTCTGGTTCATCACTGTCACCCTTTGGTTCATCACTGCCTCCCTCTGGTTCACCGCTGCCACCTTCTGGTTCATCACTGCCACCCTCTGGTTGATTACTGCCATCCTCTGGTTCTTCACAGCACCCTCTGGTTCAACACTGCCACCCGATGGTTCATCACTGCCACCCTCTGGTTCATCACAGCTCCCTCTGGTTCACCACTGCCACCCTCTGGTTCATCACCGCCACCCTCTAGTTCATCACTGCCACCCTCTGGTTCACCACTGCCACCCACTGGATCATTACTACCACTCTCTGGTTCATCACAGCACCCTCTTGTTCACCCCTGCCACCCTCTGGTTCATCACTGCCAACATCTGGTTCATCACTGCTACCCTCTGGTTCACCACGACCACCCTCTGGTTCACCACTGCCACCCTCTGGTTCATCACAGCACTCTCTGGTTCACCACTGCCACCCTCTGGTTCACCAATGCCACCCTCTGGTTCACCCCTGCCACCATCTGGTTCATCACAGCACCCTCTTGTTCACCACTGTCACCCTCTGGTTCACCACTGTCACCGTCTGGTTCATCACTGCCACCCTTTGGTTCATCAGTGCTACCCTCTGGTTCACCACTGCCACACTCTGGTTCACCACTACCACCCTCTGGTTCACCCCTGCCACCCTCTGGTTCATCACTGCCACCCTCTGGTTCACCATTACCACCCTCTGATTCATCACAGCACCCTCTGGTTCAAAACTGCACCTTCTGGTTCCTCACAGCACCCTCTGGTTCACCACTGCCACTCTCTGGTTCACCACTGCCACCCTCTGGTTCATCACAGCACCCTCTGGTTCACCACTGTAGATTATGGGGAGAAAGCACACCTGCCCAGGCTCAACCGGAGGCTGGTTAATGTGTTACTGAATTTGAGCTTCAAGTCCGGCACCTGCTTCCTTATCTGTAAGTGCATCCTGTTGTGGTTTACTTTTTGTGACAGCCTGGAGCATTGTGCCATAAAAAAACGCGATTTCCCGGATTTTTTGGCAATTTCGCGAGATTCGCGGACCGCGAAATTGCAGAAAATCCGCAAATTCCGCAAACGGAACGGATTTGACGCCCATGCTTATAAGCGATGCGGGTGAATAAAACAGCAATGGTCTAGATGGACCAAAAAAGTGATGCTACATTGTATTCTGCCTCTCCTTGCACCTTAACATAGCAGAGAGATTATTGGCACTACCTCTCCCCTGCTGCAGAAAGAGTCAAAACTTAAAAAGAGAATCTTAGAGACTCACTCTAAAATAGGTCTAGACCTAGAAAGTCTTAATGTGCAGATACTTTTTTTGCTAAGGAAGAATTGTCTTTTGGCCCTACAAAAATAACAAACATTTGCAATGCAATCACTCTCGCCTTTGGGACCTTATATGTATTTAGCTAGGCAGCACATTAGCCTGAGTGCTGAAACATCTACTGTTCAGTAAGCACCAAACTGTGTGACACGCCAGGTATGGGAACACATGGAGAGAAATATTGCCTTTCAGCGGGAAATGGCATAGTCCAAAGCTCTGTTTTTAATATAAAAGCAGGGCCTTTGGTGGTCTTATCACTGAAAATACAAGATTTGAAAAAATATTGTCTACAGGTGCTTGTGGAAGACACTTTCTTTGGACTGGAATCTAGAGAATGCTAAAGTGATTCTGGTATTTTACTGACCTCTGCTGGTCGTTTTCTATCAAGAAAGTAAATAGAGGCAGTTGCCAGAAAAAAATAAAAAAAGAAAGTCCCTCAGCAGAAAACAATTCTGGTAATTTACTGACCTCTGCTGGTCGGTTTTTATCAAGACAGTTAAATAGAGGCAGTTGAACAGAAAAAAGTCCCTAAGCGGAAGCAGACAAGACCTAGGGCTGATCTCTAGAGCCCACAAAGTACGTTCACATATAAGTATATACTAAAGTATAAATACTAAACAGCCGTGGCTGGTGGTGGGAGTACCTGCAGGCAGTGACGTGGGGAGGGGGAGGGGCAGGGTGGGAGGTAGTAATGTATGGATTACGGAGTTTAACAGGTAAGTTAACATATATATGAATGAAACGAATTTTGTTGCGTGCACTGCATCACCAAATGCAATGGAGTGCGCGCATCAAATTTAGTTTTATTTATTTATATCTTTACTTACCTGTTAAACTCTGTAATCCATACATTACTACCCCCCACCCTGCCCCTACCCCTCCCCACGTCACCGCCCGCAGGTAATCCCTCCCCGGGCAACGGCTGATACTAAAGTATATACTAATGTTCATGCAAGAGGTCTTGAAAGCTCGACCTAAAAATGCCTATAAATTGAGGCTCCAAGACTCAGAAGTGTGACTGTGATTTCTGTTTCAAAATATTTTTTTCGGTAGAGCATGGAGAGGAACATTCCATTCAATGATGTCTGATATCTGGTAGATAATTTTGAAGCCTCTCACATTGATAAGAAGTTACATTCTGATAAGACAACAGTCTTTTGCAGCAATGTCTTTGGGCCTGAAGACTTGTCAGGCACTATTTGCTCAAAAACAATGGGGAGCGACATGAGTGTCATACAAATGTTTTCCTTCCTTTTAGAGAGATCAAAGCTAGGGGTACAGTGCAGTTCTGAGTGGCATGAGCCTATGGTGTTTACACATTTGTGTTCATCTAATCCTTTTCCTGAACTATTTTTGCTGCCCGTTCTTATTCTTGTAAATGTTCATAAAGCGTTCAAATGTCCAGAGTTCACTTTTAGGTAACATACAGTCACTTTGATCGCTGTCATGATCACACAAAGCCACAGTAAGTCGATCCATTCAGACAATTTAGAATTGGAAAATTGGGACATTTTTACTGGAAGGTCAGTAGCTGACTCATTGATAGTCTGTGTGACAGTAAAAACGGCTTCTTTAACATTACATTGGAAGGACTGTGCACTCTTCATACTTTCAATTCTACAGTAGATTTATTGGTGCTTTGAGGATAAAGGGGGAATTGTGAGGTGTACTAGATCACAAAAAAAGCATAGTTTATTTAGGGGTCCGTTGTCCAAGAAAATCTTTGTCTAGCAAGGTAACAATCTGAAATTTCACAAAAAAATAAATCAAGAATAGAGGCACAAACTGTAGCCGAGAAAGATGTCGATATCGACTGATTAAATGCATGGATTTTATAGTTTGTTTCTGATAAGGTAATTTCACTAAAGAATTCCATGGTAGGAGATGATTCAGAAAACGTGCTTTCCTTTTTAATCTTCTTGTGAGGTGCTTGACTACAGGCTTCATTGAGCTGATGGTCAAAGAGGGCCTCTTACATAACTGCAGTCCTGCAGCAGAGAAGAATATGTTTTCTCATGAGCTGCTGTCTGTTCAGCGACTGAAGTAGGAAATTATGGGATAAGAGCAGAAATTGTACAGTGGTAGGTTTCTACTTTGTTCATGAACAGAATACATACAAGCAAAACATGGCGCTTCCAAGATTCAAGTATTGTTACATTGTGAAGTATTGCCCACAAATAGGTGTAATGTCCTCAAATATTGTTGGATAATTGGAAAACGTTTCAAAGCTTATTCCACCACTGTTTCTGAAGATACCATCTGTTGCACTCAGATACTTCCCAGCCTGGCATAATTAATAGCTTAGGCTGTATTGACAGATATTTTTATGTCACCTATCTAGAGCAAATTATTAAAACGTGCCTTAAAGAGAGGTAAATTCCGAATTTGTCCTTAAACACACAAGAGGCTTGTTCACAAGGTTTCACTATATAAGTCCACACATGGCTAAATTTACATCATACAGTTACTCACAAAGGATACCAAATAGGTATGACCCAAAGGTATTAATGTGCAATTCCCTGCCTGAGTGACTAAAATTACACAGTAGTAAACCTCACACAAGGGGTGAGAAGTGGAAGGAACAAGGCATAGTTTGATTTGTCAGTTTGTGAAAGCCTACAAGAAATGAGTGTGCGCATTTGCTGATTCGTGTCTAATAATTTTCTACCCAAGATTTAGCCAGAGTTTTGCTTTAGCTCAGGGCATGAGTAACTTTCCTAACCAGATAGGAAGGGGACTGGATCACCATCAAAGTTGGTAGGGTTGTAGGTGAAGGAATTTTTCCACTGGGAAAATGTTTTTCTCATGAATACCTAAAAATGTAAAAAAGGAATACGTGTATTTGCAGTTTAAGTTTCTGTTTAAAAGTATGTCATTGTACACTATGTACAAATCATTGGGGAAATTGTAATTCAGAAAAATGTCACATGACATGCTACCAGTGTTCCCGAACCAGGTTCGAGGCATACTGCTGGGAGTGTTTGTGAAGTGCAAAAAATCTAAATGTATGTCAATGCAGAGGTGTAATTCTGCAAATGCACTTTACACTATTTTTATTTGGGCCTAACACCTTTCTTCACTCATGTTCTAATACAAAGTCTATTTACTGCCTGGTACATGAAAGGTGCACATTCTAAAGTGTAATCGGATGGTTCACAATGATGATAAATACATCAGGCTATCCTTTGCTTACCAGAGTTATGTTATGTTATGTTATTGCCACTTATTATAGCGCATAAATCACCCGGAGGAATCTCAGCTCTGTAGAGGAGCATCTGAGCTGGGGATCACCAGAGTAATTAATACAGATAAGCTTTCAGTTGTTTCCTAAAAATATTATAATTAGAGATCTCACGAAGAGTGATGGGTAATTTATTCCAATAACCTGGGGCCGGGTAAGAGAAAGCCTTGCCCCCGGTGCGCGTTTGACGTATGTGAGGCACACACAGGACAGCCTGTGAGCTAGATCTGAGGATTCGGGATGGTCTGTAAACTTTAAGGTTTTTTAAGGTAAAGTTGACCTTTGCCTCTCAGGGCATTATATGAGAGGCAACACATTATTTAGAAAAGGACCGTTTCTTCACCAGTAGCCAGTGCAGTTCCTTCAACAAATGGGACAGAGGGAGTACCTGCTGTACGGTTCAGGATGAGCCTGGCCGCGGTGTTCTGGGCCACCTGTAACTTGGAGATCAATGTCCCACCCATTTCGGCCAGCAGGGCATTCCCATAGTCCAATCTACTAATCACCATGGCCTGCACGAGAGTCCTGTGGGAATTCCTGGGCAAAAAGGGAAAAATTCTATGTAGAAGGCGAAAAATATAGTAGCATAACTGGTAATGGAGGCAATATGATCTTTCATGGTTAGGGTCTGGTCAAGTTTTATCCCCAAGTTTGTGACACTTTGATTGGGCACGGGAGCTGTACCAAGTAGGTGAGGCCACCATTTCTCCAACCAAAGGGTAGGGGCTTTCTCCATTAGCATGATCTCCTTGTTTCCCGGGTTTAGCTGGAGGCAATTCTCAGTCATCCTATTTTATATTGCCAGCATTGCCGCTACAAAGTGCATTTTCTCTAGTTCTAGGTTGGGGCCGACAGTGAACATAAGCTGAGTGTCATCAGTGTATGAAATTATCTCGAAGCCACATCACTCAGCCATCTTTGGTAGTGGGGCCATATATATATATATATTGAAGAGCTTCGGACTTAAACAGGACCCCTGGGGCACACGCTGGTCCACATGCATTTCGTCTGAGTAGTAAGGCCCCAGTATGATCATCTGTTGCCTGTCTGTTAGAAAATGTTGCAACCACTTTGAAGCAGTATCTGGATACCACAAGTGTTTGTTTAGGCTTAATATTTACATTATATTCTGGTCAAAAAAGTACAACGTAACTTCTTCTTGTAGCTCAGATTTAGAACCTATTTTGGATGTAAATCATAATTTTGAACATAACTAAATGTAAACTTATTAATCACGGGGCTCCTACGCCTTTCCTCCCTGAACTAAGTAACCCTGGGCATAAAACTCTGCTCTGCTCCTAGAGTTTGCGGAGTTTTGGCAACTCCACATTCCAGGTAGAACGTGGAATTGCCTAGATACTCTGCACTCAGCAACAGAGCAGAGTTTTTTTGTGTTGGCCTGCCCTAAATGCGTTTTCGTGCATGCAGGAGCAACTTACCGGGTGCCCACAATCGCCAACGAGGTTTGCGAGCCGTTTGCGAGTGCCACAAGATTTTCTAGGCGGCCGCAAGGTCCCACAAGAGTTTGCAGTCGCGAACACATCACTTGACCGCACCATCGGACTTCCGGTGGAGGTTTTGTGAAGAACGTGATCCTGAGCGCGCCAAATCTACTGCGACTGCAATCTGGAAAAGGTTCTCTCCCCGAGCAGCAAAACTCATCAAATTAACATTTGGTTATACCTTTTTGTGCAAGGAGTCCTTTTTCTTTTTTACTTTTTTTATCAAGAGGAAGGAAGTACACTATATTCTGCAACTTCCTGTTTCTGTCCAGCATTCTCCTCGCAGTGCTTTTTCTATCTCCTGGTCACTGCATTTGGATTTGGAGCTGGAAGGATCACTCATTGTGTCTGCTGCATAATATCATTGGATTTGAGGACTTTGAATTAGAGATTTCACAAGTAAGTTGGAAAACTGTTGTTGATAGTTTGATTGGGGCCATGCACCTAGATTTATTTGTACTTTTCACTGATGTTTTAGAATGTATTGTGGTGGGTGGCCTGTAGTTTCAGTAGGGGCCTAGTTGTTTCTTGGTAAGTAATTTTTCTTCTTTCATAAATGAAACATGTTGCCCAGTCACTACAGTTTCTCCATGTTTTGCTTTTGAAATAAATTTGCAATATTGATTTAATGCACTATGTAGCCCAGTAGTCTGCAAACCCAATAGGCCTTTCTCAGCCTGTAGGCCCAGATCTACTCATGGGTGCATGAATCAACAACTGTTTCTGTGGTGTCTGTTGAATTAAAACATCATTTAGGGCATGGATGGCATTGGATTGAAATAATAAAAAAAAGTGTAGTATTTCACTTTCTTTCAGGAGATGTGTTGCTTAGCATACCTCCTTTGTCTGGCCTGTGTGTTTGTAATAGTAGGCCCCAGCATTTGCCTTGGCTCCCCATGTGGCCAGGGGCCATTATGTAAAGTCTGGGTCCATAGACTAGCTTGTGTTCATTGTTTTCAAGGCCTTCCACTTGATGTTGTGTGAGTGACCATGTGGCTGGTGGGCATTTTGTGGAGGCAGTCAGTGTGCTTTTGCCATAGGCCTGCATGTCTTAATCTTCTCTTTGTTCTCAAATGCCTTCTTCTCTCTTCACTTGTTATTGTTGTTGATGATGATCATGTGGCATATTAGCAGCTTAATAAATTAATAATTGGACGCGTGACACTAATTTTTATTTTTCTGTGTATTATTATTAATTTAATTAATTTAATTTGTTTTGTTTTTGTTTATTTTAAATTGGGATTTTCATTGTAATGTGTTTATTTTTTTCAAATTGTTTATTTTTTATATGTTTCCAATTTTTTTTCAGTTTCAAAGTAAACATGGTTTGGCATTAATTATACCCACATTAACCCCCTGTCTGCTATATGACGCACACATTGCAAAACAGTATTCATTGTCAAGGGATTGTTCTGTTGTCATTTGTCAGCTCCAGCTCCTTGAGTGCTGCATCCCATGTGATACACAATGCCAATTGCCAAACCGTTACATTTGTAGTTTTTGTTATTGTTCTTCTATCCTATCCTTCCTGAGGGTACTGTACACTACAGTAAACCATGAAAGCCCTTGTTGTTGTCAAAGTCTCACAAATGGTTACACTGTATTGTTATTTTTTCTGTGACCACACACTAAATTATGTAATATTTGTGCGTACTATTAATTGAACTACAACAATGCCACGTTTCACTGATATTCTTCTTGCTTCTTTGCTTTTAGGTGCACAAGAGAGGAAGAGACAACATCACCCATTGTACTTCGAAACAGAAGGCCTGCGCCCCGTGCAAGACGTCACCTGACGTGTGACCTTAGACATCTCTTCAACTTGTGAATCTAAGACAAGTGCCACTGGATGTTAACTGACAGCTTCAAGAAGGCCAATACAAAGCTGCCCCGTCCTGGGGGAAGACTCCTCCAAGCACTGCAGAGAAGACTAAACGAGTCTTATTCACTTAGATGCTTTTTAATAAGAATGTATACACCAGTGGTTTGTTGTGTATTTTTTCAATCCATTAATTTCATGGTTGTTGCTATCTCAAACATATTATTCATTGCTTGAATTGTCAAATGCATATAAGATCAAGTTCTCATGTGTCCCAATGCATTTCGGGCTCTCTTGCAGCCCTTCATCAGGGGGTTACTTTTCACGTAGTCTTGTGAAATACTTCGACTGAATAATGAAGAAGCTGTGCGTGGTATGGTGTACCACTAATCCTCCGTAGTATCGGCATGTCTACGTGGCGACTGGAGCTGTTGATAGTTGAGCGGTACATGTACCGCAATGTACATCGTACTGTGACATGCCACGCGTAACACTGTGTAAAAGCGGATTGAATCACCATCAGCTACTATATGCAAAAATATATAATGTCTGTAGTAACTACTCTGTAATATTACACTACTCTATGGCACACGAAATCTAATAAAATCAATAAAACGTTGTTTAAAGAAAAAGTAGCCATGTTCTACATGGAGAAATCCTATACTGCTGCAAACATTTTGGAAGACTTTAACACCAAGGTCGTTGAATGGCTGAGGCCAAGAGGGCTTAACATTGGTTTTGTTACCATGGACAATGACTGTAATACAGTTAAGGCCATGGCCGATGGTGGCTATCTTAGGGTCCTGTGTTTGGTACACTGCATTACCATCATTGTTCAAGACTTTCTGAAAAAAGAAGACTGAGTCAGCAACTTACTGACCACCTACAGAAGAATCTGCCCACATTTCCGCCATTCTTTTAAAGCCTCAAAGCAGCTGAGGATTATTCAACGTGATAATAAAATGCCACTTAAAACACTCATCCAGGAGGTGCCAACACATTGGAACTCAACTTATTGCATGCTTGAATGTCTGTTTGAGCAGTACAGGCCAATCAATGAATATATCATGCAAATAGGGGATGCTACTGTGAAAGGCGTGATCATTGAGATGGACCAATGGGGCCACAGTAAATGCCTGACAGAGATTCTGCTTCCTTTCGAGGTATTCACAGGTATCAGCATTTGTGTTTAATATTTGTTGGGCACTTTCACCATGCCCGTACAGGAAGCCTACTACATTTCACCCAGGTTAACGAGTGCATGAGGGAATCCGTTGCTTTAGTTATGCGTCATGAAAAAATCGCAAGCCTCACATGGAAATAAGGGACATATTTAGAGTTTGGCAGATGATTTACTCTGTCCAAAAAAGGCAGATATCAGCGGATGGGCCATCTGCCACATCTGTGATGGAGTATACCTTCCGTCAAACTCAAATCAGGTGAATAGTGCCTGATTTAGAGATTGGTAGACAGGAACTCCATCACAAATGTGATGGATATCCCATCCACCTTATTCAAAGTGAATTATTTCCTTATGCTACTGTAATACGGTGGATTGGAAATCCATCACGTTTGTGACAGAGGACCCATCTGCCACACTCTAATTTAGGCCTAAAACCTCCTGGATTTGTTTGACTGGTGAGAGTTCCACCCCCTGTTGGGTGTGATGGTGAGTGATACTCAGAACTCAAAGGTCTTGTTTGGTTCATTGCGGTACCCTTTACCTTATAGACTCACAAACATATATCCAATAAAGGTCAGACTGCAGTCTGACTACTTCCATTGGCAAAATCTGTCATTGCTGAACTCAGAACCATGACTTGGCATTTTAGAGTCTTCAGGTCCATCAATTGTGCCTGGTAATATTGCTTTAAGAACACCCTAAAATTCTATAGATAAAAAAGACTGTGATGTAGGTACCAGAATTATGAATGTTTAGATGTATGGTTAATATTTTTCAAGGATGATCAACAGTATTTGAGTTCAGCAATGGCAATGCCCAACGAGTGACTGTGAACAGTGTATAAATGTCATCATCTTTGTGTACGGAATGTGCATTCTGATCATCTTACATAGGGTAACATAAGTACATTTTTTTCCTTTGAGAGAGAATGCACTGTGCACAGTGACTTATAACCTCTGTCTCAGTTGGAGATAGTATTAGGGAAATAGTAATTTTGGACTGGAGATCAGTAAGCTATCCCAAACCCAATAATATTGATCTTTTAACCTAAAAGATAGGATCACAGCCCTTATAGATACGAGTGTCCTGGGTTGAAATCATGAATTCATTGTCTCATCCTTTTTATCAGATCCTTATGGATAAGCTTTCACTGTTTTTCTAAGCTCCTGAAGAGGGTCAAGGAGGTTTTTGAGGCCAAGCTTCCATTTTACATCAAGGACCCATCATCTAGCTCAAAAGGGAATACATGCAGACCCATATTTGATATTGCTAGTCGGTCCTTGTAAATTCATGTTGCAGGGGAATGTTAGACCTGGTATCATTGGCGTGGGTCTCCCTTCCATTTTTCTAGTTGCCTCCTCTGTTTTTGACATGTTTTGCTGGTTTAGATGCTTTGGGAACTGTGCCACTTCTATTCAGTGCCACAGTGCAAGTGCTCCCTATGTTAAATTGATGTATTGATTAATGACTCCATGATTGGGTTATTTGATTTACTTCTCAGACCCTAGTATAGTGCACCATCTGTGCCCAGGGCTTACAAATCAAATACTGCTGGTGGGCTTGCAGCACTGGTTGTGCCACCCACAGAAGCAGCTTGTAAAGTGTGTCTCAGGCCTGCTATTGCAGAGCCAGTGTGCAGTCTAGTACTGCAATGTTTGACTTGGCAAGTGCACCCACTTGCCAGTCCCTTACCTTCTTTTTTCTACATATTAGTCACCCCTAAGGTAGGCCCCAGGGCAGGGTGCATTGTAGGTAAAAGGTAGGACATGCCCTGGTGTGTGTGGCGTGTCCTAATAGTGAATTACAACCATTTCTGTTTTTCACTATTGCAAGGCTACCTGTTCCCCATAGGCCAGCATGGGCAGTTGGATTACACCATTTTATATTCCTAACTGACCGTGGGGAACATGGTAGTATTTCGAATTTAGTATGCCTGAACTCAGAATGATAAAATTCATATTTTAGTGAAGTTGGTTTTAACATTCTGTGTTTGAAAATAGCACTTTTAGAAAATAGATATTGTCTTGCCTAACCATCTAGCCTGCTTTGGTGAGATTGCCCATCAGAGAGCAGCAGAGAACAGACGTGCAAAGCCTCAGTAGCCACAGCTGAGGGGAGCGAGCCGCGAGCAGCAAGGGCGAGTGCTGAGCACTGGGAGCACTGGGAGCCAAAAACCCCGAAAGCTGAAGTGGCTGAGGAGGACGCCATAGCCATAGCGCCATAGCTGCCAAAGACAACATCTCCCAGTTCTCCGTACTTCCATCACCATCACCGCCACGCTCAGGCGAGCCCAAGTGCCTGTGGTTACAGGAGCAGTCACCTCCGTACTCAGTAGCGGTGGATACAGGATTCAGCCGACCGTGAGTTACCGGCAGCGAGGCCCCGAAGACGGAGCCCTGAATACGGAGTCTAAAGTGAACCGTGACCGCAGCGCAGCAGTGGCATAAGGCGACTTAGTGAGGTGAGGGGAGGTGCCACGAGGTGTGAGGCATATCAAACTGCGGCGCACTAAACCCCCCCCGAAAAAATATCCAATACTTAAAAATATTTTTCATCTGCACTCCGCACCTTGATATTGGACACTCCTCTCACGTATGGCATAAGACGAACAGTAACAAAATTAACAACGCGCAGCGTAAGGCTCCCCCCCACGACTGAGGGAGGGTGAGGGAGAGCTTTGCCTCGCCTCGCCTCACCGCGCCGCAGAACACCAAACAGAGCTCGGGAGGTGCCCTGAGGGCGCCGCTAGTGCAATACAGCAAACACTGCGAGCGCAGCGGCATACATAGTGGATAACAGCGGAAACCAGCAAAACAGCGTGCCAAGGGAGCTGAAGCGACCGCCACACTCATTAAGCAGGGCTTGCACCTTGGGCTAGGTGCAAGAAGGTGCAACTCGGACCCTACCCGGAACCCTCTCTCTGGGTGGAAATACAAAGATGAGAACAAGAAATTCTACTCTTCTACAGCGCCAAGACAAACCCCGCCCTCATAAGACAGCAAAGCGCCTTAAGGAAAAAATGCTTTACCCCCCCAGTGGAGGGGCCTCCAACATGGGGCCGAATTATAGAGAAGAATTAGCTGAGGAGGAGGCGGAGGTAGAGGTGAATCACAATGGAGATATTTTAACGGCATCAAGCCGGGTAAACAAGCCCCAACAAGGACTGACTTCACCTTCACATGGGCCGATAACACCTTCCCGAGCAAACAACTCCCAACAAGGTCAGATTACACCCCCATTCGGGCCAACGGCAGCACCAGACAAGGACTCACTTTTAAGTAGTCACAGAAAAACATCCATCAATATTGTCAGTAACAGAGATATACGGGATTTTTTCCCTCATAAAATGCCTAATTGCACACACTAGTATGTAGACCAAGAGAATGTCATAATTAATTTGAACACAGCAGCTAACCCATCAGGAAACAACATCTTTTTGAGCCCAGCAACCCCGCTATCGCCAAAAATAATTATAGCGCTGGGTGGCCTACCAGCTCAAATAAAAACGACACCGACTTTGCCTAATAACAACGCCGGCCTAGCTAATTCCCATGCTTTAGCAACTCAACAAACCTGGGACACCCAAAGGGTTATTCCAGCCGACGGCGAGATCAAAGCACACCATGCAACAGGGCTGACCCACACCAAGGGGGTTGGTGAAATCAGCACTTCAGCACTCAGTGCACACGCCGAGCCATTTCAATTTTCAGCAACACCCTACTCAACCTTAGTTAGCCCTGAACTTGATCATAATGGCATTAGATATAATCAAAAAGGCCAGGGGGCGGACCATACAACGGAGAGGCAGCCGGTTAAACTGGACCAACATCTTGTACTGATCAACGACGTCCTGTCTTCAATGGTAAACGCAGCCATAATGCACGCCGACAAGCTAGATGTCCAGATAAGCCTTCTACATACAGTCGCCGGTCTGATATCAGGCATAGATTCCAAACTAGAAGACTTGAACTCCTTAATTCAACGCTCTCAGGCAAATACCATAGTCACATCCAAGCCACAGGACTGCGGATGTAGCCCGGTGCTTCTCTGCTTGGAAAAACTGCCAGTGATAATGAACACACTTATCGAAGACCTAAAGCCAGAATCCATAGGGCATAGGAGCAACGCAACTTTGAAGCTGACAAATATTGATTACACCCCACCTGGGATACAGCCGACTGCCGACTCCAATGGCAATGAACCCCAGCAGGACATCACAAAGACGTCGGTAGCTGAACCAATCAGGATACCACAAGCAACTATAGACGAATGCAGCACCACTGCCAAAGAGCAAGTAAACTCAAACAGCTTGCAGGTGACAAGCCTTAAAACTGGTCACTTATCTCGGGAAAATAAGAAAAAACTAAAAAAGCTAAACAAACAAAGAAAAAGCAATCACAAGCAAAATGATTCAATTAGGCAGTGGTTATTACCGGAAACCAAAGAAATTCCTACGCACAGTAAGAACAACTTTGTGTCTATCACCCATCAAAAGCCATCAACCCCAGACGGAAAAGTTATTTGGCCGAATAACCCAGGTAAAATTAACCTTGACTCAATTCCTGGTAATATACACGAAGGTACAGGCCAACGGTCCAAAACTTGGGATGGAAGCACCGCAACATTCAGTGGGCACCCTAATCTACACGAGGAACAAATAACTTGGGCAGGCAGTCACGCTCTGTCAGATTTCCAGGCACTATATGCAGATAGCACCCCGCTGATCAACGCGACGGATAAAGCCTTGCATAGTAAAATCAGAATCTCAACAAAGGAAGTCAACCGGAGAATATGCCGGAAGGACCCCCAAGACTCCATCAAGATAGTAGCACATGAAGCAAGTGAAGTTTTACCCTCGACAATAAAAACGGCACCGTAAACCATGTAAAGGATGTAGTCAATGCTCTGGCACGGCAAATCCGACAGGATTTAATTAGTCAAGACTCATCCACAAAAGGGATACACAAGAACCAGACCCCCTACACACAGGATGATCTGAAACTATGCCTCCATCCAGAATATGTCTCACAGGGTAAATGGGATATACTCAACCGCAGCAACCTACTGAAACTCTTTGCGAACATTCCAGGCCTGGAAAATATAAAGTCATCTGATATCGACAGTGTTTCTTTTCTCACGCTGGAATGCCAGAAACCGGGCCTCGGAAGCTTGTTTCCGGTCCAGGGAAGGCATGGCTTGGCAGCTCGGGCTGGACTGTTCCCATGAGGCACAGGGTCAGACTGATTTGCATATAGCCATGTCTGAACTGGGGTGGCAGAGTGGGCTAAAGAATGGTGATGGATCAAACCCAGATCTTTTGACTGGGTGTGAGTGTTTGATTGGTTACGATGCTCTGTCCATCACCACCCCCTTTTGTACCGCTTTCATCAAGTAAGGGCACATTGACTATATTGTTGATCAATGTTTACTATAACCCTAAAGGATGGGGAACAAAGGAAAAGCTCTCCGAGTTATTAGAAGACATTGAAAATCTCCTCTTACAATTTGCCCACATAGATTCAATAATTCTTGGGGATTTCAATACACACAACATTAGGGAAAAGTCAGCAGAAAGCAACAATTTTCCAGCGACTGAAGCATTCAATGCTCTTTTGCATGCCTACCAGCTGGCATCAGCCCACTCCTTACTCTTAAAGGATTCTCCAGGAACCCTCTGTCCGCCAACGTATAACAATCTTACCACAATTGACTATATCCTATTAAGTACTCGGCTACAGAGCCTATTGATAGGGTACAAAGTTGCACAGCAGAAGGAAAGTGACCATGCGGCTCTAATAACAACTTTAAACTTGACAGCAGATAACCACTACACATTTAAACAACTGGGATCAACAACCTGCATTGAACAGTATATATTGGTAAGGAGGATTAAATGGGGCGCAGGTCCAATAGTTTGAGAAATGGAAAAAAGCATGGGCAGATGGCACATTAAAGGATACAAATATGGGCATAATTAAAGAATGGGATCAACTTGCCTACAATCTATTAATATACCTAGAAGGAGGAAAAACAAGTAAAACTAACTCTTACCCTAGTCATAAACTTGGTGATATCCTTGCAATCCGAGAAAGCGCGAAACAAGTGCGCACTAATCGAAGGATCTACCTGAAAACTGGCTTAACTAAGGATAAGAAACTCCTGCAGGAAACAGAAAAATTACACTCAAAGCTAGTTTGGGCCGAAAAACGGAAACAAACTGAAGCAAAGTGGCTAAAGATCTTTGGATTGTTGGACCCCAGCAAAACGCAAGAGTTCTGGCAATACCTTAACACCCTAAATCAAGGGAGTACGGAGAGAGAGAACTCAATTGACTCTGACACCTGGATAGCCCATGTGACATCTCTATATATAGAGGAAGGCATCCTAATTCAATCAAATACAGACCTGGACAACGCAACACAACTGACTAACCCTAAAAATTTAAATATTGTGAAACAGCAGAGCTCAGTAGAAAAAAAAGTTAGTCAACACAATATTAAAAAAAATCAGACCCAATGGAGCGCCAGGACTCAATGGCCTGTCAGGCTCCCTTTTAAGGCAAAATACAGACTTTTGGACTGAAAAGTTGTCCATGCTATATGCCGAATGTCGATTGGCAAGGAACGTACTGGACTCTTGGCGAGGGTCGCTTCTGCATCCCATTTATAAGAAAGGGGCGAAATCAAACCCACAAAATTGACATCGAGGGAAAGGCCTACGCAAGCACCTTATTAACGGAGCTTTCAAATTGGGTCAGTAAGGAAGGCCTTCTGCCATTTTACCAAACAGGGTTCAGACCAGGAGCCTCGACAGTGGATAAAATCATAGCTCTCTGATACCTAACATACAAGGCAGTGGCACGAAAATCTCTTCCTATCTTTGCCTGTTTCATTGATTACACTGCGGTCTTTGATGGTGTCGACCGGTCCAGTCTTTGGCAGAAACTGGCAAGTTGGAACATCGACCCACCTTTATTAAAAGCAATCATATCCCTATATTCAAGCACGTGGGTTAGAATTAAAATGTCAAATACAGCAGCTACAGAGAAAATTGACACCAATCGCGGCTTGAAGCAAGGATGCATATTAGCCCCGATGTTATTTAACTTATACACCGCAGACATGGGCAAAGCCTTGACGGGAGCATCACTAGCAACTCCCCGACTTGAGCACACTAAGATTCAATTACTGCAGTACGCCAATGATTTGGTATTATTAGATCATACTAAAATTGCGCTTCAAAAAGCCTTAACGTCTCTGGGTATTTACAATGCAAAGAATAAACTGATCGTGAACGCAGCCAAATCAAAAATAATAATATTTGGGCCTTTTCCGAGAAAAAAAACGATAAAATGGAGGATAGGACAGTTATCTTTGGATTGTACACAACAATACAACTACTTGGGAGTTTGGCTATGTGAGACAGGGTGCCCAGGAGTACATCTAGACAAAATACAGGCAAAAGGGAAAAGTATCTTGTATGCCCTTGGGAAGCAGCATGCAACTTTACATAGCCCTACAACAACAGCAATTCAAAGAGTATTAAGGGAGAAGCTAATACCATCATTAAAGTATGCTCAGCAGGCCTTGCCAGGTAAAATATCAAGCACCCTGGAAAAAATCCACTGTTCGGCCTACAAAAAACTATTCCTTCTACCCTCCAGCACCAGAAATGCCCTAGTGCGGCTCGAATTCGGCCTGACACAACAAAAACTTGAGACACTGGCCGCAATTAGTAAATACTTTTATCTTACAACCGCGGCCCCAGAAAACTCGCTGAAATTTAGTGTAAAGAACATTTTCTTGGAAGAAATGAATCCGTGGTCAAATATTCTTTCTTCTGCTAAAGAAATTTTGAACCTTGCTGTGGATAATAGGGACCCTGAGTTAATCAACTATGCCGCCATTAAAAGCGCAACAAAACAACAAGTCCAGCTTTGCTCACGCATTACTGATCTGGAAGCATTGGAACTAAGAGGCTTCCATGAGTCTCTAAAACTCCCGCAGCTGGCACAGACCTCGAAACCCCACCTTACCCAAGCAGTGGGCAGGGAAGCAGTTAACAGGATTTTAGTGCTCTGATTACACCCTCTGCTCCTTAAAGAGCTTTACTCCACAAGGAGATTTGAGATAATGCACTCTGAGTGCCGCTTATGCAAGTATAAACAAAAGAGTTTTGCTCATGTCCTGTTTTGCTGCCCGGGGTTGTCTACTTAGCGTAACTGCTATCTAAAGCCAATTTTACTCAGACAAGGAATTAGAACGATAAAGGAGGCTGTCCACTATCTATTCACAATGGAAACAGTGAAAGATATGGCTGTGTTCAGCAAATTCATTCAACAGGCACGCCGGAAGCTGATGGCCCCACACAGCTAGGCCACTGGCCGACAACCGTCAAATCAATGAGCAATGGACTAATGAACTTAGTTTTTAATCAAGTTTTTATTTACTTTTAAGTTCTTTTTTTATCTCTGACATGATAATAATGTTCATTTAAAGTTTGACGCCTTATTTAATGGTTTTGAGTAACAAAAAATAAAGTTTATTCATTCATTCAATCCACCCAGCCTGCCTCTGCTAGCCTGTGTATTGTGTGTCTGGTGTGAGTGACAGGGGCTGGGGTGGCTCCAGGAGACAGGGTAAGTCAGCACAGGGCTGAATAGACCTATCTGCATGTAAATTGGTGGGAGAAGTTGCACCTGGGCCTGAATAGGGCTGTGCCTGCCTTCCACGCTGCTGGCTCTGTCTCCTGTGATGTGTCTGATGACCCTGGCCCACACTGTCAAATGAAAGAAGGAGTCCTGAAAACAAAGTGCTCCAGGACTGTACAGCACTGGTTTGGACTAGGTACAGGCCCCTCTGCCTTCAGAGGAATAATAATTGTGCAGTATAAATATGGGGTCCCAGACCCCAAGACTTTAAATCAGTTCTGGAACAACAAGACAAACCTCTGCCAAGGAGAAGCACCAAGGAAGCGGTAGAAGTTGGATTGCCCCCCTGCCACTGTGCCGTGTTGCTGGGTTGGCCTATTTATTTATTTTATTTATTTGCAAGCTTATACCGCGCTAGGAATCAACTCCCGTAGGAGTATCTCCGCGCCTCTGGCATCATCTTAGAGCAAAGAGGACCCAGTCATATTTCCTTCCTTCCTAGATAGATAGCCTAGTAGTGGAAGAGAAAAGTTTTTAATTTTTTCCTAAAAGGAAGATGTTCTCTGCATAGTCTGATTTCCATAGGGAGATCATTCCACAACTGCGGGCCGGCTACTGACAAGGCCCTTCCCCCTTGTCTCGTCTTCTTAAACCTGGGGACACATAACAATTCTTGATCTCCTGATCCAAGAGATCTGGAGGGAACATATAAATTGAATTTCTTTGTCAAGTAATCGGGGCCTTTCCCTGTGAGGCACTTGTGGATGATACAGCATGTTTTAAACATCACCCTCTGTTTCACTGAAAGCCAGTGAAGTTTAGTTAACAGGGGTTTCGATGGAGTACGACCAGGGACGTTAAGAACAAGGCGTGCAGCAGTGTTTTGCACAACCTGTAGTCTTGCAATAATCTCCTCGTTAGCGGCTAGCAGCAATCCATTGCAATAATCCAGTCTACTCAGCATGAGCGACTGTACCAAGGTTCTTCTGGTGGAATCAGGGAGCAAGGGGAACACCTTCCGAAGAAGCCCAATAACATGGAAACAGGAGCCGACCACTTGATTTGCAAGCTCCTGATCCAGTTTTACTCCCAGATCTTTCACAACCAATTTGGGCTCAGGGACTGGGCCCAGATCTTGAGGCCACCAGTCAGGAGTCCACAGGCGTTTAGCTTCCCCAAAGAGCATCACCCCTGTCTTCGAGACGTTGCACTGCAGGAAGTTTGATGCCATCCAGTGGGCCACCTCTTTCATCCCTCGGGCAAAGGAGTTACGTACTTCAGGTGTCAGCGTTTTAAACGGAAAGAGGAGTTGAGTATCGTCCAAATACGATACCGGGATGAAACCGTGGGATCTCATGATGTTAGCCAGGGGGGCGACATAGATGTTAAATAACGTGGGGCTCAAACAGGAGCCCTGTGGCACCCCCTTTGAGATCTCCACCTCCTCCGACCGATATGGGCCCAAGATGACCCTTTGGGTACGCTTTGTGAGAAAACTCCTTACCCAGGCCAGCGCCTTGCCTCCCAGCCCGATGTCAATTAATCTGGAGGTCATGATGTCATGTGATACCGTGTCAAACGCCTCTGACAGATCTAAAAGCACCAGGATAACGGAAAAACCTCTATCCTGTAGCATATGAAGATCGTCAGCGATGGACAGCAAGGCGGTCTCAGTGCTGTGCCTAGGCCTAAACCCAGACTGGGAGGGGTCTAGCCCCCCAGCACCTTCGATATAATTTGACAGGTGCCGATTGACAAACTTCTCAGTAAGCTTCCCTAATAAAGGGAGGAGTGAGATAGGTCTCAAGTTTGTCAATTCGGTCCAAGGGATGGTGTTGTTTTTTCTCAGTGGTCTCACCAGAGCACGCTTCCAATCCGGGGGAACTTCCCCTGTACTCAGGGACAGATTAACTACGTGCCAAATTCCAGCACCCAGATCATTAGTCAATAATGGCATGATGCGTGCCGGGATGATATCTGAGGGGCACCCGCTCTTTATTTGAGTGGTTAAGGCAATTGTCTCCTCCATTGATGTGGGAGGAAATTCTACAAGCTTACTGACACAGTTCTTTACTACTCCAATGGGTGACTGAGCCATACGGTCAACTGTGACCCTGTTGTTACTATTGTCCTTGGAGGCTAATATCTTATCATATATGGCTTCGATCTTTCTAATGAAGAACTGGGAGATATTATCACAAAGTTCCTGGGATTCTATCTCCACAGTCTCACAGGCAGCGGGCTTAATGAAGGTTTGTAAGACTTGATATAGAACTTTCGCATTTTTTCCGGCTGCTGATAATTGGGCTGCTATATGATGTTTCCGAGCAGCCCGAATGGCTTTATGATAGCTTTTTAGAGAAATCCTGTGGTTCTCCTTATCCTCAGCCTTGCGTGTAACCCTCCATAGTTTTTCTAACTTTCTCGCAGTTAGCTTTAGCTGTCTGAGGTCATCAGTAAACCAAACTTCTTGTTTGGGAGCAGGTTGGGGTTTAAATGTTCTGAAAGGTACAACATGGTTTATAGCCACTGTCACTGCTTCATTAAGTTTACACAGTGCAGTGGTGACATTGTCCCCACATTCATCCCAATTGGGTTCAGTGTATTTCCCTCTAAAACCCTCTGGTGTTAATTTATTCCAGGGCCTCCTGATGTCTGCCATGACCCTCTGAGTGGCCTTTGGTTTATAGTTGGTGCGGGTGTAAAATCCAATGATGGAATGGTCAGTCCATTCCACTTGGGTGGGAGGCAAACATTTTATGGCAGTTGAATTGGACAATACTAGGTCCAATGTGTGATCTGCTGAGTGTGTGGGCCCCTGATTTATCTTTTTAAGCCCCAGTGTGCCCAGGTCGGTTAATAGAATCTGAGCCTCAGCACAGGTAGCAATTTCACTGTGGACGTTTAAATCCCCTACCAGGATGAAGTCTGAATTCTCCTGCACATGGGGTGCCAGAGCTTCAACAAGTTGAATAGAAAAATTCCCACTCGGACCTGGGGGGCGGTAGACTAAAGCTCCCTTCCTAGTTTCCCTTGAGCTAGGGTTAATTGTAAAGATCAGGAGCTCCATCTGGGGAGTACACACTGTCTCAGTAATAATAACATCCATCTCCTGTTTAAACACAATGGCTATCCCCCCTCCTGTTTTAATTGGCGGTCTATCCTCACCATTTTGTACCCTAACGGTACCCCCAGTGTTATGGCTGAGACAGTATGTGGCTTCAGCCATGTATCAGTGAGAAAACAGAGATGTGGTCTCTCAGATGTTATGAGATCCCATACCTGGGTTGCATGTGTAACTAAGGAGCGGATATTGCACAATAAGTTCTTGCAGTTTAAGGTTGGGCCCTTAGGAGGGGTATCAGTCAGCCCTGAATGATGTATAATAGGGGCCAACAACCGAGACCTTGACAGACTTGGTCCGGTTTCAGAGCTGATGGAAAATTGCTTGTGACATCCCCAGCAAGAAAAAGGCCCCTCCAGGTTGTTTTCTTCCCTGTGGTTGCACAGTATAGGAGCGTACCTACCAATATCCAGTAGTGTCTGGCTGGTATTTGTAAGTCTGCTACAGGAGGATATCTCCTGACGATCGATACAGTCCGCCATAGCCCCCTGCCCCTGGTCCCGTCCTGTCGCGGACGGGCGCAGACGGGCTAGTCTTCGGCTCGTCTTAGGCGCAGGAGTAGGTGCCACACTGCGCGTCAACACTGCGCGTTGTGGCCGACGAGTTGCTTTATAGCCCTCGAGTAGGGGAGAGCTAGAGCGCTAACCGCTCGCCTCCCTGAATGTTCCTGGCTCTGCCCCGCCTTCCGCACCCGTGATTGGATGGAGGGTCGGACCGGGCGTGCAGGCACAGGTCGAGCTACCGTAGGAGCTGGTCCCTCAATGCGTGTGAGTATGCGGTATTTTTCAACAGTGTGCCACTAGCAATTCAGTTTTAAGCACTTACAGTTTCTGTCCAATTTTTAAAATACACAACTTTCAAGACCTACTGTGGTGTCTTCAGTGCCAAGGAGAGGAGAAGGAACTTTCAAAGAACTTTCATCATCTTGCAGAATATTACTCCAAGGGCTTGAACTTGTGCTTTCCTCCTGCTAAAGTCTCGGGGACAAAAGACTTCACCAAAAGCTCGCCTCTGAATTTAATTGCTGGGAATTCTGTCTGCAGAAGCCTGTGTGTCGCTGGGAGCTGGAAGAGTGACTCAATGAGAAAAAGCATGTCCAGTCGCAGCAGTTGCCTTCGCATTGCCGGAGAAGCGTGTCACCGCCGCATCACCAGAGAACCATGCCTTTGTCAAAGATGTTACCCAACGCATCACCAGAGAAGCGTGTCGCAGCCGCAGAGGTCGACGTTGCATCACCGGGGAAGCGTGTTGCTGAGCCTGTCGCAGCTCCAAAGTTACAGAGTTCGTTGCACGCCCGCCGGGCGTGCACACATAGTCTTCGCTTCATCGCATTGAGGCGCCATCTTGCCGCATCGTAACCAGGCCACAGTACGAGAATCTACACTTCACCTCCTCTTCGATAAGGACCAAGACGCATCCCCTACTCTGCACAAGCATTGAAGAGCGATGCATCATCTCCCCCGAAGCAAGGAACCGACTTGTTTGTTTTGCATAAAGCATCCAGATACTTTTGTGAGAACTCTGTTGCATTTATCATCAACTTGAACTAAGTGACTTCTACCATCTTTAAGTCTGTTTGAGTACCGTATTGTGGATTTTTATGGTTTGTGGTCTTGTGTTAAGTCTATATAAAGAATACTTATTTTTATAAAACCTGTGTTGTGTCCATCTGTAGTGTTTTCACTGTATTACTGTTTGTGTTCACAAATACATAACGCACTGCCTCTGAGATAAGCCTGTCTGCTCGTAGCAAGCTACCAAGGGGGTGAGCAGGGGTTATCCAGTAGTGTAATCCCCTTTCCCTGACTTAGAAGCAAGGGCGCCTATTTGTTCAAAGGTGTATACCATTGCCAACTAGAGACCCCCAGTTCTAACATTGGTGGCATCAGTGGGATTTTGACTTGCATTTGTGACTCATATACAGTGATTGGTGTACACTACTAGTGAGTGCAGACCAAATGCGACTACATACTTTTTGGTAGAATTTTTTTCCTTGGTCTGTTATTTTCCCTAGGAACTGCCAATTCTTACTGCCATGAATAGAACATCACCTGGTCCATCTATGGACCTAGATTTTGAGGGAGAGAGGTTGGAAACCTATAATTTGAAACAGCTTAAGCATCTCTGCAGAAAATTGAAAGTTGCTACCATAGGCAATTCCAAAAAGGATGACTACCAAAAGGCGCTGAGGGCCTGGGTAGAAGCAAGAAATGCCCCTAAACAGGTGGTGGAGCCAGTGGGGGATGCAGTTGTGCAGATGGATAGGCCAGTGTTTCCAGCTAGGAAAGGGGTACAGTCCCGGCCTGGCAGTAGCGTCTCTTCCAAAGACTTGTCCCCCAGAGAGCTGGAATACAGGGAGAGAAATAGGAGCTGGAGATGGGAAATAGAGAATAACAGGGTGTCCTTGGAGAGAGAGAGAGAATGAGAATGGAGCATGAGAGAATGTTGAGGGAGTTAGAGATCAAGACAAAAGGCCTTTTGTTTATAAAACCTGTGTTCTGTCCATCCGTAGTGTTTTCACTGTGTTACTGTGTGTGTTCACAAATGCTTAACACACTGCCTCTGAGATAAGCCTGTCTGCTCGTGGCAAGCTACCAAGGGGGTGAGCAGGGGGTTATCCAGTAGTGTAATCCCCTTTCACTGACTTAGAAGCAAGGGTCCCTATTTGGTTAAAGGTGTATACCATTGCCAACTAGAAACGCCCAGTTCTAACAGGGAAGGTCTAACATTGGAGTATTTGAAGTAAATATCTATGTTGAGATTCATCTTCCATTTGCTCAATAGCTGGTTGCAGCTTTTATCAATCACAGTTTATCAATATACTGCAACATTATGTTTTCAATAAAGATCCTTTTGAACGGGAAATCCTAAAAGTGGGTCAAAGAAAAAATAAGGTCACTTCATGTTGTGACATTTGGTGTTAATGTGATGTAAGTTCTGCTACCTCCAACATTTTGGTAAAATTGCACTCCTAGTGGGTGTACCAAAAAAGAGCTAATAGGCCTGGTGTAAAGAGTTGACATCAATCTTTGGGCCTGATTTAGATTATGGCGGATGAGTGACTCCCTCACAACAGTGACGGATATCCTGTGCGCTGAAATACTAATCACATAGAATATTATGGGATTGATATTTCAGTAGGCTGGCTATCCATCACCGTTGTGAGGGAGTAACCCATCTGCCAAAATCGAAATCAGGCCCTAAGACTTGTATCAATCCGAGACAATGAGCCGTATGTTCTGATACCTACAGTCATATATAAATCTCTAATTTAATATTGGCTCCTATAGTGTTATACATGCATTTGTAACAGATATGTAGCATATTTAAATCATAAAACATTGTGTGCACTCAATTTGCTCTCATTAAGTTGGGGAAAAAATTGCTTTTTTCTGCAGTAACTGATGCAAACACATTCTTTGCATTAGCCAGTTGAATATGGGTGTTCCCCGTGAATGTTACTTTTGCAAATGCACCCAGTTACGTTTGCAAACGCACCCAAAGCATCCACTTACACTCACTCCCGTACAGTCTCAAACTCTGCCATGTAACCAAATTGGTGAGAATTCGCTGGTGTCGAAGAATTGAACCTTTTCACCTCACACTTCCCAGTCAGAGTATGTATTGATAGCCTTTAGACATTATAACGATGTAGAAAAGCTTAGAGGAGGAAATTATAGCAATTTCAAATCAAAGATTCAGCACACATTTTATGTTAAAATAGGCATGTTTATATTTCATGCCCAATAAACAATTGCGTTGTAACGTCCTTAATAAATCCAGATTGAATGGTCTCGAAGCCGACATAAATTAAATTAATTGCATGTGTGGCATAATTCGTAACAGATCATTCCAAGATATTTTCTAACAGTACGAATTTTGAAAGGCTACAATTTGTAAACATACATCTGTGTACAGAATGGCTGCTTTATACAGTGCAAGATAACATTAAGTGCAACTGAAGGTCAAGCACAGCAATTAGTTTCGCCTTTGGGGCTACTTTACCGTACACTTTTTAATGGAGCGGAGAGGGTCCCGGATGAGCCTGCTCTGAAGTACGTTTGACGAGTGCAGCAGTTTAATGAAAAAAATAAAGAATGCGCTTTTAACAGTGACAGGAAGCAGCAAGGTAACTTGACAATGTGTCCCCGTGCGGCACATAATTGCTGTGCGCAGTCTGTTCCAAACATAAACTCTGTCAGGGCTCTAAGAATGTACAGCGGGAGCATTTTCCTAAAGTAGATCTCCATGTACTCTGATGTCCGCATTAATCTTCTGCGGTTTAGCAGGTTCTGTTAGCAGTCTTATATTTGCAAGATGGCACAAATTTCTAGTTTGCACAATTGAAAATTGCACCAAGATGGTCAGACTGCCAACTCGAGAGAATTTCTCAAAGAGCCATGGGGGCTGAAGAAGGATAAGTAGAAACTCTCTCAAATGTTCTCATTAATTTTTAATATTTTCTGCTTTATGAATTTTTGATACATCATTTTTGCAAACGTTTAGAAATATACTGAGCTTAAATATGACTCGACAAAGTACACACTGAAAGCACTCTACTTTGTACACTCTGGAAAATTACCTTTGTTCCAAACTTGTGCATGCAAAATATACTTGTAAATCTCTGAATGAACCTTTTTGTGTCAGATCCCGCAAAAGCAGTGTCAAATCTTCAAATTTTCCATAGCTCGATTATCACACGGGTAATTCTTTTTTGGTATCACATTTTGAATACGGGAAAATATTCTCACACTATGGGAAACCCGTGCATTATAGCAGTAAATAACTGATAATAAGTTCACCGTAATAAATGTGTATAGAGTAGCACTAATGCACATGTAATTCCCTGTTTCACTATACATTTCTGGTAATATTGACATTTCCAGATAAGAACACTCTATTACTGATTCTGGTATTAACACAAATGCTTAGCTATTCTTAGGGCTGCACATTTCTGTGTACTGCACGGTTGGGCTTTTACAATTGTCAGTTAATTGCAGTAGCTTTTTGTGGTGCTTAGTATCATAATAATAATAATAATAATAATAATAATAATAATAATAATATTAATAATAGTAATAATCTTTATTTGGCATTGGTCACAGCCATAGAAGAGACAACATTAAAATGAAATAAAACATCAACAACAGGATCACTTATTGACAGCAAAGCACCATGCGCAAAATTCACAAATTGTCGATGTAAAAGTTAATCACTTCCCCTATCAGTTAAATAACCCAATACAATATAAAATCCTCAACAACTTTAGTTGTTGACACACAATGAAAACAAAGATAGACCCTGTTAAATTCCTGAACAAATTGTTCAGTGTCAGCTTGTAGCTTAAAATGTACAGAAACAATCTCTCTACATATTTAGTCACCTCTAGAATATCTAGGCTGCAGAGCAGCTCTTAAAAAGTTGACAACACAAAAAAGCTTGTGGGCACTAGACAGGAGCTGGAGATACAGTAAGGCGACACGAGCATGCCTAAAGTTAATTTCTTTTGAAAGAGGTATAGGAAACAGCCTCCTTGGGTACGTAAAATATTTACATAACAAATATGAAGTGTAAGGTATCTTGTGGAGACCTATTGTTGCAGCCACAATGACCTCTCTCTTCTACATGCGTCTTCATTTGCATTTGTTAAAATCAATAGATAATTCTCCATTCCCAACACTGATTTTACTAGGAGATGCCTTCTTACCAAGGGTCTTCTAAGCTCCATTTCCTCCCTTGAGGCCATGGCATGCTTCAAGAATAGTTCTTTAACTGTGTGCTTATCAGATTTCACTGTATCACGTTGTGTGAAGACACTTGCTCTACCTAGGGCTGTTAGGGTTTCTTTGACCTATCTTAGCCATGGAATTTTTAAACCATGTTCAAGAGAAAGACAATCCTCAATCAGTAGCTGGTTAAAAACCGCCTCCTGGCTTGTCCATATCTTCACCCAACCCATCAAAGTTTTAAACGCCGCCCAATCTGTTAGGTACTTCATTACTAACTCTCCATGTGCTATATATGCAGCAGTACCCTGGGGCACTTTCAGAATTCTTCTGAGGTATTTATTTTCTGTAGTTTGGAGAGTGTTCACCACTACATAGCCCCATACCTCACTACCATGTAACGCCTCTGATGTGCAAAAAATGTGTTGTACAATTTTACTATTACGCTGGTGCCCATGCAAACATTAGTAAATGACCTCTAAATATTCTAGGCAGATCGAAGTGAGGGCGTTAACCTTGATGAGCTGTCTCTGTCTAAATATTCTTGTAAATAATGAAAATCTATTTTTTATCTTTGATTCACGCATGCTGTTTTAGTAGATAATACGATCTCTGATATGACTTTAATATATTCATGAAAGGCTGGATAACCCACTGTCCATTTATAGGCATTAAATGTGCAGACAACAAATAGATTCTCCTTTAAAGAAGCAGGTCGTGTCTGAAATTAATGCAGACCTTACTCACTCACAAAGAATCCCTTACTCAAATTCACACTACTGTAGAAAAGGAATATCTGGGAGCGTCTATGACAATAACTGCCTCTGAAAAAGAAAACTTGACCTACTCATAATTCACCTTCAAAACACATATTCACTTCGCCCAAAAATGTATAACAGGTCACTTAAAACCATACCGACCATCTAAAACGGTCTCAAACACACCAACACCCATTTTACCATCAGTGCAAATGGGCGTCTGTGGTCTCCCCAGTATCTGCTCAGACATCTACCATCAGGTCCTGGCTTGTGGTACTTGCTCTTGAAAAACAATAACGTGCACCATACTGGCTCAAAGTCCATTTGGTGCATTATTTTTACTTCTATCTCTATCGCAAGTGAAAAACCGTGTGAGCATCCAGGGCTAATGTTACTTGTGCAAGGATGTTTTTGCCTAGGATTTACCTGATGGATAAGAAATATGAATGACTCCAATATCTCTCTGACTGCCTTGGAAGCGCAGGTTTCAATACCGCTGCAAGATTGCAATATGCACTGAAATGAATGAGACCAGTCTTCATTTAAAGGCAAAAAATGTACAGATTTGGGAAGGTGGTGGCAGGCTACTTAAAATACAGAAATAGTTATGACAATGTCATGACACAACAGATCTCAAAAAGCATAATCCCAATCAGTCTCACTTCGCCAGTCCTTTTCGTTGCAGCTACTGGCCCTGCCAGTGATTGTAAAATAGCTCAAATATTGATAAGAGAAAAGGGATGCCTTGCTATCTTGGAGTGGTATTTTATGATGCTTCAAGATGGCTATCTAGAACAGTGGCGGTCGATGAACTTTGAAAGTGGGGGGTGTAAATACCTGAATTAAAATAAACAAAATGAGCATGCAAGTTGGTCAAACCCGATTTCCGTGTGGGAGTTTGGGGGTTTCAGCCAAAAAGAGAAACCTATCAATACGGTTTGGCCTATTAATTCATTTTAAAACACAATTTCTGCATTAACTGGCTTCGCAGAGAAAACTATCAATAAGGCAGAGCCCGGTGATGCATTTACAATGCAAAAACAAGGAGATGATTGGCGGAGCACTGGAACTTTCCAGACACTCACCCCAGTCACAGAACTGGGTTGAATCCATCATCATTGTTTAGCTCACTTCACCACCTCAATTCAGACCCAGCTATATACAAATCAGTCTTGACCCTGTGCCTCATGGGAACAGTCGAGCCCGAATTGCCAAGCCAAGCCAGGTCTTCCTTGAACCAGAAACAATCATCCTGGTCCAATTACTGGATAACACCCCTCATCAGCCAGGCTAGCGTGAATTCAGTGGCAAAGTGAGCAAGGGTCCCACGCCTGGGAATACCCTGCCAACTTAGGGCAAACAAAGCAAACACAAGGAGATGATGGACGGAGGGCTGAAAGTTTTCAGACACTCACCTCCAGTCACAGATCTGGGTTGAATCCATCATAATTCTTTAGCTCACTTCACCGCCCCAGTTGGGACACAGCTGAATGCAAATCAATCTTGACCCTGTGCCTCATGGGAACAGTCCAGCCCGAACTGTCAAGTAATTTCTTCCCGGGACCAGAAACAAGCATCCTGGGACCAGTTTTGGGGTAACACCATTCATCCACCAGGCTAGCTTGAATCCAGAGTCAAAGTGAGCAAGAGACCCACGTTTGGGCATACCATGCCAACTGAGGGTGAACAAAGCAAACACAAGGAGATAATGGACGGAGCGCTGAAACTTTTCCGACACTCACCCCCAGTCACAGATCTGGGTTGAATCCATCATCATTCTTTAGCTCACTTTGCCACCTCAGTTTAGAACCAGCTATATGCAAATCAGCCTTGCCCCTTTCCCTCATGGGAACAGTCCAGCCAAAATTGCTGAGCCAGGTCTTTCCTAAACCAGAATCAAGCATCCTGAGACCTGCATCTTGGTAAAACCCTTCATCAACTATGTTAGCTTGAATCTAGTGGCAAAGTGAGCAAGGGACCCACATCTGGGCATACCCTGCCAACTTAGGCTAAACAAAGCAAACACAAGGAGATTATGGACGGAGCGCTGAAACTTTTCAGGCACTCACCCCCAGTCACTCATGTGGGTTGAATCCATCATCATACTTTAGCTAACTTTGCCACCTCTGTTAAGACCCAGCTATATGAAAATCAGTCTTGACCCTATGCCTCATAGTAAAAGGCCAGCCTGAACTGCCAAGCCAGGTCTTTCCTGAACCGGAAACAAGCATCCTGGGACCAGTTTCTAGGTAACACCCTTCATCAGCCAGGCTAGCTGGAATCCAGTGGCAAAGTGAGCAAGGGACCCATGTCTGGGCATATCGTGCCAAATTAGGGCAAACAAAGCAAACACAAGAAGATGATGGACGAAGCGCTGAATCTGTTCAGACATTTACACCCAGTCACAGAGGCAGTAATGAAAAATTCAGTCATTTACCACACAGAAAAAACTATCAATAAGCCAGGGCCTAGGGATGCGTTTTACAATACAATTTTCAAATCAACTGGCTAAAAAGTAGCGTTATGAAGAGGCAGTAATGACAAAAATCAGTCATTTCATTTTGTGCCTAGTAAACCTTACTCTCCTCAAATTTAATAGGTTTCAACCCCCCCAAGAGGAAATGGAAACAATGTTAGGAGGTAGTAGATTTTACGCAAAACCTCTTTAAAAAAAACAAATTAGTCAAACTAATACATGCATTTCAGCCAGTTAAGAAAATCTGGCTTTTAATTGTCACGCAGCTTTTAAATTAGAGGGCTGGCTATAGACGTCTTCCTATTATGACAAGCAAAGCAATAAAAGGCCAGGCACTATGGATCACATTCCTTCAACAATTGGATTATATAGATCAGTCCCTTCAACCACTATTCGAAGAAAGTGTCATTTTAACTTTGGATCTGTCCATGGGATAGTCCCACGGTGCTTCTCCACCTCCTAAAAGAGGCGTCATGCTCATAGGGGTGTGATTGGTTTATCCCTTACATCTGCCCTGCATTGTCCCTGGAGTCAAATCGCGGTGAACACCAGCCCATGTCTCAGGAGATTATTGATGAATCCTGCTTGTTTTTAAGATGGCACAGTTTCTAACACTACACAGCTGCTTCAACTAGTGGTAAAATACGGAGTGCCATCGGCCTTTCACATGTCTGTGGATTCACTCTACTGCCATGGTTTTATCCATTTAATCTTCACATGCATTCTAGCGCTGAGTCCCCAACCTTTTTTTGGCCTTCTGTGAACTGCTAACGATTACAATGGATGCAAGTGTGACTGTTGCTGCTGATACGTTGCTCAACAGTTGAGAACAAGGTGGTCACAGTGGATGGACAATCATATTCATCTCATTACCCAAAGAAAACATTATTCAAACAATTTTTGCGAGTTCATGTGTATTTATATCAGCATTTAAGTCTGCAAGTAAACTGTGCATTTGTCAATGGGTGCTCCAAGAGGAAAGTGTGCTCAAGGAAGTGCTCTTGTGAGGGTTTGGAGGTGTGAAACAGGGGTGTTTATACAGTATTAACAATGTGTCTTAAAAGCAGACCTGTCCAGCCGCCTGATAGGCTAGAAACATATAAAAATACACAGTATAAAGATACAGTGAAGTAATTGCTGTTATCTATGCTGTGAAACAAGGTTCAGTACAGGTACAAATTAACAGTTGACGTTTCAACCCCATAGATAAACGGAGGTACATTAAATCCTTAAACCAGGGTCATCATCAGGATATGGAGGAGCCACTTATGAAGATTTACAAAGTGAAAGGAATATCTAATTACTTTGAGTGACCGATGTATATACTGTAATATGAGGTTGGTCATGTATTGTTCGATTAGCCCATTTCTGCAGTTATGGATTTAACATTTAGAAACTAGTGGACAGGATGACAAACACTTAGCTTTGGTCATTTGGCAAACAGACACTAATCATTTAATTAATTAAGTGAGATGGAGCCACTGATCCAACACACAACATTGATTTCACTGATAAGTATACACAGGCAGGATACATCAGTCAGATAATTTCTAGGTACCTGACTATAGGTTTTATTTTGAATAATGAGACAAAGTCATCTGTCTCAACACATGAATTTTGTTCCCAATATACATATATACTCCAGGCTATATTTGGGCTAATAGGGGAATTTATTCAGCTTTGGGCTGTAGACTATATGGGAGGAGAATAAACAATAATGAAACTACATTATGGGTACTTTTCACGTGAGTTTGTAACAGCAGTTAAAGTTTTTAGACAAAACCCCCCCAAAAAACGTAAGGAATCGATAAAACTACAATGAAACTACTAAGATGGACGCCATTACGTCATTTTGCAGTTCTATAATACATTGGTTATTCCTTGCCGAGTAGAGGGATGTCAGTTGCTTTCTGACAAATTAGAGAGTTTTGGGGCTCTTTGTTCCAGAATGTCCAATGATTTGGGTCGGAGTAGTACTTTACATACTTTGACAGAGACAAAATAATATGCTTCTGCAGTGGAACTACTAATGTTCGCGTGATGACGTCATTTTGTAGTTCATCTCGCGAGAGCTATCGCGTTAGTTCATAGCGTTTTTCGAATGGAAATGAGTGCACTGGTACAGTAGCAGACAAACATACGGTAAGTGCAAAATTATATTTGTCCATCACAGAAGTGCGCTTGAATCTTATAAAGATCAATCCGTTTCTGGGTAGGCGCGAAATGCGGAGTCACGCGCATGGATACACTCGTGGGCGCGAGTAGTGCCTGATCGAAATGGAGCATACATGGCCTGGCCTCTCCTGTTCGGTACCTCCCCCAAGACTCAGATGCGAGCTTGAGGTACCGACTGAGAGGTGAGTTTGCATGACAGTTTTGAAACTCTATAGTCATCTATATTTGCACTAAGATACTGTACTGGCTCAGAAATAATGATCTCCCTCCAGTGTTTTCTTTGAATACTGGTAGGTTTTTCAGAGTAGTGTTAAGAGAGCTATATGACATAATGAATATGATAAGAAGGGGACACTTTGAGACTTGGTTTGCATTTCTGTTAGGTGACTAGAGTCTCTTTTTTTGTTGTTGATATATAGATAAAAGTTGGTATGCATAACAGAGGGAACTATGAGACACTATTTGAATTGCTGATTCAATAGCTTCATGGTGTTTCCATTTTCTGTTTTACTTCCTTTATCTGTATAGTGTGGGCCTCGTAGAACCTGAGCAAGGTCCAGGTGAGGTGAGGTCCTTTCCCCTATCACGAAGGGTGAGCAAAAATTGTTTATTTTATTTGTGAATATTTAAAGTGACATATATATGTTTTGGAATAGCAGACATTGTTAAATTACACTAACTACTGAGAACAAAAGCATAACGATGGACCCTTCCTACTAGCAGCACCTGACTTCCTTTCTCCCCAATCTAATATGTATTCCCCTCAAATTGCAATAGGGGGTTGTGTGCACACTGTCTAGCACCCACCGTTACTGTGCCTATTCCCTAAGGAATCAAAGTACAGATAAACAACCGCAAAGGTGCACCACACAAAAAAGGAAAATATTTCAAATGACAATATTATTGATGATTAGCAGAGAGAGGATGTTTTTCTTCAAAAAATCTTTATTTTCATTCGTTTTAGCACCGTACAGCCGACGTGTTTCGTCCCAATGAGGGACTTCTTCAGGGCTGTTTAACTATAAAGCAATGCTTCCAGGGCGACTTTCCAAATCAGAGTTCTAAATGGCGCCTTTCTCAATGTCAGTTTCTTTGTTAAGACTTGAAGTGGGCCTGGGTTGAGTCCTCTAGACCGAATTCAATTGAAAATTGTGTATCTATAGAAAGTCAAGGATGGAGGTAATGCGGAATTCATATGGATATGTATCGGCTCTGTCACACAATGAAGATGAGTCTATAAGTCATCCAAGTATTCTGTAATCAATTTCAAATTTCCAGTGGATGTAATATCCTGTGTGCCACTTGGACGAGGATGTGGGCACTGCGTACCAGTAGGCCGATCGTGATAAAACAGCCTGCACCCATCCACAAAGCCTTCGTCCTGCCGAAAAACCGCAAAACGATCTGTTCAGGAACGAACTACTATATATTTCCTCCATAGAATCCTATTTTCCAAGTGATTTGGAGGTTTAATGTTCTTGGTTGGCACAGGTTGTATCGTTTCCAACCTTTTCTATAATTAATTTACTTTTTGGTATGTTTTCTTGATTTAATCACTGTTCATTCAAAAACAAGTGCAACTATTTAAAGAGCAGAGGCCCTGATGAAAGTCATGGGACAGGTTGCCCGATAGGCAGAAACATGTTGGCCCGTTATTAGACAGATATTTGTTGACTGTCTCCTTTGCACTATTCTAGTTTTTAATGAGGAGGTGTTGTTTGGATGAAGAATAAAATGTATGTATGGAGGACACATCATCCTATTTTAATTCACTATTTTTTGTGTTGCACTAGAATTTATTAACCATCAAAGATTAGCTATTAGATGGCGGCTCATTTATGTTAGTAGGACCAAATCTAAGACCAGCAACGAATGGTGTGGCGTTTATGTCCCAATGATCAGGGGACCAGCCAAACTCACACCTGGGTATGGCCAGATGATTGGACTGATCATCAAGTCATTTTGATGGTAACCAATTGCTTAATGGTATGGATTTTGCCAACCAATCTTTAAAATGACCTGTAGAATGTCTGTTTTTTTCATTCATATACTGTTCACCTTTGTACTAAAGGCTGTCCTTTGGTGATGTAGGCACCCCGAGACTCTGTTAGTTCGGATTGGCGGCCCAGCTAGACTATTTGGCTGTTAAACCCCCTGTGTTCTTGTGTTGTATATGTTGTGTAGCTGGGGATATTAACCAGGTATGGGTCTTTAAACTTTGAATCCTTTGACCCCCCTCTTAACGGTTTGCTTATGATATACTGTAATATGATAATGTAAGGACAATGAATATTCACTTTATGTCTACCGCTAAGAGGTAGGTGGAGAAAAGTGACAACAATGGGCCTGTAGACTCCAATGGCAGAGAGATGGTTGATATCAGCCCAATTAATTAGGTCAATTAATTAGGTAGACTTCGAAGGTGTTTAAAACAAAGAAAGATTTCTTAATGATCTGGGCCAGGGATAATTTGCAATCTAAAGAAACCCGACAAAAGGATATACTCACTTCGTAAGTAATTTAACATTCAAGAATTTAGGCAACGGTTTTATGTATCTGTATGTCAAATAGCCGCACACATCATTGGTCGAATTAATACAGAATAATCTAAAAAACGGGGAGGGCAAGGAAGATTTCAGCAGCCGCTACATGGCTCAAAAAGGCATGTACAGAGTGTTTCCCAAAGTGTCTCCAAATATTGGAGTAACAATGTTGCCAGCGAAAATATCTGAAGGCAGAGAGGAATCCTGACAGCCCAGCAGTCTCACGTCTAAAATAGCTTCAGGTCGGGTCAGTGTGCACGTAGCTGTGTCAGGTCGGGAGCACAGTCGCTGAGTGCTAGAACTGGAGGTGAGCCATGAGTGTCAAGGGTCGACACTGAGAAATAACTTAAGTAAATGTATGCTGAAGTGTATAATTAGAATGAAAATAGAAATTGGAAACAGAAACCTTGTATAATCGTAATAACAATTAAAGGTTATGCATATTGCGTGAAGAGATATTTCAAAAGAATTCCCATGGCCACTGTGGCCAAAGTAAGTGATTGGAACTCATGGTGCCATAAGACATAGGGGGGTCCATTTTATTAGAGTGGGCCCAGTTGTGCAATGTATCCAAATGCAAACTAGGTCGAAACCTGAAAGGCATCTCTAACTTGTTAATCGACGTATTTAAGGCAAGGAAGGCATCCTATTGAGCAGTGTTCGGTAAATTCATATAGAAGTAAGTACATTATGTTACACCATTTTGAAAAAAAATCAATGGCCACTGTCGCCAGAGTACGTGATTGGAATTCATAGATTGGTCTATTTTATTTAAAGGGGCCCAGTTTTGCATTATACCCAACTACAAACTAGATTAAAACCTCTAAAAGGCATATCTAACGTGTTAATGGATGTATTTAATGAAAGGAAGGCCTCATATTAAACAGTGTTGGTAAAATAATATAGAAGTAAGTACATTCTGTTGCAACATAGAAATGTGTGGTGTTTTATCCAAATACATCGGTACTGAATGTACACTGAGAAACATTAATTGTAAAGGTCTTCATCTGTTATGTTTATCCCTATTGGTGAATACCATAGCAAGAAAACTGTTTTGTCATTGTACTCCATGAGACCATTTATATTCTGTAAGGCAATGAAGGCAATGATACAGTAAAAAAGGGGTATAAGATATTACATCAAATTGTATGAAAAAACAACATGCATGTATAACATGATATTACATTATTTGAATAGCGTAAAACACCCAATATCATTAAAATACATCTGCATATAACATAGAACTGTTATCATTCATTATTGAGGCAAGGCATTTGTCTATTTGTTTCATCTAGTTCGTTTAACCCATTGTGTATAGTGTCCAGGGAGTGCATCCACTTACACTCAGGGATATTCAGGATTGCATTAATGTTTCCGCCCCTGGGTACCAGTGTAACTCTTTCAAGTACAATCCATGTAAGACTTTCTGGTGGGTGGTTAAGTGTTTGGAAATATTCCACTAATGGGGCACCTGGGATATTTCATCTCACCCTGCTACAGTGTTGAAAAATGTGCACCTTAACTTTCTGGCGTGTTTTTCCGATGTACATCAAATCACACGAACAGATGATATCGGAGATTACATCTGTGCTATTACAATTTGTGTAAGTTTTTTAGTTGTAGGTTCTGCTGTTTGTAATTCAACTGTATAGTCTCAATTGTAATGTTGCACGCCTTACAGTGACTGCATTTGAAGTGGCCTATAATCTCAGGTAGGTGCCATAGTGTGCAAATTGATGGTTGTGTTGGGGTCTCTAGTAGAGATCGGACCACGTTGTCTCTGCTGCTCTTGCCCTTTTTGAAGGAATGCATTGGTTGTTCATTGTGTTCAAGATCCTCTACTATCAATTTCCAATAATGATTCACAATACACCTGATGTTATTGCTGCAGGTAGAGTATGTGGTGACACATATCAATTAAATTTCATAAACGTTATTCGAGAGTTAAGTCATAAAAGTACAATATTAAAATTGATTTTATAAAACCAGTTGAATAAATATTTAAGATACAATTAAATCTTTGGATAACTGTCGAATACATTTTAAAAGATGATTACTCTATTTCATTGAGAGTGATAAAAACAGTCAATAATTCACTATACAAATAGAGGTATAACTCCAAAAAGGGTGCCGAAATCTGGCGCTGCCAAGGAAAACTCATCACATTGATCAGATAGAAAGGCCGGTTATAACGCAAAGTCATCATAATACTTGGGATGTCATAGGCAGTCAATCACTGGCTACTTGGGACAACATTTTCAAACGGATTGACCATGCCCAACTCAAGAACTTTGCCACAGCTATAGTTATAGGAGGGGTAGAGTCTGAACACAAGATTCGCAAGGCCACAACATATCTTCTAATGCCCATCGCCTCACATATAGGCTTTATCCACATCCTACGTGGTGCAGCATATAGTGGGCAGAAGAACAGCATATGGCCTACTGTTCCCCGTTGTTCCAAACACTTGCAGCATCTGTCATTGGTATTCCCCCTCATTTACAAGGGAATTCCCGAGTTGGGAGAGCACCCACCCTAAGTTGAAAATACAATTTGCGATCATATGGTTTCTCAATCAGGTCGCAGTACTTCTCAAACACTGGACAAGACTTAAATTCAAGAAAACGACCAGTAAGATAGGTAGAGAGACCTTGAGAACGCACTGATGTAAATACTGATTCCCAGTACCTTTCTTTCAAAGTTTTTTTAGAGGGAAAGACTGCATTTAAAGGATCATCCCATAGTTCTGACATCCTCAGCTTCACTAAGAGGGATCGGATCTCCTTCAGCCATTTCATTTTGTGGAAGGAGTCAGTTATTATCACGTCCATGAGCCCCTTGGCATAGTGTGAGAGTTCCTCTGTACACCATACCCTATGCCAATATAATAAGGGCCGAAGCTTGGCTAGATCTTCCACAGGTTTCTTACCAAGATCCAATAATAATGGTCTTAGGGGGGTATTTTGAGGGAGACTAGTAACTTTGCGTAAAAACGCATTCTCCAACAAAGTCAGACACTTTAGGTTTTCGAGCCCCCACAGCTTGGCTCAGTATAGAGCCGAGATCAGAACCTTCATTCCATAGATATCTAAAACTGGACTAATCAGTTTGGTTAGGGAAGTTTTAAAGTTGGTTAGAAGGATACCCACTTGGTGTTTGTGCGTCAAAACAGCCAAATCAAGTTGGCTGTTCCAACGCATATCCTTCTGTAGAGTAACACCCAAATATGAAAAAGCTTCAACCTGTTCCAGGGGGGATTATTTCATGTACACTCTACCTCTAAAGGATTTGTGTTCATTAAAAGACATAAATTTAGTCTTAGCAGTGTTTATTTATAGGCCGCGCAGATGGCAAAATTCTTCAAATCTCTGAAGGGCTTTCTGGAGACCTCTCAGTGTCTTTGAGATAATCAGAGTATTATCCGCAAACACGAGTATTGGAATACGGGTGCCTGCCAACACCGGGGCATCCATGGGGGCCAGGGAAAGATAGTCAGCACCCCATTGACGAAGAGCGAGAACAGGGTAGGCACCATGACGCATCCCTGTCATACTCCACTGCCAACGGGGAAGGTTTCCGTTACTTCACCCTGTGCCCCCCACCGGACCCGGGCAAAATTATCCTCATGTAGCTGGATGATAAGGGACAACAACTCCGGGGCCATCCCCATCTCTCCCAAGACTTGCCAGAGTTTGCTACGCGGAACTAGGTCAAAAGCTGCCCACAAATCAACGAACACAGCATGCAGGGCCCCCTTTCCCAATACCACCGTCCTCCAGTACAGAGTGATAAAGCAAAAAACTTGGTCGATCGTACAGGTTAGGCGGCGGAAACCAGCTTGCATAGGACTCAAGATATCGTTATCATCTATCCAGGCCTGCACCTTACACAAAACTAATCTGCCCATAATTTTCTACACTGCGTCGATTAGGATAATTGGCCTATAATTGCCTGCAAACAACTTATCTCCCTTTTTGAACACCGGAACGATTTCCGCCCCCTTCCATGAGGGGGGGACATCAGCTCCTTGAGCAATTGCATTTGCAATATGGGCAATATATAATCGCAAGGTTTGCTTCTCATTTAGCCACCCCATCATAATAGATATATGAAAATGATCGACAGAGCTCTTCATCGCTATTCCTGGCATACTGTGGCTCAAAATATTCGACCCATAGATGCTGGGCCACATTGTTCTGAAGGCAATCCGGGCAACCTCCCCTGTCCCATTTACATATGCCCCAGAACAATTTGGGATTCTTAGCCGCACAGGCATCTTTAAGTTCCTTCCATTTGTCCTCATGCCAAAGCTTTTTTGCTTCCAACTGGGTTTTCCTGTAACAACTAAATATGGGCGAATATTGCGAATCAGAGGTCCGCGAATTCATGCGAAATCGCCAAAAAATCAGCGAATTCTCAGATTTTCCAGCTAAATCGCAGATTTTTTTGCGATTTGCACCATACTTAACTGGAGTACTTTCTACTGGCTAATCAGTAAGTGGGTAAATGTATCATGCTTTTCCTACACTACAGCTGCGTAAAGGCCCAGAAGAGTTGTCTCCAGTGACCCCGTTTGTCTGTAACTTTGCCACCTTGCCCATAGGATGAAAGCGTCACTGAGACTGGTTGCTTTTATGTATTGACTGGCTGTGTCCCAGGTCTGCCCTGACCCTCGGCACACTTCCAGCATACAATGAAGCAGTAGCATCTGGCCTGGTTGTTTAGATCGGCACATGAATCTTTGCTAGCTGCATACTAAGTCTGGCATGTCATAAAACAGAAATATTGCTCTAGTCCGGGCTATTGGTTTTGAAACCATCTTACTGAGAATTTCGCCAATGGTAATCAATTTGCATCTTTAATGGAACTGTGAAGAATGTGTAGCTCTACAGGGGGTAGAGATGTGGTGCAGCGGCCAGAGCAGCTGACTCCAAAGCGCGGGTCTTGCGGTTCAGTCCCCTGTGCCAGCTCAGTCATCATTTGACTCTGGACAATAGCCGCACTTAATCACCCCCACGGGCCCCAGCGATTGGCTAACCTTAAGGGTGATACATCTAGGTTCACAAATCTGGAATTATTATTAGCTCTAACTGCTTTTCCTGGCTGTGCCTCGAGAATATGAATAGCACCTAGAGGTGGCTGGTTTGTTAAAGGAGCTTCAAGGCAGGCCCGATCAATTGCCCAATAACTCCCCGGATTCTGTCTGATAGCCCCTTGAGCTGTTCAGTGCTGAGTAGGTCACTAAGCCCATTGTTCCTTTGCATTCTGGGACTTGTAGTCCTGCATTACTGATGACAATTTAAAAAAAAATAACAGCAAACAACATAAATTAAAGGATAAACCTAGGGCAAAATAACTACTGATATCTCACGTGGAAAAGCCAGAGAACCCTTTGCACTGTGAAATGAGTAACACAGTGAGTAATGTACTGCCCCTGAAGTTCACTCTATTCAGAACAACACCAGAACTGTGCTTGATCCTTGGAGACACACCTTATAGCCAACATCAAGCAAATGTTGAAAGTGAAGATAGAATTCGAAAGCCATCAGCTATTGACAACTTTGGATACAGTAGTCTTGAGCCAGATTAAATAAAAATTTGACCGGTGCACACAAAACAACGGAAATCCAGTGCACCATTGTGTTGCTCATGTAGCAGGGATGAGGTAAACAGGACTCAGATCAGTGTGAACATGGCACCAAGCATGGGATTTACTCTGAGACTAAATATTAAAAAGTGAACTCGGTACATGTTAAGTCAAAGATTGTGCTGTTTTTTTTAAAGAATAATCACTCTGTTTCAAAAGTAGCATAAACATTTTCCTAAAGAGGTTAATTATGGATGAAGATTTTTTGTAAAACTCGCAATTACTAATGTAAAATCAATTCTATGTAGCCCTTGTGAACCATAAGGTTTTACAACACGTTTCCTCTGCTTTTCCCCATTTTATGAAAAAATGATTTCCTTAATATGGACCGGAGAAATACTATTTTGTCCCATACCATATAACTAACCAGCAAAATTACGGAAAGCGCCGTTTCTATAATATAGCCTTGAAGTCCTAATCCCGGCTTCTCCGCTTCATCAAATGGTGTGATCTTAAAAAAAATCAGGTTACATCTCTGTGTCAGGTATCTAATTTACCAAAATTGGGAGAGCTTTGGAACAGACGAACCGCTAGCAGAGCTTGACTGAAACAGGACTCCTGCAGCTGAGAGCTAAGGAATGCAGGCTGCTTCTCTGCACACACCACCTCCCTTTCAGCATCCCTCCCTGATCTGTCACGTCTCTTGCTATAAACTGTCCCACGGTGACATCTAGTGGCGGCCAAGCTCCTGAACCCTTCCAGCGTCAGAGAGGCAATGTGAACTGTGCAGTGATTCGAAACAACCTCACTCGTTTCTGGCATCTACAGAACGTCGAATTCAAGCTGTTATGCCGGCTCAGCATTTTATCATAAATGTTACTGTGAATTTGGCACGTATGAAACAAGGCAGGCAGACCACAAGGAGACCATTCGTAATATTGTCAGATGCTGAAACACTGAACCGAGTTGTAATGAAGGCCTCCCACTTTTCAACCAAAGGAATTTGTCTTAATTCCAGTAAAACCATATCGAGCAGAAAGAATGTGCAATCGGTACAAAATATAGAAATATAGATTGCTAGCTACCAAAAAAGATGAGTAGTTTAATTATAAGCAGGGTCACTGGCATTATTTGATTATACGGCTGCAGCATTGTACGTACAAATATGGATTTGCTGCATTTGCTACATCATCTGCCACATAATCAGCTATTTAAATTTACACGTGCTGCTGTGCGGTGAAAGACCCACGCAGAGGTTGACCTGCCACTTTTCTGTTGCTTATTTATTTCAATATTCAGGTGTCTACTGAAATGAATCCTTTGCCCAGAGTATGCTGACATTTGTAAAAAAGAATGAAGTACTACTAACACTAAATGAGCCACATTAAAACACACAGTTTGGCTTTTCTTGCCACAAAATTTAGTCAACCTGCTGCATAATTTGGTCCTCCCCTGCAGCTTAATTCCAGTGGCCCTGCCTAAAAGTGACATTATAAAAGTCAGAGTCTGTGAAACAGCTTGAGAAGGACAAAAGAAAGAAACCTGGACCCAAAGCGGCTCTGGAAGTGCAAACAGAGACTACACATACATTGTCTGCTTTACTTGTATACATTTGGGGCTGTTGCATTATAATGCGTTACTGAATTTGAGCTTCAACTTGGGCACCTGTTATCTGTAAGTGCTTCCTGCTGAGGTTTCATTTTAGTGACAGGAGCCTCATTGCCTAATTGTAACTATTCTCTGACCCTGCTTCGAGGGTCAGAGCAGGGTCAGAGAATAGTTGCAAGTAGGCAACGAGGCGCCGCTCAGGAAGCACTTACAGGGTTACAGCAGGTGCCCAAGTTGAAGTTAATTTCTTTGTAACCATTTTGTAAATGGTTACAAAGAAATTAGCTTCAACTTGAGCACCTGCTTTAACCCTGTAAGTGCTTCCTGAACAAAATTCGTCCTGCTCGCGGATTCGCGGATTTTGCCGCGATTTCGCGGATTGCGAAATTGCTGGAAAATCCGCAAAATCCACTAGCGGAACGAATTTTACCCCTATGCTTAGTAACAACACCGAGCTGCCCTTACTTTACATGCGTCGTTTATTCTTAAGGCCCTGCTAAGGCTGGCCCGAGCTTGTCGGCAGGCCTCGTTATACCACCCAACAGGTTTCTTACCCTTTTTAATACTACCTGTGCTAGGCTTACAAAAGTAAGATTTTAAGCTGTCAAAAAGTTTAGTGTGGACATCGATTACAAAAGAGCGAGAATCCACACTAATGTCGCTAGACCCCAGCACGACTAATACATTAGTTATATCATTTTTAATTGCAGCCAGAGTTTCAGGGTGGTCAACGATTTTACTCCATTTTAGATGGCGCATGTCATTGGCTAAAATAAGATCTGGCGCTATAGCATCTTGCGGGGCTGCTGCACCCTCAACTAGAGACAAATTAAAAATAGAAGTAAGTTGGTTATGGTTGCTTTCTATACGACCAGTTACCACAATCATATCCATAAGATAATGCCACAGTCTTAAGTGAACGAGCAAATAGTCTATATGACTCGACCTGTGGCCATTATCGTAAGTGTTACTTCCCAGCCTATCTGATAGTGTGCACCCATAAGCTGCCCTCAAGTGATTACCCATACACAGCCCCTTTAATTGAATGGCCGCCTCAGTCCATTTTTTTATAGGTACCAACTCAACACAGGGGATATCCCACCTAAAATCTTCCTCCTCTGTGAGGCATTGGTCGTCATGCCCTAATGGCTCAAAAGTTGTATTGAAGTCCCCCGCTACAAGAGGCAAAATGTTGGAGAGCATAATCACTAGCAGCTCTTCCAAGGCGGTTGAAACCTCAGATTTTTTTCCCCTGGGTGGCCTCGTGCATAAACATTAAATATATCTAGGCTAATACCTGAAGGAATACTGAATCTCAATACAAGGATATCGTTATTACATACAGGAAGTTGCTGAATGTTACAGTTTAGGTCCTGTCTAACCCATATAACTAGGCCACCAGCCCGGCGGCCCCTATCTTTCTTTACCACTGGGACATAAAAATTAAGATAGCCCAAGCGGAAAACAGGATCCACTGACCATGTCTCCTGAAAGAGACAGATGTCAAATTTTTCAATAAAATCGGACCACTCAGGTGAAACTAATTTAGGACCCAGGCACGCTAAGTTCCAAGATCACATAGAAATAGCCCCATTCTTACGAGACAAACCACCACCGGGATCCACCCTGCCTAAAGAATCACATTGCCTATTTACATTACCAGGAACAGAAGGTAGAACAAAAGTTATTTCTCCCGTAGGTGGATATAACAGTATCTCATCACACAGGTGGACCAGATTGGTATTCCCTACTTCTGATTCAATACCATTGGGTTGAGGGGCTAATGATTCAACATGGCCACTTACACTCCCCACAGTTGAGTCTATTCTCGTGCTTGGTCTTCCCTGGCTAGGCTCTAAGGGATATACCCCATACCTGGACAGGGGGGACCCTCAATCGCAATCCTCCAACCCAGACAACCTATCAAATCTATTAAACAACCTTATTCCTCCTTCATTACCTCAAGACTCTATCCCCCTAGCTGGCAACGTATATCCGGGGGACAGGTGTGATGCTGGATAAAAGTAGGTAAGGGGTAAGGAACGTATTGAGGTAGCTGTGCTTGGCAAGGGCCATTCACAGATGTGTTCCGCAGCCCTTCTGTCCCTAAAGTTAACAATTATACAATCTCCCTCAATAGATTTTTTCCGAGATCCCACCCAATCTACACGCCTTGCGAACAGAATTTCAGCCGATACCTTCACAAGCAATGGGCGGTTGAAGTTAAGCCAATGGATACACTTAGTCTTAAGGTCCCTGTACTCCTCCCTTTTATCCTGACTTAAAGGAGGGACCCCCACAAGTACCACCACATAGGGGATAGATTCGGGAGGAAGGTCTATACACGGTGATCATTTTACTAGTGGCACACAGGGGGTATCCAGATTCACTTGAGTGGTATGTGGTACCACCCTGTTGACTTCCCCCATCACAACCCCTCCGCTCAACACCGATTGACTAGGAACAACTTGGTTTCCCAAGGGAGGTAGAGGGGGATATGCAGTGGCACAACAGGATCAGTAAGTTCAACAGTTTTACTCACAATCAACTAGCCATTAGGGTTGCCAAGTTCATGTGGGTGCTCAGTAAAAGTTGATTGATTGACAGTAAGTCCTTTGGCCCGGGATTCAATCCGTGCCTGAGCTGAAGCAAATGACAGTTCAAGGCATACTAGTCTATTTTCAATGATGTCAAGTCTGTCAAAGATAGGGAGACATGTTTTATTGAAGATGGATTAGAATTTAGTCCAGAAATCCAACCTCAGCTCGGCAGGTAACTCGTCGCCAGGAGTCGAGGACAAGGTTATCGCTTCACTAGGAAGTTGGCCTGGATCCAGACTGTGGAGCACTGACGGTATAGCGTTCTTATCAACTGTGTTGACTTTCTCGATTTTGGCTTTCCTTCCTTTAGCATTTACACCCCCACGTTTCCTTTTAGAAGTTTGGCTTGTCATTGGTGGGGTCAGACCATGCTTAAAGCTACATGCAGACTGGGTCTTAACACGTAGGGCCAGTGATCCAGGGAAAATACTAGGGGGTGGATTAGATACATTTCTGGAACTCACAATTACATCCTCAGTTACAGGGAGGCAAGACTGGCCTTCTACCTGATGCAATACGCAATTCCCTTGTCCTGCATCGTTGCAGCCTGCCTTGGTGGACTCTGGAACATGAAATTGTAACGGCGACCGAGCCTGCGCCAGGTTACCCAATGAAGAACGTATTTCTAAAGCAATATCCAAGGACAGTCTCTTTTCTGTCTGTACAATTTCATGGCCTAGGATCGAAGACGCTCCAACGGGCTAAAACGGGCTCAAACGGGCCCGCCCTTGGCCCGGGTTTCGCCCCCCAAAACGCGTCCCGTGAAGTGGGGGCAACAAGTGGTGATATAGCACGGTTGGGTGTGGGCGTGGGCGTGGCTGCGCCCAGGTGCGCGAAATTGCAGGGCTTCTGGTCTCTGGAGTTCCCTCCTGGCAAAGAGACAAACTGGAGGCAGGAAACGGCCACCAGCGGCTCCCGCAAAGTGGGGGCCACGAGCCGTGATGTAGCGTGGTGGTTGTGGGCGTGGCTGCGCCCAGGTGCGTGAAATTGCAGGGCTTCTGGTCTCTGGAGTTCATCCTGGCAAAGAGACAAACTGGAGGCAGAAAAACGGCTACGAGCGGCACATGCGAAGCGCAGTGGTTGTGGGCGTGGCTGCACCCAGGTACGCGAAATTGCAGGGCTTTTGGTCTCTGGAATTCCCTCCTGGCAAAGAGACAAACTGGAGGCAGGAAACGGCTACAAGCGGCACATATCATTTTGTTCAATTGATCATTAATGCTTTGTTTAGGTGTTGGTAAAGACTCTCTAGGGTTGAACCAAGCCCTCTTTCATGCACGTTTTACAAGTTTCCTTGTATATCCTCTCTCTATAAGCCGAAGGAGAAGTCCCTTAGATTCATTGAAGTAGTCATCTTTGTGTGAGCAGTTCTTTCTTATTCTAAGAAACTGCCCAAATGGCAAATTATCCCTTGGTCCTCTTGGGTGATGGCTGCTGTATCTCAAAAGTGTGTTCCTCTCTGTGCTTTTTCTGAACAGGGCGCTGAGCAGAAGTTTATTATCAGTCTAAATTGAGATGTCCAAGAAATCAACCGTATATGGATTGCAATGTATGGTCAATTTAATGTCAGTGAATCTGTCATTTAGCCATGCATGAAACGTTCTGCGTCATCGCCCGTCCAAATGAGTAGGACATCGTCAATGTAACTCTTCCAGAACGTTATCCGGTTGAGGTACTGATCAGTTTCATGGTAGATGAAGGAATTCTCAAAATCATCCATGTAAAAAACGGCTAAATGGGGTACCAAGCTTGCACCCATGGCAACACCCTTTGTTTGAAGAAAATACTCCCCCTGAAAAAAGAAGAAATTCATCATGTCTATCCCCAGTAATTTGGTAATGAAATCAGTACGAACCTGGACTGTTTTTTTTTTAATATCTTACCATCCTGATGACCGCCAGAGCAGGCAGTTGAGGGATACTGATGTGCAGGGATACAATGTCCATGGTCACTAGAAGCTGGCAAGTAGAGTTGAAGGGCAGATTATCCACAAGTTTGAAATTCTCCATTGTGTCTCTCAGGTACGATTTGGTTGCCTCAGCATGAGGTTTCAAAAAGAAATCCACATATTTACATAATGGTTCGAGGAATAATCCACAGCCTGACACTATTTGGCGACCTGGCGGTGTTCCAAGTTCTTGTGTACCTTTGGAAGGGTGTAGATTGTGGGCAGACGGGGTTGCTTTTTGTTGAGGTACGCGTATTCATGATCCGTCAATAAGTCCTGGCTGCGACCCACATCTGCGATTTTCAAGACCAATATACTTATCTCTTTGGAGGGATCCGAATTAAATTTGGTGTTGGTGTTCAATTTAGTTGAGAGTATATCTGAGACTTGTAATTGGCGGTCTTCTGAATGTCAATGGCCCGCCTTTTTCGGCTGATTTAATTACAATGTTGAGATTTTCTTTGAGAGATACCAGCACTTCATGCTCTGTCTTTGAAATATTGTAGTAGGTTTATCTTTTTTTGGAACATGTCTTCATGATATCCTTCAGGACCATACTTTCATATGTGAGTATCTTGTGGGACATAGAGTGTGCTGCTGGTGGTGTAAAGGTGGATGGTACTCTCAATCCTGTGTGGGAGGTTGATGGATAAGACAGTGACTTATTGAAAAAATCTCACTCTGATTTTGTAAAAAAAAATCCGTTGTGTTGTTGAATAGGTTCGGATGGGAAGTCGGAATGAAGGAGAGTCTTTTGTTTAGTAGCTTGGATTCATTTTGAGAAAGCGTATAGTTAGACAAGTTGATGATAGCACTCTCCCTCCTAGTTACCACTTTTAGTACTGTCTCCTGGGCTGAATTTCGCCTGTGGCTTTCCAATGGGAAATGGACCTGTTTCTACCAGCCTGTTCTACCTGCACACCAATCTTGGCCTCTTTGCTGTTGTCCTCTCTGCCGACCTCGGTTCCAATTGTTGGTCACCACTGGCCATCCCCTAAAAAATAACCCTTGTGGTTGTGCTTGGTATCTGTTGTCTTGTTTGAAGTAACCTGATCTTGTTCATGGTTGTTCACTGGCACTCCCTGAGCTTTTCAAACCTGATGAATCAGAAAAAGTTGTGAATCTTTTGTAAATCCTAAATCTACATTTTCCACTGTTGAAGAACCGTCCCTGGGTATCCTGTTTGTAGTAGTCCTCCTGTAGTTGGGGGCGCTAGAGGGCACGCACGCGGAATGGCTGCCTAACTGAGTAGCTCCCGCTCCTTGACCCATTATCCTGCGATTATCCTTTGCCACAGGCAAATAAAACAGAAGTTTCACCTACCATCTGCTGCGGTGGGTCGTCCTCTGCCCTCGATCTGAAGCTTGGGCCGCTGGCGACATCGGAGCCGGCGTAAGCAACGTCTGAACATCGGCCGGCGATGCCCTCGGAGACTGCGAGTTGAGAAGGTCGGCCGCAAGGGACTACGCGAGACCGGGGCTTGCCACGAGGCGGTAGGCCCGGCCCGCGCCTGTGATCTCGGTATCCGTGAAGCGTCTGGCCCAGGTCCCTATGGCCGGCGTGTGCTGTGGACATCATTGATAGCTGCTTGCTCTTTCACGCGGGTTTGCCCTGCATGCTCGGCCCACTTTTGGCGGCCCCAACGCTTGTGAGGCACTGCATTCACCCCCGCTCGCCCGGAGGGCGAGACGGCCTTTGGAGAGGTGCTGAGACTGCCGCCGCGGCTCGTGCCGACACCGGGGGTTGTCGGATATATGCGGCCTCTACCACAGCACTGTAAAAGGTGAGAGGTGCTTGAGTCTAGCGACGACCACTTCTTTCACGATAACTGGCAGGCGGTTGGGGGCTGCGTGGAGACGCGATCCCCGAAATTCTAGCTGTGGGTGCCTTCATCGCGGTCCCGGGCCTGCATACCTTCTGACCCTCCATATCTCCAGTGGCCCCAGGACCCCTGGGGTTCCACCGATTACCCTAAACTGTGACTGCTGCCGAGGCCTCCTGCTGCGGCCTTTTGGACTTGGGTCTGACTCACACATGGACCGCAATGTTTTTGTGCCGCTTCGGCTGCAGAGCCTACCGCTAACCTGCTTCTTTGCCATGGACTCGTAGGATGCACCCTCACGCGGTGTTGCTGGCATCAGAACTACTTGCACACAGCGCGTCTATGGGCATAACACCACTGCTAACGTCCGCCGGTGCCCATCTTCTGCAAATATCTTAGCAACGCAAACGACGGCTGTTGGCCTGTGCCCCCCCGTGGTGCAGCTCCCGGTCGCTGGAGGAATTGCATCCAACATCAGATAACGCTGAGTGCACAGGCGGGCGGATGCCCGCTGTTAACGCTATACCATTCCTCATTTGGAACCCAGCAGGACCGCAGTGGTGGGACACGAGGTAGCGGTGAGACCACGATCAGAGACCAGGATGGCGCGACCCGAGAACCGCCAAACGAAAATAAGCTTCAACAGCGCTAAAAAAGGTACGAAATCGGTGCCTGCTGACCCTGGACCCAGTGATACCAACTCGACGGCCATTGCTTCTCCTACCAAGGAACTTGATCTACACCGTCTGTTCCAAGAGAGGAGATGAGGCAGGGGTTCGCCACTGTAGTGGAAAAAGTGGACGGCATGACTTCTAGGCTTGACGCCCTGATTTATAAGGTAGACCGTCACGAGGAACGGATAACGTCCACGGGACAGCGAATCTCTGATAATGACGATATCACCTCATCCCACACCACGCAATTGGCTCGCATGGACAACCTGCTCAGAGTCATAGCAGCCAAGAATGAGGACTTGGAAGCCCGTAGCCGACGCAACAACTTACGCGTCACGGGCATTCCGGAATCCACAGACACGGGCAGAATGGAACTCTATGTTGAGAAGCTCCTCAAAGGCTCGGTAGGGGAGGACGCGTTTTCGCCTCAATTCATTGTCGAGAGGGCGCACCGATCATTAGCACCTGTCCCCAAGCCCGGATTGCTGCCTAGACAGATCATTGCTAAACTATTGAATTATCGCGACCGTGACGTTGCGCTGAGAGCAGCCCGGACTCAACGAATCCTGCAATACAATGGTATTGCTTTCTCCATATATCCTGACTTCACCCCACTAGTGCAGGAGGAGAGACAAAAGTTCATCCCTGTGAAGAAGAAATTACGAGAAGCCCAACTGGACTATACCCTGCTCTACCCGGCAAAGCTACGAGTCACACACCAGGGAAAACAATGCTTTTTCACAAATCCCCAAAAAGCTGAAGATTTTCTGAAAACGATATGCAAGGCTTGAAGGGGTTACCGTAATGCTGAGGCAGACCTGGAGGGCGACGACCCATCCTCGGCAGCGGATGAACATTGATCACATGCACTTAAATAGACCAGACTCCTTATTGCTTTGAACTACTATTCTCTGGTCCTTGCCTCAGGAGTGCGGGGGACGTTGAATACACACTGCGGAACTGCACTGCCTGATCTCTCCAGTGGTAATGTACTCCAAGGACCACTTTCCCGGCCCTGGCCTCCACCAAGGGCGGTACAGTATCAGAGGCCATCGGCGGGCGAAGTGGCTGTGCGCCCTTGATGTTGTTTCCATATCGGGTGTTCCCCATGCAAAATGTTAAGTTGTTGAAGTTGAGGGGAGGGGGGAGGGGGGAGGAGATGAGGGTGGGAATAGATGGCATGATTGGGATACTGTAGTGGGAGGGGGGTTGGGCCGTTTCAGGGAGGGAAGATTTACACATGGAATGGTTGATCGAGTCACAAAATGCTATATTACACTGTATCGTCTGGATGGAACAGTCATTGCAGCTTTACTACTGCCAGGGTGGGATAAATCGATGCTCAATTATCTATGGCGGTTTTAGGGTCTGGTGCACAACTAAATAGCATGTCATGGAATGTTAGAGGGCTTAACAATGCCAAAAAATGTCGTAATGTGATTGCTTATCTCAACAGACACAATGTTCATATTGCCATGCTACAGGAAACTCATTTGTCACCACATGTGCGGGCCACCTTTGCAAGCAAATGGGCTGGAATCCGTACATTCTCCTCATATTCCACATACGCGAGAGGGGTTACCATCCTTCTTAGACGCACAGTGCCGTTCCAGCAGTGCGGAGACTTGACAGATAGTGAGGGATGCTACGCCTTACTATGGGGGCGAATTGGTCACGACACAGTTACATTCATTAATTGTTATGCTCCTAACATAGACATGCCCGCTTTCTTTACTACACTCTGGGGCAAAATCATGGATGTGGGATCCCGCCATGTCATTTGGGGGGGAGACTTTTATTTGGCATCCATGCCTCACCTAGATAGAGCGGACAGAGTGAGTCACTACAAACCTAGGGCTAGAGAGGCATTGGAGGGCGTCGTCGCTGAAAGCGCACTGGTGGACATATGGCGATACCTACACCCGACCAGGAGGGAGGGCACACATTTTACACTGCAGACGGGCACATGGGCACGATTAGACTACTTCATCATCACCAAAGAGATCCCTTTGGAGGTTCTGGGGGTTACACACTTGCGGAGAACATATTCTGACCACAGCCCTGTCCTGATGCATACACGCATTCCCGGGTGGGATAGCCCTAGGCCACAATGGAGATTACAACCAGCGGCACTATTAGATAGCTTGTTTCGTGCCGAGCTGGCAGAGGAAATCGCCGCCTTCTTTCCCAGGAACAAAGGGTCAGTGGACTCGGTCGAACACATCTGGGAGGCCTTCAAAGTCACCATCAGAGGATATTGCATATCTAAAAGTTTTGGGGTCCTGCAAGACATACAGACCACTATTCGCACACTGCACAGGGAACTGAGGGCATTGGAGCTTCGAATGGTGGAGGATGATAGTCCTGATATACATGCAGAGTTCCGGGACACATTGTCAAAATATGAGGAGGAGGCTAACAGGGAAGCGAAATTTAGGGGAAACACTGGCAAGCCAGAAGATATTGCGAGGGAGATAGGCCGGGGAGGTCATTAGCAATATTAACGCGAGCCCCACGTGACTACAACACCATCCTGGAGCTCACTGACTACCAAGGGCACATGATCAGGGACTCAGATGCACTGCTCGATGCCTTTACTTCTCACAACCATACACTCTACACCACTGATACAACAGCTGATATACCTTATGCAGACTTCCTGGGTGATGTGGCACTCTGCTGGCTTAGCGATGGATATAGAGCCTTCCTAGCGGCCTCCTTTGAGTTGGACGAAATCCGCGAGGCCATCATGTCACTCAAGAATGGCAAGGCGCCTGGATTAGATGGCATTCCCGCCGAATTCTATAAAACCTACATAGACATCATGGCCCCGGTCCTCCGAGAGGTCTACGAGGAGTCGCTCGCTGATGGCATCCTCCCTAGCTCCATGCGGGAGGTAGTCATTACCTCGCTCTTAAAACCTGGCAAGGATCCTAGCTCATGTAGTTCATATCGCCCACTTTACCTCTTAAATTGTGACATTAAGATCCTCACGAAGGTCCGGGCCACTAGACTTTCCCTACTCATGACCAGAATTGTATTGCCTGATCAATCTGGGTTTGTCTCGGGTCAGTCCACCTCTCATAACCTCTGCACCTTGTTCTCTCTGCTTCACACGATTTACCCTGACCTTCCAGTTACAGCTGTTTTCTTAGACGCCACTAAGGCATTTGACTCGGTTGAGTGGCCCTACTTGTTTTCAGTTCTGGCGAGCATGGGATTCCCAAGACTTTTCATCTCCTGGGTTCAGCTCTTCTACACACAACCCACGGCGAAGGTCCTCATCAACGGTCGCTTATCACACTCCATTGCCATCACCAGGGGTACACGTCAGGGGTGCCCTCTATCCCTCCTTCTGTTCGCGATTGCGGTTGAACCACTAGCCTGAAGGCTTCGTCAGCTGCATCGGGAGGGCGCGGTGCAATGCCTCCAGCGTCAAATTGATGTGTCACTATACGCCGATGACATTACGCTTTATGTCAAACAGCCTGACCTGCACCTTAACCCCCTATTAAGAGAATTCGTAGTATTTGGCAGGATGTCGGGGATACACATAAATTGGTCCAAATCGCAGTTCTTCCCTCTTACCGATGCGGATACTGACTTCCCCCTCGACTACCCACTTGAGTGGTGTCGGACGGATCTCCGATACCTCGGCATACAGATCTCGTGCGATAGAGATGAAACGCTCCGCTCCAATTATGGGGTGGCAATCACAAAACTCATGGCTGCAGTGGATCGCTGGATCACCCTGCTGCTTTCCATGGCTGGTAGAGCGTCCCTTATTAAAATGGTGGTTCTGCCCCGATTCCTGTACCTCTTTTTCAATATCCCATACTACCTGGGTGCTTTCTTCTTCAAAACCTTAAAATCAGAACTTTGTCGGCTATTCTGGGGAGGCAAAAGTCCACGGTTGAAATGGTCCACGCTGACCCAGCCTTATGATTCTGGAGGCTTCGATGTACCTGACCTCGAGGCTTATTACCTATGTGCACAGGCGCATTATGCATATCACTGGCTGGTCCCCACGCCCTTCATGCCTCAGCTTGAGGTGGAAGACTGGATCGTGCACCCCGTTCCGCCTAAAGGCCTACTCCATTGCCCAGAATCATTAATTCAAACGCCGAATACTTCAGTTTCCTGCACTTTGGATGCGTGGCGCCGCATAGCCAAGAGGCTTTCCTGCTGTCTCCCATACTCTCCTAAACTGCCCCTGACGTTTCATCCTAACCTTGCTCTATTACAGCAACAAGGCTTTCGTGTGCTTTGCGAACGACTGCAGATCACCTCCTGGGGCGATCTATTCGCGAACGGGAAATTCAAATCCGCAGAGTTGTTCTTTGCCTCCCAGGATGGCACCCCGATTGATGTATTTTACTACCTACGCCTACGCCAGGGGATGAAGGACATCCTACCTGAGTTCCCAGAAGAACCCGAACTCCTTCTCCCACTTCATTTCTTGTTATGCTCACAAGAAGGGACACACTTGGTCTCTGGCCTGTATCGTCAACTCAGATCGGTTGCCAAGCTGCCTGAGGGGGGAGCTTGGGCGCATTGGAGTGCTGACCTGGCCACCGAGCTCACCGACGAACAATTGCAATACTGTTGCGCCCTTACGGCTCGAATATCAGCCAGTAGTAGACTTAAGATAATACACTACAAATTCTTGCAACAGCTGTATTATACACCAGTGAAAAAACACAGATTTCGTCTAGCTGACAGCGACAGGTGCAAGCGCTGCCATGCTGAGCACGCGGGCTTTCTGCACTTAGCCTGGGAGTGCCCTCCTGTTCATCTATACTGGCAGCAAGTGACCGACGCTCCTACAGCGATGACCAAGGAAACCATCGCTGTGGAACCGCTCCTTACATTACTCGGGCACACTCCACACATCTCAAAATCCTGCAGAAAATTCATAGATACTGCGCTGCTCTTGGCAAAGCGTCAAGTGGCGTGTCGTTGGGGTCGAGGCAGAGCACCTAAATTTAAGGACTGGTTGGCAGACATGACTTACTGTCAGGAGCAACACATCACATTTACTGAATTGTTACCGATCCCTAACCGACCAAAGGATATTTGGGGCCCGCTGGTCGGCTATCTGCTGGCCCAGGCAGATGATAGCAATGTTCCGGAGGGAGTACATGTTAGCGATCAGATAAACTGACAACACTTAGAGATAAGGAACTCTGCCTACTGACGCATACACAATTCACTTCTTCTACCCCGGCACACTGCCCCGCATGTTACACTACTGATGTCCGCCTTGCACAGAACTCCACCACATACTATTATAAGACACTGTATATGCATGCAGGCATTGCCGCTGGGCCCTGGGCTAGTGTTGTTGGAGTGAGCGAGGTGACCAGGGTGTGTGGAGCTGAAGGAAGGTAGACGGTAAGTGTTACAACACACCGGACTATTGAGCACTTACGATGTTAAGGTTGTAGAGAGTAGCAGACATTTTTTTCTAACAGCGGGTTTCCGTTTGTGTTTTCAGAAATCAGAACAGTGTAAACAAGAGGCTCAAGTTAAATACCAGGAAACGTTTTAATTCTAGAATAGTGGTAGATTGTACTAGGTTAACGGCGCCACTGGGAGAGTTACACTTTTCTTGTATGTAAGTAATTGGGTAATGATTTTAACGGTGCTAAATGGAGAAGAGAACCACTTCCCTCTTCTGGTTAGGCTATGCCACAAACGTTTGTTACTCCCTAGCACACGTATGGTATTTTAAACAGTTAAATACAGGTGTTTTCACATTTCACTTCATACAGCAATCAAAATAAATTTCTAGATCCTTTTGTTCAGGGTTTTGTCGTTGTTTAATGAAGGAGACGTCACAGCCAACACGTGTTTCGTCGTACTGGGGAATGTAACCCCCGACTTTTTCAACGATAGCCATACCAGAACCCCATTGAGGGTTGGAAGTATCACCTCAATCAACAACGAACTACAGCAACGAAGAATAGCCTTGAAAAAGTCGGGGGTTACATTCCCCAGTACGACGAAACACGTGTTGGCTGTGACGTCTCCTTCATTAAACAACGACAAAACCCTGAACAAAAGGATCTAGAAATTTATTTTGATTGCTGTATGAAGTGAAATGTGAAAACACCTGTATTTAACTGTTTAAAATACCATACGTGTGCTAGGGAGTAACAAATAAATACCAGGAAAGCTAGAAGTAAGTGAAACGCCATTAAAAACATGATAACGGAAGATGGCTGGAGATAGTGTGCACTTACGTTAGTTTTGGTTTGGGTTTATAGGACAAGCCGTTCAAGTCACAACATTGGAAAGAAGTATTCGTGCCCGATTTGAGGGTATGTCCCTTTCTTCATTTTATTTTTTGCAGTGCAGGATTTTGAGTACTCATATTATAAACGTTGATTACACTTGGTTGGACTCAATGGCATGTATAGGGAATACCACAGTAGAAACAATTTTATTGCTTGGATAGCTGGCATGTTTGGATTTATTAGTACTTTTGAAGAAATAATGTACTTTTGTTTCATGATTAATTGCTTGCATGTGATTGTGCTAGGATAAATGGTAATCATGGTTGATATCATTATTATTTATTTATACAGTTATTCCCCTGACGAAGATGCAGATGCATCGAAATGCATTGGGAACCAACACAAGTACAGATGAAAGTGCTTTTTTCTCTATGTATTAATTGGAAACTCGTCGGGAGCATTCGAATCACATTGGCAATGAGAACAAATTGCTAACAAGTTTGAAATACGTGTGTCTCAGAATAATGATGTATTTTACAAATTGAAGTAAAAAATGATTTGCAAAGCGATTTCAGTTGCAGTTTTGTTGATATAAAGACATTTGAGGAAGTGTAATTCGAGAGAACACAATTGCACATGTATATACTCTTTTCGATTATTTTTGAATGAAAGTTAAAAAAAAAGTGTTGCACCTGAGCAAGTTTGAACAGTGCATTCCTGCATATGACACAGTTGTGTCTGTAATTGCAGTTATTTCAGAAACCCGACAGGGGTTAGTCAGGGAAAAGCAGGTTTGCACCAATTGATCCGATATTAAACTAAACATAGGTTTCCAAAATAGATGGTGTGCAGGTTACACACATACCTTTAGAGCATGCCAAATAACCATGCACAGTAAACAATACCTAAATAAGTATACTACTTTGTAATCTGGAAGAAAAGCACAGTATTAAAAAGCAAGACATAACCATCATCCATCATAATCTGTTGTGAGCTGTAAGGAAGGTGATTTGTGGTGATATATTTTCCTTATCCGTAATAGTGATGCCAAAGCTGGTGCTGTGTCCTGCTGGTAGAAAAAGTGACAAAATAAAGACAAACATACATTGAACAAAAAACACACACTCTATATCAAAGGAGCGGTATTAGCGAGTCCAAATGATGTTTAGTGGAGCCTTAGAAACAAATAGTATTATATAAATGGGTGTTGTGCCATGAGAGACAAGTAAAATTGGTAATGAGGTTGTCTACGTATTTGTTCCCTAAGGAGATAATGCCCCATGAGCTTTAAAACGGGTGGAAAGGTGCCTGTCAGAGGAAATGAGCGTGGCTTGCAAAATGAATTCACCTTCTTTCAATCAAGTTCCCATGAAGACCTCTACTTTACAATTAGAAACTTTCTAGAAGTCGGATCTCCATCAGCGGGGTAACCAGCAAGCTGAGACCAAAGGCAATTTCACATTGACAGCTTCAGTTTCATCGAAGGTCCTGCTCTTCAATGGTTCTTCAGGAATAAAGGATTAGAAAAGTTCTTAAGTCCCACTTCTTGCGGACTGGGGACAGGGGTCATAGACTCTAACACTAGTCAAGAGTCCAGGGCCTGGAGGACTCACTCCAACAAAGGCCAGCAGCAGAGTCCAGGGCAGATCCATTTCTTACTGGTCAGCTGGGCAATTACAGGGGATAAAGACCTCTGGAAGCTTGTAATGTCCCCGCCGCTCCAACATGAGATCAGTCAAATGTACTGTGGAGCAACGTCTGGGGCCCTGGGTTCAAAACAAGTTGGTCCAGTCTTTCTTCAGGTCTCAGAAAACAGGGAAGCCCTTCTTCTGCTATTCACAGGTCCAGGAGTGTTCCCAGAGAGGTCCTGAAGGTGCCTCATTTATGGCCAGTGCAGCCTGTAACAGATAAACTCCTGGCCATTCCCAAACCAATAGAGTAAATGTTTGCAAGGATGACAATAACCAGATCTGCAGCACTCCCTTTGTGTTTTACTATACGCTATACTACAGTACCCCTTTTTCCCTAAACCCAATGTGGCAGAGCCCTTCTTCCTCAGTTCAGAGCTCACTGTCCCCAGCCTTAGGTGTGGCTATGGAATTGGGCAAATCCTCCCTTGTGGTCACTACAAACCAGTTCTGGGCCGCTTTCTCCCCTACTTAGGTTTGAGCCAAACTGGCCAGCAAGACAAAAGGGAGGTGGGCCTAGTTGTGAGGTATATCTGCCAGTGGCAGGGTAAGAATCCTGTGAAGTTTATGAAGGGTCTGGGCACAGACCCCCAAGCCATCCTGCTCAGTGAAGAAAAACACATCTCCACACCCAAGCCCTCTGTCCACTGTCTGGGAGCAATCCGTATCCCACCACAGGAGGGGGCAACAGAAGTCAGGTGAGTATAGACTCTGGCAGAAAGGCCCATTAATGTAGACATGGAAATGACAACTTTCTAAAAACATTATTTCTAACTTAATATTATAAAAATCCAACTTGACGGTTAAATTGGATTTAAATACTATTAAAATGATCCCTTACACCATTTTCCTAGCAGCTCCCAAACTGAAATCAAGCATTGTAAATTGTTATTGTGTAGCCCAATATTTCTCTATCGGAGAGCCAGACTTCATACAGTGAAAAAGGATTTTGAAGCGTTTTCACTGCCAGGAGATGTGAATCATTAAATATATATTTTATTTTTTAATAACCATGCACGCTGCATTATGGGCAAACTAGGGCCTATCTTAGGTGTGACTTACAGGAAGTAAACAGAAAGTTTAGGACTAGCAGGAGGATTATTTTGGGGGCTGAAATGGCAGCTTAGAACTGCATGTCCAGGCTAAAAGAGAAGGTCTGGAGGCAGGCTTTTCTAGTGCTACTTTAGTGGGTGGCGCACCAGTAGCATCCAATTATCGGGTCATGGGTACCTATAGTACAATATACTATGGACTTAAAAAGTTCCAATTGGGAACATTACACTTTTACCAAGTTTAAATGTTGAGCAAACACAATTTTCCACTGCTTAGCAGGAGTCCGATGGTCAACAAAAACGAGCACAGCAGGCAACAATCTAGGATGATCCTGCTGGAAGCAGAAATTTCCAACATCTATAACCTATTCTTTTTATTGAGCAGAACTGGGTTAACCTGTATCATTCCTTTCATTAATAAGTGATACAAAGTTCATGACAGCAAACAAATCAACTTTTATTAAAATGATAGCCAAAGACGAAAAAACTCTCAATGTTAAGTAGACTTTAAGTTTATTATAGATTTATCAAACTAATCTGGATTAATAATACTAATTCATTGTAAAAATTGATTGACTTTAGTTGATTACATTCATCCTTGCTTCAAGTCGAAAGCTTTTGTGTGCATCTTAATTCAATGAGGATATGCTTGGCTGTCTAACATCCCACCATTTGTGCACTAACTGAAAGTGTGCAATTAAGACTATGATTAATATAAAGTTGCTATGTAGTTTTGAATTGATCTCAAGGATAATTAGTGTATCTTCAGTGATGACACTGGTATGCATTATTGCAGAAATACTAAAAATAAATGGCTTTCCAGAATAGTTGTAAAATTGGGTGAAATGCAAATGTATGGGCACATTCAGAATTTACCAACAACAACTCTCTGTTACCTTGGCACTAAAGCAGCAGGCTTAACTTTGAGGCAATGTGTAAAGTATTCATGCAGCACACAAACACCAATAAAATGAAAACAGAACAAAACAAAAATCCCAAACCAATTTAGAGAAATAAAGTACATTTTAATAAATAAAAATGATACCAGACCTACAAGAATCTAATCAGCAGAACTGGAGATATTTGTTTTTGATGTTTTTAGTGAAAATAGCATCTAAAAGCACAAAGTGCCACTCACGGTCATTAGGTTTTACTAAATCAGGGAACATTCACAATTTCAAGCTAACCGCAATGAAGCATGTGTCAGATACAGAGACCAGATTAGCCCTGCTAAGTCCAGCATGAAGATTTCTGTGCATGGTGGAGGATGTCACAAAGAATAGGTAGAGCTGTAGTGCAAAGAGCATGCCAGGTTTCGCCTACTGTCAACGTTGTAGTGTCGTAATTTGACAATGATCAGGTTAGCGTTGAGCTTTGCTACACATTACTCCCTTATCTTTACTATAGTTGTCAAACGCCATTTTGTATGTAACGGCGGCCATTTTAGAGAATGCGTTGTCTTGTGGTCAGCATGCCCTTTTGTCCTTCCTCTGTACCACTGACCACTCGAGTTTGCCCAGCAACAGGCTATTTTTAGTAACGGTCAAGCCCGCACATGCGCAGTTTAGACTGACCAGTCATCACTTAGGAATGTTCTGCCAAACTGACCAGAGGTGTTGTAGCCCCTCCCATGAGTTGGCTGTGCTCCAAAAATGACCATATATGTACTTAAAACTCTGTAACTGTGTACCGCCTACCTTTTAATGTCTGTAAAACTGTATAAAAGAAGGACTTGCACCAATGTTCGGTGTGATACTTCTTGCATTGCCGAACGGTGCTGTAGGAATGTACCACCACCCCATGGGGTCTTAATAAACTTGTCTTTTGCATTTTCTAGTTTCCGTGCCAACAGTTCTTATGGTGAAAGGGTATTCTGCGGAGTATGTAGGCCTGGAGAACCCAATACCACAAATTGGCGACCACGACGGGACTCATCAGCGACTCGGATGCCCGAAGGAGAGGTCGTGACGAAGGATTGGAAACTCGCCATGGACGCGTACGCTGCCTCTGAGTGACCCGAGTCTTGGCACCCACGGTGTTTTCTTCCTTTCCTTCTGATCTGACCTTCCAGGTGGTGCCGGTCCCCGACTGAGATCCTGCTCGTCTGAGTTGTCGTACAGTGCAGGTTTGGCTGATTCGATTAGAGACCTTGGCAGTTGGAACCTGGATATTTGAGATTTTGGTAAGCTTGTGATTGGTAAGGTAGTCTGCGGATGCTTACTGTGGTTCTATGAATATGTTTTGAGTTAGCTAACGTTTGGATCTATGATTTAAACCATATGTGCAGTGCACTTCACATAGGCAGGCATGTAGAGATGTTTCTCTAACTTTGTTTGTGTTTTTGAGCGGCACATTTTGTGTGAAGTATAGTAAGGGCCAATTTTGCGGTATCACGTTTTTGTGGTACTTTTCGAAAACATGCCTGTTTTAAGCACACTCCGAGGAATGTGCAGTCTTGGGAATGGTACCACTTACCGACTAAACGAATCTCAGCCGGCTCCCCCAGAGGGGACACCCAATCGTGAAATGTATATCAAATTTGGTCTTCCCCCTATATTGTATAGTAAATTATGGAATAAATATACCAAGTCTGATCCCGAGTTGCAATGGCCACTACATCAATCAGTGACACTTATAAAGCGCGCTACATACCCGTAGGGTCTCAAGGCGCTGGGGAGGGGGGGTGCCGCTACTGCTCGAACAGCCAGGTCTTCAGCTTCTTCCTGAAGGAGAGGTGGTCTTGGGTCAGGCGCAGGTCGGACGGGAGGGAGTTCCAGGTCTTGGCGGCCAGGTAGGAGAAGGACCTTCCTCCTGTAGTCGCTCTTCGGATGCGGGGGACGGCGGCGAGGGCGTGGTTGGCTGATCGGAGGTGGCGTTTGGGCGCGTAGAAGTTGACTCGGCTGTTGAGGTAGCTCGGGCCTTGGTCGTGTAGGGCTTTGTGTGCGTGGGTGAGGAGGCGGAAGGTTATTCTCTTGTTGATGGGGAGCCAGTGAAGGTCTCTCAGATGTCCGGAGATGTGGCTGGATCGTGGGATGTCGAGGATGAGTCTGGCTGAGGCGTTTTGGATCCGCTGGAGTCTCTTCTGGAGCTTGGCGGTGGTCCCGGCGTAGAGGGCGTTGCCGTAGTCCAGTCGGCTGGTGACGAGGGCCTGGGTGACGGTCTTCCTGGTCTCTGAGGGGATCCACCAGAAGATCTTCCGTAGCATGCGTAGGATGTTGAAGCACGCCGAGGAGACGCTGTTGACTTGCCTGGTCATGGAGAGGGGGTCGTTTGATTTACGAAAGGTTCAGTTTGTGGAGCAATGTTTGTTTCAGTGCAGGTCTAGACAAAATATGTTTGATTGTGTACGAATGTGGGAGAAAGCGGTGCGTGAACGAATGAAGCGTGAGATTGCCTTGGTGGAAAAAGAGCAGCGCAAGGCTGCTCGAGATAAGGCTTTACAGCTGGAGGAGAAGGAGTTGCAGGAAAAGAAAGAGAGGGAGGCACGGGAATCTGCAAACGAGCGGTCAATTTCCTATTCGACGTCCGCTTTATCCTGTCCTTACTAATGAAGTTGATGATTTTTCATTATTAGATCGATGCCCGCCTCCGTACGTTTTGCCTACGGCTCCGGACGTGGAATCGGACGACGATGGTCGAGAGAGTTCGAGAAGCGCTCCCCGGCAATTCCATTGGAGAGGCTCACAATCTTCGTCCTGGGGATCATGTCATGATCCGCTCGTTTGAGAGAAGAAGCAGCCTGGAACCGAGGTGGCGTGGTCCTGAACAAGTATTGCTGGCGACTCGAACGGCTGTGCGAGTCACTAACAGGAAGCGGTGGGTGCACTCTACTCACTGCCGCCGTGTCTCTCCGGATCTGGTGAGCCCAACTGTGTTATCTGACTATCGAGATATCTTGGACGAAGAGAAGAGCCCAGCTGTGACGTCTGCCAAATCGGAGGGAGCCTTCCCGGACCCTACTGTTTCTGGGCGAGAAAGATACAATCTGCGACCACGATAAGCTGTGTTTTTTTTTGGTGCGAGACTGGTTGAGTTACCGCTCTGGGGTTTGTGAAACGGAAGCCAGGAATATCAAGAGGGGGGGATCTGTTCTGACAAGTGTAGCGACACCCGTCTTGAATCTCAGAGAAAAAACCAACGGCTACCTCGGAGCTCAGCACTCACATTTTTATTTTTTAGTTGTGTTTTTGAGACACTTTGAACTTTGAACTATGGCGTCTTCCGCAGTACGAGATAAAAGAATTCTTGGTGCTGTATTATTTGTATTGACAATTGTTGTGATAGCTGTGATAGCCTGGGTAGTAGAACTTGTGGTACCAGTGCGAGAACATTTGTTACCAACTACCCCGGCACCACCTGAACATTTCCATTTCACTCTGCCTTATCATGAAGAGCTACACCGACAAACATATTTGAACAATAGTTTCATTCAGATTCTGCATCACACCCATAATATGACGAACACTTCGAACTGTTGGGTATGCGGGATGTTGACTGGGCATCAGAAGAAAGGAGGTACACCGCTTATCCCACTCCCGTTTTCTCATAATGGTTCTTGCAATGCCTGGTACACCCTCCTATTCACTCTGCGATGGCCAACAAAAGGGGGGTTGCTCTTTCGTCTAAATAAAGTATGTTTTAATGATCGAGGCGGCTATCCGCAAGCTGAAGGAACTAAGTTCGAATGGGAGGAGTACCGTCCAGATAACATGTCAGCACCGCGAGTTTACAACAACCAACGGAGTGTTAATATGTCCAATTCTCATGTCATTAATGTCATTGATACGAAAGCTGACTTATGTGTTCGTCATAAAGGTACAATCCCAGTTGGCAGAAGTGAATGTAATACTACTCTCACCTTTGATACCCCAAATGGCATTTCATTTGTGGCCTCCCGAAATACGTATTTCATATGTGGTAATAAAGGCTATCATCGTCTCCCTATAGGATGGTTAGGAACATGCTATATATCTTTTGTATTACGCCCTGTGTTTATCGCCCCGCCTATGTACCATAACGATTATATTCTTTACCATGATTTTATATTTAATAGAGTGAAGAGAGCAGTAGTTCTTGATGATATAGACCAAACGGACACTACGCTACAACAATATGTCGATTTTAATTTAGGCTTGTTTTCTTTTGTTGGAGCTGCTTTAAATAGCCGGAAAATACGAAGGTTAACTCGTGTTGTAGAAGCTGTTGCCAATGATACTGCTTTTGCATTAGGAAATTTAACTGAGGAGCTTCAGATATCTAGAATTGTAATGCTCCAGAACCGGATGGTGCTAGATGTAGTACTAACTGATCGGGGAGGGGCATGCCGCATTATCGGAAGTAGTTGCTGTGTTTACGCGCCAGATAATTTTCCTTCTGTGTATGATGCTATATCCAAATTAGATAAAATTGCTGCTGAGATACATCCTGATAATGGTACATGGACCTTTTCGGGGTGGTTTTGGTCAATGCTTAGTACCTGAGGTTGGAAGTTACTGACGATTCTATGCATAATAATTGGGATATTATTCTTCTTATACCTTTGTATTCAGTGTGGCCCTGTATTATGTTCTATGTGCCTCTCTGCTTGTATTCCATCCAAACGAGCTTTTGCAAAACATGAGCAAATGATTCATAAAGAAGTGGCACAGATCATGTCTATCGATATAGAAGATGAGTATCCCGATTATGTCCACTATGAGGTAGCTTCAGCTAAACGCTAAAAGGGTCGTCTGTCGTAATTTGACAATGATCAGGTTAGCGTTGAGCTTTGCTACACATTACTCCCTTATCTTGACTATAGTTGTCAAACGCCATTTTGTATGTAACGGCGGCCATTTTAGAGAATGCGTTGCCTCGTGGTCAGCATGCCCTTTGGTCCTTCCTCTGTACCACTGACCACTCGAGTTTGCCCAGCAACAGGCTATTTTTAGTAACGGTCAAGCCCGCACATGCGCAGTTTAGACTGACCAGTCATCACTTAGGAATGTTCTGCCAAACTGACCAGTGGTGTTGTAGCCCCTCCCATGAGCTGGCTGTGCTCCAAAAATGACCATATATGTACTTAAAACTCTGTAACTGTGTACCGCCTACCTTTTACTGTCTGTAAAACTGTATAAAAGAAGAACTTGCACCGATGTTCGGTGTGATACTTCTTGCATTGCCGAAGGGTGCTGTAGGAATGTACCACCACCCCATGGGGTCTTAATAAACTTGTCTTTTGCATTTTCTAGTTTCCGTGCCAACAGTTCTTATGGTGAAAAGGGTATTCTGTGGAGTATGTAGGCCTGGAGAACCCAATACCACAGTAGCATGAGCAGCTGGTTAGGTGTCCCAGACAGGCATTGATGTAACTTCAAGTTGGCAGCCACTGCCAACTGTCAATGCTGTTTAGGACAAAGTGCGGCTCATGCTTTGCCGGTCATCTCTGGCAGCTGCTGTTGATTAAAGAACAGGCCTCACTAGAACTTGGCTTTGACAGTCATAATGGGTGGCACAGTTTTCTTGTGAATGGGGCCATTCGTGAGGTGCCCAGGACCTGGGAGGCATCACTTTGGGATCAGGGGCTCACTCCAGCAGAGGCCAACAGGGCTCAGCCAGGGCCAGTTGCAGGAAGGGGTCTGAAACTCGTTTTATCCCTTTTGCTCACACAGGAGGTCAGCAAACTGACATGTGGAGTTTATTTGGTTTGCTTGAGATGAAGGTAAGCAGGTTCAGCCTTCCTTCACACACTGCAAGGCAATGCTCCAAGCAGCAAGTTAACTTCCACAGGTCCAGGAATATCGTGAAGAGTGACTCTTGAGGTCCAATATTTATACCTGTTGCCAGCCTTTCAGTGGGGAGACCCCCTGCCCTAGTCTCCCATTTCATTGTTGAAAGCTCTTGCTCTTCCCCTGTCAAGTCTCCAAACTGTCTGGGAAGACAAAAGACAGGGCATGCCTTGTTGTAGATTCCTTTGTGTTTTCAGGAGGCAAAACTCTTTAAAGTGTAAGTTGGGCTGGGTACAGCCCCTCCCAGAGTTTCTGACAGGATGGCTCATCCTGTCCACACTAAGCCCCCTTTGTGTTTCACTATGGAAGGAGGCAAAGTATTTTAAAGGCACGCCAAAGGCAAGCCCATCTGCGCCGTCCGCGGGCGGCCGGGGCCTGGGGTCACGACCCCTGCCCGTGTCCCTGGCCACATCAGGTCCTATAGCTCTACTTCCTTACTTCAATTTAGGGGAAAGGTCCCTGCCTCTTGCCTCTCAACCTGGGACCCAGCAGACAAATACACATCTTGTCCTCATTGTTGGTTTCACTTTCAGCCTCTCCCTGACGTTCCACCCATAAACCCACAGCACAACATCTTCCTCCTAAACTGCAGATCACTTCCAAAGCACTCCACAGAGATCTCTCTACTCCTAGAGGACTTAAAACCTGATATTCTATTCTTTACAGAGACCTGGCTCCATTCTGAGTCAGAACATGATCTCATGCAGGCTCTACCACAGGGATACCAAATCCTGCACAAAGATTGCCTTAGGGGTAGATGAGGTGACTTAGCGGTCATTTATAAAGATTGCTACGAGTGCCGCACCTCTTCCACCTCCATTCCGAACTGCAAAAGTCTCTCTTTCTCAATAAAATGTTCCCCGTTCGCACGTTTACGGGGATGCTTCTATATCATCCTCCAGGGAACTTGGGTCAGTTCCTCAACTTTTTTCTTATGGCAGGTGGTTAGTGATAAGATATCACAACCAAACCGAGCGCACAGCGATAAGATTGATTTACTACTGTTCTAGTTTCAATATGCAATTACTCCAACACTAGAGTTTAGTTAAACATTGATTTATTGTTTATTTAATTTGTGCATTAGAGTCTCTTCTCATCTTCACTTTATTTTAGATTTGATAATGTATTGTATTTCAATTTATACAAATATCATTTGAAATTTGCGGCGATTGCTGAGTTGGTTAGCCTGATGCATTTTAGGACCATTGTCCCTTCTTCAGGGGAGCGCTCGGTTTGGTTGTGATATCTTATCACTAACCACCAGCCAAAAGATTATTACGCACCTATGGACAGGCAGCCCTACGACACCGAACAGCACGCAAAAGCAGAAAAATCAGAATAAAGATCCAATAAAAGAAGTTTATGAAGTAATAAACAAGGAGTGCCAGTGGCCACCGTTTATCTATTTTCATTCAGTTCCTCAACTGCCTGTCCTCCGTGACAGCCGACCAAGCTTGCAGCCCATCAAACTTCACCCTCCTAGGGGACTTAAACATCCATTTTGACGATATCACGGACCGAAGCGCCCTAGAAATGTCCGCCAGCATCTCTGCACTACAGCTCAAACAGCTAGTTCAAAAATCCACTCACTCCAAAGGCCATCTTCTTGACCCCATCTTCAGTAACTGCAGTGGGAAATCCATCCCCTCTTCCTTGTTCGGACCACTTCCTTATTCCCCTCTCCTGGGTCCCCTTGCGGAATCACTCCCACTATCACTGTCACACTGAGGAAACGTGACTGGTCAAAACTACCCCAAGTCAAATGGGCAGCAAGGCTTGATACCACCAGACCTTCCAACAGTGCTGACCCCACACTAGCCAACGAAAACTTTAACAAATGGATATCAGATTCTCTGGACCATGTACTTCCCCTAAGACACAGTGAACCCAAGCGCAGCACCAAGAGTGCCCCTTGGTACTCCCCTGGCTTAGGGGATAAGAAACATCTTTGCAAGAAACTGGAGAGGAAGTGGTGAATGGACTACTCTCCTGTTGATAAAATCGCATACAGAACAGCGATAACAGCCTATAAAAATTAAATCCGCACCACACAGGCAACTTTCTTTCTAAATAAGATCAATGCAGCTGCCTCTAGGCCCAAGGAAATATAGCAAATAGCAAACAAAAACCCTCCCCAAGCTCCCAGAAAAACCACAAAACCACTCTAATGCAATAATCCGTTGTAATAACCTGGCAGGGTATTTCTTCCAAAAGATACAAACCATCTACACCTCCTTCCCCCCGACTCAGGCCCCACCCTAGCCACTGAACCATATACACCAGGGCCTCAGCTGCCAGTAGCACTCGGGAACCTCCCACTTCTTGACCCTATCATGCTACAAACCATCATGACCCAGGTGAATTCCGGTTCCCCCAATGACCCGGCCCCCGCGTTGTATGTTGACAGTCACCAGGGACATTCTACCCATCATTCTCGACCTGCTTAATGCACCTCTATTCACAGGGATTGTCCCTTACCCGTGGAAGCAGGCCATGGTCAAAGCCCTCCTTAAAAAGCCCAATTTAGATCCAGCGAACCCGGGAAACTATCGACCAATCTCCTTGCTGGCCTGGTTAAGCAAAACTCTTGAAAAACACGTTAATAAAGTACTGACTGAGGTCCTAGAGACTAATCACCTGTTGAACTCCTCCCAGGCAGGATTCCGCCCTATGCACGGGACCGAAACTGCCCTTGTTGAAGTAACACAGGAGGCAAGGAAAATCACGGATCAAGGAGGCTCGGCAGCTATCATCCTTTTTGCGCCACCTTCGATACGGTCAACCACAACATTTTACTGCATCGATTGGCCGGCCTAGGAGTCTCAGGAAATGCTTTGGTGTGGTTGTAGTCCTTTCTATCAGACCGCTCTTTCCAGGTCTTCGAGGGTGAAACCACCTCCCCCCAGTAAGCCTCTTGGTTGCGCAGGGGTCCTCTCTGAGCCCGACGCTCTTTAATATATACATGCGCCCCCTAGCTGAGATCGTTCGCCCCTTGGGGCTAAAAATCGTTACTTATGCGGATGATACTCAACTATTGGTAGCCCTCAACCAATCTCACATCATGCCCAGCCATCTGAGAGACTGCTTGGAAGCATTTAACGCATGGATGATTTTCTCCTGTCTCAAAATGAACGGAGACAAGACAGACGTGATGCTCTTAGGCAATACCCTCTCTCCCAACATCAATTCCCTCTGGCCTTCCTGCCTAGGACCCGCCCCCCAACCCAAAGACTCAATCAAGAGCCAAGGCATCCAGTTGGACAAGGCCCTCAACTTTAACTGCCAAGCAACCAAACTTTCAGCCATCTGTTTCGGTCGACTCAGGCTCACCCGGAAAATTCTCCCCCATTACCCTTTCATGCCAGGCAGATCATGATCCAGGGTCTAATTCTATTGCGTCTGGACTTTGGAAACACCCTCTACCTAGGGTCCCCACAGACCACCCTGAGTAAGCTCCTGGTAATCCAAAATAGTGCAGCACAAAACTTGCTCCAGATCCCCGTCAACTCCCTGTCAAAACAGGTCTAAAGAATATTCACTAGCATCCCGTCAGGGAAAGAATCCAGTTTAAAAGAATGTGCATCGCTCATCGAGGCTTCTGAAAAACTGGCGCCAGCATCAACTATTCACTGATCACCCACTACTTCCCGAACAGACAGCTCAGATTTTCCACTTCTTATCTTGTTGGAGTTCCTAGGATATGAAGAGCCAGATGTGGGGCCGCTCGTTCTCCTTCAACTCGGCCAGACTTTGGAACTCTCTTCCCCTCCATCTGCGAATAGAGCCCAACCTCCTTTCCTTCCGCAAACAGCTAAAAACCCTGCTCTTTAATAAATCAGACTAACAACCAGCTGTTCATATGCATGCCTGTCCGGAGCGCTAGGACGCATTTCATTAAGTGGGGCTGGGTACAGCCCCTCACAGAGTTTCTGCCAGGATGGCTCATCCTGTCCACACTAAGCCACCTTTGTGTTACACTATGGAAGCAATACACAAACCCCAAGAACAGAGTCTTTCACAGTCATGTGACACAGGGCAGAGCCATTATTAGGGCAAATAAAGGGAATTTTAGATTACCATTCATTTGAGTACAAACAGCATATTCCTATCAGCTCCCTATCCCAAGTTGTGACTTATTAAATCTAATGTAATAAGATAACATAGTGTGAGTCTATAGGAGCAATAGGCCTTACAACAGTGAAAAACAACTTTAGAAGTTTTTCACTTGTAAGCTGCAAAACTTAATTATATATAGCCTACTTTTTAAATACACTGCACCTTGCCCTATGAAGCTTTCGAGCCTACCTTTGGAGAGGCTCATATGTATTGAAAAGGAAAGTTTAGGCATGGCAAATGGTTTATTTTGCCAGGTCTATCTGGCAGTTCAAAACTGCACTATAGGCTGCATTGGCAGGCGCAGGAAAGTTTTTAAAAGACTACTTTACTGGGTGACACAATGAGTACTTCAGGATCACTTATACCATTTACTTTACACGCCCTGGCAATGTGTAGTGCTATTTACTAGGGACTTACAAGTACAATAAATGTGCCAATTAGGTGTAGCCCAATGGTACCATGTTTAAGAGAGAGAGCACAGCACTTTAGCACTGGTTAGTAGTGGTAGTATTCAAAGATTCCATATATCAACAAATACCAATTCAACAAAACAGGAGGAGTGAAGGCAAAACGTTTAGGGGAATATCCCACTAAGGATGTCAGGTCTAACAAATCCAGCGCACTCGCAAACCAGCAATCTATTAACAACATTCACAGATTACCGGGCCGATAAGGGTGTTCAGGCAACCATGGTAAGTCTGAAAAATTACAATGACCAACACTCAGACTCCAGGGAGCCAAATTGCACAATGACAAGCAAAATCTATCCTAAAAGCATAAGTAGAACACAAATTGACTCCACCGCACAATCATGCTTTCAAGGGAGGCCGGAAGTTCAGGTATCCCCAAAGCAAAATCGGAATAGCTTGGAAATTTTCTGGCAGGGAAACATAGGACAACCGTCTGGAACTGTACACAACCCAAAAACTCAAAACAGCGAAGGAAGTACGGTGATCCACAGGCACTCCGCCTCACCAACAGCATTAGGTACCAAGACCATCATCCAGCCCCCCAAAAAATCACAAAACCTTCCCGCCTGAGATCTCCAGCAGAGAAATCAATACCTTTGGGTTCACACCTGAGATCTAAAGGTACACATGACATCTTGAATAGAGGAAACATTCATTGCCTATTGTCTCAAATACCAACTCTGACAGAGGTGACAACGTCAGATTTGGTCTCACTAGAATTTATCCAACGCAAGGACTACTTGGAAGGAAATGAAAACCCAAACCCAACATGGGGATTGTCATCAACTGCACAAAAAACACTTTTAGAAAGCTGCACCTTTTGAAGGTGGGGATAATCATTACTCCGTACACCAAGCCCAGAGAGCATGATCTGCTAATCCCAGAAAATACAATTCTTGCACAAGCAAATAAAAAAAAACCACAACATCAGTGCTCACAGGAGCAGTGGGGCACTTTCGAACAAACAAATAGATTTCTCAAGAAAATTGCAGTAGCCGTCAGAATCTCAGAACGCCACCAACCTGGCAAACAGATCTTAGATGGATTGCAAGGACAATAAACAATCAAAAAAACTGACAATACACCAGTCAACCATGAACAACTGGCGCAAACGGACTCCTACGAATATCTAGCCAATAAAATGACAGACAAGATTTTGTCACCCACTTAAGGTCATTTGTCATTGTTGCAAAACAAGAAACTAGCTGATAGATCTTCCGCACCTTCAGGGATATTTGCGTTTTTTTCACCCCAGCCCTCAGGGAGGCAAAATACAATCATCTTCAGGGTGGACTTGCAACTTATGTCTCCAACACAAGTATATTTACAGCCTATGCAATCGGCCCAGCTTCTTCAGCAACTTTGGCAAAAAACCTTCTAACTCCATCTTCACGACCAGAAAAAAGGGGGACCAACATTATGATAATCAGTGCTTATGTTCGCCCAAAAAGGAAAACGAAGGCAGCAAAGGAATTGTGTGACTTTCTGGAGGCATGTATAAGCGAAGAAGCAACAGCAGACCTTATTCTCGCTGGGGATCTTAACCTCAACCTAATGGGTGCCTCAATAAACAACAGAGTGTCCCTTCAAAATTCAATCTGGAACACTCCACCGCAAGGGAAACTTCCACTGGCCCAATCACCGAAAACCGGAAAGTGGCTACTTGAGGACCTTGAACAACTCATCCTCAGACCAATCAATGGCAGATCTGCTGGTGACAACCCCTCCTGCAATCATTCACTGCTCGTCAACAGTAAACAAAATACTAGACTACACTTTCATCTCTCTAATTCTATTTCATCAAATCTCTTCATTTCAGCTGGGACACAAAGCTGATAGCGACCATCGCCCTCAAGAAATCATGCTCAGAACAAACATGTCTATGTTCGATTGGTCTCTGACCCTTAAAGGATCAGAGCTTACAATTAAATTTAGAAGAATTCAGTTCACACAAGCAACGGACCGCATCCTACTTTGTTTTGAGTCACAGGTTGGATCAAGCGAAATTGAGAAATGGGACAATTTTGCCACAGAAATGGCAGCTTATGCCACTTTATTCCGACCAATGGTCCCACAGATACACAACAGTATGAAGCACATGTCAGAAACTGACAAAAAGGAAATTAAGCATTTAAAAACTCAATTCATTGCACATTGAGACACCTCTGATATAACTCAACCGACAAAACCCAACTAGCACTGCTAAGAAAGCAAAAGGTGCAGCTGAGGAGACAAAAATGGGTAGTTAACAGATTAGCTGAAAATGAGCTCTGGGCAAAATTACATGCCGGCACCAAACAGAGTGGCAGCACAAGTTTCTGGTGAACAATGAACCGCTTCATTTGTCCTTCACATGAGGGAATCTCTTCCAATATCTCAGTGGAAGTTTAGGTAAATTACCACAGGATTCATTTCCATCAAGACCCAGAATCCATGGCTATGGAACCAATATTCAAAATTAATTCAGGATGTGCATCAACTGACAATGCCCAGGTGGCACGTAAGTCCCTAGACCTCAAAACATCTGAGGGACACTTACCAATGGATGTACTGTTAAACAGCAAAATCTGTACTGTCAAGCAGCAAATAGGAAAGGGAAGGAGGGAGGGGGCCCCTGGGCCCCACGGAATTACAATGGTTCTTTACAAACAAGATGCAAACCTTTGGGCCAAGGCACTCAAATCTCTTTTCACTGAAATAAGGCTACTGAACATGCTCTCATGCTCCTTGAGAAGATCGATAATCTCCCCAAACTTCTAGTAAGGTGACAAGTTCTCACCAAAAATCTACTGGCTAGTGGCACTCCTGGACAACGGGGACAACATGTTCACAGGAACACTACTAGGAGAATTTGCGGACTGTGCCACATAGAGAAATCAATTATACAACTTAACCATACTGGCGTTACAAACTCTGTCGGAACAACAACAAACATCCTAGCCATGGCAATTCTAATCGACAAGGTGGAATCAGCAAAAAAACTTTTACACCTTTACTTTATCGACTATAAGGCCGCCTTAGATCACATAAATTACAACAGTTTGTGGGCCAAACTAAGGAGCTGGGGCATTCCACAGACACTGTTGAACCTGATAATCAATTTGCACACAGACACATGGGTTCAGATAACGCTAGGTGATGGATCACTCCTGTCAAGGCAAATATCAACTGAAAAAGGAGTCAAACAGGGATGTGTTTTAGCCCCCACCCTATTCAACTTGTTTCTAGCAGACCTCATCCTGGCACTAAACATCTGCAATTCACATGCACCAAGACTAGGAGGCTTAACAGTACCATGCCTTCTCTACACGGATCAGCCACACACAAGTGGGCCTACAACACCTTCTGAACACCACACCGGATTATCCCAAAGTCAATGGCCTAACCATCAACCTAGAGAAAACAAGAACCATGACGACTTACAAAAACCAAAAGAAATCTGCAGTTTGGTTCTGGGGCAACACACATTTAAGTTACATCAGAAAATAAATATCTAGGCCTGATTATAGATAAAAGTGGCAATTTTTCTGCCCAGAAAAACAGCATCAGATGCAAAAGGCCTCGCCCTGGTAGTCTCATTGATAGACCTTCATTCCAAATTAAACGGCCCATCGAAACTTCCCCTGGCACAAGTGGTACGTGCCAAACTCTTACCAACAATTGCCTATGGCAGCAAAGCACATAGAGTCAGGGATGCAAAGGTACTTGACAACACAGTTACCACAGTGTATAGGGTTATCATTGGCCTGCCAGAATATACTTTGCCAGCACAAATAAGGCTAGAATTTGGCATAGAGAAACAGTCTTTTGGCAAGAGACGGGGCGTACATTATCACCTGGGACAAAGCCTGGAAATCCACACCAGGAACTCTCGATCAATACCTGTGAAATAGTTACATCTACAAGCCACCTCACCTGCTTCTAAATATCTCAAAAGCAGCCTGACTAACACAGGGCTAAACCAGCTCTGGGACACTCCTACAAACAAAACCACATTAAAAAAAACTGGTTTGGAAAATGGTCAAGTACCTCTCGTGGATTGAGGATAACGCTTTTTCTTTAAAAAAGGGCTCACGGGTGGATGACTTTGAACACCCATACAGCCCCATTTGCTCAGAACTATTTTGACCTGGGGTACGCCAAAGACACCAAGAATAAATTTGTGAAGCACCAACTTGGCCTTTTACCCTGCATACAGCATCTCCTACACTGGCTAAAGGAAAGGGAAGGTTCTACCTGCCGGCTATGCAGCTCAGCACCAGAAGATCTGCTGCACATTCTTTGTACACAGAAAGACCTGCAGGAAGAATGGAAACAATTACTAAAACACCACTTTAAACAACGAGGGATATGCACTTGGAGACGAGCAGTGCTGACCTGCTTTGCACCTGGTGACTCACAGCTGAATTGATGTCCAGTGAAGTTCCTGAGACTGGTGGGAAAACAAATGCCAGTGCAAAGGACGTGAACCTGACCAAGGACAGTCTCTTTGGAACAATTTCCCTTTTACTTACCATGGAGATCACACTTTGCAAGGGGGCAGTTTCCAATTGTCACATAAGCCCTGATAAACACCACCTACAACGAGTACATTATGCTGGGTTGAAATATGTGACCAGCCCTTTAATAAGCACTTAAGCACTTTCTGCACTAAGAGCACTTTGCTTCAGCCTTGGCATTAGGCATGATGTGAAGAAGCGGGCTGGAACTGAGAACATTGCTCCCTCTAACATGCGTTAAAGCAAAAACAGAAATTTTACGATGAGTAACTTCACAGTTGCCATAGTAAATGTCTATTTATTACCATTATAGGTATTAATGATCTTATCTGCTGTTTTATTGTATTGCAACGGTTTTTGACAACTATGCAAATAAACTATCTATCAGAGGATATGTCCAGAAGTAGAGTAAAAGTAAAAACCTAAACTGTTCTCAAAAACCTTTCCTAAACTATGAAAAAAAGTATTAGCAAATAAAGTGCTCTTTAATTTCCAAAATCGCGGTGCCACTAAGATCTCTGAGCTATTCAGTTATACACTTATTGGATCCTATTTTGCTACCAGAATTTGATGGAAAGTCTCCTCCACAACTTTAACAAAACAGCAATACTGGTTATGAACTGAAGAGAAAGAGATACCACTGTGGGTCAGTCCCCCCCAAGGATACAGTAAGTACATTTTTAGCTCATCGAACCTTTGATGTCTGAGGACATCTTTGAGTGATAGTAGATTCCAATATTGGGCACGATATACAGCAAGGACAAATAATCAGATTAAGGGTGATAGCATCGTTTATATAGTTTGTAAAATTTCCTGTGAACCTATGCCCATATCATATACAGAGTAGCGGTTCGTTGTTTAAGAACATAGCCCTTATTTTTATAAGCATCCATCAACCTCCTGGGTCTGTAATATTCTAGAATACTTGATAATAAAAAAACAAGGTAGTCCCTTTAAGCTAATTGCAAGTTTCTATAGGAGGATCTGGCTCGTAGACATGAATTCATTGCTCTATCTATAGGCACCACTCTTCTCTTTTGTAGACCAGTGAAGCTAGATATTAAAAACTGCAGTTACCATTTAACTTGAGCTTGCTTTGGTTGCTTTGGTTGACAGGTAAGCATACCAATGCCTTATCTTTTGCCCAGTTTTGCTTTTTTATTTACATGCACCTCGAAAACCACTATGTCGCGTGTTTCCCTCTGCCCTTTTCCCCCATTTCCTATTCCATTGAAAGCTCCCTCCTGCCAGCGAATAGGAGCTCCCTGTCGTACCCAGCACAGAATACGATATACTTTACTCTATGAATGTATGTAATTATGTATTTATGAAGGATTGGAGCTGAAGAGCTGTCTTTTGATCCCGTTTTCTTCTCAGTGTACCTCCTAGTCTCAAGTTTCCTACCCTCTCAGCTTCCTTCCATGCCAGTTTGATAACATGCTTTGCCCTCTGCTTCCATACTTACATTGAAGAAGCTTTAGATATTATTAGGGGAGGGCGGTCAAAGTCTGATAAGGTAAAGTAAAATATCTGTAGACACATTGAATGCATTTGTTATTGCCATTTCAAATTGAACATGTTATGAAACGAGTTTAGCTCTTTCTGGTCCACAATCTTCAGTGAGTAAATTGTGAGCTGTACAGATCATAGATCTTAAGAACCATAATTTGAGAAGGAGTGCGATCACCAGCTTTGAGATAGGAATTGTTTAGTTTATTCGAACCATGTGAAATTCTGAAATTATCTTTGCCAACTGATTTTGAAGGAGCAACCTACAACTAGTGTCCTCTTTGCTAATAACGCCTCTCACAACTCTAGTCTTGTGATAGTCTGAGGCAACTGTGAAAGTCGGTGGCAAAAGATTCACGATATAGCAGGTGCCCGAAAAGTCACGGGGCAACCACGTATATGCGCGATCATAACATACAAAGTAGGTACCCTTGGCAGTTAGGAGGACAAGGGAAGAGAGCATCGGTAAAACGTACGTCTCAGTACAAGCACTCTTCCCAAGCTGAGCTCTCGGATTATAACCAAGACCTTTCAAGCAGAAATTACCGAGGTGGGGTACGATCCAGATCGGAGACAAGCTCTTAAGCTGTCTATCACCCACTGACATACTATACTCAGCCTCACTCAGATCCTTGTATGCTCGCACCTCTTCCTCTGGAATAAGCGATGCATCAAAAATATCTCTATCTAAGTCAGCAATCGCTATCGCCAAAGACTTGTGGTACGGGCCGGGACTAAGGTCTGCAGAGCGTGGCTCTCGACGGGGGAAGGAATCTAGTGCACTACGGAACATGGTTTGGAATGCTCGAGCTGACCCCTGGGAGCTGTAAGGAAGAACCAAATACGGAATACCCTTATCCATGGTATGTGGCATTAACCTGCACACCCAACAGTTGGTAGTGTTCATCACCAACTGATGTTGATGAAGAAGTTGGGCAAAGGAGTTGTACATAAATTCCGCACGTCTAACCTGTTCATGTTGGGGCAGAAGATGAAAGGAATGTGGAGAAACAGTGGGAACAGAATTTAGATCATGAGAAGGAGAAGTAGGTGAAGTAGAAGGCAATAATAACTGGATTCCAAAATACACTCCACCCACCAGTAGCATAGAAACAGTCAAGAACAGCAGGAATACCTGAAACAGAAAAATTTTGTTCGCAAAACCTTATGCAATTTGGATCTTTGCGCCGACATCCTCTCTACTTCCGACAGCTTAGAGAACTCCATCCTCTAAAAACCGTCCGTAACGTTCTTGACACACTTCGTTCTGAGTAGCGATTATCAATTCCCAGGAGTTCCCAGGAATCGACAAAAGTAACCGACCTAGTGTCAGAAACCTGCTAAACAGAAGGAGGTACCCGCACGGCCCTACGGTCAACCTGGATGATAGGTTTTAATCAAATAAACATTCAATTTTAATACAAGTCTCCTAGCTGTACAGGAAAAGGAACACACATGATGTATAGAACAAGAATTGAAAAACTCAAAATCAATGAAAAAATGTAAATGTTCGCAATGTTGGTGGCAACAGTGAGGGGAATGTAAAATTTTAAAAACAAAAAGGAATTCTTTATTAGTCCTTGTCACGCGATCGAAGAAAGTATCGACTTTTTCCAGGTCGAGTTTGCTCTTCAAATAACTGTTCAGATGGCAAAACAGGGTTCGATCGTTCATATGACAGTTCAGAACTTGAATTCTCCAATGCTGAAGATGAAGGTACAGTTCCAGACAATTCAACAGGTGTATCTGACTGAACCGAATTGTTCTCTACAGGTTGAGCATCACTGAATGGCACGTAGCGTTGAAGGGTCTCGGTCTCCGTTGGGGCAACTCCAGTTCTTACCCAGTTCTCTGCTGGCAAAGGAATTGGAACCTTCTTCGTATGGGTGGCATGCACCCAGTTCTTCCTGCCTTCCAACTGAACTGCAGTCCTTGTTGCCAGCAAAACTTGATAGGGTCCCACAAATCTTGGCTCGAGATTTCGTTTTCTCCCAAAATTCCTGGTGACAACCCAGTCACCAGGTTGGAGCCGATGTCCAGGACCCTCTGTTTGTGCCGGTAGTGCTTCAAAAACCTGTTGATGAATCAAACTCAATTTAGCAGTCAGATCATAAAGATAGTCAATCAACATTGGATATTCAAGACTGTCAAAATGTTTAGGCCTCAGGACTCCCCAAATGTTCGCAGTGCGGCCGAACACAATCTCATATGGGCTAAGCCCTACTCGAGAGTGCATAGTCGCCCTGGTCGATAAGAGAGCTAGAGGCAGTGCATCAGGCCATGACAGACCAGTCGTGGCTTGAATTTTGGCAAGTTTCAGTTTCAGAGTACCATTGTACCTTACACTTGTGGAGAAGTGTGGCTCAGGGGTTAGAGGCGGCAGACCCGGAAGCTGAGATCGGCCCTGGACCAGGGTTCAATTCCCCGCCTCGGCGGGTCTTGGGCTCAAAAATTCCACGGACCCAATAATTCTCGCTCCGGTGCCTTCTCGACTCACGGGTTCACACTCTGCGACTCTGGCAATAGCTTGCTTAATCTCCACAACGGCCCCTCGCGGCGGGATGCCTGGCTTTCACCTTGTGGATACCCTGCCGGGGTTATCTCACAGGGGAATACCAGGACGGGTTCCCTAAGCAAGCGCCGGGAAACCCTTTGTGGGTAGCTGAGCGCTATATAAGCTCAAATACATTTACATTTACATTTACACTAAACCCGCCGATTGAGGATGATTAGCGCTATGTAATTTCTGACGTATTCCAAGGCCCTTACACACACTCTTCATCACACTTCCCACAAACTCACTTCCGTTATCTGACCATACAATCCGTGGCATTCCATACCGAGGAAAGTATTCCTTCAGTAGGACTTTTGCTGTAGACAGGGGAGTATTAATCTTAAGAGGGTAGGCCTCGATCCATCTGGAGAACGCGCAAACCACAACCAAAACATATTTCAGGTTATTGCATCTCTCCATATGGATGAAGTCCAATTGGATAACTTCAAAGGGACATGTAGGAGGAGCAAAATGACCAGGTGGAGTGGGGGTGCCCTTGCCAGGATTATACATCAAGCATACCATACAATTCTTAACCACTCTCTCAGCACACTTAGCAATCCCATCATTCTTCCATACAGGAGACAACAACTTACATATACCTTTCGCGCTAATATGTGACAAGCCGTGGGCCATAGTAACAACGGCAAGCACATATGCATCCGGTAACATCCACCTCTGACATTCCGACAAGTCAACCCAACAGCCATGCGAGTCTAACTTTCCCGTGCTTTCTTTCCACTTAGTCTTTTCAATCTCGGTAGCCTCATTCTGAATCGCTTTAACACTCTCCACAGTGTCCTCACACATACCAGTCTCCGACGGCCATCTCACTGAACTCATAACATACATTCGAGTTGTCAGATTCTTAGCCGTCTCCTTACCAATCTCGTCTGCAAACGCGTTACCACGACCCACATCATCCGTAACCTTTCGATGCGCGCTGCATTTAATGATTGCAACCTGCTTAGGCAATGTAAGTGCATCCAAAAGATCGTTCACAAGCTGTCCGTGTTGGATCTTCGTACCATGCGATGTCATTAATCCTCTTTCTCTCCACAATCGACCAAAGCTATGGGCTACGCCAAATGCATATTGACTATCTGTAAACACATTCACTCGCTTCCCTTTAGACAAAACACACGCTCTCGTTAATGCAATCAACTCTGCCGCTTGCGCTGAATTCTGACTCAATCTCGTAGTTTCCACAACCGTACTCAACGTCACTACAGCATACGCAGTCGTCACATCACCATTCGGCAACTTGAAGCATGAACCATCAACATACCAAGTACCATCGGATCTACCAATGGAGTATTTTTCAGGTCAATACGACCCTTCGTCTCTTCTTCAGTTCTTAAATAACAGTCATGTGGTACTACATCATCTGATTCCATATTAGTCGGCAACAATGTTGCTGGGTTCAGCACATTACAACGCTTTATCTGTATATGACTTGCCAAAAGCGTCAACTCATAACCGGACAACCTTGCGCTCGTCAAGTGTTGAGTTTTTGTTCGATTCAAGAGAGTGTCAACTGCATGCGGAACCATCACCGTAAGCATATTATCCATGACCAGGCCCGCGGATTGTCGAATGGACACCGCAGCTCCCGCTGTCGCTCTTAGACAACTCTCAAGAATTTACACATTTCCTCAAACACAAATCTTTGTGTGGGCTCATTAAACTGAGAGAACGTATCGTAAACTATGCGAGGAGTGTACTTAGCAGGATGTCTAATCCACGTACGCGCCATAGTCACTAACGTCTCACTTTCCCTGCCACCAAGAATTTGACTCCGTCTCTGAGAGGCGTCAGAGACATCGGACCCAAGTATCGGTCCGAAAAGTGGAGAATAGAGATTAGCAACAGCATTAGGTATACGACTACGAACAGAAGGAGAAGAGGAGAGAAGTACAGGAGCAACAACGTGAGGACTGAACGTTGGTGCAGCAGGAGTAACAGGAGCAACAGACTGAGAAGGTATAGGCAAAGTAGCAGTAGGAAGAAGGGCAGGTAAGGGAGCAGGGACAGCTTGGGGAACAAGAGGATTCAGAGGAACAGGACCAACGACAGGCTGACCAGCAGCCGCCGGAACAACAGGTTGAGTGACAGGAGGAACAACAGGGGCTGCAGTACCCTGTACATAAGGAGGTGGTGATTTTAATAAATAGGATAATAAAGGATCCTCTGTCATTCCTCTCCCTTCTTATCAGAACTTGATGGTAAAACCGGATAACATTTATCCACCGCCATACGATGCAATCTAGTAAAAACTTCCTTTTCCTTCTCGTCTTTATCTCGCTGATATTGTTCTTCACTTTGCATCATTGTAATGATACCATCTCTCTTATTTTTCTTTATTTGCTTGATTTCTTTCTGTTTGGCCTCTTTACGCCATAACCGAAAGGAATCAAACATGGCCGGCCTAGCTTTCTTCTTAAAAATTTTGCTTCGAGATTATCTAAAATCTCAGTTTCGAAACTACCATGAGGTGGCCAACTAAGAACACCATCGTTTTTCGTGTAGCGGATCCAACAGTCATTATAAGCAATTGGACCCACTCCGTGTCGACTATAGAGCTCATAAACCGGAGTTCCAACTGGAGGTATCGGACATGAGTCCTCCAACCGGGAATCCGTGCCGCAACATTTAAGGAAACCAAAGAAAGTGCTACGGCCAGGCATCGTGCACACTAACCGAGTCTTAGAAACTTCAAGGGTTATCGAATTACGATGTCCTCGCAAAAATACGAGACCCTCGGTTTTTGGCAATTGCAATCGTCAAATAAAAACCCAACAACTAAGAACCAAAAACTAAGAACCACAAATGCAATGGAACCAAGCAAACAACCAAGTTTCAACAACAACAACCAAGGTTTCTGGGAGCGACCCACAAATACTTAACCCCTTCAGCGCTAATGACAAGGGTAACTCGTCATGGAGTTTCCATTGATTTCAATGGAAATTACATTGAAGCAGCAGAAGAAGCATAGCATCCAAGTGGTTAATTGAGAGAACAATGGCGTCACCAGGAAGGCCCGTCTATTTTCTCGCCGTACAAAGGACTACGCCAGGAGCCAAAACAGGTCGACAGTCAGGGCATCAGTCCATCGCAGCTGTCAGGAGGCGGGAATCTTCGCGGGAAAAGTCTTCGGACCACTTATTTCGACAACAGGATCGATGAAGCGGGGTGCACCTTCCCTCGGAGATTTCACACGAAGTTCCTCACGATCGTCGGGCTTTGGACCGGTACCACTGATGTCGCCCCACGTTGGGCACCAACTGAAGGACTGGGCTATTTCTAAGGCCCTGCGGTGCCAGGGGACAACACCTGAAACCTTTGTGGGTTACCTGTTCCGGCGTACAAATCACAGAGACACGGGACACTTCCTTCGGCATCAAAGATCAATGTTTGTTTACTGCAGGGATACAGAGATCGCAAGAAGTACAACCACGTGTAGGTTCTGAGAGTCTGCTTCGAATTGCAAAAGTGGATCGCTCCTTTTATACACAATTTCGTCATTGCACAACATAGTGAACAAAAGGTTACAACTCAGTTCCCACAGTAAACTTCAAAAGGGTCGCATTCATGTTTTCAGGAGCCCGGAACATAATTACAGTAGCATCACCGGTTCCCAACTGTAAAAGCACGTTATCTCACCATTAAGCACATTCCACTCTAGTCATAAACAAGTTAAGTGAAGAGACAGAAACAGGTTCAAGAGAGACAAAGACAGACAACAGATTGAAAAGAGTGTAGGGGGCAATATCGGAAGCGTGGTCACAGGATCAAAGGATTCATGCCTAAACACATGCACGGCTGAAACAATAGACTAACATGGCAAGATGCGCCTCGAGCGGAGCCATCTGCCTTTTCCGAATCATCCCCCTGGTTATAAAGACACACTCAAAGGGATATGCGTCTTCCGCAAGAGCTTGGGAAACCCAGGGTCATGAAGCGAACACTGTCCGTTCGCCGGCTACGTGAGGGCAAGAAACAAAATGGATGCCGTATCTAAAATGGAACCCGTGGGTTCAGATGAAGATACCCACGAATAGGACGAACGCTGCAAAGTAGAGTAGCGAAAACGCGTACACCCACTATACTCGTCATTTGCGGTTCATAGATACCAAACTCGTCCATATTTGAACAAGTCCAAAACGTCATTATGATTCTCATGGAACCTCAGCTTCTCTGCTTTGTGACAAAAGCTTCTGAGATATCCCTAGATGACTTGCTCCCACATACCACCAGCCTAAGTTGTTTTTGGATCCGTTTGACATACCTCCCTCTCTTTAACCCAGATCTGAAGGGCCTGGAACATGTATAGTAAGCATGGGAGAGTGTTCATTTTGATGGCATTAATCCTTCGCACCCATAAGATAAACAAATTCCCCCAGGACTGTAGGTCTCGGTGGATAGTGGAGACAAATAAGTGATGGTTAGCTTAGCCGGTTGAGGGGAACCCCCAGGTAACTAATACATTTCTTGGTCCACCAGAAAGGAGACTATCTGGGTTAAAAAATCACCTCAGTCTCTGTTAGAGATAGATTCAGGGGCTCAGATGTATTGTAATTTTATAACTAGAGACTGTTTCAATGGATCAGAGAAGTGCTGTTACTGTGGGGAGGGAAGAACACGGGGATTCCAGGGTCAGCAACACATTGTCTGCATAAAGATAAAGTGTATGTTCTTGAGAGCCAAATTTGATATGTACCACCTCCTCAGCTTGCTGACTCCGACAGGACAGGAGCTTTCTGAAAAGGCCAATCGGAGGGTGCACAATGATCTTCCCTTCCTGGTGAACATGTGTAGCCTGAAAGCTTGCACAGTTCACCTTTTAGGAGCACTGGGGTCAGCATAATCAGGATGATCATGTTTAGGAATAGAGGCCTATTCCCATTTGCAGCAGAATGAGGCACAAAAAGGACCAGCCCACCTGTCAAAAGCTATTTCTGCATCCAATTCAAGCAGCATTGCAGGAATCTTCCAAAGTAAATACTTTTCGACCACATGGATAGTGGTCTGATGTTATTGTGTGTCTGGCACCCCTGCACAAACCCACCAGGCAGGGAAGGATAGTGTTTATGCGTGTAGCTAAAATTTAGTATACAGTCTTGCATCAATGTTTAATAATGCAATGGAGCGATATGAAGGGCACATTCGTATGTCATTACATTTTAGAAGAACTCAGATAATGGCCTCCCGAATTGAGGCAGTGGTAAACTCCACATTAGCACAATAATTAAACAAACATAGTCTTAGTTTCAGAGTGAGCCTGTTCAAGAATGTTTTGTAAAATTGGGCTGTGAACCTTTCTGGCCCAGGAGATTTATTCATTTTATGTGCCTTTATTGCTGCCTTCAGCTCTTCAATCTGTATGAGAATTACCAAAGTGTCTCTCTGAGCCCCAGCATTTCGCGGGAGCTGAATCTCGTCTGCATATGTGTTATATTCTAAGGTTTGCATTCATATGTAAAGCAGCCCAGGTCCTCCTAGCTGCTCAGCCAGAGTGAGAGATGGTGACAGAATGTTTGTGTGCCTGTGATGAATGGAATGGTTGGGTGACTGTGTGGATCAGTGGGTGACAGTTGGAGATGGGCTGAGCAGCTAGGCAGGCTGCTCCTGGTGGGGCTGGCGTAGGAGATATTGGAGCTGGGTTAAGAGCTGTTACATGGCTGATCTCTGTTTGATATTACAAGACATGGAATAATAAAGAACACATTAAGAACTTACAACCTGGCTACCAGTTTCTTCATATACAAAGTACAACAATATGTCAATTGTACGGATTCCACACAGGTTGCCCTGAAGTACAAATGTGAGTAAAAGCGGCAGAACTCTTCGAGCTTCTCCATATCGGCAATCATTTTCTAGTCTGAGGACATATGTTTTTATTTATCATACCCCTTTTCCTGCTTCCCATACAGCAGCCTAGCCAAATGTGTACCTATTTTGTCCCCAGTAATAAAAGGTATTTTGTTCAAGTGTAAAGAGCCGTGATTAGCTTGCTTGTGTTTTGTTGTATAGAATTCTTCACCCTCACCTGCTCTAGCGCTTGGATTTTCTGTACAAATTTCTGTACCACAAATATATGGAGACGCTACTGGTGGGCTGCAGTTGCAAGGAGGTGGCCTCGATTTACTGGATTAAAAGCGCCCCACAACCCATCACCTTCATAGCTATCTTTTTCTCCTAAATCAAATGAAAGTAATTTTTAATGTGCTGGTAAATTTCTGCACCAGTCAAGGGGCCCCTAAACAGTAAAGTATGTAAACGCCATCCACAACGTGGTTCCCTGTTCTCTATTTTCCAAATGTATCATCACTGTGGCATGGTAGGAGACCTCTTTCATCTTAATAGTAGATGCTCGGACCTCCTTGCAGAAATGATGTACTGACCAACACAGAGTCAATCCAAGAATGTGTCAGATGGATGTGTGAATATTATGTGTAATATGTGTCTGACAGTTGCTGTTACGAAAATGTCATGAAGGCCTGTTCAGACAGTGTATTCTTTAGTTTTTAGTGAAGGTACCAGTGTCCTACAGTGGTTCCATCTCACTATACCCTTCTCGTCCTGAAACCTCGTTAAAGTCTCCTGGCAACATAATCCTGCCCCTTGTCATCCCTAAAAGGGCTGTAAGGAACTGCAGGTTGTATACGTGTATACATCTTGGGTGTGTTAGGGGCATCACTGCCATAGCCAGCATCTCAAAATGGACGTGCATTATCCTAACCAGAATTAGATTATGGACTTCCTTATCCACCTTTATGTCAAAGAGAACATTTTAACTCAACAGAATGGCTACACCTCGCTCCTTAGTGGACTCAAAGGCAAAGACTGCCACAAGGGGTTTTCCCTGTGCCTAAACATTTCAACAACCAGATCTCCTGTAACTATATGATGTCAAGTTGTTGACGTCACAGAGATTTCCAGATTGCCCCTCTCTCGTTGGGGGCATTACAGCGCTTGATGTTCAGAGTGGTAATAATCACCATTCACGACAGACTTGTAGAGAGGACAAGATCACTTATGTAAATAGGCCGATCAGCAACACCAGTAAGCAATATCAATGAATATCAATTCCCTGAGAGCAACAAAGTCAAGAAAACAACAATTGAAGCAATTGGGAAAAGTAGTTAATTGAATAATCTTTACGGTTGTGAGGCAGTGGTAATTACTGCCCTTCCTGCCACATGGTTGTGTCAGCACCCCAGCGGTGCGCGTTCTAGGGCCAGCCCTAACCCAGCACAGCTGCTTATGCTCTCTCTCCTGGCCTCCAGCCTGCCCCGCCACATTGGGTTTTATCCCTTGTGGTGAAATGCACCTGGTTGTCCAAGTATATATGTGGCTGTGTTGCTCCAGGAGTTCTAGTCGTCATTAAGAAGGTATGGGAGATACGGTGATACATGCATTACTGTGTTTTGTTGGCCTATTCCATTCACTGTTCCTGGGGTCTCTTTGTGTAGGTCTGGGCATCAGGACTACATGTACCAACTTCCCCAGGGATAGCCATCTTGGGTGTGGCACCCTGTGGAAGCCGCACACTTTTCTGGTGTCTCTCCAGGAGTGGGAGCTCCATCTTGTTTCAGCGATCTTTGCCGCGTCATCTTTGTTTTCATCTCCAGTCATCCAGGTAGCGCACTGTTACCACATTCGATGACAGCTGTCCATAGACCAGCTTCCCTCAGCAAACCAAACCACGAGCATACAAATAGGCCGTACTCTGACCAGTGAGGAGGAAGCAGGTTCCGCATTATGCTTCATTGTACCTTGTTTCCGTTTTTCAAGTTGAAACTTCGGGATCGAGGTTCATTCGTATGGCATTTAAGATATTTCAAATTTTAAATTTGGGATTGAGCTTTGTTATTGTGACATTTAAGATATTTTCGAGTTAAAACCTCAGGATCGAGGTTCCTTATCTGTTGTCACATATGTTACTTGCGAGTTGAGGTCCCGGGATCGAGGCTCTTTAGTTGTTGACACATTTATTATGCACGAGTGAATTCTTGGGAGTTAGGTTACATCACATACATATTTATTTATGAGCAAAAAAAATTATTATTTTGGGCACAACATCTAAAAAGTATGAAGAAACACTTAACAAGTGCTGGGCACCACTTCTTGTGTCTTTGGAAGAGTGTGGACATGCTTGGGGAGCCCTATAGTATGTGTCAAAAGAGTGATTTAACTATTGACTACAGTGCAGTGAAATGACTAGTCTGTGTCTATTCCTGCCTGTGAGAAAAATGTGGTGATATATATGGAAAAAGGGCAGCACTTTTCTATCAAGGTTTGAAAGCCGATCTAAAAGATGCAATAGCTCAAATTGACCCACAACCAACTGGCTGTTCTGATCTAATGAATCTTACGTTAAGGTTAGATAATCGTCTTGCAGCAAGGAAAGGAGAGCAGAACAACAGAAGCAGAAAGTAGGGTCCAACACTCACCCAGTGACAGCACAACAGAACCCATGGACATTGGAGCAATTCGACAACCGCTAACTAAAAAAGTGATATAACTAAGGTAGAAAAATGGTCAGCGTCTTAACTGCAGTCGTAAAAGACACTTTGTAAAAGAATGCCTGGTAAAACTCCAATGTCGAAGAAAGTCGTAGCATGTGTAGACATTGCAGTGGAAAACTAACAGGACCAAGTGGTACAGAAGAGTTACACTTGGGTATAGTATCTACCTCTTCTCAGGAAAAAATGCCCCAGTCCACAACCAAAAATAATGCATTTACAAAAAGAAGTGGAATTGCATCTTCTCGAACAAAGACATAACATAACACCAGTGCCCTACTGGACTCTGGGGCCACTGGCAATTTTATTGACAAACAGACAGTTCAGTTGTTAAATATCCCTTGTGTCAGGAAAACAACTCCAGAGGTGAGCTGTTTGCTGATGGAAAAGTCTTCTTTAGGGGGCTGGTCACATTGCAAACCATGTCCATATGTTTGGTGTGTAGCAATCAATAAACCAAACAGAGACATTCTGAACAAATCCTTTTTGATGTTATAAATACCCTCCAATATGGTAGTGAGAGTGAGGGCCATGGATTAATGGAAGACCATCTTTAAAAAATGTTATGGATTATTTGAGTATACTGGTATGCCTTTTGAACTATGTAATGCTCCAGCTGCATTCCAGTTCTACCTCAATGATGTATTACGTGGCTATCTTGATCTTTTTGCAATTCTGTATATCGATGATATATTAATCTACTCAGACACCTAAGCGAACATGAAAAACATGTTACAGAGATTTTACTGGCTCTCCGCAAACATCATCTGTACTGCAAATTAAGCAAATGTAAATTTCACACGACTGCTGTGGAATTTTTTGGCACCATACTAACTCCCGCCGGCATGAAGATGGCATATTGTGCAAGTAGTAATGGAATGGTCAACTGCTAAATCAGTGCGCAATCTACAATTTTTCCTTGGCTTTGCCAATTTTTATAGCCGCTTTATAGACCACTTTTCATAAACAGTGTCACCCATTACCAAGATACTAAGAAAGAGAGAACAGTTTGTATAGACCCCTGAACCTGATGAAGCCTTCCTGGCTTTAAAGAAAGCATTGAGTACAGCACCTGTTTTTACCCATCCCTTTATAAAGGCAGATGCTTCAGATATCGCTACTGAAGTGGTTCTGTCCCAAAGAAACCACAACGTGGGATTTCAGGCACAACTACATCTGAAAAGTGTGAATAAACACTGAACAATTGCCGGGCACCATTTCCTGTGTCTTTGGAAATGTGTGGACATGCTTCAGGTGGCACTGTAGTAGGTGTGTAAAAAGTGCTTTAACTATTGACTGCTGTGCAGTGAAAGTATTAGTGTGTGGGGTAAGGCAGGGGTGCATTTTATCCCCTTGCTGTTTGCGCTCTGTAGGCCAGATGTAGGTAAAATCAGTTTAGCGAGTCGTTAATAGCGATTTTTACTGAATCGCTTTTAAGAACTTGCAAACCGCTAATTAGCAAATAATCACAAATAATTAGTGATTCCCTAAAACTCGCTATCCTGGATACCGAATCGCAAATACCAATTCTGTATTTGCAAAATCACAATTTAAAAAAATTGCAAATTAGCGAATCTGCTATTCAGGTGCTTCCTGATGACATAACATACAGGAAGTTGCCACACCCATGCTGTTTCTGAGTGCCTAAGGCTGTGGGAGAGGCCGAGAGCAGGAGAACACACCCAGGAGCTGCACAGGCAGTGCTTAATTTGTGCCGGTGCTTTCATGTGCTGAGCACCGGCACCTATTTTTCAGGGCTGGGTCTATTGAATTTTTCTCCGAAACACAGCCAGCTCTCTGCACAGGCCATTAAAACGCCCCAGCCCCAGAGCGAGGCTGGTGCACCTGCACATTCAAATTTGGTTCATGCTGCTAGTGCGCTAACTTTGGTGCACACCAGTGCCTGGTCTCAATGGTGGGGGATAGGCAGGTGTGTGGTGTAATGCGCAGTATAAACTGTACGCACGATCAACTAGTAGCACATTTCAGGGGCGCCAGCCAGCAGTCTGCGCTTTCCAGTGTAACTGACGCTGCAAGATTAGGTGAGTTGTGTGTGCGTTATTTTACAGTCAACTGTTATTCTACAGGTAACAGAGTGACAGAATAGTGCTCCTTGGCTGTGGGACACCATCAATAAATTCCTGCACAGCGGCCCCTGCAGCAAACTGCCTGCCTCAGTAGCAGAGACAAGGCCTTGCAGCATAACAAAATACGGGAAGGAGCTGAGGGTGGTCCAAATGTGAAAACTTTTCTTTCTGCCAATCAGTGTATTGGTACCTAGATTATTCGCTATTGGTGGCATTACAATAAGAATTTGAGTGAAAACCGGTTTCACTGAGATTTGTCTGAAGCGGAGAAAGATTTATTTTAAATAAATCATGATAGGCATGAAGTTTACGAACAGTACACTGCATGTTACTGAGCGATTAATAAAGCATTCCGTCGAGAGGGGCAGTGTAATGAGGCGTGCGCAGGCAAAGGATCTGCTGACGCCGGCAGGGCGCATGTGGCTTCCGGAGCTTTAACGACACATAACGCACAGGCTTGTGAGGAAAGTGTTTGTTTACTCATACTTGCTCCGACCTGTCCTAGTACCATCTCATTCCTATTACACCCATCCTCCTCCTCCTGCAATGGGCACCATTGCAGCCACAAGCACCTTGATGAATAACTCTCATCCCTGCCACTGTGACTGTCTCACACTGCTACCTCGTACAGTGTCCTTCTCTCTACAGTGGCCTTCTCCTGCTATCACAGTGCTCCTCTGTCCACAGTGTCTTTCTCACCTGTATCTCAGTGCCCCTCTGCTTACAGTCATCTTCATCGACGTATCACAATGCCCCACCCTGCCACAGCACTCGTTCATTCCTGTTACATTGTACCGTGACTCCAGCCCTCGCTCTCACAGCCATCCCTCCCTCCCATCGCTTTGTTTAAAGCTTGCACTGGGCCCTGAGCATCCATACTTTAAGAGTTTGCACATGAGACCACAAAGCCCTTCTCAGTCTTGGCCACTCAAATCAGGAGGCTTTCCCAATTCCCCCCAAAGAGAGACCAGAGAGAGGATACACAGGGAATTTATCAGTTTCGACCTGGAGAAAAATAACTTTGATTCAAAACATGGTATCAGAGCGGCTAGACTGTGTTGGGTGCTCTGTACCTCTCCCCCACTCTCCAACTCTAAAAAATTAGGAGGGTGTATCCCTTGTCATCGCAAGCAACCACAAGGTGTGTGGATTGTTGCAGCCCCTCTGGAGCCATGGCTTAATGATTGTTCTGACATGGCGCTGGGGTGAAAAAATAAAGAAGAAGTAAGACAAAAGAAAACAGTAAAGCAGAAAGTTAGAACCAAAGGAAGTGGAAAACAAGGAAGAAAGGAAAAAGGAAAAAGCCACAAAAAAGAGTACAAAAAAAGACACAACGATAAAAGACACGGATAGACACACACTGTTGAAAAAATAATTAAATGAGGGGTGGATGAGTGGGAGCCGAGAGAATTAGTGCAGGTTAAAAGAGATTCAAAAAGGCCCAGGCCATGCACAGAAGGGAAGAAAGCAGGTAAAACAAAATGAACGCACCTAATCAGCCCACATGATGCCATTAATGCTGATTTTGTGGAACATGCTACTGGCCTGAAAAAACTGTGCAAATAGGCAGACAAGCATTATTCCACCGGATTGATGAGGTGTTTTTAATACACACACATATATATATATATTCACTGAAAAAACCACAGGTTTCAGGTTTCACTCGTACAAAACCAGAGAAATTTGGCAGTTATAGTTAGTTCAGATAACTATAGCTCATGCCCCGGCAATGCACTGCTGATGACGTCACATATTACATCATCCAGAGACTGAGTGATTTTTAAAAGTTTAAGACTGTTAATTATATATACACATAGGTGGATTAAAAAATAACTAGGTGTATGAGTGTCTGAATGGATGATTTATTCGGTGCGTGACTGACTGTGAAAGTTAGTGATTAAGCATGTCTTAGTGAATACACGAATGACTAATCTGTGTGAATGTCTGTATCAGTCTGTCAGTTGGTGTGTAAGTGGCTGAATGGTTTGGTGAGTAGCTACATGAGTGTCTATATGGGTTAATGATTGGTTATCTGATTACCTGTATGGGTGCCTGGCTGTCTGTGTGGGTGGGTGGGGTGGGGGTGATACCCTCCATGGATGTGTCAGTGGGTGATTCAGTGGGTGTATGTGTATGGGTTCATGAGTGTGTCTGTGAGGGGCTGTATCGGTGAATGAGTGTGCGTATGGCTGTGTTGGTGAGTAAATGGATGCCTCAGTGGTATATCTGTGAGTAATCATATATGTGAAAGGCAGTATATGTGAATGTTGGAGTATATAAGTGACTATATGTGAGAGTGATTGTGAGAGTGGCTGTATGGATGAGCATGTGCTTGTGTCGGTGATTGTATAAGAGAGTAAATATGTGTTAGTCTCTGTATGAATAAGTGAGGTGGTGTGTATATAACTGTAGAGATGAGTGAATGGGAGTGTGATTGATTCTTTGCATGACTGACTAGGTGTGTGAGTAACTCCATGGACGAGTGGCGGTGTGTGAGTGTCTGTTTTTTCAGTGAATATCTAAGGTTTTTTAAATGCTAATTTCTAAATATGCCTACATAGGTAGGACATGTGAATAAAGATGCAGAAAGGTACAGAAAGAAGCAAGAGAAGTGCAGAAAGAGGGTACAGAAGTCCGAAAGAGGAAGAAAGGTGCAGAAAGAAGCAAGAAAAGTGCAAAAAGAACCAACAGAGGTGCAAAAAGAGGCCTACTTTGACTGTACCTTATAACAGACTCATACAAAATAACTTAATCACTAATCCTTCTCCCAAGATGTCTTAAACCTAACTTGTCTCTTGTAGGTTCACTATTAATTGACTGCTAAGAATGTTAGGCCGATCTACCAACATAAAATATCAATCCTAAGCATATTATTGTTGCAAGTCTGACCAAGTTTGTGAAAGTATATGTTAGACCTGCACCATTAGCGTGGGTCTCCCTTCCATGTTTCGCTGCTGTCTCCTCTGTTTTTGCTGGTATTAGATGCTCTGTGCTCTCTGCCACTGCCATTCAGTGCCACAGCCTGAATGCTCCCTGTGTAAATGTAACTGTGAATTGGTATATCCCTGATTGGGCTATTTGGTTTACCTGTTAGTCCCTAGTAGTGTGGCCTGTGTGTGCCCAGGGCTGGTAACCCAAATGCTGCTGGTGGGCCTGCAGCGCTGTTTTGTGCCACCCACAGAAGCAGCTTGTAAATTGTACCTCAGACCTGCTACTGCAGTGTCTGTGTGCAGTCCAGAACTGCCATCTTGACTGTGAAGTGCCCACACTTCCCAGCCCCTGAACCTTCCCTTGGCATCATGTGAGTCAGTCCTATGGTAGGTGCATTGTATGTGCAAGGTAGGGCATGGTTTGATATGTGTAGCATGTCCTGGTAGTGAATTACACCCCATTTTGTTTTTCACTGCTGCAAGGCTACCTGTTCTCCATAGGGTAGAATGGGCCGTCTGACGATTACATCTTATAGTCCTAACTGACTCAGGGAGCATGGTGGAAATTCAAATTTGGTATTCCTAAACTCAGAATAATAAAATACATCTTTTAGCAAAGTTGGTTTTAATATTCTGTGTTTGAGAATACCACTTTTAGAAAGTAGGTATTTTCTTACCTAACGTTCCTGTGTGCTCTGCTGTTATGTGTATTGACTGTCTGGGTTAAGAGGGGCAAGACAGGCTGAGTCAGACCTGGGTCGAATAGAGAGATCTGAATTGAGTACTGGGGAGGGGTAGCTCCTTGACCTGAATAGTGCTGTGCCTGGCAAGGTGAATGCTGGCTCCACCTCCTAATATGCATCTGATGGCAGACTCCCTCTTTCCGAAAGGAAGGATGCAGCCTCATAAACAAAGTGCTCCAGGTCTCAGCAGAACTGGTTCTGGCTGGGTTCAGTGACTAGTGACTTCTTAGCACAAAGATTTTTTGGGTATAAATATCTCTGCCCAATCCCCTTATTTTGGAATTTCTCCTGGATGTCAAGAAGAACCTCTGTCCGTTTCACTGAAGGGATCTGCAGGAGAGGACTGTCCATGTGTGTGTGTTATTTCTTGGATTGGCCTACAATTGTTCCCCCTGGACTTGGAAGAAGAGGGAATAAACATGGAAATACTTGAAAACCTGTGTTTCAAACAGCATTCTCTGAAAATGTGCGTACAAAAAGGTGTATGTATTTATTCCTGCCCATAATTCAGGTTACATGGGTATTCAATAGTATATTTGAGGGGCTCTATAACACCTGTATACATAAGACATGACAGAGCAGAACTGAGCACATTTAACCACCTATAGAAGAAGCTACCCATTTTTAAGCTACCATCTTTAGATGCATAACAAATGTGAGAATACTTATACAATTAGACATATACCTCAGTCACAAGAGCACGTAGATAGTTAAACATGAAAGCTTGCACTTCTCATTTGAGTACAGAGAGAAGTGCAGAAAGAAGAAAGATATGTACAGAAAGAAACAAAAGAAGTGTAGAAAGAAGGAACAGAGGTAAAGGAAGAAGCAACAGGGGTGCAGAAAGAACTAAGAGGAGTGGAGAAAGAGGCAAGGGGCTGCAGAAAGAAGCAAGATAGCTGCACAAAGATTCAAAAGAAGTGCAAAAAGAAGGAACAGAGGTGCAGAAATAGGCGAGAGGGGTGCAGAAAGAGGGAAGAGGGGAGAAGAAAGAAGGAAAAGTGGTGCAGAAAGAGGCAGAATGGTTGCAGAAAGAAGGGACAGAGATGCAGAAAGAAGCCAGAGAAGTGTAGAAAGAAGCAACATAGGTGCAGAAAGACAGACGAGGGGCAGAGCAAATGGCAAGTGAAGTGCAAAAAGAAGCAACATAGATGAAAAAGGGTAAAGAGGGGTGGACAAAGAGGCAGGAGGGGTACAGAAAGAAGCAAGAGAGGTGCAGAAAGAAACAAAAGAAGAGCAGAAAGAAGCAACAGAGGTGCAGAAAGAGGCAAGAGGAGTGCAGAAAGAGAGACGAGGGGTGCAGAAAGAAGCAAGAGAGGTGCAGAAAAAAGCAAGAGAAGTGCATAAAGAAGCAACAGCGATGTAGAAAGGGGGAACTGGGTTTGAGAAAGAGGAAATAGGGATACAGAAAGAAACATGAGAGTTGCATAAAGAAACAAAAGAAGAACAGAAAAAAGGAACAGAAGTACAGAAAGAGGTAAGAGGGGTGCAGAAAGAAGCGAGAGGTGCAGAAAGAAACAAAAGAAGTGCATAAAGACTGGACAGAGGTACAGAAAGAGGCTAGAGGGGTGTAGAAAGAGGGAAGATAGATGCAGAAAGAGGCACAAGAGTGTCAGAAAGAAGGGACATAGTGCAAAAAAGCAAGATAAGTGTCGAAAGAAGCAGCAGAGGTGCATAAAGAGGAATGAGGGGTGGAGAAAGAGGCAGGAGAAGCACAGAAAGAAGCAGCAGAGATGCAAAAAGGAGAACAAGGGTAGAGAAAGTGTCAAAAGGGGTGCAGAAAGAAGCAAGAGAGGTGCAGGAAGAAACAATAGAAGTGCAGAAAGAAGCAACAAAGGTGCAGAAAGAGGGACTAGGCGAGCAGAAAAAAGCAAGAAAGGTGCATAAAGAAGCAAGAGAAGTGCATAAAGAAGCAACAGAGATATAGAAACAGGGAAGTGGGTTGGAGAAAGAGTCAAGAGGGATACAGAAAGAAGCAAGATAGTTGCATAAAGAAACAAAGTACAAAAGAAATGTATTTATTTATACTATTTATGAAGCGCTCTGCAACCCTACGGGCATCCTGGTGCTGTGAAATGCAACTGAAAATGAGCATTGTGGGCTGTGAGCAGTATACTCCTGGGGCAGTTAAGCTTTAGGGAAGAGCCATGTCTTTACTTTTTCACGAAAAGGCATCAGTTCGCCTGTTTTCCTTATTGCAATAGGGAGGCTATTCCAAAGATGGGCTGCCGCTATACTAAAGGCTCTGCCACCATGAGTGGCTTTCCTGATCCTAGGTATATTGATGAGATTGGTGGTGGAGGAGCGGAGGGTCCGTGTAGGTTCATACCAGTTAACTGCCTTGAAGACAGTGCATAGAGATTTGAAGAGGATTCTCTGATGCACGGGCAGCCAGTGTAGCTCAGCCAATGCAAGAGAGGTGGAGGATCTTCGTCCTCTAGAGAGCGCCATTTTTGCTGCTGCGCCTGGATGCTCTGGAGTCTGGAAATCAGGTATGCAGGAGATTCCAGTAACAGAGCATTACAGTAATCCAGGCGGCTGAGAATGGTGTTTCTGACCACGGTCGCTTTGGTGTGTGCCGGAGGAGAGGCAGCAGCCTTCGAAGGCCTCGCATTAAGGCGAAGCAGCTGCTCACCTGCCTGTTGACATTGGTCTCTAGACTCAGGTTGTCATTGAAGCTGACCCCTAGATTCCGCACTGTTTTTACTGGAGTCAGTGACTCACCCGACTCCAGAGGCCTAAAGTCAACAGGCAGGCTTCTGGCGATTCTACCGTGCATTATCTCAGTTTTGCCACTGTTGAACTGTAGTGAATTGCTTTTTAACCAAGTTGCCATTTCCAACATACAAGTGTGAAAGGTCTCGAGTGATTCTGCATGAGCACCATCAAGTGAAATCATCAGCTGCGTGTCATCCGCATAGTTGATCACGCTAATGCCTTGGGCCTTGATGATGCCCATCAGGGGTTGCATGTAAATGTTAAAAAGGATCGGACTGATCGCAGACCCCTGTGGGACCCCATGTGGAACTGTAGCAAACTCAGATTGGTATGGAGGGAGTGACACTGCCTGCCACCTATCAGTCAGGTAAGAGCGTAACCAGTCAAGATCCACTCCCTCAACTCCAAAGCTTTCCAGCCTTGTCAGCAGGATGTCGTGACTCACCGTATCGAATGCGGCGGACAGTTCCAGCAAAATTAGTATTGCTGATTCTCCCCTGTCCGCCCTCATTCGTAGGTTGTCCAGGACCATCAGTAGAGCTGACTCTGTCCCATGTGCTGGTCTGAACCCAAATTGCTCCTCTTCAAGGATGTTGTTAGTTTCCAGGAAGAGGAACAACGACCTGCTGACCACTCATTCCATGATCTTAACTGGATACGGCAGGAGCGATATAGGTCGGTAGTTCTTATGGCAACTGGGTTTAAAGTTAGATTTTTTCCATAGGGGAGTGACAACTGCCTGTTTCCATTCTTTTGGTACAATGCCTGTGCCGAGGGATTGATTGCATAGCTGATGAAGTACTGGAAAGAATTCAGCCCCAAACTCCTTTACTATTTTATGTGGTAGAGGGTCCAATAGGGATCCCGATGTTATGTTGAGGGCTATTTGCGCAAACTCTTGTTCTGTCAGAGTCTCAAATTTGTCAAAGAAAACCTTTGGCATAAGGTGTCCCTCCATTCCTTCTCTCTTCTTCCCATTCTCCATGCTGCTTTTATGCTGCACTAGGGAAATAGGGGCATCCTTCATACTCTCTATTATCTTAGTGATTTTTTCCTGGAAGAAGGAGGCCAAACCGTCACATAATTCCTGTGAGGGTTTGATCTTGCTATTGGCGCACTCAGGATGGGATAGATCGTTTACTATCCTAAAGATGTCGCGTGACTTATTGGAAATTTTTAGGATAATATCTGCAAAGTAGTTTGCTTTCGCTGTGGCAATCTCTTTCTTATACTTGGTTATTGTCTGCCTCCAGAGTAGTCTATCATGCTCTATATAGTCTTTCCTCCAATGCCTTTCCGCCTTTTTACAGATGTTTTTCAGATGTTTCAGTGATTCCGTATACCAGGGCGCGGAAGGCTTACCTCTTTTTCCAATTACCTTCAACGGTGCAATATGGTCAAGATTCCTGGTTACATGATCACATAGTAAGCGGTAGTTTGTGGTAATGTCGTTCTCTGAATTAAGCAAGGTCCCCAGTTGAAAGAGGTCAGTCTCTTTTTCCTCTTTTCTTCTTAATAGTCCCTTCCAGTCGCGACTAATGAAAGTTCTGGTCTGAGTATTTGCCAACCCTATGTTAACCAGAGTGTGTATATTAAATGTTAAGAGATGGTGATCTGACCATCCTACCGGTTGTATTGTTCCCATGGTTATAAGATCTTCTGCAGCGAAGATTAGGTCCAGAATGTTTCCCTCCCTATAAGTGGGGTTGGTTATCCATTGTTTTAGCCCTAAGTTGGTACAGGATTGTGTGATATCATAGAAGGCTTTGTCCAATTTGCCGTTGGTCCACGGGTTAAAATCTCACAATACTAGTAGTCTGCTATGGGTGATAGTCAAGTTGTTAATGACAGTGATTCATTCCTGCTGTTGCCTAGCATTGATGTACCCCGGTGGTCTATAGCAGATTAGGCCAGTAAGGCAGTGACCTGAGTCATGCTTAATCGATATCCCGAGAATTTCAACACATGAGACCGTATCAATGTCCAACGTCGCAATGTTCAATTCTTCCCTGAAGATAATTCCCGTTCCTCCTCCTCGTCCCTTATGCCTGGGGTTATGAACAATCTTAAGCCCTATCGGGCATGCCGGTTCCAGCTCTGATTCTAGTCCAGCCACCGTCCATGTTTCTGTTAAAAACAGAATATCCAGGTTGCTGGATTCGATCAGTAGCTGTATCTCGGTGGCATGTTTTGGGAGGGATCTGACATTTAGTAAGCCGCTTTTTAACTCTCCCTTAGATCTATTTCCTTGTTCTGTTTATGGAGTCTTGTCTAGCAGGATGTGTCTATTACCTAAGGCCTGATCAGATTTAGATAGTAGTTCGAGTGGAAGGGTTTATAAATGGCAGGCAGGTTAAACAATTTGGGCAGGGCTTCTTATCCTTGGATGTTATATTGGGGGCTAGTAGTGGGCAGATTGCTTTACCAGCCAATGGATCAAGCATTATCAATGTTTCCCTACTATATCTATAAGTCTCACTATCCAGCGTAAGTCGGGCGGGGGGGTGGCCCTGGGCCCGTTCTCGGCACGGACAAGCGCAGACGAGCTTGCATTAAGCGCCCCATCAGCGCGCAAACGTCGCGCCCGCTGCGCTTGCGGTAGGGACACATACTTTATGGGAGTGGAGAGAGTGTTGGAAAGGGGCGTGGCCAGCACAAGTGGGCGTGTCTTGCGCTCCAGGGAATGGCGGCAAGAAGGACAAAACCACTCTCCCGCGGCAGTGATAAATCCACTGTGCGGGGGTGTCTGTGCTTGAAGGGATTAGGTGCCCAGGGGATCGGTAAGTTTTTAAAATCACAGTATAACACAATAAAAAGATCACAAGCTATCGCTACTCCCGGCTGCGCCTCAGGAGGTTTCAGTTTACAGTGCGGCGCTTGCACTCAGCGCTCGTTATGTACCTGGTGAAGGAAGCGTGGCCAGCACAAGTGGGCGTGTCTTCAGGCTCCAGGAATCGGCGGCAAGAAGGACAAAACCACTCGCCCGCGGCAGTGATAAATCCGCTGTGCGGGGGTGTCTGTGCCTGAAGGGATTAGGTGCCCAGGGGATCGGTAAGTTTTTAAAATCACAGTATAACACAATAAAAAGATCACAAGCTATCGCTACTCCCGGCTGCGCCTCAGGAGGTTTCAGTTTAGGAACAGAAGTACAGAAAGAGGTGAGAGGGGTGCAGCAAGAGGCATAAAGGGTGCAGAAAGAGGGAAGATGGATGCAGAAAGAAGCACAAGTGTGCCAGAAAGAAGGGACAGAGGTGCAGAAAGAAGCAAGATAAGTGCAGAAAGAAGCACAGAGGTGCAGAAAGAGGAATAAGAATTGCAGAAAGAGGCAAGAGAAGCACAGAAATATGCAAAAAGGAGAACAAGGATAAAGAAAGTGGCAAGAGGGGTGCAAAAAAAGCAAGAGAGGTCCAGAAAGAAACAAAAGAATAGCAGAAAGAAGGAACAGAGGTGCAGAAAGAGGCAAGAGGAGTGCAGAAAGAGAGATGAGGGGTGCAGAAAAAGGTACGAGTGGTACAGAAAGAAGCAAAGAGGTACAAAAAGAAGCAACAGAGGTGCAGAAAGTGGCAAGGGGTAGAAAAAGATAGAAGAGGGGTGGAGAAAGAGGCACAATGGGTGCAGAAAGAAGCAAGAGATGTGCAGCCAGAAACAAAAGAAGGAACTGAGGTGCAGAAAGACAGTAAAGAAAGAGGGAAGAGGGGTGGAAAAAGAGGCAAGGAGGTGCAGAAAGAAGCAAAAGAAGGGCAAAAAGAAGGAACAGAGGTGCAGAAAAAGGCAAGAGGGATACAGAAAAAGGCAAAAGGGGTGCAGAAAGAAATGTGCGGTGAAGAAATAAACAATAGACGTACAGAAAGAAGGAACAGAGATGCAGAAAGAGGCAAGAGGTGTACAGAAAAAAATAAAGTAGTGCAGAAAGAAGCAATAGAGGTGCAGAAAGAGGCAAAACGAGGTCAGAAAGAGGGAAGTCCAGAAAGAGGCACGAGAGGTGCAGAAAGAAGCAAGAGAAGTATATACATAAGCAACAGAGATATAGAAAGGGGGAAGGGGGGTGGTGTGGCTGCCAATTCCTTCCAGTCTGTTTTTATTGGTTTGGAAGGAATAGCTATATCCAGAAAATAAAAAGACTATTGTAACCAATATACTCTTAGCAAAATAGTTAGACAAATTAATTGTATACATAGTGGCACAGTGGCACTAGTAAGCACAATATATAACATTTGTGGTATCCTCCCACTTCCTTGGCCCATAACATTTGTGGAAGTTGCAGGCATTATACTAGCATTATTGATGCAAGTACACCAGTCTTCTTCTTCTCTCTTGTTTAGCCAAATTAAGTAACCGTGTTGTAGCTGGCATGCCACCTTTGTCAGCTTGCGCCCAAGATATTTATTTTATTTACTACTGTCTGCAGGTGGGGAAGCTGACAACACAAGCAATTTATTTTTCTATTATGGGTGGCCATCCTCTCTGTTACATCAAGGGCAACTGCTCAATTTTACTTTCACCCTGCCCTGACTACTTATTTATTTGAAAAGTTTTATATAGCGCTGGCTAGACCCGGAGGCATCAGAGCGCTTTACATGTGGATGAGCATTGTTTCATAGCATAGTTACATTATTACAAAAAAACACAATTTCAGAGCATAGTTACCAGTTGCTGGAGTGCAGTTACATACTTCAAAAACAAATACTTAAGGGAAAAAGCAGGCAAGGGGGAGATACAGGTGAGAGAGGATAGGAGGGGAGAGGCAGAACAAGTATAAATGGGGGAAAGCAACTTAACCGGGAGACACGGAAAAACAGTGTCCAATGTCCGGTGTACTGTGATCCCAGTGGGAAAGGTGTCATTCCCACACCTCAGCTGTGTATGGCTTCCTATACTCTGTGGACTCTCCGAGGGGACACTGAAACTCCAGGGCATAAATACTGGATCCCTTCCCAATAAGTGGCTAGGGAGTGCTTTGGCAAGGGGTGCCATTCCCACACATCTGCTGTGTGTGACTGCCTTGGAGCTGTGGACTCTCTCAGAGGGGTCTCTGAGACTCCAGGGAATAAATGCTGGAACCCTCCCCCAACAAGGGGAGAAGGAGCTCTTCGGTAAAGGGCACATGGATAACAGTAGTTACAGTTCCAAAAACCAATTCAGAAGAAACAGGTCCCTAGGAGAGGAAAGAAGGAAAGAATGGGAGGGGGAGCGAGGGAAGCGGAACAAATGAGGCAGATCATCCTTGGAAGTGGTAAACCTTGTGGAGGCCCAAGACTGTAAAGAAAAACAGGTCCAAAACTTAGCTGTGGATTCAAAGACATTATTTCAAGTGTCAAGTTAGCTAAAAACAATTTCCGGTTCATCTCCTGCACTGCCCTGCTTATCCCACTGCACCAGCGTTTTTCCTCGCTTTGAGTCTCGCATACACCACTCAGCTTCAATGAGGACTGCCATGAGGGTCTTTTCAGCGGAATCCTCAGGGAAATAGACTGCAAGTCAGATGTGTGTTCCCACAGAAACAATGAGCCGTGGAGGCTGAGGCAGTTCGATTACAGCACTTGGAGGAGGCAATCATGATAGCAACTCTTCAGGCCTCTGTCTAAATCCTCTCACCCATAGCCAGCAGTTCAAAGATGGCCGGTGCAAAATACACAGATCCACTCTAAAACTTCAGAGTGGAGTGAAGACTAGCACCAGTGTGGGGAGGCATAATGATTGACACGTCATTTTCCTCCTTGGGGCAGGACAGAATGGTCAGATCAGACTCTAGGGTCCAGAGCATCACAGGGTCACTGGAGAGGGGGAATGTGGCTGCGCTCCTTACTTCTCCCACGTGTGGAGCTCGGACGTCCAGTGGCAGGCACTTAATCAATGAGTGGTGCCCCGCAAATCTTGTCCGTCTGGAGAGACCCACCGCAGTGCACACTCTTACCTGCACAGCTGGCGCTCTCACTCCTCGTGCACAGGAAGCTCCGCAATACCGTCTACTACAACATGGCAGATGATATCTGATCCAAATGATCATTGATTATATATGAGAGGATGAGGTACTTTGTTTTGATTGATTGTGTAACCATGCAGCCGATAGGCCACCCATGGCAGGCTGACACAGTCGAAAATAAACTAACAAAGGAGGGAAGTTGGCCTCGGAGTCGGAGGGAGGCGCTTGATAACAACATACATATACAATATATATGCTGTGCTTGCAAACTACTGTGAGTCAAGGGAGTATTCTGAAAATTCAACTTTGAATCAAAAACCTTGCAAAGTAACAGTCCTGTGTTTCTCTTCTCTAGGGATTTTTCCATTTATCAATCATTGCATTGCTCCTCTAGCCTTATATTTTTTTTAATTCAAATCTTCTATTCTCCTTGGCTTTGTTACTCTGGCGTGGTTTATTTTTCTTTTACATTCTCTTCAAAGACTCTTCATCCAGTGACAGTCTGTCTCCACCTATGCTATGATGATTGAATGCCATCCAGGCATCCATCCATTCAAAGTTAACATGGCTATCAATCATCTTAATCTCTCAACAAACCTTAGTTTGTTTCACCATCAACAAACATTTATTTTTTAACCCCCCCTGCATCCTTCCTTCCTTGCTTGCCTTTGACCCATGAAACACCCCAGAGGGTTCTTGCTATCACACATACAGTTTCACCAACCCAGGCAAGCATCCTTTCTTTTACCTTCCACCCATCCAGGCTTCAACCACCCATGCATCTGATTCCCATCAGCCACCTATGCATCCCAGGTATCCTTCTCTGCCAGTTATATATATTACATCTCGCCCGTCCTTCCTCCTTCCACCCTTCTCTACTTTTCGTTCAACCCACCCATCTGATCTGACTCTTAGTCTTCTCCATAAATCTTTCCCAGCTGAGTTGAATTCAGATAGAAGAGGCCAATAGTTACTCAACTACTCCCACCTCTAATGCTATTGCTCTAATGCCAAGTAAAGGGTGTCTTCTTCTTCAACCACTGATCACAATAACTTAGTCTCTCTCATTAGTATAGTGTACATCCTTGCAACGATTGTAATGTCAATAAGTAAGGAATATAACTTACTACCACCGCCACTGCTGCTGGCTCACCCCCTGGAGCTGCCGCATCTTCTACTCCTTCCTTACTGGCGTCGCCTTCGCTGCTGGCCCCGGCACTAGTGGTTGGTACACCTAGAGAAAACATTACACATTTTTAGATGCCATATACACCTCCCCCTATTTATTTTTGTTCACTAGCAAGATTGAAAAAAATGTTAAAATACATACATATTATATACCACATATATCACTAGTACAAATCAGGTACTAGAGATGAGTAGAGTAGACACTAGTAGTAGTATGTCCTATCCAATCAAAAACTAGTAAAATATCTGGTTGGGCATATTGTTGGTGGGCATTGTCGAAAAGCCTCTCAAGATTAAGAAGACTAGAAAATGACATCCCAAAGGACTGGACTCAGTGGCTAAAGCTATTGGTGAATCTGAGTTTTAAAAGCTTTTAAACTAAGAGTGGCCAACTGGGCAAGCTTAGCTACAGACAGACTAATAGCAGTAGTAGTAGTACAGAGAATCAGAGCGGAGACAATTAGAGACAATTAGAAGCAAGGATAATAGGAAACTAGAAACAGACAGTCTAGGTCGAAGAAGATTTGGTAAAAAATAGAATTTGGAAAAGGAAATAATAGTTCGGAATAAATAAGGTGCAGTAAAAGTTAGGGAAATATAATTATTCATATTAACGACTGGAGGACATACTGGGATCAGCAGCAGAGCCCTCGGTAGAGGATCAGTCCTGCCCCTGGAGGCATCTTGTGCAGCTCCGGCTGACTCCCTTCTTCTTGGCCTTGGGTGCTGATCATGTAAGATATAATAAAGAAAGAGACAAACATTAATGATTGGTGTGAAGCAAATAAAAAAAAAAACATTTTTGGAAACAACAATTGCAATACAATTGACCTATCTAGTCTGATCGACTAGTAGTATTGCAGGATTTGCGGAGTTATTACTTATACACACTAATACAGTGTTCCATTCTGATTCCAGAATCCAAAGCCTAAGTACCACCTGACCCAGCCCACCAATTTCAGACAGGCCAATTGTTCACTAAGTCTGCATTTCCATTTTTCCATACACCATATTGTTGGTTGGCTGCTGCTGATGTTCTGCTAAGCCTATTACTCACTATCTAACAAACTTCAAAAGATTCTACTAAAGACTGGAGTAAGCAGGACTCAGCAGCACGTGATGTTACAGATGATGCGTCACGAAGACCGCAAAAAATGACCAACTAAATAATACTAATGGGCAGATTTACAAACCCCTTGCACCTCATTTGTGCCGCCGTTGTGTCACTTTTGTGACGCAGCAGCGGTGTAAACCATGCGCCACGTTGCACCCTATGTACAACGTGATGCATCTAGAGAGAGGCATCCCATTGTAAATCCCTGCACCACATGAAACCTGCGTCAGGTTTCATGTTGGTGTTCCGGCGCAGGGGGTGTTTCCGTCGCAGAAACGCCTCGGAAAAGTGTCTGAGTGAAATCCACAAGATTCCACTCTGTCACTTTTCAGACGCGGCTGCGTCAAAACCTTGCCCCTGCTTGAAGCAGATGTAAGGCTTGACGCATCATGTTGTACATAGCCAGAGTTGGAACAGTGCTGGAGTTACGTCGCGCCCGCGACACAACTCCAGCACTGCGCCAACCTTACGCCGGCACATGCAACGCGCATCTGTTTATCCTTGCGCCATGCTGTGCCACATTGTAAATGCGGCACATCTGTGGTGTCGCAAGGATAAACTTGCATCCCACATCTTTCCTGATGCATCCCTGCTGATTTGCAGGGATGCGCCAGGAAACATAAATCTGCCCCTTAGTAGCTGAACCTATCAATCCACCACTATCTTAGTGACAGGAGGACAAAGGAAGGACTAGAGTCTCTCGAGCATTACCTAACTTAAGTTCTCTAAAGTAAAATCTCTCTTACATAATCAGCACAAGTAAAGCGCAAAGTTCCAAACAAGTAAGATTAGTAGCGCCGAGCACCTGTGTCTAGAAGAATAACAATCACAGAAGATATTTAAACGTAATTATTTACCTGCAATGAAAGCAGCAGCATTCTTGCTATTAGGAAAAAAATTATATTCGCAATAACAGTAAAACACAGTCTACAGAACACACAATACTACTAGTATTAGCTACTCACCAAGCCCCATGACCTCAACACCTAGCAGGTCCAGCAGGTCCTGCTCCCGGTCCAAGATGTCTGACCACCAGTGGGTCAGATGGTTATGGGTACGCCGGACCCCAGAGCAGCAAAATACTGTCTGGTGCACCCTCGCCCACCGGTGGTGACATTCCTGGGTAGTGTACCCAGACCCAGGCCTCCGCCTGCTGCCAAGGTCAAGGTGAGGTGGTGCTGAACATGAAAAATGAGGCGGACCCCTCTGCCTCTGTAAAAAGGTCGCAGGACTGCACCCCTTCTGGGCACTGTCTGCTGCAAGGAAGGTGGCTCTTTTTTGTGGCAGGTGCCTTCCCCTTCCTAATGGAGGAGGTAGTGGTACCCTTAGCCATGGTTCTGGGTGGGCTGGGGGCGGAAAATAAAATGTAAAACTAAAAAATAAAGTTGGGAGAAGAAATAGGAATGTAAAAAAGCAAGTAATAGAAAACGGTAGAAAAAAAGTTAAAAAGCACAGTAAAAAAAGAAATAAAACGCAAAATATACACTTAGGGACAGAGAGGGCTAGATAATACATAAAAAAAGATCAGAAAAACAATGTAAAAAACAAAGGATTGAAAATATTAGAGAGGGATGAAAAACAGGCCGCAGAACCATGCAAAGAGTAGAAAAACAAGATGGCCACAGCCATTGGTGCCTGTTTATTAAAGTTTGTGTAATATTTCCCCAAACACGCAATCCGCGTTGCTGAACGTAAACAACATCTTGCTAGCATATCCGAGCACACGCGAGCATGAGGAAACAAGCAACTCTGCATGCTCGTATAACTCCGGTTAGCATTGCAGAGTATTTGTGCCGCTTTGCCTAACCTTGCTACGCGAACTCCGCCCTGGGTTAGTAATCAGACAATGCTGTGATTGTAGTTAATTTATAATGACACGACTGCTCCGTCTTCACTGTTAGCATCACCCTGCGCCATGCCTCAGAACTTATATGAACATTAAACATGAAGACCTTCGATGCAACCTTCTCTGAGGGTCTGGTATCTCTGGGGCTGCTGAGCGTGTGAGGGGCAGGGAGGGAAATCCGGTGTGACTGTGTGATTTGTGTCATTGTTGTAGCAATCTTCCTGGGCAGTCATTGGGGTCAGAGGACAGCCTGACACAAGGGGGTTTGCATTAAAAGTGAACACCTCCAGTGTGTCCTTTTCTGAGGGAAAGGTATCTCCAAGGTGGCTCAGTATACAAGGGTCTGGGAGGAGAGCTCTTGGGGTCACAAGACCTGTATGACATGTGTCTCTGAGAGCCCCCGTCGGAGCAGCAGTGCATCAGCGGAGTGACAGAGCATGCCAGGGGCTGGGAGGAGAGCTCTTGTGGTCACGGTGCCTGTGTGACTTGTGTCACTGGGAACCCTTGTGGGAGCCCCCAAGGGAGCAACAGGTTATCTCCAGGGCTCAGAGCATGCCCGGGGCTTGGAGGAGAGCTCTTGGGGTCACGGTGCCTGTATGACTTGTGTCATTGGGAGCTACCGCTGGAGCAGTGGTGCATCAGCGGGGTGACAGTGCATGCCAGGGGCTGGGAGGAGAGCTCTTGCGGTCAGTGTGCCTGTGTGACTTGTGCCTCTGTCAGCTCCCACCAGCGCAGTGGTGTATCTCTAATGCACAGAGCATGCCCAGTGCTGGGATGAGAACTCTTGGGGTCATGGTACCTGTGTGCCTTGCGTCGCTGGGAACCCTTGTGGGAGCCCCAGTGGGAGCAACAGGTTATCTCCAGGGCTCAGAGCATGCCCGGGGTTGGGAGGAGAGCTCTTGGAGTCATGGTGCCTGTGTGACTTGTGTCTCTGGGAGCTTCGGCCGGAGGAGCGGTGCATCAGGGGGGCAACAGAGCATGCCAGGGGCTGGGAGGAGAGCTCTTGGGGTCACGGTGCCTGTGTGACTTGTGTCTCTGGGAACCTTTGTGGGAGCCCTCTTGGGAGCAGCAGGGTATCTCCAGGGCACAGAGCATGCCATGGAGATCTCTTGGGGTCATGATGCCTGTATGACTTGTGTCTCTGGGAGCTCCCGCCAGAGTACTGGTGCATCAGGGGGGTGACAGAGCATGCCAGGGGCTGGGAGGAGAACTGTTGTGGTCACGGTACCTGTGTGACTTGTGTCTCTGCGAGCTCCACCAGCGCAGCGGTGTAGATCCAGTGCACAGAGCATGCACAGGGCTGGGAGGAGAGATCTTGGGGTCACAGTGCCTGTGTGACTTGTGTCGCTGGGAACCTTTGTGGGAGCCCTCTTGGGAGCAGTGGGGTATCTCCAGGGCACAGAGCATGCCATGGGGATCTCTTGGGGCCATGATGCCTGTGTGACTTGTGTCTCTGGGGGGTTCTGCAGAGTTCTGTGGCGGAAATTAGATTTGCACCCACGTTGATTTTGTGCAAAGATATGCGGCCAACAGTTAAAAGTGTGGACATTATGTTGGTTAACTAAAAATACCAATCAAAACCAACAGGCGCCCACACAAAGATCTTTAATTCTACAAAAAAAACTTGAAAATGCCTCCCATGTTTGGTGTCCAAAAACTCTTGGCTGCACCTGTGCACTGCAGAAACCATTTGTAGAAACCTTTCCTAATGAGTCAACCGGAATGTGTACAAGAAGCAGACTGACACACCATAAAAATCATATTAGTCAAAAATACCCATAGAGTTAGTAAAAAAAAGAGCGGGCATATTACCAACAACTAGCGATAATTATCGCTATGTTGGCTTAGCGGCAATATTTTTATTGCCGAGCTGCGGCGATTTTTATCACTTAGGAACCTTGCTATTATCAAGGTTTATCTCCTAAGCGATAAAAATCGGCCGAAATGCATGAATATCGCTGAAAAGTCAGCGATATTCATGCAATACCGAGCTAATGCTCTTAGCCGTGTTATCCACCTCCCATTGGATAACATGGCTAAGAACTGCTCAGGGCAGGTGTTAGTTTTTGGAGATATTCGCGATCAGCGCAAATATCTCCAAAAGTTGGTAATAGGAGATAGCGATGTTAGCGACTGTTTCCAGTCGCTAACATCTTGGCACGCCCACTTTGCATGTCATTAGTGATAAATTTCTCTGACATGCAAAGTGGGGCCCAAGATGGTCGGGATCTCTTACTAGCTGTCGCTAACTGGTGTTAATTTTATCTCCGCTTTCTTGGCTTTTAAAGCCAAAGAAGCGGAGATAAACCCCCCTGATAATATGCCCCAGCATCCTTTACAGGCAGTCAGTCACACTGGCACAGTTTTCAAAGTTTGGGAGGTAGTGGGCTGCAGAAGGTGAATAGAAATCCCAGCTCTTGTGTGATGCCCAGCTCTCGTTCCTTCCGTGTCTTACTGAGGACCTGCGCATTCCACAAAGCGGATCAAACTTCGGGGGTAGTTTGCATAAAGTGCTCTGCACTGGTGGAGTGAATCTGAGAACCAGTCATAGACTCTGTCGTTTTAGACTATAACTGGTTCTTATATTCTGGCAGTGTTCCAAATGAGGGTCACATCAGGGCTGTAGTACAGCAAGGATGTAACTTCCCTGTTGAAATGTGGCTTTCCTGGTGGGTTGTGTGGTACTATAAGGCTGTGGCTGCCCTGGTGGGCTGTGGGACTGTAAGACTTGACTCCCTGGTGGGCTGCAGAACTATAAGACTTGACTGCCCTGGTGGGATGTGTTATTTTTAGAACTGCAGCTGCTCTGGTGGGATGTGGTATTGTAAGACTGAGGATGCCATGGTGGGCTGTGGGACAGTAAGGCTGTGGCTGCTCTGAGGGCTGTGTGGCATTGTAAGGCTGTGGTCTCCTTGGTAGGCTGCATGGCACAGTAAGGCTGTGGGTCCTCTGGTGGGCTGTGTTTCAATGTAAGGCTGTGTCTGCCCTGGTGAGATGTTGAATGACTAGGCTGTTCCAGTCCTGGTGGGTTGTGGTACATTAAGTCAGTATCTGCACTGGTGGGTTGTGGTACTGTAAGGCTCTGGCTGCCTTGGTGGGCTGTGGGACTGTAAGATTCGACTGCTCTGGTGGGCTGCAGGACAATAAGTCTTGACTGCCCTGGTGGGATGTGGTATTTTTAAAACTGCTGCTGCTCCGGTGGGCTGTGGTATTGTAAGTGTGAAGTCGGCCTTTTGGGTTATAGGATAGTAAGGCTGTGGCTACTCTGGAGGCTGTGTGGCACTTTGAAGCTGTGGTTGCCCTGGTAGGCTGCATGACACAGTAAGGCTGTGGCTCCTCTGTTGGGCTGTGTGGCACTGTAAGGCTTAGCTACCCTGGCTGTGGTCCAGTAAGTTGTTGGCTCCTCTGATGGGCTGGGTGCACCAGGTGGGCTGTGGTATTGTAAAACTGCTGCTGTTTTGGTGGGCTGTGGCGCAGTAAGGCTGTGACTGCTCTGGGGGCTGTGTGACACTGTACGGTTGTAATTACCCAGGTGGGCTGTGGTATTGCAAGGGTGTGGTTACCCTGGTGGGCTGTGGCCCAGTAAGGCCGTGGTTCCTCTAATGGTCTGTGTGGCACTGTAAAGCTGTGGCACCCCTAGTGGGCTGTGGTATGGTAAGGCTGTGGCTCCCCTGGTCAGCTGTGGTATTGTAAGACGGTGGCGCCCCTGGATGTGGCTACCCTAGTGGGGTGTTGTCCAGTAAGGCTGTGGCTATTCTGAGGGACTCTCTGGCAATATAAGGCTATGGCTACGATTGTGGGCTGTGGTATTTTAAGGCTGTGGCTTCCCTGGTGGGCTGTGGACTCCGACGCTGTGGCTCAGCAGGTTTGACTCCTGTGTTTACAAACACTCCATGAGTGCTGCCAGTAATTCACGGCTCCCGCTGCTCCGTGCCGCATCTCACCTCTCCACTGAGCCCCCGGCAACCAAAGACAGTCTTCGGTGGAAGGCGTCCTCTGGCACGCAGCCCTCCCTCTGTGCTGAGGCTTGAAAGTCCTGGCCACCTGTGGCTCTAGGGGCAGGACGAGCCCTCGGATGGAGCCTCAAAGAATGTGCCCACTGTGCACCTGCACAGGATTTTGCCTCTCGGGAATAACAATTAAAGCAATCCACAAAATGCAAGTCTCTGCTCCTTCGTACAGAGGGTCCAAAATCTCCAGCCAAAATGGGCCATTGTACACACAAAAACTTGACCAGGTTCGTGCCAGAGGTCCTCTGGCTCGGCCGGTGACCACAGCCTGTGATTTAACTCATCATCCCGGGCTCTGGTTCAACTTAAACTGCATCCAGAATTCTTAACAGCCTGCCACCGGGCTGGGCATCATACAAGCATGCAAGCAAAAGTGCTTAGTGACGTTAATATTGTTTTTACAAAGCAAGCAGCAGTTGGTAAACAGAACATTTTTTTTCCCTGAGAGACTTTTATTCCCACTCGCCAAAGTCAAAGAAAGCCCAAAGCATCAGAAGATTTTTTTTCTCAAAGTGTCTCTTATTGTACCGTTAAAACAATGCATATAAAATGCAAATGGGTTAATGATTCATCTGATAAGCGCGCACTTCTAGCTGTGTAAGAGGCCCACCTGGGGGTTTAAAACACACGTGCGCAGGAGACCGCGCTTCATTTATTTTTTATTTTCTTGGTGGGATTCGTCACCCAACACGACTTCCACCAAAATAGTTTTTAAAAATGCTTTTTTAGACCCTGGGGTGTCCCCCTGACTAGGCCTAGGGGGTCAGGGGGTTTCTACCCTGCCCCCTTTCCTTCATGGTTAACATGTTTTTTCACCTTTTTCTTGTGAATCGGTTTTACCGAGACACAAGATGGCTGCCAACACATTCTGGTTTGGAGTTTTGGCAGCCAATTAGAATGAAGCATGTGCTCTGGAGGTTTGCAAATCCTCCTCGGTGCTCATATATCAATATTTTATATTTTTAATTTCTTATCAACTACTGAACGGATTTACACCATTTTAAAAAAGGGCACATTTCCTCTACCAAGACCTACCTTTTTGACCAATTTGGTGTAATTCCGATCAGAAGTTCGGGCTGTAGCTTTGTATAAAGTTCCTATGGAAATTAAAATGGCAATAATGCATTTTGGAACCCCCTTTTTTTCTTGGGCCTTACATGACGAATCACCCCAAAACTTTCACGACAGGAGCTGACCTGAATGAACGATTAGTTTTGAAAATGTTGTGAAGATTCGGCAAATGGCGCCAAAGATATTTGCAAAAGAAAAAAACCCTTTTTGAATCGAAACTGGGTCCTAACTATAACTACCTACTAGAGACCGCCAGTAGGTAAAAATAATAATTGTATTTATATATATATATATATATATTACCTACTGGCGATAGCCAGTAGGTATATATAGTTAGGATTTTTTTCCTATGGGATTTTTGAAAATTCTATGTCGAATAACTTTGGCTTATGAGGACAGAATTGGCTGACATTTTCAGGAAAATGGAACATTTTGTTTCTGAGCAGCCCCTGAAAATTTGGGGGGTTTTCGTCAAGGGGGGGCCGAGAAAAAAGGGGGGTCCCAAAACGTGTTTTTCCCATGCAATTTTCCATAGGGCGGTTGGCCTCACTTTTAGCCTGAACGGCTGAATGGATTTACACCAAACTTGGCAAAATTGTAGGGACTGGTAGCCCGATGTGCCTTTGCTATGTCTCAAGATATAGGCTCCAGTGGTTTTTACGAAAATTAACTTTGAAAAATATAAATTGGGCTACATTGGGCTATATATATGTTGGAGCCCAAATGTAGCCCAATGTAGCCCAATGTAGCCCAATGTAGCCCAAAGATGGCCACCAGAGACAAAAAACCAAATGTAGCCCAAATATCAGCCAGATGTAGCCCAACTATAGCCCAATGACAGATTGTCCCAGAGTGTTCTAAAGAACAACTAGAGTGCTAACAGTCCTACTTATTACAAAGGTATGGCACACCTGAAGCCATCTTGATTGGAATAAAGTGGTAACTCTTAAAACATTTAATTTAAAAAGGAACAAAATGAGGGGGTTCATTTTGCCATAGAAAGTATGATTACCGAATATATGACGAAATCCCGCATACCATCAGTCCGCAAAAAAAATCCTGCATGTACTATTAGGCCGCAAATTAAAATAACGAAAACTTTTAGAACGAATATGCCTTTAGCATACACTAAACAACTAAACTACCCTAAACCCTAAAACACTACCCCCAGCATGACCCTACACTACACAAACAGTACAACACTACCCTAAACCCTAAAACACTACCCCCAGCATGACCCTACACTACACAAACACTACAACACTACCCTAAACCCTAAAACACTACCCCCAGCATGACCCTACACTACACAAACACTACAACACTACCCTAAACCCTAAAACACTACCCCAGCATGACCCTACACTACACAAACACTACAACACTACCCTAAACCCTAAAACACTACCCCCAGCATGACCCTACACTACGCAAACACTACAACACTACCCAAAACCCTAAAACACTACACCCCAGCATGACCCTACACTACGCAAACACTACAACACAACCCTAAACCCTAAAACACTACCCCCAGCATGACCCTACACTACGCAAACACTACAACACAACCCTAAACCCTAAAACACTACCCCCAGCATGACCCTACACTACGCAAACACTACAACACTAACCTAAATCCTAAAACACTACCCCAGCATGACCCTACACTACGCAAACACTACAACACTAACCTAAATCCTAAAACACTACCCCCAGCATGACCCTACACTACGCAAACACTACAACACTACCCAAAACCCTACAACACTACACCCCAGCATGACCCTACACTACGCAAACACTACAACACTACCCAAAACCCTAAAACACTACCCCCAGCATGACCCTACACTACGCAAACACTACAACACTACCCTAAACCCTAAAACACTACCCCCAGCATGACCCTACACTACGCAAACACTACAACACTACCCTAAACCCTAAAACACTACCCCCAGCATGATCCTACACTACGCAAACACTACAACACTACCCTAAACCCTAAAACACTACCCCCAGCATGACCCTACACTACGCAAACACTACAACACTACCCTAAACCCTAAAACACTACCCCCAGCATGACCCTACACTACGCAAACACTACAACACTACCCTAAACCCTAAAACACTACCCTCAGCATGACCCTACACTACGCAAACACTACAACACTACCCAAAACCCTAAAACACTACCCCCAGCATGACCCTACACTACGCAAACACTACAACACTACCCAAAACCCTAAAACACTACCCCCAGCATGACCCTACACTACGCAAACACTACAACACTACCCTAAATCCTAAAACACTACCCCCAGCATGACCCTACACTACGCAAACACTACAACACTACCCAAAACCCTAAAACACTACACCCCAGCATGACCCTACACTACGCAAACACTACAACACTACCCTAAACCCTAAAACACTACCCCCAGCATGACCCTACACTACGCAAACACTACAACACTACCCAAAACCCTAAAACACTACACCCCAGCATGACCCTACACTACGCAAACACTACAACACTACCCTAAACCCTAAAACACTACCCCCAACATGACCCTACACTACGCAAACACTACAACACTACCCTAAACCCTAAAACACTACCCCCAGCATGACCCTACACTACGCAAACACTACAACACTACCCTAAACCCTAAAACACTACCCCCAGCATGACCCCACACTACGCAAACACTACAACACTACCCAAAACCCTAAAACACTACCCCCAGCATGACCCTACACTACGCAAACACTACAACACTACCCAAAACCCTAAAACACTACCCCCAGCATGACCCCACACTACGCAAACACTACAACACTACCCTAAACCCTAAAACACTACCCTCAGCATGACCCCACACTACGCAAACACTACAACACTACCCAAAACCCTAAAACACTACACCCCAGCATGACCCCACACTACGCAAACACTACAACACTACCCAAAACCCTAAAACACTACCCCCAGCATGACCCTACACTACGCAAACACTACAACACTACCCAAAACCCTAAAACACTACACCCAGCATGACCCTACACTACGCAAACACTACAACACTACCCTAAACCCTAAAACACTACACCCCAGCATGACCCTACACTACGCAAACACTACAACACTACCCAAAACCCTAAAACACTACACCCCAGCATGACCCTACACTACGCAAACACTACAACACTACCCAAAACCCTAAAACACTACCCCCAGCATGACCCTACACTACGCAAACACTACAACACTACCCAAAACCCTAAAACACTACCCCCAGCATGACCCTACACTACGCAAACACTACAACACTACCCTAAACCCTAAAGCACTACCCCCAGCATGACCCTACACTACGCAAACACTACAACACTACCCAAAACCCTAAAACACTACCCCCAGCATGACCCTACACTACGCAAACACTACAACACTATCCTAAACCCTAAAACACTACGCCCAGCATGACCCTACACTAAACAACCACCACAACTCTACACTACACTAACACAACACTACACTACACAACACTACACTACACTACACAATCACTAACCCACGAAAAAATTAACACAAACCCACTTACCTCTCTCGTCATCGTGGTTTTCACAACGCAAATGCATTTACCATACATGCCTTTAAAACGTAATTCTTTGTAAAGGCATGCGCGATAAATGCACATGCGTTTTGAAAAAATGCGGGATAATGGTATGCGAGCTCAATGACCTTGCGGGATAATGGTATGCGGACTGAAAGTCTGCGGGATAAAAAATGCGGGAAAATGGCTGCAAACCATGATTAGCAGCAGACTTCCCTGGTGAGCACTAGCTTTACTACAGTGATCTAATGAGCAACTAGAGTGCTAACATTCAGAATTTATGGCAAATGTGTGACACATCTGAATGCCTTCTTGATAGAACCAAAGTAAACAAGCATTGAAAATGCAATAGATCTCGCCCTCGTTTAAGTTAAAGCCATTCTGTTTGTAATGAGGTGGCTTTTTAGCTTTGCTTTTATTAGTGTTTTTAAAACTTTCATGTAAATAACATGCATATGTATGCATATATGTATATGTATGCATGCATTTATATTTATATAGATATGCAGATTACATATGTTTATAAATGTATATTACCTACTGGCGATAGCCAGTGGGTATATATAGTTAGGATTTTTTCTCTATGGGATTTCTGAAAATTCTATGTCTAATAACTTTGGCGTTTGTGGACGGAATTGGCTGAAATTTTCAGGAAAATGGCACATTTTTTTTCTGAGCAGCCCCTGAAAATTTGGTGGGGTTTCGTCAAGGGGGGCCGAGAACAAAGGGGGGTCCCAAAACGCGTTTTTCCCATTCATTTTTCCGTAGGGCGGTTGGACTCACTTTTAGCTCGAACGGCTGAATAGATTTACATGAAACTTGGCAAAATTGTAGATATGGTTTGCCCGACGTGCCTTTGCTATGTCTCAATATATGTGCTCCAGTGGATTTTGAGAAATTAACGTTTAAAAAAATATATATATCTGTGACAGCGCTCCGGTTAGCGCCCCGGTTCGCGTACCTGACGCGTAACGGAACTTCGCGAAGCGAATCTGATTGGCTCTCCGGTGTCTGTCAACATTCTAAACAAACCGGAGCGGCCGCCATCTTGTCTCTCGGTACGATCGAGAGACAAGATGTGGTGAAAAACGAAGGGGGAAATGAAGGAAAGGGGGCAAGGTAGACCACTCCTGACCCCCTAGGATTGATGAGGGGGATATTAAAGTGCCCCGCGGGGCAAAACATTTTGCGATTTTACGCCATAGAGGCACGTCCCGGTACGCGAACCGGGCAGCTCACCGGGCAGCTAACCGGGCAGCTAACCGGGCAGCTAACCGGCAGCGTAGCTGTCAACATTGTAAACAGTCCGGAGCGGCCGCCATCTTGTCTCTCGGTAGGTTCGAGAGACAAGATGTGGTGAAAAAAGAAGGGGGAAATGAAGGAAAGGGGGCAAGGTAAACCCCTCCTGACCCCCTAGGATTTATGAGGGGGATATTAAAGTCCCCGCGATTTTTCGCGGTAGAGGCGCTTCCCGGTACGCGAACCGGGCAGCTAACCGGCAGCGTAACGGGAGTCCGCCATCTTGTGTTTTTGGAGCGTCCGGTTCGCGTACCGGGTAGCGTCCTGGTAAGCGTAACAAGGGGAAAACCAAGAGAAACAGTAAAAAAAAAATTAAGGGAATAGATTTCCAGCAAACTTGGCAAAATTGTAGGGACTGTTTGTTTGATGTGCCTTTGCAAGGCCTCAAGATATGTGCACGTGTGGATTTTGTCTAATTAAGGTTAAAAAAAATATATATATCTGTAAGCGTGCTCCGGCACGCTTACGTTACGGGTTTTGTTTGCGCTGCAGAACCGATACGTCACGGTTATGCGACGCGTCATGAGGCGTCTCACGTGGCTACGTGATACGTCACGTAATAAAGAATATATTTTACAGCTATAGATATTAGCTTTTAAAAAACCAATGAAATTCACTGAAAAAACCATAGGTTATAGACCATATATAGTTAGGAATTTGCATTTACAAAACCTTGAAAATTCACTGAAAAAACCATAGGTTAGAGACCATATATAGTTAGCTGGACATTTTATTGACAAAAAACCAATGAAATTCCATATATAGTTAGTTGCACTAACTATATATCGCGCACCCGCAATCCACTGCTGATGATGTCACATATTACATCATTCATGACATGGTCAGTGACATCACTGATGACATCACTGATGACATCTCAAATGACATCACTGATGACATCACTGATGACATCTCAAATGACATCAGTGATGACATCATGACACACCAATACCAGTTACTACATACGCACTCACTGATTCCTACGTCTACACACACATTCACTCATTCACCCATACAATCACTCATACATACAGTCACTCATTATTACACTATCATATGCACTCATACACCTATGCAGACACTCACACACTGCCACTCATCCATGGAGTTACTCACACACCTAGTCAGTCCTGTAAAGAATCAATCACACTTCCATTTCCTCATCTATACAGTTAAACACAGAACACCATACTTCAGTGACATCACTGATGACATCACTGATGACATCTCAAATGACATCACTGATGACATCTCAAATGACATCACTGATGACATCATGACACACCAATACCAGTTACTACATACGCACTCACTGATTCCTACGTCTACACACACATTCACTCATTCACCCATACAATCACTCATACATACAGTCACTCATCATTACAACACTATCATATGCACTCATACACCTAGTCAGTCCTGTGAAGAATCAATCACACTTCGATTTCCTCATCTATACAGTTAAACACAGAACACCATACTTTTCACACATATACTAACACATACTTACTCTCTTATACAATCACTGATACAAGTACACATTGATATGCACAGAGTCACACACCTCCCAGCCAGCCACACACACACTCAGTCTTCCATACATCCACTCATTCTTCAATATGTAAAACATATTTAAACTTTACAAAAACACAAAGACACTAGATGATGTCATCAGTGATGTCATTTGAGATGTCATCAGTGATGTCATCAGTGATGTCATTTGAGATGTCATCAGTGATGTCATCAGTGATGTCACTGACCATGTCATGAATGATGTAATATGTGACATCATCAGCAGTGGATTGCGGGTGCGCGATATATAGTTAGTGCAACTAACTATATATGGAATTTCATTGGTTTTTTGTCAATAAAATGTCCAGCTAACTATATATGGTCTCTAACCTATGGTTTTTTCAGTGAATATATATATATATATATATATATATATATATATATATATATATATCAATTCAATTAGCCCAGCAGCCGCCGAGCTCCGCTCTACTTAAGCCTCAAAGCAAAGGCGGTTCGCGTGCAGGTTGCGAGCCTCTATATCATTTCAAATCCTGACCTTTAGCTTTCAGTCAAGGAACACACAAACACTTTTTGCTGGAGAAATAGCCTTTAATGCAGTGTAAAGCCAACCAAAACTCTACGCGTTTCAGGAGCTCACCTCCCTTGCTCACGAGTGAAAGTGTTTCGATTTCAATAGGCTTTAAATTAACATGTGACATATTTGTGAATAATCATAGAAAGCAGACTAGCGCTGCCAAATCATAAAGTGAATAGTTACTAATGAAAACATATATTAATTTCATATGATACACAGCCCAAAAAACTATATAGTCTTGAGAAATGCATTTGGGATTTTCATATGCTCTCAATTTAACATAAAAATAATTATTGGGCATTATATACCAGGTTACATTTCACCGGATTTTAACAGAACTTTTAACCAGCTTTTTGCCGGTGAACCTCACATCGGTTTTAGCATTACTCCATCATGTTTAATAGAGCGCATATAGGTGTCTAGCCCCAGTGGGCTAATAATATCAGTTCTTTCTCCAATGAGTTATTCTGCCCAATGAAATGAAATGAAATGAAATGAGTATTTGTAAAGCGCAATTGTTGCCCAAGGGCGTCCAAGCGCTAATAGAAGGTATGTTTGCTGAACAAAAAAGGGGTAGCTGGGAAGGAAAATTAATGGTGGACATGGAACAGAAGAGTTTTTAACTGTTTCCTGAACAAAAGAAGATTGGGGTTGGATCTGAGCTTCAAGGGAAGGGAATTCCAATGTTTGGCAGCATTGAGAGAGAACATCCTGCCACCTGCTCTTGCTCTCTTGATTCTGGGAACCACAGCCAGAAAGGACTGGCTAGATCTAAGGTTTCTAGTGGGGTGGTATTGAGTTATAAGTTGGCGGCCAATTACTGGACCTGTGCCCCTAAAAGACTGGTGAGAAATGCACATTGCCTTAAAGATGATTCTCTGTCGTACAGGTAACCAGTGTAATTGATCAGCCCCGGTTTAGCTGATTGTCTGCGGGGTAGCTGGAGCAGAGTTCGAGCGCTGCAGTTCTGCACAATCTGCAGCTTTCGTAGTGTATAGTCTGGAGCGCCGAGATATAGGGCATTAATGCAGTCCAGCTGGGATTGAATAAGGCCCTGGACGGCTATCTGTTTGGCCTCCATAGGCAGGAGAGGAAGAACTTTCCTCAACATCCGAAGAAGGCCAAAACAGGTTGCGGACAATTTGGTTGGATAAGGCTCTTTCTTTTAACATTCAGGCCACTAGACTCCTAAGCTCTTTATGGTATCCTTGGAGGGTGGAGGGCTGCCTAGGCTGGGGGGCCAGAGAGAGTTGAAATGTTTCAGAGATGAGGGTCCCAGGAGCATCAGCTCCGTTTTATCCCCGTTGAGATGTCATCCATCCCTTAACGGCTTCCAAGCAGTTCAGTAGTCCCGATGGAGCAGATTGATCTCCCTCCTGCGACACCACTAGCCGGGTGTCGTCTGCATATGAGATGATTTTAATGCCAAACGGACGAACAACCTCAGCTAGTGGTCTCATATAGATGTTGAAAAGCCCAGGGCTTAAAGAGGAGCCCTGCGGGACCCCGCAGTTAAGGGGCCAGCTTGTTGAGACAGCATCTCCATCAAAGATCTGGAAGGAGCGAGAGCTCAAAAATGATTGGAGCCACTGCACTGCCCCACCTGTTATTCCTACCTCGGCTAGATGGTTCAGCAGGGTGGCATGGCTGACCGTATCGAAAGCAGCACTGAGGTCAAGGAGGACCACTGCCACTGATCCCCCTTGATCCAGGATCTTTCGGGTTTCCTCAGTAACTGCTATCAAAGCGGTTTCTGTTCCATGCTTAGGTCGAAAGCCCGTTTGGGTGGCATCTAATAGTTGGTTTTTCTTGAGAAAATCCATTAAGTGGATGTTGACATGTTTCTCGAGAATTTTGCTCACCCATGGGAGCAGAGAGATGGGACGGTAGCTCCCGTGATCCTCAGGATCGAGGTTGGATTTTTTCAACAGAGCCCGGAACTTGGCCTTCTTCCAAGCAGGCGGGACAGTGCAGGAAATGATGGAGTAGTTTAACAGGTTCATAATGATGGGAAAGACAACTTGTCAAGCCAACAGTATTATTTCTGGCAAGTGGGCTTAACCTCATCACTCCCATAAACTTTCAATTTCCAAAATGTCATTCTCTTCATTATTCATCCCTAATGACAGCTGTCACAATTTCATATTCTCTTCCTCTTTCTTTCTTCATTAGTATCTATGAAAATATATAAACAATAAAAAAACATTTACCACATATGTTCTACCATAACCCTCCGTGATTTTAAAATCATACTTTCTGTATTTTGAGACAATGATACTTCATCTTTTCATCTTTTCTGCATAGACATAGAAAGCAGACTTTGTCTTTCGTCAATGTCGACAACGGGAAAACACACTTCTTCATTACAGCAAAGTGGAATTATATAAATATACATCGAATGGTTAATAAAAGATGAAAATTCTGTAAACATAGTACATCATATCGAAGCAGCAAAAACAATTTATATCTATCTATATATATATATATATATATATATATATATATATATTCACTGAAAAAACCATACGTTTCACACACATTATAGTTAAAAATTAGCATTTTAAAAACCTTTGAAATTCACAGAAAAAACATAGGTTTCACACACATAATAGTTACAAATTAGCATTTAAAAAACCTTAGAAATTCACTGAAAAAACCATAGGTTTCCCACGTGTTATAGTTAGCTAGATATTTCACTCATACAAAACCAGTGAAATTCCCCTGTTATAGTTAAATATAACTCGCGCGCCCGCAATGCACTGCTGATGACGTCACATATTACATCACTCATGACATGGACAGTGGCATTACTCATGACATCACTGATGACATCTCAAGTGACATCAGTGATGAGATCACTGATCACATCATCCTTTTGAAAGAGTGGCAGACCTCCTCCCAGAGTAATATAACCCTTGATACACACATTCAAAAAAATGGAGATACCAATACCAATACCAGTTAGAACAACCTATTTAGTAATTCCAAAATCTACATACACAATCACTTATTCACCAACAGTTATATAGTCACTCATTCATGTACTCACTCATCATATACAACACTTATCTTCCAGAGCCTCTTAAGAAAAAAAGGAGGCGTTCATTTGGAAATATTTTACTTTTCCAGAGGGGGAGAAGAAAGTAAATGCTCCAAAGGTCACTTGTAACATCTGCCAAGTGACACTGTCCCGTGGTGACCCAAACAAAAAATATTCCTTTGGGACTGCAAGCATGGATCGGCATGTAAAAAACATGCATCCAAATAACAATGCAAGAGAAGCCACACAGAGCTGACAAGATGATGTACCACCTGCAGTAGCGAGCGCCTCCACTGCATCACCTTCAGGAACCACTCCTATACATGTGATTGTTCCGGATTTTGCTGAAATCAAGTTCCTATGCAAACACTGCAATGAACTGCTTTGCCATGGGAAACAGTCAGTGGACCACATTGTAAGGAGGCATGAACACCACCAATGCCCCAAAAAGTATTTTTTTTTCATTTATTTATAGAGATCCACAGTTTTTTGTTTGGAGAAGTTATATTTTTCTAGTTTTTGTTTAGAAAAAAAAAAGAAAAAAAGAAAAAAATTGTTCAAAAACTACAAAAAAAATACAAAATAACAAAGAAAAAAAACAGTTCTTTTTAGAACTACCTCTACTGGTCTATATTTCTATGTTAGTCTGTAAACGTTTGTCAGAAAGAATGTGTAGTTCACAAATGCATGAATGAATATGAAAGTGCAAAACTATAAGGATGTGCTACAGCATAAATCTATAGGGTGTTTACTTATAGTATACTGTAGTACCTCCGAAGCACTTGAATGTAACATATGTATATAAATATGTTACAAATCTATGCTTCAATTTGGACTATTGGTGAAAGTGCATGGATGAATTTGTATGTATTAAGGGCGTTTTTACAACCCCCTTGTGTCTCTTTTACACAACCGTTGCATTACATTTGTCATGCAGCGGTGCTGCAAAAGATGTAGCATGATATATGCTATTTACTATCTGACATAATTGGAAGGTGCGTCACATTGTAAAGTCATGCACAAAAAGAAGGCTTTCTTGCGTAGATAGGGGATTTTCTGGTGCAGGAACACCTCCTAAAAGTAACTAAGTCAAATGAAACACTCTTCGATGAGTCACTAGAAAAGTATACCAAGAGTAACAGAGTGTTTACTGCAAGTGAAAAGACACTCCAAAATAAACGTAAAAAGGAAAATTTACAGGTGCATACAATAATGTATGCACAGTCTGTAGGAGTTTGAAGTACTCTATACACTTAGGTCTACTTTGCACCATCAGTAATCCTACTTTGCACCATCAGTAATTAACTACTCACATAGGCCTCATTTGTGAGATTTTGCCATAGTAAAGTGCAGCAGGCCTTCCTGTGATACTTCCCTATGGCAAAAGAAAAAGACAGGAATGTACCATATCTATAAGATGCAGCATATTTCTATGTTTTTCCTTTGCGCTAGTGCACAATGATTTGCCTGCATCAATGAACAAAGCTTAGCACAATGGAGCAAAGGTGTCTACGTTGCAAGGATGATTATTTTTGTAGAGATAGGCAAACATTTCTCTACAAAAAATAAATCTCAAGAGACTTTTCCTTTCCTACATAAGATGCAGAAAGCAGCACACATAGAGAAAAGAAAGAAACGGGGAGAAATAAAACTATTTTTCCCCATTGCACCTTCTTTATGCCTCTCCTGGGGAAGCATACGTTTTTTGCAGTGCCTCAGATTTACAATTTCTTGTAAATGTAGAGCAGTCTCATAAGGCCGTGGGTGTTGCTGAAAACACCAACAGCAACGCCCATAGTACACCCATTTTACACAGAATACTACATTAAAAGGTCTTATATTTAACAAGCAACAGTACACAAAAAAGTGCATTAGTGCTGCCTGATAAATATTACGCTGACAGTTGTGCCATAGAAAATCACAAAAGTGACTAGAAACTTTCATCAGAAAATAATAAATAAAATCATACATATATCTATAGAAGCCTACCATAGTCTGTACAGTATGCGTACACTACGTGTACCTTCCTGAGTACAAGCTGCATGCTGATTGAATGGCAACTGTCTGGTTGAATATATAGCATCTTCACTTTTACAATATAGCCTTATAGTTCACCATAAAGGGCTATACCGGCTATTAAAGACTCTCTCCAGCATTAAAGGCCGAGTCGAAGGTGAGTGCTTTTAACAAGGGAGAGGAACTTTAATGGCCAGTATAGCCCAGCTACAAAAGGGCTATAAGAGTATTAGAACATTCTACCATTAGAAGACAAAATGTTCTAACAAAAAAAGAACAAAGCCTTCAGGGAGTGCAAGAGGATTGGATTCCCCTCAGGCTCTTTGAAGCCTTTATTCACAGCCAGAGCAGTGAACAAAGTAACATTGGAATGTTGGAACTTCAGGCTTATACCACTCATTATAAGCCAAGAGCTTTCCATTGTTATCGGTGAAGCTCCCAACATTCCAATGTTGTATTAGTTTATAGATAAGCACATAGTGCTGTATGGCTCAATACAATACTGAAACAGTAGAGTGAGAATCATTGATGAAAATGTAATAAAACAGACTGGAGAATTCAATATAGAAAACACTAGTTTGTAGGTACATAGAAGACTGTAAGGATAGTCAATGGAGGTTTAAAGCAGTCCACAGCCTCAGACGTACTGTCCTCCATGAATATTTGGATACTGACTACATGATTACAGTACTGCAAGCAGACTGCCTACTGAATTTTAAATAACTTCATTTTTAGCACAATGTATACTGAAGGATATTCTGTCGAATAGCTCTCTACAATAGGGAATCATCAATTAAAAAGACTTTGCTTTAAGTCAAACGACATACACCTGGAGATAAAAATTATAAAACAGAAGTTTGCTGGTGCATAGAACAGTACATACATAATCTATAAAGGTTTGAAGCACTCCATGCCCTAAGACCCAGTTTGTACCATGAGAACCTAAATACTAGCTGAATGATTACAATTCTGCAAGAAGAGTCTCTCAAACCATTTTTATTTTTAATCATAAATTTATTTTTGAAACATTTCATAATTTAATAGAACTTCCAGCATGATTTTGTCAGAAATTTCGTTGTCTTCATCATGAATTTCAAAACTCATTTCATGAAACTCAATGTTGTTTAACGCTTCAAGAAAGTTCTCGTCTAAACTTTCATCTAAAAAATCACAGGTAATATCTCCTGCACCAATGCTTTCTTCTTCATTCTCACTCTCCATGAAAGGTATATTTAACTCTTCCATCATAGAGTTAGTAATTTCAAAACTCTGTTCCATATTCTTCTGTTCGTCTTCCATAGTGAGTTTTATTATGTTGTTGTTCCTTGAAGAAAAACAAAACACTTCATGTTATCATTTTCCCTAATACATAATACAAAATTAGCTATATCAACTATTTTGCTCTTTAAAAAATATTATGCGAAAACCATTCTCAACTACTTTATATGATTATATCTATAAAATTTGCTTATATGAATTTTTAGTTATAAAATCTCTTTACATTTTCAAACCAGTCACTCTTTATCAGTATAAAAAAACTAAGGCTATTTTAATAAAATGCAGTACTAAAAAAAGTAAAAAATATCTATTGAGCTTACCAGTGCCAAAGCAGATGATGTGTTGTAGTAAAATACAAAGTATACAGGTATACTCAGTATATATATTTTTTAAAATCTTCAAATGTGTTTCAAAAATACAAACCGTCTTTACAAACTTTTGTACACCATGGACGTTCTCTTACATCACCTCTGTAGAAGTACATTCCATCGATTATTTTTGACAGTTAGTTACACTTACCTTCAAAATAACAAAAATAAAAAAAAATTATTACAAATTTAGCATCTGTAGAAGACGAAAAAATAGTTACAATTTATCTTTCACAACACAAAATCATTTATAAAGCATTTCATTTGCTTTTTTTGCTGTTCTCAGAATATATTGAATTTCACTACAGTGAGTTCAATAGTACTCATCACATAACAACGGACAAAAAAAGACAATCAAGAAGATTATCTTAAAAAAAAAACAATCTCATTAAGAATTTAAAAAATAGAAATAAAACATATCTTAAATGTTTTTTTCTAAGACCAATTTCTTACGTAACTATGAGGTATGTCAAACAATCCTGAAATAACAAAACACCATCATTAATTTTATTCTATGACAAAACTTGAAAAAAAGTTATTAAAGGTTTCACAAACAATTCCCTGCGGCCAAATAGTATGTGTGAAATTCTTACTTTGAAAATTGTTCAATAGTAACTCTGAACATTTGCTTTACAGTGTTTTGATCTAAAACCATTGTTATCATTTGCACTGTCCCCCAGTACTGATCCGTCATCCCAACGCTATTCAACATCATCATAGCCACCCTAACATAAGTGGCCCACCATCTCAACCACAACATTATCTCTTACGTTGACGATACCAAGCACATCCTCTTCCTCACCAGGAAACCACATACCATAAAACACAACCTCCACAACGTAATTAAATATGTTACCAAGTGGATAAGGAGTAGCTCTCTAAATCTGAACTTGTACAACATGAAGATACACATCCTCAAACTCACTTACTCAGCTTCAGAAAACATCTGCTGACCAACTACACTATAAACAGTTCCAACACCTACTGACCATGTACACAACCTATGATTTATCCTTAACTCCTCTCTTTGCATGTGTAAGCAAGTCTTCAGCATCATATTGCTATAACACCCACCACATACTCTGCAACATTTTTAAGTGCAGCGTAACGAAAAGAAGAAGACCAGTGACACAGGCCCTCATTAACAACACACTACACAGTGGCAAGACACTCTACATAGGAATATGAAGCAAACACCTACAACGACTACAACAAATCAAAAATACCTCTACCTGACTGGTCTTCAATATCCTCTGCTGCAGCCACATCACTCACAACCTCATACACCTACACTGCTTCAACATCAACATGTAGATTATCCTTCAAACTCCACACACTCCCTTACAAAATACTCTACAACACCAATCTAATCTACCTTAACGACAGTAATCATGAAAGGCTAAATTTTGCCTCTTAAAATTTTGGCTTTAAAAATATTCCGTAAGAATTTGGTATCTCTTTAGGCAAATGTTGCTTGAAAGCTAATTGAGTATCATTACAATGTGTCCAACCGTTCAGACATCTTCAATAAACAGTGTAGTGTCCAGATGTTGTAGAAGGTCCATCATGAAAAATAATTGCAACAGCTACAAAAGTTCCTCCTGATATTGATACTTGAGTAGCTACAACATTTTTAATTAAAGTTTCCAATTTTCTTCCATCAGCTCTACAACGTTGCAGAATTAAAATAACATACTGTTCATAACTCCGTATAAATAATTTTGATGACATTTCTGATTTACATTTGCTACACTCCATGTTTTGATTTGCTCCTCACACTCTGGTAAAGTCAAATATATAAATATTTCAGTGTCTATGTCAGTGGTACATGTAGACAAACAATTTTGACACTCATGTTCCCATTTTAAAGAAAGGCCAAAAAGGGTTTCAATATCTATACCTTCATCTTCCAATATACCAAGCATAAACATCAAAAATTCTGGACAATCTTGCTGTATATTTTGCATAAATTGAGTAGAAGCAGAACATATGTCCAAAAGATTTCGAATATAAGAAACACTTTGTATTTTATTTCTATCACTAATACATTTCTCATAAATAGAATATAACAATGAAAATAATCTTTTCACCTGATTTTCAGCAATTTGCTGTTGCAAACTTTGAAGAAGAAAAACAACATTAACAACTACATTAGCATAGCAGTTGACACCACAACTATTTTCAAACCGACATTTTCTTCAACACTATCCTTTTTCTTTTTGCTTGCAGGGGCAACTTCATTTTGTTTTTTTTCTTTCTCTACAGTTTCAGTACAGATATTCTCTAATCTTCTTTTTCTACCTAAATTGGGAGCATATTCTTTTCTTAATCTATTATGCTCTTTCACACAATTTGTGTCTGCACTATCCTTTGTCTCATCAAAATCAATCAAATACAATCCAGATACATTTCTCACTCGGGACAAAGCAACATATGCCATAACCTCTTTAAACATGGTACTTCCAATATTCACTAAAGCACTATCTACACTTAAACCTTGAGATTTGTGAATGGTTACCGCATATGCCAAACAAATAGGAAACTGATTTCTGCGTACATACAAATCTTTTATAAGCAAAAAAACGAGCTGGACAATGACTACGTTGTTGTACTTCAGCAATTTCATCAGATTTGATTTTCAAAAATTAAATCCCATCTCTATTACATAATTAACAAAATCAACAATTTCACCCATTGTTCCATTCTCTAAACCTTTTTCCACATTCAAATTACGTCGTAAAATTACCCTACAGTTTTTACATACATATAAATTATTTTCTAACCCAGCAGTTTTACTTATCAATTTCTCTAAAGAATCTAATTTCTTCTTCAATTTTTCAGTCAAAATAATAGTGATCCTTTCATGTTCTATTTTATCAATAGCTTCCAATTTTATAATTTGTTCATTTTCCAATTTTAATATTTCTTCATTGAATATAGAACATTCACGTAGTGTTGGCATTAAACAGATTACAGAGTTGTTTTCTGAAATTTTCATATATATTTTCTCAGGAAAAATATGTTCATTTGTAATCAAAATTGGGAAATAATCGTCTCTGTAAAGCTTGTTTGCCATATTCTGTCAGTTTTCCAATCCTTATATCAGGGATTTTAAGAGTAATATAGGTTATTTCTCCTGCACCAGGCATTGTATCGCAATAGCTGGTGTTAACAGCTCACGTTACCAAACTGAGAAGTGAGAAGTGGAGCGCTTCAAAACTAGAAATAAGGTGGGTTTGCAATAATTTCTGAGGAACTTAACAAAGAAGGGGCAGATGGTAGAATTTATTTCTTATTACTTTAAGTTAAAGAGAGAAAATGACAGCTTGATGGGTAAGAATATCGGAAAAAGGGATGAGTGTGAGAATGGTATCATTGTTAAAAGTGGGATCCACAAAAATGATGCACAGGTATGGAGATGTAGGCCTCCAAGCAAGATTTACTTTGGTACATTATGCCAAGGAGTGTCACTCTTTAGACGTAAATAATTTAGAGCATTCAGACTGCAGAAGAAATTGTATGTAACATATAATGCCAAGAGTAATTACTGACTATGTTTTATGTTTTAATTCATTTCAACAGATTGCTTTTAAATTGTCCTGAGGAAGGTGGTGCGCACAGCAGGATCCACCGAAACGCGTCAACACATTTTTATGCATTTTTTATTTGTGAAGTTTTATTATAATATGATCTCTTTTTTTCACACGGTCGAACACAATATGAATATTTGTTGAATATAGTATGTCTACCTGATGTATGCATTGCATTTAATCTGATGAAATTTGTACAACTGTTTGACGAATTTACCAAAATATTTTGAATCATTTGTGGTTCTTTGTTTTTATAAATATAAAAATAAAATAATGAGACTTTTCTCTTGGCTACGTAATTATCTTCTGTAGACTGTAAGTGCTTTTTGTGGTTTCACTTTTAGTAAAGATTTCTAACAGCTGAATGAATGATTTGAGTGTCAGAAGAATTTCCACAGGTCCAGAGCAATAGACCTGAGTAAGGAATTTGCAATTTTGTCAAGTGGAGGTTAAACAACCAAGGGAACCCCCCCCTTCTTTATCCATAAATTCCTTTGCTGAAACATTTTTCAGATGTACACCTGTTTTCAAGATATAATTTACTGCATAAGAAAGTCCAGTCAAGTCACTCTCAAATAACAGATGAAACAAATATGGAATACATTGTCAAAATCTTGGATCTTCAGCATACAATCTTGATGTCCGGTATTCAGATGCAGGAATCTGCACAGGTCGGTCATCATATCGTCCACCTTTTCCTGTTGGAAACAACTGAGGAAAGCAGCGAGCTTCCAAGCTTTTTTCCCATACACTAATGGGAATTCCCTTTACTTCTTTCATTTGAAACAACACTATAGTATCCCCCATCACTTCTTTAAAATGAAGTGGATAAACACTATAATGTTTGTAGATTTCTTCTGTTCTGGACACATCCACTTTTTCAATTTGTCCAGATGGCAAGTCACTATCTTCTTCTACAGTTATTTCTTCTTCTCTCAGAAACACATTTTCATAATATTGATTGTTTTTTGTCAGCTACAACATTGCCTTTTTAACTTTCGTAACATCCACTAATTCCTGCCAGATTGTCTTACTCTTAGTATTAACACCATTAACTAAAATACCTAAAGGTTCATCTTCTATATTTTCAACACCAATTGTTTCAACATTTTTCTTTAAATCTAGAGGCAAATATACAACTCTTCCCTTTAACCATCTCTGTAAATCTGAGGGAGGCAATTTCCCTGTCTTAGGCTCCATACGAACAATAGCTTGAAATGGATGAACACATAGAATAGGAATACACTGATAAGTATTTAAATCCATCAATTCATAAAGGAATATTTACCAGCTCAAGATTATATTATACACAGCTCTAGCAGGCATTTTGTTCTCATCTAATTTGTTATAACAATATTTACAAATACGCTGATCAGAACCCAAATCAAAACAATTCTCTACCAACAAATAGGTTGCAAAATCCTTCCACTCATTATTATTTTCATTTTCACTTTTTACATACAGATCAACAGTCCTAGCCTGATTTTTATAATGAGTACATCGACAACAGATACAAGAATAATTTGGCCTTTCACCAGAAAATACCTCAAACTTAGTAATTTCTTGCTCAAAATTTTCTGTACTACAATGCTGTACATTCTCTTCTATATTTCCATCTATTAACGGATCAATTTCTGCACAGTGTTCTTGAGGACCAAAATAACTAACCTCAATTTCATCACAAACCTTAATTACATCTGATACAGATCCATGCAAAAGAGCACTGTTCAACTTTTTTAACATTAATGCTGGACTTTTCGCATAATACAACCTTCTCACTAATTTCCTCAATTGAGTATGATGAAGTGCTAACATCCTGAAATGGTGAAAAATACGTTGACACACATTTTTACAAAGACAAGCTAAAGAATGTCCTTCCAATCCAGTAATTTATCTCACTCTCCAAGGGTCTAATCCTTGCAACATCTTAATTTTTTGTTTAACACTTTTCTTAGTATAGTTACGTAAGAAATTGCGTAAAAAATCAGTAGACTCCTGCCGTACACTACAAATACTACTGCAATTCCAAGTGTACACTGGAGCTTTAGGACGTCTCCCTAAAACTTCATCATCTAACAACTGTTCCTCATTTCTAGGAACAATTTTCTCTTTCTCAATAGAACAACCATTTCTAACCTCATAAGCACGACCATTAGTGTCAACTGCATGCAACAAATCATTTCTCTGAAGATAACTTTCTTCATTAAAAAGAGGCTCAGAACTTGAACTATGTTTCCATTCACCCTGAAAAACCTCTGAAAAATTTCTTTTGTTAATTAATCTTTTCCACTTAATTTTGGCCTTCATTAAATGGATTGTCTTAACTAATGATCAAATTCTATTGATTACTGAAATAAAAAGTATTTTTTTAAATTCAAAAGCTTTCTGAACTACATTTTCAATATATTTCTTTTTTTGTAAAAACCTTTTTCTTTTACAATTCTATACAATCTTAGTCAAATTTTTCCTCCTTGTATTACACTCATTTTTTTCAGAACATAATGCTGCACAGTTCTTGTCTTTTCTCTTGCTTGCAGAAACACTGTTTTTGTTTTTTCTTTGTATACACTACTGTTACTGTTTACCAATCTTCGTAGAAAACTTTTAGTTTTCTTACCAGGACATTTTTGTGTCTTCTTTATACATTTTTCTTGAGGTAAATCTTGTAGATGACTTCTCTTTAAATAAATTGCTTTCTTTCGTTGTTTTGTCTTCTAAGCCTTACTAGGCATGATGATTTTTGTTAGTATTGATGAAAAAAATCTAGTATAAAAAAGATATATCACTTTTGAAAAATAAATGTATAAAACACACTATTATATTACTCTTAAGAAGAGAACAGAGATTAGACAACAGTAAAACGTTTAAGAGACAGAACACAGCCCATTTATATGAGCACTACATTACAGTGCAGAAACCTGACTCATTTTCAAGATACATTTTCAATATGCAGCATTAGTTTTTTGCCAGCATTACATCCAAAAATTGAGACACAATACAAGAAGAAAGAGGCCCAAGGTGCTTGTAAATCTGCCCAAGAGTGTATGCAGCACTCTAGCTATATTGAGTAGGGCATTGCTAAGAAGAGGTATTATAAAACTGAGAGAATGAAGAGAGCAGAGGAGGGAGTATAAAAAGAAGGGGGAATATTAGGGGACAGGAAAGACCATGGCGACAGAGGGAGACTAAGAACACAGGATGCAGTTTGAAAGGAAGCCGCACTATCAAGAAAGACAAGTGAAAATAAGGAAAGAGTGGAAATATGAGAAAAGAGAGGACAGTATGAGCAGAGAGAGGTAGACTGTGAGGAGAGACAGGGGAGATTATAGAAAAAGGTGCATATATAAATCTTTCATTTACACAGACACTCAGTGTGATCCTGGACAAAAAGTTTAACACCATACATTTTACCAAAACACATTTACTACACTTAAATGTTTAAGAAACAGAACACAGCCCATGTATAAGAGCACTACATTACAGTGCAGAAACCTGACTCATTTTCAAAATACATTTCAAATATGCAGCATTCGTTTTTGGCCAGCATTGCATCCAAAAATTGAGACACAATATAAAAAGAAAGAGGTACAAGGTGCTTGTAAATCTGCCCAAGAGTGTATGCAGCACTCTATCTATATTGAGTTGGGCATAGCTAAGAGGAGGTATGATAAACAGAGAGAATGAAGAGGGCAGAGGAGGGAGTATAAAAAGAAGGGGGAACATTAGGAGACAGGAAAGACCATGATGACAGAGGGAGAGTGGGAGACTAAGAACACAGGATGCAGTTTGAAAAGAAACAGCACTACCAAGAAAGACAAGTGGAAATAAGGAAAGAGTGGAAATATCAGAAAAGAGAGGACAGTATAACCAGAGAGAGGTAGACTGTGAGGAGAGACAGGGAAGATTATAGAAAAAGGTGCATATATTAATCTTTCGTTTACACAGACGCTCAGTGTGATCCTGGACAAAATGTTTAAAACCATACATTTTACCAAAACACATTTACCACTCTAAAACATTTAAGAAACAGAACACAGCCAATGTATATGAGCAGTACATTACAGTGCAGAAACCATACTCATTTTCAAAATACATTTCCAATATGCAGCATTAGTTTTTTGTCAGCTTTACATCCAAAAATTGAAACACAGTACAAGAAGAAAGAGGCCCAAGGTGCTTGTAAATCTTTCCAAGAGTGTATGCAGCACTCTATCTATATTGAGTGGGGCATTGCTAAGAGGAAGTATGATAAAAAAGAAAGAATGAAGAGGGCAGAGGAGGGAGTATAAAAAGAAGGGGAAACATTAGGGGACAGGAAAGACCATGACGACAGAGGGAGACTAAGAACACAGGATGCAGTTTGAAAAGAAACAGCAGTACCAAGAAAGACAAGTGGAAATAAGGAAAGAGTGGAAATATCAGAAAAGAGAGGACAGTATAACCAGAGAGAGGTAGACTGTGAGGAGAGACAGGGAAGATTATAGAAAAAGGTGCATATATTAATCTTTCATTTACACAGGCGCTCAGTGTGATCCTGGACAAAAAGTTTAAAACCATACATTTTACCAAAACACATTTACCACTCTAAAACATTTAAGAAACAGAACACAGCCAATGTATATGAGCAGTACATTACAGTGCAGAAACCAGACTCATTTTCAAAATACATTTCCAATATGCAGCATTAGTTTTATGCCAGCATTACATCCAAAAATTGAGACACAATACAAGAAGAAAGAGGCCCAAGGTGCTTGTAAATCTGCCCAAGAGTGTATGCAGCACTCTATCTATATTGAGTGGGGCATTGCTAAGAGGAAGTATGATAAAACAGAGAGAATGAAGAGGGCAGAGGAGGGAGTATAAAAATAAAGGGGGAACATTGGGGGACAGGAAAGACCATGACGACAGAGGGAGACTAAGAATGCAGGATGCAGTTTGAAAAGAAAAAGCACTATCAAGAAAGACAAGTGAAAATAAGGAAAGAGTGGAAATATCAGATAAGAGAGGACAGTATGAGCAGAGAGAGGTAGACTGTGAGGAGAGACAGGGGAGACTGTAGAAAAAGGTGCATATATAAATCTTTCATTTACACAGTGTGTTCATGGACAAAAAGATTTAAACCATACATTTTACCAAAACACATTTTCCACACTAAAACGTTTAGGAGACAGAACACAGCCCATGTATATGAGCACTACATTACAGTGCAGAATCCTGACTCATTTTCAAAATACATTTCTAATATGTAGCATTAGTTTTTTTGCCTGCATTACATCCAAAAGTTGAGACACAATACAAGAAGAAAGAGGCCCAAGGTGCTTGTAAATCTGCCCAAGAGTGTATGCGGCACTGTATCTATATTTAATGGGGCTTTGCTAAGAGGAAGTTTGATAAAATAGAGAGAATGAAGAGGGCAGAGGAGGGAGTATAAAAAGAAGGGGGAACATTAGGGGACAGAAAAGACCATGACGACAGAGGAAGACTAAGAACACAGGATGCAGTTTGAAAAGAAACAGCACTATCAAGAAAGACAAGTGACTCCATTTATGTGGATTTTGACAAGCCGATTTCCCCGACCCCTTCCCCAAAACTACTTGATCCGGCCACCCTATGTGTCCCAGAGGCTTCTGCGGACAAGCTCACTATATCTCTGCAACTGAGTAGCCCCACCAACAGGTCGGTTTCTGGGATCTCTCCTGAACCCGAACACTTAGAGTAAATCCATATTCCACCTGCCCAGCAAATTAGTACTTGGAACCTTCTCAACAGCTCTACACTCATCAACATCATCAACAACATTAAATCTGGTTCTCCACTGGATTCACTTCCCCCTCAAATGTTAAAAATTCTGGACAACCCCTCTCTTAATATTATTCTGGATCTACTTAATTCCTCCCTGAGAGAAGCCAAGGTCCCCTCCACTTGGAAACATACCATGATCAAGCCGATATTAAAAAAGGCTAATGCTGACACCAACAACCTATCCAATTTCCGTCCCATTTCTCTCCTCCCTGTTTTCTCAAAAATACTAGAAAAACACATTATCACACAACTTACCCAGCATGTTGAATCCAATAAGATCCTCCATCCATCTCAGTCTGGTTTCAGATCCGGCTTCTCAACAGAATCCACCCTGTTGGGGGTCTCAGAAACTATTTGCTGCTGAGTGGATGAGGGGGAGACCGTGGCACTCATTCTACTCGACTTTAGTGCTGCTTTTGACATGGTCTCCCACCCCATCCTCATCAATACCCTTAGATCATCTGGCATCACCGGCCCAGCCCTCAACTGGCTCATTAGCTTTCTTTCAGACCGTACTTTCCAAGTCTTTTCCCCTTCCTCTGCTTCTCAAACCTATAAATCGGCGCATGGTGTTCCCCAGGGCTCCATCCTAAGAACCTTACTTTTCAATCTGTATGTCAGCTCTCTGGCCTACATTGCAGAACAAGCAGGGTTAACCATCTACTCATACGCAGATGATACACAGATCATCTACTCTCTCTCAACCCGTTCCCATTCCACCCCTTCTTCCCTCTGTGTCGGCCTTTGTAACATCGCCAAGTGGATGCACGAAAACAAACTTAAGCTGAATGGGGGAAAACAGAGCTTCTCTTATTTGGCAAGAATACTACTCTGTGGGGCCCCCAACATTGGCCCGCACAAATGGGTAAGCTCCCCGTACCATCTAAAACAGCTCGTAATCTGGGCATCACCTTCGATGATCAACTCTCCATGAAACATCATGTGGTAAAAATCTCCTCCACCTGCATTACCATCATCAAGTGGCTTCGTAAGATCATTGAGATGCTCCCTCAGGAGACCCAGAAAACCGTAGTCCAGGCCTTAATCACCTCTAGACTGGACTACGGCAATATTCTTCTCCTGGGGGCGTGCAAAGAGGTAACCCGTAAACTACAGACAGTCCAAAACATGGCGGCTCGGCTGCTCTGTAAACTACCTAACACATCTCCCACTTCCAACTCACTTCGTAAATTGCACTGGTTACGCATTGAAAGCCGCACAAAATTTAAGGCCCTCTGCTACATGCACAGGATAAACACAGGCCAGGCCCTACCATACCTCAGTACTTTAGTGCATCGATACAGCCCTGCACGTATCCTTCGATCTTCTAATCAGCACAGGTTCCAAGTTCCTAGAGTCAAGAGAGCCAGGATGGGTGGTCGCTCCTTCTCCGTCTTGGCCCCATCCCTCTGGAACTCTCTTCCTTCATCTCTTCGCACAGAACCCTGTTATCTTAAATTTCGTAGAGAAGTCCAGACCTGGTTATTCAACCAATAATGCCGCTTCAGCTATCAATCTGTTTTTTCCCCTCACTTTTGGTCTCTAGCGCCGGGAAACCTCCGGGTAGCTGCGCACTTTACAAGCTTAAATGTAATAATAATAATAATAATAATAATAATAATAATAAAATAAGGAAAAAGTGTAAATATCAGAAAAGAGAGGACAGTATAAGCAGAGAGAGGTAGACTGTGAGGAGAGACAGGGGAGATTATAGAAAAGGTGCATATATAAATCTTTCATTTACACAGACACTCAGTGTGATCCTGGACAAAAAGTTTAAAACCATACATTTTACCAAAACACATTTACCACACTAGAATGTTTAGGAGACAGAACACAGCCCATGTATAAGAGCACTACATTAAAGTGCAGAAACCTGACTCATTTTCAAAATACATTTCTAATATGCAGCATTCGTTTTTTGCCAGCATTACATCCAAACATGAGACACAATATCAGAACAAAGAGGACAGTATAAGCAGAGAGAGGTAGACTTTGAGGAGAGACAGGTGAGATTATAAAAAAAAGTGCAAATATAATTTTTTCATTGACACAAGACTCTATGCAGCAGTCTATGTATACTGACTGTAGCATTATATAAAAGACTGTACACATTCTACATTTTTTAGTACTGCACTTTATTCCACAATGCTGACTAACTAAACACCTTAACTTACCAAATGATTTTACCACAATAGTTATCCAAAAGCACACAAACTCAGAATATGATTCTACAAACTTTACAAAGATAAACACATTACTCTAAATAAAAAATAAAATGCACCACATACAATCCCTTTGAAGTCATCAACTCACCTTTCAAATTGTTTGGAAGATTAAGAGGAATGCCACTCATACAGCAGATAGTCTCACACAGAATCTCTCTGCTTTAGTGTTTGCAGCAGGAACTAGCAAATGGAACATTTTGCCTCTCAGTTTACACATGTATACACATTATTAACAAATCAAATTCCGTCAAACAATAATTCCAAACACACATATCTATTGGTTCAACAATTCTAACCTTTCCAAGTGATATAACTTTCCACCCTACCCCCAACAGATAATGCAAAAGTCAACTGTCAACAGAGGTCAAAAGTTCAGCACACTGTAAAACATTACTCATCAAAAACTTTAGACTATGGTTAAGTATTTACTCACAAGTACTAATAAACACAAAAGGTTTCATTATAACCAAACAACACATAAACATATAACATTGAAAAATATCTGTAAAATGTATTTTTTAAGTTGATTTTAACTTGGTTAGGTAATCTTCCGGGACGACTTACGTAATTTGCACCGTACACGCACTGTAAATCTATCATAAAAAAAATAGTGTCTATTACAAATATTTTATAATCCCCGGGGACCCCATCCCCCGGGGCAAAAAACCTGGCTGTTCCTACATTGAGATCTGCTATAGCCATCATCTGTTCAGTTAAGCGCCGAGACACCCCAGGGTATTTGGCGCTTTAAAAATTGCCAAAACATAAACATAAACATAAAAAAAATGTTGGGGACCGTGGGGGGAGCCCCAAAGCCCTCAAGAAAGCAGTTTGCTATGGTAGGGTGGGAGCCGCGAGGCTCCAACCCTACCATAGCAAACAGCAGTGTCCCGGCAGGCACCCCGGGACACTGCAGGAGCCGGCCCTGGCGGGTGGCGATCCCCATGGCCATCAAAGGCTCCAGGAGGGAGGCCGTGGCCCCCCAACATAGAAAAGCACCGTGGGGTGGTGGTCCCCGGGGCTGGGGGAGCCGTCATGGACCCCCCTTTTTTCAATATTAGAGCCCCGGGGGTGGCGGTCCCGGGGCGAGTGGGGGGGTCAACAGCCCCCCACATGTTTTTTTTTTTTAAACAAAGGAAGCCCCGGGGGTTAGCGGTCCCCCGGGCAGTTCAAAATTTTGCCCTGGGATTTTTTTCTTGTGCCTCGGTTATACCGAGAATACAAATTGCCAATCACACACTTACTTTGTTATACCGAGGCACAAGATTTCTGCCAACACTTCCTGGTTTGGAGTGTTGACAGACAGTTGACATCCAATCAGCATGCAGCTTGTGCTCGGAAATGTACGCGAACTGTCCGCATACGGGTACGCGCACATTAACACCTCCAATATATACTTATGATTTTTCTTATGATTTACTCAGGAACTGCTGAACGGATTTACACCATTTAACAAAAAGGCCCTTCTGCGAACAGAACTCTACCTTTTTGCCAGGTTTGGTGTAATTCCGTTCAGCAGTTCGGGCTGTAGCCCAGGCTAAAGGTCCTATGGGAAATTGCATGGGGAAAACATGTTTTTCAGCCACGTTATAGTTAGGAATTAGCATTTAAAAAACCTTAGAAATTCACTGAAAAAAACATAGGTTTCACACATGTTATAGTTAGCTGGACATTTTACTCATATAAAACCATTGAAATTCCCCCGTTATAGTTAGTTCAGCTAACTATAATTTGCGCGCCCGCAATCCACTGCTGATGACGTCACATATTACATCACTTATGACATGGTCAGTGACATCACTCATGACATCACTGATGACATCTCAAATAGACATCTGTACCATAACATGTAAACTCTCCATACTAAAAATCTTATTTCTATATTGTTTTTTATAGATTTTGAAACCTTTAACCAAGGCAATAATCGTTCATGATTCACTGAGTAACAAAATGCATACCTTTCAAGAATTTTTATTAAATTGAAGGTAACTTTTCCCTAAAAGAATGTCCGTTATCTCTTTATTATTTCTTATATTGCATAAATCTAAAATTGTCAAATGATTTCTCTTTATGAAATAAATAAAGCCAAATATTTAACATAACCATTCGTATGTCTCTAAAGGGTTTTCCTACAGCAATCGAAGTGTCTCGACTATGACCAATTGCAGTTAGTCATAGAATGTAACCAAAAGCAACAGGACAGCTACAATTGTGGTGTTTTTTGCATGCTGGTAATGAGAATTCCATTATGTTTTTTTTAATCCTAATATCTTAAAGATGCATTACTTTATCTTAATAGCTTACTTCTTTACAATACTCGTAAATAGCAAAGAGGGTTTTTTTGGGATGACATTTGTGAACGTCTACCGAATGGATCTATGGTGCCCGTTGGAAGCATTTTGCTATTCGCATATGATTTTGTCTGACCACTACTATGGTCCTAACGTGGTTGCTCTGAAACCTATGATTGCTTTTCAACACTAATCATATTGTGAACAATTGTTATTGCTATTTTCATTATGTTTGTGAATTTTCAATTATGTTTGTTGTCTAGCCATTACAATTTCTTTTGAACAGTTGTGAATGTCTCATTTCCTTGATTTGAAAACACTTGTAAACATGTACAATATATTGCAAATTAGGTTTTTAATGGTTAGCATTGCTATTATGATGCGCTATGTACATCTTTTTTACATTTAGAGTCTGTTGAAAAGAATTGTGGTGTCTGCAACCAAAAAGCTTCAGCAATTTATAGGGAAAACCTTATTGTAAGGATCTTTTCTGACTTGCGTCCACCATGTTGGTTCGCTGGCTATGCACCCTTCCTAGTAATGGACTCAACACCACTTTGCCACTGACTGAGGAAAGTTCACGATGTTTACTATGTAAATACATTTAAGTTAGCATAACAAAAAGCTATTGACCTTTATACATTTCAAATAGAGTAACAAATTAATTTTCCCTTTCTTCCCAACAGGCCCAATATTTAGAATGCGGCTGATGGGTCAACTTTGAACGTATCAAAATGAATGCAAGATCTTACTAACTTTTTCAGGTTACAAATGTAACAAATGTATGTAGTAAGAAAGTAAAGATGTGATCGCATGACAGCTGTAAAATTACATGTTCTGCATACTCTTGCCAGCGAGTGTTGTGTCTGGATTATCATAAGTAGTAGTTCTTTGAAGAAGTCTTTCAAGTTGCGAGTAGGGTCACTCCTCCTCTTCTTTTTTTATTCTGTGTGGACATTGACTCCATTGTTTCTATTCACACATGAGTTTGATAATGGAGTAAGTAAGTGTAACTTAGAGTTGTCAATGTGTATATGAAATAAATAATAACATGAAACAACCACAGGTGTTGGCGGGGTAGGCAGGAAGACACATGTTAATCGATAGCTCAACATTCCAAGAATAGGTGCTGCCACTGATAATGTCCCATATATTGACACTGTTTGCAGTTTCTTACATAAGTCAACAGCCCAAAGCAGATATTTTAAGAAGTTTGCAAAAACCGAGCTGAACAACGACTAAATTGTTGTACTGTTTGATCAAATTTGATTTTCAAAAATTCAATACCATCTCTATTTAGATAGTTAACGAAATCAACAACTTTACCCATTGCTCTATTTACTAAACCTTTTTCCACAGTCAAATTACGTCGTAAAATTACCCAACAGTTTGTACATGCATATAGATTCTTTTCTAAACCAACAGTTTTTGATGTCAATTTCTCTGAAGAATCCAATTTCCTCTTCAACTTTTCTGTCAAAATAATAGTGATTCCTTCATGCTCTATTTTATCAATAGTTTCCAATTTTATAATTTCTTCATTTTCCAACTTTAAAATGTCTTAATTGAATATAGAACATTCATGCAATGTTGGCATTAACCAGATTACAGATGTTGTTTTCTGCAATTCTGATATATATTTTCTCAGGAACAATATTTTCATTTGGATATAAATTGGAAAGTAATCGTCTCTGTAAAGCTTCTTTGCCATGTTCAGTCACTTTTCCAAATCTTATATTCTGTAGAATAGTTCCATAATCAGCATCATTTGCTCGTCGCATATTTGTAATAAGTTCCTTATATTCAAAATATGACCAAATGTTAACATTTCCAATGTTACCCAAAGACTTTCTGGTATCTTCATTCGCAAGTGCTTTAAATACTGGTTGTCCTTTTACAGGAGTAAGTTGTAGTAGATCTCCAAATCTAGAACAATCATTTGGGTGATTCTAGGTCTTGCTGCAACACGAAATCGAGTACTTAAAACTGTACAATAAATTGAATATTTAGCTGAAAAAGAGACAGAAAGTACAGATATAGTGAAAACAAATATGTTGGAAACAAATTATTGAAATAGAAGTCCTCATCTTGAGAACATTTCTCTATGAAGTGCTGCAAAACTATACTTTTAATCTGAATATTATAGAAAACATCAATAATGATATATATGTTGTGATTGGTTCTGAAGGATGTTTGGTAAAACAAAGAAAAGGACATTTGATTAATCAACTAAAACTGAGTTGCGATACTCCTGACAAAACGGAATTTTACTATTTATCTCTTTTCAACTCTTCAAGGCGTGGCGTTCAGAATAGGAATTACTTGGAGATTTTCAGAGCTATGAAGATTTGTTCAACAGAACTAAAGATACTATAGAATGTCCTGTTTTTCCTAATTATTTGGAACCGCCAGCATGGTACGACATGTGAAGAATCTTCTTCCCCGCAATTATGCGAGAGCTGCATGTGACAGGCTGCGGGAAGACCCTCCACCAGCTATAGCCTGCATTTCCACAGCACCATCTAGTCCGCATCCGGACATTCGTCCTTATCATTCTTTCTACATTTTGTAAAGAGACATTATGTTATGCCACACCATCGCAGACTTATGTCTGTATCGACTAGTGCCTTTAATATCCAATGCGGACAGCAGGGTTCACAACTTGAATTCAACTTTGGATCTAAATTTTTCTTTAGTATCTGTGCTGAGAGCTGCCTTCAATCTATTCTGCGGTCAGTAGAAATGACAACTAGATACCAGGAGAGCCAGCACTACAGAAAACATTGAATTCAGTCTTGATTTATTTAAAACAGAGACAATTGCACTATGTCCTCAGATTTTCTTAAAGTTTCAACAGTAGGAAATCCAGCCTTCATTTATTTAATGCAGAGACAATTCTACTACATGTCTTCTCATTTTCTTTAAATAAGTGACAAAAAGCATTCGTATTTGTCTGTGTCAACAACTGCCTTAATCTACACTGCGGACAGCAGTGTTCACAACTTGAATTCAGCTTTCCATCTACACAACGGACAGCATTCAAGTTAGCCTTAATTTATGTAAGGCAGAGACAATTTTGTTAATGGATGCCACAAAAAACGTTCCTCAATGTCTGTACTAAGTACTGCCTTCAAATGTACGCTGCGAACAACAGAGATTACTACTTGGTACCAGGAGCGCATCAGCACTACAGACAACATTGATTTCAGTCTCCAGTTATTTAAGGCAGAGACAATTGTACTGTGTCCTCAGAGTTTGTTAACTGTGACAAAAAAACATTCATCGATGTTTGTGTCGAGGAGTGCCTTTGATCTACACTGCGGACAGCAGGGTTCACAACTTGATGCCAGAAGTGGAAATGCACTACAAACAACATTAAATTAATTCTAGATTTTTTTAAGACAAAGACAATTGTACTGTGTCCTCAGATTTTGTTAACTATAACAAAAAAGCATTTGTCAATATCTATGCTAACAACTGCCTTCGATCTACATTGTGAGGGCTCACGATTCAGGTGTAATGGCGATTGCACATGACGCATTCCAATAGCCAAAAGACATTGTACCAGTGCGACCTGCCCGAACCACGAATCATCTCAGGATGAGTACACGCTGAGTTACTCAGGTACCACTAACTCACTGTACCACAAGTCATCTTCGCGTGGCCTTGTTAAAGCAGAATTCACTAGGCAAAAAACATTACTCCCAGTGTGGCCTGCCTGTACTACACATCATCGCAGGTTACGTGCACGCTCAGGCCCAAAGGTTCTATTAACTCAGTGCACCATAATTCATCGCCACGTAGCCGTATGCAAGCAGAATTCAATAGAGAAAAGACATTGGTCAGAATGCGGTCTCCCCTTTACCACTCATTATCGCAGGGAATGTACAAGCTCAGCGCGAAAGATACTACTTACTCAGTGCACCATAAATCATCGCAAACAAGAGTGAACAGTTTTATGTCACAGTGAGACATATTATCACTTTTAATTGGAATAGATGCCGAATTCAATCGACAAAAGACATTACTTCAATTACTGTGCCTCCCCCCGACCACGCATCATCACAGGGTATGCTTAAGCTCAGCGCCAAAGGTATTACTAACTCAGTGTACCAGAAATCATCGCCACGTGACTGTATTGAATGAGATGACTTATTTAGAAAAAAAGATATCATACTTTTTGGAGATATACTTCAACTTAATTCTGTGAATGGACAACCAATATTTATTAGAAAACTTGATTTAAAAGACTTTGCTACCAGTCCTGCTTGGATCACGCATCATTGCAGACTCCACAGAACTTTTTTGCTTCAGGTGCCACTAACTCTTTCCACCACTTATATCACTGCGTTCATACACACTAAATTACCAATATTGTGCAGCTGCAATCAAAATCACGTAGTCATGGGCTCTTGCTAACCGCTCCCTCCTGCCATCACCACATGGCCATATTCAGGCAGAATTGAACTGATTCTTCATTCATTATGTATAAAGAGCAGTATGAAATAAAGTAATCTCCCTCAAATCTACACAAAATCACCACTTGCCCTTACTAAGCCAGAATTCACAAGACAAAAAACATTACTATCAGTACGTCCTGCCCGGACCACACATCATCGCAAGCGCCACAGAACCTTGTTGTTTCAGGTACCACTAACTCAGTGGAAACCAAACTAAGTACAACACCTATCAAAACCTACACACAATCCCTTTAGTATGCTTCTTAAAAAATATATTTTATATCACTTATAGATGTAGTTGAGTAATCAATTGCACGTAGCATACATGTTCGATCTTCCACTTCTACTATGATTGCTGATGATGCACTCCACCCTAAGATGTACACTGCAGACAGCAAGGTTTACAACTTCAATTCACCTTTACATCTACACTATAGACAGTACGAAATTCAACCTTAGTTTATTTAATGCTGAGACAATTACACTGTATGTGTTCAGATTTTGTTAAAAAAAGTGAAAAAAGCATTGTTCTATAACTGTTCTGACTGCTAGCTTCCATATACACTGTGCACAGTAAGGTTCTTCATCATAATCTCAATCTTCATAATCCATAGAACTCATACAGGATGTAGCCAATAGAGCAAAAACCAATACCAACACGTGTTTCGTCATGAAGAACTCTGAAATATGAAAGCAAACAGAGTTTATATCATTATTTGAGAAATATCTGACTTCTGGAATTGGCTCTCGTGCTTTTGAAGAAAATGACTTTTATGCCGTGAAGACGTCATTGGGTGATTGTGTCCCATGACGAAACACGTGTTGGCATTGGTTTTTGCTCTATTGGCTACATCCTCTATGAATTCTATGTATTATGAAGATTGAGATTATGATGAAGAACATTTGATTTATGAAAAGAAAATAAAATAAAATAAAAAGAACTGATCTAATGAACTTTGAAACAGAAATAATTTGATTTGGTTCATCTTTTCTCTTTAGAAAGAGTAAGAAACTGTCTGATTGTGCTCGGGGACAACCTATCCTTTTTCATTGTATTCTCTGTCTTTTCGGGGGAGTTTTTTTGGGGACGTAGGTGGCCGTTTTTCCCTTGTTCCCTTGAGCCATTTACTTGGAGAACACTGAATGAGTTGGTGTTGCGCAAGAGTTACCCAGCCACTACTTAGCATTCCTAGTCCAGTATGCAACAGTAAATGGTTTAAGTGCAGCCCACTCAGACCATGCATCATCGCAGGGTGAGCACACGATAAACACCAGACATACCACTAACTCAGTACACCGTAAATAATCACCACGTGCCCTTGTTAAGGCAAAATTCAATAGAAAAAACACATTTTTACCAGTGTGCTTTGCCTGAACCACGCATCCTCACAGGCTCCACACAAACCGCACCTACTTCAGTGCAGCACAACTCATGAACCCTTTACGATAGAATGTTCTGTACATTATTTCACATACAATGTACCTACCTTTGAACAACACAAGTCATAAACCGTTATGATTAACTATCTGTATATGATATCATGATTACTTTTCTACTTGTTACCAACTACAAAGTGATAAAATGGACTTGAATACACAAGCCCATACCCACTTCAACTATCTATCTGTGTCTGTGTATTTATTATGTCTGTAAAAATGCTGCTCCTCCACCCTACCACTTCATATTGTGCTATATAAATAGCGTATGCAACCAACTTACCGGTGACAGTCAGTGTGGACTATTCCTCTTTTTTTAAGAGAATTTATATTTACATAGCAAAAAATCAACCCAAAACTATACCAGCTATTTACATGAGCACCATATTTACAATAGATTTTCAGGCACGCGTAAATTACGTCATTACTCTACAATAACAGGATGTGCATGCAACTCCGAGACTAGAACACTGATTTTCAGCATCAAGTTGTACAGTAAACCTGAATGACCACATACATATATCATATACGTTTCATCCCTACCACCCGGAGTTGGAAGTAGGTAATTTGCGCACTTGCTACCGACCTTGGATGTGGTAGCCGTTTCTCAGGCTCCCTCTCCGGACTCCGACTCCCATCCTGTATAATGGGTTGGAAATCCAAAGACCCTACAGGAAACAGACTTTATGTCTTGTACCAAGTTGTCAACTTGCTCAAATCTTCTTTCATATACAGAGCCACTTTAATTCTTCTTCCAAGTTAAGCAACAGGAAATGTCAACTTGCTCATTACAATTACAGGTCTTTTGGGAGTGTGTAGTTTGCGCTTCTGCAGCCTTCCTTTCATGTGGCTGACGTTTCTCAGGCTCCCTCTATGGACTCATACTTTACAATTAGTTTTTACCTTATTTAATAGCCTGCAAATCCAAACACCCTAGGAAACAGACTTTATGTCTTTTTCCAAATTGTCAACTTCCTCAAATCTTCTTTCATATTTCACCATGGTAGGCACAGAAAGTAGCATCGAAAGTTGATACTTGAGACATCTGAACGTATATTCGTCTTCAGGAGGACTTGCGATCGTCCCAAGGTTATCTAGAGTATGTATTTTGTACATATATGTATGTATTTTGTATCTACTCAACGCCGATCGACTAATACGTCTCATGTTGAACACATCTGTGTAATAGCCTTGAAATCCAAACACCCTACAGGAAACAGACTTTATTTCTTGTAACAAGTTGTCAACTTGCTCAAATCGTCTTTCAAATTTCTCCATGGTAGGCACAGAAAGTAGCATCAAAAGTTGATAGTGGAGACATCTAAACATATCATTGTCTTCAGGGGGATGTGCAATCATGCCCTAGTTTGCAGATTCTTACATAACTCAACATCCAGAACCAGATATTTGAATAAGTCCTACATGTTTTGAGGATTTCACATTCAAAATTGCAGACCTTTATTCACATTCATTTACACCTTCACCTTAATAGATCTTGTTCAAGAATAATAGAGAAATGTTCACTTTCTGTGTCGCATTTGTTTGCTACGCCACATGACCTGTGCTTATTCTGCCATTTGTTGGAGCCTGCAGGAAGGAGCATCTGAAAACCCAGCGAAGACTTGCCTACCTCTCGCGGAACCCGCTGTGCGGGTCCCGCTTCGTGTGGGGCGATCCATCAGGAACTGCTGGGAAGTACGACGGTGTCCCTGAGAAGGCGAGTGACAGGCGGGGCTGCGAGCGAGAGCAGGCGCTGGACCGGGACTACAGTTCCCAGGAGCGCTTGCCAGACCCAACTCTCAACACCTGGGCCGCTCTCCTTGTCTGCTCCTCCCCTTCCCCTGCGCTTTAAGACTCTGGCGCTTGTGAAGCACTTGGGACCCTTATTCTGCCATTTGTTGGAGCCTGCAGGAAGGAGCATCTGAAAACCCAGCGAAGACTTGCCTACCTCTCGCGGAACCCGCTGTGCGGGTCCCGCTTCGTGTGGGGCGATCCATCAGGAACTGCTGGGAAGTACGACGGTGTCCCTGAGAAGGCGAGTGACAGGCGGGGCTGCGAGCGAGAGCAGGCGCTGGACCGGGACTACAGTTCCCAGGAGCGCTTGCCAGACCCAACTCTCAACACCTGGGCCGCTCTCCTTGTCTGCTCCTCCCCTTCCCCTGTGCTTAATAAATTGATACTGCCTATACCGCTGCGCGGTAGCGCGCGGGAGCGCCGGGAGAAGCCCGGGACAAGGGCGGGACCGTCTGTGGCCGTCAGGGGCCGAAGGAGGCCGGGCTGGGCCATATCCCTTACCTTTTACTTCCAACTACCACTCCGATTAGGCGATGCCCTCGCCGACACCACGCGAAACTCCGCTAAGGGATGGGGGCAGCAACACAGGGACATTGGACAATTACTTTAAATCTGCCAAGGGAGATGCGGGTAAAGAAAACTCACTAGAGAGACGCAGGGCGGAGCGGCGGCGCTCCATTGAGTCTATGAAGAGCAGACCCTTGACTGAGATCATCCCGTATCCTATTTCCCAAGAGGAAAGTACGCCCCCCAATAGTTCAAATCCCCTGACCCCTGAGGATTTCCCCCTCTTACTTCGGGAAATTCCTAGCTACCCTGGGTTGGTGCCCGGAAAGTCTATTGATACAACTCCTCCCATGACTTGTGTCACCCCCGTTAATTTGGTTACCCAAACTCCCCCTTTGCATGTAACTAAGAAAAGTAAGCCAAAACAAAGTGTTGTGGTGGAGTTGCATAGGCCTCCACCTAGCAAACGGAGTAGGAAGTCAATGGGGGGGCGGGGGAAAACCAAAGTATCCCATCTAGATTTTGGTAAAAAACATATAAACGCACTCCAACCTGGGAAGGACAAGGAGATTGTGACTATCGCTCTTCCCTCTAAGGCCCCAAGTTCCAACATAGCTGATACCAACAACGACCTAGTAGCCAATACATCCAATATAACTCCCCCTCTCACATCTATAGGGAGTATAGAATTCCTACTTCGTTCCCTTTAGCAGCCTATTAGCGATAGCCTCAAAAAAGTTGAGATTAGGCTCACTCTATTAGAGACATCTCTTACTACCTTGAACACCTTAGTTAGTAAGCAATCCAAAAATGTGGGTCCTCACCCCCCCACAGGAAACCCTCCCATAATAGGAGCCCCACAGGGTGCCAACAAAGTCCCCCCACAGAGTGTGCCTACTGCCCCCCCCTGCAGCCACTAATGGCTATTTCAGTCCAGGCACTGCGCAGTAACTCAACCAATAGGCCTCCACAACCAATAGACCCTGTCCTTCAAAGCTCCCAGCTAGGGATTAATGATGGCCACCAAGAAGCTCGCAGCGCCCCTTTACTCTTCCCGGGCCGACCAGCCCATGGACCACGGAGACCAGATCTCCCCCCAGAAGCTAATAGTCTAACGGTGGTCCTAGCAGGTGCCCCCCATCTAAGATCAGGGGAAAATGAAGACTACCAATCCCTAAAGAAAAAGGTCATTAAATGGCTAAACTGGAATCGACCCCTACCATCGCATTTTAATAATGAGATTATTATGGTTAGAAGGGTCCCCTGGTTAGGGAAGACCAGAAAAACAATAATAGGGGATTGTATTTTGGTAACTTTTAAAGATCCGGGCACTGTTCTGCACATCTGTGAAGGAATAAATAGATCACTGGACTCCACCATTCAGACCCTTCCAGTATCCTTCTTTTTCCCCCCTACTCGCATGCATTATGCTCCACCGCATGATGAATGGACAAGGGTGGAATGTAGACGCAGACACAAGGATTATGTACAACGCCCAAATCTTCATTTGCCGGACACACCCTATTTTCATTTCAACCGTTTCAATTGCCTGAATGGCTTGGGTGGGGTCGATTGACTTTCCACTCACAAGCCAGTGACCAGGGATTGTGGTTCCTGCAGACTTTTGGAGCCATCTACCCCGACTGTTGGTAAAACCCTTGGCCCACTGAATGATCCAGTGTTTCTGGATAATGGCACCAGCAGACTTTCTGATCTATCTGCCCACAATGTTGACAACGCCTCTGGAATACTGAATATGACAATACCTGTGGAGAATGGCTCCTGTAGACTTTCTGAGCCATCTGCCCCTACTGTTGGTAATGTGTCAAAACTTCAGACTGCAGTAGAATCTGGAACCATCTCTTCCAACCCTCCTGGCGCGGCAACTGACACCACTGAACATTTGAGGCTAATCTGCTGGAATGTTGCTGGACTGGCCAATAAACTGGGTGATCCGGACTGGGCAAATTATATCGAGACTGGAGATGTATGTATGTTCCAGGAAACCTGGGCCAGAGAGGACTATGGTCACCAAGGCTACATGTCATTCTTCATTCCAGCGAGGTGGGAAGGCAAAGGCCGTCCATCAGGGGGGCTTACGACTTGGGTCGCATCTCACCTGGGCTGCGTGGCCACACGGTTGTCGGCTAATTCTGAAGATATCCTTGTGGTTTCATTATTATGGCCCAACCAAGTCAAACTTTTGTTCATTAACATCTATTCTTGGCCAACGGGAATTGCAAAGGAATCACCGACTATAGATGAACTCTCCAACTATATATCTGATCTACCAAGTGATTCCTTCTATGTAGTGGGAGGGGATTTTAATTCTCATTTCGAGCCACTCCCGGCCTTCTGGACGGGTTATCATCGGAAGAAGAGGCCAGATGGGAAGTGCCCCTAGTGGAAGCTCCACCCCCGAAGGCTTGGACCCCACTAGCACTACAAATTACAGCTCTCACCTTAAAGTTCGGAATCAGAGCTTGCAATGGGCGAATGAAATCCGACATACCTAGTAAAACCACCTACAATAGACCGGGAAGAGAGTCCCGTCTGGACTATGTCTTGGCCCAAATGGTGAAGTGGCCGACAATCCAGGACTTTAGGGTGAAGGAAAGGACCGACAGTGACCACAATGCACTTGAGCTTGACCTTGCTCACCCTGGCCCCCAAGCTCCCGTGACCAACGCGGAAGGGAATAATCCTGCGCTTCTCCTGGATAATAGCAGGAGAAGAATCAGGTGGGAGCACTTGGTTACAAGTAAGAATAAACTCCCCATGCTCTATGAAGGGATAACTCCCATCTTGAAAACTGTGGGGAGCTTGGATACCGAGGCAAATAACAAAGACTCCCAGGACAAACTGTACAAGGCGCATGAGGACCTCATAAAAGCTGCGGCACCTCATTTCACCTGTAGTTCACGGAAGCCAAGAGGGGGGCAGCAAGGCAAAACATCATGGTATAACCCAGCATGCAGACGGGCAAAAACAGAACGCCTCAGATTAATCAAGGAGGGCTCGGGGGGGATAGCCTTAAGCAAAGCAGGCGAGCTTACAAAAAACTTGATGTCCACGCTAAGGCCGAATGGGAGGAAAACCAGTGGGAAGAACTCACCAAGGCCCTAGCGATCCAAAACCAACGCCTGTTTTGGAGGATAGTGAACGGGGGATCGGGGAATCTCCAATCGGCACTAGAGCCCAACATTGCCCCAGGGGTGTGGCAAGCTCACTTCCAGTCCCTATACAGCTCTGAGCCGGGAGAATCTCCTGTTGACACTGAGGTGGGCTGGCCGGGTTATGAAGGGGAGCCAATAACGTTGGGCGAGGTCACTGCTGCCATTTCAGGTCTGGCCTCCGGAAAGGCGCCAGGACTGGATGGTTTACCAGGGGACATGTTTAAACAGGAGCCCATTGTCTGGGCCCCTTACCTTGCCGCACTTTTCAATGGAGTGCTCGGCGGCATGGAAATCCCTAGTACTTGGCTGGGGGCAGAGGTGGTCCCCATCTTTAAAAAGGGCTCGCCTCTCCTCCCAGCCAACTACAGACCAATCAGTTTAATAGACGTGGCACAGAAACTGTTTGGTAGGGTTCTGCTGAACCGGCTCCAGGACTGGATGGAGGAAGTGGGTGCCCTTAGTCCTTACCAGGCTGGATGCAGGAAGGGGGTATCCACAGTGGACCAGGTTTTCAGATTAAACCTAATCTATTGGAGGGCAGCAAAATTCGAGGGCGGTAGTCTGTACACAATTTTTGTGGACTTACGGGCAGCCTTCGACCTGGTGCCCAGGGGGAAACTTTGGAGCATCCTGGCAGAGATGGGCGTTCCCCCGGACATCCTATTGATCTTACAGAGGCTGCACCACAATAATTACGCCCGAGTGAGGTGCGGGAGGTCGGGGGAACTGACCGATAGATTCCCCGTTGGCCGGGGGGTAAGGCAGGGTTGTGTGCTGGCACCGACCCTGTTTTGTCTCTTCGTCAACGGGGTAATCGCCCACCTGAACGCCACTGACTATACTGACGCCCCCAAATTAAATGGCAGCAGGGTGCCCGCAATTATGTTTGCGGACGACACCCTGCTGCTATCTAAAACCCCCATGGGTATACAGAGGATTTTGGATTCCTTTGTGGCCTTCTGTACTGATAGGGGGCTAGAAATGAATGCGGCAAAAACCAAATTCATGGTCTTGAATCCGAGCCAAAAATTGCGGCCAAATCCGCAATTGGGAGCTGTACGGCTCGAGAGAGTAGCCACCTTTGAATACCTTGGTGTGACTCTTAACGAAACCATGACTTGGGGATCCCATCAGAGTAGGGCTAACCTCAAACTCATCCAAACCACTGGAGGTATCGCCCGGATGATGACCGGTTCAACATACCGTCCATTGGGGGCATTAATCCAGATATATAAGGCCCAGGCTAGGGGAGCGATTATGTATGGGGCGGAACTGTGGGGTCACACACCTTGCCGGAGTCTGTCACTAACGGAAAACAAGTTTATAAGACAGATAGCCGCACTCGCGACCAGCACCCCGCTCCTCCCCTTGAGGCTTGACTTGGGTTTACGACCGTTAGCAGATGAAATAAGCCTGAGACCCATAGCCTTTTGGCGCAGGCTGTGGAGCAGCAATGACCTTGCAGAATACAGGGCGGAACTGGTCGAACTTTTGAATCACCCAAAAGCGCTCAATATCCCCTGGATCAAAAACATCCAAGTCACTTGCATGGAATTAGGGCTCCCTGACTTATGGACTGAGCCGGCGAATGCCGCACTAAACATCTCCAAAAGGTCCCTGGCTAATGTATATCACGAACACAAATTTGCCAGGGCCCAAGCTACCCAGGAAGAAGGGGTCCTTATCCTCCGTATTTTTGCAAAGGAAGGATCTGTATAGGTTTGAGAAGGTACTGGATCCTATTTCCCCTGTACTTGCCAGAAAGCTGTTTCTCCAATGGAGATACGGCACACTGCCCTTCCGGTCCTTTACAAGCGCCTGGTCATCGGCTCCCACCACAAAGCAGTGTCCGGTATGTGATGCAACGGAGGAAACCGACTTGCATGTGGCTTTTTTCTGCCCAGCCTACAAGGTAGCAAGAAAATACTGGCTTCTCCCGTTGATAAGGAATATGGGCTGCAGGGAATACGCACCTATGTACAGGATTTTAAAATCTGATATTTCTGGCCCAACTGTTTTTGCTTTAACAAAATTTCTAACCAATGTTTGGCATACGCGTAACCGTATTTTAAAGGTGTTGGGTCCCTCTTAAAAAATCCTTTTAGATGCATAGTTTGTATAGCATTTTTTAGCACATGTATTCCAATGGTTTTTATTCTTTTATGAAATGATTATCTGTGATTGTATATGTGTATTGTGTATCTTTCATGGCCAAATGGCCGAAATAAAGATTGGAAAATGAAGTAAGGTGTAATCCTAGCTCTGTGGTGAGCCAATCCATTAATCCTCCCGTGACTTTCATATTTATTCCTGCGCCATGTGGCTGTTCCTAGCCTGTTTTCTCAAAAATCATGCATGTCTAACGCTGAACTTAATATACTGTGCTCTGTCTTATTCATGGTGTGACAGCAGGAGGTGTGAGAAAGGTGGGAGGAAGGCAGGAAGTTGACGGGGTAGTAACAATTACGCTAAGGTACTTTAAGGGAGGATTACAAAGTCTATAAGGGAACCCCATTGAGAACAAGTGGGATGGGTGAGATGCTGTTTATATGACATTAAGTCAGGCAACTCCCTGACAATAGATCGATTCCCATGCACAATATAATCAAAAGGAGTAGACAGCCTTACCACATGACTAAATAAACTTCTTCAAAGAAAAGCAACTTGCAAACATCCTAACACAACACGATATGGCAGGACTATGGAAACCATGTGAATCTACAGCACTACATGCCAAGAAGAAATGCTTACAGTGTAAGTGACATTTTCCATCAGTAAGATGTAAGATCTGTCAGTAGTATAGAAACATGTTCTCAGTGAAGTGAAATGAGTTATTCCGATACATTGAAACTATTTTCACAACTTGTTTACTGTTCTATCAGTGTTTATAGTCCTCATGATTAATATTTTGAGCTACACTGCAACTAATATTAAAACTTCTTTACTGTAATATCAGTGTTTGAGGTGCTCACATAACATATTTTGTAATACATTGAAACTATTTAAGAACTTCTTTACTGTAATATCAGTGTTTGAAATGCTCACATAAAATATTTTGTGATACATTGAAATTATTTTTAAACCTCCTTTACTGTAATATCGGCATATGTGGTGCTTCCGAAGAAATGTATTTATTATTTATTTTGGAAATTAAGGAACAAATTGAACTTGAGTGGGAATTATTATGAATACATTCCATAAATAAATACAATAAATAAATACAGTGTCACTATGCATTGTGTCAAGTGCTTTATTTAAAATTTTCAGGAATATGGTCCCTTTTATTGTCACTACACACAAAGCCAGACAAGAATGAACAGTGGACTCAAGTGTATAATAGAATGGTACAAAGCATGTAATTTCATGATTGGGTATTAGGATGGCAGACAGAGATCACATATAAAGTGATTCCCGAACCTTCTTACTTTTTCTATTAAAGGGTTGATACGGTCTTTCCAAGAGGATTTGAATTTTTGAAAGGTTAAAGTAGGAGGTGAAGAACAGAGGTTAGAGGTTACATCTTAGGATGCAGGAATGTATGAAAAGGAAGGTCCAAGTCCTGCATGTACAATGGCCAGTGGAGGAGTTTTAAGGGCGGGTACACTCAAGGTGGTGTATATTATGCAATATCTAGTGGCGGTACAACCGCACACACAGAGTGAGCAAGGGCAGATAAAATGTAAGATGGTATGTGCATGGACAATAAGGAGAACACACTGGAAGAGGACCAGGTCAAGTACAGAGATTTAATAGATAAAGCATAGCAAAGGAGGTGGCAACAAGGGTAGGAGGGTCCATGAGTGGTGGAGGCGGGGTTTCTTAATCTGTGTCCTACCTACTGTGTTGCAAGCTTGAGACAGTGACGACCACAGCCCCTTACTTTGTCTCTCCCATTACATTGTCAATTAGGGTAGAGGGAGGGAAATAGAAAGGAGTAAATTACATATCTACAGATGTACTGATATGTGCAGGACACTGGATTGAGCACTAAAGAACTAAGGTCAGATATAAAAGACAATGCACAGAAGGCTGCACAAATAGGACGGCGGATCATGTACACAAACTGATAACTCAGCATAAGAACAACGAGGGTAAGAAAACTGCAACAAACGGACGCTACACTGTAGAAATGATTGGCATAAGAGGTAGAAGAATACTGTAAAAAAAAAGCCAGGTTCAAATACAGAATAGAGCAAAAAGATATCATATATGATGACAAACACATTGGGGTAACACTCTGTTGTCCAACACAAAAAAGATTGTGCAGAAATTATATGTTAGAATGTTTGAGGAGCTGCAAAGAGGGTACACAAATAAATAAAATATAAGTATTATAATAACATTTAAAAGATAGTCCTGTATAAGCTCCCTTCTGATTTAGGGGGTACACAAAACTACACTTTCAAGAAGCCCCGGGGGTGACGGTCCCCAGGCTGGAGGGGCCTCAGAGCCCCCCTCAATTAATATTTTAAAACCCCAGGGGTGGCGTTCCCTGGGCCTGGGGGGGCCTCAGAGCCACCCTCAATTAATGTTTTAAAGCCCCTAGGGGTGGTGGTCCCTGGTGCCTAAGAGCCCCCCGCACATACATTTATATTTACTGAGGTGGAGTTGTGAGCCCCCCCCGCACATATATTTTAAAAAAAGGCCCAGGGGTTGGCCCTTTTGGGTCCATAATTGTAATAAACTACATTGCCCCCGACACTTGGCCCCCCGGGGCCTAATTAGCCTTAAAGCGGACTTCGGGTTTTCTTTTTTTTCTCCATGGGATACGCGTAACCTGTGACTTTTTTTTTTAAATATACTTTTTGGCCTAGGGGGTCCTTGTGGGACCCCCTGAGCAGGCCTAGGGGGTCAGGGTGTTTCCACCCTGCCCCCTTTGCATCTTTTGCACACTTGTTTTTCAGTTTTCTTGTGCCTCGGTTCTACCCAGACATAAGATGGCTACCATTACTTCCTGGTTTGCAGTGTTGACATACAGTTGACAGCCAATTAGCATGCAGCTCGTGCTTGTAAGGGTGCGCGTATTATCTTCGGACGGTACTACATCCATATATATATCTATGATTTTACTTTTGATTTTCTAAGGAACTACTACACAGATTTACACCATTTAACAAAAAGCGTCACCTGCGAACCAAACTCTACCTTTTTGCCAAATTTGGTGTAATTCCTTTCAGCAGTACGGGCTGTAGCCCGTCTTAAAGGTCCCTATGGAAAATTGCATGGGGGAAACACGTTTTGGGGCCCCCCTTTTTTCTCGGCCCCCCCTTCACGGCTCACCCACAAACTTTCAGGGAAGGAATGGAGTGGAGCAGGCCATCTTCTAAGAGAATTTCACGCACATTCATCAACCAACGCCAAAGTTATTCCAAATAGAAAGTTGCGGATTTCCTATGAAAACTAGGTCCTAACTATATCTACCTACTGGCGACTGCCAGACTGCCAGTAGGTAATATATATAAATATATATATATATATATTACCTACTGGCGGTCGCCAGTAGGTAGTTATAGTTAGGATAATTTTCAATGTTAAATCTCAACATTCTATTTTGAATAACTTTGGCGCCGGTTGACGAATCTGCCTGAAATTTTCAGGAAAATGGTCTCATGGCGGTCCGGTCCTTCCCTGAAAGTTTGGGGGGGATTCGTCAAGCGGGGGCCGAGATAAAAGGGGGGTCCCAAAACGCGTTTTCCCCATGTTAATTTCCATAGGGCGGTCGATTTCACTTTTAGCCCGAACGGCTGAATGGATTTCCACCAAACTTGGCAAAATTGTAGGGACTGGTAGCCCGATGTGCCTTTGCTATGTCTCAAGATATGTGCTCCAGTGGATTTTGAGTAATTTAGGTTAAAAAAAATATATATATCTATAGGCGCTCTCCCGTGCGCGCACGGGAGTGCGCTCCAGGCGCGACACGCGACTTGCGCGCAGGAAGCTGATTGGATCTCAGTTGTCTGTAAACATTCTAAACAGTGCGGAGCGGCCGCCATCTTGTGTCTCGGTAAAATCGAGACACAAGGGGTTTGAAAAAAAAAGGGGCAAATGACCATAAGGGGGAAGAGTAGACCCCCTCTGACCCCCTAGGTTTGATGTAGGGACTAAAATAGGGTCCTGCAGGGCATTAAAATTTTTTTTTCGTTTTGCGCGGGGGAAGCGCATGGTACGCGCACCGGAAGCACGGGGAAAATTCAGGACCATATTTATGAAGGCCCTGCGCTGTTAGTTTTGCGCTTCCTGTGCGTCAATTTTTGTGACGCACCAGCGGTGTAAAAAAATGCGCATTGTTATGCAATATTTAAAAAGTGACGCATCTATCTAGATGCGTCACTTTTTAAATATAGTGCAACGAGGTACATTTTATTACACTGCTGGTGTTATGCGTCACTTTCTGTGCGCACTCCTTATGACATTCCAGATGTGTCATATTTAATGTATGACGAATCATGTTGCAGATACAATATGGCGCAGAGTTTTAAAAAGTGACCCATGTACCTAGATGCGTCACTTTTTAAAAATAGCGTCAGGTATAATGTATGCAGAGGGGGTGTTCTCCCGCAAAAAGCTTTGTAATAGCGACGCAGTGAAATCTTTGAGATTTCACTGCGTCAGTTTTAGGATGCTGTTGCGTCAAAATCTTGTGCCTGCTTTACAGCAGGTGTTAGACTGAGGCAAGACCTTTCATATGCTGCTTTCCCCATTTGAAAGGACACATTACTGGAGTTGCGTCACTTTTGTGACGCACTCCAGCAATGCGTTACTTGGAATGTCATAAGGAGTGCGCACAGAAAAGTGACGCATTGCACCAGTAGTGTAAAAAAATGTGTTGCGTTGCGTTATATTTAAAAAGTGAGGTATCTAGGTAGATGGGTCACTTTTTAAAATCAAGCGCCACATTATATCTGCGTGAGGTATAATGCATGCAGAGGGGGTGTTCCCCCACAAAAAGCTTTGTAATAGCGACGCAGTGAAATGTTTGAGATTTCACTGCGTCACTTTTAGGATGCTGTTGCATCCTTTAAATATAGTGCAACGAGGCACATTTTATTACACTGCTGGTGTGATGCGTCACTTTTCTGTACACAGTCCTTATGACATTCCAGATGTGTCATATTTAATGTATGACGAATCATGTTGCAAGGAGTTACAGATACGTCAGTATTTCTGACATATGTGTAAACATAAAAGTGATGCGAGGCCGGCGCAAAATTTTGACGCAATAGCATCCTAAAAGTGACGCAGGGAAATCTCATAGATTTCAGTACGTTGTTATTACCAAGCTTTTTGCGAGGGATTGCCCCCTCTGCATACATTATACCTGATGCAGATACAATATGGTGCAGAGTTTTAAAAAGTGACCCATGTACCTAGATGCGTCACTTTTTAAAAAATAGTGTCAGGTATAATGCATGCAGAGGGGGTGTTCCTTGCAAAAAGCTTGGTAATAATGACGCAGTGCGTCACTTTTAGGATGCAGTTGCGCCAAAATCTTGCGCCTGCTTCACAGCAAACCTTTCACATGGTGCTTTTTCCATGTGAAAGGACACATTACTGGAGTTGCGTCACTTTTGTGACGCACTCCTGCAATGCGTTACTTTTGTGTTTACAGATATGTCAGAAATACTGACGTATCTGTAACTCCTTGCGATATGATTCGTTATACATTAAATATGACACATCTGGAATGTCATAAGGAGTGCGTCCAGATAAGTGACGCATCGCTATTTTCACGTAGCGATGCGTCACTTTTCAGAAATGAGGCCTCCAGTTTATTCACTGTGTCATAACTTTCTTTTCTAACACTCACCTTCTTTCAGTCCTCCTACTTCACTTCCTTTCACCTCTCATACCTTTCTGTTCTTTCTTACTCATTCTCCTTTCAATTATCAATGCACTATATTTCACTTACTCTTCATTTTTTAAGATTATAGCTCTTTGATGAGAATTGGAGGTAGTTCTGAAAAGAACTTTTGGTTTTTTTCTTTTAACTGAAGAGGAACAAAAACAGGGAATAGAAACTGCTCAACAGGAGCAAAAAGAAAAGAAAAAAATTAGGGGTGGGAAGGGCAGTGATGGTTCTCTAATGCCCGAACCATGAGCAGGACACTTTGCTCCCCATAGGTGAGGAGTTGATTGCAGTATCTGCATCTGACGACCCCATGGTTGAATGCAGGTTGAATGTTTGCTACCTGCCCCTGAGATTGTTCTCTTCCAGAAGAAGTTGCTCCTCCTGTTGATGTAGAGGCCCCATCTCTGGGAACCTCCTGTGCCAGAGCCCTGACACTTTCCCGGGCAAAATTCTGGGGGTGCCTGCTCTTCACATGGCGAATCATGGTGAAGTTGCCAAAAGAGTATTTTTTTAGGGGGTTACCCCGTGACAGGACATGTTTGCAGATCCTGCACTCTACTTTTGGTGCATTCACCTTCTTCTGGCCTTCTGGAAACTTAAAAAATTTCCAGATGAAATGTTCCTTCACCTTTGGGGTAGGAGGCTCTTCATCAATGAAATCATTGGAGTCATCTTCACTGCTGGATGGTCTGGCAGCCATGATGAATCCAGGAATATGGAGCAGCAAAAAAGGCAGGTCTTTCAGTCACAAAAGTGAAAGAAGAAGTGAAGGAAATGGGTGGGGATTTCATTCATTGTAAAAAAAAACTGTTAGCAACCAATGAAAAGTGTTATTTTAGGGTCACATGACCCGACGCGCTTACGTTGCGCGCTCAGGTGCACTTCCGGGTGCGTTTACGCAGCGCGATCGTAGGCGCTTCCGGGGCGCAAACGTGGCGCGATCGTAGGCGCTTTTGCGTGCGTTTAGGCGCCGCGCACGGAGGCGCTTCCGAGGGCACGTACGTTGCGCGCCGAAGTGACGTCATCAATCTTTAATAGAAATGCATAATCATTTTCCATATTAAAAAAAACAAATTTTATTTGTATGGTACGAAATGTTTTGCATTATTATTAACTTTTCATTCATATTTTTTTTTCACGAACGACAGTTGCGCTCTGGGTGCGCTTTCAGATGAGCGCACGGAAAAGCTTACAGGAGAGCTTAGCTGAAAGCTTCCCCGAGCGCGCACCCAGAGCGCAAAAGAAAAAAATTATAAAAAAAATGAATACTTAAAAAAAAACAGCAAATTGTAAAAAAAAAAAAAGGTTAGAAACTCGATATACAAAGGAATTAGCATTTAAATAACTTTGAAATTCACTGAAAAAACCATAGGTTTCACACCAGTTATAGTTAGGAATTAGCATTTAAAAAACCTATGAAATTCACTGAAAAAACCATAGGTTTCACACCAGTTATAGTTAGGAATTAGCATTTAAAAAACCTATGAAATTCACTGAAAAAACCATAGGTTTCACACCAGTTATAGTTAGGAATTAACATTTAAAAAACCTATTAAATTCACTGAAAAAACCATAGGTTTCACACCAGTTATAGTTAGCTGGAAATTTTACTGATATAAAACCATTGAAATTCCCACGTTATAGTTAGATGGACTCACTATAACTTGCGCGTGCAATGCACTGCTGATGATGTCTTATTAAGCCAGTTAACCAATCAATTTTTAAAAACCATCCATTTAGACACTTATTTAAACATTTATTCTTCCATCAACTTTTACATATACATATATAAAATATATTTATTTTTCAGAAAGACACACATTCACTGGATGGTGTCATCAGTGATGTCATGAGTGATGTCACTGACCATGTCATGAGTGATGTAATATGTGATGTCATCAGCAGTGCATTGCACGCGCAAGTTATAGTGAGTCCATCTAACTATAACGTGGGAATTTCAATGGTTTTATATCAGTAAAATTTCCAGCTAACTATAACTGGTGTGAAACCTATGGTTTTTTCAGTGAATATATATATATATATATATATATATATATATATATATATATATATATATATATATAGATTACCTACTGGCTATCGCCAGTAGGTATATATAGTTAGGATTTTTTCCCTATGGCATTTTTGAAAATTCTATGTCTAATAACTTTGGCGTTTGTGGACGGAATCAGCTGAAATTTTCAGGAAAATGGCACATTTTGCTTCTGAGCAGCCCTTGAAAATTTGGGGGGGTTTTGTCGAGGGGGGGCCGAGAAAAAAGGGGGGTCCCAAAACACGTTTTTCCCATGTTAATTTCCATAGGGCGGTTGGACTCACTTTTAGCTCGAACGGCTGAATGGATTTTCACGAAACTTGGCAAAATTGTAGGGACTGTTAGCCCGATGTGCCTTTGCTAGGTCTCAATATATGTGCTTCAGTGGATTTTGAGAAATTAACGTTTAAATCAAGATATATATCTGCAACAGCGCTCTGGGCAGCGATCCGGTCCGCTTACTTTTCGCGAAACGGAACTTTGCGCGCAGAAAGCTGATTGGCTCTTCGGTGTCTGTCAACATTCTAAACAGTCCGGAGCGGCCGCCATCTTATCTCTCGGTAGGATCGAGAGAGAAGAAGAGGTGAAAAACGAAGGGGGAATTTAATGAAAGGGGGCAAGGTATCCACCTCTTGACCCCCTAGGAATGTTGTTGGGGTTATTAAAGGGTCCTGTGGGAAAAAAAAAAAAAAATGATTTTTCACGGTAGAAGCGCTTCACGGGCCGCGAACTGGGCCGCAAACTGGTAGCGAAACGGGAATTCGCCATTTTGTGCTTCGTTAATTAAATTACTAGGTATAAGGGGGTGCGGGAGATGTATCCTAATCCCCTATGTTTCCTGAGGGTGGCTGAGGAGGCTCATATATGTTGATACATCTCTTCCAGCAGCTGTGTGCGAGCTTTTTTTTTTTTTGCTGCGTGACAGTCCGGAGCGGCCGCCATCTTATCTCTCGGTAGGATCGAGAGAGAAGAAGAGGTGAAAAACGAAGGGGGAATTTAATGAAAGGGGGCAAGGTATCCGCCTCTTGACCCCCTAGGAATGTTGTTGGGGTTATTAAAGGGTCCTATGGGGAAAATAAAAAAAAAATTAATTTTTCACGGTAGAAGCGCTTCACGGGCCGCGAACTGGGCCGCAAACTGGTAGCGAAACGGGAATTCGCCATTTTGTGCTTCGTTAATTAAATTACTAGGTATAAGGGGGTGCGGGAGACGTATCCTAATCCCCTATGTTTCCTGAGGGTGGCTGAGGAGGCTCATATATGTTGATACATCTCTTCCAGCGGCTGCGCCATCTTGCCTTTTTTCCAATGCCACAATTTTGTCGTGCACGGCAGCCATTTTAGATGCCAGGCTGGTCCCAGGCTATCACCTACCCCTGCGGATGTAGTTTATGGCCTCAGCTGTAGAGAATTCAGACATGCCAACCCTCCCGATTCAGGCGTGAGACTACTGATTTCAGTGCTAGTCTCCCGCCTCCCGATTTCTGCAAGCAAAAACCCGGGGGCATATTACGAACAACTAGCGATAATTTTTGTCTCTAACTTGTTTAGAGACAAAAATTATCGCCGCACATCGGCGATTTTTATCGCAGATAAACTTTGCTATTATCGCAGAAAAGTCAGCGATATTCATGTATTATCGAGCAAATGCTCTTAGCCATGTTATCCACCTCCCATTGGATAACATGGCTAAGAACTGCTCAGGGCAGGTGTTAGATTTTGGAGATATTCGCGCTTAGCGCGAATATCTCCAAAAGTTGGTAATAGGAGATAGCGATGTTAGGGACTGTTTCCAGTCGCTAACATCTTGGCACGCCACTTTGCATGTCATTAGTGATAAGTATCACTGACATGCAAAGCGGGGCCCAAGATGGTCGCTATCTCCTTTTAGCTGTCACTAACTGGTGTTAGCGACAGCTTGGTAATAGGGAGATCATTTTATCTCCGCTTTCTTGGCTTTTAAAGCCAAAAAAGCGGAGATAAACCCCCTTGATAATATGCCCCACGATTCCTTGGGGGTTTCAGCTGACAGGGCTTGGTATTGTGTTACATGGTAATTTTTCCAGGAAACGTCAGAGGGTCGATGCAGGGGTTCTAGAAGAGGTGATAAACCATTTAAGCCTCATGAACAAGCGCATGGTCTTTTAAAGATTTGTGAAGTACTCGGGGCGGCGGTGTGTGTGTGCCCTCTTTCAGGAGCGGGCGGGGGGGCACTGCCAGCAACTTGCCAGGTCAGGTAGTGTTCAACACGTGCATCACCCTTTCTCTGCCTGCTATTGCGCTCCATGCTTCGGAAAGGTAAGAAAAAGAACGTGCATTTGAGTTTGAAATGTCCGATCCTGCAGCAGCACACTTCCAAAGCCCACACATGACAGTAACCCGATTCAAGGCCCCATTCACCCGTTTAAAAAAAAATAGATAACACTCCAACAAAGTAAGATTATAAAACTTTATTAACTTTTAACTATAATGAACGGAACAAAAACTGTAAAAACATTTAAACATTTTTCACCCCAAAAAGCAACAATGGTCAGAAGCTGTCTTTTGTGCGAATAGTCCCAAGGCAGCACAACGTGCAGAGTTCTGGACGGCACCCAGGTGATGTCGCCTGGGTGCCGCACTGGTTTTGGGATCCTACAATGCTGCTCCGAAAATTGGCGTGGGGCGTCCCGGGTGGTGCGGGGGGAGGCCTCGTCAGTAGCGGTCTGTTGTGCGAATAGTCCCAAGGCAGCAGAACGCGCTGAGATGTTGATGGCACCCAGGTGATGTCCAGTAAACTGCTGCACTGGTTTTGGTATCCTACAATGCTGCTCCGAAAATTGGCGTGCGGCGGCCCGGGGGGGGGGGGGGGGAGGTGGCGTGAACGGGCCTCCCCAGGTGGCGGCCATCCAGCTGAGTTGCGCCCGCTCTTGCGGCTACAGCGTCTCGCTCACCATGTTGTTGAGTTGCTCCCACTCTTGCAGTGCAGCGATAGGCGGCTGCAACATGACTCTTAAAATGGCGGACGGCTCTTCGGTTTTGGGCCTGGTCCACTGAAATGGCCCTGGGACAACTTGGAACTCGGACGCTTGCCTGCTAGGGCTTGGGCTCCATTCTCGAAAAGCGTCCCCTCAGCCGTGAAGATTCTTCAAAAGTCTTGGGGGCCCCCGACTCCCGCAGGCTTCCGGTGGGGAGCGGCTGCCATGATTGCTCGTGGAATGACCACGACGGAGCCACGAGATGGTGGTGCTCTCATGCTGACGCCAGCTTCAGTCTGAATGATCCAGAAACAAGGTGGGGCTTTCATCGTTTGGGAAAAAAAAATGTTCTAAACCAATGAAAAGTGTTATTTTTAGGTCATATGACCAAACCTTCCATCTTTAGGAAACCAAAAGTAAAATGAACCAATGAAAAGTTTTATAAACAAGTCACATGACCTGTTCTGCGGCATAGGGCTACAAAAAGCGTAGAAAATCCGTTGGCACGTGAGGCGGCATCAGTAGCGGACCGATGTGCGAATAGGCCGAAGGCAGCACAACGCGTCGAGATCCGGATGGCACCGAGGTGGTGTCCAGCAAATTGCCGCACTGGTGTGGCCATCCTACAATGCTGCGCCGAAAGACGGCGTGTCCAGCTGAGTTGCGGTCACTCTTGCGGTACAGTGACTCGAACGCGCCGAGATCCGGATGGCACCGAGGTGGTGTCCAGCAAATTGCCGCACTGGTGTGGCCATCCTACAATGCTGCGCCGAAAGACGGCGTGTCCAGCTGAGTTGCGGTCACTCTTGCGGTACAGTGACTCGAATGCGCCGAGATCCGGATGGCACCGGGGTGGTGTCCAGCAAATTGCCGCACTGGTGTGGCCATCCTACAATGCTGCGCCGAAAGACGGCGTGTCCAGCTGAGTTGCGGTCACTCTTGCGGTACAGTGAGTCGAACGCGCCGAGATCCGGATGGCACCGAGGTGGTGTCCAGCAATTTGCCGCACTGGTGTGGCCATCCTACAATGCTGCGCCGAAAGTCGGCGTGGGGTGCCCCGTTGGCTTTTGAGGTGATGTCAGTAGTGGACCGATGTGTGAATAGGTCGGAACCAGCACAAGGCGCCAAGATCCGAATGGCAAGTCCTGGATGTTGAGTGCCTCAGTTGAGATTTCTGAGCAGTGCTTGTAAGATTGTCTGAAGCTTATTTGCACCTGCTGCAGCTTCACTATTGCCCTGGTGTGGCCAAAGGTCGCACATGACATAGGCGGCCGGCTCCCGAGGTCCGGCGGAACTTTTTTCCTTTTCCTTTCTGCTTCTTTTCCTACAATCCGTTTCATCTGAAGACACGACCAGGTCCCTGAATGTGTGCAGGGGGACGCTATTGATTGAATGAAAATGGCGGCTTGACACAAAGCTGACTCAAGCGTTGCTGTTGATGCTATACAGACAAAAATTGGTTTTCAGTTTGTACATTCTTCAGGATTTTTTTTTCTATCCAAGTCTGATTGAGAGTTTGTAGAAAAAGGGCTTCAGATTTTCCACATACTACTCTTCAACATTCTTCCTAAATGTAACAATGTGAAACTCACTAGGAGAACGGCTGTTTCTGTTTCCTTTCAAAATGCTGCCAACAATATTTTCTGAATGGAAGACACCATCTTGTAGCATAAAGGGCCGAAAGGGGTTCTGGTCTGGCCGATGGTTGGTGGAGACATTTTGACTATATCTTGGACTTGCCCGGCCTCGCACAAAATGGCGCCGGTATAAATGGGACTCGTAACTCCTTGCCCGCAAATGTATATCTAGAAAATGTTATTGTAAGTGGCCCTGTCTTATTTTAATTACAAAATGTACGTCCACCGATTCCGCAACTGTTAGACACCTTAGTTCTTGCAACCTAATGGCCCGCTCGTTACGTTCCTCTACAGTGTAAATGTCTCCTCATCATATACGATTTCAGTTTGCTCCGTGGCCGGCCCACGTGGTTATAGGCCCGTATTTGTATACTGACATTTTCACAATAAAGGTTTTTAAAACAAAACACAGTAGTAGTATTTACATTGGTAAAGTTTTTACTTTTAGTCACTGTTTTCGAATCAGTAAAAGGCAAGTGAAATAAAGCAGTCCAATTACATGACGGATAAAAGGTATAATATGTAGGAACGCAGTAAAGATCAATGGTCAAGGTCAGTTGTGTTTTCCACTCCTGCAACATAAAGTGATCGATAAGAATCTGATAATCAGGCGTATCGGCGACTAAGACAGCAGGCCGAGTATCTTTTACTCAACGGCTCCGTCATGGAACGAAGAAACGCCCTTTTTCTCGAAAAAGGAATATATTTTACTTGCAGGACAGTTGTACATTTTCCGGGAAAGTACATTAGCCTGGAATATTATAACATATGTTTTAAAAAAAATAATGTTCGAAAACAATAAAAAGCGTAATTTTTAGGTCATATGACCAAGCTTTCCATCATTAAAATAACAAAAGTAAAATGAACCAATGAAAAGTTTTATTAACAAGTCACATGACCTGTTATGCTTACGTTACGCGCTGCGCGCCACGCCTCGGATCACTTCCGGGTGCGCTAACGCGGCGTGTCATATAACGCATTACGCGACAACGTAGGTCAAGAATATAGTCAAAATGTCTCCACCAACCAGCGTTCGGAACACAACCCCTTTCAGTAGTCCAAAAAGTTCTGTTAAATGACAACAGAGGGGACAGGCAACAAGAACCATCAGTCAAAGAGGGGAGGGCAAGTTCTTCTCTTCCGGGTCATGTTGGGGCGCTACCGGAACTGATCGAATTGGTAGTCTACAGTGTTTCTGGATGTTTCAGACTAAAGCTGGCGTCAGCATGAGAGCACTTCCATCTCGTAGCTCCGTCGTGGCCATTCCACGAGCAGACATGGCAGCCGCTCCCCACCAGAAGCCTGCGGGAGTCGGAGGCCCCCAAGAGTTTTGTAGAATCTTCACGGCTGAGGGGACGCTTTCGAGAATGGGACCCAAGCCCTAGCAGACAAGCGTCCGAGTTCAAAGGTGTCCCAGGGCCATTTTAGTGGACCAGGCCCAAAACCGAAGAGCCGGCCGCCATTTTGAGAGTCCTGTGGCAGCCGCCTATCGCTGCACCGCAAGAGCGGGAGCAACTCAACTACATGATGAGCGAGACGCTGTAGTCGCAAGAGCGGGCCGTAAACAGCTGAATGGCGGAAGAGGCACAGTGTAGCAAAAGCGGGCGGAATGGCAACTGAAATGGTAAAGGGGCGCCCCACTACAGCTTGTCTTCAGGTCAAACGGATTGTGGGACAAGGTCCAGAATTGAAGAGTCATCAAAAGGCAAAAAGTTCCGCCGGACCCCGGGAGCCGGCCGCCTATGTCGGGGGCGATCTCAGGCTATACCAGTGCTATAAGACTTGGGGAGGGTGTCGGAGCCAAGCGTCTTCTCCGAGTCCGTGCCATCACACCGTCCCTCGGGGGCCTCCGTCAAGCGGTTTAGGGAGGTACCATATAACATTGTTTTCAAATGCAGTCAGGTCCACAAACGACCCTGACTTACTTTGAGAATAGTGAAGCTGCAGTAGGTGGAAATAAGCTTCAGACAGTCTTACAAGCACTGCTTTTGTAAACATTTTTTGTTTTTTTTGTATTTTTGCACAGTTTTATATATTTTTTTTGTTTTTGATGGAGGGGAAACAACAAAGCACAGGCATTGAAAAAGGCTCAAACTCAGAACTCTGAACTATGGCACCCAACATCCAGGAGCTTGCTATCCGGATCTTGGAGCCTTGTGCTGTTTTCGACCTATTCACACATCGGTCCACTACTGACATCATCTTATAAACCAACGTTATGTAAATAGTTTTTTAATAAAATGTTTTACCCTGTTTCTTTGCTGGTGTGTTGTCTATATTTTTAATATTTGCATAGGGTTTGTCGTTATTTTGTGCGGGATGGGTGATGGAGCCGAGCTGTCTTGCAGCCCTCATGGTGTGGAGCTCAGTTCATCTCACTATTTTCGTATTTCTCATGAAGGGTTGTTTATAATATTTCTATTTTAGCGAGGTCAAAAAAAGATCCAATTAGTGGCGTACTGATTTTGCTCGATTACTTTTATTTTTTTACACGATTTTTCCCGATCTGCAAAGACTAAACAGAGTATTGCGACTTTGTGCTTGTTTGTAAATAGAGAATGATCCAAAGAGAACCAATTCTAAAACAGTAAATGCTTGGATAACAATCAATCAAATGGAGAGACAAGCAGGCACGACGGATTACAACGGGGGCAAAGGCCTGCGTTAACTACCGTTCACTATCTGCAAAGAGAGAGTACTACTAAGAGAAAAGAGGGGAGGGGGGGGCAGCGTTCAAAGCACATCAGCGTGCATAAATACGAAAATGTTTTTATCTATCACGTACTTGACATTTTAAAGCTTTTCATATTTGCTGTTAAAAAACCAATGAAATTCACAGAAAAAACCATAGGTTATAGTGGATATATAGTTAGGAATTTGCATTTACAAAACCTTGAAAATTCAATGAAAAAACCATTGGTTTTAGGCCATATATAGTTAGGGATTTGCATTTACAAAACCTTATTTTACTCGCATAAAACCATTGAAATTCCATATATAGTTATAAGCGCTAACTATATATCGCGCACCCGCAATCCACTGCTGAAGATGTCACATATTACATCATTCATGACATGGTTAGTGACATCACTGATGACATCACTGATGACATCTCAAATGACATCACTGATGACATCACTGAAAACATCTCATTTGACATGACTGATAACATCACTGATGATATCATTCATGTGATAATACGATGAACCTCTTCAGACTCTAATATAACCTTAGATACAATCAGTGTAAACAGACACTCACAGACTGTCTCTCATCCATGGAGTTACTCACACACCTAGTCAGTCATGCAAAGAATCAATCACACCTCCATTTCCTCAACCATACAGTTATACAAACTTTACTTATTCAAACATATACTAACACATATTTACTCTATTATACAATCCCTGATACAAGTTCACAATGATCCATACAGCCACTCACACATTCACTGGCTCTTATGCACAGTTATTTATATATGTCAACTCTCACATGTACTGTGTTTTACATATGTACTTACTTTGACATGTAGCACTGAGATATCCATTCACTCACCAATACACTCATGCACACAGTCAACCGCCCATACAGCTGTTTCCACATGCACTTTTGAAACCATACATCTAGTGAATCAACTGCTCACACATCTATGCACAGAGTCATACACCTCCCAGCCACCCACACACACACTCAGTATCCCATACAAATACTTGGGCAACCAATGAATAACCCATATAGTTACTCATATAGCTACTTATCAACACATGCAACAGTTTACAGAACAACAGACATAATGATGCACAAATTAAGACAGTTTAGTCACTAACCCATGCACTCAGTGAGACACATTTAATCACTCACTCATACAGTCAGTCATGCACCTACTAAATCCTTCATCCAGACACTTATACATCCACTCATTCTTCAATATGTAAGACATATTTTAACTTTACAGAAACATACAGTCACTGGATGTTGTCATCAGTGATGTCATCAGTGATGTCATTTGAGATGTCATCAGTGATGTCATCAGTGATGTCACTAACCATGTCATGAATGATGTAATATGTGACATCATCAGCAGTGGATTGCGGGTGCGCGATATATAGTTAGCGCTTATAACTATATATGGAATTTCAATGGTTTTATGCGAGTAAAATAAGGTTTTGTAAATGCAAATCCCTAACTATATATGGCCTAAAACCAATGGTTTTTTCATTGAATTTTATATATATATATATTCACTGAAAAAACCATAGGTTATAGACCATATATAGTTAGGAATTCGCATTTACAAAACCTTATTTTACTCACACAAAACCATTGAAATTCCATATATAGTTAGTTGCACTAACTATATATCGCGCACCCGCAATCCACTGCTGATGATGTCACATATTACATCATTCATGACATGGTCAGTGACATCACTGATGACATCACTGATGACATCTCAAATGACATCACTGATGACATCACTGATGACAACATCCAGTGACTGTATGTTTCTGTAAAGTTAAAATATGTCTTACATATTGAAGAATGAGTGGATGTATAAGTGTCTGGATGAAGGATTTAGTAGGTGCATGACTGACTGTATGAGTGAGTGATTAAATGTGTCTCACTGAGTGCATGGGTTAGTAACTAAACTGTCTTAATTTGTGCATCATTATGTCTGTTGTTCTGTAAACTGTTGCATGTGTTGATAAGTAGCTATATGAGTAACTATATGAGTTATTGATTGGTTGCCCAAGTATTTGTATGGGAGACTGAGTGTGTGTGTGGGTGGCTGGGAGGTGTATGACTCTGTGCATAGATGTGTGAGCAGTTGATTCACTAGTTGTATGGTTTCAAAAGTGCATGTGGAAACAGCTGTATGGGCGGTTGACTGTGTGCATGAGTGTATTGGTGAGTGAATGGATATCTCAGTGCTACATATCAAAGTAAGTACATACGTAAAACACAGTACATGTGAGAGTTGACATATATAAATAACTGTGCGCAAGAGCCAGTGAATGTGTGAGTGGCTGTATGGATCATTGTGAACTTGTATCAAGGATTGTATAAGAGAGTAAATATGTGTTAGTATATGTTTGAATAGGTAAAGTTTGTATAACTGTATAGTTGAGGAAATGGAGGTGTGATTGATTCTTTGCATGACTGACTAGGTGTGTGAGTAACTCCATGGATGAGTGACAGTCTGTGAGTGTCTGTTTACACTGATTGTATCTAAGGTTATATTAGAGTCTGAAGAGGTTCATCGTATTATCACATGAATGATATCATCAGTGATGTGATCAGTAATGTCAAATGAGATGTCATCAGTGATGTCATCAGTGATGTCACTGACCATGTCATGAATGATGTAATATGTGACATCATCAGCAGTGGATTGCGGGTGCGCGATATATAGTTAGTGCAACTAACTATATATGGAATTTCAATGGTTTTGTGTGAGTAAAATAAGGTTTTGTAAATGCGAATTCCTAACTATATATGGTCTATAACCTATGGTTTTTTCAGTGAATTTTCAAGGTTTTGTAAATGCTAATTCCTAACTATATATGGTCTATAACCTATGGTTTTTTCAGTGAATTTTCAAGGTTTTGTAAATTCTAATTCCTAACTATATATGGTCTACAGCCTATGGTTTTTTCAGTGAATATATATATATACATACATATATAAACATATATCATCTGTATATCTATATAAATACAAACATAAATGCATGCATACATGTGCTTATATGCATACAGATGCATGTTATTTACATGAAAGTTGGAAAAACACTAATAAAAGCAAAGCTAAAAAGCCACCTCATTACAAACAGAATGGCTTTAACTTAAACGAGGGCGAGATCTATTGCAATTCTGAATGTTAGCACTCTAGTTGCACATTAGATCACTGTTGTAAAGCTACTGCTCTCCAGGGACGTCTGCTGCTGGTATTCAAAGTGCATGTTTCAGTCTGCATGTCAGAATTTTTTTAATAAAATAGAAGAGGATTTGAGAAGTCACTCAAAATGATCCCTAATTTTTCTTTCTGAAGCACTAATCATACTTTCTATGGAAAAATTAACCCCCTCATGTTGTACCTTTTTAAAATGAGTGTTTTCAGACTTACCACTTCATTCCAATCAAGATGGCTTCTGGTGTGCCATACTTTTGTCATAAGTAAGACTGTTAGCGCTCTAGTTGTTCTTTAGAACACTCTGGGACATTCTGTCATTGGGCTATACTTGGGGTAAGTCTGGGTGATATTTGGGCTACATTTAGGCTCTTTTGTCTCTGGTGGCCATCTTGGGAGACTGTATGTCAGAATTTTTTAATGAAATTGAAGAGGGTTCGAGAAGTCACTCAAAATGTGCCCTAATTTTTCTTTCTGCAGCACTAATCATAATTCATATGGCAAAATATACCCCCTCATTTTGTTCCTTTTTAAATTAAATGTTTTAAGAGTTACCACTTTATTCCAATCAAGATGGCTTCTGGTGTGCCATACCTTTGTAATAAGTAGGACTGTTAGCGCTCTAGTTGTTCTTTAGAACACTCTGGGACATTCTGTCATTGGGCTATACTTGGGCTACATCTGGGTGATATTTGGGCTACATTTGGGCTCTTTTGTCTCTGGTGGCCATTTTGGGAGACTGCATGTCAGAATTTTTTAATGAAATAGAAGAGGATTTGAAAAGTCACTCAAAATGTGCCCTAATTTTTCTTTCTGCAGCACTAATAATACCTTCTATTGCATAATATACCCCCTCATTTTGTTCCTTTTTAAATTAAATGTTTTAAGAGTTACCACTTTATTCCCATCACGATGGCTCCAGGTGTGCTATACCTTTGTAATAAGTAGGACTGTTAGCGCTCTAGTTGTTCTTTAGAACACTCTGGGACATTCTGTCATTGGGCTATACTTGGGCTACATCTGGGTGATATTTGGGCTACATTTGGGCTCTTTTGTCTCTGGTGGCCATTTTGGGAGACTGCATGTCAGAATGTTTTAATGAAATAGAAAAGGATTTGAGAAGTCACTCAAAATGTGCCCTAATTTTTCATTCTGCAGCACTAATCATACTTTCTATGGCAAAATATACCCCCTCATGTTGTTTCTTTTTAAATTAAATGTTTTAAGAGTTACCACTTTATTCCAATCAAGATGGCTTCAGGTGTGCCATACCTTTGTAATAAGTAGGACTGTTAGCGCTCTAGTTGTTCTTTAGAACACTCTGGGACATTCTGTCATTGGGCTATACTTGGGCTACATCTGGGTGATATTTGGGCTACATTTGGGCTCTTTTGTCTCTGGTGGCCATTTTGGGAGACTGCATGTCAGAATGTTTTAATGAAATAGAAAAGGATTTGAGTAGTCTTTCAAAATGTGCCCTAATTTTTCATTCTGCAGCACTAATCATACTTTCTAATGCAAAATATACCCCCTCATGTTGTTTCTTTTTAAATTAAATGTTTTAAGAGTTACCACTTTATTCCAATCAAGATGGCTTCAGGTGTGCCATACCTTTGTAATAAGTAGGACTGTTAGTGCTCTAGTTGTTCTTTAGAACACTCTAGGAGGCTGCAGTAGAACACAAAGGAATCAACTGACAGTCTCTGTCCTTGTTGGATGTACATGTTTTACTGAGAATGTCAGACTTCATTTTCACATGACTGAGAAAGATAATGTGAATTTACAGAAAATATGCTTTCAGTTTAGCTTATAGATCCCCTTCCAAACCACTGTGGGAAAATCATGAGATATTAGTTTTCTTTCAAACAATATTCATGATATCACAGCAGAAGGTTTTTTCACATGGTAAAATCACCTTAGAACCCACCACAATTCCTAAAACGAGTATGGTACCATCAACAAATGATTTATAATGTAACTAAAGTCCTAAAACCCTCTATTAACTACAATGCTTTTTAATGAGGTGCTATCATGTATATTGGTCCCAAGATGGCTGCCAACACTTCTTGGATGAAGTGCTGACAGCCAATCAGATCAGATGTGTGGTTAGGCTCCGCCCAGATATATATCTTTTTTTGAACCTAAATTACTCAAAATCCACTGGAGCACATATATTGAGACCTAGCAAAGGCACATCGGGCTAACAGTCCCTACAATTTTGCCAAGATTCGTGCAAATCCATTCAGCCGTTCAAGCTAAAAGTGAGGCCAACCGCCCTATGGAAATTAACATGGGAAAAACGCGTTTTGGGACCCCCCTTTTTTCTTTGCCCCCCCTTGATGAAACCCCCCCAAATTGTCAGGGGCTGCTCAGAAACAAAATGTTCCATTTTCCTGAAAATTTCAGCCAATTCCGTCCACAAACGCCAAAGTTATTAGACATAGAATTTTCAAAAATCCCATAGAGAAAAAATCCTAACTATATATACCTACTGGCGACCGCCAGTAGGTAATATATATATATATATATATATATATATATATATATATATATATATATATATATATATATATATATATATATATATATATATATATATATATATATATATATATATATATATATATATATATATATATATATATATTACCTACTGGCGGTCGCCAGTAGGTATATATAGTTAGGATTTTTTCTCTATGGAACTTTTGAAAATTCTATGTCTAATAACTTTGGCGTTTGAGGACGGAATCGGCTGAAATTTTCAGGAAAATGGCACATTTTGTTTCTGAGCAGCACCTGAAAATTTGGGGGGGTTCCGTCAAGGGGGGGGCCGAGAAAAAAGGGGGTCCCAAAACACATTTTTCCCATTCATTTTTCCATAGGGCCTTTGGCCTCACTTTTAGCTCGAACGGCTGAATGGATTTACACGAAACTTGGCAAAATTGTAGGGACTGTTAACCCGATGTGCCTTAGCTGGGTCTCAATATATGTGCTCCAGTGGATTTAGAGAAATTAACGTTTAAAAAAACAGATATATCTGTGACAGCGTCCCAGATAGCGCTCCAGATCGCGTACTTTTCGCGTAACGGAGCTTTGCAAAGCGAAGCTGATTGGCTCCCTGGTGTCTGTCAACATTCTAAACAGTCCGGTGCGGCCGCCATCTTGTCTCTCGGTAGGATCGAGAGACATGAGGAGGAGAAAAACGAAGGGGGAATTTAATGAAAGGGGGCAAGGTAGACCCCTCTTGACCCCCTAGGAATGATGTTGGGGTTATTAAAGGGTCCCGTGGGGCAAATAAAAAAAAATAGATTTTTCGCGGTAGAAGCGCTTCTCGGTTCCCGAACCGGGTCGCAAACTGGTAGCAAAACGTGAATTCGCCATTTTGTGTTTCGATTTAATTAAATTACTAGATGGAGGAAAAGCAATGTGAGTATTGGGTATAAGGGGGTATGGGAGATGTATCCTGACCCCCTATGTTTTCTGAGGGTGGTTGAGGAGGCTCATATATGTTGATACTTGTCTTTCACCGGTTGCGCGTGAGCGTTTTTTTTTTTTTTTTTGCCGCTTGACTTCTGTTAACGTTCGATTCAAAGGAAATTAGGAAGTTTTGTTCGCCATTTTGACACTGCGAGTAAATATATTGTTAAAAATAATTGTTATAAATTAATCCGTATTGATAAACATTGTGTGCGCCATCTTGCTTTTTTTCCAATGCCACACTTTTGTCGTGCACGGCAGCCATTTTAGATGCCTTGACCAGACCCACTCTCTGTACGCCGCAGATCCTCAGCATGGCTCCCCACCCTCGCAAGCATCTCCTCCACGCACTGGTCACCCCTGCTCTCTATCTCATGCATGGGTCATAAACTTCCCCCCATATGCGCTGCTCTTCCCTGAGTATCACACCCTGTGCCCGCCCGACACCTCCCTTTCACCCTATTCACTACCGCACCCTCAGACACTCCTCTTCCTCTGTGTCCGATTGTCCAGGCCGGTCCCAGGCTATCACCTAGCCCTGCGGATGTAGTTTATGGCCCCAACTGTAAAGAATCACCCCTGTTCAAAGGAGTTACAGTAGATCAAGGTCGCCACCTCATGAGATCCGTCACACCACACGCGTTCCTACTATCTGATAACGATCCTGTATTGTGATTGGGGAGGGGATTCTCACTGTAAGGGTGTGTGGGACCTAACCTGAAGCGGAAGATTCCAGGGATGCCTTTTTGTACATCAAAGTCTTCACAATTATGTGTCACATTAAAAATATATAGCACTCCAACAAAGTAGTAGGATTATAACACTTTAATAACTTATAAATATGTACAACGCTCCAACAAAGTAAACACGTTAAAAAAAAACTTTTTAAACAACTATTTATATGACATTGCTTTAACCAGGATAGACAAAGAAATGACACAGTGATGTAAAAGTTTCTGAAAGAAATGCCAAGAACGTCCCATGTGAAAGTGAATTTTATCTGGCAATTTTTTTCTTTTCCTTCTCATGAAAAGAAAGTTAATGCCAGGTTCGTTACCTGCCTCATCTGCAAAAAAAAAACTCTCGAGAGGGACCGAAAAAAAATATAGCTATGGTAATCATACCATGCATTGGCACATGGAGAGGTGGCACCCTCTTAATTATTCTAAAGCACAACTTCGAGATTTGGTGGATAATCCCCTTTCGGCAAAAACATCCATCAATGACTTAGCAATAAGTGAGTCAGAGGCAAGGGAAACGGTCCCAAATCTGCAAAAGAACTTTGGGCAGATGAGATTGACTTGTGTAGCATGTTGAAAATTAATTTCATGCGGAGAGATGAGTATTACTTAAATAAATAGATCATATGAAAATCATCAATGTCCAAAACGTCCTAGAAAGTAATTTTTGTCATTTTTGAGGAAGAGAGATAACCTTTAGTGGTACGGGGTTGTTTTCGTTCGAACTAGGGGGGGCAGGTGACATTCCTTCGGGTGGCTTAGGGGCATTTAAAACAACTTCCCTGATACAGGTAGCATATAAAGTAGAGGGTAAATACCAGGATCTTTATCGATTGCTTTATGCTGTACTAAAATGAAAAACGCATACAACAAACCTGGACCATTCATATTTTCAATGTTTCTGCGTACTATACTTTTTAACCCTTAACTAATTGAGCTGCTTGATTTCACCTGCTTTTTAAAAATAAAAAATAAAAAATCGGAAACAGTGGCCATTTCTTCGAAACTTACCCATCTACACGTTACAACTACATTTGCTTTTTCAAAAACCTTTAATAAAAATGTTGGTGCCCAAATACTGGCCTACAACCCAGTGGGCCGGCCACGGAGCAGGCTGGAACTGTAAATGGGGGGGGGATTTATTTGTGGAAAACATAACAGAGTCAGTGGTCGTTGATTTCATAGTAAAAAGTGCGACAAGTGCAACAAAATCATATCGATAATTCATTGTGAGCAAGTACCATTAGTGTCGACAATTCCAACCTTCAATAATAAATACAGTAATCAATGATGCATTAGAACTTAATATCAATTCATTGTTCGAACGTGTAATCAGTCTTATCCCATATCAATTCATGTGCTAAAAACTGCATACATATCTCATGATATCAAGGCTGAGCAATTGGGGCACAACAAGGAGTTGAGAGTTTCATTTGTACCGGCGCCATTTTGGGTGAGGTCAGGAAGGTCCAAGTATAGTCAAAATGTCTCCACCAACTCGTGGTTGGACCGGGACCTCTTTTGGCAGTCCAAAAGTTTTCGTTGAAGGGTAGCAGAGGGGACTGCCGACATGAACCATCAGTCAAAGTGGGGTGGGAGGCAACAATCTCTCCTACCGGGTCATACTGGTGTTCCACCTGAACTGATCAAGTTGGTAGTCTTGCAGGATTTTGGTGATTTCAAGACTGAGGCCGGCGCCGGCATGAGCGCGTCGACGTCCCGCGGCTACGTCGTGGTCGTTCCGTGGGTGATCATGGCAGTCATTCCCCATCGGGGGTCAGGGGCTCCCGTGGCTCTTATAGAATCTTCAAAGTTGAGGAGAACGTTTCTGGACGCAGGAAACTAGAAGCGTCGTTGCACCGCAACAGTGGACGAGACCCCCGCTGGGTGAGCGGAGCATCATTGCCTCGCAATAGTGGACGAGACCTTTTGTTGGGTGAGTGCAGCGCCGCTGCATCGCAAGAGTGGAGGAACCCTTTTGTTGGGTGAGTGGAGCGTTGGGGGTGCAGCTCGTTCGCGCCGCCTCTCCCTCCCAGCGCACCCCACGCCGACACCTGGCGTTGATATCCGTGATGTCCGGACTAGGCGATAAGAGGGGGGGGGGAGTCGGAGGCAGAGGCAAGACATCCCCCCCCCGTGGCCTGCAGGGCGCCGCTTCAGGACCGAACGGGGAGCCCAGGGCCAGACCAGGAGATACGAGGGGAGTGTCGGTGGCATGTGCAAGACATTCCTCTCCAGTGTTGTCGCAGCTATAGTTGCCGTCGGCCTCGGCTCCTCTCCTGGTGCACCTTACGCGATGACCCTTTTGATGGGTGAGTGGAGCGTTGGGGGTGCAACTGAGGGGCCCCCACCTTGGGGGGTGGGAGAGGCTCGTTCACACCGCCTCTCCCTCCCAGCGCACCCCATGCCGACACCTGGCGTTGATATCCGTGATGTCCGGACCAGGCGATAAGAAGGGGGGGGGTCGGAGGCAGAGGCAAGAGACCCCCCCATGTGGCCTGCAAGGCGGAAGAAGAAGGGAATCGGGAGACCAGTACATTTCGGCCCATCCACGCCACGGCTGATGGCGGTTAGCTGGGCCCCGGCCTGCACGTGTCGAGGCCTCATCTTCCGGATGGGTGTAACCGTGGCCCTGTTGCACTTCGGGAGTTTCCGGAATGGGGGTAGGTATCTGCTGATTTGTATCTATTTCATGTTACCGTTAATGGGCGTGGCGGGCGGTGGGACAGACATGCTTGGAGCAGTGGGGGGGTGGCGGAGCCTAGCTACCTCGTGGCTGCCGTAACATCAAGCTTGGCTTTTTTCACCACTTCCATGTTTCTTATTTCTAGCGATGTCAAAAACTCATCAGTGGCCTACTGATTTTGTTTGATTTCTTTCCCTTTCTTTTCAAGTGTATTTCATGCTAAAGTTTCTGTTTAACAGGATATAGTGATTACTTCGTTTTTTACATATGTCTTCTTTATTAGGGGTACTCTCCGGTTGAGCCAGATGATGTACCTCTAATAAATGGTCCGGGTGGAACTCGTTTCTCAATCAGTGGGGAGTAGATGGGTATGACAGATTACAACGGGGGACAAAGGTCCGCATTACCCACCCTTCACTACTTGCAAAGACTAGACAGAATATTTCTATTCCACATTATTTACAAACAAAGAATACCTCGAGAGAACTATTCCTTGAACAATAAATGTCCAGCCAATCAATCAATCAGTGGGGAGAAAAACAGGTATGACGGATTACAACGGGGGACAAAAGTCCGCATTACCTATCCTTCACTATCTGCAAAGGGAGACAGAATATTCCTATTCTTCTCTGTTTGTAGACAGGGAATATCTCAAAGAGTAATAATCAATAAAAAATTAACAACTTTAAGGTAAATACTCACAATATGACTACTCAACGAAGTTAAAAAGTAACGGATATAGGTACTTGAGAGGTTTTCGGTGGCAGATAATCTACAATATACACTTGTACATATGAGTCTGATACAGGGCGGATCTCTGTATAATATGTAAATTAGATATTAGGATGGCATACAAAGCTCCCAACCTTCTTACTTTTTCTCTTAAAGGGTTTCAAATTGGGGACAAATATTAGGCTGTGCTCTAGAGGTTGACGGTGTTGCTCCACTGGTACTCAGGCCTTCTCATGAAGCAGAAGGAGCCGCTCTCAATCTCCTTAACTCTTCCCTTGCAAAGTTGACCGGATTCCTAGTCTGCAACTGCTTCAGCAAACTTGCAGTTCCACACAAGTCCTTTTTATTGGGGTCTCCTCTTGAAAGCAGTCTTGCATATGCGGCAAGTAACTTTTCTTGCATTCACCTTTTTTAAGACTTGTGAAAATTAATTTCAAAACATTCAATAAATACGGTGTTACTATGCATTGTGTCATATGCTTTATTAAAAATATGCAGAAAATGTGCCCTTTATTTGTTGTTAAGGTCTTTACAAGAGAATTTGAAAGGAGAAAGTAGAAGATGAATAACACATGTAGGACGTTAAATCTCAAACTGCAAAAATTGATAAAGAGGGTGGACCAAAGTCTGCATGTACAATGCCAGTGGAAGCGTTTCAGGCACACTGCGAAGATTTTAAAAAATATAAATATTGTCAAGTTTTACTTTGACTTGTGATGTTTGATCTCATTTAGTCACTTCAATCTAAATGTAAACACTAATTTTCTTTTTGTTTTGCAGATTAACTACAATACTTATTTTGGACTCCATATTATATGTTTTTTTTTTTTTTTTTTTTTAAAGTCCTCATACGCCAATAAAGATATTTTCAGTATTGATTATACCGAGATCTTTATGGGAGCTCTTTCTGCAGACACCCGGTATAAATCTCACGATAGCACCATGTGAATAGTCAGCTCAGTCTCTCAATTTACCAGACCCTTAGACTGATCTACGGGTGAATCATTCTGCAAAAAGGGCTAATCATTGGACAAAGTTGTTATAAACCATCAAGCCAAATAATACAGGGAGTCCAAAAATGCTTCCTTTTATTCCACGCCCTACTATCCAAGCTGAGAGTATGCCTAATTGCCCTAATCCAATTTATATATGACGGAACAGTGGTGCTCACCCACAGTTTACATATTTCCCTACGGGCTAAGACAATTAAATAAAAAAATAACTTATTATTATCTCGTGATACATTCTCATAATTAGAAGGTATTCCAAAAAAAACTTGTTGTGTACTAACCTGTATTTCATACCCAAAAAGGGCTTCCATACCTTCTTGTATTTCAAACCAAAATTCTCTAAGTGCGGGACAGGTCATAAACATATGCAGGTCATCTGCTTTTTCCAAATTGCACTTTGGACAACAGGGAGTAGGCCCCTTCGAAAATTTGGCAAGTCTAGCTGGAGACCAGTATACTCTATGGAGAGAAAACAAGTGATTGCGCTTTAAATTGGCAGGTGAGACCGTAAGATGTAATAAGTCAAAGGATACTTGCCATAAATTCTGCAAGTCGACATCCTGTACTTGATCCCTCCAAAGCTGATCTGGAAGGGCAAACTCTCCATCTTCTTCCTCGAGTATTGTCCAATAAGGGACTGATGTTTTAAGTGTTCCATATTATATGTTGTTTATTATATTGTTTTGTTACTTTTAGTTCTAGTTATTTATTGTAGTGTTATATTTTAGTTATAGTTCCAGTTATTGTTTTAATAAAAGTTAATTAAAAAAGTACATACGTCTGTTTTTTTGTGGGGGTAGCAGTCATCAATAGAAATTATATTTATAATGTGAAGTATATTGCGAAGCTCACTCATTAGCAACATATTGTGGTGAAATTTTTAACCTATGTGCTGACGTAAGTGTTCCATAAACTACTACTATGGTAACAGGCAAAATACTGTTTGGGGGTAGGGTATAATACACAGGAATGCTGTAAAAATAAATGGGCAAGGGCCGTTTTGTTTTCCACTGTTGCAACATAAAGTGATCGATAAAAATCCGATAATCAGGCCTATCAGCGACTAAGACAGCAGGCCGAGTCTCTTTTGCTCAACGGCTCCCTCATGGGACGAAGAAACGCCCTTTTTCATGAAATAGGAATATTTTACTTGCAGGACAGTTGTTAATTTCCCGTGAAAATACATTAGCCTGGAACATTGTTAGTGATAAACTGTAAATGCATCTGGGTCCTTTGCTTAAAAAAAAATATATAAAATATATTTGTGAATTAGAATAAGAATATATGTTACAGCTATAGATATTTGCTATTAAAAACCATTGAAATTCACTGAAAAAACCATAGGTTTTAGGCCATATATAGTTAGGGATTAGCATTTACAAAACCTTAATTTACTCGCACAAAACCATTGAAATTCGCATATATAGTTAGATGCAATAACTATATATCGCGTACCCGCAATCCACTGCTGATGATGTCACATATTACATCATTCATGACATGGTCAGTGACATCACTGATGACATCACTGATGACATCATCCAGTGACTGTATGTTTCTGTAAAGTTAAAATATGTCTTACATATTAAAGAATGAGTGGATGTATAAGTGTCTGGATGAAGGATTTAGTAGGTGCATGACTGACTGTATGAGAGAGTAATTAAATGTGTCTCAGTGAGTGCATGGGTTAGTGACTAAACTGTCTTAATTTGTGCATCATTATATCTGTTGTTCTATGAACTGCTGCATGTGTTGATCAGTAGCTATATGAGTAACTATATGGGTTATTGATTGGTTGCCCAAGTATTTGTATGGGAGAGTGAGTGTGTGTGTGGGGGTGGCTGGGGGGTGTGTGACTCTGTGCATACATGTGTGAACAGTTGATTCACTAGATCTATGGGTTCAAAACTGTATGTGGAAACAGCTGTATGGGTGGTTGACTGTGTACGAGTGTATTGGTGAGTGAATGGATATCTCAGTGCTACATGTCAAAGTACATATGTAAAAGACAGTACATGTGAGAGTTCACATATATAAATTACTGTGTATAAGAGCCAGTGAATGTGTGAGTGGCTGAATGGATCATTGAAAACTTGTATCAGTGATTGTATAAGAGAGTAAATATGTGTTAGAATATGTTTGAATAAGTAAGGTGTGTATAACTGTATAGTTAAGGAAATGGAGATGTGATTGATTCAGTGCATGACTGACTAGGTGTGTGAGTAACTCCATGGATGAGTGACAGTCTGTGAGTGTCTGTTTACTCTGAGTGTATCTAAGGTTATATTAGAGTCTGAAGAGGTTGATCGTATTATCACGATTGATGTCATCAGTGATGTTGTCAGTGATGTCATTTGAGTTTTCATCAGTGATGTCATTTGAGTTGTCATCAGTGATGTCATCAGTGATGTCACTGACCATGTCATGAATGATGTAATATGTGACATCATCAGCAGTGGATTGCGGGTGCGCGATATATAGTTATTGCATCTAACTATATATGCGAATTTCAATGGTTTTGTGCGAGTAAATTAAGGTTTTGTAAATGCTAATCCCTAACTATATATGGCCTAAAACCTATGGTTTTTTCAGTGAATATATATATATATATATATATATATATATATATATATATATATATGTATATATATATATATATATATATATATATATATATATATATATGTATATATGTATGTATATATATATATATATATATATATATATATGTATGTATATATATATATATATATATATATATATATATATATATATATATATATATATATATATATATATATATATATATATATATATATATATATTCACTGAAAAAACCATAGGTTATAGACCATATATAGTTAGGAATTTGCATTTACGAAACCTTGAAAATTCACTGAAAAAACCATAGGTTAGAGACCATATATAGTTAGCTGGACATTTTATTGACATAAAACCAATGAAATTCCATATATAGTTAGTTGCACTAACTATATATCGCGCACCCGCAATCCACTGCTGATGATGTCACATATTACATCATTCATGACATCTCAAATGACATCACTGATGACATCATCTAGTGTCTGTGTGTTTTTGTAAAGTTTAAATATGTTTTACATATTGAAGAATGAGTGGATGTATGGAAGACTGAGTGTGTGTGTGGCTGGCTGGGAGGTGTGTGACTCTGTGCATATCAATGTGTACTTGTATCAGTGATTGTATAAGAGAGTAAGTATGTGTTAGTATATGTGTGAAAAGTATGGTGTTCTGTGTTTAACTGTATAGATGAGGAAATCGAAGTGTGATTGATTCTTCACAGGACTGACTAGGTGTATGAGTGCATATGATAGTCTTGTAATAATGAGTGACTGTATGTATGAGTGATTGTATGGATGAATGAGTGAATGTGTGTGTAGACGTAGGAATCAGTGAGTGCGTATGTAGTAACTGGTATTGGTGTGTCATGATGTCATCAGTGATGTCATTTGAGATGTCATCAGTGATGTCACTGACCATGTCATGAATGATGTAATATGTGACATCATCAGCAGTGGATTGCGGGTGCGCGATATATAGTTAGTGCAACTAACTATATATGGAATTTCATTGGTTTTATGTCAATAAAATGTCCAGCTAACTATATATGGTCTCTAACCTATGGTTTTTTCAGTGAATTTTCAAGGTTTCGTAAATGCAAATTCCTAACTATATATGGTCTATAACCTATGGTTTTTTCAGTGAATTTCATTGGTTTTTTAAAAGCTAATATCTATAGCTGTAAAATATATTCTTTATTACGTGACGTATCACGTAGCCATGTGAGACGCCTCATGACGCGTCGCATAACCGTGACGTATCGGCTCTGCAGCGCAAACAAAACCCGTAACGTAAGCGTGCCGGAGCACGCTTACAGATATATATATTTTTTTTAACCTTAATTAGACAAAATCCACACGTGCACATATCTTGAGGCCTTGCAAAGGCACATCAAACAAACAGTCCCTACAATTTTGTCAAGTTTGCTGGAAATCTATTCCCTTAATTTTTTTTTTACTGTTTCTCTTGGTTTTCCCCTTGTTACGCTTACCGGGACGCTACCCGGTACGCGAACCGGACGCTCCAAAAACACAAGATGGCGGACTCCCGTTACGCTGCCGGTTAGCTGCCCGGTTCGCGTACCGGGAAGCGCCTCTACCGCGAAAAATCGCGGGGGACTTTAATATCCCCCTCATCAATCCTTGGGGGTAAGGAGGGGTTTACCTTGCCCCCTTTCCTTCATTTCCCCCTTCTTTTTTCACCACATCTTGTCTCTCGAACCTACCGAGAGACAAGATGGCGGCCGCTCCGGACTGTTTACAATGTTGACAGCTACGCTGCCGGTTAGCTGCCCGGTGAGCTGCCCGGTTCGCGTACCGGGACGCGCCTCTACGGCGTAAAATCGCAAAAAAATTTTTTTTTTTTTTTTGCCCCGCGGGGCACTTTAATATCCCCCTCATCAATCCTAGGGGGTCAGGAGTGGTCTACCTTGCCCCCTTTCCTTCATTTCCCCCTTCGTTTTTCACCACATCTTGTCTCAAGATGGCGGTCGCTCCGGACTGTTTAGAATGTTGACAGACACCGGAAAGCCAATCAGCTTCGCTTCGCGAAGTTCCGTTACGCGTCAGGTACGCAAACCGGGGCGCTAACCGGAGCGCTGTCACAGATATATATATTTTTTTAAACGTTAATTTCTCAAAATCCACTGGAGCACATATATTGAGACATAGCAAAGGCACGTCGGGCAAACCATATCTACAATTTTGCCAAGTTTCATGTAAATCTATTCAGCCGTTCGAGCTAAAAGTGAGTCCAACCGCCCTATGGAAAAATGAATGGGAAAAACGTGTTTTGGGACCCCCCTTGTTTCTCGGCCCCCCCCTTGACGAAACCCCCCCAAATTTTCAGGGGCTGCTCAAAAACGAAATGTGCCATTTTCCTGAAAATTCCAGCCAATTCCGTCCACAAACGCCAAAGTTATTAGACATAGAATTTTCAGAAATCCCATAGAGAAAAAATCCTAACTATATATACCCACTGGCTATCGCCAGTAGGTAATATACATATATAAACATATATAATCTGCATATCTATATAAATATAAATGCATGCATACATATACATATATGCATACATATGCATGTTATTTACATGAAAGTTTTAAAAACACTAATAAAAGCAAAGCAAAAAAGCCACCTCATTACAAACAGAATGGCTTTAACTTAAACGAGGGCGAGATATATTGCATTTTCAATGCTTGTTTACTTTGGTTCTATCAAGAAGGCATTCAGATGTTTCACACATTTGCCATAAATTCTGAATGTTAGCACTCTAGTTGCTCATTAGATCACTGTAGTAAAGCTAGTGCTCACCAGGGAAGTCTGCTGCTAATCATGGTTTGCAGCCATTTTCCCGCATTTTTTATCCCGCAGACTTTCAGTCCGCATACCATTATCCCGCAAGGTCATTGACCTCGCATACCATTATCACGCATTTTTTCAAAACGCATGTGCATTTATCGCGCATGCCTTTACAAAGAATTACGTTTTAAAGGCATGTATGGTAAATGCATTTGCGTTGTGAAAACCACGATGACGAGAGAGGTAAGTGGAAAGGGGCGACCAATCGGTCCCCCCGAACGTATGGTGGAGTACCACAATCCCCCCGGGAAGCCATCTTGGGCGGGAGGCGAGTCTCGGCTGGTATGCCCGAAGCGGCGTAGCCGGGGCGCGCCTTTTTCCCGCCCTGGAGTGGGTTGTCCTAGACACTGATGCGGTCGGCCACGCCCTCGGAGGCAGGCGGGGGCGGGTTCTACGCCCGCCCTGAAGACGGATAAAAGGAGCAGAAGCCAAGAAAGCATCCTCTTGTTCCTGTGCTCTGAAGCTGCACCTCCCCGCTGCACGTGAGCTCGAGACGGAACAAAGAGCCAATTTGAGCGTTGTAATCTTTCTTTTTGTATTACAGATATTCCGTCTGAGAATGCCCAAGAAAGTCGGGAAGCGGGTCAGTACCGATCAGATGCTCCGCATGCTCATGAAGGAGGTAGCCGATTTGAAGAAGAAGGTGGCGGCTAGGGACGGGGAGGGAGGACCGAAACGACCTTTGCCGGGAGCAGTCCCCGGTGGGAGAGGCAAGAGGTCCAGAAGGGGGGCACTCGGGGGGGAAACTCCGGTTCCCGATACCCCACTCGAGGGGCCAACCCCGACGCCGACAGAAGGGAATCCGATCCCCGTGGTGGTCACCCCCGTGAACGGGGAGGATATGCCTCCCGAGTTAGCGGCACAATTGGCAGCGTGGTTGGGGAAAGATAGCGAGGGCACCACGGCTGACGACGCCCGCGCAGTCATGAGGCAACTGCGGGAATCTAGGGAGGCTGCGAAGGCACCATCTTCGGTTAACGCATCAGGCCCAGGTTTGGTGGCAGATGCAGCGTCTGGTTCAGGTAAGCGGCCATTGCCGATTACGGGGGAGGGGTCTGTACCTTCACGAAGGGAAAAGGTCGCTCAGCATGTTCCACTGGAAGTTAAGGAAAAGATTTGGGCGAATAAATATGTGAACATTTTTTCTTTGCTTACCGATCATTATGAGATGGAACATGTAAAGAGCCAGAAGGAGCTCATGCATCCGAGTGTTTGGCGCGCATAAATGGCCGCCTTTAAGGTTGATGAAAACATTGGTACTTGGGGCAGAGCATGGGGCATTTTTACCTCCATCATGGGAGACCGCAGGCCCGAGTTGTTGACCGAGTTGCCGATTTATCAATCACGTATCATGGAGTATTCCGTAGCATATGGGGGCAATCAGTGGTTCTGCTATGACAATCTTTTTAGAAAAGCGAAGGAACACGACCCGATTTTGACTTGGGATTGTTACGATTCCGTGTCATGGCAAAAAATGGAGAGTACGGGAATGTTGAAGGTACCATTGTTGGGGAGTAACGGGGGGGAATCTTCCCGCCATAACTCTGGGACACCCTTTCGGACGGGTGCAGGTAACGAGTACCACTCGAAGCCGAGTGGCAACACAGGTAAAAGGGGGATCTGTTGGAGTTTTAACAGAGGGAAATGTACGAGGCCCCATGGGTCATGCAAATTCAGACATGAGTGTGGGGGGTGTGGGCAGCCATCCCATCCTGAGTCCATGTGCAGAGCCAAAATGGGTGATAACGGTGGTAAGGGAGGCGCCAAACAGGTCGAATATAGTCCGAGGGGCGCCTTTACCTACCCCGATTGATACCATGGCAATGATTCCTTGGCTCAACGAATACCCGGATCATGCTTCCGCTGGGGTGTTGCGAAACGGGTTTTCATATGGTTTCCGCATCCCAGTGGGGGATTTTCAGGGTGTAGCAATTTGTAAGAATCAACTGTCGGTCTTGCAGCACACGGCGGTGGTGCAGGTAAAGATTGGGAAAGAGGTGACTCGAGGTCGTGTCGCCGGCCCATTCGATTTGCCACCGGTTGCTAACTTTGTTTGTTCTCCTCTAGGGGTGGTCCCAAAGAAGGACCCGGGTGAGTTTCGGCTGATACATAACTTGTCAGCCCCACGTGGTCTTTCCGTGAATGACGCGATAGACCCGGAAGTGTGTTCGGTACGGTACGCATCTTTCGATGAGGCCGTCGCCATGTTGAATCGCCTGGGGCCCGGGACGCTGATGGCTAAATCAGATATCGAGTCAGCGTTCCGGTTGCTCCCGGTACACCCAGACGATCAGCGTCTCCTTGGTTTTCAGTTTCAGGGTCGCTATTACATGGATAGATGTATGCCAATGGGGTGCTCGATTTCCTGTGCCTATTTCGAGAAGTTCAGTTGTTTTCTGCAGTGGGTATTCACAAGGAAGACAGGTTTTCAACATGTTATGCACTATCTCGATGACTTTCTGTTTTTGGGGGCAGCCGGGGATCCTGAGTGTGGACAGGCTTTACATGAATTTTGTGTCTTAATGAACCAGTTCGGAGTGCCATTGGCGCCAGGTAAGACTGTGGGTCCCTCGACCTTGATCGAGTTTCTGGGGATCGAGCTCGACTCGGTCGAAGGTTGTTTTCGATTACCCAAGGAAAAAGTGTTAAAATTCAGGTTATCCCTTGAGACATGTATTCGTGCAACAAAAGTAAACCTACATCAATTACAACAGGTGATGGGTCAGTTGAATTTTGCCTTGAGAGTGATGCCAATGGCGCGCCCCTTTTCCCGCTCGATTGCACAAGCCATGGTCGGCCTGAAGGAAGGACATCACCGCACGAGACTCTCGGCAGAGGTTCACCAGGACATGCGCATTTGGTTGGCATTTCTGGCGGATTTCAATGGTCGAATTGTCTGGAACAAACCGGCGGTGTCTTCCGAGGAGCTGGGGCTTTGGACAGATTCGGCGGGGAGCATAGGTTTTGGCGCCATATTTGGTAATCACTGGTCAGCACAAACATGGCCGTCATGGTGGCACGAGTGCGGGTTGACAAGTAACATTGCTTTTCTCGAACTTTTCCCTATTTTGGTGGCACTGAAAACTTGGCCCGAGGGGTTCCGTGATCACTCTGTGGTGTTCTGGTCTGATAACATGACCGTGGTTGAGTGTATCAATAGTCAGGCAGCACGATGCAAATTGATTCTGAGACTGCTCAAGGAAATTGTATTGTTATGCATGCAACTGAATGTACTGTTTAGGGCACGACATGTGCCGGGGGTGATGAACCAAGCGGCTGATGCGCTTTCTCGTTTCCGTATGCAGGCCTTCTGGGGTTTTCTGCCCACAGCGGACCCGGTGGCGGCACCCTTTCCCGAAGCTCTCTGGTCTCTCGGTGCCCCGAACTACAAAACCTCGTGGGAGAGAGTTTAGCACCCAGGACAAGGAAGGCATATGAAGGGGCGTTCCGTTCCTATTTGGCCTTTTTGGGTACTGCTAGGGGAGAACTTTGGGGTCAGGAAGAGTTTGTAGTGAAATTTCTGCTCTCCCTACGTCAGGCAGGCAAATCAGTAGCTACGGCCCAGAGGCATCGGGCCGCCATTTCTTTTATGGCAAAGGCTCATGGGATCCAGGACCCGACAGCGTCTTTCAATGTGCAGAAAGCGCTACGTGGGTGGCAACGCCTTGAGGGTCGCAGAGTAGATGAGAGGCACCCGATAGGTCTGGATAGGCTGACCCTCTTATGGTCTGTGCTCCCGGCAACGTGCTCATCCCAGTACGAAGCAGTGTTGTTCCGAGCCGCATTTGCACTAGCATTCCATGGGGCTATGCGGGTAAGCGAATTAGTGGCGAAGAACAAGCGGGATACGATGGGGGGATTGTGCCGGGAGCACATTCAGGTCAGGGGGGAGACGATGACGGTCTCGTTTGTTAGGTCCAAATCCGATCAGGGTGCAATCGGGGACTGCGTAGTCATTCGGAGGATCCCCGGTTCTGCCATGTGCCCTGTGGTGTGCGTACAGGAATACTTAGCGCAGAGGGTGGCAGCATGGGGGGGGACCTTGTTGCGACACGCTGACGCCACCCCACTGACAAGGTTTCAGTTCCAGAGGGTGCTTGCGATGTCGATTTCGGCCGCGGGCTTGAACCCCGGCGAGTTCGGGACCCATTCCTTTCGGATAGGGGCTGCTACTGAGGCTACAGCCAGGGGTCTGAGTGTAGAGGAAGTAAAACGGGTGGGGCGTTGGTCCTCGAACTGTTATAAAAGGTATGTGCGCTTGCACATGTTGTGAAGCTGTAATGATATACTCACGCTTCTTGTTTTTGTTTGGTTTTCAGTTGCGCAAGCTTACGAAGCGGGGCGGACTGTGCAGTCGACCCAACACCTGGGGACCAGCGGTCAGAAATCACCGACTGCGAGAAAGGAGGTGTGGGTCGTGGGCCACTCATACGTGAGGCGTGCCGCGGATGTATTCGAAGCAGGTGATATGATTCACGTGGCTGGGGAATACGGGTACAGAGTGTCCTTCTACGGAAAGGGCGGGCTCTGTATTGACCAGTTTCAATCCTTTTTCGAGGGTTTGTTAGGGCGGACAAGGTCACCGCCGTCTATAATCATAGTCCATCTTGGGGGCAACGATCTGGTGGCCACTGGTAGACGACTTCTTCTTGAGGCAATGCTTTCCACAGTAAGTTGGTTGGCAAGAAGAGTTCCAGGGTGCACAATCGCATGGTCCCATATGATCCCACGAAAAGTGTGGCGGGGGGCTATTTCTGTTTCTGCTCTGAATCATTCTGTAAGGAAAATAAATAACAAAGTGAGTAGGTTGTTTCGTTCAAGTACACTGCATTCTGTTTCGCATGGTTGTATCAAAGGGGACAGTATGTATTTGGGGGACGGGGTTCATTTGTCCCGGGTGGGGAATGAGTTACTCATAGGAGACCTCATAGCTTGGTTGAAGGGTTTAAAACATGACCTTTAGGCAGGAGTGGGGGGTCCGGATAGCCGGTCAACTATCCGGCCTGTGGCGGTAAGGTCATGAGCGGTGAGCAGTAATTGGAAGATCCCTATGAGGGGGCGTCACCCATTACGGATGGGAGCGCTAGGGGGAGGTGGCCACTTGGCCCCTCAACGGGGAGGCGGTCCCGTCTAAGGATAGGCCGCCGGAAGGAAAGGAAAGGTGGTCAAGGCCCCTTCCTGGATAGGAGGGGCTACGGGCCCTCCTGGGGAATTTCCCGGGGCCAGGACATCTGCGACGGCAGATGGGTAAGTTGTGTGGGGTGCGGGAGGGGGGTTTACGCTACCTTTTTAGACACCTCACACGAGTCCTCGAACGACCGTTAAATGGCGTCGAGTTAATTGGGGCCCCCGTCAAGTCAAAGGGAAATTGGTAGATGCACTTGAGGTACGCCTCTGTGCGGTCGCTCCCCTCACAAGTGAGGGCGGGATTTCTGGTTTAGTGATCTGACACCGATTACGACCTTGCCGTTGGCCCTTAACGTTAGGATGTACAATTTCAAGTCAAATGTTTTGTAGGATGTTAGTTCGGCTAGGAGAACCTTTGTATTAGAGATCTGTTAAGGTTAGCCAAAACATCGTAATGTGAAATGAAATTGTACATAATATGAAACTGTTATTTTAATGTTTTGATTTTGTTTCATATTTTAATAAATACGGCCGGGAAGGGTAACTCCCTTCCCGCCTTCCAAAAGTTCAAGAACTGTTTCCGGTTTCCCAATTCTTGGGGATTGTGTTGAGAGGGGGTGGCGGGTATCTCAGCCATATGGGTTTGTGTTCATTTTTTCGTGGGTTAGTGATTGTGTAGTGTAGTGTAGTGTTGTGTAGTGTAGTGTTGTGTTAGTGTAGTGTAGAGTTGTGGTGGTTGTTTAGTGTAGGGTCATGCTGGGGGTAGTGTTTTAGGGTTTAGGGTTGTGTTGTAGTGTTTGCGTAGTGTAGGGTCATGCTGGGGGTAGTGTTTTAGGGTTTAGGGTAGTGTTGTAGTGTTTGCGTAGTGTAGGGTCATGCTGGGGGTAGTGTTTTAGGGTTTAGGGTTGTGTTGTAGTGTAGGGTCATGCTGGGGCTAGTGTTTTAGGGTTTAGGGTAGTGTTGTAGTGTTTGCGTAGTGTAGGGTCATGCTGGGCGTACTGTTTTAGGGTTTAGGATAGTGTTGTAGTGTTTGCGTAGTGTAGGGTCATGCTGGGGTGTAGTATTTTAGGGTTTAGGGTAGTGTTGTAGTGTTTGCGTAGTGTAGGGTCATGCTGGGGGTAGTGTTTTAGGGTTTTGGGTAGTGTTGTAGTGTTTGCGTAGTGTAGGGTCATGCTGGGGGTAGTGTTTTAGGGTTTTGGGTAGTGTTGTAGTGTTTGCGTAGTGTAGGGTCATGCTGGGGTGTAGTGTTTTAGGGTTTTGGGTAGTGTTGTAGTGTTTGCGTAGTGTAGGGTCATGCTGGGGTGTAGTGTTTTAGGGTTTTGGGTAGTGTTGTAGTGTTTGCGTAGTGTAGGGTCATGCTGGGGGTAGTGTTTTAGGGTTTTGGGTAGTGTTGTAGTGTTTGCGTAGTGTAGGGTCATGCTGGGGGTAGTGTTTTAGGGTTTTGGGTAGTGTTGTAGTGTAGGGTCATGCTGGGGGTAGTGTTTTAGGGTTTAGGGTAGTGTTGTAGTGTTTGCGTAGTGTAGGGTCATGCTGGGGGTAGTGTTTTAGGGTAGTGTTGTAGTGTTTGCGTAGTGTAGGGTCATGCTGGGGGTAGTGTTTTAGGGTTTAGGGTAGTGTTGTAGTGTTTGCGTAGTGTAGGGTCATGCTGGGGTGTAGTGTTTTAGGGTTTTGGGTAGTGTTGTAGTGTTTGCGTAGTGTAGGGTCATGCTGGGGGTAGTGTTTTAGGGTTTAGGGCAGTGTTGTAGTGTTTGCGTAGTGTAGGGTCATGCTGGGGTGTAGTGTTTTAGGGTTTTGGGTATTGTTGTAGTGTTTGCGTAGTGTAGGGTCATGTTCGGGGTAGTGTTTTAGGGTTTAGGGTAGTGTTGTAGTGTTTGCATAGTGTAGGGTCATGCTGGGGGTAGTGTTTTAGGGTTTAGGGTTGTGTTGTAGTGTTTGCGTAGTGTAGGGTCATGCTGGGGGTAGTGTTTTAGGGTTTAGGGTTGTGTTGTAGTGTTTGTGTAGTGTAGGGTCATGCTGGGGGTAGTGTTTTAGAGTTTAGGGTAGTGTTGTAGTGTTTGCGTAGTGTAGGGTCATGCTGGGGTGTAGTGTTTTAGGGTTTTGGGTAGTGTTGTAGTGTTTGCGAAGTGTAGGGTCATGCTGGGGGTAGTGTTTTAGGGTTTAGGGTAGTGTTGTACTGTTTGTGTAGTGTAGGGTCATGCTGGGGGTAGTGTTTTAGGGTTTAGGGTAGTTTAGTTGTTTAGTGTATGCTAAAGGCATATTCGTTCTAAAAGTTTTCGTTATTTTAATTTGCGGCCTAATAGTACATGCGGGATTTTTTTTGCGGACTGATGGTATGCGGGATTTCGTCATATATTCGCTAATCATACTTTCTATGGCAAAATGAACGCCCTCATTTTGTTCCTTTTTAAATTAAATGTTTTAAGAGTTACCACTTTATTCCAATCAAGATGGCTTCAGGTGTGCCATACCTTTGTAATAAGTAGGACTGTTAGCACTCTAGTTGTTCTTTAGAACACTCTAGAGCATTCTGTCATTGGGCTATAGTTGGGCTACATCTGGCTGATATTTGGGCTACATTTGTTTTTTTGTCTCTGGTGGCCATCTTTGGGCTACATTGGGCTACATTGGGCTACATTGGGCTACATTTGGGCTCCAACATATATATAGCCCAATGTAGCCCAATATATATTTTTCAAAGTTAATTTTCGTAAAAACCACTGGAGCCTATATCTTGAGACATAGCAAAGGCACATCGGGCTACCAGTCCCTACAATTTTGCCAAGTTTGGTGTAAATCCATTCAGCCGTTCAGGCTAAAAGTGAGGCCAACCGCCCTATGGAAAATTGCATGGGAAAAACATGTTTTGGGACCCCCCTTTTTTCTCGGCCCCCCCTTGACGAAACCCCCCCAAATTTTCAGGGGCTGCTCAGAAACAAAATGTTCCATTTTCCTGAAAATTTCAGCCAATTCTGTCCTCAAACGCCAAAGTTATTTGACATAGAATTTTCAAAAATCCCATAGGAAAAAAATCCTAACTATATATACCTACTGGCTATCGCCAGTAGGTAATATACACTGAAAAAAACACAGGTTTCAGGGACGTTATAGATAGAAATTAGCATTTAAAAAACCTTTGAAATTCACTGAAAAAAACACAGTAAATTAAGGTTTTGTAAATGCTAATCCCTAACTATATATGGCCTAAAACCTATGGTTTTTTCAGTGAATATATATATATATATATATATATATATATATATATATATATATATATATATATATATATATATATATATATATATATATATATATATATATATATATATGTATATATGTATGTATATATATATATATATATATGTATGTATATATATATATTACCTACTGGCGGTCGCCAGTAGGTAGTTATAGTTAGGATTTTTTTCAATGTTAAATCTCAAAATTCTATTTGGAATAACTTTGGCGCCGGTTGACGAATCTGCCTGAAAATTTCCTGAAAATGGCCTCGCGGGGTTCCGGTCCTTTCCTGAAAGTTTGGGGGGGATACGTTAAGCGGGGGCCAAGATAAAAGGGGGGTCCCAAAACGCGTTTTCCCCATGTTAATTTCCATAGGGCGGTCGATTTCACTTTTAGCCCGAACGGCTGAATGGATTTCCACGAAACTTGGCAAAATTGTAGGGACTGGTAGCCCGATGTGCCTTTGCTATGTCTCAAGATATGTGCTCCAGTGGATTTTGAGTAATTTAGGTTCAAAAAAATATATATATCTATAGGCGCTCTCCCGTGCGCGCACCGGAGTGCGCTCCAGGCGCGACACGCGACTTGCGCGCAGGAAGCTGATTGGCTCTCAGTTGTCTGTAAACATTCTAAACAGTGCGGAGCGGCCGCCATCTTGTGTCTCGGTAAAATCGAGACACAAGGGGTTTGAAAAAAAAAGGGGCAAATGACCATAAGGGGGAAGAGTAGACCCCCTCTGATCCCCTAGGTTTGATGTAGGGACTAAAATAGGGTCCTGCAGGGCATTAAAAATTTTTTTTTGTTTTGCGCGGGGGAAGCGCATGGTACGCGCACCGGCGAAGCACGGGAAAATCCAGGACCATATTTATGAAGGCCTTGCGCTGTTAGTTTTGCGCTTCCTGTGCGTCAATTTTTGTGACGCACCAGCGGTGTAAAAAAATGCGCATTGTTATGCAATATTTAAAAAGTGACGCATCTATCTAGATGCGTCACTTTTTAAATATAGTGCAACGAGGTACATTTTATTACACTGCTGGTGTTATGCGTCACTTTTCTGTGCGCACTCCTTATGACATTCCAGATGTGTCATATTTAATGTATGACGAATCATGTTGCAAGGAGTTACAGATACGTCAGTATTTCTGACATATCTGTAAACATAAAAGTGATGCGAGGCAGGTGCAAGATTTTGACGCAACAGCATCCTAAAAGTGACGCAGAGAAATCTTATAGATTTCAGTACGCCGTTATTACCAAGCTTTTTGCGGGGGAATGCCCCCTTTGCATACATTATACCTGATGCAGATACAATATGGCGCAGAGTTTTAAAAAGTGACCCATGTACCTAGATGCGTCACTTTTTAAAAATAGCGTCAGGTATAATGCATGCAGAGGGGGTGTTCTCCCGCAAAAAGCTTTGTAATAGCGACGCAGTGAAATCTTTGAGATTTCACTGCGTCAGTTTTAGGATGCTGTTGCGTCAAAATCTTGTGCCTGCTTTACAGCAGGTGTTAGACTGAGGCAAGACCTTTCATATGCTGCTTTCCCCATTTGAAAGGACACATTACTGGAGTTGCGTCACTTTTGTGACGCACTGCAGCAATGCGTTACTTGGAATGTCATAAGGAGTGCGCACAGAAAAGTGACGCATTGCACCAGTAGTGTAAAAAAATGTGCCTCGTTGCGTTATATTTAAAAAGTGAGGTATCTAGGTAGATGGGTCACTTTTTAAAATCAAGCGCCACATTATATCTGCGTGAGGTATAATGCATGCAGAGGGGGTGTTCTCCCACTAAAAGCTTTGTAATAGCGACGTAGTGAAATGTTTGAGATTTCACTGCGTCACTTTTAGGATGCTGTTGCATCCTTTAAATATAGTGCAACGAGGCACATTTTATTACACTGCTGGTGTGATGCGTCACTTTTCTGTCCACAGTCCTTATGACATTCCAGATGTGTCATATTTAATGTATGACGAATCATGTTGCAAGGAGTTACAGATACGTCAGTATTTCTGACATATCTGTAAACATAAAAGTGATGCGAGGCCGGCGCAAGATTTTGACGCAATAGCATCCTAAAAGTGACGCAGAGAAATCTCATAGATTTCAGTACGTTGTTATTACCAAGCTTTTTGCGAGGGATTGCCCCCTCTGCATACATTATACCTGATGCAGATACAATATGGCGCAGAGTTTTAAAAAGTGACCCATGCACGTACATGCGTCACTTTTTAAAAAATAGTGTCAGGTATAATGCATGCAGAGGGGGTGTTCCTTGCAAAAAGCTTGGTAATAATGACGCAGTGCGTCACTTTTAGGATGCAGTTGCGCCAAAATCTTGCGCCTGCTTCACAGCAAACCTTTCACATGGTGCTTTTTCCATGTGAAAGGACACATTACTGGAGTTGCGTCACTTTTGTGACGCACTCCTGCAATGCGTTACTTTTGTGTTTACAGATATGTCAGAAATACTGACATATCTGTAACTCCTTGCGAATTGATTAGTCATATATTAAATATGACATATCTGGAATGTCATAAGGAGTGCGTCCAGAAAAGTGACGCATCGCTATTTTCACGTAGCGATGTGTCACTTTTCAGAAATGAGGCCTCCAGTTTATTCACTGTGTCATAACTTTCTTTTCTAACACTCACCTTCTTTCATTCCTCCTACTTCACTTCCTTTCACCTCTCATACCTTTCTGTTCTTTCTTACTCATTCTCCTTTCAATTATCAATGCACTATATTTCACTTACTCTTCATTTTTTAAGATTATAGCTCTTTGATGAGAATTGGAGGTAGTTCTGAAAAGAACTTTTGGTTTTCTTCTTTTAACTGAACAGGAACAAAAACAGGGAATAGAAACTGCTCAACAGGAGCAAAAAGAAAAGAAAAAAATTAGGGGTGGGAAGGGCAGTGATGGTTCTCCAATGCCCGAACCATGAGCAGGACACTTTGCTCCCCATAGGTGAGGAGTTGATTGCAGTATCTGCATCTGACGACCCCATGGTTGAATGCAGGTTGAATGTTTGCTACCTGCCCCTGAGATTGTTCTCTTCCAGAAGAAGTTGCTCCTCCTGTTGATGTAGAGGCCCCATCTCTGGGAACCTCCTGTGCCAGAGCCCTGACACTTTCCCGGGAAAAATTCTGGGGGTGCCTCCTCTCCACATGGCGAATCATGGTGAAGTTGCCAAAAGAGTATTTTTTTGGGGGGTTACCCCGTGACAGGACCTGTTTGCAGATCCTGCACTCTACTTTTGGTGCATTCACCTTCTTCTGGCCTGCTGGAAACTTAAAAAATTTCCAGATGAAATGTTCCTTCACCTTTGGGGTAGGAGGCTCTTCATCAATGAAATCATTGGAGTCATCTTCACTGCTGGATGGTCTGGCAGCCATGATGAATCCAGGAATATGGAGCAGCAAAAAAGGCAGGTCTTTCAGTCACAAAAGTGAAAGAAGAAGTGAAGGAAATGGGTGGGGATTTCATTCATTGTAAAAAAAAACTGTTAGCAACCAATGAAAAGTGTTATTTTAGGGTCACATGACCCGACGCGTTTACGCTGCGCGCTCCGGTGCACTTCCGGGTGCGTTTACGCAGCGCGATCGTAGGCGCTTCCGGGGCGCAAACGTGGCGCGATCGTAGGCGCTTTTCCGTGCGTTTCGGCGCCGCGCACGTATGCGCTTCCGAGGGCACTTACGTTGCGCGCCGAAGTGACGTCATCAATCTTTTATAGAAATGCATAATCATTTTCCATATTAAAAAAAACAAATTTTATTTGTATGGTACGAAATGTTTTGCATTATTATTAACTTTTCATTCATATTTTTTTTTCACGAACGACAGTTGCGCTCTGGGTGCGCTTTCAGATGAGCTCTCGGAGAAGCTTACTGGAGAGCTTAGCTGAAAGCTTCCCGGAGCGCGCACCCAGAGCGCAAAAGAAAAAAATTATAAAAAAAAACAAAGAATACTTAAAAAAAAACAGCAAATTGTAAAAAAAAAAAAGGTTAGAAACTCGATATACAAAGGAATTAGCATTTAAAAAACCTATGAAATTCACTGAAAAAACCATAGGTTTCACACCAGTTATAGTTAGGAATTAGCATTTAAAAAACCTATGAAATTCACTGAAAAAACCATAGGTTTCACACCAGTTATAGTTAGGAATTAGCATTTAAAAAACCTATTAAATTCACTGAAAAAACCATAGGTTTCACACCAGTTATAGTTAGCTGGAAATTTTACTGATATAAAACCATTGAAATTCCCACGTTATAGTTAGTCGGACTCACTATAACTTGCGCGTGCAATGCACTGCTGATGACATCACATATTACATCACTCATGACATGGTCAGTGACATCACTCATGACATCACTGATGACACCATCCTTGTGACACAGTGACAGACCTCCTTTCACTATAATGTAACCCATGAAACACATATTCAAAAATAGAAACTAATATTTTCAAAAAAGTGGATATACCCATACCAGTTACAACAACCAATTCAGTAATACCACCATCTAATACACATCCACTCATGTGTATGTATATGGGTTATTTGATATTATTATTAGTATCAGTATGAGTGTCTATATGGTTTGGTGGGGGTATTACTTAGCACATAGATGCATGAGTGACTGACTCTTTGTTTGTATGTGTTTTGAAGACAGCATATGTACAGGACTGTATGTGTGGATGAGTGTCTATATGTGTTTGTTAGTGAGTGAATGACTGTCTCACTAGTGTCTTTATCAGTAACTACATATGTTTTAATCTAGTATATGTGAATATTGTTGTATATAAGTGAGTATATGTGAGAGTAAGAGATTGTAAGAGTTCCTGTTTAAATAAGTATGTGTTTCTATAAGTGATTGTTTAAGAGAATAAATATGTGTAATTTTAAATAGAAGTAAAGTGGAAGTGTGTGTATAACTCTATATTCAAATAAATGGATGTCCAATAGTTTATTTGCATGTGAGAATATGTGTGTGAGTAACTTTTGGATGAATGTCGGTGTGTAACAAGATGTATAGGTGTATCACTTCATATGATGAGTGAGTATATGTATGAGTGACTATATAGAACTGTTGGTGAATGAGTGGATGTGTATATAGATAGTGGAATTACTGAATTGCTTGTTGTAACTGATATAGGTATCTCCATTTTTTTAAAAATTTCAGTTTCTATTTTTGAATATGTGTCTCAAGGGTTACATTATAGTGAAAGAAGGTCTGTCACTATGTCACAAGGATGGTGTCATGAGTGATGTCACTGACCATGTCATGAGTGATGTAATATGTGATGTCATCAGCAGTGCATTGCACGCGCAAGTTATAGTGAGTCCGACTAACTATAACGTGGGAATTTCAATGGTTTTATATCAGTAAAATTTCCAGCTAACTATAACTGGTGTGAAACCTATGGTTTTTTCAGTGAATTTAATAGGTTTTTTAAATGCTAATTCCTAACTATAACTGGTGTGAAACCTATGGTTTTTTCAGTGAATATATATATATATATATATATATATATATGTGTGTATATATATATATATATATATATATATATATATATATATATATATATATATATATATACACTGAAAAAAACACAGGTTTCAGGGACGTTATAGATAGAAATTAGCATTTAAAAAACCTTTGAAATTCACTGAAAAAAACACAGGTTTCACTCATACAAAACCAGAGAAGTTCGGCGTTATAGTTAGTTGAGCTAACTATAACTCATGCCCCCGCAATGCACTGCTGATGATGTCATATATTACATCATTCATGACATGGTCAGTGACATCACTGATGACATCTCAAATTACATCACTGATGACATCATCCAGTGAATGTGTGTTTCTGTAAAGTTTAAATATGTTTTATATATATAAATGCCAAGGTGTATTGAAGAATGAGTGGGTGTATGGGTGTCTGAATGGATGATTTAGTAGGTTTGTGACTGACTGTATAAGTGAGTGTATAAACATGTCTTACTGAATGCATGGGTTAGTGACTAACCTGTGTGAATGTCTGTATCAGTCTATTAATTGGTGTGTAACCGGCTGCATGGGTTGGTGAGTAGCTACATGAGTGTCTATATGGATTATTGATTGGTTGACTGAGTATCTGTATGGGTGCCTGAGTGTCTGTGTGGGTGGGTGGGGGGTGTGTGACTCTGTGCTCAGATGTGTGAGTGGGTGATTCAATGGGTATATGAGTTCAAGACTGCATGTGTGAAGGGCTGTGTGGGTGGGTGAAAGTGGATATGGGTGTGTTGGTGAGTCAATGGATGTCTCAGCAGTAGGTATGTCTGTTGATGCATTGTGCACCATTCCATCGCATGCGTTTACCACACGTATTTTACATCGCAAAGTCCATAACATTGTCACCATTTACATTGAATGTTGGTGCAACGCCAATGCATTGATTGCTATTGGGCAGTAAATAACTTCACACACCACGAAATCGCACGTCCTGACAACGCATTTTTTGTGTCCTACCACAGTGTTTGCATTCTTTTGACCGAATGCGTGATCCCGCCTCTAACTCCTGGCCCCCACTGCCCCCCCCGTCCAATAGCCTCGTTATTGCTTTTTAAGTATATTGTTTCGTAAATAACCGCAAAAAGACATACAGAGCTTATGTGACAAGGTGTACTCCCAGCTACAGTGTGAAAGAGAAAACTGCCTACATTTCAAGGGGTCAGTTCTCCTGAATGTTCTCAATTAAATGAAAGCAGCATTTTCTAAACAACATGATCAGTGAGCAACACGTTTCTCTTGCACACTTTTGCTACCCATATAAACTTCCATAACTGCTAAGGCTTGATACCTTTGGCACCCCCCAAAGGCCATGTGCAGCCCTCATTTATGCACTGTCCCTTGGGAACCAACAGTATGTGTCACTATTGTGTGTTATGTGCTGAAATGTAGCATTCCCTTCTCTGTCTGACTTTTATTCTGTAAAATAAATAGCAGTTTTAATCATGTATTTCCTAAAAAAAAGAAAATATCTTATTTATGGCTCAGACCCTCACCCCAAATGTGTACAAAATGCGATGAAATTGTTTCTCAATTGTAAAGATTGGATTGAGGTGACAGTAAAATCTGGTTATGACATGGTTGATTGCACGTAAAATGAATTTCCTCTGCCAAGACTCACCATTTGTGTGGGTAAATGCAGGTTGTTGCACCAAATCACAGGCGCCCGCCCCCAAAACCTGACACCTTTTTTTCACAAGACTTTGTATGACTTTTGCTGTTATAATTTCATTTTTTCAGAATATTGTAATAATACACTAATACGTAGACTACATGACACCTCGCCCAACAGCAGATGTGGGATTCTGAATTTAAGAATAGTGTGTGTCTGCCTAATTATGTTGCGTTATACCCAGCGTATGGTTTGGTTGGAAATCCCCGTATGGGTCTCTGAGCTGATATAAACTTGCCTGGCTATTTATGATCTCACTCAGAGAGGGCGTTGTCCTGTTGTTGAAAGTGCATTGTTACTTCCAGAGCAAAGGACAACTGTTGCCATCCACCCATCATGCACTCATCAACAATTTTCCCCTTCCACCCACCCATCCATCCACCCATCCATCCATCCATCCACCCATCCATCCACCCATCCATCCTTATATCCATCCACAATTTTGGTCATCCATGCATCCATCCACCCATCCATCATGCATTCATCAACAATTTCCACCATCCATCCATCCACCCATGCATTGACACTTTTATCCATCCATTCATCCATCCATCCATCGCACATTATACTACCAAAATGAGTGGAATATACACAGCCTGCACATTTTACATTTGAGATTACTTCAGTATCGGATAATTCCAGTCACCCAGTATCTTCTCATGGAACTTCTGTGTACTCTTAATTGGCGCCTAAGTCTGGTTCAAATTTAACACACCGGTCATATGGGAGCAAGCTCCCACTTAAACTTGCTGACATTCCTACTAGTCCATACTAATGGAATACCAAGCTGGGAAGAAAGCAGTCTTTTAAAAGAACTTCCATCCATCCATCCATCCATCCATCCATCCACCCATCATGCACCCATCATGCATCCATTGACAATTTTGGTCATCCAACCATCCATCCACCCATACATCCACCCATTCATCATGCATCCATTAACAATTTCTGCCATCCACCCATCCATCCATCCATCCACCCATCATGCATCCATCCACAATTTTGGTTATCCATGCATCCATCCACCCATCCATCATGCATCCATCAACAATTTCCGCCATCCACCCATCCAGCCATCCATCCACCCATCATGCAACCATCCCAAATTTTGGTCATCCATGCATCCATCCACCCATCAATCCACCCATCCATCCATCCATCCAACCACCCATCTTGCACCCATCATGCATCCATCCACAATTTTGGTCATCCATGCATCCATCCACCCATCCGTCATGCATCCATCAACAATTTCTGCCATCCATCCATCCACCCATGCATTCACACTTTTAGCCATCCATTCATCCATCGCACTTTATACTACCAAAATAAGTGGAATATACGCAGCCTACACAATTTACATGTCACACATGGCCTTCCTTGGTTATTGAAATAAGGCGTCATATCGCTTTTTATGAAAAACAATTGTTTTTACTTTGAATTTGTACTGTATTTGATTATTTGCTTCAAGTGCTGAGGTTTGCGTTTGTACTGTATTCGATTTTCTCCCTCTGCACCTTCCGCGCACACTGGCATTTCTCTGCCTCACATCCATGTCTTCAGCAGCCGTGTCTCGTACTGTATTTGATTTTTTCCCTCTGCACCTTCCACGCACACTGGCATTTCTCTGCCTCCCCTCAGTGTCCCCATTGTCATCACTAGCGATGTAATCCCTAGTGATGTAAATCTCACTGCGCTGTTGTAGCATGTGTTATGAATGCATGTGTTGTAAATCCACCTGCGATGTGAAAGTCGCGTTGAATTGGCACCCCGTGGAAACATCGTCGTTGTAACGGGTGTTTCCCCAGTGGAACAAGTGTGAGTAACTACATCTGTGAAAGGCAGTATATGTGAGTATGGGAGTAAATAAATGATTACATGTGAGAGTGAGTGATTGTAACAGTGACTGTATGGATGAGTGTGTGCTTGTATCAGTGATTGTATAAGAGAGTAAGTATGTGTTAGTATCTGTATGAATAAGTGAGGTGGTGTGTGTATAACTGTATAGGTGAGGAAACAAGAGTGTCATTGATTCTTTGCATGACTGACTCGGTGTGGGCGTAACTTCATGGATGAGTGGTGGTGTGTGAGTGTCTGTATAGGTGTATGAGTGCATAAGATAGTGTTGTATTGATGAGTGACTGTATGTATGAGTAATTGTATGGGTGAATGAGTGGATTTGTGTATTGACCTAGGAATCAGTGAGTGCGTATATAATAACTGGTATTGGTATGTCGATCGTTTTGAAAATGGTAGTCTGTATTTTACATTGAGTGTATCAAAGGTTATATTAGAGTGTGAGGAGGTGCATCAGATTTTGATGTGGATGATGTCATCAGTGATGTCATCAGTGATGTCATTTGAGATGTCATCAGTGATATCATCAGTGAGGTCACTGACCATGTTTTGACTGATGTAATATGTGACGTCATCTGTAGTGCATTGCGGGGGCGTGAGTTATAGTTAGCTGAACTAACTATAAGAGGGGAATTTCTATTGTTTTGTACAAGTGAAATGTCCAACTAATTATAACGTTCCAGAAACCTATGGTTTTTTCTGTGAATTTCGAAGGTTTTTTAAATGCTGATTTCTAACTATAACGTGCCTGAAACCTTTGGTATTTTCAGTACATTTCAATGGCTTTTTTAAATTCGTAATTTCTAACTATGCCTACAAAGGTTGGACATGTGAAGAAAGAGGAAGAAAAGCGTAGAAAGAAGCAAGACAAATACAGAAAGAGGCAACAGAAGTCCAGAAAGATGAAGAAAAGTGCAGGAAGAAGCAAGAGATGTGCAAAAGGAACCAACAGAGGAACAGAAAGTCCTCCTGTGCCCCCAACTTTTTACTGATGGTTACCGGTTGTAACTGACTGACTAACCAGGACCGGAGCCAGTGCTATGCTCAAAGAGACTTAGAATACGGTGAAAATATCTACATACACTAGGTAACACTATGCGTTAGGGTACCCCAGTGATTGGCCTTACTTCCTCTGTATTTGCCATTAGTTAGTGAATGGGTCTTTGCATTAGTACATGGGTAGAGACTGGATGATTAGAGTGCTGCAAGGACAGTCCATGGTGAATTTATAAGTGCTTGGGTTTTGGCGGACTGATTGGATAAGTACATGGTGCCGGCTGGGGGATTGGAAGAGTGTATGGGTAGTGACAAGGAGATGGCTGGACTGCATCAGTAGTGCTTAGGGGATTCTACAGTGCATGTGTTAGTGCCTGGGTCATTGCATGAGTACATGGGTAGTGACTGGATGATTAGAGTGCTGAAGGGCAGTGTATGATGAATTCATAAGTGCTTGGGTTTTGGCGGAGTTATTGGATAAGTACATTATGCTGGATAGAATTTGAGGAGTGCATGGGTAGTGACAGAGGGATTTCTGGAGTGCATGGGTACAACCTGGGTAATTGGAGGAGTGAATCAGTACTCTGTAGGTGGTTAGAGATCTGCATGGGTAGTGCACAGGGGATTGTAGCAGTGCATGTGTTAGTGCCTGGGTCATCGCATGAGTACATGGATACTGACTGGAAGTCTAGAGTACTACAAGGAGAGTGCATGGTGCATTTATAAGTGCTTGGGTATTGGCGGAGTGATTGGATAAGTACATGGTGCTAGCTGGGTGATTGGAGGAGTGCATGAGTAGTGACAGGGCGATGGCTAGACTGCATGAGTATTGCTCAGGGTATTATAGCAGTGCATGAGTTAGTGCATGAGTGCATGGGTATGACTAGATGATTAGAGTGCTGCAAGGAGAGAGCATGGAGAATTTATAAGTGTTTGGGTTTTGGCAGAGTGATTGCATAAGTACCCACATGATACCTCAGGCCCACCCCCTTCCTCCACCACTGTGCAAACGCGCCCTCTGGCAGGTTTTAAGTTGGATGATTAATTCTCTTTGAATCCTGAGGGTCCCTGGGGCCCAACTAGCCCACCAGGTACCTTCAGTAAGCACCACAGATCTGCTAGCAGAGAGGTGGTCTGAGGCCACGCCCCTTTTTACACCTCTCTGCAACGCAACTCTGTGGTGTTTATTGGATGTACCTGGTGAACAAGTTGGCTCTAGTGACCCTCCAGATTGAAGCAGGCCTAGGGGGTCAGGGTGTTTCTACCTTGCCACCTTTTTGTTTTTTGCCCATTTCTTTAACTGGTTTCTTGTGCCTCAGTTCTACCGAGGCACAAGATGGCTGCCAACATTTCCTAGTTTGGAGTGTTGACAGCCAATTACCATAAAAATCATGATCAGGCGGGTGAGCGGATCCTGAACGGCCAAAGATATATAAACCTTTTTGCTAAATTTGGTGTAATTCAGTTCAGCAGTTAGAGATGTAGCCGTGTCTAAAGTTTCCGATGGGAGATTGCATTGGGGGAAACATGTTTTGGGACCCCCTTTATTCTCAGCCCCCACTTGGCAAATCACCCCGAAACTTTCAGGACAGGAGCTTACCGGAGACGGCCATACTTTTTCAAAATTTCGTAAAGATTCATCAACCGGTGCCAAAGGTATTGGGACTAGAATGTTTCGAATTTCCTATGGAAAATAGGTCCTAACTATAACTACCTACTGGCGACCGCCAGTAGGCAATACCTATTTACATGTGTGTATATATATTATATATATGTGTGTGTGTATTCACTGGAATAAACCTCTCAGCTGTGTGTGCCTTACTGGGGGTAACCATAACTCGATCCCCTACAATGCAATGCTTATGATCTCACATATTACTTTACTCATTAAATAGCCAGTGACATCACTTATGAGATCTAAAAAGATGTCACTGATGACATCATCCACAAAATCAATAATGTATCCACTCACACCTCCATTGAAACATTCATACACACACTCCTCCACAACCATCTACAAACCCTTTCACAGTCCCATACCAGTACTTACATAGCCTCTCACTGATTCATAGACCTACACCCATATCCACTCACTCAACCATACAACCACTCATAAACCCACTCAGTCACTCACTAATACAGCCACTTGCATATTCACTCATACACTCATACAGCTACTCACCCATACAGTTACACATACACCCACTTACTTACTCATACATATACTAACACGTACAACTCACCTATACGGTCACTGACAAATATATAACTGACTGGTGGTTGCCAGTAGGTAGTTATAGTTAGGACCAAGCTCCAAAAGGGAAAGCCTTTTTTGATTTACAATTAACTTTAGCGCACTTTACAACATTTTCACAAATAGTGTACGTCACTTCTGTAGCTGTCTGGAAAGTTGTGGGGTGATCTGTCAAGTGGGGGCCGAGAAAAAGGGGTAGTTACAAAATTTGATTTGTCTATGAAGTTTCCCATATCAATTTTAGACATGACTAAAGCCTGAACCGCTGAACAGAAGTGCACCAAATTTGGTAGAAAGACAAATCTCGTTCCAGTAAGAATGCTTTTGTACTTTGATGTAAATCTGTTCAGTAGTTTTGAAGTTATTGAAGTAAAATATATTTATGTACATATAGAAATGTGGATCCTCCACGGTTCCTCTGCAGATCTTGGGGTGAATTAGTGGATATATGCATGAAAAGCAATGCCATGATTGGCTGGTCACAATCTGAGAGGAGAGTTATGGCCACTATTTTGTGCATCGTGAGGCAGTTTCGATGGATGAACTTTGACTCCATGGGACTGATGGATGGGTCTGTGAGGGACCCCTAATGGGCAAGAAATTATCCAAAAATGTTTTTAGCACATGAGGATCTAAGGATCCACCTGGATCTGTCTGGATCCTTATGGATTTGAGTGGATTAGGTTGACCTGCAGATCCAGACCACAATTAAAAAAACACATACACATACTCACAGACCCAAACACCTACTCACACACTCACTCACACATCCCATTACACAACCACATGACCACTCACACACACACACCCATACAGTTACTCATACACCCACTCACAGACTCAAAATGACTCACACACCCACTGACAGACCCACACAGCCACTCACACACTCTCATACCCACTTACAAACCCACACAACCACTCACACATTCATGCATCCACTAACACACACCGTCATAGACCCACAAAACCATTCACATACTTACTCAAATACCCAATCACACACCTACTCAGATACCAACACAACCACTCTCATATCCTCACACCCACTCACACACCCATATGGGCACTCAAACACACACACAGCCACTCACAGGCTGCAATGGACTTATAGAAATCACAGTATCATATTTTTTAATTAAATGTGTTGTAGCTTTAGTATTGAATATGTGCAATATTAACCGGCGGACCCTTTATTCAGACAAGATCCATGGATCCATAAAATGAATGTTAAAAATAGGAAGGCTTGGTACATTGCATTTATAGAAAAGCTAAATAAGTTGCTCGGAGGTGCATACATCAACAGCACAAATCCTGCGGCGCTTGACTTGCGCAGGCCGTGCCATGGAGAATCCCGGGCAAAGGGCAGGCCTGCCCTGTGCCTGTTAGTAACAGGAAGAGGCAGGGCAGGGCCACCCCCTTTGGATCTTTGGCCCCAACACCAACTGTAAGTACTGCCCTTTGCGCACCTCTGGGACAGACTGTGGTAGCGCTTTGACCATTCATCCAAACGGTTATTTTTCCCCATAAACCATGAGAACAAGGAAGGCATCAGAAAAAAACATGGGAACTGGCAGCTTAAGGAACATTCCAAACCAGGCAGCAGCAAATTGCACTTTAAACGAAATCGATAAGCTTATAGAGGAAGTTGAGGGCCTGCTAGCTCCTAAGACAAGGTCTAACAGGTAAAATCATCAAGGAATGCAAGAAGGTGCAATGGGCAACAGCTCCAAACCATTGAAAATCATAGCCTCCTATTTTAAGAATCCACCTAGGCCCACTCTAGTTACAAATCCCAAGAGTCAGAGTTCATGCAATACACAATACCTTACCCAGCAACCAGCAGACCCAGCAAGTATCAATGAAGAACATTTAATTATTCATGTGGATTGTTACAACCAATACACAGTATTGGAAAACCCGGAGAACATATGAAAATGGCCAAATCAGGGGGAAGGATACAATATTGATACATGTACCTCAGAACAAAACAGGTCTGGATGATCAATTGAACGCCCTAAGGGATGAAATTAAATCTCTAAAGGATAATATAGATGGATGGCAAAGCTGCTAGTTGATAAACTGGACACTCTAACTGCTCTTGCTAAGGGACCAACAAAACCCTTTGGAGGCAGCAACACTACGCAAACTGCAGACAATTCGGCTAATAATTGGACACATAATCCACTTGTAGAGCAATGTACACATGTGCCTACCGACCACTGAAGCCGCAATAGAGGTGAAACCTTGTCAGCTGATAATACACTTAAGTGTGATTGTGCATTTCTGCATCAATTGATGCATATAAAACTTGTCAATGCACATCTGAATCCTAAACCTTACAGTTCCTTTACTAATAAAACCTATATAGGTGAAACTAATGAGATAATTCCTGTTAATAGTAACAGTAAACCTTTTGATCTTTACATGATAATTGTCCCTAAAATTCAGAGGGCCTACTCTGACCCACTGGATACGCTGGATAGGCTATAAAAGGGAATGCAGATCCAATATTTCCTAGTTTGGAGTGTTGACAGCCAATTACCATAAAGCTCATGATCAGGAGGGTGCTCGGGTCCTGAACGGCCAAAGATATATAAACCTTTTTGCTAAATTTGGTGTAATTCAGTTCAGCAGTTAGAGCTGTAGCCGTGTCTAAAGTTTCCTATGGGAGATTGCATGGGGGAAACATGTTTTGGGACCCCCTTTATTCTCAGCCCCCACTTGGCAAATCACCCCGAAACTTTCAGGATAGGAGCGTACCGGAGACGGCCATACTTTTTCAAAATTTCGTAAAGATTCATCAACCGGTGCCAAAGGTATTGGGACTGGAATGTTGCGAATTTCCTATGGAAAATAGGTCCTAACTATAACTACCTACTGGCGACCGCCAGTAGGCAATACCTATATACATGTGTGTATATATATTATATATATGTGTGTGGGTGTTCACTGGAATAAACCTCTCAGCTGTGTGTGCCTTACTGGGGTAACCATAACTCGATCCCCTACAATGCAATGCTTATGACCTCACATATTACTTTACTCATTAAATAGCCAGTGACATCACTTATGAGATCTAAAAAGATGTCACTGATGACATCATCCAAAAAATCATTAATGCATCCACTCACACCTCCATTGAAACATTCATACACACACTCCTCCACAACCATCTACAAACCCTTTCACAGTCCCATACCAGTACTTACATACCCACTCACTGATTCATAGACCTACACCCATATCCACTCACTCAACCATACAACCACTCATAAACCCACTCAGTCACTCACTAATACAGCCACTTGCATATTCACTCATACACTCAACAGCTACTCACCCATACAGTTACACATACACCCACTTACTTACTCATACATATACTAACACGTACTACTCACCTATACGGTCACCGACAAATATATAACTGACTGGTGGTTGCCAGTAGGTAGTTATAGTTAGGACCTAGCTCCAATAGGGAAAGCCTTTTTTGATTTACAATTAACTTTAGCGCACTTTACAACATTTTCACAAATAGTGTACGTCACTTCGGTAGCTGTCTGGAAAGTTGTGGGGTGATCTGTCAAGTGGGGGCCGAGAAAAAGGGGTAGTTCCAAAATTTGATTTGTCTATGAAATTTCCCATATCAATTTTAGACATGACTAAAGCCTGAACCACTGAACAGAAATGCACCAAATTTGGTAGAAAGCTACATCTCGTTCCAGTAAGAATGCTTTTGTACTTTGATGTAAATCTGTTCAATAGTTTTGAAGTTATTGAAGTAAAACATATTTATGTACATATAGAAATGTGGATCCTCCATGGTTCCTCTGCAGATCTGGGGGTGAATTAGTGGATATATGCATGAACAGCAATGCCATGATTGGCTGGTCACAATCTGAGAGGAGAGTTATGGCCACAATTTTGTGCATCGTGAGGCAGTTTCCAGGGATGAACTGTGACTCCATGGGACTGATGGATGGGTCTGTGAGGGACCCCTAATGGGCAAGAAATTATCCAAAAATGTTTTTAGCACACGAGGATCCAAGGATCCACCTGGATCTGTCTGGATCCTTATGGATTTGAGTGGATTTAGGTTGACCTGCAGATCCAGACCCCAATTAAAAAAACACATACTCACAGACCCAAACACCTACTCACACAGTAACTCACACATCCCATTACACACCCACATGACCACTCACACACACACACCCATACAGTTACTCATACACCCACTCACAGACTCAAAATGACTCACACACCCACTGAGAGACCCACACAGCCACTCACACACTCTCATACCCACTTACAAACCCACACAACCACTCACACATTCATGCATCCACTAACACACACCCTAACAGACCCACAAAACCATTCACATACTTACTCAAATACCCAATCTCACACCTACTCAGATACCAACACAACCACTCTCATATCCTCACACCCACTCACACACCCATATAGGTACTCAAACACACACACATCCACTCACAGGCTGCAATGGACTTATAGAAATCACAGTATCATATTTTTGAATCAAATGTGTTGTTGTTTTAGTATTGAATATGTGCAATATTAACCGGCGGACCCTTTATTCAGACAAGATCCATGGATCCATAAAATGAATGTTAAAAATAGGAAGTCTTGGTACATTGCATTTATAGAAAAGCTAAATAAGTTGCTCGGAGGTGCATACATCAACAGCACAAATCCTGCGGCGCTTGACTTGCGCAGGCCGTGCCATGGAGAATCCCGGGCAAAGGGCAGGCCTGTCCTGTGCCTGTTAGTAACAGGAAGAGGCAGGGCAGGGCCACCCCCTTTGGATCTTTGGCCCCAACACCAACTGTAAGTACTGAAATTTGCGCACCTCTGGGACAAACTGTGGTAGTGCTTTGACCATTCATCCAAACGGTTATTTTTCCCCATAAACCATGGGAACAAGGAAGGCATCAGAAAAAAACATGGGAACTGGCAGCTTAAGGAACATTCCAAACCAGGCAGCAGCAAATTGCACTTTAAACAAAATCGATAAGCTTATAGAGGAAGTTGAGGGCCTTTTAGCTCCTAAGAGACAAGGTGTCAGAATCCGATCAGCATATTACAAAATGCAGCCTCCTGGGGTCAAACGCACCTCCGTAATGATAGCTGCATCAAGCCTTCCCGTTCTGAACTGGAGTCAATTGGTGGCGCGGCAGCGGATGGCTCAGACCAGGTTGGTTCCTGGTTGTGCCATTCCGCTGGTCAGTTCACGTTCTAGTGGCCGGCAGACTGCGGCCATTTCATGTGCACGTGTGCCTTGCACCGCGCACTTCAACTGACTATCTTCGGCGGGCAGACGTGCTTTTGAAATGCACGTCTGTGACTCCGCATTTTTTCGTCATTTAGAACTCCAAGTAGTTGTTTAGTTTGGCCCGTTATCTGGAGTTTCATTTGGTTCAAGAAATAATCTCGACTGCTCATTCATTTATCGTCGAGTTTATGTTCCTGTCACTCTGCGTCCAGCCATGCATTCCTGAACGACTTCCTGCTCTGAAAGTTACCGGCAGGTGTTCCTGTTTTTCTTCAGCGGCTGCCAAGTAGTATTGTTCCGATATTTCTGGAGTCACAGTATTTATGCTAAAACGTTTTCTTTGATAACTCTGCTTCTGGAATACTAGTAATGAGAAAAGACTCTATGATATAAAACAGTCATATTCTGTAGCCCAATCTTATCTGTAAACTGTGTCAAAGATAAGAAGCTTGAAAGACTAATTTTCAAAGACTATTGTTGGGCTTTACAGCAGTTACAATTCCCTATGCAAGTTCCAGGTGTTGAACTGTACAAGCAATCCGTATTTACAAGGAGTGACGCAACTTCAGTGATACTATTGGTATTTGCTACAAAGAGCTTCAGCTTGCATCACTGACAGTCTTCAGCAGTAAATAGTAGATGGGGGTATTTGATTATATGCATATGATTAATACAACTGTTTACCAACTTATCATCTAAAGGCGTCTGGAGTAATATCTTTGGTGCATTGTAATAAGATTGTGAAGCTGTCTATAATGTTTGGATAATTTATATTGGAGAGAAGCTAAAGCCACACAAGTAAAAGGTATAACTAGAGTCGGGGAAAGAGAGTAACTAGAGAAGCCAGGTATTCCAGGGGGGAACTGTATTAATGTTGTTCTTAATGTTTTAGGTGCTACTTTCCTAAATAGAAGATTCAGAAGACACCAGTGTGGCAGTCTCTCTTGTCTTCCACTTCCCCTTTCCCCTTCACTCCTGGCCTTAGAGAAATCTGGGTCCAGGGGAGTGGGGGAATTTGGAAATTATCCCCGAGAACCTTCCTTCAAGTCATCTGCTTCTATGGAAATTCTTGGAAATTCAGGTACACTTCTGACAGATTGAAGTGCCTAAAATGTCTTCCGTCCGAGCAAGATGGCTGAAGGTTTCGATGTTAAGGCGTTAGCTTCTATCTTGGAAGGGTTGCAGAAACAACTTAGTGAAACTAGGGAAGAGGTTAGGAAATCAAATCAGGAAGCAAGTTACCTGCGTCAGAGGTTAGACCAGATATCTGTAAGTCCAAGCCCTAATTTTGGGGGTCTTAAGGCGCCAGTTTTTGATCCCTCTCCAACTTCGTCATCAGCCCTTACCACTCAGGTAGTGCATGCTATGTCCCCTACTATTCCTTTAGCAGCCCCAGAAAGATTCCAAGGTGACCCAAATAAAGCCCACATTTTTATGACACAGTGCTCTTTGCATTTCCTTTGTAAGCCCATTCTGTTTAAGGAGGATCAGTCTAAGGTGGCTTTCGTGCTTTCTTACCTGAGTGGAGACACCGCTGCTTGGTCCATGCCATTGGTATCCTCTAATGATCCGGTTTTGTATAAGTTTGAAGATTTCAAGGCCGAATTCTTACGGATTTTTGATCGCAGAACAATTTCGCAAGCCACAGACAATGAGTTGTTGGATCTGAAGCAGGGCAATAGAGAGTTGGTGGCCTATCTGGCGCAGTTTAATAAACTAATTGTGGAAACCAACTGGCCATCGGAGAAGAGAGACAAAATGTTTTATAGGGGTCTTAAGGATGAGTTAAAGGATGGGTTATCACAAATTCCAAAGAGACCTACAGATGTGTCTGAACTCATAGATCTTGTGCTGCAAATTGATCAACGCCAAACGGAAAGTCGTTGTGAGAAAAGAAGAGATTTCAAGTCTTTCCCTCCTCGCTTAGACCGTGTAAGAACAGAACCAGTCAAGACTAGTTGGATTCAGGTGCTACAGGGAATTTCTGTGATATCCAGTTCGCTAAATCTTTGGAAATTCAATTTGAAAAGAAACCCTGGCCGGAACCAGTTCGAGCAGTGGATGGTACCAGTTTATCCTCCGGTCCCATTACCTTCGATACTAAGGCCATTTTGGTACAAGGTCCTGGAGAACATCAAAGTGAAATAAGTTTCAATTTAATTGATGCCCGTCAATTTCAGATGATTCTAGGATTACCTTGGCTTACAGAACACAACCCGCAAATTGACTGGGCAAAGCGCACTGTGGAGATGAACTCTACCTTCTGTAAGGAGCATTGCTTTCATGATCGGACAGAAAGAGTTCAGGCTACTTTGTCATCTAGTCTGGCAGATCAAGTACAGATGATTTGTGCCATTGGGGTTCCGGAGATTCCGCAAGAATATCGGGATATTGCCGAGGTGTTCAATGAACAAGAAGCCAGAAAATTACCGCCTCATCGGGATTACGACTGTCGAACTGAACTGGAACCTGGAGCAACTTTACCTTGCAGTCGTATTTATGCTTTATCGAACCAGAGAATTTGCATTTGAAAGAATACATCGAGCAAAGTCTATCCTGTGGATTCATTCGACCCTCACAGTCACCCGTTTCCTCACCCCTTTTCTTCATTCCGAAGAAGGATGGCTCCTTGAGAACTTGTATTGACTATAGGGCTTTGAATCTGGTGACCAAGAAGAATCGCTATCCTTTACCTCTCATTTCGGAACTTCTAGATCAGGTGAAAGATGCTCGCATCTATACCAAGCTGGATTTGAGAGGAGCATATCATCTGGTGCGAATGGCTGAGGGTGAGGAATGGAAGACAGCTTTTCGGACGCGGCTGGGATTGTTTGAATATCAAGTAATGCCATTTGGATTATGCAATGCCCCAGCCGCCTTCCAACATTTTGTAAACGATGTACTTCGAGAATTTTTGGATCGTTTTGCTGTTGTGTATATAGATGATATCCTGATTTTTTCCAACAGCCTGGGGGAGCATATCGGTCATGTTCGAGTCATTTTGGAGCATCTGTTGGAATATCATCTGTTTGTGAAATTAGAAAAGTGCAGTGTTCATTCTTCAAAAGTGGAATTCTTGGGATTTATTCTGTCTCCAAAGGGAGTTTATATGGATGATTGCAAGTTGCAAGAAATTAGGTCCTGGCCTGCTCCAAGATCCGTGAAGGAAATACAAAGTTTTCTGGGATATGCCAATTTTTATCGAAGGTTCATCCAGAACTTCTCTGAGAAAGTAAGTCCTATCACACGATTGCTAAAGAAGAATGAGCGTTTTGTCTGGGAACAAGATTCGGAAGAAGCTTTTCAATCTTTAAAAGAAGCCTTCATTTCAGCCCCGGTGTTGCGACATCCAGATTTAAAGGAACCTTTCTACATTGAAGCTGATGCATCCAATTTGGCCATCGGGGGAATCCTTTCTCAACGTCATAAGCAGACAGGACAGTTGCACCCAGTCGCTTATCATTCACGAAAATTGTCTTCTGCAGAAATCAATTATTCAATTGCCGATAAGGAAATATTGGCGGTAAAAGATGCCTTTCAGGTCTGGAGACATTATTTACTCGGAGCTAGACATGTGATTACGGTTTTCACTGACCATCGCAATCTGCAATTCTTAAAATCAGCACGGACCCTTACTCCTCGCCAATTATGGTGGTCTCTGTTCTTTGCAGATTATGATTTTGTTTTGACCTACAAACCAGGTTCTGCTAATGGGAAAGCAGATGCCCTATCTCGTCTCAGTTTTGAAGGTGACAAAGAAAAAGACTCTGAAGGCTTTATCATTCCCCCAGAAAAGGTTGCAGCAGTTGTGGCAGAGGATGATTTAGGAAACCGAATCAGAGAAGAATTTCAAGGAGAAGAATTCCGAAATTGGTTAACTGAGGGTCAGGATCGAGAAGTCAAGGATGGAACACCATATGTTCAAGGAAAGATGTTTGTTCCCAGTGAGGATTTGCAGAAGGAAGTCATTCGACTGTTTCATGATCATCCTTTGGCAGGACACAAGGGAGAGGTCAAAACTTTGGAACTGGTGAAGAGGACTTATTTTTGGCCTGGAATGGAATCTCAGGTGAGACAGCACGTAGCCACTTGTGAGCAGTGTATAAAGGGAAAAAACTCTAGACAGTCTCCACAGGTGTTACTCATGCCTTTGCCCACAGCCCCATCCCCATTGGCACACTATTTTTTGGATTTTATTGTGGATCTCCCTTCCAGTCAAGGTTTTTTTGTGATCTGGGTAGTAGTTGATCAATTCTCAAAGATGAGTCACTTTATTCCTTTAAAATCATTACCCACAGCTCCACAATTGGCCACCTTGTTTGTTCAGCACATTGTCAGGCTTCATGGGATCCCGAGGGTGGTAATTTCAGACCGGGGATCACAGTTTGTTTCTAGATTTTGGAGGTCTTTCCTAAGGGTCTGGGAGTGGATTCTCGTCTGTCTACCAGCTTTCATCCCGAGACTGATGGACAGACTGAGAGAGTAAACCAAGATTTAGAGCAGTACCTTCGTTTGTACTTGCTGGATCAGGAAGGGGAATGGCCTTCTTTACTCAGTACAGCGGAGTTTGCTTATAACAACTCTATGCATTCTGCAACAGGTTTCTCTCCCTTCTTCTTAAATTCTGGTCGACATCCTAACATGTCAGTGGGAAGGGAGGAGATTGAGGTCCCCGCTGCTGAAGAGGTGATTCGGAGCTTGCAGAAGACTTTTCAGTCAGCATCTCTTAATCTCTCTAAAGCAAAATCTGGATATAAGAAACAAGCAGATAAGAAAAGAAGAGAGAGTCCAGTTTTCAAGGCGGGGGATTTGGTTTGGATATCAACTCGTCATATGAGATTAGTGGGAAATCGTAAGTTTCAGCCAAGATTTGTAGGTCCTTTCCCAGTTGAGCGCATGATAAACCCAGTTAGTGTTAAGGTAATTCTTCCAAGGTCAATGAAAAGTCATCCAACCTTCCATGTCTCTTTGATTAAGTCTAACCCACCAAATCTTAGACGGGAGTTCCCTCCTCCAGCAGTGTAAGTGGAATCGGCTGAAGAGTTCGAGGTGAAAAGAATTTTGGACTCCAAATTGAGAAAGAACAGACTGTTCTATCTGGTAGACTGGAAGGGTTTTGGTCCAGAGGATCGTTCTTGGGAGCCTAGTTCTAACGTTCATGCTCCAAGATTAGTGGCAGAATTTCACAAGACTTATCCACAAAAGCCCAGAGAGGGGGCTTTGGTGGGGGGTACTGTCAGAATCCGATCAGCATATTACAAAATGCAGCCTCCTGGGGTCAAACGCACCTCCGTAATGATAGCTGCATCAAGCCTTCCCGTTCTGAACTGGAGTCAATTGGTGGCACGGCAGCGGATGGCTCAGACCAGGTTGGTTCCTGGTTGTGCCATTCCGCTGGTCCGTTCACGTTCTAGTGGCCGGCAGACTGCGGCAATTTCATGTGCGCGTGTGCCTTGCACCGCGCACTTCAACTGACTATCTTCGGCGGGCAGACGCGCTTTTGAAATGCTCGTCTGTGACTCCGCATTTTTTCGTCATTTAGAACTCCAAGTAGCTGTTTAGTTTGGCCCGTTATCTGGAGTTTCATTTGGTTCAAGAAATAATCTCGACTGCTCATTCATTTATCGTCGATTTTAAACTGTGTCAAAGATAAGAAGCTTGAAAGACTAATTTTCAAAGACTATTGTTGGGCTTTTCAGCAGTTACAATTCCCTATGCAAGTTCCAGGTGTTGAACTGTACAAGCAATCCGTATTTACGAGGAGTGACGCAACTTCAGTGATACTATTGCTATTTGCTACAAAGAGCTTCAGCTTGCACCACTAACAATCTTCAGCAGTAAATAGTAGATGGGGGTATTTGATTATATGCATATGATTAATACAACTGTTTACCAACTTTTCATCTAAAGCCGTCTGGAGTAATATCTTTCGTGCATTGTAATAAGATTGCGAAGCTGTCTATAATTTTTGGATAATTTATATTGGAGAGAAGCTAAAGCCACACAAGTTAAAGGTATAACTAGAGTCTGGGAAAGAGAGTAACTAGAGAAGCCAGGTATTCCAGGGGGGAACTGTATTAATGTTGTTCTTAATGTTTTAGGTGCTACTCTCCTGCATAGAAGACTCAGAAGACACCAGTGTGGCAGTCTCTCCTGTCTTCCACTTCCCCTTTCCCCTTCACTCCTGGCATTAGAGAAATCTGGGTCCAGGGGAGTGGGGGAATTTGGAAATTATCCTCGAGAACCTTCCTTCAAGTCATCTGCTTCTGCGGAAATTCTTGGAAATTCAGGTACACTTCTGACACAAGGTCTAACGAGTAAAATCATCATGGAATGGAAGAAGGTGCAATGGACAACAGCTCTAAACCATTGAAAAGCATAGCCTCCTATTTTGAGAATCCACCTAGGCCCACTCTAGTTACAAATCCCAAGAGTCAGAGTTCATGCAATACACAATACCTTACTCAGCAACCAGCAGACCCAGCAAGTATCAATGAAGAACATTTAATTATTAATGTGGATTGTTACAACCAATATACAGTATTGGAAAACCCGGAGAACAGAGAAAATGGCCAAATCAGGGGGAAGGATACAATATTGATACATGTACCTCAGAACAAAACAGGTCTGGATGATCAATTGAATGCCCTAAGGGATGAAATTAAATCCCTAAAGGATAATATAGAAAGGATGGCAAAGCTGCTAGTTGATAAACTGGACACTCTAACTGCTCTTGCTAAGGGACCAACAATACCCTTTGGAGGCAGCAACACTACGCAAACTGAGGACAATTTGGCTAATAATTGGACACATAATCCACTTGTAGATCAATGCACACATGTGCCTACCTACTACTGAAGCCGCAATAGAGGTGAAACCTTGTCAGCTGATAATACACTTAAGTGTGATTGTGCATTTCTGCATCAATTGATGCATATAAAACTTGTCAATGCACATCTGAATCCTAAACTCTACAGTACATTTACTAATAAAACCTATATAGGTGAAACTAATGAGATAATTCCTGTTAATAGTAACAGTAAACCTTTTGATCTGTACATGATAATTGTCCCTAAAATTCAGAGGGCCTACTCTGACCCACTGGATACGCTATAAAAGGGAATGCAGATCCATAATAAGGGAGAACATACTCAATGTCAAAATGTTTACAGTTGGAAATCAACAGAGGGACCACATAGGTGTGGCTTTTAGGGATCTGGCCTTACCAGGTGGTCTAATTGCACTTTAACTACATTTTAGACCAGATAACAACATTCAAATAAGTATAAAACTAAAACCCCGTGTCCCATATTGGATTTACCTGTTAAAAAGCATAAAAAACAATCCTCTTTCACTGGGCAGTCCAATTCTAGGGAGCTCTGCGTCCGTCCAACACCTCAGACACTGACTGACTCAATGATGGCAGCCTGAACCCCCCACCAAACCTATAGGTCACTGACTCTCTGTAGTTGAAGGGATCCAGTCCAACATATCTGCTGTCATAATTTGCCATTTAAGGTCTAATGGAGCTGACACTGGTAAAGATACAGGGTCACATATGATACTACAGGGAGAAACCATTCAGCCCATCATGAGGAATCAAGGTTCATCAGAGGGTGATTGCTTAAAAATGCTATCATGGAACCTTGCAGGAACAAAGTCTAAACTCCTAGACCCAGAGTGGGGTATGTTTGTTGACTCACATCACATTATATTTCTCCAAGAAACGTGGGCCATTAATCCAACACTTCACCCGGTAAATACAGTTCCCTCTCCGGCTTGGCAACCATCATGAGGCTTCTTGCTTTGGCTAAATCTGGACATGTTCGCAGTGGTAAGAATGATCCCTATTAATTCTAGAGATCTACTTAACCTACAAATTAAACTCAGAATTCAAACAGGTCCCAAATATATAGTCTTGGAAATGTAAGTGTTAGATCAGTTCCCCCTAACACCCAATCTATTACTATAAGCATGATAGATGGTCTTTGGGACAGTTCAACCAGAAAGATTTAAAAATGTAGCAGGAGTTTTTAGCAATAACATTCCACCAGCAGTTGGGTGTAGCCATCTGGAAATGTCCTACCCACGAGAATATAAGAAAACAACAAAATTATCAAAAGTGGGTGCCCAAATTGTAGAACTTATCAATCGTGGCATGAGAATTGTAAATGGTAATTCCAAATCTGACTGTCCGCCTTGTCCTACTTTTAAAAGGGGTCCCAGTACATCAAGAATTGATTATTTACTAGTGGATAAAGCGCTATCGTCAGATCTACACGACATGCAAGACATCCTCAGATCGGATAGCAGCCACCAAGCCCTAAGTGCATCTTTTTCTATGATCCCTTTTAGAGATGTAAAATTGGGAATGGTTGTTACTACACCGTCAATTCCAACTACAAATATTTTAAGAAATGTTAAATGGTCAGATTTGCTGATACATGTAAAGCAAATGACACTCATATACAATCTCTTTGTGTACAAACTATCCCAGAAAGATCTCATAAATGTTTATAATATTGACTTTGTTATCGTGCACTATGAATTTATGGATGCACTAAGGACGTGTTTTATGAGGTAACAGAGGAAAGGTGCTCTTATAAGGAAAATCCTATCCTGGTATAATAAAGCTTGTCGACTAGGAAAAACTAATTTACTGAGAGCCATTAAAAAGGATTCAAGGTCGGAAATCATAAAGTCCAGGTACGATTATAGAACCCTCCTACCTATAGCCAGAAGAGAATGGGAAAAGGACCCATGGTTATTAATTTCTGAAACACTAGGAAAGGGGGACCACAAACATTTTGGGAAATTAATACCAGTTAATTTCTTTAATGTTAACCACCTATAACCGGAAATAAAAACTAACACTTGAGTTACTCACTTTAGTGGTCTGTATGATGGTGCACAGCGAAAAAACAACCTAATCCCACAAAACTCTTTGGGTCAGCGAACTGAACTGAACACCTGTGTTACATTTTGTGTGGAAAGAGGACTAGAATTAAACCGATCTAAATCCAAAGTCAAGACAATAAATCTTCATACAAAATATAGAGGCAATGTGACTATTGAGGGGCTCCCTCTTGACAAAGTCTCACACTTTGATTATCTTGGGGTGAGGCTAAGGGATAATCAATCAAGAGGTCCGCAGCTGGAAAAAAAGCAAAACTAGCCTTGAACCGAAAGCATCTGCAATAGGGAGGAAATATAGGACTTCATTGAGAGGAGCAGTGTCCCCAGTTATTACTGTATATAGAGCCCCTGCTGTAACATTAGCGATATATGGAGGAGAGATATGGAGCTATGCCACAAAAGAAATTTTAACTAAAATTGAAAATAAGTTAATTAAGGCTCTTTTTAAACTTCCCCTGAGTTCACCTGTTTCACCACTGAGATTGGAAAGGGGCGACCACTCGGTCCCCCCGAACGTATGGCGGAGTGCCTCGATCCCCCCGGGAAGCCATTTTGGGCGGGAGGCGCGTCTCGGCTGGTATGCCCGAAGCGGCGTAGCCGGGGCGCGCTTTTTCCCGCCCTAGAGTGGGCTGGCCTAGACACTGACGCGGCTGGCCACGCCCTCGGGGCAGGCAGGGGCGGGTTTACGCCCGCCCTGAAGACGGATAAAAAGGGACGCAAGACCAGAAGGCATCCTCTTGTTCCTGTGCTCTGAAGCTGCACCTCCTCGCTGCACGTGAGCTCGAGACGGAACGAAGAGCCAATTTTGAGCGTTGTAATCTTTCTTTTTGTCTTTCAGATACTCTCTCGGAGGAATGCCCAAGAAAGGCGGGAAGAGTATGACGACTGAACAGATGCTTCGGTTTCTCATGAAGGAGATGACCGAGCTGAAGAAACGGGTGGCAGAGAGAGACGGGGAAGGGGGGCCGGAACGTCCGTCGGCTGGAGCAGCTCCGGGAGGGAGAGCCAAGAGGCCAAGGAGGGGACCAGCCGGGGGAAACGTCCCGGTTCCCTGTACCCCGCTCGAAGAGCCAACCTCAGTACCGGCGGAGGGGAATCCGATTCCCGTGGTGGTCACCCCGGTGTCCAAGGAAGATATGCCGCCCGAGCTGGCAGCACAACTCGCAGCGTGGTTGGGCGACAGTAGTGAGGGCGCCACGGCTGCCGAGGCGCAGGCGCTAATGAAGCAATTGCGCGAGAAACGGGATGCAGCCAAGGTGTCCGCGCCGGCTGCAGTAGTTGACAAGCCACAAGGGACGATTGCGACCGCAGAGGCAGCGTCCGGTGCAGGTAAGCGGCCATTGCCGATTGCGAGGGATGAGTCAGCACCTTCTCGTAGAGAAAGGTTGGGTCAACATGTTCCTTTGGCAATTAAAGAAAAGATTTGGGCGGGGGAATATGTGAACATCTTCTCGTTGCTCGTTGATCATTATGAGGTGGAGCATGTTAAGGGTCAGAAAGATCTCATGCATCCCAGTGTTTGGCGCGCAAAAATGGCCGCCTTTAAAGTGAATGAGAATATTGGCAATTGGGGCAAGGCATGGGGAATTTTTACGTCAATCTTAGGGGAACGTAGGCCCGAGTTGCTTTCCGAGTTGCCGACCTATCAGTCGCGAATCATGGGGTACTCGACATCACACCAGGGTAACCATTGGTTCTGCTACGATAATCTGTTTAGAAAGGCTAAAGAGCATAATAAAAGCTTAACCTGGGATTGTTATGATTCTTTGACATGGGATAAAATGAAGGAGACAGGTATGTTGAAGATGCCATTGGTAGGAAGTAATGGTGGCGAATCCTCCCGCCAATATGTGGGGACGCCCTTTCGTTCAGGTACGGGTACCGACGATTACTCGAGACCTGCCGGCAATACAGGAAAAAGGGGGTTCTGCTTTAATTTCAACAGAGGTAAATGTACTAGGCCCCAGGGATCGTGTAAATTTAAACATGAATGTAGTGGGTGCGGGTCGTCCCATCCTGAGTCCACGTGCAGAGCCAAAACGGGTGATAATGGGGGGAGGGGAGGCGCCAAACAGGTCTAACGTAGTCCGAGGGGCGCCTTTACCTACCCCGATTGATACCTTGGCGATGATTCCCTGGCTCAGTGAATACCCGGATCGTACTTCTGCTGGGGTGCTGCGGAACGGATTTTCGTATGGTTTCCGCATCCCGGTAGGGGACTTTCAGGGTGTGGAGGAGTGTAAAAATCAACTTTCCGTCCTGCAGCATACCACCGTGGTACAGGACAAGATCCGGAAGGAGGTTACCCGAGGTCGGGTTGCCGGCCCATTTAGTGTACCGCCGGTGCAGAATTTTGTTTGTTCTCCTTTAGGGGTGGTCCCCAAGAAGGACCCGGGTGAGTTCCGACTGATTCATAATTTATCAGCTCCACGTGGTCTTTCTGTAAACGATGCAATAGATCCAGAAGTATGTTCGGTGCGGTACGCATCCTTCGATGAGGCCGTAGCCATTTTGAATCGCCTGGGGCCCGGGGCGCTGATGGCGAAGTCAGATATCGAGTCAGCGTTCCGGTTGCTCCCGGTACATCCAGACGATCAGCGTCTACTGGGTTTTATGTTTCAGGGTCAGTATTATATGGATAGATGTATGCCGATGGGATGCTCAATTTCTTGTGCCTATTTCGAGAAATTCAGTAGTTTTCTACAATGGGTCTTCACAAAGAAGACGGGTTTTCAACATGTGATGCATTATCTCGATGATTTCTTGTTCCTGGGGGCAGCCGGGGATCCGGGATGTGGGCAAGCTTTGGCTGCATTTTGTGTTTTAATGAATCAGTTTGGCGTGCCATTGGCACCAGGTAAGACGGTGGGTCCTTCGACTTGCCTCGAGTTTCTGGGGATCGAGTTAGACTCCGGAGAAGGTTGTTTCCGTTTACCAAGTGATAAAGTGTTTAAGTTCAGGGCATCCCTGCAAATGTGTCTGAGTGAAGCTAAGGTTAAGCTGCATCAGTTACAGCAGTTAGTGGGCCAGTTGAATTTTGCCCTGAGAGTTATACCTATGGCCCGCCCCTTTTCCCGTTCGATCGCTCAAGCCATGGTCGGATTGAAGGAAGGCCATCATCGCACGAGGCTCTCGGCCGAGGTCCGCCAGGACATGCGCATTTGGTTGGCATTTCTGGCGGATTTCAATGGTCGAGTCGTCTGGAATAAACCAGCCGTGTCCTCTGACGAGCTGGGGCTATGGACAGATTCGGCAGGTAGCATAGGTTTTGGTGCCATCTTCGGCACAAAATGGTCGGCACAGAGGTGGCCGACATGGTGGCATGACAATGGTCTGACAAGTAATATTGCTTTTTTGGAACTTTTCCCCATTTTGGTGGCCCTGAGAACCTGGCCCGAAGGGTTCAAAGATCACTCTGTGATATTTTGGTCTGACAATATGACCGTGGTTGAGTGCATCAATAGTCAGGCAGCACGATGTAAACTGATTTTAAGACTCCTCAAAGAAATTGTCTTACTGTGTATGCAACTGAATGTGCTATCCAGAGCAAAACATGTCCCAGGGGTAATGAATCAGGCGGCTGATGCACTGTCTCGTTTTCACATGCAGGCTTTCTCGGGTTTCCTTCCCTCAGCGGACCCAGAGCCGGCACCCTTTCCCGAAGCTCTCTGGTCTCTCGGTGCCCCGAACTTCGTCACCTCGTGGGAGAGAGTCTAGCACCAAGGACGAGGAAGGCATATGAAGGGGCGTTTCGGTCCTATTTAGCCTTTTTGGGGGCTGATAGAGAGAGGCTTTGGGGCCACGAGGATGGGGTGGTGAATTTTCTGATGTCCTTACGTAGGGCTGGGAAATCGGTGGCTACGGCACAGAGGCATCGCGCCGCCATTTCTTTTGTTGCCAGGGCTCATAGTATCCAGGACCCGACAGCGTCTTTCGTTGTACAGAAAGCGCTGCGTGGGTGGCAACGCCTTGAGGGTCGCAGAGTAGATGAGAGGCGCCCGATAGGTTTGGATAGGTTGGCCCAGTTGTTGGCCACACTCCCTGCCACATGTTCATCTCTGTTTGAGACGGTTTTGTTCCGAGCCGCTTTTACGCTAGCATTTCACGGGGCGATGCGGGAAAGCGAACTGGTAGCAAGGAACAAACAGGAAGTGGCAGGGGGTTTGTGCCAGGAACACGTTCAGATCAGAGGGGAGACAATGACTGTCTCCTTTGTCAGGTCCAAGACCGATCAAGATGGGATGGGTGACTGCATAATCATACGCAGGATTCCCGGGTCCTCCATGTGTCCGGTAAAGTGTTTAGAGGAGTACCTGGCACGAAGGGTGGCATCATGGGGGGGGACCTTGTTGAGACACGCGGACGCCACCCCACTGACGAAATTTCAGTTTCAGCGGGTGCTTGCGATGTCAATTGCCGCTGCGGGCTTGAGCCCGGGCGAGTTTGGGACCCATTCCTTTCGGATAGGGGCTGCTACAGAAGCTACAGCCAGGGGTCTTAATGTTGAACAAGTGAAACGAGTGGGGCGTTGGTCCTCCAATTGTTATAAGAGGTATGTACGGTTGCACATGTTGTGAAGCTGTAATAATGTACTCACGCCTCTTGTTTTTGTTTGGTTTTCAGTTGCGCAAGCCTACGAGGCGGGGCGGACTATGCAGTCGACCCAACACCGGGCCAGCGGTCAGACATCACCGGCTGTGAGAAAGGAGGTGTGGGTCGTGGGCCACTCATACGTGAGGCGTGCCGCGGACGTATTCAAAGCAGGTGACATGATTCACGTAGCTGGGGAATACGGGTACAGGGTGTCCTTCTACGGAAGAGGCGGTCTCTGTATTGACCAGTTTCAAACATTTTTCGAGGGTTTGTTAGGGCGGACGAGGTCACCGCCGTCTATAGTCATAGTACATTTAGGGGGCAATGATTTGGTCACCACCGGTAGACGACTTCTCCTGGAGGCAATGCTTTCCACTGTAAGTTGGTTGGCGAGGAGAGTTCCGGGGTGCACAATTGCGTGGTCCCATATGATCCCACGAAAGGTGTGGCGGGGGGCTATTTCTATTCCTGCTTTGAATCATTCTGTTAGAAAGCTTAATAACAAAGTGAGTAGGTTGTTCCGTTCCAGGACATTGCATTCTATTTCGCATGGCTGTATTAATGATGACAGTATGTATTTGGGGGATGGTGTGCATTTGTCTCGAGTGGGGAATGAGTTACTCATAGCAGACATCTTAGCATGGTTAAAAACGTTAAAACATGACCTTTAGGTAGGAGCTTTGTGGGGGGTCCGGATAGCCGGTCAACTATCCGGCCTGTGGCGGTAAGGTCATGATCGGTGAGCACTAATTGGAAGATCCCTATGAGTGGGCGTCACCCAACACGGATGGGAGCGCTCGGGAGAGGTGGCCTTTGGCCCCTCAACGGGGAGGCGGTCCCTTCTAAGGATGGGTCGCCGAAAGAAAAGGAAAGGCGGTCAAGGCCCCTTCCTGTGTAGGAGGGGTTACAGCCCCCTCCTGGGGAATTTCCCGGGGCCAGTGACGTCTGCGACGGCAGATGTGGTAAGTTGTGTGGGGTTTGGGGGGAGGTCTACGCTACCTTCTAGATACCTCACACGAGTCCTCGAACGACCTTTAAGTGGCGTCGAGTTTATGGGTGCCCCCGTCAAGTCAAGGGAAATTGGTAGTTGCACTCGAGGTACGCCTCAGTGCTGTCGCCCCTCCCAAGTGGGGGGGGGGGTATTTCTGGTTAGGGATCTTGACACCGGTTACGACCTTGCCGTTGGCCCTTAAACGTTAGGATGTACAATTTCAAAATTTCAAGAAAATGTTTTGTAGGTTGTTAGTTCGGCTAGGAGAACCTCTGTATTAGAGAATCTGTTAAGGTTAGCCAAACATCGCAATGTGGTAATGAAATTGTACATTAATATGAAACTGTTTAAATTTTAATTTTTTGTTTTAATAAATACGGCCGGGGAGGGTCACTCCCTCCCTCATCCAAAAACTTCAAGAACTGTTTCCGGTTTCCCTCCTTTGGGGATTGTGTTGAGAGGGGGTGGCGGGTATCTCAGCCATATGGAAAGGGGCGACCACTCGGTCCCCCCGAACGTATGGCGGAGTGCCTCGATCCCCCCGGGAAGCCATTTTGGGCGGGAGGCGCGTCTCGGCTGGTATGCCCGAAGCGGCGTAGCCGGGGCGCGCTTTTTCCCGCCCTAGAGTGGGCTGGCCTAGACACTGACGCGGCTGGCCACGCCCTCGGGGCAGGCAGGGGCGGGTTTACGCCCGCCCTGAAGACGGATAAAAAGGGACGCAAGACCAGAAGGCATCCTCTTGTTCCTGTGCTCTGAAGCTGCACCTCCTCGCTGCACGTGAGCTCGAGACGGAACGAAGAGCCAATTTTGACCCACCCACCAGCCCCTGAAGACAGCCAGTTATTTGTAATAAAAGTGATCGTAATTCTATTTCGTTTACAGGTTGTGTTATTATAGTGTTGATATTGAGTGAGTAATAAAGTTGGTCTAATTTATGTCTGTTTGGTGATTAAAGAAATTCGGATTTGGTGTCCATTTATAAGCATGCCGTTTAGGTCATAGTGGCCAATGTAATTTTAGTTTTGTTAGCATTGTCGTATTTATTTTGGTCGGGCGGTAAGGTCATGATCGGTGAGCACTAATTGGAAGATCCCTATGAGTGGGCGTCACCCAACACGGATGGGAGCGCTCGGGAGAGGTGGCCTTTGGCCCCTCAACGGGGAGGCGGTCCCTTCTAAGGATGGGTCGCCGAAAGAAAAGGAAAGGCGGTCAAGGCCCCTTCCTGTGTAGGAGGGGTTACAGCCCCCTCCTGGGGAATTTCCCGGGGCCAGTGACGTCTGCGACGGCAGATGTGGTAAGTTGTGTGGGGTTTGGGGGGAGGTCTACGCTACCTTCTAGATACCTCACACGAGTCCTCGAACGACCTTTAAGTGGCGTCGAGTTTATGGGTGCCCCCGTCAAGTCAAGGGAAATTGGTAGTTGCACTCGAGGTACGCCTCAGTGCTGTCGCCCCTCCCAAGTGGGGGGGGGTATTTCTGGTTAGGGATCTTGACACCGGTTACGACCTTGCCGTTGGCCCTTAAACGTTAGGATGTACAATTTCAAAATTTCAAGAAAATGTTTTGTAGGTTGTTAGTTCGGCTAGGAGAACCTCTGTATTAGAGAATCTGTTAAGGTTAGCCAAACATCGCAATGTGGTAATGAAATTGTACATTAATATGAAACTGTTTAAATTTTAATTTTTTGTTTGAATAAATACGGCCGGGGAGGGTCACTCCCTCCCTCATCCAAAAACTTCAAGAACTGTTTCCGGTTTCCCTCCTTTGGGGATTGTGTTGAGAGGGGGTGGCGGGTATCTCAGCCATATAGACCCAGTCCTTAAACCTATTCATTTAATTGTTTTATTAAAATGTTTGCTATATTGGACCATGGTCTACTAACGAACTGGTAATATACAGAGACTGCGTAAAAGGTCTGTTAGGCATCGATAGGGACCAGAGTACCCCATGGCTGAAGAAAATCAAAGAAACTTCACATAGAATAGGCATGGACAAATTATCGACTTCCCCTGAATCGATTGTCAAAGGAGATGCGCTAAGAGTAAACCAGCTATTTTGGGAGGCAGTCTTGTTGAAAAACGTTGGAAGTCTATCAGAACAGTAGCTTAACAGGCCAGTTTCTGAACAATAAGTGTGCACCAAGGTTTGAACCAATTATGGACAAAGTGTACCCATTCCAGTCCAAATAATTTATGTGCAATTTAGATGCGGGCTGACACTTCAAAATGGGTTAATGTACCTTCCCATTCCAAATTTTACCCAAATTATCCCAATACTGAGGAATCTGAGGCCCATTTTATGTCCTTCTGTCCTTCATATAGGATTGCATGCAAGAAATGGTTGCTAGCTGTATGCAAACTCATGGGAGTGAGACATCATTGGAAAGCTGCAAGAATTTTTAGGAGTGATACCAGAGAATATTTAGCCTTTGCGATATGTCAGTACTTGTATAGTGCTTGGAACCAAAGGAAGAAGGCCTTAGTCAACTGTGAAACATGATAGATAAATTGACAGAAAAACTTCTGGTAGGATATTTAGCATTCCACCTCATTTTATCATTTTATTTTTTTAAGATATTAATTAAAACAAATGAATATGAATATATACATATTTATATGATTCTTATTAGTTTTGCTATTTACACATATTTCCTTATGTGACAACGTGAATTTTATTTAGATTTCTATTTGCACTAGAGGACATGCGCTGATTCCAGGAACGGAAAGCAATTGCTCGATTATACTAGGGCCTAGCAGCCACTAGCAATCAGTTTGGTCAATAAGGAGAACAGCTGGAATCTTAATTTAGCACTTTATAGTAATTACAAAATTGTACTTAAACTGATTGTCATGCTTGGCCCAAAATTCTATATATTAAGAGGAAGGGGTCCCAGTGGAGGTGGGAAGCATAGAAACACTTTACAAGAATTAATCCAAAGCAATAGTTAAGATCCACAAAGTTTAATTCAAAATGGGATCCAGTGTTATAACTACACGTAACAAAGCAAATAGTCAACTGTATTCATGGTCATACAGTGCCCCAGGGAGGAAGGGGAAGTGTTCGTGAGGGAGGTTGGGGAGTGATGGGATAGCGTGACAGTAAAATCAACAATTTTCAAATGTTATAGTGCTATAAATCACATAGCAGTGGGTGCCACAAGTCAGGTCAGGACTAATCTGACCTGACCGGCAGACATGAAGAATCATGGACTCTGACCTTGGAAGGTTGCAACTAACAGCGAGATTGATTCCCGCCCAGCCGTTTTAAAGCAGACTGTGGCCCGTTTCCTCCGTACAGCGCACAACTTGTGCAGCCTTCCTCTACTTAAAAATACATAGAACTGAGAATGTGAGTCCCTTCTGATTAACACAGATCGCTCCGGGCGCCCTGATTTTGGCATCTTTGAGACAACATTCAGATGCTGATCTAGACCTCCCGTGTTGCAAGTAGTTACAAGGCCACGTTGCTTACGACGGACCATGTGGTCCCCTGCCCCTTCCTTGGTCCTGATGAAGACCCTGCAGCAAGGTTAAATCTTCCTGCATTCCCAGAGGGTCGAAACGTCGACGGCTTGTTCAATTACGGCAACCACACATGCCAAATTTGCATTTATATTGTATCATGTGTCGTATGCCTGTGTATATATAATGTTGCCATAAACTTGTGGCACCCACTGCTATGTGATTTATAGCACTATAACATTTGAAAATTGTTGATTTTACTGTCACGCTATCCCATCACTCCCCTACCTCCCTCACGAACACTTCCCATTCCTCCCTGGGGCACTGTATGACCATGAATACAGTTGACTATTTGCTTTGTTACGTGTAGTTATAACACTGGATCCCATTTTGAATTAAACTTTGTGGATCTTAACTATTGCTTTGGATTAATTCTTGTAAAGTGTTTCTATGCTTCCCACCTCCACTGGGACCCCTTCCTCTTAATACGTATTATACCCAGGTCCCCGTGATTCCATTGGGTTACCCCCTTGTATAACCATGGCCCAAAATTCTATGCACATATTTCAATGTCTCAAGATTCCCTTTTTTAGGATGGTTTATAGTTTGGTAACCGAAATTATGATGTTCTGTACTTTATATAATTTGCAAATGTATTCATGAGTGTCTCTGTCATTTAATGCTTCATGTGTTTATGGGCTGTGCCCAAAATAACAATTTATATATGTATATATATAAAAGTTACCTTAAATTTTTAATTTTTAGTTTTAAAATGTATAAGAATGAATGTGTCAATAACATTTATTTATAAACTTGTGAAAATGAATATTAGTAAATTGATTTTATGGGTAAAATCGTAGTGCAATTAATATTAATAAAAACAGTAAAATTCACTAAAAACCAATGGTTGCAGGGACTTTATAGTTATAAAATAACCTTAAAAAACATACAAATTCACTGAAAAATAAAGGTTACAGTGGCGTCATAGTTAGGAAATAGAATTTAAAAATCCTTAGAAATTTACTGAATAACCGAAGGCTACAGGGAACTTCTAGTTAGATTCAGATTTTACACACACAAACCATGAAAATTCAGCAGCTATAGTTATACTTAACTAAAGAAAATATAATTGAAGGATTGAAGGTCCTGAAGAAAGGATGACATGAAGCTGGTTTCAAAAGTGTATATGGGATTTATTCTTATAAAAAAGATCCCATACAGGCAGAGCATGTCATCACATCAACATTCTCTTCTTATTTTTAACAGAACACATTCCACACCAACATAGCTAGGCAGCAAGAGTGGAACATATCACCTAAGCACATTCTAAAGAAGCCATGGCATCAGGACAACAATAAGTGGATGCCACACTTCTTTCCTCCATCATTAAAAAAGATACAAATAAAATACATAGAAATCCAGGTAAGTAAGAACATGAACAATTCAAAGTAAAATTATAGAAACAAGCAAGAAAGGCAGGTGAATGAATACATTAACAACATGAAATCTGTTGAACAAAATCTCTCAAATATGAAGTTTTAACTCTTATTCTATCAGATAATATAGGATTACCTTAAAAAACAATAGCATCTCTACTTTTTACAAGGAAACTAGTAGTTGCTAGGCTTTGAGGACCTCTGTAAGGGACAAATCTCCCAAGATTCCATATTCAATAATCCTGCGTTTTGATGACCTTTTTAAATAATTTAATTATCCTAATGGGTTTAAAAAATGTGGAACTCAAACCAGGGTGTTTGATACCTACTAAATGCCCAACTGCAACCTTGGTATTTTTAACAGCTTTCTTTGAATCAAAGAGAGACTTCCTGGCTACTGCCTTTTAAACTTCTCTCTTTCGCCATAAATCTGTGCTCTCATCATTACCAGACAAGCCCTACAACTCACGCACCCAGGATGGTTCAACTAAGGTACATGGATTTCTGCCCCTGAACAAAACAAAAGGGTGAGAACTACCTGTTGGGTGGGAGCTGCGTCTCTTCCGATCCTACCAGACAGCGAGGCAGGAGAGGCAAGCAAAGCTGACACCAGATGAGGTGGGAGCAACGTCGAGGCCAGGCGATTATCTGGCGGAGGTCGAGGCAGTTACAGGCTAGAGTCAGTCTCCGCTCACCTCTTAGCCTAAACTACAACAACGCCACATGGTCAGTAAAGGGAGGGTTAGGTGTCTGAGCCTCAAGCTACAGGAGGTGTTGTTAGCCTGGCAGGGGCCAAGTACTTCTGGGGGGTGTCTGGGGCAGTTATTGCAAATTCTGTGGACATTCCCCTACCATTCTGAATATGGTGCAGTACGAGGGCATGGACCCAGGTGCAATTTCTATTTCAGCTGAAGTAGAAATAACCTCCCTACCTGCAGCCTCTGGGGGGAACCCTGAGGGGGAAACAGATAAGGCTCAAATACCCATACCCCCTGTTTTGTCGGTAGCCCAGGTGGTGCCTGTCCGGAACAGATATCAATTCAGGTCTAACTTAGAGTTACAAAGGACTGGGTCAGGGCATCTGAGTACCCCTAGGGCAGAGGTAATATCACCTACCCCAAAAGAAAGGAGGAAAGGGAAAAGGGATAAAACTGGGAGAGCGGGGGAGGCGAAGAAGCAAAAGCTGCCTAGTGCTTGTTCATCCCAGCCGAAACCTACACCCTCTCTCAGGTCATATTTCAGAATCATGGAGCAAGCAGCAGACCCTAAGGGGGGGAAAGCTTCCATAACATCCATACCATCCCCCACCTCCAAGTTAGACCCTACGATCAGCACATTAAGTACCCAATCAGTAGCACGGTCCGGTGTGTCCAAACTAGGGAGTTTGGAATATAGGTATACGCGTTAGCAGACACAGAGGATCAGATGGACACTGAAGTAGAGCTACTAAGTCGAAATTCTCCGCAAGTAACTCAAGTAACTCAAGTAACTCAAGTGATGCCCATTCCAGTGCCCGTCCAGTGCCCACTCTAGGGGTTGTGCCAGTTGTTGAAACCAAGGGGACAGCAGATGGGACCCAGGTGGGTGGAAGTGACACAGTGGGCAAGACAGTGTCGGCAATCAAAGATGGTGGTCTTTCACAGGTAGAGTCGCTTCTTTTTAATCTGAGAGGTGACCTATTGTGCAAATTTGATATCTGGGAAGCGAATCAATGAAATATCCATGAGCAATGCTCTAATTTGGAGGCCAAGCTAGATGACGTCTGGAAACGGACTGGCATTTTGGAGGAGGAAGTCACCTTGCTCACAGGGGCCTCAAAAAGGCATGATAGAGACATTGAGACTCTCAGAACCGAGAATAGGGCCCTCCAGATGGATGTTGATAGACTTGAAATTCACTCCAGGAGAAACAACCTGAAATTCCTAAAGATCCTGGAGGGGGCAGAAAATGGTGATGGCAAGGGTCTTATATGTAAGCTTCTCAGAGAGGGAGTTCTTAAAGATAGCCCAGATATAGATCTAGAGCCAGAGATCCAGAGGGCACATAGAGACCCCTTCAGGCGCCACGCTGAGAGGACAGCCCCAAGGAAGATCCTGGTAAATTTCCACACTTTTACCGTAAAAGAGCTGATTTTGAGTAGGGCATTGTCCCATAAAACACTTCAAATAGAATCAGTTCACTATCTTATTCGCTCAGATGTGGGGAAGGTAACAGCACAACGACAGTGGGAATTGGGGAATCGGATGCCAGACCTAAGTGGTATGGACGCACAGGAGCAGATTAAATTTCCAGCCTTCTTAAAAGTGGTGTGGAGAAACAAAACACACAATTTTTCATCACCCCAAGAAGTGGATACCTTTCTAACCTTAATGCGAGACAGCTCTCATTAGACACACCTGACACCTCGATACCACGAATCTTGTTTAAAGCCCGTATTAATGCGGATTTGACACAATTATCTTGGGAAACATTATAATGTCCCCCAAGTAATGCCTTTTTGTATACTATAATAGGGGGAGGGGTGTATGAATGTTTAAAAAAAAGGAATTTATAAGAGGGAAAGCTATAAGCGTCCACACTTAAGAGATGGAGGGGAGTTTGTGGTAAAGAAAAAAAAATCAATAAAATAACGGGAAATAAAGGGGAAATGAATAAACCTCATACACATAAGGAATTAGGAAAATAACTGAAAAAAAAGTGGAAAAGATGTACAAATATATATATGCACACCAGAGGGAAACTTGAAAAGATAAAATAAAAGCATCACCAATTGAAAATGCTGGTACTGCGGGAACTCCAAGCATACAGAACGGCACAACTTTGAAAAAGTCGAGTGGTCGACGAAACGCGTCAGGAATGCCAAACCTACTAAACTTCAATAAAGAAATTCAGCCCAGTGAAGTGCGACTCCAATTTCCTTGGGCACAGGAGGAAGATTAATGAAATTTACTACGGCGTGGTCCAGCCGTGGGAGCAGCGCACAGTCAGTCAGAGCGCCAACAATTTCCCTGACCGGACTAAATCTGAATCGCCGCGAAAGCGGAATACAAGGGAAAGTGGCTGCCACTGGAGACCGGCTCCTGCATTACTCCTGCTTTCACCTGAAGAGGGGTTGAAGCAGGGCACCAAGCTGTTGAAAATCCACCGGAGGACACAGAAAATGCATGGGAGAACTACAAGGACCAGCATGCCCACCAGAGGGAAACTTGAAAAAGTGAAATAAAAGCATCACCAATTGAAAATGCTGGTATTCCGGGAACTCCAAGCATACAGAAGGGCACACCTTTGAAAAAGTCGAGTGGTCGACGAAACGCGTCAGGAATGCCAAACCTGCTAATCTTCAATAAAGAAATTCAGCCCAGTGAAGTGCGACTCCAATATCCTTAGGCAGAGGAGGAAGATTAATGAAATTTACTACGGCGTGGTCCAGCCGTGGGAGCAGCGCACAGTCAGTCAGAGCGCCAACAATTTCCCTGACAGGACTAAATCTGAATCGCCGCGAAAGCGGAATACAAGGGAAAGTGGCTGCCGCTGGAGACCGGCTCCAGCATGACTCCTGCTTTCACCTGAAGAGGGGTTGAAGCAGGGCACCAGGCTGTTGAAAATCCACCGGAGGACAAAGAAATTGCATGGGAGAACTACAAGGACTAGCATGCCCACCAGAGGGAAACTTGAAAAAATGAAATAAAAGCATCACCAATGGAAAACGCTGGTACTGCGGGAACTTCAAGCATACAGAACGGCACACCTTTGAAAAAGTCGAGTGGTCGACGAAACGCGTCAGGAATGCCGAACCTGCTAAACTTCAATAAAGAAATTCAGCCCAGTGAAGTGCGACTCCAATTTCCTTAGGCAGAGGAGGAAGAATAATGAAATTTACTACGGCGTGGTCCAGCCGTGGGAGCAGCGCACAGTCAGTCAGAGCACCAACAATTTCCCTGACAGGACTAAATCTGAATCGCCGCAAAAGCAGAATACAAGGGAAAGTGGCTGCCGCTGGAGACCGACTCCAGCATGACTCCTGCTTTCACCTGAAGAGGGGTTGTAGCGGGCCACCAGGCTGTTGAAAATCCACCGGAAGACACAGAAAATGCATGGGAGAACTACAAGGACCAGCATGCCCACCAGAGGGAAACTTGAAAAAATGAAATAAAAGCATCACCAATTGAAAATGCTGGTACTGCGGGAACTCCAAGCATACAGAACGGCACACCTTTGAAAAAGTCGAGTGGTCGACGAAACGTGTCAGGAATGCCAAACCTGCTAAACTTCAATAAAGAAATTCAGCCCAGTGAAGTGCGACTCCAATATCCTTAGGCAGAGGAGGAAGATTAATGAAATTTGCTACGGCGTGGTCCAGCCGTGGGAGCAGTGCACAGTCAGTCAGAGCGCCAACAATTTCCCTGACAGGACTAAATCTGAATCGCCGCGAAAGCGGAATTCAAGGGAAAGTGGCTGCCGCTGGAGACCGGCTCCAGCATGACTCCTGCTTTCACCTGAAGAGGGGTTGAAGCAGGGCACCAGGCTGTTGAAAATCCACCGGAGGACAAAGAAATTGCATGGGAGAACTACAAGGACTAGCATGCCCACCAGAGGGAAACTTGAAAAAATTAAATAAAAGCATCACCAATGGAAAACGCTGGTACTGCGGGAACTCCAAGCATACAGAACGGCACACCTTTGAAAAAGTCGAGTGGTCGACGAAACGCGTCAGGAATGCCAAACCTGTGAAACTTCAATAAAGAAATTCAGCCCAGTGAAGTGCGACTCCAATTTCCTTAGGCAGAGGAGGAAGATTAATGAAATTTACTACGGCGTGGTCCAGCCGTGGGAGCAGCGCACAGTCAGTCAGAGCGCCAACAATTTCCCTGACAGGACTAAATCTGAATCGCCGCGAAAGCGGAATACAAGGGAAAGTGGCTGCCGCTAGAGACTGGCTCCAGCATGACTCCTGCTTTCACCTGAAGAGGGGTTGTAGCGGGGCACCAGGCTGTTGAAAATCCACCGGAGGGCACAGAAAATGCATGGGAGAACTACAAGGACCAGCATGCCCACCAGAGGGAAACTTGAAAAAATGAAATAAAAGCATCACCAATTGAAAATGCTGGTACTGCGGGAACTCCAAGCATACAGAACGGCACACCTTTGAAAAAGTCGAGTGGTCGACGAAACGCGTCAGGAATGCCAAACCTACTAAACTTCAATAAAGAAATTCAGCCCAGTGAAGTGCGACTCCAATTTCCTTAGGCAGAGGAGGAAGATTAATGAAATATATATATATATATTTATAGACCATAGATCACGTTTTGGTGCCTACTTTCTGTTTTATTTAAGGGGAATACCCGATCGGACATCAGAGAGCTCTCAACCGGTGGCAAGATCGCCAAAATAGGTATGGGGGGTTCCTCAGGGGAGGTGGGCAGTTAGATGGGTGGCAGGGGCAAAAAAGGGAAAAATTAATCCTCATGTACATAAAGAGACACAATATATTTTATATGGGAGCTGGATGGTGAGCTATTCTGTGGAAAGACGGTCTATATGGCCAACATGACATGCAAGATAAAAATTATTAGTTGGAACATGAATGGTTTAAGGGATAGGAGGCAGGTACATAAGGTAATTGATTATTTATATAATTCAGGTGCACATATCTGTCTGCTTGAGGAGACACACCTAGAGAAAGAGGAATGTAAGTCCGTATTTAAAAAATGCAGGTGGAGTCAGGATATCTTCTGCTCAGAGCAAAGCGGCAGCACAAGAGGTGTGGCAATATTAATTAAAGCAAATGCCAGGATCAGACTTGCGAAATTTGAGACCGGAGGTGGTTGGTGGCTTCCTTAATAACTGGACAGACTCCCCTCATATGTGCACTGTATTACGGGCCTAATCAAGATGCTCCAGGGTCTCTCACGAAACTTAAAACTAGCCTAGTAGAGACCGATAGACCTGTAATATTGGAGGGGCGATTTCAATCTGATCTTTGACGAAAACCTAGATCGTACTTCCAGAGTAAGATTTAATCCTCCCAAAAATCCAGATTGGAGCTTAAGAACATTATGAGGGACTTTAACCTCATAGATATTTGGAGACCTAAAAACAGAGGGAAAAGGGACTATTCTTTTTATAGCAGAAGATACGGTCATCATTCTAGAATTGTCTTTTTTCTATTAGACAAAGCACTCTTTTCAGCAGTAGACTCCATATCCTATATCCCGGCTATTCTGTCTGATCATTCAGTTGTTGAGACGGTAATCCAGCTTTAACAAAAAGTACAGCAGAGGAGGTGGACTCTAGATAGAACACTTCTGCTACAAGAAGGGTTCAGGCAGGATCTAGTAACTCAGTCGGAGGAGTTCTTCAGGCTCAACAATGGGTCAACAAGTAAACAGATAGTATGGGAAACATTTAAAGCCTTTACTAGAGGCCTATTGAGTGTCCTGATGATAAGGAGGAATAAACTGACGAAGGAGAAGAGGGAAGAACGCCTCCTGAAACTTAAATTAAAGGAACAGGAGCTTCAGAGAACATCAATAGATCAGTCAGAGACTAGACTCATTCTACAAAAAGAATTAGACACCCTACGGGCAGAGTATCAAGCAGCGCTCGATACAGTTTTAAAAGACAGATGGGATGCTAGCAAGCTCCAGGGAAATCACATACGATGACGATCTCATTAGAGAAGAAGCCAAAACCTACATGCAATCCCTATATAGAACTAATTCATCCCAGAGAAGACAGCAGGCGGAAAACTGGTTAGGTAAGGTACAGCTTCCTGAACTGTCAGAGGCAGATAGATCATCCCTCAGCTCTGAGATTAGGGAAGGAGAGGTGAGGGCTCAAATCCCGAAGATGGTCAAAGGTAAAGCAGGAGGCCCCGATGGGATTCCGGTGGAGCTATATAGGATAGTTATAGACCAAATAGCTTCAGGTTTAACATTACTATTTAATGGAATCTTATTATGGGGGGAGCAGGCTCCAAAGTCATGGGAGGAGGCCACAGTCACCTCAATATTGAAGCAAAATAAAGATCCAGTTAAGATTGAGTCCTACAGACCGATTTCTTTATTAACCCCTTGGACGCTCATGACGAGCTCAGCTCGTCATGATGTACACCTCCATACACTCATGACGAGCTGAGCTCGTCATGAACAATGGGAATCAAGAAATGTCAGCATTGACGATGAATCTCCTAAGCATTGATGTGGTTAAATATGGACTACAAGATCTTTGCGGGGGGACTAACGGCAAGATTAGCTAAGGTAGTCAAATATATCATTCATTGCGATCAGAGGGGCTTTATCCCGGATAGGCAACTTAACGAACTAACTTTTCAAGTTATTGCTGCAATAGACGTTGCTATAGAAAAAAGTTGCCCCTGACTATTGTAGCAGTCGATGCTGCCAAGGCACTCGACCAGGTAGAATGGGAATATCTATGGACGGCCTTGGCTAACTTTGGCCTCCCAAACAATTTTATAATAGCTATTAAATCCCTATATTGTGCACCGTTAGTTAAAATCTTAGTAAATGGATCCCTTACAGATCAGATATCTACTGCCCGTGGAACTCGTCAGGGCTGCCCCTATCGCCCCTTTTGTTTAATTTATATATCGAACCTTTTGTGTGCTTGCTCAGGTCGGACCCTCTAATTAAACCATTCAAGATTGCTGATTTAGAATTAAAATTTGCGCTATATGCGGATGATTTGTTGATGTATAACTCAAACCCAGAAGAAGCTCTGCTTAGGCTAATACACTCAGCAGAAAGCTTCAGAGAGATTTCCGGGTATACATTCAACAAGGACAAAACAGAGATTATGGAATGGAACCAGGAGGCAGTGACGGCGGGATGTAAGACAAGAATAAGGTATCTGGGAGTTCATTTAACCAAAAAGATCGAGGATATTCCAAAAATCAATCTGGACAGAGTTACTAAAGATATCAGTGCCCTACTCCACCGATGGTCATCTCTTCCTCTAAATATTTTCGTGAGGGTAAACTTACTTAAGATGATCATCCTTCCAAAGATTACGCTTTTATTTAATTCTATACCCTTATCCTGTCCCTTACCAATAATTAAAAAGTTACAAGGGAAACTGGGATCCTTCATCTGGAACTCAAGGGCTCCACGAATTACCTGGAAAATGCTCAGAAGAAGCCTAAAAACAGGAGGGCTGGCTTTCCCCGACTTATCTGTATATTGCCATGCGTTCCATTTTAAACACTTTAGATTAATGGCTGGTAAAACTGACCAATCATCTTTGGGGATATTATTTTTAGCGCTATTGCAGGACATCCCACAGGGACAAGACTCTTTTCTCTTCAAATTTGGGGACCCAAAATGTTTAAAAAAAGTTAGGCTCAAGATTTTTGGGACAGCTCTAAGAAACCGGGCTTTTGTTAGGGAAAAGCTTAATATCCCTTACTACGCAGCACAGGCCCCGATATGGGACTCTCCAGGGATTTCAGCTTGTCTTGATGACCAATTGTCCCGACCATTAAAGTTAACAGGTTTGGAGTGATGGGGGGACTTACAGGAAGGTGCACAGCTCTTTTGCTGGGATGTGCTATCTAACTTGACTGAGGGGACACTCACCAGGTTTAAATTTTACCAGTTATCTGGATGGTGGTCAACTAGAACTGTGGGCAATAAAATTCCAAACCTCAAATGTGACGCAGTGATCAGAAGTGGAAGGTGGAAGAGTCAAATTGCATATTGGTATTCAGCTATGCTCGAGGATGAGGATGTGATGGAACCTGAGCTACAAAAACTTTGGAATAATATCTTAATTACGGATAGTGGAAATTTTAGAGATTTGTGGTTTGACTCCTTTATCACCCAACAACCAGTAGTCAAACCTGCGACACTAAAAAGAAACCACTTGTATACCATGTACAAGGTTTATTTAACTCCAAAGAAACTGGCGAAATTTACCAATCTAGAATACCATTGCCCGAGATGTAGTTACCCGAAGTGGATGATGTCCACATTTTCACTGATTGCCCTGAACTAAAAGACTATTGGAGAAAGATTAGCGATTTTCTGGAAGAGGTCCTTTCAGTGCCCTTGGTGATAACCACAACTACTATAATTTGGGGGCTATTGTGGGTTACAATGTAGGCGATCACCCTACTAAATTTGTCTTTTATGTTATCCTCCTCGCAAGGCGCGAAATCTGTAGAGCTTGGAAGGACCCAACCCCCCCCACCTTCCCGAACTGTTTACGGCAGAGTATCTTTACCAGTGATATGACATGTGATTCCACAAGTTTGGTTAAAGTTTGGGCAGCCCTAGAGGCATGGCAACTCTGATGATTGGTTTTCCAATGATTTATCTGGGGTCTTGCGGGTTCCCTTGACTCCAAAGTAGCACGGGGCGCTTACAAGATTGTGAAATGGAGTATTGATGGGAAAGCAGTGGCTACTTGAGGGATCAGGTTTACCACCTCGCTATTGGCTGATTATAACAAGGGCCGGATCAGGACGACCAAATTGCGTTGAGGTTTCCAGTCTCCTATCAAGACTTCCAATAAGGGTATATGAGGATTACCAAAAAGAAAAAAAACAAAAAAACAAAAGGAGATTTGCCTGTAGTACTATGAGGAGTACATATGAACTTTTTTAAGGATCTCCTTTTTCCAATCAAGCCCACAACCATTTGCCAAAGAAATCACCTCCCTTAAAACCCGGTTAAAATACTCGACCGTACCATTGGTTTCTGGGTGATATAGAGAGCATTTTTTGTGTTTAATACCACACCTTTTAAAAACTACATCTATCTCTCGTGAAAGCAACTGCACCCCATTATCAGTTAAAATAGTGTTGGGATAACCTTCCCTAACGATGTTGTTCTCTAAAAAATCAATGACATTCTTTGTCTATATTCCACTGGTAAAATGCACTTCAGGCCACTCCAGAACATGTCTATGGCAACAATAACAAACAATTGTTGCCCATTCCGATGAACCGGACCCAAAATATACAATGCTATTTCTTTCCATGGACCACTCGGGAGTTCTCTTACTACCATAGGTTGTACTCTCACCGTCTTTGACTTTTCCCACATGGCACACTCCACGCCATCTCTCCAGGTCACCAATAAGAAGCATGCAGCCTCTCTTTAGTCTTGGACATGCCTAAATGTGAAAGATGAGACAATTCAATAAGCTTAGTGCACAGATTAATGGGAGGTATTAGTCTAGTCCCTCGAAACAAAAGGTCACTAGACATACTCAAGTCATCTTTCACACCCCAAAATGTTTTTGCAACCTCTGAGGCCTGTCTCTTGGAGTGCCATTCTTTAATAATATGAGATCCAATTTCAGTTAACATTGAATCAGAGGACAGTTCATTACGCCACTCAACCTCAGAAACAATCTTCTCATCAATTAAACATACATGAGTGCCATCATCATATTCATCAACACACACTTCAGTCTCTCTCTCTATATCCACCAATCTGGACAAGTTGTCAGACACCAGGTATTTATATGATTTTAAAAAAAATTAATTCCGGTCATCCTACAAGCCACTTGGTGATCCTGATAGAAACCAAATCTATCTCTTTCCTAGAAAATATCTCACAAAGAGGATTGTGGTCTGTCCAGATGATGAATTTGTTACCCTAAAAAAACTTCTTGAATTTCCTAATGCCCCAGAATACTGCCAAAGCCTCATGTTCAATTGCAGAGTAGCAAGACTCAGGATCTTTTAAGGCACGATACACAAACGTGATAGTTACCATGCCTTCATCACTCTGCTGTTGAAGAACAGTCTCTAACCCTTTGAGGCTAGCATCTGTAGTAATAATTGACACTTTCAGAGTATCAAAACTCTTGAGACACGGAGCACAATTCCGTTTATCTTTTAAAATTTTAAATTCCTGCTCATGAGCATCATTGAATGCAAATTCAGCACCCTTCTTGAGAAGAGCTCTCATGTTGGCACTCATTTCAGCAAAATTCTCAATGAATTTGTTGTAATATTCTATCATGCCGAATAATTTCATTAATTCTTCTCCTGAAACAGGAGAACACATACAGTAATAGTGTCTACCAATTCAGATTTGGGTAATACACCATCAGGAGAACTGGTATGACTAAGTAATTAATGCTAAATATGGCAAACTGGCACTTCTCAGCTTTGATTGTCAAATTCACTATATCTAACTTTCCAAGCACCACGTCCAGATGATGCTTATGTTCCTCCTTTTTCTTACCAAACACCAATATATCGTCCTGATATACACATACTCCTTTGCAACCCTTAAAAACCTTTTCCATTACCCGTTGAAAAACAGATGACACTGACACTAGGCCAAATGAAATCCTAACAAATCTTAAGGTCCCAAAAGGGTTCACAATGGTGGTGAGGTCTCTAAAAGACTCTTTTAATTGGATATGGTGATAAACCAATGTGAGATCGATAGTGCTGTATACCTTAGCACCATCCAGCAAAACCAATACCTCAGAAATATTAGGGAGTGGATAATGATCCACAAAAAGCATCTTTGTTGAGTTGCCTCAAGTCTACACATAAACGAAGACTTCCATTAGACTTGCGCGCAGCAACAACTGGAGAAAGCCACTCTGTACTCTCTACTTCTTCAATTATATTTCCTTCCATGAGTTTTTTAATTCTCCCTTCATTTTTTTATCTCTAATTGCAAAAGGGACATTCCTGACTTTGCAGCACGAAGGCTGGGCACCAGCACAGAGACGTATCTCATGCTCAATATTTTTAAGACATCCTAGACCTTCCCTGAAAACATTGGGATATTTCTCTTTTATGAGATCAATCATGATACTGTTAGAAAGAGAGCAAGAATGAACCACATTTTATTTTCTTTCAGGTAAAGTAGAAGTATTACTACAAAGATTGTCAGACTTACTTTTTAATAAAACTGGAGTACTGCTACTAGGATCAAGCGTAACTCCCAAATCCCCTTCAAGGAACCAGCTTATTATGCTGTCTCCCTTTTCGGATAAGTAAACCTTTCCTGATGCATAGCGTTGCTCATATTCAATAAGCCCTAAGAAGTAACCCAGCAAAGGTATAGGTTCACCACCATAATGCAAAGGTTTTATATCTGGCTTCTTCAGGGAAATTGTGTGTGGCACTTTATTTTGAAAGAATGACTTAGAAAAGATTGAAATTTTTGCACCAGAATCAAACAAAACGTTGTTTTTTTTACCCTCCACAGGACATGATTTAGACATAACTTCTGTACTTTCAACTTGGACTGCAATCTGTCCACAAACACAATCTTCCTCCCCAACATTGTCAACACATTTAACTTAGAGGAGGATGACAATACTCTTGTTTTACACACCATTGCAAGATGTCCCTTCTTTTTGAACTTTGAACATACCTTTTTCCAGAACAATTTTTATTGTTTGTCAAGTGTCCCAGTTTATCACAACTGTAACACCTTCTTATGGTAGGCTTATTTCTCATTTCACTTCCTTCTATATTGCCCTCTGGGTTCTTAGTATCAGTCGTGATTACTTGTACCACAGCTTGTTTATCTTTCTTAATTATTTCAACACACTACAAAGAGGGGCCCATTAGGATGTCGGGCGGATTGCCCCCGCCAGGGTGGTGGTAGCCACTGCCAGCCTGGCGGGGGCAATCCGCCTGACATCGTTGCACTAAAGACCCCCGCCATATTAGGATGGCGGGGGGACCTCGGCGGACGGATGCATCTCCGCACCGGTCGCCTGCGGGACTCCGGGGGTGTGGAGGGTGCACATGGGGGATACCTATGGTAGCCCCAAGCAGTTCCATGCACAGCATGGCAGGCACCACGCGGTGCCTGTCATGCTGTGCATGGAAGTGCACAGCATGCTTTCCTGCCATTGTGGCAGGTGGTGCTGAGTGCACTGCCTGCCACAATGGTATGAATGCAGGATGCGCCTGCCACTCTGGCGGCGCATCCTAATACTGGTGACCGGACCCCCGCCCTTAAGGCGGGCGGTCCATATTACCACGGGGATGGTGGGCGGTCAAAGTCTGCCCGCCATCCTAATGAGGCCCAGAGTGTTCAACTCTTTTTGCAACCTGTAAAACCTCATCAAGGGAAGGTTTGTCTTGCATCCATTCTTCCCTTACTTTCTCAAGATTACACCCTACCATAAATTGGGATCATTAACATAATATCGACGACCACAATATCGACCACCAAAAATATCGGCGATAAAATATCGACTACCATTATATCGAAATCCAATACATTTTTAAGAAACTACAAACATATCAACTACAGAATATCGTAAATACAAAATATCGAAACACACAATATCGAAAGACAATATATAGAAACAAATAATATTGTGTACTACAAAAATAAACAGGACACAACAAAAATATCGAAAACAAAAATATAGATAACACCAACATCGAATATTATGAATCATCGACAATGTAAAAAAGGTCTAAAATAATTTACATACAATAAAAACAATATATATTTATAAAATAATACATTCCACAAGATATATATTACATATAATATACATTTTACAAAATACATACAAAAAAAATGAAAGTTACACAAAATATCATCCAAACATTGCAATTAATTTAATAATAAATATAATACTTTTACAATATAGTTTTGAAAATATTATAACATATAATTAAAATCGAAAAATGAACAAACCATGTTTTCACCATAATTATTAAGTAAATATCATTTCCACTACACCAAAAAAACTATTAAATAAAAAAATTCAAACCAACCAATGAAAAGCTCCCACTCTTAAATTATCCAATCAAATGAAACAACTAATCAAGTACACAGTATAAAAGGAAACATTTTCAACAGAAAACTCTAAAGAAAGAAGAAGGTGACACTCTGACCAACTGTTTCCTGAAAAAACTACTCTTCCAGACAAGACTCCTACAGAAATACCCTAAGTAAGTTAAACTAATTTTTAAATAAAACTAACGTAGTAGCTTAAAAGTCAAATTCTTTTTTAAACAGTTTAAGTAACATTTGTTTTATACCATTTATATATCTTCTACAGACAACTCCAAAACACAGCAGTAAAGCATTAACAGATTATTTACTGCAAAAATATAATTGTAAGTATATTTAAAATTTCTCTCACACCAACTGCATTTGGTAAACGCAAATTTCTAATGCACTTTTTTTGCTTTCTATCTTCTTAACAGAAAATTTATAGACATCCAAAACTTACTCCATCAAAGTAAAAGACTCCACAAAGTACCAAAGTAAGTATATATTTCAAATTATTTAACAAGCCTAAAATGCTAACTCCAAAACAGCTTCCCACCTACAAACTTCTCAAAAATAAATAAAAGAATAAAAGAACAAATTTCTTATTTCTTCTACCAACAGAAAAAAAATCATCAAAATACAAGTAAAAGCTTGAACAAACATACTGAACATTTCCAATAACACCAAAGAATCAGTGTAAGTATAATAATTGAAACATACATGCATTTAAAATATGCATAGCAGTATTTAGACTTAAAATGTTTTTTCTTTCTAATCTTTCCTAGCACAACAAATACAAACATGACTGAAGGTGCAGTTTGTTATGTCTCAGAAAAATAAGCTATTACTATGTTCTATGGGGTATGTGTATACTCATGAAAAACAGTCAGGACGCATAGGAACCCATTAGGATGTCAGGCGGATTGCCCCCGTCAGGCTGGCGGTGGCTTCCGCCAGCCTGGTGGGGGCAATCCGCCCGACATCCGCATTGGTATTCCCCGCCGTATTAGTATGGCGGGGGGACCTCGGCAGACGGAAAGAGTGTCAGCCGCTTTTCTGCCCCGGTCGCCTTAAAGGATTAATATGGTGGCGGTGTCTATCAGACACCGCCAGCCATATTACGATGGGCTGCAACAGATGCATTTCCGTGGCGGCAACAGAATTATAATGTTTGCTACTGCAAACAATATAAGGAAATTACAATACTTCCAACACTGGATGATGGATGGGACTTTTAAAACATGCCCATAACATTTTTTCCAGCTCTACACCATACATGGATTATACCATCATTCTAATATACCATTTATCTACTGCCTGTTGCCAAAAATACCTACACAGAAGTACTAAACACAATAAAACAGGAAACCAATAATTATTTTCCACAGAAAATAATTATTGATTTCGAACTGGCAATGATAAACAGTATCTTAAAAACGTTTCCACATACAGCAATCCAAGGTTGCTATTACCATTTCAACCAAAGCATTTGTAGACATCTCCAAAAATCTACATTAAGCATACAATATGCTACAGCTAGCACTTTTGCCTACCAAGTCAAAAAAATAATTGCCCTAGCATATGTCCCTGTCACCGACGTGGCAGAACATTATAACACACTAATAGATAGCCCATATTACAAAAAATATGAAGATAAACTAGCACCACTTCTAGACTACTTCGAGGATACATGGGTGGGAAGGCTACACCGATCTGGACATAGACACCAACCAAAATTTCACATTGCTTAGTGGAATGTCTTTTTAAGCACACTAAACTAAGAAGCAAAAACTAACAACAGTGTAGAAGGATGGCACAATGCCTTCCAAGCAACCACTAGCAGAGGAAAACCTACCACACAAAAACTAATACAAGCTTTACAAAAAGAACAGAGTTACCAAGAGCTATGCATACAACAATCAGTAACCCAAATAGGACCTAAACTAACCAAACAAACTAAACAAATGTTTAAACTACTTCACAGTCATGTCACCCTGTATCCTTCTACACAAGGCCTAGACTACCTATCTCTAATAGCCAAAAGCCTCCTGTAACTTACCTAGAAACAAAAAACAATACTCAATAATTTGCAAAATAATCAGTTAACCAACATAAAAAATTATATTAAAAAAATAATATATAATTGTCATACATATTTATGTCCATTAAATAAATATATATAGACAATTAAATAATATTTCTTATTATATACAAAATATCAACACAATTAAAATAACATTTCCCACCCAAATATTATAAAATAAATAAACTTACAATTCATGTAGCAATCGAATATGTAATCCTACAATTTGTAATCCATGTACTTCACTCGTAATCCAACACAAATCCAATTTGTGGAAACCCTCAAAAACCCCAAAAAATGAAAAAACAGCAAAAAACGCTCCAGGAAATCCTGATAAAGAAAATTGTGGTAACTTTATTCAATCAAATACCATAAACACACTTTTATTTTTAAAAAACGCATTTTCTTCTCCAGCATACAATCGAAATCCTTAAAAACCCGAAAAATAGTAAAAAAATAGAAGAATCACTCCAGGAAACCCTGAGAAAACTAGCCGCCACATGCATCAAAATCCGGGTTTTGCGATTTCATATTTGCGATGTTTAGGGAATCGCAATTAAGGAATCGCAAAACGGGATGCATGATGTAAATTGCATAATTTTTGCGATTCGATAAAAATCGCAATTTTTACCGAATCGCAAATATTATGCGATTTCAAATTTGCGATTTCGCAATTCCCATTGATTCTATGGGCCAAAAGGCCCATAGGAATCAATGGGAAGGCATTGACATTTTGCGAATTTCAATTAGCGATTTGCAAAATGTTAATGCATTCCATGGGTGCAGGGGGGTGTCCAAAGGACCCCCCCCCCGCACCCCTGAAATGCATTTTTAAGTGCATGTTAAACACACACATGTCCTAAGGACATGTGTGTCTGTAACATGACAGTGTTTTAAAATGCCATTTTGAGCATTTTAATAAATTTTTGCAAATTACCACGAGGTTCACCCTCATGGTAATTTGCACCCCCTAATTGCAAATTTGCAATTTTAAAAGTAATCATGCATTGCTTTTAAGGAATCGCAAATTTGCGATTCCTTAAAAGCAATCGCATTTTTGGAATTCGCTAAAAATACAGATTTTTCCAAAAATGTTTGCTGCATCCCAAAAACCTACTTAGGAATCGCAAACGGACAAATTTACCGATTCGCACTGTTTGCACTTCCTAAATAGGTTGATGCATGTGGCCAAAAGTGTGGTAATAATTAAAGTCAAAGTACAACAGCGTGTCCCATCTGGGAGACGTCCCCTAGTCACAGCTCATATTACCCCAAAGGTGTGTCCTCAATTAATGATGAGTTCCAATTAATCACAATGTTTGTTGAGTTCACATTCATTTATTTTTCTTATTTTCAAGAATTTCTTCATTCTCATAAATTCATTATCAATTCCAAACAAATTAAGTTGATTCACATCCTTATAACATATCCATAATCCAATGCATTTCGGCTGCTATTGAGCCTTCATCAGGGATATATGTCTATAATCAAAAATATATAATACATGAGGTAACAGAAACTATAAATTCCACATTTAGTGAATTTACAGAAAAATAACTATCTATCAAATGCAGAAATAGTGAAAAGGCCAACGCCCCCAGTAATGAATATCGAAATGGCTTAAACCTAATAAACCAAAATTGAATCACCCGTGACATAATGAAGGAACAGTGGAAAATAAATTCATACAAGTTGAATATAATCGCAAATTCTTATCCTATAAATGACCATAGAATATCTAAAGATATAACAACAACAAGATAGTCATCGAATTCAAGTATGGTAATTGCACGCTCATCTTATATCCAAGCGTTTCAAAAGTTATTTAGGCGCCATGACAGTTATCACCCAAAATTTTAAAAGTTATTTAAATGCATTAGGTTTAAGCCATTTCGGCACCGTGAACCAGTTTTTTCTAGAAGAGATGAATGAAGACGCTGAACTCACACGTTGCTGAATGGACACTAAGGTAAAATCAACTGTTTCTCCTTTATAGTGCACAGCGTGAACGTGCTACTGACACGCGCGTTGTGGTATTGACACACGCTTTGGGAATTAGGAGGACACCAGAATAGGCAGACAACGTAATGACAGGCCTTGGAATGATGGTCCCTGGTGCAGGAGTTATCTACACCACACGGAGAATACATCAGTTAGCAAGAATGATTGAAGACCAAGCTGACTCAACAGCAACAGGGATGGGAAATATTACTGAGGAACTGACAGCCATGAGGGCCGTAGTGATGCAGAACAGAGTTGTGTTAGACATCATTCTGGCCAAAGAGGGAGGAGTTTGCCATGTCATCCAGCAGGTGTGCTGTTCGTATAGTCAAGTCAAGGAGAGCTTTATTCGGCTGCTATATAAAACAGTCATAAAAGCACATAAAATTAAACACACAACATATTATTTACAAAATAAATAGTACAATCGATTTAAAATGTATGAAGAACAAACCTTTATACACACTGAGCTATTCCAATAAAATACTTTTCCTCATGTAAGGCTTTTAAGAACTGGGCTACCCTCCATGCTATATGCTCATTCGGTAATAATTCGACACTGTCTGAGCCCAAGTTTCCTTAAAAAAGTTATAATCCAAATGTTCCTTTGCTCTGAATAAATTTACAAAATAGGACTAGATGCAAAGTGGTTTGATCAAAACTGTTATCACAAGGGCACGGAATTAAAATGAGAGACCAATCATTCATATTGAGGAATGTCAACAATCTGTGGATAATACCCAATCTTAACCTAGTAAGAAGAAATCTATCAAAACTTCCTGGAACAAATGATAGATAGGGCTCCATCCCAATTGTAGTACGAAGCAATGGGTGATGTCTCACAGTTAATTTTGCTACAGATTCTCAATTAAATCTTTTAGCTTCTAAGAACTGGATGCCCTCATTCTTTAGAGCCTTTCTAGAAATCTCCATCACTAATGATGGGGTTAAAAAGTATTTAGGATGTTCCAGTTCGTTCATAAAATCACATACAAATGTAATCCAAAGGATTGTAAGGGCCCCTTCCTGTCTTAAGGTGTCTTTTAAGATCTCTCTATTCATCTCTGTCTGATCCTTACACCAGATTCCATTGCCAGAGCAGGATCAGCTCTAGTTTTATCAAGTCTGCAATATGATGTAAAGCTAGCTCCTCATGGCAAATAAAGGTTGGAGTACTGGGGGGGGCAGAAAGAATGTACCTTGTAAATGCATTTTAAATTAGTTGTAGGGGATAGGTGTCCACAAAGCCCCAAACCCCCGCCCCATAGGTTGTCATAGTGACACACTTTGCTTTATATATATGGAGCAGTTCAGTAGGTGGTTTCTTGCATAGCTTTTTAGAGAAAGTTGATATTGCAGCCGTAGAGCTAGCGAAGGCTAATATTTTAGCAGATATGGCAGGTGCCCAAGAATTGTGATGATTAAAAAGTACCGCTAGGTATGAGAAATTTTTTGTAGAGGCTAACTTTTTCCTGTCTGTAAACATTTCACTGGTCTTCTGCACCCCTTGTTAAACCTCAAAATATACGTTTTAGATATATTAGTTTCTAGACCGAGGTCGCTCATAAATGTGCTAAAATTATCCAGGGCTCGCTGAAGGCTGTTTTTGCATGCGGGCCATCAATACTGCATTGTCCGCGGGAATGGGCCAGCCACCTGTTTGAGGAAAGTCTTTGCCCTGGAGAAGCAGTGCATCTTCGAATCCATTTATATATATTAGTTAAAAAGGAAGGGGGCCAGCACACAACCTTGTCTGACCCCCCTCCTGATTGGGAAGCCTTCTGTACATTCTCCCTTCTGGCCAAAATGCTCACTAGCTGACGCGTCACTATACAGTTGACGTAGAAGCATAATAATTTGTGCGTCCACCCCCACCCCCTCAAGGACCTCCCACAGTCTATTATGCTTTACCGAATCAAAGGCCACATTGAGGTCAATAATGCTTTACCGAATCAAAGGCCACATTGAGGTCAATAAAGGCCATGTAGAGACTGCCTTTTTTCACTTGTGTGTACTTGTCAATCAGTGTAGTGACATTCAAGGACTGTTCGATGGTACCAAGGCCATCGCGGAACCGTACTGCAGGTTGGATAAAATCTTGTTTTCCTCGGCCCCGTCGGCTAAGCGTATCAGTAAAACCCTCCCTAGCACTTTGACCGTGGAATCTAGGAGGGAACTCAGTCCATAGCATCCTGGGTCTTCACGGTTGCCCTTTTGAAAGTTGGTATTATTGTTGATTGTGCCCATGTCTGAGGAAGGGAAGATCTTACACTGCCGTTGATAACCTGTGTTAGTTTGAGCCCCCACAGGGAGACATTGTGTTTATACAGATCAACTGGTACCCGGTCAGGCTAAGGTGCTTCTCCGCCCGTGCTTTGTGCCAGGGCCCTAGTCACTTCCTCCAAGGTGATAACTAAATCAATATGTTCACAGTTATTACTATTGTAATCATCCATATGCCTCACTGAATTCCCTCGGTCATGATATAGCTCGGAGAAGTCAGTAACCCATGCTTCTTCCGTAATGGCTATCTCCACAGAGGGGCCCATACTAGGCCTGGGCGGTAAATTCCGTTCCGCCAGCGGAATTTGGGTAATTTGTCGTTCCGCTAAGAACGCAAAATTGCCCAAAATTCTGCGTTCCGCAACTTTGCGGAATTTTTTACTTGTTCGCGTTCTCAAAATGCGTGTTCACGAGATATTATCCCCCGTGCACGCAAACAGCAATTGTGAACAGGAAAAAAGCACAGAGAACAAGCAATTCCGTTTGTTCGTGGAATTTCTGCTTGTTCGCTGAGTTTTTTTGCAGTTTTGTGGAGATTTGCGTAACGCGATTACGCAAATTCCGCCCACCCCTAGCCCATACTTGGGGTTAGTTAGGGGGTTCTCAGGACCTTACAGAAAGCTGTGCTATCTTTCCACTTGGCAGCATTATGTAAAGAGTCTCTTTTTTTAATTTTTTCATTAAATCTTTTATTTTGGCAAGCATGTCATACAAAAAAACATTATATCCAAAACAAATTTTTGAGTGATTTCAAGGAGAGATCAAGTATACAAAGTATACAAAGTAACACACCGTATTCTTACACATAATACCGCATCCGCCTGACAGAAATACAAAATATAGGAAATATATAAGAAATCAAAATAGGCAGAAAGCATTCAATCTTCAAAGTTCAAAGTCCCTAACAATTCATCTTGTATCCTATAGGATTTGTACAAAATTAGTCCATATACTTTCCATTCTTTCTAATGCCTTTCGGCTACTATTCTTAGCAAGAGCCTTTTCCATAGAGTATATTTCATGGATTAAGGTTAACCATTCTGTCCTACATGGTGGATTCGGTGAAATCCATGCTCTAGCAACCACCAGTCTAGCACAAGATAGTGCTATATTTAGCCAGCCAGTATAGTTAATACTTCTTGTATTTAAAGCAAGTAAGACCATAGGTGCAGTAAGTGGGAAGCATATTAGTTGTTTTTGAAGTAGGATATTTTCTATTTCTTGCCAGAATGAAGCCAGCATAGGGCACAAATAGATCATATGAATGAGATCTGCTGCCACCAGATCACCTTTAGGGCATTTAATACGATCGCTATTTTGTGACCATTTAGAGATTTTCTGCGGAGTATAATAGAGTTGGCTGACCGTCCTATATAGTTGAAGCTTTAAGCTCGAAGAGTGGACTATTTTATTAATATTAACCAAAGCACTAGATATGTTCTGTGGTGTCACATTTATTCCCAATTCTATAGTCCATTTTTCTGCCAATCTCGGGCAATCATCCCCGTTATGTTGGCTTAAGAGTTTGTATCCAGAGCTAATTAAGGATTTCTTTTTTGTACTATACAAGAAGTCCCACATATCCGATCTTGTGATTTTATTCAGCTTCATTTTTCGTATTAAGTAGTCCCTGACTTGCATATATTTGTGTAGCATTTCCCCTGGCAACTTATAGAGCAGTTGTAAGGTCGAAAACTGAAGAAAACCATCAGAACCATAAAGGTCTCCCAGTATCTTAATCCCATAAATGGCCCAATCTCTCCCAACTTTATCATTAAAAATGCCTGGTAATCGTGGATTGTCCCATAATGGTAAATCTGTATGAAAAAAAAAAGTATCACAGAATTTCATGATCTGGTTAAAAATCGCTACAGAGTCCCTTGCTATCTTAAATTTGACTCTTTTAAAAAAATTAGGATCTTGTACTCTTGCTAGAAATTGAGATGAATTAGTGCCTACATAAATTGATTTAAAAAAAACATGGGTTTCGTTTTTATTTAGTAAGCTCCTGAGCCGTCCTAGAAAGGATGTATAAAAGTAAGACTTAAAGTCCGGAAATTCCAATCTGCCTTTTTCTAGAGATAATTTTAGTATCGTCATTGATCTCCCAGGACTTTTGTAGCTCCAAACAAAACTGCTGCAGATTCCCACCAGTTTCTTAAAAAATATATTATTAACTCGAAGGGGAATAGAACGGAAAAAATATAAAAATGTGGGCAAAATATTCATTTTAATCAAATTAATTCGGCCCAAGATATTAAGTGGAATTTTGTGCTATTTTTTAAGAACCGTTGAAGTGTGTTTAAGTAAAGGGTCATAGTTTAATTTGTTTATTTCACTAGTTTTAGGAGAGATTTTCACCCCTAAGTACACAGCTGAATTGCATAACCCAGTGACTGGTTGATTAATTTGATAGTTCATTAAGGTTTGTGGTTTGTTAGAATTTAATTTGTAGCCTGAGATAACCCCAAATTTTTTCGCTTCGTCTGCAATTCCAATTAATGCTTCTATTACATTTGTGGTATATGGCTAAATCGTCTGCATATGCAGTAATTTTGAGTATTTTATGTTCATGATCTAATGGTTTTATCTTTTCCTGATTTTGCAGGGCATTAATAAAAGGTTCCATGGAGAGAGCAAACAGCAGGGGTGAAAGTGGACACCCCTGCCGAGTCCCCCTTAATATTGCAAAAGTTGGTGATAGTAGCCCCGCATAGCTGATTTTAGCATTGGGTTCCCTATAAATAGCCTGTATGCCTCTAAGAAAACGATCTTTAAACCCAAACTGAGTTAACTCTTCCCACAAATAATCCCACCCCACCCGGTCAAACGCTTTTTCTGCGTCCAGAAGTATCATGCCGAGTGGGGTGCGATTAGTAGCAGCTATGTCAAATGCCGTAATTGCCATATTGACATGCGCTGTGGTATCCCTACCAGCTACAAAGCCATGTTGTTGTTCATTTACTAAGTGAGGCATAAGGGGTTCCAGTCATAATGATACCAGCTTAGAGTAAGCCTTAGCATCAGTATTTATTAAGGAAATAGGCCTGTATGACCCGCATTGCGTCGGAGGTTTCTTTTTTTTCAGAAAAAACATAATTTTCGCCGTTCTCCAGGATTCCGGAGCCTTGCCTGTTGTGGCTATTGAATATCACAACTAAGCACAAAATGGGAAGTAATTCTTCAGCACAAATTTTGTAAAATTTAATAGGAAGCGTATCCTCCCCTGCCGCTTTATTGGATGGGAGAGAGAATACTGCTAAACATAGTTCTTCAATTGTGTATTCCTCTTCCAAATTATCTAGGGTGACCTGATCTACAAATTGTTTAACGGGGAGTTTATCATTTAAGTAGGATTGGATCTGAGTTAAGCTAGCCTTAGTCTCTGGAGTGTATAATTCCTCGTAGTAAGAGACAAATTGCTCCATAATATGTGCAGGTTTCGTATACAAAATATCATTGGGGCCTTTTATGGACTTGATCAGTGTTGATGCCCGATCTTCGGCCACTTTATACGCCAGAAGTTTTCCTACACGATCCCCGCATTCATATTGCGAGATTTTATATTTAAGTATCTTGCAGCTATGTTTTTCCTTGAGAGAGCTTTTGATGTTTGAGTGTAAAATCAGTAGTTTATTTTCCAAAAATAATATATTGGGCCGATTTTTAGTCCCATCTCTTAGGTAGTCAGCTAGTTGTTTCTCTATATTTAAGATATTATTTGTCATTAGTTTTGCTTCTTTTTTCTTTATTGCATTTTGTTTGAAGATATATTGTTGTGCTATTCCACTAATAAAAGCCTTGCAGGCATCCCAGACTGTAAGAACGCTAGCCGTATCTAAATTGTGTGCAATAAACTCCTTTATATGTTTTTTAAGGGAAGTCACAAAGGCCTCATCCGTTAATAAGTATCTTGGAAAAGTAAAAGGCCGCCCTTCTTTTGCCCTTACAATTAGACCAAATGTAAACATTATGGGATTGTGGTCAGAAGAAATTTTTGGCATAACCTGCATAGATCCCTGACTAATTAAATCGTCTGAGGCCCAAGCCAGATCTATCCTAGAGCAGAGTTTATGGGGAGATGAGTAATAGGTATAGCCAGGTATGCCTGGGTAGAGACTACGCCATACATCTTTAATATTGTGTATTTTTGCTAGCTCTAGTATTGCTGCTTAATTTTACGCATGCGTATCCCTGTCCCTCTCTTTGTTGGATCCTGTGAATAGTTTAATACACAAATAAAATCCCCAATTCATATGATCTCTCCTTCACAAGATAGTAATTCAATATTCAACCAATCAAATAACTGTGGTTCATCTTTGTTAGAACCATATGCGGCACAGAAAACATACATACTATCTTCTAGCCAGATTTGCATTATTGCCCATCGTCCAACCTTATCTGCTGCAGTTTTAATTACTTCCCCTTGCCAGTGTTTTTTCTTTAGAATTGCAACCCCTCGGCTGCTCTGGTCTGGTCATCGGCCGGCAAGTGATTGCCGGCGTGCGCGGGACCCGAAGGATGTCCCCGAAGAACCCCTCACAGATGCCGCCGCGCCAGACTCAGAATAGTAAACAGGCGGTAGCAGCGGTAGCGGCTGTGACTACGATAGCAGCTACAGCAGTGACCGCCTCGATCTCGGCTGCTGCCCTTTCATCATTTTCATCAACTGCTGATTCCATTGTTTCTTCAACGGCAGTTTTTACCGCAACCGCAACCGCCGCTCCTCTGCAAACGTGTGAGACCTCTGAGACCTCTCAGACCCACCTACCCGGAAACAGTGAGACCCCTGCCTCAGGTTCTGCCCCAGCAGCACTGACCTCAACAGCAGAAGGGAAATCTACGACGAGTACAGCCAAACAGGTAATGAGGCCACCAATATTTACCGGGTCTCAGACTAAGAGCTTAACCTCTAAAATGGATAAAACTTGGACAAAAATTCAGGCAAAAGCAGGGGGGGTGGCCGAAGAGTCTGTTCCAGATCCCCAAAAAAACACTCACTAATACCGGCCCTCTGCGCACCTTGAGTACCTTAATACTAGAAGCGCCAGAATTGAATATGGGCAAAGCACCGCAGATGCTCCCTCAGCCTCAATTGGATCTATCTAACCTACCCAAACTACCCAACCCAACTTCTGACGATCTCTTCCTATGCAACTTAGAGGTGATACCAGAAGATCCGGGTGATAAGATCGGGGGATTAACAGACAATATAGCAAGCACGCTGACCCCGGTTGATGCTGAGTTGGATTCCTATGAGGACTACGAGGCTGAATCAGAGACAGAAGAGGGTAGGTCAGCGGATATATTAACAGGGGGTGCGCTTTTAAGAATAAAATTAAAGGCAAATTAAAAGCAAAGTAAAGCAGCAAGGCTGGCGCTATCTCCAAACGACCTAAACAAAAGATAAGCAATAACCTGCCTCTGAAGAAGCATGTCTTAGAGAAAAGCCCGCTTAGAAACTGGATAGTAGCAAAAGGTTTGGTCAAAACTATGACATTGAGGCTATCAGGTGGAAGCCCTACTGACCCTCTATCAACCACGATCTCCCCGGAGAAAAGTATCATATCCTTGGGGGACGATTTGGAAGAGCTACAACCTCAAGAGCAGGCTAATGGGTCACCTAGCAACTCGGAGCTAACATTATTAGATGAAGCTAATAATTTGCCATTAGCCAGTCAACCGCCCTCCCAGGCAACAGCAAGCTCCTCTTCTATAATGGTGACATCCTTGGGCTCCGCTCCAGTTTCTCCTGTAACGGGCACAAGAAGTGCAGAAGCTAATATTTCCCCCCTAGATGAGATACTCATGATTCTGAGCAATCAATTGAGTAATCAACGGACAGAAGCGCAGGAATACTTTCTCCAACTTAGAGAAGACAATAGCAAGATGAAATCTGTCCTACAAGATCTCACTGCTAAAATTGGAGGGGTCTCTCAAGAAACTATTGAGTTACAGGAGCGGGGGGTACAAGTGGAGGAGACAAACACCAAAATGGTAGGAACAATGGAAAAACATGATGACCAGCTGAAGTTACTACGGCTAAAGGTTGAGGATTTGGAGAATCGCCAAAGGTGCTCTAACCTAAGACTTTTTGGCATTCCCGAGAGATCAGAGGGCTCAGACCCTAGAGCCTACATTGTAGGGGTCCTTCAGAAGGCCTTTCCGGATTTTTCGGATTGGGATTGGGACACGCAAATTCAAAGGGCTCATCGCTTACCTCTGTTTCAGAAAAATAGAGAAAACCAATTCCTGCGTCCCTTTCTAATTTATTTTGGTAACTTTCTTTTACGCCAAGCGGTTCGGCAGAGAGCTCGCTCCAACTCCCCAGTAGCTGTAGGAGAGTTTTCGCTTTTTGCACGCTCTGATCTCAGCAGAGAAACCATGGACAAGAGATGGCAGTTTCGTAAACTGATGGATCCAATTAAGGCCCATGGGGGGCAAGTATTCCTCCAAGAACCTGCTCGGCTAAAGGTTATAAGAAATGGGTGAACTCATACTTTTAATGATGTTAAGGAAGCAGAGAATTATCTTTCCAGCATTATTCCTAGCCAGAACGAGGCAAAGAAATAATTTAACATCAGAATGAAGACTGATTTCAGAACATCAGAACAGACTATTAGAACAAGACTGCCTAACTAAGCTAACTAAGCTAACTAATGGAAGTTGGGGGGGCACAATTCTATAAACCACGAAGCCAGAGGGGGGGGGGGAATTTGAAAATGAGGAAAGACAAGGGAAAGAGACTTACGACACTTTTTTAGCACGTATAATGAAATCTGCTTTAGGAGGGGGGAGGGGGTGGAGAGGGGGCTGAGAGTGACACAGGGTGTGTTACCACACGTGCTGCCCCACTACCGGCAGCATTCACTGGGGGGTGGTTCTTCCCCGGCTGGGGCGAGAGCCGGGGGGGGGAGGGGGGAGGGACTGTTTCTCCGCAAGATGGGGGCAAGGGGAGTTGGGGGGGCACTTTAGTAAAATTTGTGTGCAGGAAGACAAGGGGAAACTATTTGATAAAGTTCACAATTTATTGTTCTTTTTTTGAGGTATTATTGTTTGCTCTTAAAGACTCAAGAACACAAGCTTTATTATTCGGACACATGAAAAGGGGTGCAGTATATCAACTGACAGTTAAATGCATTTAATTAAATGTCTAGCTTGGAACGTGGCAGGACTTAATAGTAAAAACAAAAGATCCTTAGTATCAGAGGAATTGAAATTACATAATCCCCATTTTTGCTTCTTATCAGAAACCCATATCATATGGAAAGACAGGAAAATTTTACGTCAATTGAGGTATGAGGTTTTGGTTTGTTCCACTTTTGAGAATCCTACAAGAGGAGTGGCCATCCTTAAGGATAAACGACTCAGGGCAGATGTACTTCAAACTGCCCATGATAAGGATGGCAGATGGGCCATAGTGCAAATTAAATATGCTAATACTAAGCACGTTCTATGCGTAGTCTACGGCCCAAATGTAGATGATCCAAAACCCTTCGATGAATTAAATGTGAAACTTTTGGGCTGGGAGGGGGAAATCTTCATAATGGGGGATTTTAATTGCATTATGGACTACAAAATTGACACTACTAAGCCGAATGCTCATCAAAGGATGCACAAAATCAGATTGTCCATAATAGATATATGTCGGATACATAATATTAAAGATGCTTGGAGATACTTACACCCATCAGTGCCTGGCTTTACATACTATTCTGCACCCCACAAGACGTGCACTAGAATAGATCTGGCTTTAATTAACGATAAATTATTACAGATCAGCTCTATGATTCTTACCCCCCGGATAACATCTGATCACAACGCACTCATAATAACATTCGATACACGAAGCATGCGGACACCACCCAGGACTTTTTCTTTCCCAAGACACTTACTCTCAGATTCAAACTTTGTGACGCAACTCAAAGCTCATCTCAATGAATTTATAACCATTAATAGAAACACAACTGGGTGCTGCATGGTATGGGACTCTTGCAAAGCAAGTATTAGAGGGTTCACTCAAGCCTATGTTTTTAGGCAAAATGCAGAACAGAAGCCACATAAGCTCACATTACTAGATAGTATTACCAAACTGGAAGATTCACTCGTCAAAGCACTACAGCATAATCCCACAGCAGTTATGGAAATTAACCTAAAACTTAACACATTGAAAACGAACGTCAAAACCAACTTTATTAGGAAAAACAGTGCTAGGATCCACAAATTTAAAATAGCTCAATACGAGGGTGGAGACAAAAACGGTAAAGTCCTAGCCTACAAAGTAGCAGAAGACAGAGCAGATACTCTAATTTCTAAAATCCGAGGACAAGGAAACAAAATATATAATCAGCCACAAGACATACTCAATCAATTCGCTGAATATTACCAAAACTTATACACCCCAGAAAATTCCGCCGATATAGAACTAATCGAGGAATATGTTGAAGAACATCCACTGAGTACAGGGAACCTTTTAGGCTTGGGTGTACTCTCTAATGCCATATTACTGAATGAACTACAACTCGCTATCAACTCGTTACCAACAGGGAAAGCGGCAGGAGAGGACACAATACCTTTGGAACTTTATAAAATTTGCAGCCTAGAATTAGAACAGTTATTATTGGAAGTAATACAATCGATTGGACCAAACGGTGTGGCTCCTAAATCCTGGAACAGGACAAAAACATTTTTTTTTTTAAAGAAAGGGAAAACTAAGGAAGAGAGAGGGTCATACCGACCCATCTCTCTGATAAATACTGACGCAAAAATATTCGCCAAAATCATGGCAAATAGATTAGCCCCATTTATGCCCAAAATTGTCAACCCGCAACAACATGGTTTTATTTCTGGGCGAGATACAACAGCGCACGTTAACATGGCAATCACAGCATTTGACATCGCTGAGGTTAAATCCATCCCACTCGGCATGATACTACTAGACGCCGAAAAGGCTTTTGACCGAGTGGGGTGAACTTATCTCTGGGAATTGGGGGAAACTTCTTGAAGGATATAAAGGCACTTTATGACAAACCCACTGCTTGCATCAGTTACTGGAGCTTGACCTCATCAGAATTCACTATTATGCGTGGGACCCGGCAAGGTTGTCCTCTTTCTCCCCTTTTATTTGCCCTCTCACTTGAACCTTTTCTACTTGCCCTCCACTTACAGAATTTGATTATTCCATTTAGTTTCAGCTCACAGGAGTTGAAAATGACAGCTTACGCTGACGACATTGCCGTATATTCTATGGACGTCGCCAAAGCACTAAAAGGAATTTACCTCGAGGCTGAGAAATTTGGGAAGGTGTCCGGCTACAAGCTTAACACCCAGAAGACGCAAGTATTGTAGAACTACTCCCCAACTGTCCCTATACCCGAGATTTGCACAGAGGCCACACACCTAGGGGTTAAACTAACAGCTAGACTACAAAACATTAATAATATAAATTACAATGACTTGACTAAAAAAACCACCCTTATTCTGAAAAAATGGAACAAACTGCCCTTAAATATGATTAGTAGAATCAACCTTATAAAAATGAAAGTCCTACCAAAATTTGTATACTTATTCCGCTCCATTCCGCTGGCATTAAATAACAAATTTTTCCAACATCTACACGGGCTCCTGAGCAGCTTTATATGGGGCTACAAAAGGGCCAGAAGGCCACTAAAAATAATGAAAAACAATTTAAATAAAGGAGGACTGAATGTCCCAGATTTCAAACTATATTTCTGATCCTCATTCTTTACTCGTATACGCTCACTACTACACGGAGACAGAACTCTTTTTTCCACTCCTTTATACTGAAACAAGATTCTCTACTTTTTTTGTTCAGAATTAACGATCCGAACTACTACAAAAGGGTAAAATTCAAGACCGCCAGAGATATCGTTAGGATTTGAAATAATATACTAAAATTCTGCAAAACAAACTTCTATCACCCAAAACTTCCTCTTTGGGGTAACCCAGGTCTTCCGGCTATCTTTACAGATCCTATCATTAATAGCTGGTCATCTTTTGGGATTAAGACTCTGGAGGATCTATACGGCTCGCAGGGGTTTTTAGAATTTAATACACTTAAGCAGCTATATGACTTACCGGAAACTTCTAGGTTTAAATACATGCAGATCCATAACTATTTGATCAACAATAAAAAGATACAAAATATCTCCGACTGCGATATCTGGACATGCCTATATTCAAAGAAGAATAAATCCGTTATTAGCGAATCTTATAAAATACTCAGTCTTTTTAGAACTAACGACAGTGATAAACTGGCGGCAAAATGGAGTACCCAGTTAACCTTAAAAATTACTCCTAACCAGATAAAGCATTCCCTTACCAATATAGATAATCTTGTACGGTCATCCAGCCTACGGCTACAACAATACAGAACGACATGCATGTTATGTTACACACCGGAAAGAATCACCAAATGGTCTTCTAACCCCTCTTTTAGTAGCCGCACCAAATGCCCTAAGTGTTCGCTGGAAGCAGCTAATTTAGCTCATATTTTGTACTTCTGCCCCAAACTTAAGAACTTTTGGGGCGATATACTGAGCGTACTGAGATTAAAAAAATTTTTGTATCCCAACATTACGGCCGCTTCGGTCCTACTAGACCTTAACACCTCTTTATCCCCACATTCATCTCTAATTACCATACTATTTTCATGCGCTAAACTTACTCTGGCTAGGGCTTGGATAGACCCAGAACCACCGACGGTTTGGAAGTGGTGGAGCTTAGTAACAGAAATATACGCTATGGAGTTAGCATTAGCAAATCTCAGGGGAACACGTTCACTGATTAAGTTTAATAGAATTTGGGGTACTTTTCTAGATTAAAAACTTTACATTGTTATAATTTTGTATGATTCTTAAGTTTCCTTGGTTTAATTCTACAAAGGGAACTTCTTTTTTACTGTGTTTTATCTCATAATTACTTTGTCTCTTGCAATTATAATTTATTGGTTTTCAATATGTACCTTTTTTATGTACTCGTTTATGAACTTTTGCTGTTTTTTGCTTTATTTTTGTCTTCCTGCACATTAATAAAAAATTTGAAAAAAAAATTGCAACCCCTCTTATAGGCGACTTTAAGGTGGTACAAACCACCAAATCATATCCCAGCTGTTTCAAAAGTTTTTTTATCTTTATAGCAAATATGCGTTTCTGTTAGCATGACCAACTGTGCATCATACATTTTCAATTCTTGAAAAACTAGATTTCTCTTGGTCTTATTGTTCAGGCCAGATACGTTCCAGGCAAGAAAACTGCAGTACATCATTTTATGTAAGACCAATCAAAAAACATTCTCCCTTTCTTATCAATATTCCAAGTTTCCTTCCTTGCTATAAATATTTTAGCTTTATTTTGACTTGCCATGCCAATTTTAATTTTCTCCCTCCCCTCCCTCAAACCCTCGCTCCCCGATTCTACACACCTTCCCCCCGTACCATAGGAAAACACCCCCCCTTTATACCTAGTGTCGTTGATAGGACAGCCTCTTGAAGGTGTAGCCAACTACCTGCCTCCCACCTACCTCATAAAGTATATCATTCCCCCCTTTAGTAATCAGCAATTTGTGCTAGATTATTCAAAGTAGACGGGTCCTTCTGGATAGCAATCACGTAGAATTGGACATTCTAAAAATATATACCTAACAGTTTATACATTAGTAAGTTTTCCTAAGACCATTTCTGCCTCCTTAACCTGATTACAATAGTATGTATGCCCTGCTTTAATAACTTTTAAACATGCAGGTTCTTGGAGGAAAACCTTAGCCCCCACCGCTTTAAATGGGTCTATTAATTGACGCAAGTTCCAGCGTCTCTCCATTGTAGTTTTGCATAGTTCGGCCCGAACAAAAAAAGTAACATCTTCTGTAGCAATAGGAGAGTTAGGTTTGGCTTTTAAAGATCCAGCTTGTATAAGTAAAAAGTTTCCAAAATAAATCAGAAATGGGCGAGGGAACCTATTGTTTCTGTTTCTACTAGCTATTGGCAACCTATGAACTCTTTGGAGCTGAGAGTCCCAATCCCAGTCTGCAAGATCCGGAAATGCACGTTGAAATAATTTGACTATATACGCTCTTGGATTTGCCCCTTCTGCCCCTTCAGGGACCCCAAAGAGCCTGAGATTTTGTCTTCTCTGACCGTTCTCCATGTCTTCAATCTTAAATTGTAGAGCTCGGATCTCATCCCCATAACTGGAGCTTTTCTGCTCATTTTTGACTGAGGACTCTTCTATGTCTGCAACTCGATGTTGTAGCTCTTCCACTTCATGCGTTATCGTATTCATATTACTATTAACTTCATATAAGTACGATTGGATTTTAGTATTGTCCTCCTTCAGTTGCATAAAGTGTTGCTGAGCCTCTTGTCTCTGTTCGGTGAGCATATTCAAAATTAATGCAAGAGAAGGGGCCCCCAATGAAGCGTCAGAAAGTAACGCTTCCCGATGTGGATCGTTGGTACCCTGCGTGGCATAATCAGTTTCTTTTTCTACCGGACACAAAAGATCACTTAGACCGGAGGCCACTTCATTAGTCTCTTCTCTTGCCACAGAGTCTTGTTGTCGAAGGCTCTGTGTTCCCACAATCAGGTTTGATGGACTTGGGGGTGTAGCTAGAGTTGCATTATTCACATCTCGGTTCTCTTGTAATGGAGTTGATGGCCCTGTGGAGCTGGTTCCAGAAAGACGTAGAGCCATTGATTTTACACCCCCCTTAGCTTGTATCCACTTGTGTAGTGGACTGTCATCAAAGATTGGTTTGCCTCTATTATTGGCATGAGTTATGGCAGAGGAAAGAGTAGGGGGATTATTAATCTTCTTATTTTTAACTTTACTTTTAGCTTTCCCTCTTCCTTTTTTCTGTGCCACTATTTTCCATTTGTCCTGTGGGAAACTCTCCTCATTGCCCCCCTCCTCATCGATCAGTTCCTCATATTCATCATTGGGTTCTGTCTGTTTCTCATTAGTCGAAACTAGATTGATTGTATCTGTTGTCTCATCCAGCGGAGTATCCACCAAGGTATCACATGTCAACTGAGTGACTGAGGTGATAGCCGGGTCATTTCTTAACTCAATTTCTTTGGCAGTGTCCGAGTTTCTATTATCTCAGTGTCTGTTGAGTCTAATGATTGTACTTGTTGCTTGACTTTGTCTTTGTCCTTTTCTCTAACTGTATCGCTATCCTTCTCATTACCATTTCGAGAAGCAATTATATCTGTATCAGCAGGTGTTACAACTGGATCTGTGGTCACCGCATCAGTCTCAGCAGTCCTAACAGTTCTTATAGCACACCGTGGGTCAGACACCATAGCCACCATAGCCACATTGTTCCCCTTGTTTATCTGCATAGTGGCCTTAATATTGGTACATTTTTCTAAGACTACTTTGGTTGAATCTATATTGGCCGCTTTAACTTGAGTGTCATTATTTTTACTAGCGGTCGACGCTACAGGCACAAGCGACTGCAATTGCTTACCAGTCATTATTGCTAGTTTATCTTGTTTCCCGGTAGCAGTCAGATCCTGCAATCCTGTAGCTCCATCCTTCCCTTGAAGCTTGACTGGGGTTTTCACTTTATCAGCCGCATTGTCCTCGGGAATTGAGACCGCTTTCATGGTCCTAGTGTTCCGTGGTTGGTTCTTCGGAGCCATGCCCGTGTTTAAACTCTCTGAGCAAGCCTCTGCACAAGAAAAATGTCTCGAAGTTAGGGAGCCTTTTACCTCTCGGTCCGTGCAGCAAAGAGCACTGGTTGCGCGTCTCACGTAGGCATGGGCGGAAAATCCGTTCCGCTCGCGGATTTTGCGGATTTTCGGGAAATCCGCAATCCGCGAGATTTGCGAATCTCCCGCAAAATCCGCAAATCCGCGAGCAGCGGATTTTGCTCGCACTGCTCGCACTGTTCGCGTGAGTTCGCGTGAGTTCGCGCCCCGCGAATAAGTGCAAAATTGCAGAAATACGATCTTAGCAAAACTGAAAGTAACTACTTACCAGGTTCAAAAGTTCAGGCTCATCATTAGTAGCCATTTCCTGTAGTGCTTCCTGAGGGGCCCCTCCAGAGTTCAGTTGCCAGTTGAAACTATTATGTGACCATGCTCTGAACCTCAGAATAGTTACACATATGCCACAAAGGTCCTGAATTACAGCTAAGGGAGACAAGCAGGAGCCAGGCTGGAAGTTAAAATCCATTAATCAGCCCCTAATTCATTATTGTCAGTTGGGGCAGGGCAGGTGTTGTAACTAATTTTGCAACAATGAAAGCACTTAGCAAGTGCAAAAGATCACTAATCAGGGCTCACTAAGGAAGCAGGTGCCAGCTAAAAAAATATTCTGTGACACATTAATCAGCCCCAAATTAATTCAGGTCACTTGAGGCAGGGAAGGTGTGCTTTGCTTTGCCGAAAATAATGTACACTGGACAACCAGAGGGTGTGGTGATGAAACAGAGGGTGGCATGGGTGGGCCAGAGGGTGGCATGAGTAGTCAGAGAGTGGCAGTGGTGACAGAGAGTGGCAGTGATGAAGAAGAGTGTCCCAAACAGGCTGGACACGTAGAAACAACAAGTTCGCGAAACTTGCGACCCGACAGGTAAGTTCGCAATTTGCGAAAGTGTACAAAACCCTCGCGAACTGGCAGAAACACGGGCGAACACAAAAAAAAAAAAATCCGCAAATTCGCGGGAATTCGCGGATTTTGCGGATTGCGAATCCGCAAATCCGCAAAATTCGCGAACGCGAGATCCGCAAAATTCGCTCATGCTTAGTCTCACGCTGGTTAATACTCCGGTTCCCGGGTCTGAGGAGCCAAGCCAGGTTAGTAGGGTCCAGCGAGCCCAGCGCAGGTAACCGGTCTCCGCCCCCAGCCCGCGGTTGCCACTACCGCCGCCGCTTGCGAGCAGGAGCCGCATCCAGATTCAGCAATGTCCTCGGCTCTCAGTCGGTCAGGGGTTCGCAAAGCTTCTTCGTCACCTGGCACCAGTAGAGTGATTTTCGGCAGTGTCCTCGGCAGTGTCTTTATTTAGGGAGCTTTTTTGGTTCTCGGTAAGTGCAGCAGAGGGCGGTGACCGCTCGTCTCATACCAGGCTAGCAGGATTCAGCGAGCCCAGCGCAGGTAATCCGTCTCCGCCCCCAGCCCGCGGTCGCCTCAGCTGCTTGCGAGAAGGAGCCGTATCCGAGTTCGGGTATGTTCCGGGTCTGACAAGCCACGCCAGGTCCAGTTTCTGCCCTCAGCCCGCGGATGCCATCCCCTGCCGCCTCGGCTGTATCCTTGGTCAGAAAGCAATTCTCCCAGTATTGATAGCCCATTTCTCTTTCAGTCGATCAGGGCTTAGCTAAGCTTCTCCGTCTATCCGTCTCTCTGCATTCAGTGAGGTGATGGGAGCGGCATTATCGAGCTACACCGGGCGGCGTCTTCAATCCGCCATCTTGGTAAAGAGTCTCAAGCTTCATTTCAAAGGGTTTGTTTTCTTTCTTTTAATACCCTTCTATAATCTAATCTGGCTTGACGGGCTGTGGGTAAGGATCTTGGCTTTGTATTTAGTTTCCTTTTTAAATTGGCATATGCCCCGGAGCATTTTTTGTCTAACCATCCTGTGGATTTAGGGTGTTTGCTAAACTGGACAGTTAGTACATTTTTGACTACCCTTGTAATGTCTATAGAACAGTTCACTATAGTTGCATCAAGAGCATCCTCGCTTAAACTGTTATCTATCTCATGTTTACATTTTACTAGAATGTTTTTAATTAACTGATCTGCGCCAACCTTGGACCACTTTAAAGGCAATCTGTTTACTTTTTTTAATTCTACAGTTCCCAGCATACAAGTATGCAGATCAGGCTTATTTGGAAAGTATGCATGAGTCTTGAACTTTAAAAGGAGGGGGTAATGGTTGCTTATAGCGATGTCGCCCACCTCGAAAGAAAGGGCCAGATGCGCATGGAGGGGTGAGATCAATATATAATCAATAGTCGTGGCGTGGCCTCTCCCATTAAAGGTGGGCAGAAAACCAACTGGGGTGGTCAGGATCTCATTTGCAAACTTGAGGTCTAGTTTAGAGACGAGGTCATTAAAAATATCCCCCGCCTTAGAGTGGTTAAAGTGAATACAACTATCAGCATCATTAGGGGTACCACACAGTCTATTATCAAGATGATTACATAGGCCATAATTAAAGTCGCCCATCAATAGGGTCATGGTATCTATTCTTTTCCCGTTGGATATTTTTGTGACTGTAGCCAGGATGCCTTTTGCTACTGAGTCAAGCTCATTATAAGTAGCATTATTTTATAGATTAATCAACAATATGCAGTGTGTTGCAGTGAAATGTAACTCAACTCCATGAAAATAGATACCCCCCGGGTGTAACATGATCTTACTTGAAAGCAACTTATTAGATATATGGAAATCCCACCTTTTGGCCTCCTGCCCAGCCCTTTCACTGCCGATGTGCAGAATGTTCTAGAACCATTAATGTGTATAGGTTCAATTGCCCATGTCTCCTGTAGGCATAAGATGTCTGCGGACCCCACAAAATCTTCCCAGACTGGGTTCATAACCTTATCACGTAGCCCAGAGATATTCCAAGACACCGCGGAGCACGTTGTGGGATCTGGTGTTATCGAGGGTGTGGTGCTGATCGACCGTGTTACAGTTTGGAGATCCAAATTGGATACTATTGTTGTCCCTGATAGATCAGCATTCAGTTCAGAGGAGTACATTAACAGCCAGATTCATCAAAGGAAATTCGGCTCGCAAAGGGCCAGATTCTGAGAATCTGGCCCTTTGCGAGCGCTATTTTTGCATTTGGGATTCATCATCCCAAATGCAAAACTTGCAATTATAGAAATCTCTAAATTGCGATCGATTGCATTTAAGGAATCTCAATTTGAGATTCCTTAAATGCAATTCATGAACCATTTAAAAAATGCAATTTCGCAATCTGGGACCGCTATTTACCGCGAAGTCTAACTACGTGGTAAATAGCAAAAACTGTAGTGCATTTTTCTAAGTTGTATGTTACACACACACATGTCCTTTGGACACGTGTGTGCGCAACACCAGTGTACATTACCATTTCAGGGGTGCTACAGGGTGTCCTTTGGACACCCTGGCACCCTTGAAATCGCTTCCTTATTTGCGATTCGCAAATGAGAAATGACTCCCCATTCATTCCTATGGGCCTTTAGGTCCATAGGAATGAATGGAGAGTAATTCCTTATTTGCGATTAGCAATTAGCGAATCGCAAATAAGGAAGCTGTAGGAATCGCAATCAATATTGCGATTTCTACATGAATCTCGTTTTGCAAGTCTTTAATAGCGATTCCTTAATAATCGCTATTAAGGACTTGCAAAACATGACAATGATGAATCTGGGGGTAAGTCCCCCGAGGCTGACTTCCCACTTGTACATCGCTCTAGGAGCTTATGGTTTGGGAGCCTAGTTTGTTTCTCATTCCATGGTTGACCCATCTGCTGGGTGGTATCCAATGTGGTAGTTTCTTGATGTTCCCTCTTTCCTTCGGTGTTGCCTGAAGGTGGTGCCAGTCAGTCAATCCAATCCAAATTATAGAGGGGCTCAAAAGAATTACATGTTGGAACATCAAATCTGTATTGTGTGATACTCCTGTTCCTATCAAGTACAGGGACCTTCTCAGGCAACCAAAGTGGTTGGTAGAAAAAGCCCAGAGGAACTACACCCATTCCCTCTTTTGTAGACATGTGGTGCCTGGACACTTCTAGGATGCTTCTGACCCGATCAGGCGATCTGAAAATGACCACGACACAGTGATTTGGGTGTAGAACCTACCCAGGGAATTTGGCGGGCCATCTTGAACTCAGAGAATAGCGCGTGGGTATGGCCCGTCTTAATAGAGAGTGCATGTAAAGCCTTATTTTTCAGGGAGGACCAATGCTCGAAGACTTCCTGTTGTATGGGGGGTACATTTGTCAGAACAACAGTATAAGGTGTAGCCTCTGGTGGAAGGTGCAGGAAGGTCAATTTAGATGAATAACTGTCTTTCTGTCTCCCATTGGCCTCCCTTAATTGCTCCCTGGGGTGTTGTCTGATTGAATTTACATGGTTCGCCTGGGTCATGGTGCGCGCAGGGTGGGTTACTTCGCTACAAGTCCCGCCACCAACCTCTATAAGGGACTGGTTGAGCTGTGGGGTAAGCCTCCTGCTGGGAGTTGTTAGTACTGCTTCATGCTCAAAGTTATGTGTGGGCCTATCTGCCAGTGAGCTGTCAGCTCCATAAGTATTGTGCGCAGCAATGAGGACAGAAAAGCCATGGGGGTTATTATCTTTAAGCTATATTTTGCGGTGTGTCTGTTCAGGAGGGTATCTAGCCTCCAGTGATCGTTTAACGCCCCCCACTAGAACCTTTAGCCTTTCTTCTAAAGCAGATATCTTAGTTAGCAGAGGTCTGATAAGGGTTGAAAGAATGCCCTCAAGTTTTTCCCAGAGATCTAGCTGCTTTGCATCTGGAGTCCCCCCCATTGCACGAGTGATCCCCATGGGCTCATGGGCAGCTGTTGATGTGTCCGAATTTAGATTTTCTTCCTCAGAACCTTGGTTGTTATGCCTCTGATGCAGTGTTTTGTGGGTATTTGGTCCCTGACCTCGTCTTTTTTTTAGATGGATGCGCTGACCCTTTGCCCTGACTCAGCTTCATTTTTTGGCCTCTCGTCTGAATGTTTGGTTTGTTGGTTGTAACCTGACTAGGTACTTCATGCACAGTCGAGGGTGGGACTGATGGCATCAGCGAGGTTTCTTCCCCCAAAGACAGTGTGGGCAGAAAAGCCTCTTTAGGCGAGGCGGGGTTTGGGGGGCCTGCTATGGTGATATCAAGGGCTTCTGAGTGGTGAATGAATGGGCGCAAAGTGGCAACTCGTGGCTCGTGTGATAACCTGCATTCATTTATATTAATTTCATGCATTAGGACCGACTCGGCCTTTTGCAAAAAGGCATCAATGGTCCCAACCACTCCCTTCCCCGTGAGGGATTTTCATTTGCTCATCCTCACTTCCTTATTATATTGTGTTCCTGGGGATTATAGGTCTATTCTCGGATCATATTCGACTAAGTGAAGGGGAGTGTCTAAAAAATATAGAGACTAACCACTAGGGGGATTCACTATTTCGACAATAACAAGCAATGATTTGTCCAAATTTTCTCAATAAAAATGTCAATACGGTGGCCAAGCCCAGTCTCCTCCAGTCTCTGACTGGCTCAGACGGATCCACCCTTGGTCAGGGCTTCGTCCCACGTGCGTCCCCCGCCACAGCGGGAAAGGCAGCACTATAAGTGAGGTGACCCCTCCTCCCCCTCGCTCGTGGCACTCAGAGCAGCTGGGAGGGCAGGTGATGCACTCTGGGGGTTGCAGTCCTCCCCAGAGTGTAGCTGGTGCTATGGGCTATGCAGTGTTGACTCGCTCCTCCCGGGGTTCCTTTCAGGCTTGTGTGGCATCCCGAGGTGCAGGCAAACAGGTATTGCAGTAAGTATCACTAAATAAGTCTCCTGGGGCGCAGGGGGAGAGGCAGTGCTATAAGTATGGTGACCCCTCCTTCCCCTCGCTCGCGGCACTCAGAGCAGCTGTGATGGCAGGTGATGCACTCTGGGGGTTGCAGTCCTCCCCAGAGTGTAGCTGGTGCTATGGGCTATGCGGTGTGCACTCGCTCCTCCCGGGGTTCCTTTCAGGCTTGTGTGGCATCCCAAGGTGCAGGCAAACAGGTATTGGCAGTAAGTATCACAGAATAAGTCTCCTGCGCCGTGGGGGGAGAGGCAGTACTATAAGCATGATGACCCCACCATCCCCCTTGCTCGCAGCACTCAGAGCAGCTGTGAGGACAGGTGATGCGCTCTGGGGGTTGCAGTCCTCCCCAGAGTGTAGTCGGTGCTGCGGGCTATGTGGTGTGCCCCTTGCTCCTCCTGGGGTTCCTTCCAGGTTTGTTTGGCATCCTGAGGTACAGGCAAACAGGTTTTGGCAGTAAGTATCACAGAATACGTTTCTATATACCTGACAATAGCCGCAATATAGATGATGCAATACACAAGATTAAAGACATTAGGGACGAAGCACACAACATACATATAGGGAACATCTGGGAAAACTTAATGGTATGGCTAGCAAGCTGGGGATCATCGATGTTGGAAGTTAATATTGAAATAATCACAGTATTAATTACACTCTGCTTAATGATCCAGGTTTGCCCAGCATGCTGCACAGCCTTTGTATCCTGCTCTGCACGCTGTATGCCCCATAATAAATGGCATGGACCTCATGGATAGTGATTTGGTATCAGATGGGGCAATTTAGAAGCCATTTGCTTTATGATACCAAATGTAGTAAGCTTCTAGGCTCTGTTAAGTTGACATACAAAACACTGCACAAGATGCTTGCACTTTTCTCTAGCTTCCGAGGAACAGCTTTTGTAACGAACATTTCAGCATATCTCATTTCACAATATGTTTCTGGTCATTACTATTATGTTGCAATTATTAACTGGAAAAGCACCAGACTTATATCTTACATTACAGTTGAAAGTCCCAGAGGCTGCCCACTTGTGTCACGTGGTCAGCAACAGTATGTTTCGAACCTTAAATGGTATACAACTGCTTAGGCCCTTACTAATTGGTCAAATGAACTATGCTTGATTTGTCCTACGTATGTGATGATGCTACATCCTTTGCGGTTTGGGCCTATAAAAACTGTCAGACAGTCACCTCTTTGAACATTCATTGACTTTACTGATGTCTCCGTCCTGCACGTTAATCCACTGTTTGTTGGTCTCCAATAACCTTGCTATCTTATGTGCTGACAGAGTCATATGTGTGGAATCATTTAATTTTTCTTATTTCAGCTTCTACAGTCTCAGTGATGCTGTTGACTTTTGGAGGGAAGGCTCCAATTGGGAGGACTTTGAAATTCATGCTCAAGAATGGCCCCACACCAGATGGATGTTTATAGCACCTTTGGCCAGTGAGGATTTCTATTTTCAGAATTAGTCACTTTTTTGAGCTCTGATTCTTCCAGTGGGTCATGGCTGCAGGCTGTGGCTGAAGAAGGCTTCACACTGCTGGATACTTACATTACAGGATCCTGATGAATCAGATCTCCTGCTGTGAAAAATCTCAGATTGGGAGCAGCCTGAGTCTTTGGCTCAGCATGAATGTACCTTCATTGGATCAGCTCAGCAGGTTGGTCCCAGTCCCGCGGAGGCCTTTTGAGCAAAAAAATACATATTTCTCAGGTTTCTGGAAAAATTAGCAGGGTCCATGTTAGGTGCAGTTGAAACAGTTAGCTGGCAATAGTAGAAAAGTCTTTTTGTAGCTTGTTGACATCCATATACCTCAAACAGAAGATCAGTCTTATGTGTTCTAAGGAGGGACCTGCAGATACCACATGTATTCCTGGTATCAGCCTGTAGATGAAGGTGACTCTTATCCAATCCCTAAACTCCCCAACCTATAGAGTAAACATTCCTAGGGAAAAATGTCCTTCACACTGCCCCTAACTACCTTAAACCAAGATAGAAGAGATGTCCTTCCTGTGTTCAGAGCTACTACCCCCACCTAGAGGTGTGGCCATGGTAATTAGCAAACCCTGCTCCATGGTCATGCTAAACTAATTCTGGGGCCAGTGACTGTCCTGGTTGGGTTGGTGTCTGCATGGGGCAACAAATAAAGGCTCAGACCAGGTATTACCTAATGTTTGCCTATTGTAAGGTAGACACTCTGGGAAGTTAATCATGTGGCTCAGCACAACCCACTGGCCATCCTGCCAAGGAAACATCACCTTCCCACACCCATGGCCCATATTCCTCCTCTCGTAGCAGGTTCCCACCTCATCGTGGGTGGTATTAAACTGCCAGGTGACAGGTGGAGCTCATGAAAATGGCCCTCCAGAGGCTTTGAGCAGGAAAAATGTAATTTTAAAAAAAAGTATATTTTCCAAAATATTTACTACAGATCTGACTTCATCAGTGAATTTGACTTGTAATAAATATTTCCAAACGTCCTGGAATGACATTTGTAGCTGTTTTTTAACCAGAAATACCATTATTAACCTTACCTTTGCACCTCAATGTTTTCCTTTGAAACAGCTACCCCTGCTACAGTAAGATAACTCTTGTAACATGTTTAACATTAAACATTGACATGTCCTGCTTTTAAAAACTATGCCCCCTGCCTTACAAGCAGTAATGCCTATTTATGGGTGACTTTTCATTGTTTAAAATGAAGGTTTAAGCCATGTCAAAAAGGGGTTATTATGACAGGTTGAATATTCAGTTTAAAACTGCATATCCACGCTACAGATGGTATGTCTGCATTGTTGCTTGCAGTATCACTGCAGTGGGTAGCACAATGGGAGCTGCAATCTACTGGTGATATTGATCTTACACCCTGTAGGGAAGTGCCTCTTTTGACATGGTTAGCCTCCACTTTTTGTTTTATGTCTGATGTGATTTCATACTTTGGATGCACTGGGTCCCTCCTAAACAGGTCCCCAGTGTCAGATCTCTTTCTCAAAACCTGCACCACAATTGGCACAACTTCAGTTAACCCTGTATGTCCCTGATGAAGGGCACCCCTGGAACCTAGGGCATGTGCACTGAAGAGGGTCCTCTGGGGCAGCAGAACTGGTTTTGTCACCCAATAGACCCTTCACTAAGGCCATGCACTCTGCCATTGTAGGCTGCATGTCTTGGTACAAAGAAATCGGAAGAGTCAACAAGGCATACAGCCCTGTGTGTCATACCACCCATACACTGCATAAGATATAGGTGAATCGATTGTATTTATGTATTCATGTTCTGATTCAGGATGTCATTTGTACTTGTGATCACAACAGTTTAATACTATTTTATTTGTAGATATATTTATGTTTTACATTTTGCATACTTTGATGGCTTTTCTGCAAATGACCAATTACAGATATATAATACGGCCACTAAAGCGGAGCATTACCTGTGAGAGTGCCTGAGTTTTTGAGAGGTTGCTGACGGCCACAGGAGCACGAGAAAGCCGGACACAAGCGCCAACACCGCCACCAGCCGCGCCGCCGCCTCGGGACTGCATATCCCGACTGCCTCGGCGGCGGCGCGTTCCCCGACGCGTCACACGCGCCGGGAGGGGCTAACAAAGCTACGAGCCCTCGGTGGAGCGGGGGGAACGGCCACTAAAGCGGAGCATTACCTGTGAGAGCGCCTGAGTTTTTGAGAGGTTGCTGACGGCCACAGGAGCACGAGAAAGTCGGACACAAGCGCCAACACTGCCACCAGCCGCGCCGCCGCCTCGGGACTGCATATCCCGACTGCCTCAGCGGCGGCGCGTTCCCCGACGCGTCACACGCGCCGGGAGGGGCTAACAAAGCTACGAGCCCTCGGTGGAGCGGGGGGAAAGGCCACTAAAGCGGAGCATTACCTGTGAGAGCGCCTGAGTTTTTGAGAGGTTGCTGACGGCCACAGGAGCACGAGAAAGCCGGACACAAGCGCCAACACCACCACCAGCCGCGCCGCTGCCTCGGGACTGCATATCCCGACTGCCTCAGCGGCGGCACGTTCCCCGACGCGTCACACGCGCCGGGAGGGGCTAACAAAGCTACGAGCCCTCGGTGGAGCGGGGGGAACGGCCACTAAAGCGGAGCATTACCTGTGAGAGCGCCTGAGTTTTTGAGAGGTTGCTGACGGCCACAGGAGCACGAGAAAGCCGGACACAAGCGCCAACACCGCCACCAGCCGCGCCGCCGCCTCGGGACTGCATATCCCGACTGCCTCAGCGGCGGCGCGTTCCCGACGCGTCACACGCGCCGGGAGGGGCTAACAAAGCTACGAGCCCTCTGTGGAGCGGGGGGAACGGCCACTAAAGCGGAGCATTACCTGTGAGAGCGCCTGAGTTTTTGAGAAGTTGCTGACGGCCACAGGAGCACGAGAAAGCCGGACACAAGCGCCAACACCGCCACCAGCCGCGCCGCCGCCTCGGGACTGCATATCCCGACTGCCTCAGCGGCGGCGCGTTCCCCAACGCGTCACACTCGCCGGGAGGGGCTAACAAAGCTACAAGCCCTCGGTGGAGCGGGGGGAACAGCCACTAAAGCGGAGCATTACCTGTGAGAGCGCCTGAGTTTTTGAGAGGTTGCTGACGGCCACAGGAGCACGAGAAAGCCGGACACAAGCGCCAACACCACCACCAGCCACGCCACCGCCTCGGGACTGCATATCCCGACTGCCTCAGCGGCGGCGCGTTCCCCGACGCGTCACACGCGCGGGAGGGGCTAGCAAAGCTACGAGCCCTCGGTGGAGCGGGGGGAACGGCCACTAAAGCGGAGCATTACCTGTGAGAGCGCCTGAGTTTTTGAGAGGTTGCTGACGGCCACAGGAGCACGAGAAAGCCGGACACAAGCGCCAACACCGCCACCAGCCGCGCCGCCGCCTCGGGACTGCATATCCCGACTGCTTCAGCGGCGGCGCGTTCCCCGACGCGTCACACGTGCCAGGAGGGGCTAATAAAGCTACGAGCCCCCAGCGTCGCGGGACACGAGCGGGACGCCCGGGGCTAAGCCCGGGCCCTCTACGGCCCTCCAAGGCCGATTAAGGCCGGGCTGGGCCACCCCCTTAACGTCCGTATCAGTTTAACACACCCTTTCGACGTACGATCACGACCATGGCTAAATCGGGTATTGATGCACAAACAAATGCAGAAGGTACCTCTATTCTGGGACCTCTGGACAAATTTTTCTTCAAAGCAACCTCTGAAATAGATAGAGATCTAGCCCTGGTAGAGCGTCGTATCGCACGGTGACAATCCATAGAACAACTTAAAAATACCATACTAGATCCAGGTCTCACACTTACCCCTGAGCCTCATCCACTAAACTCGACCGTGGAAAATACAGATGATGACCCGCTAAACACGGATAATGTTCCTTTACTGTTTCAATCCTATTTTTCCCCGAAAAATGGTGTACCTGTTCTATCCCCATTAAATTCAGTTATTAACACAATTACTGCATCTACGGATCTTATTGATCTTGTCACTCCAAACTTGCCAAAGATCGCAGAGTTTGTTGCACCTGGTATAATAGAAGTTCCTTCTTCTTTGGGGACCCAAAAGTTAACTATGTTTCAACCTCCACCCCTTGTATTAAGGGTAGACAAATCTCCACATGTCATAAATCAACCTAAAAAGAAACAGGCCATCATTCGATTACCTCCTAAAAAACGCCGAAAAAGAGCCCCAGTAAAACTGAACTGTAAAACCCAAAAATCTGCTAAGGACCTACTTACTAAGGAACTGTTACAAATAGTAGAAGGAACATCCACCTTACCTAGAGAAACACTTACCTCTTGTGTCCCTCCTTCAATCAAAGATTTTGTGGACGCAATGGAACACCTTATTAAGGCACTACTAATTCCAATACTTGAGAGAGTGAAGAGAATAGGTAGTCAGGTGGATACCCTCTTAGGAACCTTGACTCAAAATCAAGCAGGTAAAAGGGCCCAAGTTGATGATTCAAGTTTAAAGCATGGAGACAAAACCCATAACACAATTAAAACTACCATGGCCACAGCAGATCCCACAACTTCTATAGGTGGAGAGAAAACGTCCAACAAAGAGAAAATGACCCCGGCCCAAAAAATTACGAAGGACATGAGATCTTCAACTCAAAATACAACCCAACAAACAGATTCAACCAAGAAGAGGGCAGCAAATCAAAACCTAATTCCCCCCTCAAAAGCGCCTCTTAATACCCAGGCGCAAACGGCACAAATAAACTCCCTTATAGCTTCAGCAAAAATGGGCAACATATTATCCACATCAGATAAGACTAAGACTGCCTCCCCATACAAAAAACGGCCATGCGAAAGGTACGCCGATCTACCCCCTGCTGCATCACAGAATGCTATTGTATTAACGGGGGTCCTACCATTATCTGCTACGGGAGGTCATGAAAATCACCAAAGCCTAAAAAACAAGGTGATTTTTTGGCTCAGAGAAAATAGACCTTTACCTCCGCACATAAACGGCGATATAATAATGGTAAGAAGAACAAACTGGGTCGGAATTCGCCCTAAAGACATAGAGGGTGACGTAGTAATTGTTACCTTTAAAGATCCAAGAGTTACTACACATATCACATATTGGTTCTGTGGCCTCAACAGGGGACCAATATCACCAAAACCACTGGCGTACTTTTATCCTGAAGCATTAATGCCCCCAAAGCCACATCAAACCAAAACTTATTTTGGCAAATTCTCATTGGAACAGTCCAGAAGACCAAGACACGTTAAATATCCCCCAATGTATGGAGCAAGGGATCAGACATTTCATCCTCACAATGACTATATGCGATTGCCGACACCACGACATAACCTTGTGGGATATGGTGAAGCTCCTCCATTCTTAACTCCGTCCTGGAACTTTGCCTGTCACAATTATTATGAGCCACTCTATGGTCTTGATGATGTAGAATGACTCTCTCAAAGCAAAGAAGATAACCAGGGTAGCAGGAAATCTGTGAGTACAATTGTCAATATCTCAGCCAGTCAGGAATATCCGGTGGACGGGTCTGATAAAAACCCTTTAGCTAATAGTGCAAGAAAAAGAGAAAAAATCAATGAATGGGGTAAAACCAAAAGAGTGCCACGATTAGACCCAAAACCCATTGATAATATACATTCTATCCAAAAGGGAGATAGGATTAAAACATCCAAATTGCAGATCCTCTCATGGAACTTGGCTGGACTTGCCTCGAAAATTACACTACCAGACTGGATAGATGTGGTTAATCATTATTCTATCCTGTGTTTCCAGGAAACCTGGGTGATCTCCCCTATTCACCTACAGGGTTTTCAGACATTTCACTCACCGGCGTCTGTGATTAATCAGGGTAGACACAAAGGGGGACTTTGTACGTATATTAGTATTGCAGTTGGCCACAGGATCAGAAAAACGCTACTCAAGGAATCATTTCAAATAATTGTTATGGACATCGGCCCATCCTTCCTATTGTTAATTGTCAACTTTTACGATAATATGACCTCAGAACAGCTGGAGAAAGCCGTGGACGACCTACAACAAGCCCTGTTAACATTCAAAGAAATCTCTGGGGGAGAGTGTGCAATAGTTTTTATGGGCGATTTCAACTGACATCTGCCCAAACACCCTGAAAGATGCTTGTGTTCCTTATGAGACAAATGAGCTGGATTCCGATGATGCTACCTTCAGTCATTTCCAACACTCAAAATCAGGGGATCTGCTAAATAATTTCTTGACCTTGTTCAATTTATATTTTGCAAATGAGCTACTTTGCACCCCAAGATCTTTCAGACCAACCTTTCATGGTAGAGGAATGAACTCTCTCATAGACTTTATACTATGTTCAAAAAACCATGCCCCGTTATTATCCTGCTGGGACACTCTCAGCCATCCATATAGTGATCATTACCCTTTGTCCTTAATCGTCGAACTACCTTCTCCAACCACTACTCAAAATAGCCCAAAGGTAAATTATGAACAACCGATTATAATGGGGGCTATAAATGGATACTCTGTCAAGTGGGATAAAATCAATCCGCATAACCTTCTGAAAAATTTAGTTAATAAGCGGAGAGAGGAGGTATATATCTGTCTGTCTAATAATGATAACCCCAATGCCATTTGCAAAGCTTTCATTAAAATACAGGCCACATTAAAAGAATTACCGACGCTACAGTTTAAATCAGGTCCTATTGTCCCCAAAGGGTGGTTTGACAGAAAATGTTCCATGGCTCTAAAGTCTTTAAAGAATTTGTTGCGTGCCACACCTAAATCACTCACAGAAATACGCCAGGCCAGAATCCAATACCGCTTAGCCATTAAAAACAGAAAAAAGGCACTGAAAGCGGAAGCATGGCACAACTTGGTGACAACATCTGAAAACCGGGACATGTCAGCCTTTTGGAAACTTATTAACACCCCTCTGCCGTGGGTAACAATGCCCAAGAGGAGTTTGGACATGGCAATTAATGGCGAGACGTGGGCGACCCATTTTAAAAAGCTATAAAGTAAACCCTCATCCTCAGAAAATTCTACAATAGATCTCATTTCTCAATCAATTTTAAGTCCATCCTGGGAGAGTCATTGCAAAATTGTATTTTCGTATGAGGAGGTAGAACTGGCTATCAAGGAAAGTCCTCTGGGAAGGCACCAGGCCCGGATGCCATCCCAGCAGATGTGTATAAGGCAGAAATAGAATTTTGGGCCCCCCTTCTGACCTCTGTTTTGAACTCTGTAAATACCCTTGATCTTCTTCCATCATGGGCCGAGGCAATGGTAATACCTATTTACAAAAAGGGAGATAGGCACTCTCCATCGTGCTATAGACCCATATCCCTGCTCGACACCCTAATGAAGATCGTTGGGCGCATCATTTTGAAACGGATAACCAAATGGACGGAAGCTGAGAATATACTCTCGAACTTACAATATGGTTTCCGGTCAGGTAGAGGAACAATAGAACAGACCCTCAACTTACACCTGATCATGTCTAAATATGTTGATATCAAGAAGCGAAGCCTGTACATAACGTACATAGATCTAACCTCAGCATTCGATTGCGTCCTTCATGATCAATTATGGGATACTCTAAAACAACTGGGGATAGATCCATCAATCCTCCTTTTCATCAAGGCCCTGTATAGAGATGCCAGAGCCAGAGTCAGATTTGGCCCTAAGGGAGAGTGTTTGCCGCGCTTTAGCATCAATAGAGGGGTCAGGCAGGGGTGCATCTTAGCTCCCCTCCTTTTCTCGCTTTATATAAATGCCATCGGCGAACATCTTAAATACATCGAATGTGACTTCCCAAAAGTAGGAGGCCAGTCTATCCCAATTCTGCTATACGCGGATGACGCGGCGATTCTCTCTCAGACAAGAGTGGGCCTACAAAAAGCTGTTACCGCATTTTCTGCCTTCATGAATGATAGGGGCCTGAAAGTGAACATAGGAAAAACTCATACAATGCTATGTGACAAAAAGTACAAAAAAATCCCATGCCCCGTTTTCATCGATGGCCAAAGACTGGAGACAGTGGAGGCTTTCACATACTTGGGCATTTGCCTACATAAAAAAGTTTCGTGGAGACCGGCTGTTGAGAAGAGGAAACTCGCGTTTATTCGAGCCATTGGCGGGGTTCGAGATTTTGCGGGAAAAATAGGAGGTAGGCCGGTAAAACAACTAATAACTATATACAAAGCAAAATGCGTCTCAACTGCCACTTATGGGGCTGGCCTTTGGGGAATTGACAAAAACATTTCATTGATACAAACAGTGGAAAACCAATTTGTAAGGTACCTTTTGGCCACAACAAAAGCAACCTCTGTGTATATGATGCACATTGAATTGGACCTCCCGTACATATCAGACATTATAAAAACTGAGCCTCTTCTTCTCTGGCACAAAATCTGGACCACCCCCGAGACTGCTTTGAATAGAGAAGTGATACTAGACATTTTAAAACTGGAGGGGGCCAAACATGCGAACCAATCTAAATGGCTGGCCTATGTCAAGAACTTTTTTGAGGAAATTGGGCGTCCGGAGTGGTTCTCAGATCCTGCGTTACTGGAAAATATCTCAAGGAAAATCCTAAGAAAGACCCTAATGGCCCACCTGGAAACAATCAGATGGAACAAGCAAAAACAATATAAAAACATCCAGGCATACCAAAGGGTTACATCCCATAAGGGTCTACAATTATACCTTTCTACGGATTTGTCGTGTTACTCGAGGATGTTACTTTCCAGATTTAGACTGGGTTCCTTCTTCCGACTTGTAACATTCCCTACATGTAATGATTGGACTCGGATTCTCTGTCCCTGCCCATGTGACGATACGTCATTACAATCCAATATCCATACCGTTCTATTTTGTAGATATTACATGACACTGAGGAAAGCCCTACTGAAACCCCTACTCAAGAGATGGGGTGTCAGGTCCTGCAAAATCGCTTTTGAGCGTCTACAAGAACTTGAAGATAGAGATGTGATATCCACAATGGAACCGTTTTTAAAACTATTTGATTAAGTTTAGGAAATCGTTAGAATGGTCTGTGTGATATTGATGCTGTTTTTAATATTCCCTTTTGTCCATTCTCACTTGTGAATTTTTAACTTTTTAGCTGTGTAATTGATGATTTTAAACCGAAATTTCATGTTTATTTTTTATAACAATTATAACTATGTATGCTTATATGATATTTCTTTTTGAATATCGAATAAAGCTTATTTTGAACCTATATATGATGATGATGATATAGGTCAATCACCCTTAATCTAGGCCTTTAGCCCTCCGGCTGGGAGAACTATTACCCATGTGGGGGCATACCAGCATGAGCAGATATGCCACTAAAATATCCAATATATTCTGAGATGTTATTAGTGCAAAGGGAAGCCATGAAGAGTAATTGGGCTGGAGACTTTTTAAAGTGAGTTTCACCGCTCCATGATGGTTAAACTGATTTCTAAGGTGTTTGGTACCAAGCATCCTGTCTGGATAAATCCTCAGCGATGCCAGTGGTGGATTTATTAATTCATTCACACCGGAGACCTAATTAGACGGTCCCCGAAAAAACAACCAAGCACTGCTGAGGTTCCTGACTTGTTCTTCCCAGCCTGCCACTGCCAGAAATCTTTCTGATCTCATGGGGTGAGATCAAGTGCTTTCAGAGGACAGGAACAAAGCCTGGTCTGGGCAGAGGTGCTTTGTACCTCCTCCAGGACAGAATGACCTTCCTGGGTGGGAAGCTTCACAGGTGACGTCACCTTTTAATTTCAATGTAGGAACATCCAGCTAGTGGGGGAAGTAAGACCCTTTCCTGCTCTACTTTTGGTGGGCAGATAGACAGGAAACTAAGTTAGATTAGAAGGAGATTCCTCACTTAGCCTACACCACTCCTAGGGTATTGCAGGTAATGTAAACTCCTCTCTTGAAATTCCACCATCTTGGGATGGTGGGAAAACATCTTATCAGGGCTAGGTTAGTGCCTCTTCTCACTGGAAGTGGTCACTAGAGGGTATAGACACCCTAAAGGTAGGTAGCCCATTGTCTACTACCTGTCTCTCCTTGTAAAGCCCCTAAATTCAGTATTTACTTGCCCCACAAGACCTGAACATCAGATTTGATGGACAAGAGAAGAACAGGTAAAAAAAAACACTGCACAAGAAACCCTGCTGCAGAATATAAAGATGTCAAACCCTGCCCACGGCTCCCAGGACTTAATAATTGCTTCTGATAAGTCATCCTGAAACCTGAGAGTATTCCAAGAACCCCTTAGCAGCTCCAGTCTTCAAGAAATTGCCAAGAAGCTCCCTTGGAGTGAAGGTATGATTCCCCTGCATACTGCAGGTATCAATCTTGTTGGATAACATATGTTTAATTCACTTCTATAATTTTCTAAAAGTGACATAAAAAATAAGGATGATGACTCCATTCAAATCTACTCTAGACCTTTGTGGAAATAGAACTAAAGGTGCCAATAAATAAATAAATAAATAAATAAATAAATAAAGAAAGAAATAAATAATAAATAAAATATAAATATTAAATAATAATAATAATAATATTAATAATAATAATAATAATAATAATAATAATAATAATAATAATAATAATAATAATAATAATAATAATAATAACTAATAAATAATGATAAAAATGATTAACAAATAAATAATCATAAGTAAAAATAATAAATAAATACATAAATAAATAAATAGTTGTTGAATATGTTTGGAATATTCAAACAGTTTCCTTAGGTGTTGGGATTCAAGCACAGAAGGAAAAAAAGGCCAGGGTTTGTTTGTACCTGTTCACTTTCAAGCTCCTCACTCATGCCTACAATGCTCTAAATGACCAAGGACCAGCTTACCTCAACCTCCCTCCGCCTCACATTGCACATACCCACCAGAGAACTCTGGTCCTCCCAAATCACCCTTGACTTCGTCCCAGGATCTACTAGACCAGAACCGGAGGAAAGTTGTTCTCCTACCTCGCCGCCAAGACCTGAAACACCCTGCCCCTCTGCCTCAGTCAATCCATGTCGCTGACCCAATTCTGGAAGGACCTCAAGACCTGGCTCTTCGAATTATCCTCAGCCAGTCCAACCAGCACCAGCCCTCCCCCAGCACTTTGAGACCCTCAAGGGTGAGTAGCCACGCTATACAAGACAATTTGATTGATTGATTGATTTATTGTAATTTGTGTCATTGAGTTTTTTTTAACTACTCTATGTGCAGCACACTACATCAGCAAAAAACGATGGCGTACTTTAAAAAGATTCTCATCAGGGCGCTCTGTTAAAACACACATTTTCACCACATTGTTGAACATATAACCGTGGAAAAATGTGTCCTAACTTGGTGGATTTCCCAAAATTTTAACTGGAATTTGTGGTTGGAAAAATCCACAGATCCTGATTCTGAATTGTGACCATAAAAACAACTTTCTATACACCTAAGTTATAAATATGTTTGTTAATTAGTATTAAGTTGTCTATAAATGTATTTAATAGTAGCCTAATGCAAGCCAATGGGTCACATTTACCAACATTTTCCATTGTGTTGGCTTCACAAAAGTGACACAAACTAGAACAAAATGTTTTTTTATTATTTACTTTACAATGGAAAACTTCTTTTGCCCTGGAAATTGGCTAACAGTACTGCAAATTAGTACAAAACACAGTTTTGCACTAGTTAGCAATGAGAGGGCATTACACCATACAAACACTATTCTTTTTGATACAAAACACTATCTTCCAAGAAATTGAGAGACGATTATGCGTCAAAAAGTTACAGCCACTTGAAAGCAGGCATTAAAAGGAGAAATCTTTTAGTTTATCCTTTCTTATCCGACTTTGCATGAGCGCTGCACTGTACAGCACAAATACAAAGTAGGAAAAGTTTTAAAACTTGTCTTGATATAATATTTTGTACTGGGAGGCTATCCTTCTACTTCAAAACCTATGCAAGACTCACGCACATACCCTTACACTATGGTGCAAAGGTGTGTGAGTGGTGAATGTGAAGTCGGTTCCAGAGTCAGGAAAGCAGATTTAAGATAATTTATTGAGGAGCAAAGTAAATCAGATCATAACCATTAACCTGTGTCGTAACTGTCATCCCATGGAATCCGGAACACTGCAGTGTTCCTGATTCCAGGCATGACACAACACAACCACACATTCCCCTTCGTAAAGGAAAATTACAGAAACACAAGGAAATGATAAAGAACGAGAACTAGCAAATATTATACATTGAGGATTGTGGAAAGCAAAGACATAAGTACAAATATCTGGAAAACAAATTACATAATACACATATTAGATTATCTATAAAGATGATAGTCCTTAGACCAGACTGGAACATGACATTTCCTCTGTACACGTTGGACTGGCACATTGTCATCAGAGGAACAAGAAGACTGATTTTCAGGAAAACTGTGAAGGGTTGTAGGACCCTAGAACTTCCTCCAATTACTTGCACCATTGGAAGACCTCAAGCCGAATGAAACCTGAGACCCTGGAGACATATCCTTGGGCCACAACCACCTAGGAACCTTAACCACCCTAGACAAGTTCCACACGTTACCGTCTGAAAGTTCGACAACTTGCCTTCCAACACGCGTGACCATCAAAGGACTGGAATACCGAGACTCACCAGACTTGACATTTCTGCACTTCTTGACACGGACCCAATCATTGACACAGAACTGGGAAGGACCACCACAAGGGGCACGATCAACGTCAACAGCCCTCCTGGAACCAAGCATTCTCACCCAAGGTTGAGACAAGTTGGAACCACTCCTCCTCCCTCTCATCTTCTCAAAAGGAGACAGGTCACCCATGCTCCTGGGTGTGTTTCTGTAACACCACAGAACTTCACTAATGGTTTGTTTACAATCTCTTCCATTCTGCAAGGCAAGTTGAAGACCTTCCTTAAATACCCTGATCCATCTCTCAACGATGCCATTACTTTTAGGATAATACACTGACACGCGTCTATGTTTGATACCATGACGCTCCATAAACTCTCTCATCTCCAAGGATACAAATTGCACACCATTGTCAGTAGTAATAGATTCTGGAAAACTCTCCCTTTCAAACACTTCGTTCAAGAACTTGATCACCACACTAGATGTTATGCTAGAAACCATCTTTACCTCAGGCCACTGAGACAACTGGTCTATCAAAATTATAGCGTACATCACACTCTTGTTAAACGATAAAGGGCCAGCAATATCCAATGATACACTTTCCCAAACTCGAGAAGGTCTAGATATGGGAAACCGTTCACACTGAACATGCTTTTGAGACTTATCACTCAAACAGCAATCCAAACAGTCTCTAACATGTCGTTCTATGCACTTATCCATTGCTGGCCACCAGAATTCACTTCTAACCCTTCTTTTCATGGATGTCATTCAGGGATGGCCTTCGTGAGCCATTTCTAAAATTTTGGGTTGTAAGTCACGCGCAAGCGCACCGGCTCGAGCAGCGCCACTCACCGGGAATCATAAAATTGCTCTAAATTGCTCAGCTTCCTCAAACAAAGACACAAAAAAGTAGCGGTTTCACTTTCCTGATGCTCACACGGACCGTGACACAGCGCAGACACCGCCGTCAACTCTTCTCGCCAGTTCATGATCCTCCGCATCAGACGAGGCGTAACGATGCAGGTAGGGACTCCAGGTTGACTTAAGATTCTTGCCCTATCGTCGCCAGTGAAATGAAGTCGGTTCCAGAGTCAGGAAAGCAGATTTAAGATAATTTATTGAGGAGCAAAGTAAATCAGATCATAACCATTAACCTGGGTCGTAACTGTCATCCCATGGAATCCGGAACACGGCAGTGTTCCTGATTCCAGGCATGACACAACAACACCACAGCATGATAGCACATTTTTGTGCCCGCACTCAGGAGAGGGCATGAGAGTGCCATATATCTGTAGATATGGTGCTCACCTGCCCATTCCCTGTCACACAATCCGGCACAGCATTTTTGTCTGCTGCGATGTGTTTGGTAACACTTTGATAAATCTGGCCCAAAGTTTGTATTCAACAGCGATTATTACTAAAGCAAATTTTTCATAATAATGATAAATCATTGCATGTTAGAATTATGTTGAAACGTTTATGTTCATATGTGCAAGCTTTTTGTTATGTATGGTCAGACATCAAGGTTGCTAAACAAATCTGTTTGGAAAATGAAAATTCTGAAATATATATTGATTTCCAAAGACAGATAATGCAACCAGTGAACAAATAAAAGGCATAAAGACAAACTCATTACCCGAACCTTTTGTAAGGATCTCAAACCAATTGAAGAAACCTTTTCCCTGCTACTTTTTTTAAATTCAGTGAACTCGCACAGAAACTTTAATGTACAATAATAAGCACCTGTACCTGAACGTTGTCTTCTCTGTATAATCTGAAGAACATTGAGCAGGCGGGGAAGCAATGTTACAATTGCAGCACTTCATTCAGTCTCTGCTCAAGAGTCTGATTGAGGCATTTTCTGATCTTAACTGAAGGAAAGGTAAATGGACATTGACTGATTCAATTAACTGATAAAATCTATCACCTTCATGCCAAACACACTACTCTGGGTAAAGAACCTGATGAAAAAGTAATCAGAAAAACATCTGTCATCGCCGAGACTGGTTGGACATGTCCTCTCAGACATATCTCTAAATAAATACTGCGAATGCAAAAAGACAGTAGCATTCATTTTGAAAACAATCAATGTTAAATACTTTCGTACATGAGATATTGCAGCTCTTTGATCACTGTTTACTTTTTTATCCAGCCCTCTCTCCGTCACATTATGAAATTTTAACACGTAACTTAACTGCAATAACCCGGCATCCGCAATTTGAAAAGGGAATGAATACATCTGCATGCCAATCCGAGATCATCGGCAGGTATAGGTGTCCTTGAATCTGATACAGTTTTCTTTTTTTATTTGAGGCCTGATGTGCTAGTCGGATTCACAAAACCAAGGATGTGTAAGTTGCACCCTAACTGGTTTGTGAATGTGACTGTAATTTTCGATATGTGCTGCAAATTGCCCATTTGAAAAGGATCGCACACAGGAAAAATCACACACCATTTTAGAAATATAGAGTAGAATTTAATACATTATTTGATACCAAAAAAACAATAAACATATTAGTAGAACCTGTAAAATGTATATTTTAATGTTATAAGTAAAAATAATGCTTGAAAGCACACAGCACCAACTATGGTTATTTGATCGTGCTGTACCGGAACAAAGTCACAAGTTTGGCCAGCTGAGAATTGTACCTTATGTCCTTGATGTAGGGTGTCGCGCCTCACAACAACGGTTTTGAGGAGTGATGCTGGGTCCTGTGAAGAGTTCCATGGTTCTGCATTGGCTCTGATCAAGAGCTGCAAGGACTGCGATGTGAGCTCTGCATGAAGTTGCATGGTGGTGCGTTGGTTCCAATGAGGACATGCGAGTGCTGCTTTGGGCTGTGTCACCCTGTGGTGGTTATGATGGGGACCAGAGCTGGGCTGGCAGACCACCTTTAGCACCACTTCCAAGGGAGGGCCCAGGACTGGAGAAGGGCCACTTGGTGGGTCAGAACTTACTAAGGCACAGTACAGGTGTTGGGTCAAGATAGTTGGTACCTTTTATATCCCTGAGACTCTGATCAGGAGGCCAGTCATCTAGCCCTTGGACTTGCTCTGGAAGTCCTAGGTTCACGATAAAGTGCAGGGGTCAAGCAGCAGGGCAGACCTTTGTGGTACAAAGGAAGTTTCAGGCACCAGAGAAGCCTTTCCTGGTGTATGAAAGCAGTCTTCTGATGTAAATAGCAGGTTACAGCAGCAGACAGTGCTCTGAGAGTCTTTCCTCTTCTTCAGAAAGTGAACTGAAGAATGAGTCTGAGGGTCCCCTTTTTAGGGGTCACCTGCTGTGCGCATGCCCATAGCTGGCGAAGCTCTAATGTGGCTTATCCAGAGGTTAACCACCACTGGCGATTCCACTGGCGATTGCATGAAGTGCATGTGCTTTTTAGGTGATTGCGCAAGCGCAAGCCCTAAAAAGCGCGTGCACAATGCCTCCAGCCACCTGCCTGCCTCCTCGCATTAGCACATCAAAGGCAGCCCTCCCAGCGCATTTCTCACCCCCTAATTATTCACGGCCGGCCGGCCACACTTTCAGTTTCACGGCCGGAGGCCGTGTCTCCTTTTAAAACGCGTTTAACTTGTTTCTTTCAAAGTCCGTCCTGATAAATTTCGGTAAATGCACCACTTGACTCCATTTTGCTGTTGTCTCTGGTCAGGTGAGTTAAGCTTGAAATGTTGAAATAAATGTTTGTGTGAAAAATGAGCCCACGGTTCTGATTGCTTTTACATTAAACTATTATCGGCACCACTGTTTTGTTAACCAAAATATCGACTCACTTTAGCATAGATGGCGTACTCTGTCCGAGTTTCAAAATTAAATTCTCCTCCCAACATTTGTGATTCAGCTTCCCTACCATACAAGGTATGTCACATTTCATTTTCGATTCCCCTTTGCTTTGCAGCTTCAGCAGTTTGTGGTGTTTCTGTGCTGAAAGGAATGGGCTTTTGCCTGCCAGTGCTGCTGGCCATGTCTCCCGCAGGGCGATATTGGACAGTATCGTATTGTTGCTCTTGCGCAAAAAAGTGTAGGCAGTTCATCCGAAATAGCTTACCATCGGTACAGAGAAATCCTCCCCTTTTTATTTCCTTACAGTATCCGGAGCGGGTGGGATAAGGCCATGGGTCAGCAAGTAGGGCAGTGCCTTTTTTGTGGTCTACGTTCAGTTCGGTGGTTGGGGAACACTGTAGCAGTGGTCGACACAGTCCGAGCTTTCTCTCTAGCGGTGTATGTGTGGTAAAGTGAGCAGAGGGTGATTCTCGGTCTTGGAAGGGGCTACACCTCTAACCCCAGGCTAAGGAGAGCCGTGGGACCCTGTTTCTTTCTCTCTGCTGTCCTGGTTAATACACAGCACTCTGAGGCATAGAGCTTCTTCTAACACAATCGCCATGTCGCGGACCTCGCTATGCTTCTAGCTGATTGCTGGTAGGCCGGGGTGCCTAGTGACCTTTGAAAAGAAAGTTATCCTGTAGCCCCAGTCTGCTTATGCAAGCACTTGTGACCCCACCCACCCCTCCCCACCCCACAAATGACTTCTCTGGCTTCCCTGTCGTGAGACAATACCCTGCACCGACTAATCTTGTGTCGGTCAAAGGCTGGTTAGTGGAACTGTCTACTGAGTATGCCTGCCACTTCTGGTGTTCCAGGGTGGGTTGAAACTTTTCCAGTGTGCTGGCTGTTTTAGGCCTTCAATGAGGGGCTTGATGCCATACAATTAATGGGTCTTAAAAATGTATGGCCGCTGGGTCTGCAACAGTGTTGAAACATTTTGCTTATGTCTGATGGCTGCAGCGTTGGTTGGTATGCACTCACCACACAGCTCCACCGATGTGCCCACCTCACAGCTCCACCGATGCACCCACCACACAGCTCCACCGAACGACCCACCACACAGCTCCACCGATGCACCCACAACACAGCTCCACCGATGCAGCCACCACACAGCTCCACCGATGCACCCATCACCCAGCTCCACCGATGCACCCACCTCCACCGACACAGCTCCACCGATGCACCCACCACACAGCTCCACCGATGCACCCACCACACAGCTCCACCGAGGAACTTACCATACAGCTCCACCAAGGCACCCACCACCCAGCTCCACCGATGCACCCACCACACAGCTCCACCGAGGCACCCACCACACAGCTTCACCGAGGCACCCACCATACAGCTCCTCCGAGGTACCCACCACACAGCTCCACCGATGCACCCACCACACATCTCCACCAATGCAGCCACCACACAGCTCCACTGATGCACCCACTAAGCTCCACCAATGCACCCACCACACAGCGTTACCGATGCACCCACCACAGAGCTCCACCGAGGCACCCACCACACAGCTCCACCGATGCAGCCACCACTCAGCTCCACCGATGCAGCCACCACACAGCTCCACCGACACAGCTCCACCGATGCACCCACCACCCAGCTCCACCGATGCACCCACCTCCACCGACACAGCTCCACCGATGCACCCACCACACAGCTCCACCGATGCACCCACCACACAGCTCCACCGAGGCACTCACCATACAGCTCCACCAAGGCACCCACCACCCAGCTCCACCGATGCACCCACCACACAGCTCCACCGAGGCACCCACCATACAGCTCCACCGAGGCACCCACCACACAGCTCCACCGATGCACCCACCACACAGCTCCACCGATGCACCCACCACACAGCTCCACAGATGCACCCACCACACAGCTCCACCGATGCAACCACCACACAGCTCCGCTGATGCACCCACCACACAGCTCCACCAATGCACCCACCACACAGCTCCACCGAGGCACCCACCACACAGCTCCACCGATGCACCCACCACACAGCTCCACCAATGCACCCACCACACAGCTCCACTGAGGCACACACCACACAGCTCCACCGAACGACCCACCACACTGCTTCACCGATGCACCCACCACACAGCTCCACCGATGCAGCCACCACACAGCTCCACTGACACAGCTCCACCTATGCACCCATCACCCAGCTCCACCGATGCACCCACCACCCAGCTCCACCGACACAGCTCCACTGATGCACCAACCACACAGCTCCACCAAGGCACCCACCACACAGCTCCACCAAGGCACCCACCACACAGCTCCAACGATGCACCCACCACACAGCTCCACCGAGGCACCCACCACCCAGCTCCACCGAGGCACCCACCACCCTGCTCCACCGAGGCACCCACCACCCAGCTCCACCGACACAGCTCCACCGATGCACCCACCACACAGCTCCACCGATGCACCCACCACACAGCTCCACCGAGGCACCCACAACACAGCTCCACCGAAGCACCCACCACACAGCTCCACCAAAGCACCCACCACACAGCTCCACCAATGCACCCACCACACAGCTCCACAGATGCACCCACCACCCAGCTCCACTGATGCACCCACCACCCAGCTCCACCGATGCACCCACCACACAGCTCCGCCGAGGCACCCACCACACAGCTCCACCGATGCACCCACCAGACAGCTCCACCGATGCACCCACCACACAGCTCCACCGATGCACCCACCACACAGCTCCACCGATGCACCCACCACACAGCTCCACAGATGCACCCACCACACAGCTCCACCGAAGCACCCACCACACAGCTCCACCGATGCACCCACCACCACCGATGCACCCACCACACAGCTCCGCCGATGCACCCACCACACAGCTCCACCGATGCACCCACCACACAGCTCCACCGATGCACCCATCACACAGCTCCACCGATGCACCCACCACACAGCTCCACCGATGCACCCACTAAGCTCCACCGATGCACCCACCACCCAGCTCCACCGACACAGCTCCACTGATGCACCAACCACACAGCTCCACCAAGGCACCCACCACACAGCTCCACCAAGGCACCCACCACACAGCTCCAACGATGCACCCACCACACAGCTCCACCGAGGCACCCACCACCCAGCTCCACCGAGGCACCCACCACCCTGCTCCACCGAGGCACCCACCACCCAGCTCCACCGACACAGCTCCACCGATGCACCCACCACACAGCTCCACCGATGCACCCACCACACAGCTCCACCGAGGCACCCACAACACAGCTCCACCGAAGCACCCACCACACAGCTCCACCAAAGCACCCACCACACAGCTCCACCAATGCACCCACCACACAGCTCCACAGATGCACCCACCACCCAGCTCCACTGATGCACCCACCACCCAGCTCCACCGATGCACCCACCACACAGCTCCGCCGAGGCACCCACCACACAGCTCCACCGATGCACCCACCAGACAGCTCCACCGATGCACCCACCACACAGCTCCACCGATGCACCCACCACACAGCTCCACCGATGCACCCACCACACAGCTCCACAGATGCACCCACCACACAGCTCCACCGAAGCACCCACCACACAGCTCCACCGATGCACCCACCACCACCGATGCACCCACCACACAGCTCCGCCGATGCACCCACCACACAGCTCCACCGATGCACCCACCACACAGCTCCACCGATGCACCCATCACACAGCTCCACCGATGCACCCACCACACAGCTCCACCGATGCACCCACTAAGCTCCACCGATGCACCCACCACACAGCTCCACCGATGCACCCACTAAGCTCCACCAATGCAACCACCACACGGCGTTACCGATGCACCCACAACACAGCTCCGCCGAGGCACCCACCACACATATCCACCGAGGCACCCACCACACAGCTCCACCGATGCACCCACCACACAGCTCCACCGATGCACCCACCACACAGCTCCACCGATGCTCTAACTAAGCTACACCAATGCACCCACTAAGCTCCACCGATGCACACACCACTCAGCGCAACCACAGCATCACTCAGCGCCACCACAGCATCACTCAGCACCACCACAGCATCATTCAGCACCACCACAGCATCACTCAGCGCAACCACAGCATCACTCAGCGCAACCACAGCATCACTCAGCCCAACCACAGCATCACTCAGCGCAACCACAGCATCACTGGTTCAAATATGTTCTTTCAATGTTTCAAGCGGTTTTCAAGCGTTCTTGCTTTATTACAAATCACAAAAAGATGTTAATATTTCACTTCTGTTCTTGGATTTTCGTCACAATAAAAAACACTGAACATAATCTTCACAAAAGTTATTTACAAAAGTTTAAGCTATTGCCATTACAAATTAAATACATTATTTAAGTATTCATTATTTTAAAAAATTAAAAGCCATTGTTATTTGTAATATCAATACATCTAAGTCACGTAAATACAAAACATGTTGCATTACAAATGCTATAGGTGTTTGCGAAAGTTAGAGCTATTGGCATTGTAAATGACAAAGCTATTAATTTAGCTATTTTAAAAAATAACACATAAATAAAAAAAATTCATTTATAAGACCAATAGCTCAAACTTTCCTAATGCGAGCCCTACTGCATTTCCAATGCTTGTTATACCTGTTGCAAACTTTGAAGTGGGAAAAACCTCTGGAGGCTTCCCCCTACTGAAGTGCCTGGAATTGCCTGCCTCCCTGCCCTTGCTCCAGCCTGGTGCCAGGCACAAACTCTAGTGTGAAGTTCTTTTGTGTGAGAGCAGGGCACTGGATATTGAGGTGTACGTGGGGCAACTCTCAGCTCCTCCCTTTTTTCCTGTCTGAGATGGCCCAACCAGGCACACCTACTCCCTCTATTGTGTGGCTTTCTGGGAGGAATATACAAAAGTCAACTGCCAAACACACCTAGTCATATGACCAAGACACTGGATACAGGCACAAAATGGTTAGGACATGCAAATTCCAACTTTCTAAATGTTTAGAATTGTGACTTGAAATTTGACTCTATCATTAAAGAGGGATTTACATTTCAATTCCTCGGACATCAAACCTGATTATCCTACCTGCTTCCAATCAAAAGTTGGTAATTAATAAATGTAATAAGGTAACAAAATGTTATCCGATTTGAGAAGTAGGCCTCACAGTAGTGAAAATTAATTTTTGAGTTTTTCACTACTAGGACTTGTAAAACTGAAAAGTACTTGTCCATCTTTTTAATTACAATACACACTGCACAATGGGGTGTCTAAGACCTTCTTTAGGGCTGACATATTTTGATGAAAAGGATTGCCAAGGTGATTTTGCCAAGTCAAATTGGCAGTTTAAAACTGCCAACAAGCTTCAATGGCAGGCCTGAGACATGTTTTAAAGGGCTAGTTAAGTGGGTGCCACCAAAAGGGCTGTAGGCCTACTAGTAGCAGTCCAAGTTCAGGTCCAGGTGATGGGTATATCACTTTACTAAGGACTTATCAGTAAATTAAATATGCAAATCAGGTGTAAGCCAATGTAACCATGTTCTAACAAGGGAGCACTAGCACTTTAGCACTAGTTAGCTGTGGTAAAGCACACAAAGTCCTAAGGCCAACGAAAAACAAAGATAGAAACATAGGAGAGTAAAGTAAAAGGTTTGAGGGGAGATCACCATAAGACTGACAGGTCTACAGTGTGTCTTTAGCAGCTCCAGCCGGCGGGCTCATTGAGGATTTTGACTGTGACAGTGACCTGGTTCCTCTACCAAGGTTGTAAATGGCAGCACGTTTCCCTCATCTCACCGTGGATTGCTGGCAACACAGTGATGCATGTTGTGACAAAGTCTTGGTTCAGTTCACAGTGGCAATCACTGAGAGAGTTCAGGGAACCACCTCATATCCCGGCTCACTCGTGCCTTCACTATCTTTTGGAGTCAGCTTTCTCTGGGTGCACCGCAAGTTGGGCGACTCAACTCTTGGACAGTCTCTACTGCATACAAGTGACCATCCAGAATGCTGTGCTTCTC